>NC_132913.1:59370735-61770735 GCF_047675955.1 Chlorocebus sabaeus
CTCGGCACCCGACCCTCGGCCCGCATCTCCCTGCCGGGGACCCGACGCGAATGGGGACCCTCCCCAAAAAGGCCTCTCTCGGAGCGCTCCCACTCAGCCCGCAAACTGCCGGGACACTGCAGCTTGTGAGCTCTGGCCCCAGAGGACTAGTGGGAAAGCCGGAGCCGGAGCCGGAGCGGCCGAGGGAAGAAAGGTCTGTCTGGAGGCTGTCTGCGTTCTTGGCGTGAAGGCGCCTAGCTGCTACTCCAAGACCTGCCTGCACTTTCTTTTCCTGAAACACAGTCTCCCCGCCCCGCCCGGCCCCAGGCCCCAGGGCGGAATGTAACATCTTGTAATGTGGCAATCACTGCCAAAACCGTCCCCGTGAGGGGAACTCCCGCGGGGGAAGGGGGATCGGAGGGATGTGGGGCCTCCGCATCCGCCTTCACTGGTGTGTGTGGGGGCGGGGGTGGTGTGGGGTGGCTGCGGCGTGCCTGGCAGATCCTGGGTGGGGAGGGAAGGGAAAGGTCGGCCTGGGGGAGGCTTCCCTGGGGCTGCTTTGGGTGTTAGGATCCTGCTAGAGGCCTCCAGTCCCCGCAGGACCTAGTACCCTAGCGCCAAGGCTGGGAGTAACACGCTGCCCCCAGGATAGCGCCCCACCCTACAGCTTCTAGGATTCCTGGACCCCAAAGTTGAATTCGAAGGGAAGGGACCTATCTGTATTTTTGGAGGAGGAGAGGATCTGTAGCTTAATTCTCAAAGGAGTCTTCGACCCTAAACAGGTTAAAGCCGCTGGTGGTCGCTGTTCATGGAGGAAAAGAAGCGGGCTTGTGACTTTTGAGCGACTGCAGGGGACACCAGGAGTGAGGGAGTTGCACTCGAGTTTTACTGCCCGTAAGAACGACTTTTTGAGAGGGGACGGGGCGTCTTCCTCCCCAACATTGTTCTCTTGGGCACAGGGGACCACTTCGGAGCTTCTCTTTCCACCCGCCTCTTCTGCCCCTTGTCTTCTACCACCGAACTGTTTGTAAACAAAGTTCCAGTCTTCCCCCGCTCTCTTCGCCTCCACCAAACCTGATATTTCTTCTAAATTCGCTTCATCAGTCTAGGATCGTTACACAGGGCGGATATTCACAATTTTCACAAGTGATCCTGAAAGAAGGCCTAGGGGAAGCCTCCTAAACGGTCCCACATTGCAGCAGGGCTGATGAGGCCTGGGATCCATTCTCTCTCTTTTCTGCCCTTCCCATCTCGGAGTCTCAGGGCCGGCGGAGGGAATTCGGCGCACCCGGAGGGGGGTCTGCGCCCAGCAAAGCACCGCGCTGGGGCGAGGTGGCTGTGGGCAGAGCGTGCACAGGGGTTGGGGGGAGAAGGGGACTGAAGGGGCGGGGGGCGCGGGAGCACCTGGGCGGCAGGCAGTTGGCCCTGGAGCTCAGTGCCCGCGCTCTGAGTTGGGAGAGCCCTGCCAGAGGGTGGAGCGCAGAGGGCCGTGCACCCCTCACTCTTCGGCTTCCCTCCCCCTACTTCCCAGCGCTTGTCATATCCTGTCTCTGGCCTGATATTTCACGCGAGCAATTGGAAGGAGATTACAATGGAGATTTATGTGTGTTCTGAGCACTGCTAGTTTCCCAGTGTAGAGAGCCGAGATCGCTGCTTCCCATTTCCATTTTTCATTCGCGCTTTGGGGAGCTCAGTAGAGCACGGGGGGAGCATGTCTGCGCGGCGGCGGGCTGATCACAGGACTCCGCGTCTCCGGGCGGGCCGGGAGACTGTGAGAAAGGCTTGCCAGCGCGTCGCCCCCGGCGGGGCTGGAGCCGGCCCCCGCCTCCAGGAGCCAGGCTTTGTTTCCTCCCTCGCCCACTCCTCCCCACTTTCTCCCCCTCATTTCTGGGACCTGGGCGCGTCCTTGCAAACCCTTCTCTTTGCCCCTCTCCTCGTCTGCGGAAACACCCTCTTCCTCTGGCCCCTTCACCCTCCTGCTCTCGGCTTCGCAGGCTCCCTGGGGAAAGGCTCATCGTGGCCCAGACCGACCCCTCTGTCGCTGGGTGCCGGGTTAGGTGACTCCGGCGAGTCTGTGGGGCCTCAGCCCACCCCGGAGCTGAGGGCGCCCGCCCTCCCGGCTCCCAGGCTTGGCTCATGCCAAGGCCTGTTGCGTGATTCCAACTTGGGCTGACATTCCCTGCCCCGGGCGCTCCAGCGTAGGCCTCTTAATCATCTTGTCTGCTGCAGATCCTCGACACCAGCCAATTTACTGCCCGTCTCTCCCCGCTGGTTTCGGGAGGAGGGAGGGGAGTGCGCGCGAAGGAGGGGAGGGCACAGTTAACCTCAGGAGGAAGGCTGGCACCAGTTAGTGGCACTAAAAAAAAACAAAAACAAAAAAACCCACAGAATTTGGAGCTGGGGTAGGGGTGGTGGACAGGGATGGAGTTCTGCCAGGCAGCGGTTGCTTAGGGAAACCCAGGATCACAGGTCAGTGGGCTTCAACCCAGGCCTCCCTAGCCTGGGAAAACAATGCAAAAAATGCAATGGGACACTAGATTGTGTAGCCTCCCTGCTTTTTCCAAAGCTGCAACTCTCTGGACCGCACCATTGTAAACCAGACTCAGAGCAGGCCCAAAAGCAATCTGCCCAGAAAAGTCATGATTCTCCTCAGGATGATGCCACTGAGCCCAGAAAGTCACCTCCGCCCTGTGTCTGGTTTTGGCAGATAAGTTGAAGAAACACAACACAGATGGCCTCATCGTAGAGGAGAGGAAGCCTGGACCTGGCAGGCGGGGCTCTGTGGCTGGTATCCAGCCCCTCTGCAGTAGCAGAGAGTCCCTTCAGAGGGCATGGCACCCTCAGGTAAGAAGGGGCTCTCCCAGCCCCAGGATGCTGCTCTTCCACACAAGGTGAGGTTGGAAAGCCTCTGTCTGGGTAACTGGGTTTCATACCCCTCTCTGGGGGCACTGTGACAAAACAGTAATACTAAATATTAAATAGATAAAAGTTAGTTGTTACCATGTGCCAGGCACTGTTACATTGTTGCCTCATTAAATGCTCACAACTCCAAGCTATAGCTGTTAATGTCTTACAGATCTGCAAACTGTAACACAGGATGGTTAAAATGGGTTCCCCAAGGTCACACAGTCAGTGATTGAAGCCAGGAAGCTTCCACCTGTGGGCCCTAGCACTTTCAGGGAAAGGGACTTTTAGTTCAGGCCTTCATTAACCACCGACCCCCGGCCTTTGTAGTGAATGCCAGAAAGTAGGGTCACCGCGGAAGTTGGAAGCTGGTTGTGTGGGGCCCAAGGTAGAAAGCAGAGCCCAATGGTGTGTGGACATTTTCCCCTCCAAGAGTATGAAGTGGAAAGATGCCACTCTCATACCAGTGTATATAAGTCTGTGACTGTGTATACATGAGTGTGCATATGTGAGTTTCTCTATCAGTGTGTAAAGGTGTGAATCCGAGTGTGCATGAGTTCGTGTGTCAGTGTTGTGTGTAAAAGTGTGATGGAGTATGAGTGTGTGATGTGACGGTGTTAGAGTATGTGTCATTTTGTGTGCGCCTGAGAATATTTGAGCATGAGTGTGACTGTGAGAGTGTGTATCAGTATAGGTGAGTGTGTGTTAGTATAGATGGGCCTGTGACAGTGTGCTCAGTGTGTGATTGTGTGTTCGCGCGCGCGAGCACAGCCCCGTGCCTTTGGGGTCGCCTTGCATTCCAGAGCAGCCAACCGTGCCTCACCAGGGTGACTCACAGAGCTCTCAGTTCAGTCCCGAAATGTCGTGGGACAAACGGAGGGGAAGGTTCAAAGTAGGGGTCCAACCCTCAGGTTGCTCAGGTCCCTGATGGGAGGTTCCCCGCGGCGGCTTGGGTGCCTACCCTGGCCATCTAGGCGGGCGCGGGGGCGGTGGCGCCAGCGCCGGAGGGTCCGGGCAGGCGGAGGCTGGAGCCGCTTGGCTGAGTCGACGCGCTGCCGGCTGGAGAACCACTCACTGGGACTCGGGAGGGGGCGGGGCGTGAAACCCCTGGTGCGGCCCCACGGCCAGCGTGCCTGTCCTCTCCTTGCCGCACCTCGCGGTTTCTCAGCCTCCGAAAGATGTAAACGTAGCTCTTGGCCGGCTGGCTTCCCGGCCTGTGCAGCGGCTTGAGCTCTGAGCACATGACTGACCGGACCCTGGCACCAAGAAAAAAGCGCACACATCCAATGAAAACAATAATTTATTTAAATAATCTCTTCATATTGTAAAATCAACATTAAGAGCATGTTGTTTTCATAATAAATAACCCCAAAATACCTTTCATTTCAACAACAAAGACTTTAGGATACGATAAAACAAATCCAAATCAGTAGCTTAATTTAACTGAAACGTTTTTAAAGGAAAAAATAAAAAGGAGGGGTTGCCGAGGTCACTGCTAAACTGCAGTTTTCACAACTGGGGGTTTACAAAAAAGTCTGAAAAGATGGGTATTTTTATACAAATAAATCAGTGGGAAAATCTGCACAGACACCTTTATTTACAAACTCTGTGTCCAAGTCCAGGCTAATAATCCTGAATAGGTTTTAAAAAAGATAATTTAAACACATTTTTGCAGTGTTCACATATTAAAAAATCATTTTTTTTTCCAACATCAAAATGAGGTCATCCGCAAAGGCACCTAAACTTTTAAAAAAATAAAAATAAAAAAACTCCACTGGTGATGGATGAGGAGAGAGCTGAGGGAGCGCTCATTGGGGAGCACGGTGGGGGAACAGAAGGCATGGGGGCTCCGAGGGCTGAGAACTGCAGGGAGTAAAGTGGCCAAGGGTCAAGGGGCCACGTTGGGGAGGGCGGGCAGGCAGGACCGGAAGGTCAATAACTGCAGCGTCCGAGCTGAGCCCAGGGGCGAGCGAGGAGAAAGAAGCCTCAGAGCGCCCGGGAAGCCTCGCGCGCCTGGGAGGCGTCCATCTCCCGAGACCCAGCTCTCAGCCCGGGGCGAGGAAGGCGCCAGACAGGCTCACCCGGAGGGTAGGGAAGGCAAGTCTGAAGCGGGGCTCGAAACGGCTGAGACCCGGGGCTCAGGTCAGAAATGCGGCCTTTTAGGGAGGCCTTCGCCAAACTGCTGTCCGGTTCCCCCGAGAGAGAGGCCGGCTTGGTGGCCCCGGGAGGGAGCAGGCCCTGGAACGGGCCACTGCAGGTCGCAGCCTCCAGGAGAGGTGGGTGGCGGCAGCGGGCCGGGAGGAGAGAACCCCGGCTCGGGGTAAGCACTGAGGATAACTGGTCTCTGCTCTCAGTCTCTGGCGAGTTCTCCCTGGGGTTAGAAAATCGTCCCCGCGCTCACCGGGGCGCCCCCGCCGCCGTGATGGTGGTGGTGGTGATGCGGCTGCGGGGTCTGAGTGGGGTGCAGCAGCGGCGCCGTGGCCTGCAGGTGTGAGGCGGATCCCGAGGCCTGGTGGTACCATGGGTAGTTGCCCAGAAAAGCCGAGGCCGCGCTGCTCGGGCTGGAGCCTGAGCTGCCGGCGCCGCTGCCACCACTGCCCGGACCGCCGCCGCCCGCCATCCGCTGCGGCGCACCGAAGTCCCAGGAGGCCGGCGCCGAGATTGGCGGCGAAGCACAAGGTGGAGAAGCGCTGGCCCCAGGGTGCTGCTCCGAGGGAATCTCACCACTTTTCCACATCTTCTTGAACTTGGACCGGCGGTTCTGGAACCAGATTTTGACCTTTGAGGAAAAAGACCTGAGCATTAGTGGAGGAACCTAGTCTTGGGGCAGTAGGGGTTCGAAGAGGAGAAAAAAAAAAAGCAGAGAAAAACCGCCGGCTAGAGGTGGGCAGCTAGCGCCCTGGAAGCGGATCACGGGCGGCGGCCTTTGAGACTCTGCGGGTTCCTGCTCCCTGGGGAGGTACTTGCCAAAAGGCCCGGACTGCTGGTGTACGTGCACTGCGATGATGGTGACAGCGGGAGGGTGAGGAGGGCCAGTTATTTCACCCGCTTAATCAGTAGCGAGAGGTACGGGGTATCTGTCCACCCGGTCCCTTTCCTTCCCTCCCACGCGGCGGCCCCTTGGGGGTTTCCAGCTTTGGGCCTAGAAGCTTACTTAGGGCCGCTCGAGGCGTAGGCCTGGAAATCCTTAAAAGTACTTAAAGTGAACTTTTAAAAGCATTGTCCTGAACCCGCCTGCTTCCCAGCCATCTCAAGTCCGCGCTCTCCTCGCCCCCGCAGGGCGCGAGCCCCACCTGAGTCTGGGTGAGGCCCAGAGATGCAGCCAGCTCGGCTCGCTCTGGCAAGGCCAGGTATTGAGTCTTTTGGAAACGCCGCTGAAGAGCCGCCAGCTGGAAACTGGAGTAGATGGTGCGGGGTTTCCGGACTTTCTTTGGCTTCCCGTTCACTATCCGGATTTCAGGCTCAAGGTCCTCCTTCTCTGCAATGATACGGAATCATGAGAACCGCGCAACCCAGGGGTCCGGGAGTTCCCGCGCTCCTAGAAGGCCCGGAGGGGGGACCTGGCTTGAGCCAGGAGGTGGGTGCACTGAACTGTGGCGCCACGGGCAGGCGCAACTTCGCAGCTTGCGGATCGGAGCCGCCACCGACCCCGGGAGCTGAACCCTCCAGGGAAGGGGGAGACAAGTGCACACCCAAGAGAAAGAAGCAGGTGGCAAGGAGATGCCCTTATGAGGCAGGCGGAGCACGCCCACTTGGCCCTTGAGGCCACCAGGTCCCACCAACGGAGAGAGGGAGGTAACCGACGACCTGCGGCAGATTGGAGGCTGGGGAGGGTAAAGGGCACAAGCGGGCGGTGAGCAGGCAGCGTGAAAATCCAGGGCTTTCGACGGTCCCCCGCCCCAAACACGTTTACCCATCCATCCCATTAACTAGACCGACTCGGCACTCTTGACTCCAGCGTTATGCATACCAGGCTCGTTGTTGGCTGGGGACGAACTGGTTCCATAGGGAGCGTAGGAGGTGTAGGCGGCGGTGTAGCCCAGGTCGTAGCTGCTCTTGGCGGAGTAAGGGACATTGTTGAGACCGCTGGCTTGGTACTGGTAGGAACCCATGTGCGCGAAGGGCGAGCCCCCGCCGCCGCCGCCGCCCGCCGGGTGCTGCTGGTTGGTGTAGTAGCTGCTGTCGGTGGCGGTGGACACCGGAAGGGTGGGCGACTCCTGGGGCTTGTGGAGGCTGCTGCTGCTGCTGCTGCTGTTGTTGCCACCCGGGCCGGCGCCGCCGCCGCTCGGGGGCTGCTGGTGCTGGTGGTACGTGCTGGAGGCGGCGATCTGGGTCGAGTGCATATCAGCCACTAGACTGTCAAAGACTCCAGTCATCCTGGCCCGGGACGGGAAAGAGCAGAGGTGGCGGGCGTGCGGGGGAAGCCAGGCGCCTCCTCCGTCTCTCCCGGTCCCCTCCAGCAGCCAATGTAATTACGGGGGTGGTTGGGGGGAAACAAGAAAGGAGGCAATCGTCTAGGCGCCTCCTCCTCCGGGGAGGCGATCACTGTGCGCTGCTCGGGACAGCTGCTGGTCGCATCCTCTTTCGGCCTCTGGGCCCTCTCGGCTCCTTGCCCAGCGCGAGCGCGGGCTCGGGCGGGGGGCGGGCAGTGAAGGGGGCAGGGGTGGCTGGGCCGGGTCGGTGATCCGGGAGGCGGGAGCAGGTGAGCGGCCCTGAGCGGCTTTACGATTGTCTGCCAGGCGGGCTCCTGCAGTGTGGGCATTTAACACTCGTCACGTGAGCGCTGGCGACGTCACCTAGCAACAGCCAATCAGAAGCAAACGGCCGCGGAGCTCCGGGAACGCCCGGCCAGAGGGCGGGCGTCACACGGTGGGCGCTGTGGCTGTGGCTGCGGCTGCGGCTGCGGCTGCAGCGGCCCCGCGTGCAAACAGACTGCCGCTGAATGTGAGCAGCGAGGTAAGGGGTCGTGGTAGCGGGAAGTCAGGGTGGCCCGCAGCAGGAAGACAGAAGGCGTGGAGACAGGCTGGCGTTTTGCCTCAGAGGAAGAAGTGGGGTCCCCCATCCCATTCTGTGTGCAAGTGCCAGTTCCAGTGATTCGTACTTTCATGTCCGAGGTCAGTTTTCAAACACATTGAAGTACATCGGTGACCAGAGTCCAGCTAGCTCCATCTCCACTTTTCCTCGAAGTGTCTGGCACTTACTCTTGTTAGCCACTCGGCACTTGACATAGTCAATTGATTTAATTATCCACAAACCACGTGTAATGCCCGCTTCCTAACCAATCCGCAGGGATATTAGGACAATTAATTAGATAATATTAAAACGGGTTTTCCTTGTTGCTTGAAAGAGAAGCTACATAAACTTAAAGGTATTATTGCTAATAATATATTTGAAACCAGTTTCCCTGGTACTTTCCCGACACGCGAGGGTCTGAGTAATTATATATGTTTGATAAGTAAATGACACCCTGAAAGCCATCCCGAGGACTTCCTCCTTTGGGTGAGAAGGTTCACCAGTTGGCCTTGAAAATTCGATGCTCTTGCGAAAAAGGAAACAGGATAATAGGTGAGATTATAGATTTATCAAGTAGATACTAGATTTATCACTTCTCTGTAAATTTACAACAAATATAAAAAGTTTTATCTGGTTTGTTGAATTTAATCCTGTTTTACAGTTTTGCATTTTGGGACCCTGTTCTACTCTATCATTGCAATTTTTTCTTTTCATTCTCCTGTTTTTTAAAAAGTCGGAAATGACAACTTCCTCTGTCTCTGTAACCTTGTAGTGGGAAACCTTGGCCCGACGGTGATGGACGGCACGACTTGCTGGACTCCCACGTCCGAAGATCCTGCGGCAGCGCTTGCTTTGTGGCGCCACCTGGTGGGCAGTGTGCGAGGTTACCGGGGGCGGGGTAGACGGTCTAATCACGCCCAGGCGCCAGCCTCTGAAACCCCCCAAAAGAACAAAATAGTAATTAAAAGCCACAAAATTGTGCTAGTGCGCACCATCTGAAGCACCCTTTCCTAAAGACCTAACATGTCGCTGAAAGAACTTGTTACAACAACTGTCTGATAGAAAACAAGTTGATACCTTCAAAAATATGATCTTTGGTCTTCTTCCCCAGAAAAAGCAAGTGTGTAATTAAAACTCCAGCATTCGCGCAGAGGAATAATGAGATAGGTAATGCGCCTTCAAGTCTACCTGGATTTAGTTCCCAGCTTTTTTTTGGTTAAGGAAGGCCCCTAGATGGAAAGAGCCAGCTTATGAGAAAAGGCTGGAGGTGGAGCTCACCCCCACCCACCTGCATTGCTGTGCGGCTCTCTGCCTACTTTGTGGGCCTCCGCTGCAAAACGAACCTCTTCATACTGAAACATGATTGCCTTTTGGTGTTTTTTTGTTCGTTTGTTTTTGTTTTTTTTGAGACAGAGTCTCACTTTGTCACCCAGGCTGAAGTGCAGTGGTGCGATCTTGGCTCACTGCAACCTCCACCTCCTGGGTTCAAGCGATTCTCCTGCCTCAGCCTCCTAAGTAGCTGGGATTACAGGCGCGCGCCACCACCCCGGGCTAATTTTCGTATATTTAGTAGAGACAGGGTTTCACTATGTTGATCAGGCTGGTCTCGAACTCCTGACCTCGTGATCCCCCCGCCTTTTGGTGTTTTGACTTCAAATTCCAACTCTTTCTTTCTGTCACCACAGTGGGGGCTGCTTTGACCTAATATAGAAAAAAAAATCCCTGAAAAAGAGATTTTAAAAAATCCAACCTCCCGCAGGCGCGGTGGCTCACGCCTGTAATCCCAGCACTTTGGGAGGCCAAGGTGGGCAAATCACCTGAGATCAGGAGTTCGAGACCAGCCTGGCGAACATAATGAAACCCCATCTCTATTAAAAATACAAAAATTAGCCGTGCGTGCTGGTAGGCGCCTGTAATCTCAGCTTCTTGGGAGGCTGTGGCAGGAGAATCCCTTGAGCCTGGGAGGCAGAGGTTGCAGTGAGCCGAGATCATGCCATTGCACTGCAGCCTGGGCGACACAGCGAGACTCCGTCTAAAAAAAAAAAAAAATCCAACCATGTCTTTTTCTCTCTGTTCTTTGTTCCCATCCTAAATATGTTCTCCAGGCTTTTTCATGGTGGCAAATTTGTTGTATTTTATTTATTCAGTAACTTCCATTAATTAGCAGCCCAAAGTCTATATCAGCTGAGATCTGGAAAATGGTATCTTTCTGGAAGGAAATGACTGGAGCCCCACTTTATCTGGAAAACAAGGGATTGTGTCCGTGGGGGAAAGAGGGGGCAAAGAAGAGACCAGAGGCAATGAGCAAGCGGGGAGAGTGTGAGGGAGGGTGAGAGGGAGGCAGAACCCACGACTGCATTTGGAGAATCAAGTAGAGACTTGAGGTATGAGTTCTGATAATTTGAAAACAAATCTGGGTTTAGCCAAATTATCGGATTACTGCATCACAATTCCAAACAGTTTGTTTACTTTGGTCTAAAGTCAGGGAAGCAGTGGCAAAGGAATTGACAGTTTTGTTTACAGTGAGAGTGACGCCCATCTCCTTAGTGATCTGAGTGAAGCGGAGGCTTAATGGCCGGGCGCAGTGGCTCAAGCCTGTAATCCCAGCACTTTGGGAGGCCGAGACGAGCGGATCACGAGGTCAGGAGATCGAGACCATCCTGGCTAACACGGTGAAACCCCGTCTCTACTAAAAAATACAAAAAACTAGCCGGGCGAGGTGGCGGGCGCCTGTAGTCCCAGCTACTCGGGAGGCCGAGGCAGGAGAATGGCGGGAACCCGGGAGGCGGAGCTTGCAGTGAGCTGAGATCCGGCTACTGCACTCCAGCCTGGGCGACAGAGCGAGACTCTGTCTCAAAAAAAAAAAAAAAAAAAAAAGGGGGGGAGTCTTAAAACGAGTTTGGGGAAACACTGGTGCTTGAGGGCGGCCAGCTACCTCTTCTGCCCCAGGGCACCTTCTTTCCCCTTCTCCGTTTTCAGATTTCTCTGACTTCGGCATTCTTTTGCTCCGCAGGAACCTAGAAAATGGTGGGGGTAAATAAGGGGAGCGTGAAGTTTCTGCTCTGGCCTTGCTTGTCCCAATCCCATCGCTGAGACTTTCTTCTGCTTTGGAACGCTTGTCCCAGGCTGTCGCCGCGCTGCGGCGTCTCCCCTCGTAGGAGACTAACGCCAACCCCTGCGCCAGGCAGGGATGGAATCTTCATTCTCATTGTACAGAAGGACACTGAGGCTTGAGAACGGAAACGACTTCTTTTAAGTTGGGTCCCCCTCCCCCCTTGCCAGGCAGCCGCCTTTCTCTGTTGCCATAGCACAAATCACAAGGGTATTTATGTAGTAAGCCTTAGTTGAGCAGCTCCAGGTCTTCATAAGACGGCGAGCTGGAGACGACAGGTCTGCGCTTTGCTCTCAGCCCCTTGCCCCACCGCTAGCCTGGGGCAGGATTCCAGCCTTCGCCTAGCCCCGCGCTTTGCCTCTGCAGGGCTATCGGGTGTCCTCCGCTGCACAGAAAGCCAGCCCAGTTGGGTATTATTGGGGAGAGGATGCCTCCTGCCGGCAGGGAGCGGGGGTGGGCGCCCGGGTGCCCTCAGTGCGTGGCGGGGCCGGGCCCATTTTCACTCTCCTTCCCCCACCGCAGGTTGGGGGCCGCACGCGCTGCTGCTCCTACTCCTCACAGTCTCGTCGAGGGTCCCGGAGAGGCGGGTTTCCGGGCCTCTGGTCCAAGAGGCAAAGCCAGTTTCGGTACCTTTGTGTTTTCGCCCCCGAAGTAGTAGCTCTAGGAACCTGCGCTTTCGAATTCCTTTGGGGTTTCTCCTAAAACTCAAAGACGTTGGAAGAGGGCGGGGATTTGGTTATGACAACCTCACAGCTCAGCCTTTGCGACCAAACCGGCAGTGCTTTTGTTCTCACTTCATTGGCTAATTGCAGCTTCTTGGGACAGCTCTGGCCGGATCCTTTCGCATTGCTGGTCTCCTCAGCATGATTTTCCCTGCGGCTCCAAGGGCAGCCTCAAGGGACTCCGGGAGCCATCAGCTCTCAGCAGCCCCTGGGACCGGTAGGCAGACGGGACCCCTGACTCGGGATCTGAGTCCTGATTTGTCACATTTTTTCTTTTCCTGCATGGACCTGGCGAGAGGACACAATGGAATCACTCTTGGGGGGCAAAGACTCCGCCTGTGCAGGGAATGGGTGGGTCCTCTGGTCTCCGCTGCCACGGCTCCCCGGCTCAGAGGTTGTCTCGGGTTTCCACCATTTGAAAAATTATTATTATCATTATTATTTTGAGACTGTGTTTTGCTCTTGTTGCCCAGGCTGGAGTGCAATGGCGCGATCTCAGCTCACCGCAGTCTCCGCAACTGAGGCGATTCTCCTGCCTCAGTCTCCCGAGTAGCTGGGATTACAGGCATGCCCCATCACGCCCTTTTTTTTTTTTTTTTTTTTGGTATTTTTAGTAGAGACAGGGGTTCTCCATGTTGGTCAGGCTGGTCTCGAACTCCTGACCTCAGATGATCCTCCCATCTTGGACTCCCAAAGTGCTGAGTTACAGGCCTGAGCCACTGCGCCCACCTATTATTATTATTTTTAAGAGTCGGAGTTTCACTGTCTCACTCAGGTTGGAGTGCAGTGGCGCGATCACAACTCATTGCAGCCTCGAATTCCTGGGCTCAAGGGATCCTCCTGCCTCAGCCTCCGGAGTAGCTGGGACCACATGCATATGCCACCATGCCCAGATAATTTTTTTATTTTGTAGAGACGGGGTCTCACTATGTTGCTCAAGCTGGTCCCAAACTCCTGGCTCCAGCGATCCTGCAACCTCGGCCTCCGAAGGTGCTGGGGCTGGGATTACAGGCATGAGCCACCGCTCCCGGCCCACATCTTTGGCTCTACACTCCCTCCTGGCTCCCGAGCTTGAGAGTCTCAGCCAGCCATTCCTCTTCCACCTGCCTCCAGGCACTGTCCTCCAGCAGCGTGCAGTCTAGTGCAGAGAACGATTGCCCGCGTGTATTTACTGAGCGCCCAGCGTTCTGCCAAGCCCTTTACCTCCGGCATCTCACTGACTCCTGGGAATCGCCCTGTGGGGTGGGTACAATATCACTCACATTGAGGAAACCAAGGCCTAGAGCCAATCACATGCTTACGGACGCGCAGCAGTGTCCGACCTCAAACTCAGATCTGGGCCACAGAGGCAAGACCGCTGTCGCTCTGGGCTGTTTCTGGCCAGGGGACGCGAGAGAAGGCGGCACCACACTTACCTCTCCCGGGCCTGGTGCTGCCAGCTCCGCGGAACAGACGGGAAGGGGCATTGGCCGTCCTGAGGGCGACCGCGCCCCTTCCTCCCCAAGGAGCGTCCTGGAAGGGAGGTTCCCCTGGGAGAGGAGGAGGCGCGTCTGGCTGCCCAGAGGGTAGCCCCGGCAAGATTCCCGAACAGACTCGAGTCTCTGCGGAGAGGGCTGGAGGCGGGTGCCCCCTGGCTTGGCACGTAAATCCGAGCTTGGGGACCCGATGTTTTGTTCCCGCTGGGATTCCGCCTGGAGTTATCTTTGCTCGCTGCTGGGGTGTAAGTAAACCCCAGGGGCTTGAACCGGGATCATCGGATACTCGACGCTCTCAGCCGTGGCCTTTCCGCGGCGCAGGGCTTCTGGTGCTTTCAGACCCAGTTTCGCCTGTTGCCTTCCAGAACTAACAGACTCTCGTCAGGTCCATTTCACTTTATTGTCTGTTCAACGGTTAAAGCAAAGAGAGTGACAGCTGGAGCCCTTGATCCGGGAGGGCGCCCTGTATGGGGCGAAGGGTGGCCCAGGTTCTGAAGCACACTGATCCAGTGGCCTAACTGTGGGATCCCAGCGCACAGGCCCCGAAGGCAGGCCACCGGTGGTTGAGCTTCCAAGGGCGAGAGAAAGCCATTCCCCTTAGACGGTGAAAAGTTGCCACATCACCGTGTCCAGGTCCCTCCTCCTTTCCCCACCGCCCCCGCCCCCTCCAGGAACAAAAGCTCAGACAGCTGAGATGTTCACTTTGCACTTTCGGCAGCACTCACATTGACATATGAGAAGAGTGCAACAAGGTTTGTTCTCAATCCGAAAGAAAACGATCTCAGAGAACACATGGACACAGGGAGGGAAACGACACACACTGGGGCCTGTCAGGGGGTGCGGGTGGGGGTGGGAGCAGGGGTAGGGAGAGCATCGGGAAAAATAGCTAATGTACGCTGGACTTAACACCTAGGTGATAGGTTGACAGGTGCAGCCAACCACCATGGCATACATTTACCTATGTAACAAACTTGCGCATCCTGCACATGTACCCTGGAACTTAAAATTTCAAAAAAAAAAGGAAAAAAAAATCTGCGAGATTTCCCACCCCTGAACTGAGGACCATTTGTGCCCGGCGTGAGGGGGGTGCCGGGAGGGGGCTGTACGTGGGGGGCGGCGGGGGTGGGGACTGAAAGAGGGGGGTAAGGGTAGCCGGGAGGGGAACGCCGCAGGGGTGTTGGACCTCGGGTCTTCCTCGTGTCCGGTGTTGATTGGCTCCAGCTGTCAGGTTGAAACCGCAACTCCTCCCCTAAGAGCCACAGGGGTGAACCCCTGTGCCGGCCCTAGGTGTTCTCAGAGTTGGGTTGTCAGTGCGGCATGCTTCTGGAACTTTCAGAGCCTCGCAGGCCTTAGATCCTAGTTAGGCCCTTTTCACTTTAACACACACACACCCCACCACCACCACACACACACCCCACCACCACCACTATCACCACAACCACTAAACGGGAGAACTAGGAAGGAAACGTCTGGAACTGAGAGAGTACCCTTGGACACAAAATTCCCTTCTCTTTGACAGAGTCTTTCTTTCCACTGCCTCGTCTTAGAACAAAAGGGTTGTGCCACCTCCTATGGATGTAAAGAGGATGTGCTGACACGTGTGCTCGGGAGCCAGACTTTGTGGCCTTGGGGGAAAGGACTGAATATTTCTGTGCTTCGTCGTTTGCATCTGTGGAATGCGGGTGATACTGAGCTCTTCCTCGTGGGATTATTGCCTGGAAATACACCGTTGTATGTTCATCGCCTCCAGGTTTACCGCGAGACTCGGCATTCTCGGGCCTCAGCTGAATGGGTTTTAAACTGCGGAGGGAGGTCCAGGCGGAGAGGGTGTAGGCCCACTTTTTTCACTCGTGCCTAAGCAGGCCTTGTCCTGGCGGCAACCAAGGTGAAGGCAGACGCTGTTTCCGGGATCCAGTGGACCAGACCAGGCCAGGGGATTTGGGCGTGGGCCTCCGAGGCGGCAGTGGGTGGTCCAGGGGCATTGTGAAGCGGTCAGGCGCTGTGGATGGGGAAGTACAGGGCCCTCCGGCAGCATTGAAGTTTGGAAGGCCAAACGCTACTCCTAACCCGTCTGGCCTTCCAAAGGACTGCCCCATGCAGTAAGCGGGGCAAAGTCCCGCCGTGGCAAGCTTCTCCGTAGTCTCCCTGTGTGCTACACCTGGGCTGCTTCTGCTCGCTCTTTGAAAATGGAGAGGGGAGCAGAAGGAAGAACCTTGCAGGTTATTCACAGGGAACTGACCCTAGGCCGTATAGGCTCAGTTATTGTTTGCCGTATGTCCGATTGTTTGCATGTACTTGTGCACACACGTTTTCAAATGCATAAAACCCTATGCATGTTTCAAATGTGTAAACAGTAAGCATTTTTATTTGTATTTCTATTTCTTTTATTTATTTATTTTCTTTTGAGAAGGAGTTACCCTCTTGTTGCCCAGGCTGGAGTGCAATGGTGCATCTTGGCTCACTGCAACCTCTGCCTTCCAAGTTCAAGTGATTTCCCTGCCTCAGCCTCCCGAGTAGCTGGGATTACAGGCGCGTGCCACCGTGCCCAGCTAATTTTTGTGTTTTTAGTAGAGATGGGGTTTCACCATGTTGGCAAGGCTGGTCTCCAACTCCTGATCTCAAGTGATCCGCGGCCTCGGCCTCCCAAAGTGCTGAGATTACAGGTATGAGCCACTGCGCCTGGCCAGCATTTTTATTTTTTAGAAATCTTTTCTTTCTATGTCAGTAGTTACAGAGCAATCATTTTCTTCTTAAGGAGAATGTGTGAGGAAGGTATCATCACTTATTTGACTATCTTCTTTGCCTTGTCATCTAGATGATTTCCAGTATTTACAAACAACACATGAGTGAATGTCTTCTGGAGAGCTTTACCCACGTGTTCAATTACATCTGTAAACTAGAATCCTAGTAACTGAATTGTGTGTCAACATTTTAATAGCTACCACTAAGCTCCCCTGAAAAAACAAGCAATTTAAGCTCTATACTCATTTCTCAGCACTCTCACCAAGAATATTAGGAATCTTCAGTATTTTTTGAATATGATAGGCTTAAAATAGTGCCATATTTTAACTTGCAAAGCCTTTACATTAGTAGAGTGTGGGTGTTTTTTCTTTCTTTCTTTCTTTCTTTCTTTTTTTTTTATTGAGGGGGTGCTCTACTATATTTTGTCCAGGCTGATCCTGAACTACTGGGCTCAAATGATCCTCCTCCTGCCTCAGCTTCTGGAGTAGCTGGGACTACAGGCACGTGCCATTGCATGCTTGGCTTGTGTTTTTATATAGTCATTTGATTTTCTTGATTTTCTTCAGTGAATTACCTATTTCTGTTCTCTGCCCATTTTTCTGTTTTTAAAAAATTGATTTACGGGAAATCATTACATATTTTGGAGATTAACTCATTATTGTGTTTATAGTCAATATTAATTCCAAGTTAATTGCTTCTCTTTTACTTTTGTTTATCCTCTTTTCCAGTTCAGAGATTTTAAGTTTTGTATGGTCAAATATGTGACTTTTTTTTTTATGCCTTCTGGGCCTTCAGGTCATGATTATAGATGCCAATACTTTATTTTTTTTGAGACAGAGTCTCTCTCTGTCACCCAGGCTGGAGTGCAGTGGTTCGATCTTGGCTCACTGCAAGCTCCGCCTCCCGGATTCACACCATTCTCCTGCCTCAGCCTCCCTAGTAGCTGGGACTACAGGCGCCCGCCACCACGCCCGGCTAATTGTTTTGTATTTTTAGTGGAGACAGGGTTTCACCATGTTAGCCAGGATGGTCTCAATCTCCTGACCTCGTGATCTGCCCACCTCGGCCTCCCAAAGTGCTGGGATTACAGGCGTGAGCCACCGCGCCCGGCCTATAGGTGCCAATACTTTTAGATGTTAATACTTTTAGAGTTAATATATACAGTGGTTAAAAATATGGGCTCTAGGCTCAAATCCTAACTTGGCTACTTGCTAACTGTATAAATTAAGGAAGGTTATTTAATTTCTCTGTGCCTCAGTTTAATGTTTAATCAAAGAAAACTTCATTTGGACTACTGACGAATAGTAGTGGAATGGATCAACTGTTGTCTCTCCAAATCAGATTTTTTGAGAATGCGGCTAAACCACTCCCTAGCCCCCCTTGCGCTTATGTGTAACCATGTCATTCAATCCAAGACAATGGAACATGAGTGGAAGCCATGTGTGCCTCTCCCGGGACAGGACCTTTTAGACAGAGTTGAGACTCCTCTCTCCTCTCTTTTTCCTTCTGCTGTCTGGAACCAGCTTCAACTATGCAGATGACATGGCCCCAGAGGCTCCTAGAAGCCCTAGGGAACTCACCGCCTAGGGGAATCTTCATCACTTGTTTGGAAGGTTATCTGACCAAGAAATAAACTTCTTATATTTTAAGATACTGACTTTTCTTATATTTTAAGATACTGACTTTTAAGTATACATATGTATGTATATATATGTGCCACATGTGTGTGTATGTGTGTGTGTGTATGTGTGTGTGTGTATGTGTGTGTGTATATATATATATGTATATATGGAAGCTTAGCTACTATAACTAATACAATGACCTTGAAGTCAGGATGCCATGACTTCATTAGGAAAAAATTACAGGAAAAAGTCCAGAACATCCTTTATCTGTGAAAATCAGATGAATGGGAAGCCAAGCGCAGACCTGAAACCATTTGATTCCTAGGTGCATTCAGTCCATGAATAGAAAGAGGCTAGCACAGCTGGTTGTTATCCTTAGGAACATAAGTCTTTAAATGATCATTACTGGGGTTCTGGCAGATCTAAGCCCCAGTCATATGCATTTCCTTTTAAAGGTGATGGATTGCAGAAATTTTGTCACCCTGCCACATGGGACCCTCCCCTCCATGTCAGTGTCACTCTTGCCTTGGGCACATGCTTATTATGCTTAGGAGTTGTCAGGGGGTGATAAGCCAACTTTCTACTTTAGTCTTTTTGGACAACAGTGCCTAGGATAATGGAATGAACAAGGGCAAAGGCAGCACAAAGACAAGAGGTACTAATAATGAAATAACTTCAAATAGGAAAAAGAAAAAAAAAAACAAAACAAAGGAAACTTCACACTAAAAAGGCCCAAATGGCTTTCATTTGAGGAAAGTATGCAAACTTCAGTGAATGAACTTTGGAATGTCATTTTGGGCCATTTCAAGACATTGTTTTTGCCTATTTCCCAGTCCTTAGTTGTGTACTCCTTGCCGGTGTTACTACATAGCTAAGTTCTGAATTGATGATGTGCTTTGGTTTCATTTAGAACTGAGCACAATTGATCACCACATTCCAGAAAAGACTGAATACTAAGGAGTCACACCAAGTCTTGTGTAAGACAGTGATGACACCCAGTGGTCATTTAGGGTCTTCATTTACATTGACCCAATTCATAGTAAAGCTAACAAATTGCACATACTAGTATACAAAAAGTGCTATGTATGTGTGACAGCTGTGAGGGAAGGGGCAGCTAGACTTTACAGCCCTGACTGTTGTATCCTTGTAGTTTCATCTTGGGCGTTTCTTTTTTCTTTTCTTTTTTTTTTTTTTGAGGCAGAGTCTTGCTCTGTCACCCAGGCTGGAGTGCAGTGGTGCGATCTTGGCTCACTGCAACCTCTGCTTCCCAGATTCAAGTGATTCTCCTGCCTCAGCCTCCGCAGTAGAGTAGCTGGGACTACAGGCATGCACCATCACGCCTGGCTAAATTTTGTATTTTTAGTAGAGTTGGGCTTTCGCCATGTTGGCCAGGCTGGCCTTGAACTCCTGATCTCAAGTGATCTGCCTGCCTTGGCTTCCCAAAGTGCTCAGATTACAGGTGTGAGCCACTGCACCTGGCCTTGGGCATTTCTTTTCCTTTTTTCTTTTTTCTTTTTTTTTTTTGAGATGGAGTCTTGCTCTGTCACCCAGGCTGGAGTGCAGTGGTGTGATTTTGGATGACTGACTGCAACCTCTGCCTCCCTGGTTCAAGCGGTTCTCCTGCCTCAGCCCCCCGAGTAGCTGGGATTACAGGCGCGCACCACCATACCTGGCTAGTTTTTGTATTTTTAGTAGGGACAGGGTTTCTCCATGTTGGCCAGGCTGGTCTGGAACTACTGGCCTCAGGCGATCCGCCACTTCAGGCTCCCAAAGTGCTGGGATTACAAGCATGAGCCACTGTGCCCAGCCGGGCATTTCTTACTATGCAATTACCTTCCCTGGTTGAACTCAGTAAAGGGTTTCACTCTTATCTCTATTATACTTTTGATACTCTGTCATAATCCAAATAATAGCTGCTGGAATCCTGAGATGTTTAAACAAGGTTTTACTTAAGTCTTGGGATAACAAAAGGGAAATAAACATCAAAAGTAACCTGTACCCAGATGGCCAAATACTGTAAACTCTGTTGGTATGAACCATGTATTTATTGTATGAAATATCCCCATCACATAGTGGGTGACTGAAGGGAAAAAATGACATATAAAAGACTTAAAGGGTAAATGAGAGTTAGCTAGGTAAATAGTTGAGAGAAAGGCATTGTAGGAAGAAGGAAATAGCATGTGTAAAGTTCTGAGTCTGAAAGGGACATTTGAAAACCTGGAAGAAGGTGAGCTGGGCTGGACCACAGTGAATGAGGAGAGCATGTACAGTGGGGCTGGCAAGGTAGGCAGGGAATACATCACGTAGGACCTAATAGATTTTTGGCCCAAGAACAACAGAAAATTCTAAAGGTTAAAAAAATTTGGCCAGGTGCGGTGGCTCACACCTGTAATCCCAGCACTTTGGGAGGCAGAGGTGGGTGGATCATGAGGTCAGGAGTTCGAGACCAGCCTGGCCAACATAGTGAAACCCTGTCTCTACTAAAAATAGAAAAATTAGCTGGGCATGGTGGCGTGCGCCTGTAGTCCCAGCTACTCAGGAGGCTGAGGCAGGAGAATCCCTTGAACCTGGAAGGCAGAGGTTGTGGTAAGCTGAGATTGTGCCACTGCCCCCTAGCCTGGGCAACAGAGTGAGACTCCATCTCAAAAAAAAATAAATTGAACTTTTAATTTTGAGATAATCATAGATTCACATGTAGTTGTAAGACATGATAAAGAGTGATCCTTTGTATCCTTTCCGCAATTCCCACAGTGGTTGTGTTAAGTTATAGTGCAAAGCAACGAAGTTTTTTTTTTTTTTCCCAGGAGATGGGAGTCTTGCTATGTTGCCCAGGTTGGACCACAATTCCTGGGTTCAAGTGATCCCCTTGACCCAGCCTCCCCAGTAACAGGGACTATAGACATGCGCCACCATACTTGGCCTACAACAAGGATTTGACTAATCTATTCTCTGTTCCTATAATTTATCATTTCAATAATGTTATATCAGTGGAATCTTATAGAATGAAAGCTTTTGAGATTGGCTTTTTTTTTTTCTTTTTACTCAGAGAACATAATTTTCTGGAGATTTGTCCAGATTGTTGTATGTAACAATAATTTATCCTTTTTTATTGTTGAGTAGTATTCTGTGATATTATATCCCACTGTTTGTTTAACCATTTACCCATTGAAGGACATCTGGATTGTTTCCAGATTTTGAATAAAGCCACTATAAACACTTGTGTATATGTGTTTGTGTTAACACAAGTCTTCATTTCTCTGGGATATGTGTTTAGCTTTAATGCTGAGTTTGAGGTATCTCTATCAGTTAGCTACTTCTGTGTCACAAGTTACCCCAAAACTCAGTTACTTCAAACAATAAGTATTTCTTATTGTTTGTATGTCTAAGCTTGCTTATATGTTTGTGGAGGGCTGACTGAATTGGACACTGGCTTGTTTGGAATGGCCTCACTCACATGGCTGGCAGTTGGTTGGCTGTTGGCTGAGGTGACAAGGGTCACTGGGCCATCTCATCAAGTAGCGGGCTAATCTGCAGGTGGCCCGCAGTGGCAGGGATCTGAGCAAGAGGAGAAATGTAAGATACCTTTTGAGATCCACGCTTGGAACTTGCACACTGTCACTTCCACTGTATTCTACTGACCAAAGCAAGCCATGAGGTCAGCCCGGATTCAAAAGGGGAAGTGGACTCGGGAGGACAAACTCATCCTGGTTTGCTCACGATTTTGCTGGTTTTAGCACTCTAGTCCTATGTGCCAGGAAACCCCTCAGTCCTGGGCAAACTGGGATAGTTAGTCACCCTAAGCAGATGCCACCTCTTGGTGGAAAGAGCAGCAAAGTCACATGGCAAAGGGCGTAGTTATAGGGGGAGATAAAGAATTGGGACATTTTTACAATCAATCTGCTGCAATACTTATGAGATTTCCAAGCAGAAGTATCAAGTATCATTTAGCTCTTAGTAGACAGGTCCATCTGGAGATAAATTTGGCTTATATGTAAGTGATTATCTAATATTTATTGAGCAATTAAATGACAGATGCTAATGCAATAAATCACTAAGTTTTAATTCTCACAAATTATTAGGAAATACATATTATAGAAGTTTAAGATATTTTTTCTCAAGATAAAAAGAAAGCAAGATAAAAGGAAATTGATGGTTAGAAATAAACATACAAGAAACTATCGAATGCTGATATATGGCCCCCTAATGCAGCAATTTGGGGCTAATTAGCATAGGGAGACTATCCTGACACACCTTGATGAGGTTCTGATAGAGCCTGAAAATTGTTAATATTTAGAATAATGAGTCTTGACTAATTCAGGAAAGATTGGAATATGTTCAGCATTGCTCTGCCTGACATGATAATGATGTCACCACAGTTTAAATAGTTAAATGGCTTTCTATCACTAACAGCAGTGTTTCTCAAATTGGGGCCTGGAGATACCTGGGGCCACACTGTTTTTGCAAGAATTATATTCCAGGTTTTTGCTTCAATAACAAAAAATTAATATAAGTATGCCCTGGATCATTTGGATGACTACTTTATAACAGTTCTGTCATATGATTTTAGCATTCATATTTGTGTTAATAATAAAATTTGAGCCAGTAAATTCCACAGGATGTTATGGTGTGCAGGAAAAAATAAAGATGTGGCAAATTGCTCGGAGGAGAACTTTGCATAGCACAAGATACAACAGGCAGGGTGAACTCAAAAGGATCTTCTAGTTGGTTAAAGCAGCATGTCTATAGTTTCAGCTACTTGGGAGACTGAGACAGGAGGATACTTTGAGTCCAAGCGTTCGAGGCTACAGTAAGCTATGATTGTGCTTTGTGCCACTGCATTCTAGCCTGGGCAACATAGCAAGATTCTATGTCTATAATATATATATATGATATATGAGACTACCTTCATATGTGTGTGTGTGTGTGTATATATATGTCATATATGAGACTACCTTCGTGTGTGTGTGTGTGTATATATATATACCTCCTTATCCTTTATATAGCTTATACCTACTTGCCACATTTATCTATAATTATCTTTATTATATATAGCTCCTTTATATATAGGAAGTAGTCTCATATTCTCTTTGAACATTGATACATTCAGTGGATTCTGTCTTTGTATAATTTACAGCAGTTTATTATTATTAAAGGCAGCAGGAAATGCTCAACAAAGAACTTGTTTCCCATTTTCAACAATAGGTTATTTATGCCGGGTGCGGTGGCTCATGCCTGTAATCCCAGCACTTTGGGAGGCCGAGGTGGGCGGATCACAAGGTCAGGAGTTTGAGACCAGCCTGACCAACATGGTGAGTGAAATCCTGTCTCTACTAAAAATACAAAAATTAGCCAGGTGTGGTGGCGTGTGCCTGTAATCCCAGCTACTCAGGAGGCTGAGGCAGGAGAATCGCTTGAACCCAGGAGGCAGAGGTTGTAGTGAGCCGGGATTGTGCTTCTGCACTCCAGCCTGGGCGGCAGAGTGAGACTCTGTCTCAAAAAAACCAAAACCAAAAACAAAAAAACCGCAAAACACAAAACAAAAAAACCCACAATAGGTTATTTATTTATTTATTTATTTATTTATTTTTGAGATGGGGTCTTACTCTGTCACCCAGACTGGAGTGCAATGGCACAATCTTGGCTCACTGCAACCTCCACCTCCAGGGCTCAAGCAATCCTCCTGCCTCAGCCTCCCAAGTAGCAGGTTATTTATTTAATACAGATTTCATTAATGATCAGTTATAAGTATTAAAAACATAATTTAAATCTGTTTAAGCAGAATATAGAATTTATTGTCTAGGGGTTCATCTGGATTCAAGCAAAGCTGGGTCCAGTGACTGAGATAATGTCATCAGGATACAGACACTTTCTCTTCGGCTTTCTACCACTACATAAAAGAATCCACCCTTCCTCCAGTTTTCAGTAGCCGCTTCCTTAATTTCTTTAGAATTTTCATTTGTTGTGTCTTCAGTGTCCAGAATTCTACTTATAGTCTACTCAAAGCAATTTAGACTTTCTCTATAATCCTTCTCCAAATCCTGGTAGAGTGTACCTACTTGCTACATTTGACTGTAATTATCTTCTCACACTGTTCTTCCAATATATACATTCTATTCTATACATTTCCCTCTCAATATGAGCCAAAATATCTGGGGCACTGCAGCAAACTCACAGGGGTGACATGGGATATTTTCAAAATTCAAGGAAAATACAATGATAACCATACAAACTAAAACTATATAGCTTGAGGTAATTCATAGTTTCAATAGGAGATTACAAAATAGTCTTTTTGATGTCATATCTTTGTGGTATGTCATCATATTCAGCACAACTATGTTAAAGGCAAGTAGCATGTGAATATCAATGTGGAGCAGGGAATAAGGGTGGTGGTATCCAATCTGGTTCCAAGGTTTGAGAAGTAGTACAGGGCTCAACAGGTACACACATTCCATAATGATGCAATTCTGTTATTTAACTGTGATGAAATATGAATATTATCTATTCTTTCAACTCTGTATTCTTTTTTTCAAATGGCTAGTAAGTTGTTAGGATTTAAATACTTATTAAATTGTTTGGCTATAACTACAGTCATGTGCCACATAACAATGTTTTGGTCAACAATAGGCAACAGACACGATTAATCTTGTGTTTTGTTCATTACAGCCCTTAGCATTCAAAAATCATGGCTAATGTTGTTAGTAAGAGCCACATTGAGTGATTGACCCAGAAAAAAGATTGAAAGTGACTGGGCCGGGCGCCGTGGCTCACGCCTGTAATCTCAGCGCTTTGGGAGGCTGAGGCGGGCAGATCACGAGGTCAGGAGATCGAGACCATCTGGCTAACAGGGTGAAATCCTGTCTCTACTAAAAATACAAAACCAAAATTAGCTGGGCATGGTGGTGGATGCCTGTAGACCCAGCTACTGGGGTTGGGGAGGTGGGAAGCTGAGCCAGGAGAATGGCATGAACCCTGGAGCTGAGAGGCGGAGCTTGCAGTGAGATGCAGTGAGATCTCGCCACTGCACTCCAGCGTGGGCGATAGAGTGAGACTCTGTCTCAAAAAAAAAAAAAAAAAAAAAAGATTAAAAGTGATGATTAAGAACCAGCCGGGTGCGGTGGCTCTTGCCTGTAATCCCAGCACTTTGGGAGGCCAAGGCAGGCGGATCACCTGAGGTCGGGAGTTCGGGACCAGCCTGACCGGCCTGACCAACATGGAGAAACCCTGTCTCTACTAAAAACACAAAATTAGCTAGGCATGGAGGCACATGCCTGTTTCATTCCAGCTACTCGGGAAGGCTGAGGCAGGCGAATCACCTGAACCTGGGAAGCAGAGGTTGCGGTGAGCCAAGATCGCGCCATTGTACTCCAGCCTGGGCAACAAGAATGAAACTGCATCTCAAAAAAAAAAAAAAAGTGATTAAGAACTACAAAAGTGCAAAGTCAGTGATAATGTTTGTTTATGAGGCAGGCATGTCCCATTCCACCATAGCTATGATTTTGAAGAATAAGAATAACTAAATGATGGAAGCTGTTAAAGCATTTGCTTCACTAAAGGCAATGGGATTAACACAAATTTGAGAAGGGTCCTATATCAGATATGGAGATACTTCTAATGACCTGTATTGAAGGCCATACACAGAAGCACAGAAGCACGTCCCTCTCAGCACCATGACCAACACAGCCAAAGCAAAAGGTTTGTTTGCAGTGATCAAAGAAAAGCCTGGACCTGACTACGATGTTGAATTTACTGTTTGCTCTGGGTGGTTTAAACAATTTCAGAATTGTTATCCATTACATAATGTGAAAGTGAGTGGCGAGCCTGTGAGTGCTAATGTGAAGACAGCTGAAGAATTTTTGGAGACTTCAGATAAACTGATTGTGGAGGAAAATACTTGTCAGGGCAGACTTTCAATATAGACAGAACTCTTCTGGAACGGATGCCTAACAGGACTTTCATCTGCAAGGACGAAGGTCAAGGTAATACCAGGTTTCAAGGCTTTTGAGCACAGGATAACAGTCTTGCATGGGGACAATGTTGCAGGCTACAAATTGAAACTCTGTGTGTGTGATCTGGCACAGTGAGATCCCCAGGAACTTTGAGCATATCTTTTATTTTATTTTATTTTATTTTATTTTTGAGACGGAGTCTCGCTCTGTCACCCAGGCTGGAGTGCAGTGGCCAGATCTCAGCTCACTGCAAGCTTTGCCTCCTGGGTCTACGCCATTCTCCTGCCTCAGCCTCCCGAGTAGCTGGGACTACAGGTGCCTGCCACCTCGCCTGGCTAGTTTTTTGTATTTTTTAGTAGAGACAGGGTTTCACCGTGTTAGCCAGGCTGGTCTCGATCTCCTGACCTCGTGATCCGCCCGTCTCGGCCTCCCAAAATGCTGGGATTACAGGCTTGAGCCACCACGCCCGGCCTCGAGCATATCAATAGGCTCCCACAGGCCAGTGTACTGCATTACTCAATAATCATGAATCCTCTTCCAGGATTCTCTCCTGAATTACTATGCCAGTAGAATGGAGAAGTTCTGTTTGGAGGATTATGAACTTTCCAAGCTTCTGCTTATTGTTTTTTAGTTTATTTTGTTTTTGAGACAAGGTCTTGCTCTGTCACCCAGGCTGGAGTGCAGTGGTATGATCTCAGCTCGCCGCAACCTCCACCTCTTGGGCTCAAGCAATTTTCCCACCCCAGCTTCCTGGGTAGCTGGAACGATAAGTGCAAGCCACCACACCTGGCTAATTTTTGTGGTTTTTTTGTAGAGACGGAGTCTCTCACCATGTTGGCCAGGTTGATCTTCAACTCCTGCCCCAGCCTCCCAAAGTGCTGGGATTATAGGCGTGAGCTATTGCTTACTGCTGATAATGCTCCTGCACATCCTCCTTTTATTTGTGCTCTTCATCCCAACATCAAAATGGTGTTTCTCTCTCCAAATACCACCTCTTTGATCCAATGGATCAAGGAATTACAGCAGCTTTCTTTTTTTTTTTTTTCTTTTTTTTTTTTTGAGATGGAGTCTCCCTCTGTTGCCCAGGCTGGAGTGCAGTGGCGCCATCTTGGCTCACTGCAACCTCCACCTCCTTGGTTCAAGCAATTCTCCTTCTTCAGCCACCTGAGTAGCTGGGATTACAGGCATGCGCCAGCACATCTGGCTAATTTTTGTATTTTCAGTAGAGACAGGGTTTCGCCATGTTGGCCAGGCTGGTCTTGTACTCCTGACCTCGTGATCTGCCTGCCTTGGCCTCCCACAGTGCTGGGATTACAGAGGTGAGTCACCATCCCTGGCCAGTTATAGCAGCTTTTAAAGCCCACTGCCTGAGGAGGACCTTCTTTCAGGCTATTGCTGCAACTGAAGAAGACCTTGAGAAAACAATTATGCAATTCTGGAAGGATTACAAAATCTTTGACTGCATTAAGAAGAATCTTGCTTGGGCTTGGGGTGATGTCACCAAGGAGTGTATGGATGGCATCTGGAAGAAGAGACTCAAGAGATTTGTCCATGACTTTAAAGGATTTGCCAAGGATGGGGAGGCTGCAAAATCAGCAAGGCTGTGGTTAAGATGGCAAACAACTTTAACCTAGGCGTGAATGAGGATGACAACATTGAGGAGCTCCTAGAGGTGGTTCCTGAAGAATTGACTAATGAAGAGTTGTTGGAAATGGAAGAAGAACGTGTAGCTGAATAAGAGGCAAGAGATAGGAAACCCTAGGAAATATAAAACAAGAACTGCCAAGAAAATTCACAGTGAAGGGTTTAGCAGAAGCTTTTGCAGACCTCAAAAAGCTCCTTAAAAAGTTTGAAAACAGGCTGGGTGCAGTAGCTCACGCCTATAATCCCAACACTTTGGGAGGCCAAGGTGGGCGGATCACCTGAGGTCAGGCGTTTGAGACTAGCCTGGCCAGCATGGTGAAACTCCATCTCTACTAAAAATATAAAAATTAGTTGGAAGTGGTGGCAGGTGCGTGTAAGAGATTTCAGTTACTCAGGAGGCTAAGGCAGGAGAATCGCTTGAACCCAGGAGGAGGAGATTGCAATGAGCCCAGATCACACCACTGCACTCCAGCCTGGGGAGCAAGAACGAGACTCTATCTCAAAAAAAAAAAAAGTTTGAAAACATAGACCCTAACATGGAAAGGTTTTCATTAAGAGAGAGGAATGTCCATGGTACGTTACCTGCTTACAAGCAAATCTACAATTAAAAAAAAAAGAAAAGAAAAGAAAGAAAGAGAGAGAGAAAGAAAGAAATCAAGCAAACCACCATGAACGTACTTCTAGAAAGAGTGACACCACCCCAGTAAGAGCCTCAGGCAGGTCCTTCAGGAAGCATTTCAGAAGAAGGCATTGTTATGATAGGAAATGACAGATCTGTGCATGTAATTGACCCTGAAGACCTTCCAGTGGGATAAGATGTAGAGGTGGAAGACAGTGATATTGGTGATCCTGACCCTCTATAAGGCTAGGTTGATATGTGTGTTTGTATCTTAGTTTGTAACAAAAGTTTAAACAGTAAAAAGAAATGGTGAAAAATTTTTAAAATAGAAAAAAATAGGCCGGATGCCATGGCTCATGCCTGTAATCCCAGTAATTTGGGTGGCCGAGGTGGGCAGATTACTTAAAGTCAGGAGTTCAAGACCAGCCTTGCCCACATGGTAAAACCCCATCTCTACTAAAAATACAAAAATTAGGAGCGGAAATAGCTTGAACCCAGGAGGCAAAGGCTACAGTGAGCCGAGATCACGCCATTGCACTCCAGCCTGGGCGGAGAGCCAGACTCCATCTCAAAGAAAAAAAAAAGACCTTATAGAATAAGGATATAAAGAAAAAAATATTTTTGTACAGCTATACAATGTATGTTTTAAGATAAGTGTTATTACAAAAGAGTAAAAAAGTTAGAGAAAACTGTAAAAGTTTATAAAGTAAAAAAGTTATAGTAGGGTGGGTGTGTTGGCTTATTCCTGTAATCCCAGCACTTTGGGAAGCCGAGGCGGGTAGATCACTTGAGGCCAGGAGTTCAAGACCAGCCTGGCCAACATGGCAAAACCCCATCTCTACTAAAAATACAAAAATTAGCAGGGTATGGTGGCAGGTGCTTGTAGTCTCACCGACTTTGGGGGCTGAGGAATTAGAATTGCTTGAACCTGGGAGGTGGAGGTTGCAGTAAGCTGAGATTGTGCCACTGCACTCCATCCTGGGTGACAGAGTGAGACTCTGTCTCAAAAAAAAAAAAAGAAAAGAAAAGAAAAGAAAAAGAAAAACGTAACAGTAAGCGAAGGTTAATTTATTATTGAAGAAAAAAATTTTAAATATATTTAATGTAGCCGAAGTATCCAGTGTTTATAAAGTCTACTGTAGTGTACAGTAATGTCCTAGGCCTTCACATTCACTGACTGACACCCTGAGCAACTTTCAAGTCCTGCAAGCTTCATTCATGGTAAGTGATCTATACAGGTATACCATTTTAAATTGTTTATGCCATATTTTTACCATCTTTTCTTTTTTTCTTTTTTTTTGAGACGGAATCTCGCTCTGTCGCCCAGGCTGGAGTGCAATGGTGTGATCTCAACTCACTGCAAGCTCCGCCTCCTGGGTTCATGCCATTCTCCTGCCTCAGCCTCCCAAGTAGCTGGGATTACAGGCCCCTGCCACCATATCTGACTAATTTTTTGTATTTTTAGTAGAGACAGGGTTTCACCATGTTGGCCACGCTGGTCTCAAATTCCTGACCTCAGGTGATCTGTCTGACTCAGCCTGCCAAAGTGCTGGGATTACAGGCATGAGTCACTGCTCCCGGCTTCTATGTTTAGATATATTCACATACACAAATACTTACCATTGTGTTCTCATTGCCTACAGTATTCTGTATAGTAACATGCTATACAGGTTTCTAGCCTAGGAGTAATAGGCCCTATTATATAGCCTAGGTGTGTAGTAGACCATACCATCTAGGTTTGTGTAAGTACACTCTGTGATGTTTGCACAATTATGAAATCGCCCAACGATGCCTTTCTCAGAATGTATTCCCTTCATTAAGCAACGTATGACTATACTTAATAAATGTAACTCTTGTGTGTTTTTTTTTTTTTTGGGCCAATGAAGGAAGGCATTGTGAACCAAGAAATTTGGGGAACCTCTGGCCTAATCACTGATTATCTGTATTCCATATATTCGATATGTTGTATTTTCATTATCATTCACTTTGAAACGTTTAAAATTTTCCTTGCAATTTACTCTTTGACCTATTGTTATTTAGAAGTATGTTGTTGGCCAGGTGTGGTGGCTCATGCCTGTAATCCCAGCACTTCGGGAGGCCGAGGCAGGTGGATCATCTGAGGTGAGTTCAAGACTATCCTGGCCAACATAATGAAACTCCATCTCTACTAAAACTATAAAAATTAGCTGGGTGTGGTGGCAGACACCTATAATCCCAGCTACTTGGGAAGCTGAGGCAGGAGAATCATTTGAACCCAGGAGGTGGAGGTTGCAGTGAGCCAAGATGGCACCATTGTACTCCAACCTGGGTGATAAGAGTGAAACTCCATCTCAAAAAAAAAAAAAAAAAGAAAATTTCTATGTCTTTGCTATTTTTTTGGATTGTTCTATAATTACTGAGAAAAAGATATGAAAATCTTCAATGATGATTATAGATTTGTTAGTTTTTTCATTTAATTCTATCAGTTTTTCCTTATGTATCTTGGAGTTCTGTTTTTAAATACATCCATGACTTCCTGATGAATTAAATCTTTAATCATTGTGTAATGTCCCACTGTATCTCTGGCATACTCTGTCTTGAAGACTGTATGATCATAAGATAGCCAGTCCAGTTTTTTCATGCTTATTGTTTGTAGGGTATATCTTTTTACATCTTTTTCTTTTGATCTATCTGTCTTTATATTCAAAGGTCAAATCAGTGAGGGTCTAATCAAGAGACAGAAATGATACAGCAATTTGAAGTGGGAACACTTAATATAAAGAATTATTAAATACAACGGGATTGAAATAATGAGATATTGGCTAGTAGTAAAGAAAACTCTAAAGAATATAGAAATAGCAGATATAAGGAGCAGCCACTATCCTTAAGGCTGAGATAGGTTGCCCAGAGAAGAATGCCCTTCCTCCCTACTACCTCTCATGCCCTTCTTGCCAAGCTGAGAGCTAGACCTTGTTGAAGAGGGTGGCTCATTGAATGGCAGAGAAGCCAATGTGATGCCACATTAACAGATTGCTGTGGCCAGGCATGGCAGCTCATGCCTGTAATCCCAACACTTTGGAAAGCCAAGGTGGGTGGATCACCTGAGGTCAGGAGTTCGAGACCAGCCTGGTCAACATGGTGAAAACCCATCTGAGGCCGGGCGCGGTGGCTCAAGCCTGTAATCCCAGCACTTTGGGAGGCCGAGACGGGTGGATCACGAGGTCAGGAGATCGAGACCATCCTGGCTAACACAGTGAAACCCCGTCTCTACTAAAAACACAAAAAACTAGCCGGGCGAGGTGGCGGGCGCCTGTAGTCCCCGCTACTTGGGAGGCTGAGGCAGGAGAATGGTGTAAACCCGGGAGGCGGAGCTTGCAGTGAGCTGAGATCCGGCCACTGCACTCCAGCCCGGGTGACAGAGCAAGACTCCGTCTCAAAAAAAAAAAAAAAAAAAAAAAAGAAAACCCATCTGTACTAAAAATAGAATAATCAACTGGGCATCATGGCGGGCACCTGTAATCCAGCTACTTGGGAGGCTAAGGCAGCAGAATCGTTTGAACCTGGGAGGCAGAGGTTGCAGTGAGCCCAGATGACGCCACTGCACTCCATCCCAGGCGATAGAGTGAGACTCTGTTTCTAAACAAACAAACAAACAAACAAAACAAAAAAAACCCCAGAACTTGCTGGAAATCCACCCTCCAAAACTTGCCACTTATTTTTTTAGGGTACTGGTGAAAGTCGTTAATGCGGAGTGAGTTTTGCTAGAGGGATTTTCTGCTATGAAACTGCCTGAGAGGGTATGGGAGAAGTTACTGGCTTCTGTTTACTTCTGACCACTGTGAACTTCAGGAGTTGGGCACTAGAGAAGCTGAAAGTGCTACAGGTTATCTGCTGAGAGAGCACTGCAAAACCAGGAAAGAAAATCCTTTCTTCCTGCAGTGTTTCTCCAGTGCCCTCTACTGACAAAACTTGGTATTTTGCTAGATGGCAAAGGGAAAATATCTGAAGAACCTAGCTCCATTTTTACAGGACCTGCAATGAAAGGTGAATTTGGGGCTGAGAGGCAATAAATTGGTAACTGGTACAAGTATGTCTCTTGTAGAAAGCATATAGTTGGGTCTTGTTTTTTTCATTTAGTCTGATAACCTCTGCCAAATTTGGTCCATTTAGATTTAATATAAATATCAATAGATGTGGATTTATGTCTATTTGTTTTCTGTTTGTTTCATTGGTTTGTTTTTGTTCCTCTGTTTTTTCTTTACTATTTTTTCTAGAGTCAATTGGGTGTTTTCTTAAAATTACATTTTATTTATTTATTTATTTATTTATTTATTTATTTATTTTTGAAGACATGGTCTCACTGTCACCCAGGCTGGAGTGCCTTGGTGTGATGATAGCTCACTGCATCTTCACGCTCCTGGGCTCAAGGGATCCTCTTGTCTCAGCCTCCTGAGTAGCTAGGACTATAGGTGCATGCCACCATGCCTGGCTATTTTTTTTCTTTTTTGTATAGATGGAGGTCTTGCTATGTTGCCCAAGCTGGTCTGAACTCCTGGACTCAAGAAATCCTCTCACCTTGGCTTTTCAATGTGTTAGAATTATAGGTGTGAGCAACTGTGCCTGGTCCCATTTTACTTTTCTATATTGGCTTTTCTGTTATTCTTTGCATTTTTATTTTGAATATTGCTCTAGGGATTGTAATATTATGTCCTTAACTTTTTACAGTCTACCTGGAATTATGGTACCACTTCATATTAAATATAAAAATTTGGAACCATATAGTTTTATTTACCCCCAATCCTTTATGCCAGGGGTTGGCAAACTCTTTACTTGTGAGTCAAATCTTGCCTGTACCTGCTTTTGTTTTATTGCAACATAACAACACACATTCACTTATGTATTGTCTATGGCTGATTTCATGCTGTGATGGCATAGTTGAGGAGTTGTAACAGAGACTACATGGTTTATAGAACCTAAAATATTTCCTGTCTTACTATTTACAGAAAAAGTTTGTTGACTCCTGCTTTATGCTGTAGTTGTCATATGTATTATGTATGAGAATGCTGTAGCTACCACAATACTTTGTTACAATTTTGCCTTAAATAGTCATATGTATTTAAATAAATTAAGAGAAAGAAAAGATAATCTTTTATATTTGCCTATGTATTTATTATTTCTGGTGATCTTTTCTTGTTTTAGAGATGGACTCTCATTCTGCCACCCAGGCTGAAGTGTGGTGGTGTGATCATAGCTCACTGCAGCCTCGAACTCCTGGACTCAAGTGATCCTCCAAACTTAGCCTCCCAAGTAGGGAGCACCACAGGCACGCACCACCATGTCCAGCTAATTAAATACTTTTTTGTAGGATAGGATGTTGCTTTGTTGCCCAGTCTGGTCTTGAACTCCTAGGCTTAAGCGTTCCTCCTGCCCTGGCTTCCCAAAGTGCTGGGATTACAGGTGTTAGCAACCATACCTGGCCATCTGGTAGTCTTTATTTCTCCCTGAAGAGCTGAGTTTCCATCTGGTTTCATTTTCTTCCAGCCTAAACTTTTTCCTTTAGCATTTCTTGTACTACAGGTCTGCTGCAATGCATTCTTTTAGTTGTCATTTATCTGAAAATGGCTTTATTTTACTTTCATTCTTAAAATATATTTTTACTCAATATAGAATTTTGGGTTGACTTTTTTTTTTTTTTTTAAAAAAGATTTAAATATAACACCACTGCCTCTGGCTTCCATTGTTTTAGATGAGAAGTTGTCTATTAAAACTATCATTGTTCTCTTGTAGTAATGAGTCATTTTTCCTTGGTTACTTTAAAGATTTTTCTCTTTATCTTTGGTTTTCAGCAGTGATATACCTAGCTGTGGTTTTTATTTCTCCTGCTTGAATTTGCTGAGCTTCTTAAAACTGTAAATTCACTAGATTAGGGAACTTTTTGGTCATCATTTCTGGACAGTTTTTTTTTTTTTTAGCTCCCTTTTCTCTCTTTGGTCATTCTGGGGTTCCAATTATATGTATGGTAGATTGCTTGATATTTTCCTATAGGTCTCTGAGCCTCTTCTTTTAACCTTTTTTCTCCCTGTTTTTCAAACTAGGTAATTTCTAGTTTACTGACTCTTTCTTCTGCCATGTCAGTCTGCCCATTCAGTGGGGTTTTTATTTCATATATGTACTTTTTATTATTTATATTTTAATTAATTAATTTATTTTTTGGAGACAGAGTTTCACTCTTGTTGTCCAAACTGGAGTGCAATGGCGTGATCTCAGCTCACTGCAACCTCTGCCTCTCAGGTTCAAGCAATTGTCCTGCCTCAGCCTCCTGAGTAGCTGGGGTTACAGGCATGCGCCACCAAGCCCGGCTAATTTTGTATTTTTAGTAGAGACAGCGTTTCTCCATGTTGGTCAGGCTGATCTCGAACTCCCGACCTCAGGTGATCCACTTGCCTCGGCCTCCCAAAGTGCTGGGATTACTGGTGTGAGCCACTGTGCCAGGCCTTTTTTTTTTTTTTTTTTTTTCTTTTTTTTGACAGGATCTCGCTCTGTCATCCATGCTGGAAGGCAATGGCATGATCACAGCTCATTGTGGCCTCGATCTCTGGAGTTCAACTGATCCACCCACCCCAGCCTCCCTAGTAGCTGGAACTACAGGCATGTGCTATCATTCCCAGCTAATGTTTGTAGAAATGAGGTCTCACTATGTTGACCAGGCTGGTTTTGAACACCTGGGCTCCAGCAATCCTCCTACCTTGGCTTCCCAAAGTGCTGGAATTATAGGCATGAGGCACTATGCTTGGCCTGTAGTTTTAAGTTCTAAGATTTCCATGTGATTCCTTCTATTTCTTTGCTTAGATTGTCTTTCTTCTTCTTCTTCTTTTTTTTTTTGAGAGAGTATCTTTTTTTTTTTTTTTTTTTTTTTTTTTTTTGAGAAGGTATCTTGCTCTTTCACCCAGGCTGGAATGCAGTGCTGTGTTCACAGCTCACTGTAGCCTCAGACTCCTGGGCTCAAGCAATTCTCCTGCTTCAGCCTTCCAAGTAGCTGATACTACAGGCATATGCCACCATGCCTGGCTAATTAAAATTTTTTTTTGTAGAGACAGGATCTCACTATGTTGCCAGGCTGATCTTGAACTCCTGGCCTCAGGTGATCCTCCTTCCTTGGCCTCCTAAAGTGCTGGGATTACAGGTGTGAGCCACCACTCCCAACCTTAAATTTTTAATCTGTTTATTATGCACATATTTTCCTTTATATCTTTGAATATAGTTATAATGATTTCTTTAAAATCTTTGTCTGCTAATTCCAACATCTGGGTCATCTTACTGTGAGTCTTTCTTGATTGCAACTCACTACTGGGTTGTGAAACGAAATTAAAGCATTGTGGTCAGCACTAAAAGAGAAAAGGGATGAAAAATAGAAGTGTGAATAGTGAAGATGTTATTTTATGGAAAATTTATTTATGTATGTATATATAAACATGCATATTCTTAGTCACTGTGTAAAGTGTATTTCTTATTGTGGTTATGGTAAAAAAAAATTTGAAAGTCACCAGTAGAAGACAAATGTGGAGTGGAATCTGTTTTAGAAGAAATACTTCAAATTCTTAGAACTAGAGTTTTCCTAAGAGAAACAAATGTATTTATGGTCTAGTGGACACTTTCATTCCAAAGGAGTAAAAGCACAGGATAGAAGCACTTGCTTGCCGTTTGTCAATGCTTGGCTCTCTGCATAAGAACCTCCAGGACTTTTATTAAAACATTCAAGGCTGGTCATGGTGGCACATGCCTGTAATCTCAGCACTTTCGGAGGCCAAGGCAGGCAGACGGCTTGAGCACGGGTGTTTGAGATCAGCCTGAGTAATATGGCGAAAGCCTGTCTCTACAAAAAATATAGAAATTAGCTGGGTGTGGTGGCAGGTGCCTGTAGTCCCAGCTACTCAGGAGGCTGAGAGGTGGGAAGAGACCTTGAGTCCAGGAGGTCAAGGCTGCAGTGAGCTGAGATCACACTCCAGCCCAGGCGACAGAGTGAGACTATCTCAAACAAAACAAAACAAAACAAAACAAAAGAAACATTTAAATAGTGCCTCCTGGACCAGGCTCAGAGGTCTGAAGAGCAGAGCAGGAGTAATTTGCATTTAAAAAGTTCCCCTAGGTGGTCCAAAGGAAAGTTTGAGAACAGAGGCTTACACTACAGATTAGCATCTGAGAAAGAAGTGATGATAATGGCTACCATTCATTGAGCTTTGACTTGGGTAACTGAAGCCAGAGAGGTTAAATAATCTACTTGAGGTCACACAGCTTGGAGGTAAGTGGTCTGAGACTCCAACTAGGATTATCTAACTCCAAAGCCCTAATTCTGAACCACTGAATGGAGCTGAGTCTAAGATGCCAAGTCTGCAGGGAGACAGGGAGACCACTTGCACCAGCAATGGCTTGGCCAGGCTCCACTCTGTCAGCTGTGTCACCTCAGGCAGATTTCACAAGTTCTATGGACTTTGATTCTCTTCTCTGTAAAATGAAGGTCTAATGACTCTACCCTCTCAGGCTTGTGAGGAGTTTGGGCTGTTGCACATGGTGGGTGGGTGCTATTGGTCCTTGCATTCTGTGCTTTTATCACATTCTGCCCTTTTCTCAAACTAGAGCAGTAATGAAAGGAGTGTTGGGGGACACCATAGGCCCTGTTACAGCCGGACTTGAGGGGAGGACCTTAAGGGCTAGGAGGAGTGGAGACCAACCTTGAGAATACAGGCCAAGCTCCTGGGGTTGGCTGGTAAAGGCAGGAGAATGCAAAGGGCTTGTTTAGGCCTGGGCAGAGTTTCTGGGCTGAGTTGCCCAGGGCCTTTGTGAGGTTTCCCTGTACCTGTGATCTTCATGAGGTCAGGGCAGTCTGCTTTCCACTTGGTTAAATTATATTTCCAAAGCCGAAGGACTTCTTTCCTTAGTGGAATGTTTTCAGGATTTGTATTTTCAAGTGAAAAGTGTTGTAGAAGGAGGGCAAAGAATCATTTGATTACTTAATTTTCATGTTTACATAGCATTTGTTTGAAAGTAGTAAGAATCTAAATTCCAAATGCAGTTACAAAATCAGCCTCCACTTAAACTGGTAAGTATATTTTAATGAAGTGTAATTTAAAAGCAGACATTTGCATATTGAAATTTGCCTGAGCCAACTTTTAGAGTATGATCTTCAGAGTACTGGTTTCTAGTATCCTGAGGATGTGGAAATTCTTTTGAATTGCTTTTCATGGCCTGGAAATGAGCTTATTTGGTATAATAAGGCTTACCAGAATGGGGATGACCTAAATCAAACATTCATTATAATACGATGCTCTTCAAGTCATTCTTAGAATGGTCTTGTGAAACTTTGGAACCCAAATGTCACCATTTTGGAATAGTAAATATATTTATTCAACAGCTAGTCTGTATTTAAATCAACTGGCAGAAGAACCTTAAAATAACATATGAGAATTTGTCAAATCAGGAATAGATGGCTTTCTACTGATACATTCATGCAAAAATCAAGCTGTATTAACACACTTAATCATAAGTCCAGCAATTTCAGGACTTCTATAGTCCTCCATAAAGGACTTATTTTAAACCCTTTTGAATAATAAAAGATAGCACACAGAGAAATGTCTATGACACACTTTTAAAGCATGATGAATAATTATAGAAGAAATGTAATTACAAAAAGCCATGAAAACACTGCACAGGTTAAGAAACAGAACATTGGTGTCTTTCCCAAAATTTTTTTCCATGTGTCCCATCCTGATCACCTCCTTCTCAACCTCCCGCTTGTCCCAGGTAACTATTATCCTGATTTTTATGGTAACCATTTCCTTGTTTTTCTTTCTTTCCTTTTTTTGAGATGGAGTCTCCCTCTGTCCCCCAGGCTGAAATGCAGTGGCACAATCTCGGCTCACTGTAAACTCCGTCTCCCAGGTTCAAGCGATTTCCCTGCTTCAGCCTCCTGAGTAGCTGGGACTAAAGGCGCGCACCACCATGCCCGGCTAATTTTTGTATTATTAGTAGAGGTGGAGTTTCACTGTGTTGGTCAGGCTGGTCTTGAACTCCTGACCTCAGGTGATCCACCTGCCTCGGCCTCCCAAAGGCATGAGCCATCGCACCTGGCCTCAAGTTGGTGTTTATAAGATTCATCCATTTTGATGAATAGTTGTAGTTTGCTCATGTTCACAATATATGATTGTAATATGTCACAACTTATTTATCCATTATATTATTGATGGACATTGGACCATCATTCACCTAGGAATGCAATTGCTGGATTATAGAGTTTGTGTATCTTACATTTTGGCAACTAATTCTAAACTTTTCCAAAGTGATTGTAATGTGTATTTGCTCAACAGATTAAAAAAAAAATGGTCACTATAGAAAAGTAAAGGTAAAATAAATCATTCTTCAGTTTGCAGCTGTTACTTTTAGTCATTGAGAACTGTGCCCTAAGAGATGGATGTTGCGCTCAAGTAAAGTGGTCCATCTTCTTTATTGTTCCTGCTCTACACAATTCTAGTTAACTATGATAACCTGGTGGCTCCCCAGGGGAAACTAGTGTACTTATAAGTACAGCACACTTGGTAAGTACTAGTGTACTTGGTAAGATACCAGTAGATACCCAGGTGGGTGTCTTGGGGCAGGTAGGGCAAGGTCTCAAGGCTCTTTTCACAGATCTGGTGTTCCACCCAAAGAGGCCCCTTGGAGGATGGCTCTTTTTGTTCGTACCTCTTATGGAGCTGTAATCTTCTGGGGTATGATTCTTGCTCAGTGTGTGTTCTTCTCTTCCAATGTGATGCTTTAGTTACAAGGGAGGACCTCATTTAAATTTCCTGCCCCCAAATTATATGGTCTGTTGATTTGTAAATGACTAAATCAACAATAAGTTAGGGAAGTGGTTTCCTACTTTTCTTCTTTTTTGGCATGATGACCTATTAAATTTTTTTAAATGATGAACTTATTTAAACATATACAAAAGAATGGTATAATGAATCCCCATGGAGCCATTTTTGAGATCTGACAGCTATCCATTCATGGGCAATCTTTTTTTTTTTTTTTTTTTTTTTTTGAGACAGTCTGTTTCTTATCATTCAGGCTGGAGTGCAGTGGTGCTATCACGGCTCACTACAGCCTTGACCTTCCAGGCTCAAGTGATCCTTTCACCTCAGCCTCTCAAGTAGCTGGGACTACAGGTGCATGCCACCACGCTCAACTAATTTTTGAATTTTTTTGTAGAGACGGGGTCTCTCTATGTTGCCTAGGCTGGTCTCAAACTCCTGGGCTCAAGCAGTCCTCTCCCCTCAGCCTCCCAAAGTGGTAGGATTACAGGCATGAGCCATAGCACCCAGCCACTTCATGGCCAATCTTGTTTACACCTCTCTCATTCTCCTTTCCACTGGATTGTTTTGCAGAAAAAAACAAATATTAAATGATTTCATCCATAATACTTCAGCAAGTGCTCTTTTAAAAAGAACAATCATCTTTTTAAAATGGTATGTGTTTAAAAAACACACTCATCATACCATTATCACACCTAAATAAAGTTAACAGTAAGCAACTCATTACAAACTTATTATTTTATTAAAAATGGAGATGAAGTCTCGTTATATTATCCAGTCTGGTCTTGAACTCCTGGGCTCAAGAGATCTTCCCGCCTCGGCCTCCTGAAGTGCTGGGATTATAGGCATGAGCCACCACACCTGGCCAACAATAACTCTTTAATATGATGAAATATCTTCTCAGTATCCATGTCTCCTAAGAGCTTTGTCATTGTTGGTTGGTTAGAATCAGGGTCTAAATGGAGTAGTTACATTGCATTTGGCTTATTTATCTTTTAAGTCTCTTCTGTATTTTACTAGTCTCCTTTCTTTTCTTGCCATTTGTCCAGTAGAGTTTTTCTATTTTAGATATTTTATTTTATTTTATCCCTGTGGTGATGTGAATTTTATTTCCATTGGTGATAAAGGTCATTTTAAGCTATGTGATTCTTTTGGTATACTTTAAGAAAATACAGAATGACAACAAACTGCTATAAATTCAGTAACAGTTTCAGTTTAATTTGTATTTCATGTAAGCAGAACTGCTGAAAAATGGTAGATTAGTGGGTTTTCAAACTTTTTGGTCAGGACCACTTTACACTCTTAAAATTAGTGAGGAGCCACAAAACATAAAAGCCACTTGTTTATTTGGTGATATTTACTGTATTAGAAATTAAAACTGAAAAATATTGTTAATTCATTTAAAAATTAGAACAATTAATCCATTAGATATTAACTTAAATAACATGTGTTAGAAAACTAATATTTTCCAAAACAAAAAAAATTAGTGAGAAGCGTGACATTGTTTTACATCTTTGCAAATCTCTTCAGTGTTTTGCTGGATAGAAGACAGCTGGATTCTTAGATCTACTTCTGCGTGTACTCTGTTATCATGGCACACACCATGTCATCTCTGGAAAACTCTGCTATGTTTTTGAGAGATTGGGAGTGAGAAAAGCAAACATAGCAGTAGTATGAGAATAGTTTTGACCTCATGGTGCCTCTGAAAGGGTCTTAGCACCCCTGTGGGTTCCTGGGCCACAGTTTGAGAACTACTGCTATAGAACATTTCTCTGTGGAACACATTATTATTAGTAGTAGTATATAAATAATGCTTAGTGAACAGATGTATTTGAGGGTCCTTTGCAAATACTTCTCAGCTCACCCTCTCTCTCTGCATCCCAATATTCTTTTCTTTTTACTCCAAGTTTGCGACTGGCAATACAAAAACATTCTGTGGATGCAAAAATGGCATTTAAAAAAATTTTATTTTGTAGAGACAGAACTTCACTGTGTTGCCCAGGCTAGTCTCAAACTCCTGAGCTCAAGCAATTCTCCTGCCTCAGGTTCCCAAGTGTTGGAATTACAGGCATGAGCCACTGCATCCAGCCAAAAAAGGGATTTAATCATGTTCTATGTTTTTTAAAAAAGTCTTCAATTTATAATAACTCCCCATCCCCCCAAATTCTGTAGCAGGCTCCTTAACTTTCTCCTACAAGTGCAAATGTAGGTAACAGAGTGGAAGCAGCCTCCAACTAGAAGTCTGAAATGTGGACTCTAGTCCCAGGTCTGCTTCTAACAAACTGAGTGCCCTTGGGCAAGTCATTTACTCTCTCTGTCCTTCTATTTCTTTAGCTGTAAAATATAGAAAATGGGTCAGGTGATTTTAAGGCTTTTTCCTGATCCCAAATCGAAGACATTTTCTTACTGCTCATTAATAAGCCTATTCTGATATTTCCTCTAGCTCAGGGATGTAACATTAGCCTAACATCTAGTAGAGGGTGGGAGGAGGGAGAAGAGAAGAAAAGATAACTATTCGGTACTGGGCTTAATACCTGTATGATGTAATAATATGTACAACAAGCCCCATGACACAGTAGGAGTCCACAGTAACCTGAGGAAAGGGAGTTAGGACTCTTTTTGATGAGTCAGAGAGAAAGCAAGGGTTGAATATGCTTTGGCTGACCAGGACCAGGGTGATGAGATGTAGACACACCTCCTCAAGGAGTTTTGCAAGCTGTCCTACTCACATCAACAGGCAGCCTAAGGACAAGAAGCCCGACATTTTTTTTTCTCCTAAGATTTTTTGTTTTTGAGATGGAGTCTTACTCTGTTGCTCAGGCTGGAGTACAGTGGCACAATCTTTTCTCACTGCAACCTCCACATCCCGGGCTCAAGAAATTCTCCTGCTTCAGTCTCCTGAGTAACTGGGATTACAGACATGGGCCACAATGCCCAGCTAATTTTTGTATTTGTAGAGATGGTGTTTCACCATGTTGGCCAGGCTAGTCTCGAATTCCTGGCCTCAAGTGATCCGCCCGCCTCGGCCTCCCAAACTTGCTGGGATTACAGGCATGAGCCACAGCTCCTAGCCTCTCCTAAGATCTTTATAACCTTCTAAATTCCATTCCCTAAAGCTGTGGTCAGCAAACTATGGCCTGGGAACTAAGAATAATGTTTACATTTTCAAATGGTTGGAAAAAAACCAAAAGAAGAATAACATTTTGTGACACATAAAAATTATATAAAAATAAAACTTCAGTGTCTATTAGTAAAGTTTTATTGGAACACAGACATCACTCATTCATTTATGCAGCATCTGCTTTTGGGCTGCCATGGCAGAGTTGAGTAGTATGGCTTTCTAATATATGTTATCGTGCCCTTTACAGAACAAGTTTGCAAACCTCAGCCCCAATGCAAACTTATAACTTTCATTTTATGGGTGCTCTCTTAAGGGCTAACTACAGCCAACAAATACAGGCACACCTTGTTTTATTGTGCTTCACTTTATTGTGCTTTGCAAATATTGTGGTTTTTAGAAATTGAAGGTTTGTGGCAAGCCGGCATCAAGCAAGTCTATTGGTACAATTTCTCCAACAGCATGTGCTCACTTCATGTCTTCGTGTCACATTTTGATAGTTGTTATAACATTTCAAACTTTTTCATTATTATTGTGTCTGTTATGATAATCTATTATCAGTGATCTTTGATGTGACTATTGTAATTGGGTTGGGGCACCAAGAACCATGCCCATATAAACATTGAACTTAATTGGTAAATGTGTGTATTCTGACTGCTCCACTGACCATTCCCCATCACTATTCCTCTCCTCAGGCCTCTGTTCCCTAAGACACAAGAATATGCCCCTACAATGGCCTCTAACTGTTCCAGTGAAGGAAGAATCACATCTCTCATTTTATTTATTTGAGACAGGGTCTTGCTCTGTTGCCCAGCCTGGAGTGCAGTGGCACAGTCACACCTCACTGCAACCTCGACCTCCCTGGCTCAAACAATCCTCCTGTCTCAGCCTTCCGAGTAGCTGGAACTACAGGCATGCATCACCATGCCTGGCTAATTAAAAAAATTTTTTTTTGTAGAGATAGGGTTTGGTCACATTTCCCAGGCTGGTCTGGAACTGCTGGGCTCAAGTGATCCTCCTACCTCAGTGTCCCAAAGTGTTGGGGATAACCGGTATGAGCCATCATGCCTGGTCATATCTCTCACCTTAAATCAAACACTAGAAATGATTAAGCTTAGTGAGGAAGACGTGTTGAAAGTCAAGATAGGCCAAAAGCTAGGCCTCTTGCACCAAGTTCTTAGCCAGGTTGTGAATGCAAAGGAAAAGTTCTTGAAGGAAATTAAATGTGCTACTCTAGTGAACACACTTCACTTTTTGTTGACATAGAAGAGGTTTGAATGGTCTGGATAGAAGATCAAACCAGCCACAAACTTCCCTTAAGCCAAAGCCTAATCCAGAGAGTTCAGACTCTGAACTCTCTTCAATTCTATGAAGGCTGAGAGAGGTGAGGAAGCTGCAGAAGAAACCTTGGAAGCTAGCAGAGGTTGGTTCATGAGCTTTAAGGAAAGAAGCTGTCTCCATAACATAAAAGTGCAAGGTGAAGCGGCAAGTGCTGATATAGAAGCTACAGCAAGTTATTCAGAAGATCTAGCTAATACCATCGATGGAGGTAACTGCATGAAACAAAAGATTTTCCATGTAGATGAAACAGCCTTGGAAGGAGATGCCATCTAAGATTTTCACAACTAAAGAAGAGAAGAGAATGACTGGCTCCAAAGCTTCAAAGGACAGGCTGTCTTGTTAGGGGCTAAAGCAGCTGGTCACTCTAAGTTGAAGCTAATGTTCACTGACTATTCTGAAAATCCTAGGGCCCTTAGGAATTATGCTAAATCTGCTCTACCCATGCTGTATAAATGGAACAACAAAGCCTGGATGACAGCACATCTGTCTACAGCATGGTTTACTGAATACTTTAAGCTCACTGTTGAGACCTACTGCTTAGAAAAAAAGATTCCTTTCAAAATACTATTGCTCATTGACAATGTACCTGGTCACCAAAGAGCTCTCTGATGGAAAGGTACAAGGAAATTAATGTTTTCTTGTCTGCTAACACAACATCCATTCTACAGCCCATGGATCAAGGAGTAATTTGGACTTTCAAGTCTTACTATCTATTTATTCATTTGTTTACAGAGGGAGTCTCATTCTGTCACCCAGGCTGGAGTGCACTGGCACAATCAGAGCTTACTGTGGCCTTGAACTCTGGGCTCCAGTGATCCTCCTGCCCCAGCCTCCCAAGTAGCTGAGACTATAGGCATATGCTACCATACCTAGCTATTTTTTTTTTTTTTTTTTTTTTTGAGTTGAGGTCTCTGCTGCCCAGGCTGGAGTACAGTAGCACAATTAGGGCTCACTGTGACCTCAAACGCTGGGCTCAAGTGATCCCCCTGCCTCAGCCTCCTGAGTAGTCAGGACTACAAGCATGTGCCACCACTCCTGGGTAAGTTTTTCTATTTTTTGTAGAGACAAATTTCTCTATGTTGGCTGGTCTGGTCTAGAACTCTTGGCCTTAAACAATCTCCCTGCCTTAGCCTCCCAAAGTGCTAGGATTACAGATATAAGGCACCACCCTTGGCAACTCTTATTTAAAAAATATATTTGGAATCAGGCTTGGTGGCTCGTGCCTATAATCCCAGAGTCTCAGGAGGTGGAGGTGGGAGGATTGCTTGAGGCCAGGAGTTTAAGACCAGCCTGGGTAACATAGCAAGACCCAGTCCCTAAAAACAAAAATTAACAACAAAAGAAATACATATCATAAGACTATAGCTGCCATAGATAGTGATTCCTTTGATGTATCTGGGCAAAGTAAATTGAAACTTTCTGGAAAGGATTTACCATACTACATGCCATTAAGAACATTTGTGATTCATGGGAGGAGGTCAACACATCAACATTAACAGGGGTTTGGGAGAAGTTGATTCCAATGCTCATGGATGACTTTTGAGAGGTTCAAGGCTTCACTGCAGCTGTGGTGGAAATAGCAAGAAAACTAGAATTAGAAGTGGAGCCTGTAGATGTGACTCAATTCCTGCAATTTCATGATCAAACTTGACTGGATGAGGAGTTGCTCCCTTTTTTTTTTTTTTTGAGACAGAATTTCACTCTTGTCACTCAGGCTGGGGTTCAATGGCACAATCTTGGCTCACTGAAATCTCCTGGGTTCAAGTGATTATCCTGCCTCAGCCTCCCGAGTAGCTTGGATTACAGGTGCCCACCACCATGCTTGGCTAATTTTTGTATTTTTAGTAGACAGGGGGTTTCACCATATTGGCCAGGCTAGTCTTGAACTCCTGACCTCAGGTGATCCACATACCTCGGCCTCCCAAAGTGCTGGCATTACAGGCGTGAGCCACTGTGCCCAGCTGGAGTTGCTTCTTACGGTGAGCAAAGAAAGTGGTTTCTTGAGATGGAATCTACTTGTGGTAAAGATGCTGTTATTTCAGCATTGTTGAAATGACAACATGGGATTGAGAATATTTTGTAAACTCAGTGGATAAAGCAGTGAGAGGATTTGAGAGGATTGACTCCAGTTTTGAAAGTTCTATTGTGAGTAAAATTCTCAAACAGCACCTCATGCTACAGAGAAATCTTTCATCAAAGGAAGAGTCAATCGACACAGAAAACTGTATTGTCTCATTTTAAGAAATTGCCACAACCATGCCACCCTTGAGTAACCACCACCCTGATCAGTCAGCAGCCATCAACATCAAGGCAAGACCCTCTACCAGCAAAAAGATTATGACTCACTGAAGGCTCAGGTGATCGGTAGCATTTTTTAGCAAAAATATTTTTAAATGAAGATATGTACATTTTTAAAGATATAATGCCACTGCACGTTTAATAGACTACAGTATAGTACAAACATAACTTTTGTATGCACTGGGAAATCAGAACATTTGTGTGACTTGCTTTATTGTGATATTCATGTAATTGTGGTGGTCTGGAACTGAGCTTGCACTGTCTCTGAGGTGTGCCTATACTTCTCTAATCAACCATTTGTATACCACCTGTGACTTACATTTGGTTCAATTTTTAGGTTACCTTGTCTCCTGTGACTTCTGCATCAAAATTTCCTTTGTATATAAACTTGGTCTCTACCTTTTTTTTTTTTTTTTTTGAGATGGAGTTTCGCTCTTGTTGCCCAGGCTGGAGTGCAATGGAGTGATCTTGGCTCACCGCAACCTCCGCCTCCTGGGTTCAAGTGATTCTCCTGCCTCAGCCTCCCAAGTAGCTGGGATTACAGGCATGCGCCACCACGCTCGGCTAATTTTGTATTTTTAGTAGAGGCAGGGTTTCTCCATGTTGGTCAGGCTAGTCTCGAACTCCCGACCTCAGGTCTCCCAAAGTGTTGGGATTACAGGTGTAAGCCACCGTGCCCGGCTGACAACTTTAATTTTTAAATACAGACAGGTTCTCTCTACATTGCCCAGGCTGGTCTGGAACTCCCGGTTTCAACTGAGTCTCCTGCCTTGGCCTCCCAAAGTGTTGGGATTACAGGTGTAAGCCAGTGTGCCTGGCCCTGATGACTTTTAAAAAATATTTTATTTTTAAAAGACAGTCTCACTCTGTCGCCCAGGCTGGAGTGCAGTGGTGTGATCTCAGCTCACTGCAACCTCTGCCTCCCGGGTTCAAGCAATTCTCCTGCCTCAGCCTTCCAAATAGCTGAGATTATGTGTGCCCGCCACCATGCCCAGCTAACTTTTGTATTTTTAGTAGAGATGGGGTTTCACCATGTTGGTCAGCCTGATCTTGAACTCCTGACTTCAAGTGATCTGCTGGCCTCAGCCTCCTAAAGTGCTAGGATTACAGGTGTGAGCCACTGCACCTGGCCCCTGACAAGTTTAATTAGGCACCTGGATGCCTGTTGTATAAAAATGTGAAGGCTGTAGAGGTGTTCTTCTGTGACACACCCCTATCCTGGCTTCCCTTACAGACTTTCTCAAATTCAAAACTAGCTGTACTCTTTGCTTTCCATTTCCAAGGCCTTTCTACTTGCAACAATTGTTGAGAGCAGAGGGAGGAGGATGTGCTGTGTGCCTGTTTTTTGTTTTTTGTTTTTTTTTTTTGTTTTGTTTTAAACTAGGGCAAAGTCTCTTACCTAAATCAGTAGAGCAGCTTCAAATGTGCAGTTTTGCACACCCCTCTCCACGAGCCGGAACTCTCCCAGGGCGCTGCTGCCTCAGAGCCTTAGATTGCATTATTGCCATGCTCTTCCTCCAGAGAGCGGCCTCCCCACTCCTTCACTCCTCAGTTCTTTACTCAAATACACCTCAGAGAGGTCTCCCAGACAGGATAGTGGCTACGTACCACACATTTCCTGTCCCTTTCCCTGATTTATTTTCATTCTTAGCAGTTTATACATAGTAAATATTATCTGACATATCAAGGAATAGGCATTCTGGTTATCAAATATTTTGCAAGCAGATTAGTACTATATATGCCACGTATAGATCACCGATATTCCAGTCATGCACCTAAAGTTATTTAATGATATTTAATGATATATTATGCTCTGAGATTCTATGATTTTTATTTTCTGTCTCCTCTGAGTGGAACAGAAGCACACAGATTTGTATGTATGTATAAACATACAAACATCTGAGTACACCCACATACATACATATACACATACCTAACACATGGGAGATACTCTGTATATTATGAATAAATGAATAGACAATAAACAGAATTCAATCTTTTAAATTTAGAAGGTACTTTAGAGTTGTATAATTTTTTTTTTTTTGAGACGGAGTCTCACTCTGTCGCCCAGGCTGGAGTGCAGTGGCGGGATCTCGGCTCACTGCAAGCTCCGCCTCCCGGGTTTATGCCATTCTCCTGCCTCAGCCTCCCGAGTAGCTGGGACTACAGGCGCCAGCCACCTCGCCTGGCTAGTTTTTTTTGTATTTTTTTAGTAGAGATGGGGTTTCACCGCTTTAGCCAGGATGGTCTCCATCTCCTGACCTCGTGATCCGCTCGTCTCGGCCTCCCAAAGTGCTGGGATTACAGGCTTGAGCCACCGCGCCCGGCCAAGTGGTATAATTTTTTAGGATTATCATGTACTGTATGTGCACAAGTGTGCCCGTTAATGAAGTCCTGATTAGCAGATTGCTAGATAATGGGGTTTACTGCATTTTCACTTTAGACAATTAAAACGTTGATTGAGCATCTAATTCACACTCTACACTTAGTTGCATGAACAGGCAAATAAAATGAAACATCTGACTAATCTCTTACTATGAGATTTCAGTCCCCACCCCGTAAAAGAGGTCAGACTAAAAACTATCCGCTCTTATCAACTCCAAATGGCTCTCTGAATGTCGTCCCCAGTACACTTAAGCCAATGGCAAGGGAGATCACAAATCATGCTCTGACTGGTTCATTTATCTACCATGTGTCTTCAGTATTAATACCTGACACTTCATGTGCTAGCCAATTTCTCTTCTCAGTAATCACATCTTTCTTCTATTTTCTATTCATGTAAACCCCACTTCTCAGTCTTCTCTTTAAGAGTCTAGTCATGTGGTCTCTTTCTCCACTGGCATCTGTCCAACCCTCTGGCATCTTCTGTACAAATGTCCAAGCCTCATCTCTCAATGTTGGTTGATGATAGGACTTCGTCTTGCCTTTCATTTCCTCCCTGGCTTTGGACCAGTCCCTCTGTTCCTTTCCAGGATCTCTGTAGCTTTAATCAGTTGTGCCTCTGATCTGTGCTGGTCACACCTGCAAGCCCAATCCATGTAATATGCTCTTCCTCCCTAAACTTTAGAAACTCCATCTGCTTCCCTGAGCGATTCCAGCCTTCCCTGAGCTATTTCTCAGGCTACTTCAGCTTCGTTCTCTTGGGGATCAAATGCTGAAATTTCATGTGCTATTCCTTTCAGCTTTTTGAATATTCCGTTTGACTTAATTAGGGCGCTGCAGGATCCAACTTGGCCTTCATACCTTCAGAGAGGCCCAGCATCACCCAGCAGGCACAGGTAGGGTAGGAACTTCCAGGTGATCTGCCAAGCCTGGTATTGCTCACTCCCTCAGCTCCTCCACGAGCCAGTGGGGGACAGGCCACTATTTTCAGGAAGGAGGAGCAGTTAGGTTTAAGAAAATCCTGTTGGATTTAGGAGATATTTATTTCTTCTAATAATATTTATTAGGAGATATTTATTTATTTATATAGTGGTTTTAGTGTTTTATTTTTTATTTTCTCAGGTGGTGGGCCTTTTGATGACAGCTATGGAAAAGTCTTTCCAGAAAAATGCATGTGCATATAAAATTAGAATGTTTCCAAGATATGCATGGACCTCCTGAAACCCACTGAAGATTCCATGGCCCCAGGTTAGAACTCATTTCCCTAGAGCATAGTTCATGTTTGTTCTTTGTGGGTTTTTTTTTTTTTTTTTTTTTTTTTTTTGAGACAGAGTCTCGCTCTGTCACTCAGGCTGGAGTGCAGTGGCTTGATCTGGGCTCGCTGCAAGCTCCGCCTCCTGGGTTCACGCCATTCTGTTGCCTCAGCCTCCAAGCAGCTGGGACTACAGGCACCCGCCACCATGCCCTGCTAATTTTTTTGTATATTTTTTTAGTAGAGACGGGGTTTCACCGTGTTAACCAGGATGGTCTCCATCTCCTGACCTCGTGATCCGCCCTCCTTGGCCTCCCAAAGTGTTGGGATTACAGGCGTGAGCCACCATGCCCAGCCTGTTCTTTGTGTTTTTTCTTCTACCTACTTGTCCACTGACTGGTTGGAAAGCATTGTCTTAATGAGACAATCAAATAGACATGAATGATTCTGATGTCTTGGCCTTTTTTTTTTTTTTTTTTTTTTTAATTTTTAAAGCAAGCTTTGCTTGTCCTTGGAATTTAAAGAATGGGGTAATGTTTTTTCTCCTACCTTCCAGCCCCCCTATCCTCCACCAATCCCATAACTTTAAAATTACAAGGTTCTGTCTTTTGAGTTATTTGGTGGGAATTCTCCTTTGAGTTTACACCGAGAGTTCTTCAGTATTGGCTTTTTACCTCTTTCCCACACAACTCAATTTACATCTGGTGGACTGACTAGGAACAAAGGGACTGATAGTGAAGTGGGATAGCCTAGGAGTTAACCGAATGGACCCCATAGCCAGGCTGAGCTGAGTTTCTAAACTTAGTGATCTTAAATTGGTGGCTCAAAGGCTGGAGAAGCCAGAGGGTAAGTTTTGTTTTGCCTGCCCAGCCTATCCAAAAGCAAAGTTACCATAATCTCAATAAAAGAGGTCAACTATTGTCTTATGCTGATCCTCTAAAAACGTTTATGCCAATCTCTTGCCCCAAGGCAATTGAGTTTAGGATTTCACTTGCTCATCCATAAAGGGGGCACACTACCTACCTCAAAGAACTAAATTAATTTATGAATGTAAGAACTAAATGAGTTAGCTTGGTTCCTATAAGTTCTTAACAAATTGTACATTTGATTATTGATAATAATTTACATTGATGAATGCCTTCGGAAGTGCTTCGAGAGGGATCTGCAAGCATGGGGGTGGAGGGTGGGAGGGAGACAGGATAGACTTGAGGGATATTGAGTCCATTTGAAAATAAAATTAGGCCTGTCTCCTGGGAAAGCCACATAAAGCGGAAGAGATAATTTGGCCCAGAAAACTGAGGAACAGTGGCCTGAAACTGCTGGCACACAGCTCAGAGAAGTCAATGTCAGGAGTTCCGCCAGAATGGCAATGAATGGTTTAGTGCTGCTTCCTGCAGAGGGAAGGAAAGCCTCTGCCAGGCCTCTTTCCCATGGAGTCTCACCCTCAGGTCTTCTTTGCTGCTCACAACTGCCCTCTTCCACTGCCCACGCCTTGGATTTCACAGGTGTTTCCAGACATGGAAATGTTTTTGATGGTGGCCTTCTCTGCAGCCCTGGAAGGTGGGCCTGGGTGCCATGGCCCAGGCCTGGGTGTCTGGAGCTCATTTTTGTCCGTGGCTGGGATGCTTTCTGCCTGGGCTCCCTCAGGCTTCCACGAGCTGACCACCTCAGCCTGCATAGTATTGACCTCTCATCGACTCAGGTTCTTGCATTGGTGGAGGCAAAAAAGCATATTGAGAGAGCCCTGATGGGGCAAGGTGGGCAGACTCTGCCTTCTGACTTTGGGTGGCAGAGCGGTGGGGCTCAGTTGGATTATTAAGGAGCTCAGGCTCCCATCAGAGCTGGGGGTTGGGTTGACACTGGCTTGAGGGCAGGGACTAAAACTTTTAGTGTTGGTACAGGCTAGAGGTTAGGAGTGCAGACCCTGGGCTCGAATCTATTCTGTTGTTTACAAGCTGTGTGACCTTGGGCAAGTCACTTAATCTCCTGGAGTCTCAGTTTTCTCATCTGTAAAATGAGAATAATAATAGTATCTACCTCAGAGGATTGCTATAAAGATTAAATAAATAAGTGAAAAAGTACATTTATAAATGTTAGCTATAGTTAGTAATGATTAGCATAAGGCCAGGGCATGCATTGCTGAGTTGGGTATTAGGGGCAGGCACTGTTCAGGCAGGTCTGGGGCCCAGAATGAAGTTAACCAGGGAATTAAACAGATTTGGGGACAAGCATTAGGATGGTTGAGGTTAGGGTTGGTGCTGGAGTACAGCTTGGCCCAGACTTTCATTGAGGGGTTAGAGGAGCAGGGAGGGAACCCGGTGGAAGCAAAGGCAGCTTCTGTTTTGCCCCGAAACCTTGAGTACTAATATGGACACATGTGCAGACTCTTGTCCCTCCCCTCCACTTCCTGCTCTTGCCAGCCAGACCAGGGTGTCTGTAGTCATGGAGAAGGCTAAGAAGCGGGAGGGAGGGCTCTGAGCTATTCTCACATGGGTTGGGATTGGTGGTGGCTGTAGAGACAGTGCCAGAGGCTGGCTGACAGGTAAGAATCACTGCTGTTGTCATCTGCCTCCCAGGTCTCCTACCCCTAATGGCTCTCTTATCCCCATAGTTGGGAAAACCCAAGAAAAATCTTGAGAGTAGTCTTGGATCCTCAGGACAGTGAAGATGACACTGTAGAGGCCAAGGGAAAACTTCACCTTTACCCTCTGAAGTTTTGCTGAAAAATCAACTCACAGAAGGAGATTAATAAGAGAAATGACACAAATTTATTAACATTCACATGGGGAAGAACCACAGAGTGATTACCCCAAACCCCAATGGGGTCCAGAAGCTCATATACCCTCTTAAAAGTATAGAAAGAATGGGGGCTTCTATCCTGGCAAAACAGGTTATGGGAGGGGGAGAAGAGAAGGCCTGGCTAGCAAAGGTAGTCATGTTATGCAGGTGAAACCTCACAGGTAGCAGCCTTCAGAGTGGAGAGATGGTGAATGTTCTTTCAGATCTTTAAAGGTGTCAGACTCTCAGTTCATCTCTCCTAGATCTGGACAAAGGAAAGCCTCCGAGAAAGCCTGGCTGCATCAGTGCAGGTTCTCTGCAAATGCAAATCTCACCCCGTCAAAAGACAGCTTTGCAGGGCTACTTATGATTGCAGGCCCTCTGAACAGCCACCTCAAAGTATGCCAAAGAAGTCTATTTTGGGGTCCAATATTTTTATTTCCTTCAATACCAATCTTCCTCCAGGCAGCTCTGACGGCTCTGACAGCTCCAAAGTTTGGACAGTGGGCTGGGGAGGACATGGCTGTCTAGGGCGGACCCCTGCCCAGGTGGTGCATCGGGTCCTGGTACCATTGTGCCTGGTGAGTGGTCCCCAGTGTTTGTGATCATGGTTTTCATAACCTGCAGGCAGCTAGTGGAGAGTTTTGTTCTGTAGAGAAGGAGAAGTGTATAGCAGGTCGAGAAGGTCTGAGACTCTAGAAAGGCAGTCTCAGCCTGCTTTGAATCAAATAGCGGGAACAGACAAAATAATTTCCTGTAGCGTGGGTGGGTGGGTGGACCAAATGAAAGAGCCGGAATTCACCAGACTTGGTCTCAGGGGCAGGAGTAGAAGTAATTATTTTTATTTCATTTCAATATCCTGTTCACTTCTTATGCTGATTAGGCCAAGCCCACAGTTGCTATCTATCTATTTGTGTAGGACTGCCAGGACTGCCAGCACTGCCATGGGAATGCACATATTTATGCCAGGGGTGCTCTTGATGTTCTCAGAGCTGCGGGCACTGCCCTAGCCAGAGTACTGCGGATGTGCCAGAGCCCTTAAGGCATCAGCATTGGTTCACGCCCCCCAGAGCCCACGAATCAGAAGAAAGCAGGGGTTGGACAGGCTGCATCGGCTGTGTGTGTGTGCATTTAATAGAGGCAAAGGAATGCTCTTGCATTGTGGTTTAGGGACGGAAAGGAAACTTCTTTGAGGGCTAACCATCCTGGTGTTGTTAAAACTTACATTATTACATTAGGATTATTTTAAGTGGTCTGTAATAAGGTAAAGTGAAAGGAAATGAGAAGATGAGAAGCTTTCTGGGCTCTAGTTGTGAAAATGAGAATGAGAAACACCAGAGTCCTTTTTCTTAGAAGCGTGAATGGATTATGGAACACTCACCATTTCCATCATTTGATGTCTGTCCCAGTTTGTGGCCAGTGAGTGCAATTAAAGACGAAACAGAAATAAGATTTAGAACTTTGGAAAGGAGAAGAAAAAATGTTATTATTTGCAGATGATATGATTTTATATCTAGCCTACTAAAAAAATTCAGGGCCGGGCGCGGTGGCTCACGCCTGTAATCCCATCACTTTGGGAGGCTGAGGCGGGCAGATCACAAGATCAAGAGTTCGAGACCAGCCTGGCCAATACGGTGAAACCCCGTCTCTACTAAAAATACAAAAAATTAGCTGGGTGTGGTAGCGGGAGCCTGTAGTCCCAGCTACTCAGGAGGCTGAGGCAGGAGAATTGCTTGAACCTGGGAAGTGAAGGTTGCAGTGAGCCAAGATCGTGCCACTGCACTCCAGCCTGGGTGACAGAGCGAGACTCCATCTCAAAAAATAATAATAATAATAATAATAAAGCAAAATGAAATTCCAACTATTGGATTTTTAAAAAGAAACAGGATCTTACTCTGTTGCCTAGGCGTGAGTGCAGTGGCATGACCATAGCTTACTTCAGCCTCCCGGGCTCAAGAGATCCTTCCTCCTCTGCCTCTCAAATTTCTGGGATTACAGGTGTGAGCCACCGTGCCTGGCCCCAACTATTGCATTTAATGAGAATTGAGTGTGTTGGCTGCAAGCAGGATATATTCAAATCAAAATGTTTTCCATATGCCAGCATTGATAAACTTTAAAATATGAGAGAGAGCGAGAGAGGAGAAAGAGGGATAGAGAGATTACATTCTTTAAACTCATAAAATACTCAGGAATAATCTATGTAAAAAAAACAAACAAAAAAAAGTTGCTCAGCATTATAAAGAAAGATGTGAATAAAGAAACATAAGAATGAAGAACCATACCATACTTTTATTTTTTCTGATTGTGTATGTCTAAAAATTTCATGTCCTCCTTCATTACTACTTATTGCATTTGTGCTATGTGCTAGGGGGTGGGGATTCAATGGTGAAAAACACAGATACAGTTCCCATCTTTATGGAATTTACATTTGAATGGAAGAGATGGGCAATCAAAGAATAAACAAAACAAATTATTTAAATAAATATGGCTAACAATAAGTATCCAAGGGAAATAGCCTTTCCCTTTGACTTCTCCTGTGATAGATCTCTGATTGCCCTTATTATTTAGCTATATAAAGTGCCCAAAGTTTTTTTTTTTTTTTAAACCACAAATACACTGACAATAGTAAATTTGTGGGGTGAGTAGTGCATGATCAATCTAATTTAACTGGTAAGAAAATATGCAAACAGGGGCACCGCAAATCACCTCAGCTCTCACTTGCAAAGGTCAGAACTCCCTGAGTACTAGGAGTACTTTTCTTTATTATTCATGTATTTATTTTTATTTCAATAGGTTTTCGAGGAACAGGTAGTATCTGGTTCCATGAATAAGTTATTTAGTGGTGATTTCTGAGATTTTGGTGTACCAGTTACCTGAGCAGTGTAGTGTATACTGTATCCAGTGTGTAGTCTTGTATCCCTCAGCCCCCTCCCACCCTTTCCCTTGAGTCCCCAAAGTCCATTGTTTCATTCTCATGCCTTTGTGTCCTCATTGCTTAGCTCCCACTTATGAGTGAGAACATACAATGTTTGGTTTTCCATTCCTGAGTTACTTCACTTAGAATAATGGTCTCCAATTCCATCCAGGTTGCTGTGAATGCCATTATTTCGTTCCTTTTTATGGCTGAATAGTATTCCATGGTATATGTATACACCACAATTTCTTTTTTTTTTTTTTTTTTTTTTTTTGAGACGGAGTCTCGCTCTGTCACCCAGGCTGGAGTGCAGTGGCCGGATCTCGGCTCACTACAAGCTCCGCCTCCCGGGTTTACGCCATTCTCCTGCCTCAGCCTCCCGAGTAGCTGGGACTACAGGCACCCACCACCTCGCCCGGCTAGTTTTTTGTATTTTTTAGTAGAGACGGGGTTTCACCGTGTTAGCCAGGATGGTCTCGATCTCCTGACCTTGTGATCCGCCCGTCTCGGCCTCCCAAAGTGCTGGGATTACAGGCTTGAGCCACCGCGCCCGGCCACACCACAATTTCTTTATCCACTTGTTGTGATGGGCATTTGGGAGGTTCCATGTTTTTGCAATTGAGAATTATGTTGCTCTAAACATGCATGTGCAAGTGTCTTTTTTGTAATGACTTTTTTTCCTCTGGGTAGATACGCAGTAGTGGGATTGCTGGATCAAAAGGTAGTTCTACTTTTAGTTCTTTAAGGAATCTCCACACTGTTTTCCATAGTGGTTGTACTAGTTTACATTCCCACCAGCAGTGTAAAAGTATTCTCTTTTCATCACATCCACGCCAACGTCTATTATTTTTTGATTTTTTCATTATGACTATTCTTGTAGGAGTAATGTGGTATTGCATTGTCGTTTTGATTTGCATTTCCCTGATCATTAGTGATGTTGAGCATTTTTTCATATGCTTGTTGGCCATTTCTATATCTTCTTTTGAGAATTGTCTATTCATGTCCTTAGCCCACTTTTTGATGGGATTGTTTGTTCTTTTCTTGCTGATTTGTTGAGTTCCTTGTAGATTCTGGATATTAGTCCTTTGTTGGATGTTTAGATTGTGAAGGTTTTCTCCCACTCTGTGGGTTGTCTGTTTACTCTGATGATTGTTTCTTTTGCTGTGCAGAAGCTTTTTAGTTTAATTAAGTCATATCTATTTATCTTTATTTTTATTGCATTTGCTTTTGGGTTCTTGGTCATGAAGTCTTTGCCTAAGCCAATGTCTAAAAGGGTTTTTCCAATGTAATCTTCTAGAGTTTTTATGGTTTCAGGTCTTAGATTTAAGTCCTTGATCCATCTTCAGTTGGTTTTTGTATAAGGTGAGACATGAGGATCCAGTTTCATTTTTCTGCATGTGGCTTGCCAATTATCCCAGCACCATTTGTTGAATAGGGTATACTTTCCCCACTTTATGTTTTTGTTTGCTTTGTTGAAGATCAGTTGGCTGTAAGTATTTGGCTTTATTTCTGGGTTCTCTATTCTGTTTCATTGGTCTGTGTGCCTATTTTTAGGCCAGTACCTTGCTGTTTTGGTGACTGTGGCCTTTTAATATAGTCTAAAGTCAGGTAATGTGATGCCTACAGATTTGTTCTTTTTGCTTAGTCTTGCTTTGGCTAAGTGAGCTCTTTTCTGGTTCCATATGAATTTTAGGATTGTTTTTTTCTAGTTCTGTGAAGAATGGTGGTATTTTGATGGGAATTGCATTGAGTTTGTAGATTGCTTTGGCAGTATGTTCATTTTCACAATATTGATTCTAATGGGTTCTTTTCTTTAAGTGGAAATGTTTCTTCTTTTTCCTTTGTTTAAATGTGTTCTTGCATAAGTCATGGGAAAGACAGGAGGGTTTGATTTGGCCTGTGTCCTCAGAAGTAGACCAGGCCTACTTCTGAATGTCATCATGCTGGCCAAATCGAAACTTTCATAAGAATGCAGTTAGTTCGGCCGGGCACGGTAGCTCATGCCTATAATCTCAGCACTTTGGGAGGCCGAGGCAGGTGGATCATGAGGTCAGGAGATTGAAACCATCCTGGCTAACACAGTGAAACCCTGTCTCTACTAAAAATACAAAAAATTAGCCGGGTGTGGTGGCACACGCCTGTAGTCCCAGCTACTTGGGAGGCTGAGGTAGGAGAATCACTTGAACCTGGGAGGCAGAGATTGCAGTGAGCCGAGATCGCACCACTGCACAGCCTGGGTGACAAAGCGAGACTCCGTCACACACACACACACACACACACACACACACGAATGTAATTATTTCTTCAATGAGAACACATGGGCACAGGGAGGGGAACGTCACACACCAGGGCCTGTAGAGGGGTGGTGGGGGGCAAGGGGAGGGAGAGCATTAGGACGAATACCTAATGCATCTGGGGCTTAAAACCTAGATGATGGGTTGATGGGTGCAGCAAACCACCATGGCACATGTATACCTATGTAACAAATCTACATGTTCTGCACATGTATCCCAGAACTTAAAGTAAAATAAATAAAAAAAAGAATGCAGTTAGTTCTTCTTGATGCTGGAGACTATCACAGTTTGTGGACCTCTGCTTGACTTGAATGGTTAGCCAGGGAAGAATGTAGTTTAAATATTTTTGCATCATTATTTATTATAAAAGTCATAGAAATGACTTTTCTAGAGATAGAAAATACCATTATAGCATAAGGGCGTTGAACTTAAAGTGGAAACAAATCTGCCTCCAGAAAGAAAAATCTGTTTTTTCTTCTCCATTTGTTACCGGCATCTTAAACTTTTCATCTTTTTCCATTCTGGCTACACCCTGAATGAAAGTTTGCCCATTTCCTCTGCAATGTCTGCCCAAATCTTCTGTCGACTCCTTTCATTTTGCCCTATCAGAGTTTTCCAAGGGGTCCCACAGCCAACAGACAATGCTCCGCTGGAGAGAATACAGGAAGCAGATAACCACATTCTGCACAGACGGTCCTCCTTTGATCCTCTCTTTATATAGTGTGCTAAGTACATGTGGAATTAATTTTGCCTCTGAGGCTTCACTAATTGCCAACTGACACATTTGTTTCTAGAAAAAAGGTAGGTGTAGGCCAGGTGCAGTGGTGGATTAGGCTTAAAAAATGTTTTTATTTTGCCCCGAGAGGAAGGGCTGAGGGTGCTGCTTCCCTGTTGGAGCGTCCAGGAATTTGAGGACTGTGCTCAAGGAGAAGAACTGACCCTTCACTTTCTCTTTTGGGCCATGATGCTATGTCTGGGGAAGCAGAAACTCCAGTGATATACCGTTAGTGCTGGAAGGGAACTTTAAAAGCATTCATTGCAATCATTCCCTTTCACAGATGAAGTAACTGAAGCCTTGAAAGGTGAAATAACTTTCCCCAGGAGATTCCCAATTTTTAGCCCAGTGGTATTCCCAACACACTTTGGCATCTGTTATAAACTTCAGAAGCCATTACTGGAATCTGCTGGGCATGGCCCCTTCTTATACAGCAGTGAGGGAATCCGTGGCATTATCTTTTTCCCTAGAGATTGAGAGAATGATTCATCTTTAAGTTTCAAAGAGACAGTGACATATTCCTAAAGCTCCCTACATCCATGAGATAATGTCAAACATGTGAGGTGCCGAAACAGAAAATGCTCCCAGCGAGACAGCTGCTATGAGGAAATCCCTGCACACTTGCAGGCAGTGGAAACAGTACTTTGGCTTAGACCAGGTGTGTGTTGTTTCTTTTATTTGAAAGAAAAGATAGTCTAAGAAGACATGGAAAATGCTTTAACACCCAGCATCATGAAGGGAAAAAGAAAGCAACGTTGAGGCCACATTCAAGTCTCCACTGTCTGTTTTATCTGAAAAATTTCAAACCTGCAGGGAAATTGAAAGGATAATACAGTTAGCACCTGTACATCCTTCATTTCTATTTACCAATTGTTGACATTTGAAAATTGCAAACATTGTGACGTTTCACTTTAGCGTGCATCTCTTGAGAGTAATGTCATTCCCCTAACCATGACAGCATGATCACACCTAAGAAAATGAGCAATGATTCTGATGTATAATGTGTATTAAATTTCCTTTCAAATGCCTTTTTTATAACTTTTTTCCCCTCAATCTGAGATCCGATCAAATTCATGCATTATATTTGGTTGTTACGGCTTTGGTCTCATTTAATATAGAATAGTTGCCCTACCTTTTTTTTTCTTTTATGACATTGGCTTGTTTGAGGAGATCGAACTAGTTGTCTTGTGGAATGTACCATATTCTGTATTTGTCTGATTGTTTTCTCATGATTACCTTTGGGGAAACATTTTTGGTGCCAACACTACTTATGAGATTGTGTGTATCTCTTTTTCTGTTACACCAGAAGGCACACAGCATGTTACTGAGTGTGATCGCTCAGTTGAGGTGTTTGCTATATCTTGCCACTCCTCCCTTTACAATTATCAAGTCCTTTGTGCAGCGATACTTTGAGTCCATGTGAATATATGGTTCCTTTACAGTTTTAGCATCCACTGCCTGAATTGATAATATCATAGGTTCCAAAATGGTCATTAAAAAAAAAAGTTTATAATGCACATTTTTGAATCCACGGTCAGGAGTTATCTTTGAGTGACTATGGACACAGACTGCCCCACATTACACACCCTGTCTGTCCAGGACTAAGCTGAGAGGCAGAATGAGCAATCAGGAGACTGAGCAGTGGGCATGAAATCACAGTCCAATGTGTGAATCACTTCTTACTATAAGACTAAAATTTGAGGGCAGGCCCTCATTCAGTTTATTTATTCTGTATATCACCCCAACACCCCGTTACCACCCCCAACGCCCTGTTACCCTCAATCCCTGTAACACCAAGCACAGTGTTTCACACAAAAGCTCAGAGGATGTTGTGAAATCAATGGAATTAGAGGAAAGAGAAGGCAGTGATTTCACAAGTTTCCTGGAGGTTGAGGCAAAATCTGGTGTTTGGCTCCCTCATGGGATCAGCTTGTTTGTGCCTCTTTTTTTGTGCTCTCTCCCTTTTGGAAACTCACCGTCCAGTCCTCATGCTGCGTTCAACTCCATCTAAGTTTAGAGGGACTCTGTTTCCAAACTCCAAATCAGGAAACAAAGCTTGATGGAATACTTGAAACCAGGAACCTACATTCCAGAATGATCTGTGCCCTTCTGTTTGCACTTGGATTTATACTATCCTCTTTCTGCATTTTGGCAGATTTTTCTCAGTCCAATTTGCCAGTTTACAGCTTTCCTTATAATCATTCAGTTACTCCTAAATACATCTAGGGAGATCCCTTAGACTCACCAGTAGACTTTCACATTATCTAACTCCATGGCTTGTTGATACTATTCTGAAGTCTGCTCGTTTCTCCATTTCCTTCTTCCAATGTCCTTCTTGGAGTCCACTAGACCTGAGGTCCCCACGGTACTGGTCTGTGGCCTGTTAGGAACTGGGCTGCACTCAAGCAGGCTGCTTGAGTGGTGGGCAAGCAAGCATTACCGCCTGAGCTCTGCCTCCTGTTAGATCAGCGCGGCATTAGATTCTCATAGAGCACAAACCCTATTGTGAACTGCGCATGCGAGGGATCTAGGTTGCGCACTCCTCTTTTTTTTCAGGTCAGATGGGTAATGTGCTAACGTCATAACAAGGTTCAAGGGTGGCAGATCTCACACATCCACGTGATCACCCAATCATCATGCTCAGGTGGCACAGTCCTTATGAGAATCTAATGATAAATGTGATGTACTTAAGTCATCCTGAAACCATCCCCGCCACTCTCTGTTCTCCCTTGATCTGTGAAAAAATTGTCTTCCATGAAACCAGTCCCTGGTGCCAAAAAAGTTGAGGACCACTGCAATTCATCTATTACCCACAGCACAGGGCAGGTCAGTAGGAGGTAGGGAGGAGTATGCCCATGGAGAGAGCCCTCATGTGCTGGGTGGTGCAAGAGAGGTCTTGGATTCTGATTCCGGTTCTGCCTCTACTCATTGGTGTGTGCTTTGACAAGTCAGTTCCCTTGTTCATCTTCATAGGAAACTTGGTAAAATAGTTATTTTTACAGTTGGCACTCCATATCCATGGGTTCCACATCCATGGCTTCCACCAGCTTAAATTATCTTTATCTTCACAAGGCTCCCCCTAGAAGAGAGGAAATTCCACAGCTTTGATGTGATGTGAAATGTGATCTCAAAATGATCATTTTCTAATACTATCATTCCTTTCACATTTATTAGTTGACATTTCTGTAAGTTCTCTCTTTCTCCCTCTTTCTTTTGAGTATCACCATGGACTGTGGACTTTTTTTTAGGCAATTCATTGTGTTATCATCCATTACTATCATTATTCTTTTATTCTATTTGCTGCTCCAGTTCTTCCAAGTTTGGGTAGCAGGAGCTCTTTCAAGCTGGTTCCTGTGATCTTTTGACATGTCTTGGTTGGTCTTTGAGCACTCCGTTGCTTTTTGGTCCAACAAAATGTCCCAGGCTCACTTTTTTTCCATTTCAGACCTGGAATGAGGATTTCATCAAAGGATTCTTAGGGGGACTGACATTTATAAACCATGGCTCAGGGGCTAGTACATTGCTACTGGGGCACATTCACGTTAAAATAAAATCAACTTAACGACAAATTTTAGTTACATTTTTTTTTCTGAGATATATAAATAGTCAACTTCTCTGATCTCAGAATTAGATAAATCAGGAATGAATAACCAAGGTCAGTAATAAGAATTCTCAAAGAAGCCCCAAGAATTTTTTTTTTTTAAGTGTCTGAGGGGCCAGGCGTGGTGGCTTACACCTGTAATCCCAGCACTCTGGGATGCTGAGGCGGGCAGATCACAAAGTCAGGAGTTCGAGACCAGCCTGGCCAACATGGCGAAACCCCATCTCTACTAAAAATACAAAAATTAGCTGGGCATGGTGGGGGGTGCCTGTAATCCCAGCAACTCAGGCTGAAGCAGGAGAATCACTTGAACCCAGGAGGCAGAGGTTGCAGTGAGCCGAGATTATGCCATTGCACTCCAGCCTGGGTGACAAGAGCAAGACTCCATCTCAAAAAAAAAAAAAAAAAAAAGAAAAAGAAAAAGAAAAAGAAAAGAAGTATCTGAGGGACACTTTCTTAGGGCTGCTGTGACAAAATGCCACAAATCGGGTGGCTTAAAATAATAGAATTTTATTATCTCACAGTTCTGGAGGCTAGAGTCCAAAATCAAGGTGTTGGCACCCTCTAAAACCTGCAGTGGAGAATCCTTCCTTGCCCCTTCTAGTTTCTGGTGTTTGCTGGCAAAGCTTGGCATTCTCTGGCTTGGAAATGCATCACCCCAATCTCTGCTGCCATTGTCACATGGCTATCTTCTTCCTGTGTGTCTGTGTCCCTGTGTTTCTCCTCTCTTATGAGGATACCGGTCATATTATATTAAGGACTCAGCCTATTCCATTATGAACTCATTGACAAGCATGATTACACCTGCACAGACCCTATTTCCAAGTAATGTCACTTTCACAGGTACTGGGGTCAGGATTTCAACATATTTCTTGAGGGGATAAAATCCAACCCATAATAGACACCACGATTCAGGAGTTAAACATTCGAGGAGTGGAAACATGAAGTTTGTAGAAACTCCGTCCTTTCAATTCTGACAAATGCTCTCCTTGTAATTCCAAATTGGATGAAAAAGTGTCACACATAAGAAATATGTACACTACTTGTTGTAATCAGTTTTCTATACTCATTAGATAAGGATAAAAGAGAAATCGACAGAAGAAAGAGGTATGGAAGACACTGGGAGACATATTGAAAGGAGAGCAGGAGATAAAGAGATTTAGGGATGAGAGAGGGAATAGAGGGGAATTTAGAAGAAGAAAACAGGGAGCAGGATGCCTGTCTGCAGAACAGAAAGATCATTATCTGTCACCCATTCAGCTAGATTCAAACTGTGTGACCTCACGCTCCATTCTGGCTCTTTACCTAATATTGCATTTTTGACTTGTGCCTGTTTGATAATGAGGCTGAATATTATTTTGTTTTGCTCTGTGGCACAAGTGGATGGGGACTGAGTGATGTGCATACCTTTTGGTGTGATTACTCCAGGCGAGGGGTATCTGAGGGCTGAGGGCCCGTGAGAAAGACAGGAATGGAGTAATGGGGCCAGATTTGAGCTGGGTGAGGCCACTGTCTAGGTCACTAAGTCAAAGGGGTTCTCCTGAAATCGGAGCTGGGTGGGGCTTGAGGAAACAGTCTAAAGGCCAGTTGCCAAATTTGGTGATTGTGGAGGGAAGCAGAGCTTGTAGCTAGAGATGGCTAAATAGCCCATGGATAAGAGTATGGCAAGAGGATGGACAGGTGTGTAGCTCCCTGTGGTCAGGAAAGGGGTATGCCCAGGACAGACAGACACAGGGAGGGCTCAACCGTGTGTCTTCCTTTGGGACCTCTCTTCTGCCAAGCCCTGTAGCATCTATTTGATGGAAGCTGATGGAGTGGTGCCTCTCAGAGGTGGTAGTGTGAAAGTCTCAGCTCATGCAGGCCACTGCCTCCCCTCAGTCTGTGTGCCTGAACCCAAGGGCCTTACTCTGACTGTGGTAACTGCTTGTCTCCTGGGTTACAGCATCCAGATCTCTCAGGGAAGCTCAATAAACAGTTATTGCTGTGCACCAGGCACTGTCCGAGGGCACTGAAGATATATGGGGAACAAGACAGACAAGGACTGTGCTCTCATGGAGCTGACATCCTAGTGCACTTTGCTTTTGAAGCCTAAAGTGGAGGCCCACACTGGCATATTGAGGTCAGTTTACAAAAGCGCATTTAGTTTTGTTGTTGCTTTTGTAAAAGTTTTTTAGGTGAAAGTTTTTAATAGATACTGCTTAAAATAATAGCTGCAGACTAGTCTCAGATATCGTTCTTAGCTTTTATGACCTTTATCATAGATAAAATAATAGTTATTATAGTAACACATATATATATAAAATTTTCTTGTCGTAAGAACTTTTAACATGAGGTCTCTCCTCTTACACATGTTTAAGAAATGTGCAAGACATTGTTGTTGGTTATAGGTACAATGTAGTACAGTAGATCTCCAGAGCTTGTTCATCTTACTTAACTGAACTTTTTGCCTATTGATTGACACGTCCCCATTTTCCCTTCCCTACAGCCCCTGGTAACCACCATTCTGGTCTTTTATCTTACGAATTTGACTATTTTAGGTTATCTCATCTAACTGGAATCATGCAATATTTTTCTTTCTGTGTCTGGCTTATTTCACTTAGCATAATGACAAGGTTCATCCACACATTGCACACATTGCAGAATTCTTCTCTTTTTTGAAGCTGAGTAGTATCACATTGCTCATATATACCACATTTTCTTTATCCATTCATCTGTTGATGAACATTAAGGTGGTTTGGTTGTTGGTTATTGTGACTAGCTCTGTAATGAAAATAAGAGTGCTAATATGTCTTTGAGATTCTGATCTCATTTTTTTCAGATGTATACCCAGAAATGGATTGCTGGATCATCTGGTAGTTCTATTTCTAGATTTTTGAGAAACCTCCATACTGTTTTCCATAGTGGCTGCACCATTTTATTTATTTATTTAGAGATGGGTTCTTGCTATATTGTCCAGGCTAGCCTCGAGCTCCTGGGCTCAAGTGATCCTCCCACCTCAGCAGTGGCTACATCAGTTTTCATTTTCACAAGCAGTGTTCAAGGATTCCAATTTCTCCACACCCTTGCCAACAGTTATCTTTTTGTTTTTTTGGTGTTTTGTTATGTTTTGTTTTGTTTTGTTTTATAATGGCCATTCTGATAGGTGTGACGTGATATCTCATTGTGGTTTTGATTTGCATTTCTTTGATTATTTGGTGACCTAGACACTGGCCTCACTCCAGCTCAAATCTGGTCCCCATTACTCTACTTATGGTCTTACTCATGCACCCCAGTCCTCAGTGAAAATGAGCATTTTTTCATATGCCTGTTGGTCATTTGTATATCTTCTTTGGAGAAATGTCTATTCAAGTTCTTAGCCATTTTTAAATTGGGTTATTAATTTTTGTGTTATTGAGTTGTAGGGGTTCCTTATATATTTTGAAGATTAACTCCTTATCAGTAATATTGCTTGCAAATATTATTTACCATTGCATAGGTTGTCTTTTCACTCCATTGATTTTTTTTTTTCCTTGCAGTGCAGGAGCTTTTTAGGCAATGTAATCCCAGTTGTTTATTTTTGGTTTTGTTACCTGTGCTTTTGGGTATATTCATAAAATATTTATATTCATAATATAATATGAATATAAATATTTTATGATTTTATGAATATATATATATATATATTCATAAAATCTTTGCTAACACCAATGTCATGAAGTTTTTCCCCATGTTTTCTTCTGGGAGTTTTATAGTTTCAGGTCTTAAATTTAAGTCTTTAAGCCATTTTGAGTTGATTTTTGTGTATGATATAAGGGTCCAGTTTCATTTTTTTGTCTGTGGATATCCAATTTTCCCCACACCATTTGTTGAAGAGACTATCCTTTCCCCATTGTGTATTCTTGGCACCCTTATTGAAGATCAAGTGACTGATGTATGTGGATTTATTTCTGGGCTCTCTTTTTTGTGCCATTGAGTATATGTCTGTCTTTATGCCATTACCATACTGTTTTGATAACTGTAGCTTCATAATATATTTTGAAATCAGGAAGCATGGTGCCTTCAGCTTTGTTCTTCTTTCTCAGGATTGTATAGCCTTCTTTCTCAGGCTATACAATGAGTGATATATTTTAAAAATTATTCTGTAACAAGTTTTCCGGGCATCGCTTACTACACTTTAATACCAGGTTTGCTCATATTGCTGTACTGTTTTTTAAAGACTGAAGTGAACTTCACACAACAAAATTAACAACTTTAAAGTGAACAATTCAGTGACGTTTAGCAAAAAGTGCAACCACCAAATCTATCTAATTCCAAAATATTTTCATCACTCCAAAAGGAAATCTCATACTCATTAAGCAGTTGCTTTACATGTCCCCCTCCTCCCAGGGTTGTGGGATCCTTGGTGTGTGTGAGATGGGAGGTGTTGCTTTTCTGGCTGGAAACCTCTGTGGCCAGTGGCACCTTTGCCTGAGTTTTGCTTGGGCCTAATAAGCTCACTCATCCTGGCAGGCTGTGCTCAGCTTGCATTACTGGCTTGGATCCCATGCCTCCAAAGAGACTGGAGCAGAGTGGTGAGAGGTGTGTGAGTGAGCAAGCATGGAGTTTGGCCACTGTGCACAGTCAGACAGGCTGGCTGCTGCAGTGGGACAGGTGCCGGCACAGGTGCCAGCTCACTGTGAGGCTGCAGCTGGACCAAGTACACCACAAGCAACTTTCATAGCTGGCACTGGGGAACACAGTGGTGCCCTGAGGCTTGGAGACTCCAGAACTGCAGGGCCCAAAAAGGGGAGTCACAGCTCTGGCTTGGGGACCTCCCAGGTCTGGCCCCCAAACTGAGGGCTGCAGCGCTTCTCTCCTTCTCTCTTCTTTCCTCCTTGCTCCCCACAATTTGTTGAGCAGTGCAGGTGTTTCAGCCCTGTTTGTATTACAGTTCTTTTAGCCTCACCATTCAGCGGATCCTGGGGTTTTGTCCTGTATCCAGGAAGAATGAGGTATGCAGACAAGTGGAGGGTGAGCAAGGTGAAGAGGAGCTTTATTGAGCAATAGAACAGCTCAGAGGAGACTTGCAGTAGGAAGCTCCTCTCCTGGGCAGCTCCTCTCCGTAGCCAGGGTGTCCCATCCTCTCTTCAGTCTCAGCAGAAAGGGTAGTTTCTCTCCACAGCTGGTTGTTCCATTACTTTCTGTTGTCTCCCTGTCATCTCTCCATCCTCTCTCCATCCTCTCTCCATCTTCTGCTTGAGTCTGTCTGAGTCTGGGGGTTTTTATGGGTCTCAGAGGGGAGGAAGTGCATGCTGATTGGTCCATGAGCAGCCATGGGCAGGCCCAGGGAAAAACGTCACAAGTTCCCCCTCAGGTCCATGGGACTGGCTGACAGCCCCCAGGCTTCAGGTCCTCCCTGATTTGAAGGTGGGGCTTTACTGGGGACCAGCCCCTTTCCTCCCAGGAGCCTGCTTGCCTCCTGCCACTATTCGGAGCACAGGCTATTTATGCCCAGGGGCACTTGCAGTCTGGTGCTGGGCTGTCCTCAGCTCCCCCTTGGCCTCCCTCCTGTGCTTGTCAGTGCCCAAAGTCCGGAGGGAGCTGAGGCTGAGGTGGCAGGGGGCTGGTGTGTCAGCACTGCCCTGCACATATGCACACCTGGCCAGGCTGCAATAGTGCCTAGCTTGGCCTCTACTCCACTCTGATCTGGGTGGGTGCCCACAGTGGGGAGAGGCCAGGCAGTGGGACTGGACACTTCTGAGACTGTGGGGGAAAGGGAGGCCTTTCTGGGCCCCCTGAAAGTGCACAGATGTCTGGGTCCACAGCCGCAACCTGGGTGGCCACAGCCATGTGTGGGAGGGTGGGACTCCTGCCTGCTCTTGCCCGCTTCATGGAGTGCAGCACCGCCCTGGGTCCAGCTCTGCCTTGGGGCCCCTCTCTGCCCACCCCTGTGTGCCAGACTGTGCTGCTCCCCTGCTGGTGGGCAACTCAGCCTGGCCCCATCGCAGTGGCTCCCAGGGTAGCGGGCTCCTGGGGGGCCCCAGGGGTGGGCTCTGGGTACTGTCTGCCTCCTCCCCACATCCTCCCTGCAGCAGTGATGTGGGGCCAGGTTCTGGAGCAGCGGAGGGTCTGGCCTGGGAGCATGTCTGGCCTGGCCATGTGAGAGTGGAGGTAGTGCAGTTGGCTGCTTCAGGGACGTGGGACACGGGACACAGGGCACAGGGGTCCCACCACTGCCACTGCTGCTCCCGCTGCTACCACCTGAGCCCGACCCCTCTGCCACAGCCAGCGTGATGGCAGGGGCCACTCCAGATGGCCTGCCACTGCCATCAGCAGCAACCACCAATCTGTGTTCTGGATTTATTTATTCTAGATATTTCATATAAATGAAATAATAAAATATGTGACTTTTTGTGTCTGACTTCTTTCATTTGGTATAGTATTTTTGAAGTTCATCCACTTTGTAGCATGATTGGTACCTCATTCATTTTTATGGCTGCATAATATTCTATTTTATGTATATACCACAATTTGTTTATCCATTCATCTGTTGATGGGCATTTGGGTTGTTTTCATTTTTTGGCTATGGTGAATAGTGCTGCGCTGCTATGAACATGCATGTACATGTGTATATGTGTATTTGAACACTTGATATCATATCTGTGGGAGATGGTTCTAGACCCCCCACAGATACCAAATTCCACACTCCCCGCAGATATCAAAATCTACATATGTTCAAGTCTTTTAAATAAAATGGCATAGTGTGGTTGGCCCTCTTGTATCCAAGGGTTCTGTATACATAGATATAGAAGGCTGATTCAACTTGTTTTCAATTCTTTTGGGGATGTTTTAAATCATTAAGATAGAGAACACATGACTCTGACTCTGCCTACCCCAGGTCCTCAATGCCGTCACCATTCTGAGTTTGCCATTCATCACTACTAATTGGATACATCTCCAACCTTGAATAGCCCAGTCTACTCTCATCTGGGAAACGGGGAGGGGAGGAGTCTTAGATGGCACTTTTATATCTGCATACATAGTTCCCAAGATTTTCTTTTCTTTTTTGAGACGGAATTTTGCCCTTGTTGCCCAGGCTGGAGTGCAATAATGCGATCTTGGCTCACTGCAGCCTCCTCCCCCTGGGTTCAAGTGATTCTCCTGCCTCAACCTCCAGGTAGCTGGGATTACAGGTGTGCATCGCCATGCCAGGCTAATTTTTGTATTTTTAGTAGAGACAGGGTTTTGCCATGTTGGCCAGGCTGGTCTGGAACTCCTGGCCTCAGGTGATCTGCCCACCTCAGTCTCCCAAAGTGCTGGGATTACAGCCATGAGCCACTGCGCTTCGTCCCCAAGATTAATTTTCATTTTTAGTCAATTAACACATTTCTTTTGAGCATTTATTCTATGAAAATCAGTGTCCTAGATCACTTGGAGGATATAAAGAGATCTAAGTCATGATCCTTATTTGCTGGTGCTTGCTGACCAGTGATAAAAATAATATCTACATGCAAAGAACTCTAAAACAAGATACTTCATAAGCATCCTCTGCCAAATGCAAATTCTGGCTGGGGTGACAAAGCAGGTTTTATTTAGGAGGTATCCACTGAAATGAACCTCAGCTATTAATAGGGGAGTTGTAGGGAGAAGGCATATTTCATGAAATGGCAGTAGGAAATCCAATGTGTATGTGAGTTTGGCTGGAGCAAGGATAAATGTAGGATAGGAATGGGTGAGAAGATTGAGGTAAAGGATTGTAAAGGATTGGGAGTTTGTACTTTATCCTGAACCAGAATAGAACCTGATGGGAGGTAATATGGTTTGGTTGTGTCCCCACCCCAATCTCCACTTGAATTGTATCTCCCAGAATTCCCATGTGTTGTGGGAGGGACCCAAGGGGAGGTAATTTAATCATGAAGCCAGATCTTTCCCATGCTATTCTCATGATAGTGAATAAGTCTCACGAGATCTGATGGGCATATCAGGGGTTTCTGTTTTTGCTTCTCTTGCCACCACCATGTAAGAAGTGCCTTTCACCTCCCGCCATGATTCTGAGGCTTCCCCAGTCATGTGGAACTATAAGTCCAATTAAACCTCTTTTTCTTCCCAGTCCTAGTTATGTCTTTATCAGGAATGTGAAAGTAGAATAATACAGTAAATTAGTACCCGTAGAGTGGGGTGTTGCTGAAAAGATACCTGAAAATGTGGAAGCAACTTTGGAACTGGGTAACAGGCAAAGGTTGGAACAGTTTGGAGGGCTCAGAAAAAGGAAAATGTTGGAAAGTTTGGAACTTCCTAGAGACTTGTTGAATGTCTTTGCCCAAAATGCTGATAGCAATATGGACAATAAGGTCCAGGCTGAGGTGTTCTCAGATGGAGATGAGGAACTTGTTGGGAACTGGAGTAAAGGTGACTTTTGTTATGTTTTAGCAAAGAGGCTGGCAGCATTTTGCCCCTGCCCTGGAGATTTGTGGAACTTTGAACTTGAGAAAGATGATTTAGGGTATCTGAAGAAATTTCTAAGCAGCAAAGCATTCAAGAGGTGAGTTGGGTACTATTAAAGACATTCAGTTTTATAAGGGAAGCAGAGCATAAAAGTTTGGAAAATTTGCAGCCTGACTATATGATAGAAAAGAAATACCCATTTTCTGGGGAGAAATTCAAGCTGGCTGCAGAAATTTGCACAAGTAGCAAGGAGCCTAATGTTAATCCCCAAGACCATGGGGAAAATATCTCGAGGCCATGTCCTAGACCTTCATGGCAGCCCCTCCCATCACAGGTCTGGAGGCCCAGGAGGAAAAAAATAAATGGTTTCATAAGCCGGGCCCATGGTCCTGGTGCTGTGTGCAGCCTAGGGACTTGGTGCCCTGTGTCCCAGCTGCTCTAGCTGTGGCCGAAAGGGGCCAGGGCAGAGCTCAAGCTGTGACTTCAGAGAGTGGAAGCCCCAAGCCTTGGTAGCTTCCATGTGGTGTTGAGTTTGTGAGTGCACAGAAGTCAAGAATTGAGTTTTGGGAACCTCCACCTAGATTTCAGAAGATGTATGGAAATGCCTGGATGTCCAGGCAAAAGTTTGCTGCAGGGGTTAGGCCCTCATGGAGAAACTCTGCTAGGGCAGTGTGGAAGGGAAATGTGCAGGTTGGAGCCCGCACACAGGGTCCCTACTGGGGCACTGCCTAGTGGAGCTGTGAGAAGAGGGCCACCATCCTCTAGAACCCAGAATAGTAGATCCACAGGCAGCTTGCACTGTGCACCTGAAAAAGCTGCAGACACTCAATGCCAGCCCATGAAAGCAGTTGGGAGGGGGGCTGTATCCTGCAAAGCCACAGGGGTGGAGCTGCCCAAGACCATGGGAACCCACCTCTTACATCAGCGTGACCTGGATGTGAGACCTGGAGTTAAAGGAGATCATTTTGGAGCTTTAAAATTTGACTACCCCAGTGGATTTCAGACTTGCATAGGCCCTGTAACCCCTTTGTTTTGGCCAATTTCTCCTATTTGGAACAGCTGTATTTACCCAATACCTGTACCCCAATTGTATCTAGGAAGTAACTAGCTTGCTTTAGATTTTACAGGCTCATAGGCGGAAGGGACTTGCCTTGTCCCAGATGAGACTTTGGACTGTGGACTTTTGGGTTAATGCTGAAATGAATTAAGACTTTGGGGGACTGTTGGGGAGGCATGATTGGTTTTAAAATGTGAGAATATGAGATTTGGAGGGGCCGGTGGTGGAATGATATGGTTTGGCTGTGTCCCCACCCAAATCTCAACTTGAATTGTATCTCCCAGAATTCCTGTGTGTTGTGAGAGGGACCCAGGGGGAGGTAATTTAATCATGGGGGCCAGTCTTCCCCATGCTATTCTCATGATAGTGAATAAGTCTCATGAAATCTGATGGGTATATCAGGGGTTTCCGCTTTTTCTTCTTCCTAATTTTTCTCTTGCCACTGCCATGTAAGAAGTGCCTTTCACCTCCCGCCATGATTCTGAGGCCTCTCCAGCCATGTGGAACTGTAAGTCCTATCAAACCTTTTTCTTTCTAGTCTTGGGTATGTCTTTATCAGCAGTTTGAAAATGGACAAATACAGGAAGCAGTTTAGTAACTGGACATAAATATTTTATTTCATGTTATGACCTTACGGCTGTGATGACCTTTAGCAGAGTTGCATGGTTATGACTTAGAATAGTTACTCTTGCCAAATCCTTGAGAACCTTCGACTGTTTAGTCACTTATTTTTGGCTTCTCTGATACTTATTGACATTCTTTCTGAGGACTTGCCCAGCAGGTAAATTATGTCTATGCCAGAGCGTGTTCTGTGGAATATTGCTTCTGCAAATAGGATTTCATGGTTGAATAAATTTGAAAATCACTGTATACTGTATCTCACTCTTGGAGATTCACAATGCACATTTAGTACATTAAAGGTTTTGCAAAATCCTGCAGCAAAGAAACCAATTTAATTTGTTTAGCCCAGCATTTCCTAAACTTCCTTGCTGTAGTGGGTTGAATGGTGGTCCCTTCAGAACACCCATGTCAAATCCCTGGAACCTGTGACTGTTACCTTATTTGGTAAAAGAATCTTTGCATATGTAATTAAGTTAAGGATCTTGAGATCATCCTGTATTATTCAAGCGGGCTTTAAGTCCAATGAAAAGTGTTCATACAAGAGAAAGGCAGGGGAAATTTCAGACAGAAGAAGAGAAGACAGACACAGAAGAGAGAGATAATAAGGCAGAGGCTGAGGTTGGAGTGGTGTGGCCACAAGCCAAGGAAGCCATAAAATATTAGCCACCAGAAGCTGGAAGGCCAGGCCCTAGAAGGAAATGAGCTCTACTGATACCTTGATTTCAGAATTCTGGCCTCCAGAACTTTGAGGGAATACATTTCTATTGTTTTAAACCATCCATTTTACGGCAATTTGTTAGGCAGTCCTATAAAACGGATACACTTGCTCATAAAGATATTAAAAAAAAAACAACTTTTCATGAAATAATTACTGTGTATACTCAAATATGAGGCAAGGGTTTTTTTCTTCCAAATTATCTCTCAGAAAAGATGGAGTATCCTAATATTCAAGGGCTTCCAAGGTCTCATATTTCAGGGCATTTTCTGGATTACTTACTTTTAAATGACTAAGGTGTTGTATGGAAAAAGCAGAATACTGAAACCACTTCAATCAATACTAGCTTTAGTTAATGATAAAGGTTATCTGATGGAATTGGTTTAAAAAAAAAAAGAGGGGGAAAATACATTTAGCTCAAAATTAGTATTCTTGGGAGTATGAGGCAGTTGCTGGGGACTACCTTACTCACCATGTAGTCTAACTTTCTTCAATTGTCTTAGGCCAGGTGCTGTGGCTCATGCCTATTATCCCAGCACTTTGGGAGGCCAAGGTGGGAGGAATTGCTTGAGGCCAGGAGTTTGAGACCATCCTGGACAACATAGTGAGACCCAGTCTCTACTATTTATATATATAAAAAATAATCTGTCTTCTTATACTGAAGAATCTGGAAAGCTAAAAACAATCTTTTCTAGACCCTCTTGCAGTGAGAATTTTGGATATACTTTAGGTTCTGACACTCAGATGCACTTGCTTATATAAATCTTGCCTTTGGAAGGAGGCATTCATTTTTGTTTGTGATCGGTAGCAGAGGTGATATGCAGCAGCAGCAAGCTTGGCCGGCGGCTCCTTGATTGTAGCAGAGGTGGCATCATTTCACATGGGGCCGCCATAGCAGCAGAGCCAGATTTGGCTTGGGCCTTTTTGTTCTCTGGCCAATTCTCTGAAGCGACTTTGGAATTATTACTAGAAGCTCAGTCTAGAGTCTGTTTCTTGCCAAACCCTCCCCTACTATCTCCAGTTCAGTGATTCTGGAAGTTATATGACACCCTGTTACAAATGTCTTGCTTAAACTAGCCAGGAGCTAGACCTTTATTCTCTGTAGCTAGACCCTTACTGATTGATGCAGGGCCTGACCTCCCCATGTGACTACTGACTGGGTGCTGGTGTAAATCAGCAATGACAAAAAAGCAATACAGTTAGTGAATATGTTGAAGAGATCACAAATATATACCTATAGGATATGTTTTTTAAAACTCTGAATTTATCAAATTATGGCTTATTATTAAATGTCTGGTGATAGCTCACACATGGGTTCAAAAAATACTGTCTGTAAATAAAAATGACTGTGTTATATGCCCTAAGATGTGTCTCTTCTTCTGACTAAGATATTGAAAAACTCAGGTAAGAGTTTAAATAAAATTACTTCATAACATGTCAGAGTGGGAAAAAAGCATTATTTCAAAATCAATGTATTATTTCACATATGTGATTTAAGTTTTTATGTGTAACTAAATGAATAAATCCAATCCTATACACTGACATTTAACTCTTATATATATCCTAAACATTTATGTTTTCAAGTTGGCTAAAAAAATTCCCAAAACCCCAACTTTTGTTTTTGAGGAACTTTTCTCTGGCAATACGTGGGATCATCATACATTCAGGGTGCTCTGATGTTCAAGTTATATGGTATTAATATGGCCTGAAACTGACGTGCAGAGGGCATCCATTGAAAAATGCTGGTCTACTGGATCAAGGTTCACCATAATATATGGCTCTGTGGTGTTCAATAAACCTTTTTTTTTTTTTTTTTAAGACAGTCTTACTCCGTCACCCAGGCTGGAGTGCAGTGGTGCCATCTCAGCTCACTGCAACCTCCCTCTGCCTCCTGGGTTCAAATTATTCTTGTGCCTCAGCCTCCTGAGTAGCTGGAGTTACAGGCACGTACCACTACACTCAGTTAATTTTTGTATTTTTAGTAGAGATGGGGTTTCACCATGTTGGCCAGGCTGGTCTCAGATGATACACCAACCTCGGCCTCCCAAAGTGCTGGGATAAACTTCTTAAATGACAAATAAAATTGGCGAGTAAGTGTTGCTGTTGTGACTTGCTTCTTTTTTTCTTTCCTGTTCTTAACTTCTGCAGGGTTTCTGTCTTGGTGCCTATTCCTAACACAGAAGAGGAAGACAGGATCTCTGCTTCAGGGGGCCTGTAGGGTCTGTTAAAGGGAATGACATGCCAGTGAGCCAGAAGACATTTCCACTTAGCCAGAGGCCAACGTCACAAAGGAGGTGGCGTTCTGGTCGAGCCTGCTTATAATCCTAGTGTCTATAGTTTATTAAATCATTAGAGCCATTCTTCAGGTAGAAACGAACCTTCCTTGACTTCATAAATTATCAGACGTCTGGACTTCTGAATTTTATCCCTCCGAGTCCCTCCACCAGAGCTTCCCAGCACGTCCATTTTCTTCTACAGTGTGAGGGAAGGGTCAGGTTTAGCAGCATTGTCTTGGCAAACAGATTAGCCCTCTCCGTTTAGGAAGGAGGAAGGAGGCTGCTCCCGCTGCCACATTTCCTGGAAGACTGCCGGTGAGGAGGGCTCGGGCGGTGGCGGGCCGCGGTCCGGCGCAGTTTCCCCGCGGCCCGCTGGGTCGCACTGTGGCCTTAGGAATGCGGGCCGGGGCGGGGCGGGGCGGTTTGGGAGTGCGCGACAGCCACCGCCGCGTTCAGCCCCGGGCGCAACTGCAGCAGTGCCTGGGGCCTCTGGGGCCGCGACCCACCGAGAACTCTTCCCGACCGCAGCGAAGTTTGCATACACGACAGCACGTCCCGGGGCTAGGACCTTGCCAGCCTACGGGGCTGACCTGCACCACCCTCGGGGAAGCGCGGACCGCCGCCCCGCTGCCGGGAGTTAGGCGCCTGGGCCTGGGTCGCCCCCACGGACGGCTCAGAAGGCACGAACAAGCGCACCCCGGGGAGAGTGGGCTGGGGAGGGGTCCAGTCGTGGTCACGGAAGCAGGTGGTGCTCGCGCCGGGCTGTGCTCATTCTGACTAGCAATATGCTGGTGGAAAGTGCTACTCCAATGCCTTCTTCGTTGCGCTGCTTTCATTTTCTTTAAATCTGCATAAAGTTTTTTATTTTATTTAAAAAATATTTTTTTGCCTTGCTTCCTCCTACAGCGTTTGACTTTCCATTGTTGCTCAGTGCTTGGGTGGGATGTGGACTCTCTTTCCTTGTGACACCAGAGCTCAGAGTACCATGAATCCCTCTCCCCTCCACCTTGCTTAAATGGCTATTTTTCGTGTGTGTGTGTGTGTGTGTGTGTGTTTTAATTCAGTAGTTTTAAAAATGGAAAAATTAGTAAGTGCACATGGAAGAAAATTCAAACAGTACAGAAGCCTCTTCCCCTTTCAGACCAGGCAGCCACTGCTAATACTTTCTTTTGATTCCTTCCAGAACACAAGTATATGTCTATCTCCTTTCAAATGCGTCCCCATCCCCAGATTGGGTCATCTGCCCTCCCGCCTCAGCTCCCCCTTTATCATGTATCTTGGAGATGACTTCACCTCAACGTGTGTGGATGTACGGCATTCTTTTAGATGGCTGCCTGGTGTTCTGTATGTTATACCAGCACCCCATAATTATTCTATCGGCCACGATGGAAGGATATGGCAGTTGTTTCCAGCCTTTTGCTGTTACAGACAATTCTGCAGTGAACATCTGTGTCTATGTCTTTGAGTACGTGTGCAACCATGTCTATAGAATAAATTCCTAGAAGTGGAATTGTCTCCTTGAAAAATACTTGCATTTAAAATTTTATAGATTTTGCCAATTGACCACCAAAGGTGGTACCTATTGATACTCTCATCAATGATCGCTCCCCATTTCCCCCCTTGTTCACACTAGGTTTACTGCACTTTTAAAATATTTGCCAAGGTGAGCAAATAGGCTTTAAAAGTAGAATTTCATTGTAATTTTCATCTTTTAAATTTTGAGTACAATTTATTCTTTTCCACATGAAAAAAGAGTTACTTGAATTCTATGAGCAGATGGTTCACATCCTTTACCTATTTCTATTGACTTAGTGGTCTTTTTCTTACGGATTGCAAATGATTTTTATCCTTCTAGCACATGACCAATTAATCTCTGGTTGTAATGTGCCAGGACCCCATAGATTCTGTGCCTTCCTTTAATATCTTTCTGAAAGAATTCGTACTTTTTGCACTTAAAAGAAGCAAGTCAAAAATCTAGTTCCTTAGTTCCTTACAGTTTTCATCTTCTAATGCTGGCCTCTGCCCTACTTTTTTTTTTTTTTTTTTGAGATGGAGTCTCACTCTTGCCCAGGCTGGAGTGCAGTGGCGTGATCTCGGCTCACTGCAACCTCTGCCTCCCAGGTTCAAGCGGTTCTCCTGTCTCAACCTCCTGAGTTGCTGGGACTACAGGTACGTGTCACCGCGCCCAGCTAATTTTTGTATTTTTAGTAGAGACGGGGTTTGCCATGGTCGCCAGGCTGGTCTTCAACTCCTGACCTCAAGTGATCTTACCCATCTCAGCTTCCCAAAGTGTTGGGATTACAAGCGTGAGCCATTGTGCTCGGCTTCTTTGCCCTACCTTTTACAATGTGTAAATCTTGGCTGGGCGTGGTGGCTCACGCCTATAATCCCCGCACTTTGAGAGGCCGAGGCAGGTGGATCACCTCAGGTCAGGAGTTTGAGACCAGCTTGGCCAACATGGTGAAACCCTGTCTGTACTAAAAATACAAAAATTAGCCGGGCATAGTGACAGGTGCCTGTAATCCCAGCTACTCAGGAGTCTGAGGCAGGAGAATCACTTGAACCTGGTGGCAGAGGTTGCAGTGAGCCGAGATCACGCCACTGCACTCCAACCTGGGCGACAGAGCAAGACTCTGTCTCAAAAAAAAAAAAAAAAAAAAAAAGAGTGTAAATCTCTTAGGCTCAGAGTGAGAAACTACAAGCTGTATTGCTTGTGCATTTATAAAGGACCTCAGAGACCATCTACCAATCTCTTCATTTACAAGTGAGGAAACTGAGGCTCAGAGATCTTAGGTGCCCCACCCAGGATCATGGCTCAGCTACATGAGGTGGCACAGGATTCACATTTTATTTTTTTATTTGTGTGAGACAGTTTTGCTCTTATGCCCAGGCTGGAGTGCAGTGGCCTGAACACAACCCACTGCAGCCTCGACCTTCTGGGCTCAAGCGATCCTCCTGCTTCAGAGTAGCTGGGACCACAGGCATGTGCCACCATGCCTGGCTAATTTTTAAAATTTTTTGTAGAGACGGACTCTCACCATGTTGCCCAAGCTGGTCTCAAACTCCTGGGCTCCAGCAATCCTCCTGCCTCTGCCTCCCGAAGTGCTGGGATTACAGGTGTGAGCCACCGCACTTGGCCCATATTGGATTTTTTTTGTTACCCATTATCTGATTGCACATTTTTTCTTTATTGCCAACTTTTAAGGTGAATTGGCCATTGCTAGCTGTGATTATAGAATTTCTGAATAGTGACATGCTTCTTAGAAAACTGGCTGTGCCAAATGCCCAGCTGCAGAGGAAATCTCAACTCCACATATAGAGCTCTTTTTTTTTTTTTTTTTTGAGGCAGAGTCTCGCTCTGTCGTCCAGGCTGGAGTGCAGTGGCCAGATCTCGGCTCACTGCAAGCTCCGCCTCCCGGGTTTACGCCATTCTCCTGCCTCAGCCTCCCGAGTAGCTGGGACTACAGGCGCCCGCCACCGCGCCCAGCTAGTTTTTTGTATTTTTTAGTAGAGACGGGGTTTCACTGTGTTAGCCAGGATGGTCTCGATCTCCTGACCTCGTGATCCGCCCGTCTCGGCCTCCCAATAGAGCTCTTATCTTCCCTTTCTAGTTCTACCATTTGCACTGAAAAGATTCCTTTAAGAATTTCCTTTTTTTCTCTACCATTCTGTTACAAGGAGTTTAATTTTACACTGAGTTTTTGCCTTAGGTACTCATCAGACTTTATTCTATTTGTCATTGAGAAAACAGAACTTTTTGTTAACTCAGTGTTTTTCTTTTTAACTCTTTAAAATTTTATTTTTATTTTTTCAGTAAACATTATTGTGTATATTTGAGGTTTACAACATGATGTTATGGGATACCTGTAGACAGTAAAACAGTTACTATAATGAAGCAGATTAATATATCTGTTATTTCACATAGTTACTTTTTTGGTGACAATAGCTAAAATTTACTTATTTGACAAAAATTTCTAATACAATACGATTTTAATACCTATAATACTCATGTTGTACTTTAGATTTCTGGACTTGTTCATTCACTAAATCTGCTACTCTTTTTTTTTTTTTGAGAAAGGGTCTTGCTCTGTAGCTCAGGGTGGAGTGCAGTAGTGTGAATACAGCTCACTGTAGCCTTGACTTCTGTGCTCAAGCGATCTTCCCACCTTAGCCTCCTGAGTAGCTGAGACTACAGATGTGCCCTGCCAAACATGGCTAATTTTTATATTTTTTGTAGAGATTGGGTCTTGCTATGTTTTGAACTACTGGGCTTAAGTGGTCCTCCCACCTTGGCCTCCCAAAATGCTGAGATTATAGGCTGTGAGTATATCTGCTACTTGTATCATTTGACCTATATCTCCCCATTTGCCCCCATCCCAGCCAACATGCATGGTAGCCACTGTTTTATTATCTATCTCTGTATAGTTGACCTTTTTTTTTTTTCCCCCCCCAGATTCTACATGTAAGTGAGAGCATGCAATATTTTTCTTTCTGTGTCTGGCTTATTTTACTTAGCATAAGGTCCTCCAGGTCTGTCCATGTTGTGACAAATGGCAGGACCTCCTTTTTTAAGGCTGAATAATATTCCATTATATATACATACCACATTTTCTTTATCCATTCATCAGTCAGTGGCTGCTAAGGTTGTTTCCATATTTTGGCTATTGTGAATGATGCTGCAATGAATGTAGGGGTGCAGATATCTTTATGTGGTGGTGATTTCATCTCCTTTGGGTATATATCCAAAAGAGGGATTGCAGGGTCAGATGATAGTTCTAGTTCTAATTTTTTGGGAACCTCCATACTGTTTTCCATAATGGCTGTACCGATCTACATCTCTACCATCAGTGTACTAAGGTTCCCTTTTCTTCACACCCTTGCCAGAATTTTTTATCTCTTGACAATTTTTTTTTTTTTTTTGAGACAGGGCCTTACTCTGTCACCCAGGCTGGAGTGCAGTGGCACAATCTCGGCTCACTCCAACCTCCGCCTCACAGGTTCAAGCAATTCTTCTGCCTCAGCCTTCTGAGTAGCTGGCATTACAGGCGTGCGCCACCACGCCTGGCTAATTTTTATATTTCTGGTAGAGATGAGGTTTCGCCATATAGGACAGGCTGGCCTTGAACTCCTGGCCTCAAGTGATCCGCCTGCCTCAGTCTCCCAAAGTGCTGGGATTATAGTCATTAGCCGCCTCACTCGGCCTTGAATTTTTCATAATAGCCATTCTAACAGGAGTGAGACAATATCTCATAGTGATTTTAACTTGCATTTCCCTGATGACTGGTGATGTTGAGCATCCTCCCATGTATCTGTTGGCCATTTTTATGTCTTCTTTGGAGAAATACCTGTTCAGGTCCTTTGCCCATTTTTAAATTAGGTTATTTGTTTTTCTACTATTGAGTTGTAAGTCTGTGAATTCTCTTTATGAGGGCTTTCACTTACAGTATAAAATAATGCTTTAGACAAACATTATGAGAGCTTTAGAGTCATTTATCTAATTGTCTAGAAGAGAAGTATAGTTAAAAACACTTGGATTCTAGACATGTTATGTAGAATAGACACACAGTTGCTGAGAATCTTTTTTCTATAGGGTCTCATTCTGTCAGCCAGGTTGGAGTGCAGTGGTATAGTCATGGCTCACTGCAGCCTCGACCTCCTGGGCTCTAATGGTCCTCTTCCCTCAGCCTCCCAAGTAGCTGGGGCTACAGGCACAAGCCACCATGCCTGGCTAATTTTTGTGTTCTTTCTGGACAAGAACTCATCAAAGTTAGTTTGATGAAGCTCAGCTGGTTGGAAATTTGAGGAATTTGAAGTTGATTTGTTTTGATCCTTGCTCTCTCTTGGACTAAGACATCATCAGCACAGGTTCATCTCCCTTTTCCTTCCCCTAGCAGATTTTGCAGATAACTTTTGACTTTACTTTGACATAGAATAAAGCATTTATTTTTTTAGAAGAAAAGGTCTAGGAAATTATTTTTATTCTGGACTTGGCTTCAGATGAATTGTATGACCTTGGGGGAAATTCCATATAACAAATTCCTTATGCCTCCTTTTCCTGAAGAACAAATAGGATATCCTACTTTAAACTAATATTTGGAATATTAAAATATAAAATTTAATTTTGGGTCTTAAATGTGGCTGGTGTTCACAATCATGGAATGGGTTTTTAAAGTGAGAAAACTGTGATATTAATTATCCAGTGAGAAAATTGTGATATTAATTAGCTAGGACCCTTTAGGTTGCAAGGGAAAGAAAACCAGCAAAATCCAGCTTAAGCTACGAAGGGCAATTTATTGACTCATACAAATGAGAAATCCAAGTGGATGATTATGGCTTCAAACGTGGCTGAGTCAGGAATTCAGGTGATGTTATCAGCTCTATCCCTCACCCTCCATTTTCAACTCTGTTTACTTCTACCTGGCTTTATTCAAGCCTTCATGGTCTATATAGCTCAAGATCCTAGAGGGAGAGAGACAACATTTCCCTTTTAGGGCCCATGTGTCAGATCTTAGGGAAGATTCAGATTGGTCCAGCTTAGGACACTTGCCTATTCCTCAACTAATAACCGGGGCTTGGAGAACGGGGTGCTCCAGTGGGCTAGCCAGTGTGTGGGCCCATCTCTTTGACAGAAGGAGATTTGGGGAAGCATGATAGACCACCCCTCCAGGATCCTATGGAGTCAGATGAGGGTACTTCTGTTGTTTCTAGACAAAGAGGGAAGGGATTTTGGCCAGGCCAGACCAACAGAGGTCCACTATAAAGGCTTTTGGGTGAAATATGAGTATATCAACCTTCTATTTATTCAATGTTTATACACGTTTTTGTCTGCCTCCATAAATCAAACTTGTACATCTGCTCACCTTTAATTTTTTTTTCACTATAAAGCTTAATCTCCATTGTGTAGAAGCAGCACCTAATATGCCTGCCAAGATGTGGTATTAATATAGAAACGTGTATTAGGCTAGAGAGATAAAAGTAAGATGATTTTTATTTTTAGCTTCTGTTAGCATAGAGACATATTTATAATAGTTTTTCTTGGCCTCATTCATCATATAATTTAGAAAAGGTCTTGACTATTTTTAAAAATTATGCAAGTAGTACAGAAGGGCAAAAAGTGAAAGTGAAACTCCCCCTAGCCCTCCCATCCCCAGAAACAAGACAGTTACTTCCATTTAATATAGCATTCCAGAAATGTCCTATGTATTTGCAAGAATATATGTATACTTTATATGAACCTATGGGCTCATTCTCTTATGTCTGCTCTGCGCTTTGCTTTTCTCAACTAGTACCATATTATGGAGGTGACCTCCCTTGTCAGCACAGTAGAGCACTTTCTTTTTAACACACAATGTTCTGTAGTGTGGATGTGACCAGATTTATGTAAATCATTTCTCATCAGAGAACTTCAAGGCACTTCACAATGCATTCCTCCTTTTTTCTTCTCTACTTTCTGCAGCAAACCTGGCATGACCAGCGGACCGGCGGCTCTGAGTTGGGCCAGGCATTGCCGATTGATGGTAGATGCAGCAGATGCGGCCATGAGGGATTTCCCAGAAGGAGCAACATTTCCCCAAGGTTGAGTTAGAGCCAGAGTCTGACCCTGTGACCGCCCCACCCACAGCCCTCCCTGTGGTTAACCAGGAAGGTGGCTCATTGTTGGGTGGTTTGGCAAGTGTCTGAGAAAATTGCAAGGTGTAATGACCTCCTCTCTAGCTTGTGGCCACACGCCAGGGTACCTATACTAATTTCACAAGATGACAGCGGCACTTTCTATTTTCCAGTTCTGTGAGTTGACTCCCTGGTGTTACGTTTTATTTTATTTTATTTTATTTATTTATTTGAGACAGAGTCTTACTCTGTTGCCCAAGCTGGACTGCAGTGGTTCAGTGGTATGATCTTTGCTGAATGTGCAACTTTTGCCTCCTGGGTTCAAGTGATTCTTGTGCCTCAGCCTCTTGAGTAGCTGGGATTACAGGCATGCACCAGTATGCCCAGCTTTTTGTCATTTTTGTAGAGACTGTCTTTCCAGACAGTCTTATTTCGAGTCTTTATTTCAATAAGCAAAGCCATAAGGAGAGAGCAATTGATGGTAGATGAATTGCTACAGAGAGAAGAATCTGAGGAAAACCAAGAGAAATGAGACAGCTTCTGGTTTTTTACCTAGGTCATCTCAACTCTAGCTGACATCCGGCCAGGAGACTCCAGGAGCAGGGGCATCTTTCCTTTGGCCTGAAAGCTGAAGGGAGTGAAGCAGGGAAGAGAGTAGGAAGGACTGTTTAGAGAAATAGTTTCACCATGTTGGCCAGGCTGGTTTTGAACTCCTGGCCTCAAGTTATCCTCATGCCTTGGCCTTCCAAAGTGCTGGGATTACAGGTGTGGGCCACTGTGCCTGGCCCCTGGTGTCCTTTATCTGTTTGCAAATATCAGCACAGATTTCTGGACTATGGTGATGACAGGGGAACTAATTGACTGTTTGTTTGAAAATGCTCATATCCAATGTAATTCTCCCAAGTGTCTGCTTCTTGTCACCTAATCCACAAGACTGTCTGAAAAAGCCAGCAGTTTAGAGAGACAGTGACTGGGATGGGCTGACAGGGCAGCCCTAAGGCCAGTGAGTCAAGAAGGCATCCGCAATTCTTCCTTCTCTCTGACCTCTGCCTCCGAATAGTCCTTCCCATGCCTGTCCCTGCTTTACTCCCTTCAGCTTTCAGGCCAAAGGAAAGATGCCCCTGCTCCTGGAGTCTCCTGGCCAGATGCCAGCTGGGGTTGAGATGACCTAGGTAAAAAGACCAGAAACTGTCTCATTTCTCTTGGTTTTCCTCAGATTCCTCTCTCTGCATTGCTTTCTCCTCATGGCTTTGCTTATTGAAAATCTTGTCCCTTTTTTTTTTTTTTTTTTTTTTTTGAGACAAAGTCTCACTCTGTTGCCCAGGCTGGAGTGCAGTGGTGTGATCTCAGCTCACTGCAACCTCCACCTCCCACGTTCAAATGATTCTCCTGCTCCAGCCTCCCCAGTAGCTGGGATTATAGGCACCCACTATCATGCTCAGCTAATTTTTTTTTTTTTTGGTATTTTTGTAGAGATGGGGTTTCACAATGTTGGCCAGGCTGGTCTTGAACTCCTGATGTCAGGTGATCCGCCTGCCTTGCCCTCCCAAAGTGCTGGGCTTACAGGTGTGAGCCACAATGTCTGGCCAAAATTCTTGTCCTTCTAAACACAGCTCTGATGCCCCCATGATGGTGTCTCTGGTCATCTAAGTGAAAAGGAGGTCCTTCATCTTTGCTGCATATGTCACTGCCCATTGTTCCCTCACTGGAGCCCTGGACGTTCTTGGAGGTGCTTGGATAGATAAGCTTTGTCTCTTCCATACTGGACCATTCTACCTCCCCCAAGCGAGGCTCAGCAGGCGCTGTTTTCTTGTCCCATAGCAGATACTCAATATGTTTGTTGAAACAGTGAACCTGTCTGGTTCAAGATCTGCTGTGAAGACTTGGACTTAGTTTCACAATTAAATTGCTAACTTTTTAAAAAAACCATTCATGTATTTCCTGTGTTGCTGTTTGACTTCTGGGGATGCTTTCACATTAAAAAAAAAAATTGTCTTTTCAAATAGAGCCAGGCATGGCAGTTGTGCCTGTAGTCCCAGCTACTGGGGAGGCTGAGGCTGGAGGATTGCTTGAGCCCAGGAATTTGAGTCCAAAATAGTGAGACCCCCTTCTCTAAAAAACATAACATAACGTAACATAACATAACATAACATAACATAACATAACATAACATAACATAACATAACATCACAACACAACACCTTCCCCCTAATCCCCCAGTAGATCTTAAAACCATCAGATCTTAGGGGATGTAACTGCAGGAACAGGTTGTATGTAAGTCTAAAATGTTTTATAAATTCTAAAGTCAGAGGAAAAAGAAAAAAAAAAAAAACTGAAAAGACCCCAGGAAATACCATCTTGCCCTGTGAGGGGTTGGGCCAATCCCCATCTTGCTGTGATATATTTTTGGGTCCTGGAAGCCCTCCTGAGTGTCTCTCCAGCATAAGGAAGAAGCTGCAGTTATGACTACAATGGCACTACTTTATCTCCCTAGGCTGAGCACAGAGGTTTCAGGGAGGCTGAGGGCCAGGCAGAGCAATGCACGTGGGTGGGGGTTGTGTACTGGAATGTGCGCCATAAAAAAGGTTCTGTTTGTTTTCTTTCTTGACCCAGATGAAAATGGCAGCCCTTGAGGCCTTTGTTAAAGCAGACATTTACTCCCGGGGTTCTCTGTCTGGGACATTGCCTCCTTCTGCTCCCTGGATGATGCCTGAAACATGCCACAAAAGCTGTCTTTGGCTTTTGATTGTCTTCTGAAAACACTCCAGCTCCTTTTTGTGGGTTTTTGAGACCTCCCCAACCAACCCAACTCTGGCTCTGATATATGGTTAGAATGGTAAGTCTAGAAAGCGACAGGAAAATCTGTTTTCTATTCTTATAAGTGGAAAGGATCATGATTTATCTTATTTCCACAGACCTCTTGCAAAATTTCTATGACTTCTATTTGGCGACCAATTTCTGTTTATGATAGCTCTCCCCTTAGGGAAGTTCTCATTGACCTTCACATCTTCACTTTCTTTATGAAACCCATCATGTGGTTTAGGGCTTTTTCCCTTTATTTATTCTTTTAAGACATTATATGTAACTAAACTTTTTTCCCCTCTAGAAAAATGTACATGCTCATTAAAGAAAATTAGGGAAAACAAAGAAGTTTAATGAAAATAAAACTAGTCATAATTTTAAAACACTTTAAAAATATTTTGGGGTATTTATTTTTTAATATTATTACTTAATTATTATTTTCACACTGGTTTGTATCTTGCTTTCTTCTCTACTCAATTTGACATTTGAGAGCATTTTCTTTTATTCTTCTTTTTGTTTTTTTTTTGAGACCCGGGTCTCACTCTGTTGCCTAGGCTGGTGTGCAGTGGTGCAGTCAGGCAGTGGAGGTCACTGCAGCCTTGACGTCCTGGGCTCACACCATCCTCTCACCTCAGCCTCCCAAGTAGCTGGGACTACAGGCCTATGCCATCACACCTGGCTAATTTTTGTATTTTTTGTAGAGACAGGGGTCTCACCGTGTTGCCCAGGCTGGTCTTCAACTCCTGGGCTCAAGCAATCCACTAGCCTCGGCCTCAAAGTGGTAGGTGTGAGCCACTATGCCTAGTTGAGTGTTTTCCACTTCAGTAAGATACTTTATTAACACTTTAGATGTTGTAGAGTGTTCACATGAGAAGTTGCATGGTTTACTTTAAACTTTCCCCTTTTGCTAGACATTTAGGTAGTTTTCATGCTTGCAACTAAATCTTTGCTTTTTCTATTTCCTTAGGATACAGTCTCAAAATTGGAATTACTAGGTAAGAGAGAATAGCAGTCTTTTTATATTGCGATAAAATATACATAACATAAAACTTACTATTTTAGCCATTTTTAAATGTACTGGTCAGTGGCATTAAGTATATTCACATTATTCAACAGTCATTACCATCATCTGTCCCCATAACTTTTTCATCTTCTCAAACTGAAACACCATACCAATTAAACAATAACTCCCCATTTCCTTCTTTCCCCAGCCCCTGACAAGCACCGTTCTACTTTTTGTCTCCATGATTTTGACTACTTCACATAAGTGGAATCACACAATATTTGTGCTTTTGTAACTGGCTTATTTCACTTCGCATAATGTCTTCACGGTTCATCCATGTTGTAGTATGTATCAGAATTTCACTCCTTTTTAGGATGAATAATATTCCATTGCATGTATATACCATGAATGGACATTTGGATTGTTTTCACCTGTTGGCTATTGTGAATAATGCTGCTATGAACATTAGTGTACAAATATCCAGGCCCTTACTTTCAATTCATACACCCAAAAGTCACAATACTTCCTCTTAAGTAAGAAGTATATACCCAAAAATAGAGTTGCTGGATCAGATGGTAATTCTATGTTTAATTTATCCATGAACCTCCACACTTTTTTCCACAGTGGCTGCACCATTTCCCATTCTCCCCAGCAATGTATGAGGGTTCCAGTTGCTCCACATGCTTGCCAATACTTGTTATTTTGTGTGTGTTTTATATTTTTTTGGTTATAGTAGCCATTCTAATAGATGTGAAGTGATATCTCATTGTGGTTTTGATTAGCATTTCCCTAATAATTAATGATATTGAGCATCTTTTCATGTGCTTATTGACATCTGTGTATCTTCTTTGGAGAAATGTTTATTCAATATATATATTTTTTGAGACATGGTCTTGCTCTGCCACCCAGGCTAAAGTACAGTAGCGCCATCATGTTTCACTGCAGCCTTGACCTCCTGGGTCCAAGTGATCTTTCCATCTCAGCCTCCCAAGTAGCTGGGATACAGGCATGCACCACCACACCTGGCTAAGTTTTTTATTTTGTGTAGAGACTGTGTCTTGCTGTATTGCCCAGGCTGGTCTTGAACTCCCGGGCTTGAGTGATTCCCTCGCCCTTGGCCTCCCAAAGTGCTGAGATTATAGATGGGAGCCGCTGAGCCTGGCCTGTTTTTTGCCCATGTTTTCACCAAGACATTTACATGTATAAATTTAATATTTAAGAGATTAAAACGTATAACACATTCATGTAAATGAGAAATGGACATATTAAAAAGCATATTAGATAGCATTAAACTATCATAACATCAAACTTTTGGTATACAACAAATAGTGAATATAGAGAGTGTTAAATATCTTTATTAGAAAGTTTGATGAGTTAATCAGGTAAACAAACAGAATTTATGACAGGTAAACATAGTGTACATGTTATTTTTAAATACCAGACAAAAGCATTTAAAAGAAAAAGTTGGCCGGGCGTGGTGGCTCATGCCTATAATCCCAGCACTTTGGGAGGCCAAGGCAGGTGGATCACGAGGTCAGCAGATTGAGGCCATCCTGGCTAACACAGTGAAACCCCGTCTCTACTGAAAATACAAAAAATTAGCTGGGCTTGGTGGCGGGCGCCTGTAGTCCTTGCTACTTGGGAGGCTGAGGCAGGAGAATGGCATGAACCCAGGAGGCGGAGTTTACAGTGAGCCGTGATCACGCCACTACACTCCAGCCTGGGTGACAGAGTGAGAGTCTGTCTAAAAAAAAAAAAAAAAGAAAAGTTTTAGGCCTAAAAATGTCACTAACTTTGTGAAAGTAGAAATCTGACAGACCATATTTTCTAAACTCGGTGAAATGACAGTAGAAATGTCAGTGAAAGTGAAATCAACAAGTAATATCTAGCCACATGCAAATTTTATTTAAGATCAACTTAAATAACTATTGGATTAATATGAAAATTAAAGCTAAGAATATTTTACAAAGTCATGGAAGTACTTAAGAGGAAGTCTTGTTACTGGAGTGAAAAGACTTTAATTCATCTAATTACTTCTTTTTTTAAAATTTCCATTTTATTTTAGGTTTGGGAGTACACATGCAGATTTGTTACATGGATATGTTGTATAATGCTGAGGTTTGGGGTAGAAATGATCCTGCTACCCAGATAGTGAGCATAGTACCGAATAGGTAGTTTTTCAAGTCTCTCTCCCCTCCCTCCCTCTGTAGTAGTTGCCAGTGTCCATTGTTCCCATATGTGTACTCAATGTTTAGTTCCCACTTATAAGTGAGAACATGCAGTATTTGGTTTTCTGTTCCTGTCTTAATTCACTTAGGATAATGGCCTCCATCTGCTTCCATGTTGCTACAAAGGACATGATTTCATTCTTTTTTATGGCTGCATAATATTCCATGGTGTATATGTGCCATGTTTTCTTTATCCAGTCCACCTTTGTTGGGCATCTAGATTGATTCCACATCTTTGCTATTATGAATAGGGCTCTGAGGAACATACAAGTACATGTGTCTTTTGGTTGAATGATTTATTTTCTTTTGGGTATACACCCAGTAATGGGATTGCTGGGTCAAATGGTAGTTCTGTTTTCAGTTCTTTGAGAAATCTCCAAACTGCTTTCCATAGAGGTTGTACTAATTTACATTCCCACCAACAGCATACAAGCATTTTCTTTTCTCTGCAACCTCACCAGCATCTGTTATTTTTTGACTTTTTAGTAATAGTCATTCTGATTGGTGTGAGATGGTATCTCATTGTGGTTTGATTTGCATTTCTTTAATGATTAATGATGTGGAGCATTTTTCCCTGTTTTTTGGCCACTTGTATGTCTTCTTTTGAGAAGTGTCTGTTCATGTCCTTTGCCCACTTTTCAATGAGGTTATTTGTTTTTTGCTTTTTAAATTAAGTTTTTTATAGATTCTAGATATCAGACCTTTGATGCATAGTTTGTGAATATTTTCTCTCATTCTGTAGGTTGTCTGTTTACTCTGTTAATAGTTTTTTGTTTGTTTTGTTTTGTTTTGTTTTACCATGAAGAAGCTCTTGAGTTTAATTAGGTCCCACTTGTCTGTTCTTGGTTTTGTTGCAATTGCTTTTCAAAACTTCATCATAAAGTCTTTGCCAAGGCCTATGTCCAGAATGGTACTTCCTAGGTTTTCTTCTAAGATTTTTATATTTTTAGGTCTTACAGTTAAGTCTTTAATCCATCTTAAGTTGATTTTTGTGTATGGCAAAAAGTAGGTGTCCAGTTTCATTCTTTTGTATATGGCCAGCCAGTTAGCCCAGCACCATTTATTGAATAAGAAGTTCTTTCTGTATTGCTTATTTTTGTTGATTTTGTGAAGATCAGATGGTTACAGGTGTGTGGCTTTATTTCTAGATTGTCTGTCCTGTTCCATTGGTATATGTGTCTGTTTTTGTGCCAGTACCATGCTGTTTTGGTTACTGTAGCCTTGTAGTATAGTTTGAAATTGTGTAATTTGATACCTCTGACTTTATTCTTTTTACTTATTTGCCCATTTTTGAATTGAGTTTGTTGTTGTCATTGTTGCTAGTGTTAAATTGTAATTCCTTATATATTCTGGATATTATCTTCTTATCAGGTATATGATTTGCAAATATTTTCTCCACATTGCAGGTTACTTTTTCACTCTGTTGATAGTGTCCTTTTGTTTATTATAAACAAAAGATTTAATTTTGATGAAGTCCAATTTATCTGTTTTTTCTTGTGTTGTCTGTGCATTTCGTGTCATACCCAAGAAGTCATTGCCAAATCTAATGTCATGAAGATTTTTCACCTCAGAGTTTTATAGTTTAAATTCTTATGTTTAGGTGTTTGATCCATTTTTGGGTTAATTTTTGTATACGGTATAAGGTAAGGATCCAACTTCATTCTTTTCCATGTGGATATTTAGTTTCCCCAGCACCATTTGTTGAAAAGACTGTTGTTTCCCCATTAAATAGTCTTGACACCCTTGTCAAAAATTAATTGATTGTTTATTAAAGGGATTATTTCTGGGATATCAATTATTTTCCATTGATATTTATGTCTGTCCTTATGTCAAAATCATACTGTTTTCATTACTGTAGCTTTGTAGTATGTTTTGAAATCAGGAAGTATGGGTCCTTTAACTTTGTTCTTCTTTTTCAACATTGTTTTGGCTATTTAGGATTTGTTGATATTTCATATGAATTTTAGGAGTTTTCTTCCTCCTTCATTTTTGAAGGATAGTTTTGTAGATGTAGAATTCTTGGTTGATGGTCTTTTTCTTTTGTCACTTTATATATGTCATCCCACTACCTTCTGGCCTCCATGATTTCTGATGAGAAATCAGCTGTTAATCTTATTGCAGATCCATTGTAGATGATGTCTGACTTTTCCTGCTTTCAAAATTCTCTTTGTCTTTTGAAATTTTGGTGATAATGTGTCTAGGTGCAGGTCTCTTTGAATTTATTCTTCTTGAATTTTGTGAAGCTTCTTGAATGTGTAGCTTAATGTTTTTCATCAAATTTAGACATTTTAGCTATTATTTCATCAAATATTCTTTCTATCTCTTTCTTCCCTCTTCTTCTGAGACTTCCAGTGGGTGCATCTTGATATACCTGATGGTGCTCCACATATCCCTGAAGTTCTGTTCATTTTTGTTATTCTTTCTGTTCCTCAAATTGTATAATCTTATTTGACTTACCTTCAAGTTTACTGTTCTTTCTTCTGCCTGACCAAATCTGATGTTAAGTCCCTCTAATGAAATTTTTATTTCAGTTATTGTACTTTTCAACGCTAGAATTTCTATTTGTTTGTTTGTTTTTTTTTTTTTTTTTTTTTAACTATTTCTAGCTCTTTTTTTTTTTTTTTTTTTTTGATGGAATGTCACTCTGTCACCCAGGCTGGAGTACAGTGGTGCGATCTTGGCTCACTGCAACCTCCACCTTTCGGGTTCAAGCAATTTTCCTGCCCGATTTCTAGCTCTTTATTGATCATTCTTATACTTTTCTTTAGACATGGTTTCCTGTAGTTCTTTGCATATATTTAAAATACTTGATGTAATGTCTTTATCTATTAATAGTAAGTCTAATGTATCAGCTTCCTTCTAAGGTCAGCCAGAGGTAAGAATTTAAGGTCTTTTTGGGTCTTTCCTGGGCATTTACACAGTACTGGGTATGTGCACATCCTATGCATTTGTGTGATCTTCTAGATTCCCAAGAATATGTGGAGCTTTTCAAACCACCAATGGATATCTCATTTGCCAGCTTTTCCTTTTAATTTTTTTGGTACACTTATTGTTTGTTTGTTTGCCCCAACTGTTATCACAGCCTCAGACAGCTGTGATCTTAAACAACTGCCACTATTTTTGATGAAGGTGTTTCAGGGAAAAGGCTATTTGCACTGAGATCTGAGACTGGTCAAAGATAAAAACTGTGAGTGGGTTTTTCCAGATAACTTCTAGGTAGATGAAATGATGACAGTTCTATGTGAATTAAGATTTGGAGAAGCTCCAACCTTTTTCTGTGCCCTTTAGAGGCTGCTAGGCTACTGTTTTTCACAATAATTGTGTGGCTATTGGCTTTCAGAGCAAACCATGGGTCTAGGGATAGAGGAATGAGACTAAGGCAAGTCAAAATGCCACAAAGCTTGCTGTTGTTACTGAGGTTTAACCATTTTCTTCCTTTTCTTTTCCTTTTTTTTTTTTCTTTTTTTGAGATAGGGTCTCGCTCTGTTGCTCAGGCTGGTGTGCAGTGGTGTGATCTCAGCTCGCTGCAACCTCTGTCTCCTGGGTTCATGTGATTCTTCTCCCTCAGCCTCCCAAGTAGCTGGGACTACAGGTGCATGCCACCATGACTGGCAAATTTTTGTATTTTTAGTAGAGATGGGGTTTCACCATATTGGCCAGGCTGGTCTTGAACTGCTGATCTCATGATTCCCCTGCCTCAGCTTCCCAAAATGCTGGGATTACAGGCATGAGCCACCACACCTGGCCTTAACAATTTTCTTAAATAAACACTCCCTATATTATTGCAAGCCTTTGGCTAATTACCAGGTTCTGAAAAAGTTGGTTTTGACAATTTTTGCAGTGTTCTTATGGTGTTTATATAGAGGGGAAGATTTCCAGAGGTCCTTGCTCTGTCATTTCTGCTGATGTTACCGCCTCCATTGCTTCTTGAAATTTGTTTGTTGACAGGAAGTCAGATGGTAATTTGACTCTTGTTAATTTTAGGTACTTTGTTTTTAGGCATTATTAACTTTTACCATAATATGTCCAGGTTGGTCCTTTCATTCAAGCACATGTGCATTTCCTCAGCTATAGGAAATTTTCTTCTACCATTTCTTTAATGAGTTCCTTTCTTAGATTCTCTTTCTTCTGGATGTACCCTCCGTGTCTTTGTCATACGTTTAATCTCTTTTTCCTGTTATTTTTTTCTGGAGGAGTTTCTCTCCTCTACCTCTTTGCTAAGTCTATCCTATGCTGTGTCAATCTGCTGTTCAGCCCACCTGCTGGGCTTTGATGACTTTCATTTTTGAAGGTTAGTTCTTTTCTTAGTTGTAATTCGTCCTCTCTGTCACAGTAAGAGTTTTCTTAAAATCTTTGGTGGTTTATGATTGTGTATTCCTTTCTGATTTGAGAGGCCCAGAAGGTGTGTCTGAGAATGTGCTGCCTCTGGCGGTAGGGCAGGACGTGGGGCCGGGCAGGTGAGTCAGTGGAGTCTTCTGGCCAAGATGCTTCCCCTCCTTCTGGGTGAGGCCAACCCCCAGAAGCATTGCCCTCCTTCTCTGTGCAAACACTGGGTGTGGACGCCTCTGGGGCTTGCTGTGCCTACTGTTTGGCATGCATGTGCATGTGTGTGCATTTGTGTGCATGTGTGTTTGTGTGCATGTACATGGGAGCACCTGCCTGACGGTCCTACTGTGATGTCCCACCAGCTCTGATGGTGGCCCAGAATCACCCTGGTCTGCACAAGCTCCCAATAATATCCTCTTCATCTAATTTAAGGAGTCATCCCCACTCCATGCAACTGCCTTTCCTGGATGTGTTTTGTATTCATTACTCTGATTTGATCTGTCTTGTGTCTTTCAGGAATGGCTCATTATTTCTGGCTAGATGCTGCCTTTCTTTATTTACCTTCACTGTTTCCAATTCACTTATTTAAAATTATTTTCTGTCATTTCTAGTGACTTGATGTAGGGGAGTGTAGGCTGTGGCATGTCTTCATTCACCCTTCTTTATTCACCCTTCTCAGGTGATTTTGTCAAAGTCATTTGAGGTTTGCCTGTGGACTATGAATTCAGATAAACTACTCATTGATAATCAGAGGAGGAGATAACTTTTGCCCCCAATATCTTTGTAAATGTTGAGAATTTCAAACCTGAAGGCAGAGAAAGCATGGCTTTGGGCCATCCACTTCACTAAAATGCAAACTTTCCTTATCCATCATTAAGGGCTACTTTCCCTCAGAAACTTCTCTCTTGACTGCCGACTACCTTGTTGCTGGAGAACTTCAGTGGCCTAATCTAAGGCGGCACCTCCTTGGCTGAGGGCCACTGTTTTAAAGCTTTGCAATTTTAGGGAGTGGCCTGGGTGGAGTCATGTTGTAACTGCATCCCGAAACATTTCCCACGCACTGGCTACGTTGATGGCTGTTGGTGTCTGCGGTTCTCCGTTTCGGCCCATGAAGACAGAAGCATTGCTTGTGTTGAGAAAGCCCTGACTCACCCTGCAGCCTGTGGCTGTGGTTTGCTCACATGTGTTTCTAGACCTCTGGGGCTGGCATTTTTGTGAATTATTTCAAGTTCCTTCCTGTTCCTCGGGTTCATCTCTGTGCAAGTGCTTGCTTGCCCCACATGCCTAAAATGGCAGAAGGACCTCAGCTCCACCTGATAACTTGTCAGCGATTGTTTGTTCTAGGCTTTTCCGGCACTACTGCATTATCATCTCCATGTTTGTGCAACGTAATCATAAAAATCATAAAGATACGTTGTACTTGTCTGTAACTTTCCCCTGAGGAACTTCTGAACATCTAAAGACCATAGTTTTGTAATCCTTGTAATTTTCCAGTCTGAGATAAATGTTTCTTTGTTAATTTTTAAGGAAATGACTATGACTTTGATGTTAGCACCCTGAGCTTTTAACTTTACCATAAAACAGAAGAACTCTGTATCCTAAGCCTATGTAGAAATGAGGCATATCATACTTATAGGCGTGTGGATATGTGTATGGACATTTTTCACTTAATGATATTTTGGCAAAGTTGACTGCAGGCTATTTGTCATATAAACTTCTATTTCCTGCAAGACTTTTTTTATATGAAATTAAAGATATATTTTTCCAGAAGAAAAACTTCTAACAGAAAATGTCCAGATTTTGTGAGGCAGGACTAAAGAGAGAGTTTAGCTGTATGGTGTCTAGAATGGTCTTTTTTTTTTTTTTTTTTTTTTTTTTTGAGATGGAGTATTGCTCTTGTTGCCCAGGCTGGAGTGCAGTGGCGCGATCTTGGCTCACTGCAACCTTTGTCTCCCAGATTCAAGTGATTCTCCTGCCTCAGTCTCCCAAGTAGCTGGGATTACTGGCACCCACCACCATGCCCAATTTTGTATTTTTAGTAGAGACGGGGTTTCACCATGTTGGTCAGGCTGGTCTTGAACTCCTGACCTCAAGTGATCTCCCCACCTCGGCCTCTCAAAGTGCTAGGATTATAGGTGTGAGCTACGGGACCAGGCCTAGAATGGTAGTTCTTAACCATGTCTGCACACTAGAATCACTTGGAAAGCTTTTTGAAAAATACCAGTGCTTGCAATCTTTAAAGACTGTGAGCAGACCAGTGCTGCCTGGGGCTGGGGTGAGGATGGGGGCTGACTACACACTGGCACTAGGAGACTTGTTGGAGAGAAGAGAAGGTTCTATACATTCTAGATTGTACTGCTGGTTATACAACTATATATCTTAATAAAAAATCATTACACTTACAAGGGTGTACAATCAAAATTGGTAAAATAAATATTGATGATGAACAAAATATCAACATATTAAATAAAGGCAGGATCCTCCTAGTCTCCTCAAGAAGGTGTGGTATCCATCCCCTTCTCCTTAGAGTCTGGGCCACATTTAGCTTGTTTTGTAAGAAGGGCCTGATGTCTGTCTGGGCCTGAGACAGGAAGACTCACCCCCAGTCCTTGCTGCTGCTGTTGTGCCTGTGGGTGCACAGATGTGCTGTCTTTCTTCTTGTTGAAAGATAAAGAAGCCAGCTTTCTGGGGATCCGTGGGTTCCTGAAATACCACAAATGTGCACTGAGCCCAGTCTGGGTAGGAAGAAACAATTCCTTACTCTCCCCAGGGCACAGGAAAGTGGGCGTGGGCTCCAAGGTTGTCTATGCTTCTACCTGTGTTCTGTAGGCCTCTGTCTCTGTATAAAGAATCCCTTCTTGGTATCCAAATCCGGAGCTAGAAAGTAAGTCTCTAGTTCATAAATTTATGATCTCATCCGGGGATGGATCCAGGTTTTCTGGGATGTGAAGCCTATATCATTTTGGAAGCTTTCCTTAAGAAAAAGAATACAAATTCATAAATACAAAATTAAATTTAGGGCTTTGGAAGGGGCCCCTTGCAAATGAAGGGCACTTAAATTACATTACCCTTATGGTAAAATTGTCTTCAATCTCATCTTAATATTTTATTTTCCTTATAGCATTACAAGATTTCTTTCTGCAGTTCACAGCTCCATCTGCCCAGAGACCTTAGGACTACGTCTTGAGTCTTGTCTTTCAATTTCATAATTCCAAAAGCCCTAGTATTTTTTCTTTTGTGAGATAGTGAAATACTTAAGATAATTAATTATAGCATCAAACTGGCTGATTTTGTCTCCTGGCTCTGCCAAACTACTTGTGTGAGTTGGGAAAATTATTTAGTCTTTTTACCTCTATTTCAGGCTCTGATCTTACCTCATAGGGTTTTGTTGGGGGAGGACTAAATGAGATAATGTGTATGTGGGGCAAAGAACAATGCTGGACAGATAGAAGACAATAAATGTTAGGTAGGTATCAGCCAGGATTCTTGGCTGTAAGCAACAGAAACTTACTCTGGTTTCCTTAAGTGGAAAAGGAGATTATTGGATGGATGTTAGTTCACAGAATTGACAGGAAGTTTGGAAAAGCAGGTGCTGAAAATAGGCAAGTACTGAGAGAGGCCAGACAGCAGAAATAAACTGATAAGGGCATTCAGTTGCTGCTGCTGGACCCACATACCACTGCTGGATTCTGCCATTGCTGCAACCCTAATTTACCCATTCCTTCTTCATGGGGTCCCTTACTTAAGATTCAAAAATCACCAGTAATCCCAACTTGCTGATTCCAAGGTTAGAGAGATGCAGTTCTATCCACGTTAAATTCTGTAGTAGAGGTTGAGGTGTCTTACAGTGAGGGATTCTACCGAAATAGAAAGATGGTGTGGTTGTTGGGGAACAGAAATCCCCCAAACTAATCCTATTGTTTCTGTAGTGATTCTGTTAGTGTATTATTAATAGTTAATACCTAATAGAACTATGCTGCAGTATGAGATTCTGCCAGTAGGTGCCACTCTTTGACATGAGCATGTACCTTAACCTCTTAACTCCTCAAAAGTAATTGACTATTTTTTTCCACTGAAATCAAACTGTGATGGTCAATTCTTAGGTTACAGAAAATGGATTCAGATGGTCAATTCTTAGATTATAGAAAGTGGATTCAGTTCTCTTAAGTGAAAGCTTGCTGTCCATAAATTTATGTTAATTCTTTGGTACCTATTGCTATTTATCTGACAATAAATAAGAGCATCTAGTAAATTAAACAATGGAAAAACACAGTACAGCTCATTTTCTTCATGATGTGCTTTCAGAATTATAACATTATATTGCTTCTATGTAAAATATTATTTTCTGCTAGAAGTATTTTCTTAGAACATGATGGAATTAGATCAATGAAACATGGCATTTCCAAAGGCCAGGCATGGGTTGCTGTTATTTGAAGAGCACTGTTAAAACGTAAGTTCTCCAAAGGCAGGTATTCCATCTTCTATTTATCAGTGCATACTCTGCGTAGTTCTCAATACATAGTAGGTACACAGATAGGTCTTAAATAAATGGGGGAAGGAAGGAATGAGCATCGCAGGTTGTAGGTGCAGTACCACCTGGTCCCATGTGAGAATCATTGCCAATCTGAAAAGTCCTTAACCTTGAGCTTTGACTCAGGTCCCAGTTTATGGTTGTGATTTCTTTCCATTCATTTATTCATTTGCTATTTTTTTCATATCTTCAACCAAAATACACTGATTACTTTCCAGACAGCAGCACTATGCTGAGTACAGCTGTGAGGATTTGTCAGCAGAGTCTCTTGCCTTTGTGGATTTCATGTTTGAGTTTAGGGACAGACACACAAAGAGAACTACAAAATAGTGGAGTCACCTCAAGGACAGAAATATGCACATGGTATTAGGACAATTCAGAAAAAGGATGCCTCCCCCAGCCTGGGAGGGTCAGAGATGATCTTTGGGAGGATAGAAACCTAAACTGAATTTTGAAGGGATTCTTCAAAATATCTGACATGTACATAAAAATCAACATACATTTTAATTGGTCTTACAGGTTTGATATTGTAGACATCACTATGAAGTGAAGAACCTAGTGCAGTGTCTGGAACATGGTAACTGCTCAGTAATGAACAGTTATGGGTTAATTAATTAAACAATACTTGTACTATCTAGGCTGGTGTAATCCACAGCATGTTCTTAAATATAGGATTGATTTTCTAGTACACATGAATTGAAACTTATGGATTTAATTCCCACATCATCTGGTTATACACACAGAAAAAGCTTCTGTTTCAAGGTCACAAAATTGAACCTCAAAGCCCATCTGATCCCAAGAACAGCAGCAGTAGAGTGCAATGGCTTATGACAAATCCATCGTCAGTACTAGAAAAAGTGAGGAAAGCTGCATCCCACAGATCACTGTCAAAGAACAGTGTGGTGTCCCCATTTTCATCAGGTTCCCATCTATGTGGGCATCAGTGTGGAAGATATTCTTTATTTTGAAAACAGAAAATCAACCAATAGCTAACCAGTAGCTAAGCTGGAAGGGCTAACTACAATATTTATTAATTAGATTAAGATTACATTTTTATTCCCTACAATGAATGCTTACATCTATTCCTATAATAAAAGAGCCCCCTAAGAAATCTTAATTAAAATCTATTAGCATATGGAAGTATATTTGCCTTGCTGCAAAGGGAAAATGTTGTCTTAACGTTTTTTCTTTTGATATATGAAAAAATGCTCAACATTACTATCATTAGAGAAATGCAAATTAAAACCACAATGAGATATCATCTCACACCAGTCATTATGGCTATTACTAAAAAGTCAAAAAGCAGCAAATGTTGGTGAGGATGCGAACAAAAGGGAATGCTTATACTCTGTTGGTAGGAATATAAATGAGTCCAACCTTTATGGAAAACAGTATGGAGATTTCTCAAAGAACTGAAAATAGAACTACCATTGGATCCAGCAATCCTGCTACTGAGTATCTACCAAAGGAAAATAAACCATTATGTAAAAAAGATACGTGCACTTGTGTGTTCATTGCAGCATTATTCACAATAGCAAAACTATGGAATCAGGCTGGGTGTAGTGGCTCATGTCTGTGATCTCAGCACTTTGGGAGACCGAAGTGGAAGGATCCCTTGAAGCCAGGAGTTCAAGACCAGTCTGGGCAACTGAGCAAGACTTCATCTCTATAAAAAATAAAAGATTAGCTGAGTGTGGTGGCCCATACCTATAGTCCTAGCTACTTGGGAAGCTGAAGCAGGAGGATTGCGTGAACTTGGGAGTTCAAGGTTACAGTGAGCTATATTCAGGGCACTGCCCTCCAGCCTGGGCAACAGAATGAGAGTTTTTCTTAAAAAAAAAAAATCAACTTCAGTGTCCATCAACAGATGATTGGATATAAAGAAAGTGTGGTATATATACATAATGGAATACTATTCAGCCATAAAAAAGAATGAAATCATGTTTTTGTGGCAACATAGATGGACCTGGAGGCCATTATCTTAAGTGAAACAACCCAGAAACAGAAAGTCAAGCACTGCCTGCTCTCATTTATAAGTGGGAGTTAAAGAATATGTACACAGGGATATAGACTGGAATAACAGACAGTGGAGACTTAGAAGGGTGGGAAGTTGGGAAGGAGGAGGGTGATAAGAAATCACTTAATGGGTACAATGTACATTATTTAGGTGATAGAGACACTAAAAGCCCAGACTTCACCACTAGGCAATGTATCAGTGCAATAAAATTCCCCTTGTATCCCATAAGCTCATACAAATTAAAGAAATTTTCTCTCTTTTGCAATAGAAATGCAACTGTAAATTTTATAATATTTCTATCTGTTTCACTGCTTTGCTTATAGATTCAGGTCACAGTTTGGTTTGGTTTGACTTAGAAGCAGTACCTGAGAGATAGGATTGGAAGTGGCCTGGGTCACAGAGGGAAAGGCAGGCTTTTCAGCTGTGGTTGATTTATAACAAAGCCGCCTGCATTTTGTGAAGATTTTCATGGCCCCGCCCCTGTGTAATCAAGGGGTCAGCTCTCTGTTCTTCTTGAGTGTTAAATCTTACCTCTGACTCTGAAAGTTTCGAGTAAAACACTTTGCAGCATGCCTAATAAACAATGATCCACCCTGCATATATAGTTTGTTGCTGTTATTATTATTATTTTTTGACATAGAGTCTTGCTTTGCATGAACACAGCTCACTGCAGCCTCAACTTCCCAGGCTCAAGCCATCTTCCCGCTCCCCAGATAGCCGGGACTACAGGCACATGACACCATGCCCGGCTAATTTTTGTATTTTCTGTAGAGACAGGGTTTCACTGTCTTGCCCAGTCTGGTCTCAAACTCGTGAGCTCAAACGATCCACTGGCCTTGGCCTCCCAAAGTGCTGGGATTACAAGCATGAGCCACCACACGTGGCCGTGCTGTTGTAATTAATAAAATTTACAACCCAATGAATCTGGTACATGATCAATAATAGACATGATTTTGTGCTCCACTGGAGACAGTTTATAAATGTGGGCACTTCTTGTAAATGAAGATATTTTTAATAGCTAAACCAACAGTTTAGATGCTGTTTTCCCACTCCATCCAGGATTTGTAATATCCCTACTGCTCATCTTTACTCTGACGCTCTATACGTTTTTTTTTTTTTTTTTTTTTTTGGAGACAGAGTCTCGCTCTGTCACCCAGGCTGGAGTGCAAATAGCACAGTCTCGGCTCACTGCAGCCTCCGCCTTCCAGGTTCAAGCAATTCTCCTGCTTCATCCTCCCAAGTAGCTGGGATTACAGTGCTCGCCACCATGCCCAGCTAATTTTTTGTATTTTTAATAGAGACGGGGTTTCACCAGGTTGGCCAGGCTGGTCTCGAACTCCTGACCTCAGGTGATCCACCCCACCCCCTGGCCTCCTGAAGTGCTGAGATTACAGGCATAAGCCACCACGCCCGGCCGACGCTGTATACTTTTTAATGAAAAGTGTTTCACACTCATTCTCACACACCTTCATGCAGAAGCCCCAAGCTTCACACTCTAAGCTGAAGCTCTCTGCTCTCCAGCCCAATTCCCACTCCCGGAATTGGTATTCCTTGCGATTTCCCCCTGCATTTCTAGTATAACTTTTCAAACTTGAGGAGTTGAGCAGTGGTTTCTGGCCCCCATACCAAGCAAAATCCTGGTTTCTCCTGTGGGTCAACAATCCTTCCTTTAAGAAAGGTGTTCATTCTTTTCATTTGTCCTTGAGAGGCAGTATGGTGTGATGGTTGAGAGCATGGATGCTGAAGCCAGGCTGTCTGGGTTTGTACCGCAGCTCTGTAACCCTGGGCAAGGTTTTCAACTTCTCCTTCCTCAGTTTTCTTCTCTGTAAAAATGGAGATGGTCAGTCACCAGGTGCAGTGGCTCATGCCTGTAATCCCAGTGCTTTGGGAGGCTGAGGCAGGCGGATTGCTTGATGTCAGGAGTTTGAGACCAGCCTGGGCAACATAGCGAGACTCTGTCTCTACAAAAAATTTAAAAATTAGCTGGGCATGATGGCGCACGTCTGTAGTCCTAGCTATTCAGCAGGCTGAGGTAGGAGGATTGCTTGAGTCCAGGAGTTTGAGGCTGCAGTGAGTTATGTCGTGCCACTGCACTCCAGCCTGGGTGACAGAATGAGACTCTGTCTCCAAAAAAAATTAGGCAGGGGGATAGTAATTGTACCTATCTCACAGGGCTACATGTGACAGCTCTCTGCATTTGTCTCTGGTGTACTCAGCACAAAGTTATGCTCAAGTGTTTCATAATGATAGAATAATAATAGCTATCAGCATTGGAAAAATACCATTATCTGGAGAGATAGAATACATTCTTGTGATTATTTCCAATTACATGTAATGATATCAGATTATTTCCTGTATTTATTTGTTTCGAGTGAAGAGAGCTGCTTTAAAAGCAAGAGAGTATTCCCTCCTTCATTGTATTTAAAGTCTCTTGGCATTAAATACTATCTCCTGATGACTTTCAAATTCATATCAAATTCGTATTTCGAACACAGGACTCTCACCAGCTCCAAGCTCCTCTACCCAACTGCCCTATTCAACATTTCTTTTTTCTTTTTTTTTTTTTTTTTCTGAGACATAGTCTCACTCTGTCACCCAAGCTGGAGTACAGTGGTGCAATCTCGGTTCACTGCAACCTCTGCCTCCTGGATTCAAGCAATTCTCCCGTCTCAGCCTCCCGAGTAGCTGGGATTAAAGACGGCACCACTACGCCCGGCTAATTTTTTTGTATTTTTAATAGAGTTGGGGTTTCACCATGTTGGCCAGGCTGGTCTAACCTCAAGTGATCCGCCCACCTCGGCCTCCCGAAGTGCTGGGATTACAGGCGTGAGCCACCACGGTCGGCCCCTTATCCAATGTTTCTATCTGGATGCTGGCCTCAAACTTCACATGTTGGTATAAAATCTTATTCCATCCACAGGCTTCCTCATGTCAGTTTCTAGAAATTGTCTTTTTGGTTGCATTTGGCAACCCCTTTCCTTCCTTGTATCTCACATCTAACTCATTCAGAAAGCCTATTGGCCCTCCCTTCCAAGTTTATGTACAGTCTGACCACTGGTCACCTCTCCACTGCAGCCACCCTGGCCCCAGCTTTTATTGCCTCCAGCCTGGCTTACTGGTCTCCCTGCCTCTGGCCGCCGAGTGCATTCTTAACACAGAATTCAGTGAGCTTTTAGAAACACACATCGGATTGCATCACTCTTCTGATATATTATCCTTCTGTTGAGGGTTTTTGCACTGGTCATGCGCTTTGCCGGGAAATCTCTTTGCCCCAATATCCCTGTAGCTAACCCCCTCACTTCCTTCAAGCTTCTGCTCAGGGGTCAGGCTTTCCGTGAGGCCTATTTTAAATTGCAGCCACTTTCCCTCAAGCACTTCCAGTCTCCCTCACCCTGCTCTGCCTTCCACAGCACTTGTGCTCCCCTAAACCATGATATAATTGCTGAATTTTGTGCTCATTGTTTACTGCCTGCTCTGTCTCATACACAGTAAGCTCCCCAAGGACATGAGCCCTTGTCTCTTGCAGTCACTGATGCAGTCCAAGCTCCAGGAATGGTGCCTGCCACCCAGTAAGCACTCAGTCAGTACCGACCAGCAAAGTGAATGAATGAATGAAGGGGATGCCACTGAAGGGGAAATATGAAGACATGAAAACCCAAGGACATGAAGGGGAAACTGCTTACTTGGCAGTTTTGCAGCTTTGGTGAGTGCACAGACAAAAGTAGTTCTTCAAATTATCTCATGTGCTTCCTGAGTGATGCTCACCCTAGAGAAACTGTGCCTTGAAGTGGCTTGATATTCATGGCCTGTGCCCCAGTTTAGGAGACTCCACAGAACTGTCCCTCCAGCTCATGTGATCTGCCCTCATCTGTCACCTGGAGCTTGCGCTGTGCTTGGGCAGGGCTTGAATTGGGGAGTCCTGGGACACCATTCTCTTTTTATGAGGCTTTGGGATGGTTCCCACTTGTTTGACAAGCAGAGATAAACAGCTAATTGCCTTAAATAAGTTCCAATTAGTGAGGGAGAAAGAAACCATTATAATTCAGGGACATGAGTGCCCTGTAGCACGAGGAAGATTGATTGCAGTGTGTGATGGGACACAGCAAGGGCTGGCACTAACAGACCCTGGGGAGGCCAGCAGGGTCTCCCAGGGATGTGATGTCTCAGCAGGGTCTTGGAGCACAAATGAGAACAAGCCAGATGAAGAAGGATGGGAAAGGCATCTCAGATAAAGCAAGCGTCATACACAAAGGCAGGAGATGCCAGCAAGGGGGTGGAACCATGAGCAGCCCAGGCAGATGGCTGGTGCAGGGTGGAAGGAGAGGGTGGTCAGACCTGAGGCCTGAGAGGGGAGCAGGCCATGTCCTGGGGGGCCTTGTGTGTCTTTCTAAGGAGCCAGGACCTGGTACTGTGGAAAGCCACTGCAGAATTGTAGGCAAGGGAGGGACACGGCCAGATTTGATTTTAGAAAGATCATTTTGGACAAGCTAGATTTGGTTAGGATGTGATCAATGTCTGAATTAAGATAATAGCAGGGGAAACAGAGAAGTGGAGGGATTCCGGAGATATTATGCAGGTAGAATTGATAGGACAGTGTACCCTGTCTGTCCAATATAGGCCATGAGGGAAAGAAGAGTCAGGTATGACCCCCAGGTTTCTGGTTTGGGTAACAGAATAGATTTCTGAATTAGGAGGAGAAGGAAAGGGCTTCACGGAAAGATGCTGAGGTCGGTTTGTGACATGTGGACTTCAAAATGCAATGGGTGCCAGGAACATTGGCTCATGCCTGTAATCTCAACACTTTGGGAGGCTGAGGCAGGTGGATTACCTGAGGTCAGGAGTTCAAGACCAGCCTGTCCAACATGGTGAAACCCCATCCCTACTAAAAATACAAAAATTAGCTGGGGCATGGTGGCATGTGCCTGTAATCCCAGCTACTCGGGAGGGTGAGGCAGGAGAATCGCTTGAACCCAGGAGGCGGAGGTTGGAGTGAGCCTAGATCACTCCACTGCACTCTAGCCTGGGTGACAGAGGGAGACTATGTCAAAAACAAAACAAAGAAACAAACAAAAAAACCAACAACAACAAGTAATGGGGCATCTGTCTTAGTCTGTTTGGGCTGCTCTAACAAAAGGCCACAAGCAGGATTTCTTGTCACCAACAGAAATTGATTTCTCACAGTTTTGAAGGCTGGGAAGTTCAAAGTCAAGGCAGATTTGGGGTCTCCTGAGGGCCCACATTCTAGTTCACAGATGGCGCCTTCTAGCTGTGTCTGTACCTGGTGAGAGGGTGAGTTAGCTCTCTGGGGTCCCTTTTTTTTTTTTTTTTTTTTTTTTGAGACAGAGTTTTGCTTTTGTTGCCCAGGCTGGAATGCAATGGCACGATCTCGGCTCACTGCAACCTCCGCCTCCCAGGTACAAGTGATTCTTTTGTCTCAGCCTCCCAAGTAGCTCAGATTACAGGCATGCACCACCATACCTGGCTAATTTTTTTTTGTATTTAGTAGAGATGGGGTTTCACCAGGTTAGTGAGGCTGGCTGAGAACTCCTGACCTCAGGTGATCCACTGGCTTCAGCCTCCCAAAATGCTGGGATTATAGGCGTGTGCCACCGTGCCCAGCCTGGGGTCCCTTTTATAAAGCCATGAATCCTATTCACTTCCCAAAGACCCCATCTTTTAATAACATCATGTTAGGGGTTAGAATTTTAACATATGAATTTTTTGGGGGGATACAAACATTCAGACCATAGCAACATCCATCTTGAGATATCCAGCAGGAAGTAGGGTCTTTGAGGGGGACTCCACTTCTTTGGGGGAGTAGGGTCCTTCCTCAAAGGGGGAGTCTGGAGTGGAGGAGTAGGTGGGCTCACTGATGGAGAACGCCTCTGGGACTATCGAGTCTCTTCCTGTCCATCATTCCTAAGGTATAACAGGGTAACCTGGGCTTCCTTCACAAATGTTGGCTTGCTCTGGCCTCCCTGACTCTGCATCATCCTGGCTCCTGACACTGCCTAAGTAAGATCTTGCTTGGGGGAATGGGGGAAAGTGAGGTTCTAGAATGTGGGAGAGTGAAATCCACCGGTGATCTCTTAGCTTGCCTAGCCCCTCTGTCTGGAAAGCTCCTCACTCAAATATCTCTGTAGCTAATTCCCCGGCTTCTTCTTATTATTATTTATTTATATATTTTTTGAGACAGAGTCTTGCTCTGTTGCCCAGGATGGAACGCAGTGACATGATCTCAGCTTACTGCAACTTTCGCCTCCCAGGTTCAAGCAATTCTTCTGTCTCAGCCTCCCGAGTAGCTGGGATTACAGGTGTGTGCCACCATGCCTGGCTAATTTTTGTATTTTTAGTAGAAACAATTGGCCAGGCTGGTCTCGAACTCCTAGCCTCAAGTGATCCACCTGCCTTGGGCTCCCAAAGTGCTGGGATTACAGGCGTGAGCCACCCCACCTGGCCTCATTCCCCGACTTCTTTCAAGCTTTGGCTCAAAAGTCATGTTTTCAATGAGGCCTGGGTTAAAAGGGGTTATCAGAAAGTCCGGAGCTATAGTGACTTGGTTATGCAGTAGCTTGTAAATCACTTGGCTCTGCTAGTCCCCATTAATACACCTTTTTTGGTATATAGAGTATTTTTACAAATAGAGTTCTCTGAGAGGGACTTGTTTGTGGGGGAATTCTGTGAGTTCCATCCATTTCATCATAACTCAAGGGGTGAAAGTTGAGACAAACATGTAACAGCTGTGTACTCAGCTGGCAGCTGCTTGGGTCATCATTACAGCCCCCTCCCTGAGCTTCCTGCCTTGGTAGACAGTGTGTGAGTGAGTTGGAGCATGGGGGTTAATGGCTGAGGGGTGTGTGGCCTTGTGCCCTGAAAGTGAGCTTTGATCCATTTTTACAGTAATGTATTGCTACCCTTGAAAGTTCTGTAGCTCTCCAGTTCCACAGTAGCAGGAAGGACTCTGATTGCTGAAGACAGGTGGGAACTCTGACTTAGGGCCAGATATCCTTCTCCACTCCTGTCCCTCTCCTGTTCCCTAACTGGGAGTTTCCTGGGGGTTTATTTTGGTAGGTTAGTGTCACAGGTGACATCTTGTATGAAGACAAATTAGTATAGGAGGGAGAAGTACATATCTTTCACAGTATGTTCACTGTAGCAATGGCCTCCTTAAGATATAGCTACACATCTTTATGTAGTTTTCTTTCCAGGGGCAATACCCACCTCCCTCATTGACGCTGTCAATAGCATATCCAGTTAGTTATTTCCCACTCCACGTCACAGCAGTGAGGATGGGCCCCTCTGCCATCTGTTTTCTTCACCAGGTATACGGGAGAAGCAATGTGGGTGATCCCAGTGCTGTCCTTCAGTGGAGCTCATGAAGGGGCTGGCAGATGAATTCTAGATCCACCAGGAGGGATTTTGGTTAAAAGGAGGGTTGCATTATCAGTCAGAGTTGTTAGTCCTGAGGAGGCTGTGGGCTTCTTTTTCTCTAGACCTTCACAAATAAAATAGCTTATTATTAGATAGGAATGTGTACTCCCATCTGAGAGCTGGAAGAGGCTTGAAGGGCCTCTTTGGGGACACTGTTCCCCCATGGCTATTTTTGTTTTTGTTTTTGACTTAAGGAAGCCAACGTTCAGCAAAGGCTGAGGTAGCAGAAGAATGTATTTATGGCACTTACGTTGTGAAAAAAACAATCAGGGCAAGAGCAGATTTTCTCCTCTGGAATGGCAGTTTTCAAGGCTGTCAATTGTGCAATAACCTAAAGAAGGAAGTGGCCTCAGTTTGATTCATATCTAAACCGTCTTTCCATGCTCATAAAGGATGATGAGCCCAGGGTCAGGGCAAAGGATGCCCTTTCCCTTGATGATGCAATTGTCAAATATTTTGTACAGGTTGCAGGACATGCTTGGTGCAGCTTTCAAAGGTTCCTGACCCACTAAATTCCATTCCTCCCTCTTGCTTAACAGTCCCAGAGAAAGCACAGGAATATGAAAATCGTAGGCTACAGGGAGGCAAGCACTGCTGAGCAGTGGATAGAGCCAGAGCCAAACGAGAGGATTTTTCTGTACTGCTTGAGTAAACTATTTTTCTTTATGAAACTTTGAGATTGTTCCAGCCCTTATCAATCTCTCTGATGAATTTTTATTAGTTCTTGCTTCAAAGTTTTAAATTTGTTTTTATACTCTAAAATGAAATGTTGTGAAAAACCCAGAACAATGAGCAGAATCCCATGTGCTTCCTGGCCATTCTGTCTGCACCATGCTGTCAGACAGAGATGAACTGCTCTATGGGAAAGGCCACCTTGTCAGTGGCGTGGAAAGAGCCTGGGGAGGTTTGAAATCATCTGAGCCTAGTCAGGTCTGGGTAGGGGGGATTTGAGCTGGGCCTTCATAGGGTGCCTTTGGCCCAGAGGAAGTGAACAAGGAAGGCCTTTGAAGAAACGGGGATGTCTTAAGTGAAAGCACAGAGGTAGGAAGGCAAAGGGTTGACTTAGGCAGTAATAAATGGCCAAGAACAGTGGAGGATGAGGCTGGAATAGTAAATTGGATCAGGCAAAGGCCAAGAGTTTGCTCTTTAGCACACAGGTAGGGAAAGCTAATGAGAGGTTTCTGAATAGGGGATTGCCTCCACGATGCTCAGACATTTGTGTTGCAGTAGATAGTCTCTGAAGTTCCTTCCTTCCCTAGATACCCGGGTTGTCTTTTTCCTCAAGAGGTGGAGTCTATTTCTCTTCTCCTTAAATCTGGGTTGGCCTTTGTGACTTTTTTTTACTGTTGCAGAAATGAAAATCTAGGAATTTTTTTTTTTTTTTTGAGATGGAGTTTTGCTCTGTCACCCAGGCTAGAGTGCAGCGGCATGATCTTGGTTCACTGCAACCTCTGCCTCGTGGGCTCAAGCAATTTTTGTTGCCCAGCCTCCCAAGTAGCTGGGATTACAGGCTTGTGCCACCGTGCCGGGCTACTTTTTGTAATTTGAGTAGAGACGGCATTTTGCCATGTTGACCAGGCTGGTCTCAAACTCCTGGCCTCAAGTGATCTGCCTACCTTAGCCTCCCAAAGTGTTGGGATTACAGGCGTAAGCCACCACACCTGGCCTATATTTTAGGACTTCTAAGACTAGGTCATAAGAAGCCTTGCCGCTTCCTCCCAGGTCCCTCTGAACGCTCAATCTGTGGATGCTCCCTCTTGGAACCCAGCCACCCTGGGAGAAGCCCAAGATATATGGAGAAGACATGTGTTTATGCTCCGGTTGACAGCTTCATCTGAGCTCCTCCGCCATGCCAGAGCAGAGTGAAGGACAGAAACTGGATCCTTGATTATATACTCAAGTCACTAAACAAAATTTGACACCGACTTCCAGTTATAGGAGCCAGTGGATCAGTTTTATTGTTTCCAGCCAGTTTGGGTTTATTTTTCTGTTTCTTGCAACTACATGCATTTTAAATGATACAAAGTAGTACTGGTTATAAACCCAAGTTCCAGTTCTCACCTCTTAACTGTGTGATGAGGAAATGTCTCTGGACTGGCTTCCTTATTGCTCTATCTTTAAGGGATGTTTTATGTGGCTGATTTTCAGTTGCCCTAAAATATTCCATTTATTTTGCTCCAGATAAAAGTACTTATCCCTCTGAAACCTTGTTCTGTGCAAGGTTCAAGAAGTTTCTCTCCTTGAACTGTCAACTATCAACTCAACCTTTTAGAACCGCTTCCTTTTTATTTGCTTTATGCATTAAAATCATCTCACCCTTCATTTTACATATAATACTTATTCTCAACTTTCTATTTTTTTCTCAATAAGGCCACTCTCACTAAAAAACAAACAAACAAAACCCTCCATATAGAGGAAGGATGCCCTGGTTTGAAAATACAAGTATCTAGTCATAGGAAAGTTTTTACCCAATTTAAGCCAATAAATTAGATCTTAAAAATCAATGTTGACAGAATTTGGTTATAGTAAGTTTGGATGAAGATCCCTTGGGTCTAATTACTTGTAGTTAAGCTGACTTTTAAGGCTGTGAACTTGCAACCCTGGGATAACTTACCAAGATAGGCATCCAGTGACACATAGATGCTGAGCTCTCTCCTGAGTTTACTGGACTCCCCATCTCCAGGGATTTCAGAGAAGGTGTATTAGTTTGTTTTGCATTGCTATAAAGGAATGCCTGAGACTGCGTAATTTATAAAGAAAAGAGGTTTATTTGGCTCAAGGTTCTGCAGGCTGTACAACAAGCATGGCATGAGCATCTGCTTCTGGTGAGGCCCCAGGAAACTTACAATCATGGCAGAAGGTGAAGGAGCAGCAGGCTGTCACATGGTGAGAGAGGGAGCAAGAAAGGTGGCACGCTCTTTTAAACAACCAGCTGTCACGTGAACTAATAGAGCAAGAACTCACTCATTACCACAAGGACAGCACTAAGACATTCATCATGGGTCCAACCTCATGCCCCAAACACTTTCCACTAGGCCCACCTCCAATATAAGGGATCACATTTCAACATGAGATTTGGAGAGGACAGATATCCAAACTATATTAGGAGGTATCTGGGAATTTTCTCAATTCTGCAACATAGTAAATCAAAAGATGTGTGGGTCTTATGAAATATAACAAATTTCATGTCCAAAACAGTTACTAGCCTAGAAAAAATATTGTCTTGGGCCTCTGAGACGTTCTGCAATTGCCATCCTTTGTAGTCGTACCTGGAGCGGTAGAAACTCCCATTCTCTCGTTCTCCTTGCACTGTGAAGGAAGGGGCGGGGGTCAGTGCCGTGGTTAGGAAGCTCTCGTTTAGAGACAGAAACCTCACAGATTCATATGCCAAGCCCTGACACATCTGTCCATCTCCATCCTGCCACAGGGCTTCTTCTGTATTCCATCTTCATGTTAAGGGAATCGGAACTGCACCTCCTTGAAAGCTTCCCTCCTGTAAATACATTCTAGTTCAATCTCGGAGCATTTAGGAGCAGGGGACTTGAGTTCTAGGGAATCTGACTTTTCAGCCCCTTGAACTTGGGAAAGTCACTTGAAGATATTGTTTTCATACGTGTTAAATAATCTCTAACTCCCCAGGGCTGTGGGATGAAACAAATGAGGCATTTTGAAAACTGGGAAGCACTAGGTCTGCATCTCAGCCACTTTGTGTTCTCTTCAGTTTTTCAAAGAGGAACATTTTTGATGAATGCTTGAAGCCATTAAAAGTGGACACCCATTAAAACAAAAGCCAGCTTTGGATCATTGCAAGTAAATCCTTTTTATAAATCATAGGCCCAGATGGCCTGTCTCCTCTTACTAGCCCGAGTAAGTTTTGAGAGGAAAAGGACGAAGGAGTAAATAACAACGTATGGAGAAAGGAGGAGTAAAAGGAGGAGAAGCCCCCAGTAGCTGCTCTGCAGCTTGTCTGCACATTAGGTTGGCAACTCGGAAATTATTTGGTTAATTTGGTGGTTGCAGACAGACACCAGATAATTACAAGGGGGAACATTAGCTTTGGGACTTGATTTGCCCAGATTGGCTGTCTAGAATGATCTAATTATCAAGCAAAGCAGCAACTTTTTATTTCACTTGAGGCTACAGAGAGTTAAAGTTGGTTTTGTATCACTGAGATCAATGTTTAGAAGCATATAGTATATTTGTGGTTTAGTGCTAAAAGAGTTTTTTTTTTTTTTAATGGAGTTTTCCTTAGCAAGTTCAATTTAGAGCAAATACTACAGCAAATGTCTAGGCCCTCATTTTATTTCTATCTCAGAATGTATGTTCTTGATGTTGCTCGTGCATTTAGTTATGGATTATTTAACACCACCATATATTCTAAACTTTCCCTTCCCCTCATTTCATTAGTGACGGGAGGAAGATTACAGCCTACAATCACAGCCTTCATAAAAAGAAAAAGGAAATTGGTTGCTTCCTCTCTTATTTATTCATCTTCTCTGACTTCTTACATTTCCCAAATTACCTTATGGGTTGTGTGCCCACCGGGGTGGTTAGCATTCTATTGATGTGGGGAGTCCATTTCCTGCTTGCTGGGCCTTCTAACTGGAGTTCCACATTGCTTTCTTTAAACCTCTTAGAGCAGTCCAGCTAAGAGTTGGAGTAGCAGTACTTACGGGCCTGACTTGCATTCAACTTAGATTCACTGTAGCTACATGTTCTCCGCCGTTAAAATGGCGGCCTATTATTCCAAGGGTCGGGGAAAGCACAGCAGAAAGCGGCAACATAAAGTAACACTGCAGTGTATTGTTCTCGGGGCAAAAGGGTTTCGAATCTAACGGCGCAACAAAAGAGTAGAGAGAAAGTGCTTTTGTCACCCTGGAGAAAAAACTCTCCTCTTTGCCAAAACTCCCCTCTACTTGGAAAGGATGAAGAGCTTTTACAATGTTGAAAAAAAGAGCGAGGAAATATGGTTCCATTCCCATGTCAGGACCTGCTATTTCTTGGTGGGTGCGGAAGGGCACTTGTGTGCATTCAGTCAATTATAGGAAAGGAGCATTTACCAGCAGAAGTGTGGCATGCTTGGAAGACGCATACAGCCTTCCTTTCCCGCCAAACATAAAATGGACAGTTTGGTAGAGGGAATTTGTTCATTTTAACAGGACAATAGCCGCAGTGTTCTAATTTCCATTGTATTCTTGATTTAAATTACCCTCCCTTAATAAGAAAAGCCTGCCCGGTGTCATGAGTAATGACATCATTGGCATTAGAAGGACTGTAGATTTCAGATTGCGGGGAGGTCGGGGATTTAAATTAAAATTTAGGTCATTAGAGAAAAGACCAATAATATGTTTCACGTGGATCAGTCTCAGTTTTTTTCTTTTTTAGCACAGTGGTTCTCAAACCTTACGTACACCAGAATCACTTGGCGGTCTTATTAAAAAAACACAAATGGAAGGAAAATGTTAGTGTCTACTTCACAGATCAGTAGTTCTCAAACTTTGATGTGCATCAGAAACACCTGGAGGGCTTGCTAACCCACAGGTTACTGAGATCCACCTGCCACTGTTTCAGTAGGGCTGAGGTAGGGCCTGGGAATTTGCTTTTCTAACAGGTTCTCAGGTGAGGCTGCTGTTACTGACTTGGGAAACATCTGAGAAACATTGGCAGGGCAGGGCTAGTTAAAACATCTGAAACCCTGCCCTGACTTGTGTGAAATCTGCTATAAAGTAAAAAGTGGAGTTTTTGGCCGACTGTTTGCTAGTTGGACTTAAGAAGACTTGGTCAAGCTGATAGATTCAGTTCACATCTGAGTTCCAATTGCTAAAAACAATGTCAGAGAAAAGATTCTTTTACACACCCTGGGCACGAGATGTAAGGAAAAATATCTTTTGTATGTATTTCTATATTTTTATAAAATTCATAAATATGTATTTATAAATATGTACATATATGTATATATGGGGGCTTTGAGAATGGTAAAGCTATAAATCAGCACGATAATTTCATATAAGCCCTGTGCTATAGAAACGTTTCCTTCTTCTAACTTTCTTAACTTTGAATTATTTGAATCTACAAATAATTTATTTATAAGGAGGGTTAGATTTGAGAATGTATTATACTCTGTGCTGTTCCTAGGATAAGCCTCGGGGTTTTTTTGTTCCTAAAATGCCTCTTCAGTGAACAGAAAACCACTCTGCACCAGGTCTCAGGAATTTGGAGATTTGTATCTCTGGCTAAATTATAACAAAGGCAGGCAGAGAATATGCCCAGGATTCGGCCTTCCACAACGCACACTGTAGTATCATAGCATGATAGGAGTGGAAGAAGACCAGAGGCTCTTTCAATCTGCTCCTTCTACAGATAGGTGGACCTAGCCCGCAGTGTTTGAAGGAGGCGTATTTGTGGCAAACTGCACGGTTCTAACATGGCCCACTGGTGATGGGTCTGGGCAGAGGGAGAACAGTGGTATAAAGGGCCAGCCCGTCCTGTTGCCCTGCTCGTGCTGGCACCACATTTGACACGTGGCCATGCCTGTGCAACCTGGTGTGGGGAGGCAGGGCATTCAGGTTTTGAGAAGAGAACATCATTGCATCTGGCAGCTAAAATGTGAAACACCATCCCTCAGGCTTCTCTGAGTCTGTAGTCTCATCGGGAGGCCAGCCAACTTGCTGTCTGCTGTTGAGTGTGGGCGAGGAAGTGGGAGGAAAGCACTGGGTGATGAGAGAGTAGGAGGACAGAGAAAGCCTGAGGAGTGGAAAATGTGTTGAAGAGGGTGAGGAAAAGGCAAGTGAGCCCCAACTTAAAATACACAACTTAAAAGACCCTGCCCCCGGCAGTGGACCAACTTCTAACAATCCTTACTGGCTCTGGGCCTGCTGGCCCTCAGGTGTAGCTCCTGCTCTGTGCCACAGAGAGTCAACCCGCAGGGCGCATTTTCCAGGCTGCCTCTGCATGGCCTGTCCAGTGGTGGGATTGAAAGGTTGGGGGAAAGGAGGGGCCAGGGAATCCCACTTCCCCTCCCCAGCTGGCTGCTCTGGCAGGTGCTGGACAAGTCCTCAGAGACTCAGCCTCCTCAGGTGGCCCTGGACTTCCACAATTCCAGCTCCTCTCTTTGTCTTCCACCCCATGGTTGGTAGCAGCTTTTTCCTGAGCTCAGTTCCCTCTTCATCTGTAGAAATAATTCCCGGCATTAAGCTCTTTCTATTGTAAATACTTAAAATAGTTACTGTTTTATTGGTTAGATCCTGACTGATACAGGTTAGAATTATTATTTTCAGTGAATTTATCAGGAAACAGAGGATTATATAGGTTAAGTAACTGTCCAAGGTCATCACAACTAGCAAATGATGGACTCAGTATCAAAATATAAGACTGCAGAGCTCATACTCTCAACACAGTACTCTGTGGCCTCTCACAATGAGTTTGAGGGAATTCAGAAAAAGGAAGAGAAGAAATATCTTTATGTATAAAATAGTGGTAATAAAAACAGTGGTGTGAAAACGTTGCTTTGACCTCAAGAAATTAGGTAATCTCTGTGCTAAGTTGGGTGTACGTGTCTGTCTCTGGTGTTCCAGGGTCCTAAATCTTGAGGAATTAATTCAGCTCTGGCATTGGTGCTAGTCTTTTATTATTCCTCATTTTCTCAGTTGATCACAAGGGGTTACTTATTTCCACTCATCTAGTTGCAGTTTGTGAAAATGTGGCCTGAACCTTGCTTTGGAACTCAGGTTGCTATAGAAACCTTTGACTGGAGGTGAGGGATCACGAAGGTTTGTTAATGAGAATTTCCCCACTTTACCTCTGGGCTCAGTCTGTGTGAGATTCCCAGACAGGCTCATTAGTTTTTGTATTAGGGTCCTCCAGAGAGGCAGAACCAATTGTGTGTGTGTGTGTGCATGCACGTGCGTGTGTGTATATTTAAAGGAATTGGCTCATGTGATTATCGAGGCTGACAAGTCATAAGATGTGCAATTGGCAAGCTGGAGACCCAGGAGAGCTGATGGTGTAGTTCTGGACAGAATGCCGGCAGGCTTGAGACCCAGAAAGAGCTGATGTTTCAGTTTGAGTCTAAAGGCAGGAAAGAACTTATGTCCCAGCTCAAGGCATTTAGGAAGGAGGAGTTCCTTTTTATTCTCTGTTGGGTCAGCCTGTTTGCTCTGTTTCAGTTGTAGGATGAGGCCCACCCATGTTTGGAAAGGCAACCCACTTTACTCAGTCTACCCATTTCAATGTTAATCTCATCTGGAAACACCTTCACAGATAGAACCAGAATAAGACTTGACCAAATGTGTGGGCACCCCAAGGCCCTGGCAAGTTGACACATTAATCATCACAGTTTTCATTACAGAAGACTAACTTTTCAGCCAAGTAGTTTTGTAACAAAGCTGATGAATCTCTCTGCAATCAACCCTACAGAACTCTGGTCTTCAGGCATCAGAGGAGAGCATATGCTTGAGTTAATTGCTACCTGGCTCCTTCCTTGGAGCTCTGTCTTGAATTGATGGGTATCAGAGAGTCACTTGATATTTGAAAGAAGGCAGTGGTTCTCAAGGAGCAGTCCCCAGAGCAGCAGCATCAGTTTCAGAATTGTTAGAAATGCACATTCTTGGGACCCACCCCAGACCTACTGAATCAGAAATCCTGTAAGTGGGGCCCACCACTCTGTGTCTTAACAAGCCCTCCCAATTGATTCTGATGCATGTTCAAATTAAAAACCCAGTGGTCCAGGCTATGGCAGTGTTTCTCAAACCAGAATCCATGGGTCAGCAAATGCAGTTTTGGGGAAATAAAATTTTGCTAACAGAATGAAAAATGAAACGTTAAATTTTTTTTGTTTGTTTTTTCAAGATAGTATCTTGCTATAGTACCCAGGTTGGACTTGAATTTCTGGACTCAGGTGATCCTCCCACCTCAACCTCCCAAGTAGCTGGGACTGCAGGCATGTGCCACCACACCTGGCTGAAAATGAAATGTTTTATTTTTGGCAAAAATCTCCAAAAGTGAATATAAATATATTCTAGGTAACCTAAATGATCAGTGAATAAACAACTACTGCCATAGTATTTCTTCATCCATAGTTTGTGTGTGTATTTCTTTTTGTGCTGGTATAGAGTAGAATTACTTTGCCATAGGTTAATGAGCCTCATTTGTGCTAAGTGAAGACTGGGTGAATAATGTTGTTGCAGGTGTTTGAACCTAGGAAAGTGATGGAAAACTGAGGCATCGCCTAGTTTGATGCTATATGCATGTCAAACATGAGTGACCTGTGCCATAGATATCAGTGTTTTTGCAAGTGTGATTTGGTTTCAACAAATAGCATCATTTCCCATACCAATTTAATGTTTGTAGCTTGATTTTATTGATTTTGCGGTTTTGAATATGTTTAATTTGTAAGGTTATTTTTTATTTTTATTTTTAATTAACTAATTAATTAATTTATTTATTTGAGATGGAGTCTCGCTCTGTCGCCCAGGCTGGACTGCAGTGGCGTGATCTCGGTTCACTGCAAGCTCCGCCTCACAGGTTCACGCCATTCTCCTGCCTCAGCCTCCCGAGTAGCTGGGACTACAGGCACCCACCACCACTACAGGCGCCCGCCACCACTCCCGGCTAATTTTTTGTATTTTTAGTGGAGACGGGGTTTCACCGTGTTAGCCAGGATGGTCTCGATCTCCTGACCTCATGATCCGCCTGCCTCAGCCTCCCAAAGTGCTGAGATTACAGGTGTGAGCCACCGCGCCTGGCCTGTAAGGTTATTTTGACTTTATTACTACTTGTATATCTAAGCCTAAAGACCTTACACTGAAATTTCTATTTGCATATATTTGAGTAATATATAATGAAAATAATTTAAATTAACTTTGGGGTCTATAAAATTTGTTTTTGTTTTTGTTTTTTTAAAGGAATCTGTTTTGGTATTAGTAAGGATAGGATAACTTATATAGCAATATACAAACAAATTTCAGTTACTTTACTCAATAGCAGTTGAGGGAATTTTGCTAATTGAGGTCACTCAGCGACCCAGGCTGACTGAGGCTTCATTTTGACTTGAATATTCTTTTAAAAAATATTGCGTTGAAATATAATCCACACATAATCACAATATACCACTATGAAGTGTATAATTCAGTGTTGCTTAGTATATTCACGTAGGTGTACAATCTAATCTCTCACCACCGTCTAATTCGAGAACATTTTTGTCATCCTGAAAGGAAGCCCTGTGGCTACTAGCAGTTACTCTCTATTTTCCCTACTCCCTAACCTCTAGCAACCACTAATTTGCTTTCTGTCTCTGTGGATTTACCTATTCTGGATATTTCACATAAATGAAAGCATACAACACCTGGGCTCTTATGTCTGGCTTTTTCCACCTAGAATAATGGTTTCAAGGCTCATCTATGTGTTGTTTTGTTTTTTGAGACAGAGTCTTGCTCTGTTGCCCAACCTGGAGTGCAGTGGAGTGATCTCAACTCACAGCAACCTTTGCCTCCCAGGTTCAAGCAATTCTCCTGCCTCAGCCTACCCAGTAGCTGGGATTACAGGCATGCACCACCACGCCCAGCTAATTTTCGTATTTTCAGTAGGTTTCACCTTGTTGGCCAGGCTGGTCTCGAACTGACCTCAGGTGATCCACCTGCCTTGGCGTTCCAGAGTGCTGGGATTACAGGCGTGAGCCACTGCACCCAGCCCAAGGCTCATCTATGTTATACCTTGGATGAGGACTTCATTCCTTTTATATTGCTAAATAATATTTCATCTTATTGATGCACCACATTTTGTTTATCCTTATTTATCAATTGATGGACATTTGGTTTGTTTCCACCTTTTGGCTATTGTGAATAATGCTGCTATGAACATTTATGTGTACATTTTGTGCAAACTTATGTTCTTAATTCTCTTGGGTACATACCTGGGGTGAAACTGCTGAGTCATAAGATAATTCAACTTTTGAGGAACTGCCAAACTGTGTTCTACATTGGCTGCACTGTTTTACATCAGCAATGCATAAAGGCTCTAATTTCCCTATATCCTCTCCGATAGCTGTTGTTGTCCTTTTTGTTTATAGCCATCTTAGTAAGTGTGGTTTTGATTTGCATTTCCCTAATGACTAATGATGTTAAACAGCTTTTCATGTGCTTATTGACCATTTATATATTTTCTTGGGAGAAATCACCATTCAGAGCCTCTTGTTTATTTTTTAATTGGATTAAGTTGTGAGATTTTAAAAAAATATACATATGTTCTGGATGGTAGATCTTTATCAGACATGATTTGAAAATTCTTTCTGTAGACTGTCTTTTCACTTTGTTGATAGTGTCCTCTGATGCACAGAAGTTTTTAATTTTTACAAAGTTCAATTTATTTTTAATTTGGTTGCTTATGTTTTAGGTGTCATAGCTAAGAAACTTGGTAAGCATCTTTGATAAATGTTATGGCAAAATGTACCCTGGCTTTAAAGCTTCTACCTGATAACTCCACGTATTACTGATGATCGCCTTTTGTTGGCCACAGAATGCCACATGGTTTCACCTAACAGGGCAGAGAAGCACAAATCTTGACATGTTTCTGGAAATGGGGAAACTAGAAATATTTGGTAAAAAGCACTAGTGACTGCCATGATTTAGCTCATGTTTTGGAAACATCAAAATTGGAATCACCTAAAAACAATATATCTGGTTTATGTTAGAATCAAAAGATTTGTCTTCACTGAAATACTAGATCTAATGTCTTTGCCTTTTCTCAAGGGCCTTTAGGAGAAATGGTCATATGAAAAGTTTTATATCTTCAGCAAGCTTGGCCCAAAGTAGACTCTTTGTTATGTTACTTGGTGCCTGTTACATAAGGAAATGCATGGCAATTCTTCTTAGAAGTTAGCAACAGGAAGATATTTATTTCTAGATAAACTTATGTGCTTCCCTTTTATTTTAGAATGGGAAATATGCTTCTATTTTTACTTTTGTTGCTAGGAAGGTCAGAGCTGAAATTAATGACCACCTTATGTCTTCCCAGTATAGCTAACACTCTCTTCTCAAATATTAAGATTTTTTTTTCCTTATACGTTTAAGTGTTTGTCATGCTTTTATTCTGCACTACCTCATTTATTTTCAGTTAGTGTATAAATCATAAATAAATTACAAATTTGATTACATTTTACAAATATACTACTTGGAGAAATATGCTTAATTTTCAAATTTTACAGCTCGTTCTGCTATGTGTATCAAAAATACAATAATTTAAGATGCAAAAATACGACATGACTAAGGGTTTGAGAAAATGGATAGAGGCATCTTTTAGAGTAGACGCTTTGTATGATACTCTCAATTTACACTTTTGTGTATATGGGGTAGTTTGGTAATTATAAGTCTCAAAAATGTGGATGCTGTTAGACTCAAAATTGAACTTCTGGGTATTTATCTTAAATAATTTGGAATGTGGGCAAAGATTAAAGATTAATAGCAATATAGTAGCTAATGCTTTTTAACCTCCTAGTGGCCAGGCATGGTGGCTCACGCTTGTAATCCCAGCACTTTGGGAGGCTGAGGTGGGTGGATCACTTGAGGTCAGGAGTTTGAGACCAGCCTGGCCAACATGGTGAAACCCTGTCTCTACTAAAAATACAAAAATTAGCCGGGTGTGGTGGCACACGGCTGTAATCCCAGCTACTTGGGAGGCTGCGGCATGAGTATTGCTCGAACCTGAGAAGCGGAGGTTACAGTGAGCTGAGATGTCACGCCATTGCCCTCCAGCCTAAGCCATAGAATTAATAAGCAATTAATAAGCTCCTAGTTAGTGCTTTACATGTGTTGTATCATTTAAAATGTAGGCACCACTATTATTCCATTTAACACTGAGAAACCCAAGGCTCAAAGAAGTTAAACTCATCTCTTGGTTTTAGTACTGAGTTCCATGTCCCAGGAAACCCCGCAGTCCTGAGCAAATGGAATGGCTGGCCACCTGTTCCTGCTCTGGTGGGCACTCTCATCTCATGCGCTCCACTCAGGCTGTCTCTGAGCCAACGCAGTGCCAATCTTTACAAGTGAGCTCTGCTTTTCATAACCACCTAACCCAATGTGGGGAGGGAAGGGGGACGCAAACCACATCAGTGTCTTCTCTGGGGATGAAGTACAAAGGAGAAATATTTTTCCTTTTTCCATGCCTTTTGTTTAGAAGAAGGAAGATAGCTCTAAGCCCAATGGTACCAGGATTTCTCTTTTATTTTGCTCTGAGCTGTCCAAATGGCCTTAAATATGTTCAGTGTTCTATTCTATAGGAGAATTATGGGTATTCTTGCTGAGTAGTACATTTCTTTAATATTCCTGAACCATAATATATGTCTATATGCTAGAGGCCTGCCAGCCAGCCTCTCAATGTGACTTACCTTCCCTGGGGTTTTGTGAAAAGTTGACCTGGATTTTACTTAGATGGCTTTAGAAATGGAATCCATCAAAAATATATTTCTTCCTATCTCTCTCTTTCTAAATTGCTGTTTGATCTTGTCATTGTCTGCTAAATCTTGGTACTTGCTTCAAGTTGCACATCACCCTTTTTACATGGTTTGACGGATATAACCAACTTTCATTTGAAATACATACAATATATCAAACATTATTGGTTATACATAATATTGGTTATATAATACATACAATATATCAAACATTATTGGTTATACATAACACCATTGCACATATGTAACTCATTTTTAAAATTCAGTGCATCAACATAAAAAGGAATGAATTAACGGCATTTGCAGTGACCTGGATGAGATTGGAGACTATTATTCTAAGAGAAGTAACTCAGGAATGGAAAACCAAACATCATATATTCTCACTGATATGTGGGAGCTAAGCTATGAGGATGCAAAGGCATAAGAATGATACAGTGGACTTTGGGGACTTGGGAAGCATGGGAGGGGGGCGAGGTATTGAAGACTACCAATAGGGTGTAGTGTATACTGCTTGGGTGATGGGTGCACCAAAATCTCACAGATCACCACTAAAGAACTTACTCGTGTAACCAGGCCATGTGCAGTGGCTCATGCCTGTAATCCCAGCACTTTGGGAGGCCAAGGTGGTGGATCACTTGAAGTCAGGAGTTCAAGACCAGCCTGGCCAACATGGCAAAACCTTGTCTCTACTAAAAATACAAAAATTGGCTGGATGGCACTTGCCTGTGATCCCAGCTACTTGGGAGGCTGAGGCAGGTGAATTGCTTGAACCTGGGAGGCAGAGATTGCAGTGAGCCAAGATCGTGCCACTGCACTCCAGCCTGGGCAACAGAGCAAGACTCTGTCTCAAAAAAAAAAAAAAAAAAAGAAAAGAAAAGAAAAATAAAAAAGAAAAAAAGAACTTACTCTAGTAACCAAATACCCCCTGTACCCCCAATAACCTATGGAAAAATAAAAAATAAATAAATTTAGTGCATCAAAAGTTTATCCATTCATTTGCAAAAATGCCATCTTTACCCATCAATTTCCACTAAATAATGATACACAGCTGACCCAAATCAGTTAAACAGAAGTGTCTTTGATCTGTTAATAAAAGTGTAAGAACCAAAGCTCCATTCCCAAGCTGCAGTAAGATCTAGTTTGTCAGATGGAACTAAAGATTCAAGGCCAAGAGTTGTGTGAGAGATGATAGGATTGTATGTTCTCTTGACAAAAGCGGAAATTAGCCAGGGCACCGTGGCTCACACCTGTAATCCCAGCACTTTGGGAGGCCAAAGGGAGAGGATCACTTGAGGCCAGGAGTTTGAGACTAGCTTAGGCAACATAGCGAGACCCTGTCCGTAAAAAATTTAATAATTAGCCGGACATGGTGGTGTGCACCTGTAGTCTTAGCTACTTGGGAGTTTGAGGTTGCAGTGAGTTATGATCATGCCACTGAACTCCAGCTTGGGCGACAGAGCGAGACCCTGTCTCTGAAAAAAAAAAAAAGAAAAAAAGACACTGGACATAATTGACCAGAACGGGGCTAAACATTTGCCCTCCTTTTGCTATAGCTACTCACTTGGGAAAAACTGACTTCATTAGGCAGAATTTCCCCAGGCTCTGTACTTTCTTCAGATAGCCTTGGTATGTTAGGAAATGTTTGCATTTACCAGAGACTAAATGGCTGTTTTTTCTTTAAAACTTGTAACATTTCCTTCAAAAGGTGAATACAAGACAACCAGCCCCTCCCTGCAATTTGCTGAGCTAGTGTATTGGTAATATAGGCCGAAGACTGTGATCTCTTTCTAGAAACACCTGGCTGGTGACAGACACACAGGAAGAAAAATTGAATAAACACAACTAACTTTCCGTCAAGTTCTGGTGGGGGCCACCCTTACCACTTCAACCGAGAAGACACAGTTTCCTCCCAGAAAATTCTGGGGGGTAGAGGATTGACTATCCTGGACCTTGGAACCACTGGCTACCTCGCACCTCTTTCCTGCGCCCTTAAGAAACGTTTCTGTTCCATTTCCATTTCCTTTTGGAGAAATGCCGTGGTTTTAATGCTAATGATTCAACGAAGGTTAGTTCTTTTCCTTAGTTATGGATGCTTTTGCTCCTTTTAATTTCTAATCTTATTTCCTAAAGCTTTCCCCCACCTCAGCCCCCACTACAGCAGGAATAACTTTATTTAGAAAAAATATTGGGGCTGGGCATGGTGGCTCACGCCTGTAATCCCAGCACTTTGGAAGGCCGAGGCAGGCGGATCATGAGGTCAGCGGTTCGAGACCAACCTGGCCAACATAGTGAAATCCTGTCTCTACTAAAAATACAAAAAAATTAACTGGGCATGGTGGCAGGTGCCTGTAGTCCCAGCTACTTGGGAGGCTGTGGCAGGAGAATTGCTTGAAGCTGGGAGGTGGAGGTTGCAGTGAGTTGAGACCGTGCCATTGCACTCTAGCCTGGGTGACAGAGAAAGACTCTGTCTCTCTCTCTCCCTCTCTCTCTCCCTCTCCCTCTCCCTGTCTGTCTATCTATCTATCTATCTATCTATCTATCTATCTATCTATCTATCTATTTGAAACTTTCTAAATGAGTAAGATCCACTTCACATCTTTAAACCTTCCCTGTCAGTGTACCTTGTCTTCCAGTTACCGAGAGTGAAGCCACGTGACCTGATGGTTTTCTTTCTACCCACCTGAAAATCTCTGTTTTTACCCATTTCCTCTCCCCTCCTCATATCTGAGGAGCAGAAGTGTCCGTCTTCTTTATATAGTTAATATTTTCCTCTGTATCTTCTGTCACCTCCCATCATACCTGTTTTGGGCCTTGCAGAGTCCCTTTTCTCTGTATCTTTAGTCTAGTGTTTTCATTCTTTCCTTCTCCACTGAGTCGTCAGCCTACAAACAAGTTCCAGCTCCCAAGTTTTATATTTTTTAATATTTTTTTGAGGCAAGGTCTGTCTTTGTCACCCAGGCTGGAGGTCAGTGGCATGATCACAGGTCACTGTAGGCTCAAGCAATTCTCTCACCTCAAGCAATTCTCTCACCTCAGCCTCTGGAGTAGCTAGGACCACAGGCCTGTGTCACCATGCCTGGGTAATTTATTTTTACTTTCTGTAGAGACAGGGTCTCCTTTTGTTCCCTGGGCTGGTCTCAAACTCCTGGGCTCAAGTGATCCTCCTGCCTCAGCCTCCCAAAGTGCTGCTATTACAGGTGTGAGCCACTGCATCTGACCAGCTTTCACATTTTAAGGAAGTCACCTGCTCCGCTGTTGCTGCCCTTTCAAGCTACTCCCCTTCCCTTCATTGCCAGTCTTCTCCCTGTGTTATCTGGAACATCCCATCCTTCCAGACCCTGCTCAATTGCTCAAAAGCCTCCAGGTGGGAAGGACCTTGTGCTGCTGCTCTTTGCTCCCTCTCTACCAAAAATCTCTCTTCCTCGACAGGAAAAACTCATCCTCAATACAGCCTCCCCTGTCCCCCAGTCCTTATGACAGTGTGCTAAATCCAAGAGGAAAAACCCAAGATCCAGTTTTCCCTTAGTAGAGCCACCAGTGGGAACAATAATCCGTCTGATCCCTGCATTGGTTGACCTGTTCAATTTAGGCATCTTCCAAGGACAGATGCTAGTTGGGGATGAGGTTGGTGAATAATTAAATCTGAAATTACATTAAGAAAAGAAACGGTTCCTCCTTTAGCAAGGAGTCTAGTCCAGTTTCAGGGAGTTACTGGGCTTCCTGTGTCATGTGGCTTAGCATTTGGTTTCTATCTTGGGTCTGGCTGTGGTGGGTAGGGGAAGGATCTCCAAGTATAAAAGAGGAGCTATACCGGTCTTTAATGGACCTTTTGCTACTCAAAGAAGGGCTCTGGGCATTCTATTAAATATTAAGATTCTTTCTGTTTCATTTTGTGGCTGTTTCTCAGTGAGCGTCCTATGGAGCCTATAATTTGTCCAGGACAGTTCTTCCTCGATCACTATAGGATGTCAGGTATCCTTGTTTTCCTCATGTCTCAGCAGCCCCTTAGGGACTGCCGACAACAATGGTTGAGAAGACACTATTTTCCCATAAATGTTTACATGCTGTGGCAGGCAGAATTCTCAGATGACCCCCAATGACCCACCCCAGTATGTAGTCTCCTCTCCCTGAGTGTGGGAAGCACCTGTGAGTATGATGATATCATGATTGTATTCTATGAGATGGTAGAAGGAAGAGTATCCTGGTGGACTTGACCTCATCAGTCAAGCCCTCTAAAAGCAGAGAGTTTTCTCTGACTCGTTCCAAAAAAAGAAAGTCAGAGATTTGAAACAAAAGAAAGATTTGACATGGAATTGCTGATTTGAAGGTAGAGGCCACATGGCAATGAATGTGGGTGGCTCTCTGGGAGCTGAGAGCTGGACCCCAGTCTTACAAGAAAGTAAATTCTGCCAATAACCAGTGAGCTTAGGCAAGGACTCCGAGCCCCAGATACCAGGTGAGCAGAGAACCCTGTTCTGTGCCTGGACTTCTGGCCTACAGAACTGTGAGATGAGAAGTTTGTGGTAACTTGTTGCACAGCAATAGAAAACCAACACCTCTGTGTTTATCTTTTAAAAGTATACAGATTTCTTCAATACATTGTAATGTTCTCAGTTGTCCGATTGGCCCTTGCTTCATCATGGTGTCTACCACCATGCCCTGGGTGATGTCTAGCGGCAGAACTCAGCTAATGCTTGTCTAGTGAATGAATGACATTTTAAGGTTCACCTGGGTGGAGTGGGTGGAGAGTAATAAACATTCTTTAAAGTTATCCCAGTTCAGCTGAACAACATTTGTTTAGTAGCTACTTCATTTAAGTCACTAATTTAATGTGTCTCATCCTGATTTCTTTCAGTGGCTGCAGGTTTTTCATTAAAATTGAATTTTCCTGGACTTTCCTGAAAGGTTTCTTTCTTTGGCAAGGATTTAACAAGAGCCATGTTGGCATATAATTTTATTTGTGTTGTCCTATCAACACCCTGCAGCATGTGTATAGTCTACCAGACTGTTGGAAATGGCAAAGTAATAGCTTTTTTTTTTTTTTTTTTTTTTTAGACAGAGTCTCTGTTGCCCAGGCTGGAGTGCAATGGTGTGATCTCAGCTCACTGCAACCTCCACCTCCTGGGTTCAAGCAATTCTCCTGCCTCAGCCTCTCTAGTGGCTGGGATTACAGGCACCCGCCACCACACCCGGCTATTTTTGTATTTTTAGTAGAGGTGGGGTTTTGCCATGTTGGCCAGGCTGGTCTCGAATTCCTGACCTCAGGTAATCTGCCTGCCTTGGCATCCCAAAGTGCTGGAATTACAGGCTTGAGCCACCGCGCCCGGCCCAATAACTTTGTCATTGTTTTTTCTAATTCCCACTATAGACTCAGGGCCCTGCGGCGGGACAGAAAGCCAGTGGTATCTGAGGCGATGACTGACCGTGAATTTGGCCACACCAGTGCTCCTCATCCTTGGACATGGTATTTAGTGATTTAGGGTTTGATCCTGGAGTTAGAGTGCTTCGATTCCAGTTGCTGCTCTACACCATAATGGGACATGCCTTTGCTTCCCTACTTGAGCAATGGAATAATAGTATTACCTCAGGGGATGGCTGAGGAGTAAGCGAGGTCATGCAACGTAGAGAGTTTAGCATGGTGTCTGGCATAAGGTAGCTCTCAAATATTAGCTATTCTTGCTCTTATAAAATGTGAAAAATTGATTCTTGTAAATTCCAAGAACTGAGCTTTCGCTTCCATAGTTGGTACTGCAAAAGCAATAGGTGTTTGGTTTTCCAAATATAAAATGGCATATTTATTACACTTTTTCAAATGAAACATCCTTTTGGATAATCTCATACCAGCTCCTCTTGGCAGGAGAGGCAGGCTCCCTTGCTTGAGAATCACTGGTCCTGGGCCCAGATAAGAGTAACTGTAACTGCCTCCAGAGTCATCCAAGTTTTCAGGTCACCAGGACTTTCCCCCGACCCTGGAACTCAAACTAACGAAATCACTCTGTTAGGAAACTAGAGGGGGCTGTCTTTTACAGATGTAGGTAGCCTGGGGAGTTTTGGCTTGTCCAGAGGAAAACAGGTTCAGGCTGTTGGCCCTAAGTTCTTACAAAATCAAATGTTGCCTTTTGTGGGTATGTGGTGTGGATGTTCTTAGAGATAAGAGCCAGGTAGGAGAGGCCATGCAGAAATCCGGTTTCAGAACTCCGTAAGAACTAGGGGAGGCTGCTCTTCTCAGGAGAGTGAGACAGTCTTCCCACAGAGGGTGAGCTGGAGGCTGAGTGCCATGTCTTACACCTGTAATCCCGACACTTTGGGAAGCCAAGATGGGAGGATTGCTTGAGGATGGGACTTTGAGACCAGCCTGGGCAACAACAAAATGGGACCCCCATCTCCACAAAAACTAAAAAATTACCTGGGTGTGATGGTATGTACCTGTAGTCCCGGCTAGTCGGGAGGCCAAGGCAGGGAGACTGCTTGAGACTAGGAGGTTAAGACTGCAGTGACCCAGGATCTTACCATTGCACTCCAGCCTGGGTGACAGAGTGAGACCTTGTCTCAGAAAAAAAAGAAGGCAAGCGGGGAACATTGTGAGGTTTGTTTCTCTGTAGAGCAGGGAGGAAGGGAAAGAATTTGGTGCCAGGGAAACACGCTTACTGCTTTCAGAACTTTGTTTTTAAATGGCATCTAGATTTCAGCAACATGCTCACACTTGAAAAATGAAAACATTGGACAGAGTTGGTGTTTACAAGTGTGAACTTGCTCTGGCATTTAGTGTAATATTTTTGGCCACGTAACTGCCATTCTTCCCATCTGCTCCCTCAAGCAAATCTTTGTGAAAGGGGAGTTCCAGCTGGAAGAGATTTTAGTTGCTTGGTTCAAAATATGCTGCTGGTGGGAGAGGGAAGGGTTTTCCCTGTCTCCATCTGAGAAGTGTGTTACATGGAGACTTACCTGCGAACAGGAATGAAGAAAGGAACTGTGAATTTGCACCCACAGAGATCAACGTGATGTGGACACATTTGGATTTCTTGGGGGTAATTAGGGTTTAGCCCAGGCTCCTCCTGGTGGGAGGATGCTCTCACCAAGCCCCAAGCAAGGGCTTTAGAAGTGCGTACTTACTTTCCCTGGGTCTTAATTAGGGGCCTAGGTGGCTTGTTAAATCCTAAATACCTTCTGTGTAATAGTTTCTGACCTTCACTAGAACACTTGTTTTTTGAAGAGAGAAGTGCTATATTGGGGGTCCTTTTAAGGGTTACCGGGTAAAATACAGGACCCTGGTTAAATCTGAATTTCAGATAATCAACAAGTAATATTTTAGAATAAGCATTCACAAGATTGTATGTGACATACTTGTACTACAAAAAAAAAAAAATCCATTGTTTATCTGAAATTTGAATTTAACTTGGGTCCTGTTCTGTTTTGTTTTGGCTGAATCTGGCAACACTAGTTTCGTGGGGCCAGGTGACCTGAGCTGGGGTGAGGTAGCAAATGCCAGGATGATAGTAGGGTTCATTTCCTGGCAGTTTCTGATGATGGCTTGTGATAAGAAAGTGGCACCAAGGAGCTGCCTTCCTGAGAAGTCTGCTAAATTACAGAAAGCTGTTTGGAATCAGAAAGGAGGCAATAACCTGATTAAGAGCACCCTCACATTTCTTCCTCATCAGGCAATGGAAAATTGCCTGGGAGGATCCAGCCTTTACCATCAACCTTTCCTTCTCGGAGGACCAGCTCCAGTCGCTTTGACCAGTTGTCTGGTGGCCTGGCATGCTGTCATCTGTGCTAGCCACTTTCCTATAATGTCTGCTGTCATGCTTCCAGCTAAGGGGGTGGGGGCACCAAAATGTTGTTGTTTTGAGGGCTGATAGCAGGGAGTGAAATCAGAAATCCTGTGTGAAGTTTAGTGTAACTGGGAGATCTGAAGGATGTAGTGATAAGGGAAACTTTATAGCCAGACAGACCTGGTTTCAAAGCCTGGGACCAGCATTTGTTGGATCTTGGAACATGAGCTGAGTTTTCTGGTCTCTGAAATGGGGTTGCTAGTGATGCTTACCTCACACGGTTGTGCTGAGGGTTAAATGAGCTAGTGTAGTCAAGGCTTTTATATAGTGTGTGTTATTTGGTACAAGCTGAATTAATGACAGTGCTTACTGCCTCATCAACGTGTGAGTTCTAGCCACTCCATGCCGCCTACATGCTCATTTTGTCTTTTAAATCTTGCCACTTGCCCATTGAAATAGGATATCTTACATGCCTCCTTTTTGACGGAGAGCTGGCTGGCCTCTGAGGCTCCTTCTAGAAGGACTCTGGTGTTTCTTGGCACCATAATCAATGGCTACACTGGACCTTATTGGCTGCAGCTCCAAGATGGGGGTAGGGTTTTGGGCTCCTCTTTATTTTGTGACCTTCTACTCTAAACCTCTACATATCAACATTAAATCTCAGTACACGCAGCGTGCTTGCTCTGCAAAGCCAGCTTCAGACAAGCCCCTAAGCCCCCAGTCACACTGCAGCCCCAGGTCCCTGAGTAAAGATCTTGGGAGCCACCACTGGGCCAGATGAGAAGTACTTGAGAGACCAAGCGTGAGCAGCCTCTCCTGGCAGGAGCCCTCGAAGTCTTTGGAGCACAGACTGTGTAAGAACACACATAAATACAGAAGCCATTCTGGAAGTGTCAGCATTTACAAAAAGGTACTGTTAATATTCAGTAGAGAGCTCTGTGCCTCATGGAATGTGTTGATGTATGTATTGCAATAAAGGAAGCATGGGTAGATTAAAGGGCAGATTTAATGGAATGGATAGGCTTTTAGAAAGGACGTTAAAAGAAAGTTCCAGTGAGATTTTCACATAATTGATTACACATGAGGATGGGGGAGGCTTGTTTAGGGGGCTGGTGCATAGGCTGTGGGCCGTAGAGGCTGAGACTGCCCAGGAATTCAGACCTTGGGGGAGGCAGTGCCAGTGCAGGTCCCTCGGCCTCCTCGGCTTGTTCCTTTACCTGGCAGCTGCATCCAGCCTTGCTGCTCAGCCCACCGCTGCCCCCAGAGAGTCAGCTGGCTGGTGGGTTGGCTGACAGCAGTGTTGTGTGCTGAATTCCTTTCCAAGGAGGAGGAGGAGATGCCAGCTATTCCATACATCATCCTCTGCCACCTGCCAAGGAGGCGAGATACTGCTGGGGAGAAAACAGCTTTTACTCATTCCTTTGTATTTGGGCCTGAATACCAGCCAGAAGCAGTGGGGTTTGGTTAATAAGTCAGTTGCAAATCCTGCTAATGGAAGTGCTGTATAGAACATCAGGGCTGGGGAGTGTGTGATTGAGTGTTGAGAATCTCAGGCAGGGTGTTATCCTCCCCAGTGTTCCACTTAAGGAGCTGCTCTGCTGCAATCACATCATTGTGGCTGGGTGTGAGCAGCCTGCTCTGACAGGAAAGGACAGGCAAGGTTCAGGGTGGGGAGCACAGGGAGGTCTGTGATGTGATTAGCGAGGGTTAGCAGGGAACAAGCTGTTGGCCTGGTCTCTGAGTAGTGAACCCAGATGGGACAGGTAGTTTGCCGAATGCACAAAGACGAAGAAGCAGGACAGTTACAAGCGCCACCCTCAAACTCCATCAGACGGTGCTAGGTGAGGTTTCCCTTGGACTTACACCATCTGTCAAGATGGCCAAATTGGACATCATACTCAAAGAAAGGGCCCACCATGTTCAGGGAGAAATCTTGAACAGGGAGTCCTGGGGCATAGAGGTTTGTCATTGTCTTCCCTTTTCCCTCTGCCTGACTTTGGTGCATCCTGGCACTCAGCTCTCACGGTTGGCCTAGGTCAGAGTTTCATGTTGCTCCCATCTGTCCCTTTCGCCTGGAGAACCTGTTATACTCCATGACCTGCTGACATCCTCCTCCAGTAGGTAATGTGTGGTGCTAGAGGGCCTTCATTTTACCAGTGATAGCAGAGCTGTACTGGAGGCAGAAGAGTCGCCCATAGCAGAATGGCTCATGGCGAAACCTGCAGAGGTTATCTGAATGATTCCTTCCTGGTTTCCATGAGCCATCTTTAGGAAAGCAGGGGCTATCATTTTCCCACTAACCATGGCCCAAATGCCCTCCTTTCCCACCTTGTCCCAAACACACACCTGCACCTCTCCTTGGCACCATCTTCTCTCCCTAGGTGACTAGATTAGTAAATCTGTGAGTTAAATACACTTGAAAGGGCCTTGGTGTTTTTTAAGCCATGGTGCTGAAGCAGCTTCTCCTGCCGCCTGCCCTCCTGAGTCATTGCCTGGCCTAGCTGCCAGTAAGAGTTGGGAGGAGGGAAAGGTGACTAATAACAAGGAGGGGGGAATCTTTAGCCTGGAGAGTGATTTTCCTGCTTTTTTTACACCGAGTCATTGTGTGGAAGGAGTGTGTGTGTGTGTGTGTGTGTGTGTGTGTGTGTACGTGCTGGGCCTTTTCCAGAAGCAAGTGCTTTCTCAGCATCACCTGGGGCCCTTGCCACAGGAGGATGTTCTGAGGTCATGCTCTTTTCCTTCTTGTTGTCAGGCTTGAGTCCAACATTAGCTTTGTTGTTCCAGCAGATGAGGAAGGAGACCATTTGGAAGTCATTTTTCACCATGTTCTTAGGCTTACTAATCCGAGCACCTTTCTTGACAGATCAAAGGTGATCATGAAGTGTACTAAATTCTTCACACAGGACTTTTGCCCTTTTTTCAAATTTCTGTTTCTCCAAAACTGTAAAAATGAGCATAGATGCCTTCAAAATGAAAGGGTCTCCACAAATAACCCTACTGGAAAGGAAAACAACATCCTTCAGTATACTCCTTGCTTTCTGGGCCCTCAGAGAAGGGATCGGTTTGGGAGAAGGGGATTGTGTATTCAAACTGGACACCTCCAGCCAGCCAGAAAAGAGGATCTGTGCCTTTATTTATATTGTATTTACACAGCTTGGTGACCATTGAAGAAGTCTGTTTAATGAAATGCTGGACTCGTTTTTAGATGGGCCTGTTGGAATCATTATGAGTAAACACATGTAGAGATTTATTTTCCTTCTCCCAGAGGTCTCTTGGAGGTCCCTGAAGATAAATATTTGCATGGTTTCCAGTTTATACTTCCCCAGCCTAATGTGGTGCTGAGGCAAGTGGTTTGCCTCCTTTCACTGAGCTTGTCAACATGCACAGGACCCCTGTCTTCCCAGGGCGGACTGTGACATTCTAACCCTACCTCAGAGACAGTGCCTGGGCGGGCAGCCACTTGACCAGCCTAAAGGCTAGTGCAGGCGTTGGCTTGTTGCTGTTCCAAGCAACCACACGCGGTAGCTGGTGGAGTGGACCAGCTTGAATCTGATGGTTTACCTTGCGTTCATGAAGCCAAGTCCTGTGTGAATCTGCATGGCTGCCCTGGTGTTATGGAATGCGGGGGCAGTGGAAATAATTCTCAAGTGTCCTGAGAAATGCAAATCTCTGGAATTCTCATTGTTCTCTTTGGGAAGCTGATTTACACTTTCTCTTCATTTGTTTTCCTTTCAGACCCTTAATCCAAAACAAACCAGGAAATGTTACCAAAGACATAGTTTAAACAATTTTTTTGATTGGTCTTTGTCTCTTTTCTTGGTTTAAAGTGAGGGGACAAGGAATTGCAGGGTGTTTCATGTTTATACTATATGCATTTTATTTAACTAAAAGTTAGGAAAGTAGACCCAAGGTTATCCCATAAAAGATATGACTGGTTATTTTAGAGTATGTTATTAGCATAAAATGGGGTGAAGAAGAGGTCTGGGACTGTTCAATTTATTTCGTGGCTCCCTACTGGAGCACAGTAGAGGTCTTAGAAATTGATATCTGAATAAATTTAAGAAATATTTTCATCTCAGAGTCAAAATGTTCTTTATCATAAGGTATTGATAGTATTTAACCTAAGAAATACAATATGCTCATGTCTAATCCTCAATTGGGTACACAGATTCATGGACAGGCTTAAGGAAGACTGAAGTCACCTTTCAGGGATTTGGGAAAAGGTTATGGCGGCTTTAATTCGGTGTTATAAGTATGTCAATCTATGTGTTGCTGCCACAAGCATGGCTACTGCATCCTGCAAGATTTTGCAGCTGACGTTTTTAGGTTGTTGTTGGACATCCAGGACTGAACGCTGTCATGAAATTCTGCTCCTTGGTAGCTCACCATCCACTGTAAGCTCACCATCCACTGTATGTGAATTGTCCCTAAGTGAGAAAACAGAGTGCAGCAGGCCAGTGAACTTTCTGAGAAGCTGGCAGCCCAGCAGACATTCTGGCGCCAGCAGGACACCAGTGGGAACTGAAGGTCTTTGTAGCAGGAATAAAACAGTGCTTCTTCCTTGAAGAAGAGGGAGCCCTGGCACTTGGAAAACCCTTGGTAGGAATTGGGTAGTGAAGCTTGGGGGAAGGGCCTGGAGACTAGTGAGTAGCACTATGTGTAACGGGGAGAGGAATTTCTTCTGGGTGAAACAAGGGATGTAGGGAGGAGAAGGGAGTGGGGAGAATAGCTGAAAGTGTCGGTCAAGAGGTGTCCTCTCTGGGTGGAAACCCTCTCCTTGTTTTCAGTGAAATCTCTCAGGAACTGCTTCATGGCAGCGGATTTTGAGAACCAGTGAAAGGGCTGCATTTTGCATTAGGGTCGGTGTGGAAACTAAAGAAAGAATCACAGGCAGATGCAGGGCCTGGGAATTGGCACGATTCAGGGGTAGGGGAGCGAGGAGGAGTTTCGGACATTTCTAGACTGCAGAATTGGTGGATTCAAGACAATTTCACCCAGATCTTACAGGGCAAAGAGATCCACACCTGACATGTGTGTGACGTGTTTGAAATAAGGTCCACAAGAAACCCCATGGGTCCATTCTGTTTTCCCCGAAGAATACTGAATGGGACAGGAGGTTCCCAGGGAGTGTGCTTTGACCCTGGGACAACGCACGGGAGGAAGACCTGGCACAGCCTGGCTGCCCGGGTGTCTTGTCGCCTGGGGGCGGCGGAGAGCGCCAGGGCGGCCAAAAGAAGCACGTGTCGTGGAGCAGCGGTGGGCACGCGGGACATTGGGGGGAGCAGCGGCGGGCATCGGGGGACAGTGGGGGACATTGAAAGGCAGTGGGGGCAGTCGCGCTGTCGGCTGTGGGCGGCGCCGGGGGAGCCGCGCTCGGGGACAGCTGGCGGCTCAACGGCAGCATCGAGAACGGTGCCGAGTTCTGCAAATAACAGCTGCGGAGCAATCGTTATGTTTGGACAACGTGGGAAGGGCCATTGTTCACAAATTGTTCTCTTTAACAACACCTGCATGCGCAGATAATAATCCATTGTCGGTCCCCGGCTTCAAAGACAAAAGGCAGCCGCGGAGGGAGGAGTCAGCAGTGCCTGGAGATAACAGGACCACTTTCCAACGCGAGAGAGTGCAAACGAGGACTCCAAGTCGCATCCCGGATCTGCCTTGATGGTCGCTCACCGCAGGGGTCTCCTTCCTTTGCTGGCAGGGAGCGCAACCTCTTTTATCCTAGCGGGCCACCACCTTCGCGGCAGCAAACATCATTTCCTATGCAGTTGCAAAGCGTGCTCCCTTGCAATCAGCGATCAATACTGGCAAAGTGGCTCCAGGATAGGAAAGGTCGCACGTGTATCTGTAAATGGAAAGGTTTATGAGGCGCAGGTGGTCGTGCTCCGCGGAGATTGTGGTATTAGCATGTCAAAGACAAAATGGAACCAAGGTGTACAGGCACAGAGGCTCCTCCTGGAGCCCCAGGAAAGCTTGGCACCACCCTCTTGAGCCTTCAGTTTAAAATGAAACGCTGGCGCCAGATGTGGCCACCACATTGCTGATAAGTCCAGTACCTTCCATTTGTGCAAAGCTTTGTGATTTAAGGTTAAGTAGTTTTGCTTACTTCTCTCATTTGAGCCTTATAAAGACAGTGTGAAATGTGTAGTGAGTAAAAGCCCTATTTTAACAGAAAAGGAACCAAGGGACCAAGTTGGAACTTGAATCTGACCCCATGCCTGATGTTCCATTCACTACACTACTTGGTACAACTGCACATCAGGTTATTTGGATTTTTTTTTTTCTTTTTCAGCCTTTATTCAGTAGCTACTACCAGATTAGGTAATAGGCCCATAGAGACAGGAGACATACATTCCCTACCCTTGCTGTGCTGTTCAACATAGTAGCACTAGCCACACATGGCAATTTAAATTTACTGAAAATTCAGTAGAATTTAAAATTAAGTTTCTCAGTACGACTAGCCACATTTAAAGGGCTCAGAAGCCATATGTGCCCAGTGGCTACTGTATTGGGCAGGGCAGAAACTTCTACCGAACAGCATTGTGCCTAGAGGCTAACAATCTAGTGAAGATTAAAGACAGTCTCACTTCTTTTCTGTCCTGTTTGCTATGTCCTTGCAGTTCATTTGTTCCTTGGTGCATGTGTACCTCTTTCTAAAAGACAGCCTGAGTAGTTTCCAGCTTAATTGAGGGCAAATGTATATGCAATGAATGCATCCATTCTCATGCACAAGTCAATGAGTTTTGACTAATGTGAACAATTGTGTAAACACCACCATAATCAAGACACAGGGATTTATATTTTAGCAAAATATTCCCTGTGTCCTTTCCCACTCGTTCTGTCACCGGAAAGGGGTCCTGATCCAGACCCCAAGAGAGAGTTCTTGGATCTCGCACAAGAAAGAATTCAGAGTGGGTCCGTAAAGTGAAAGCAAGTTTATTAAGAAAGTAAAAGAATAAAAGAATGGCAACTCCATAGACAGAGCAGCCTGAGGGCTGCTGGTTGCCCATTTTTATGGTTATTTCTTGATTATATTCTAAACAAGGGGTGGATTATTCAGGCCTCCCCTTTGTAGACCATATAGGGTAACTTCCTGACATTGCCATGGCATTTGTAAACTTATGGCACAGGTAGGAGTGTAGCAGTGTGGACTCCCAGAGGTCACTCTCCTAGTCATCTCAGTTTTGGTGGGTTTTAGCCAGCTGCTTTATTGCAACCTGTTTTATTAGCAAGATCTTTATGACCTGTATCTTGTGCTGACATCCTATCTCATTCTGTGACCTAGAATGCCTTAACCATCTGGGAATGCAGCCCAGCAGGTCTCAGCCTCATTTTACCCAGCCTCTATTCAAGATGGAGTTGCTCTGGTTCAAATACCTCTGACAATTCCTCTCCCTAACTGTTGTTCCAGGCAAGACTGCCCTATTTTCTGTCATTATATATTAAATTTTAGTTTCTAGAGTTTTAAATAAATGGAATTATGTAATATTTATTCTTTTATCTGGCTTCTTTCCCTCAGCATAATGTTTTTGAGATTCATCCACGTTGTTGCATGTATCAGGAGTTCCTTTTTATTGCTGAGTAATATTCTTTTGTATGGATATATCAGTTTGTTTATGTACTCACCTGTTGATGGACATTGGGGTTGTTTCCAGTTTTGGCTATTATGAATAAAGTTGTTATGAATATTTACATATCAGCTTTCTGAGGACACGTTTCCATTTCCTAAAAGTGGAATTGCCGGGTCATATGGTAAATATATGTTTAACTTCATAAGAAACTGCCAAACTGTTTCCAAAATGACTGACATTTTGCATCCTGTTTGGCAAGGCTGCAGGATACAAGGTCAACATACAAAAATCAATTCTATTTCTATATGAGAGCTATGAACTGTCTATTTCAGAAATGGAATTTTTAAAAGCACCACTTATAGAAGCATAAAAATAAGCAATAGGGTGAAAATTTAGCAAAATATGTATATGCTCTGAACACTGAAAATGACAAAATACTACTGAGAAAAAATTTAAAAGACCTAAATAAATGGAGAGAAATATACTGTGTTCACAAATTGGAAAGTTGATCTTCTTTTTGTTTTTTTACTAATTGAGAGAGGGTTCTTGCTGTGTTGCCCAGGCTGGTCTCAAACTCCTGGACTCCAGCAATTTTCCCACTTCAGGCTCCTGAGTAGTTAGGATTACAGGTGTGCACCACCACACATGGCTCTAAATCTTCGTTTTTCCATGACAGGGTCTCACTCTGTCTCCTAGGCTGGAGTACAGTGGCACTATCATGGCTCACTGCAGCCTCAACCTCCTGGGATCAAGGACTCCTCCCACCTCAGCTTCCCGAGTAGCTGGGACCATGGGCATGTGCCACCATACCCAGTTAATTATTTTTATTTTTGGTAAAGATGGGATTTCACTATGTTGCCCAGGCTGGTCTTGAATTCCTGGCCCCAAATGATCCACCCACCTCAGCCTCCCAAAGTGCTGAGATTACAGGCATGTGCCGCTGCACCTTGCCTTGATCTTCTTAAGATGTCATTTCTCCTCAGATTTTTTTTTGTGTGTGTGTGGTGAAACTGACAAACTGATTCTAAAGTTTACATGGAAAACCAAAGGATCTAAAATAGTCAAGATAGAAAAGAACAAAGTTGGGAGATTTACAGGACTGAATCTGAAGACAGAAAGCTATGGTAATAAAAATGGTATGGTTCTGGTACAAAGAGAGTCTAGACAGAAGGTATTGGAGGAGAGCTGGAGGAGGAAAAGATTCAGAAGTTCTATGGGAGAGAATCAAAATAGCAGCTCTGGGCTGGAGATTTGTGGGGAGAACAGAAAGGCATAATGGGGATTTTTACTAATTTGCTTGCTGTCTCTGGTATGTGATGTAATTCTTCCTCTGGTGGCAACATAAATCTTCAGTAAAGTTCTTAAGGTCAGAGGATGCTTAGGTTAAGTAAAATTTCCATAGAAATCCAAGGAAGGTAGAACCAAGATGGTAGACTCAGATGAAGGAAGGGGGATTGAGGGGCAGGGAGTATCAAGAGGACATAGTAAGATCCAGAAGTATAAATACTATAGTAAGTAAGTGCCTGAAGTAAGATGAGGCAGTTTATAAAAGCATGGGAAGGCTTTTGAATGTTCCAAGCTGTGGAAGTGGAGTTCAGACCATAGCCAGGTTCTCTATGCCGAGGTAATGACTTTTTTTCTTTTCTTTTTTGAGAGTCTCGCTCTGTCATCCAGGCTGAAGTGTAGTAGCATGATCTCGGTTCACTGCAACCTCCGTCTCCCAGGTTCAAGTGTTTCTCCTGCTTCAGCTACCTGAGTAGCTGGGATTACAGGCGCTTGCCACCATGCCTCACTAATTTTTGTATTTTCAGTAGAGATGGGGTTTCATCATGTTGGCCGGGCTGGTCTTGAACTCCTGACCTCAAGTGATCCGCTTGCCTCAGCCTCCCAAAGTGCTGGGATTATAGGCTTCAGCCACCGTGCCTGGCAACACCTTTTCTTATGTGAAGAAGAATTTCTGAATCCAGGGCTGGTATCTCATACAACTCTAGGGGCACCATTTTCAGCTTCTCTGAATTCCAGTGAAAGCTGGTCCCCGGAGATGTGCAGCCCACCTCGGCAGCCCGCGTTGACTGAGTCTGAGAACGAGCATTTTACAAAAGGTAGTGGAGTGTGAAGTTTACAGTACAATCTTCAAAATTACATAGTCTCTTTTATGTTCCTCAGCTGTGTCCCTAAAATACATTCCTTACTTTCCAAACTTCTCAAAGACCCACTAGGAAGGACAGGGAAGGGACACAGTGCAGCCACATTATAAAATGGGTCTCACAAAAGTAATTATCTTTTTTACCTTCAATCTTCTCCAATTTGAGGAGTCAGAAAAAGGAAGGAGCTCTCTTATTGGCACAGCCTGGATTAAACTGCATGTCTAGTTCTATTGCACATAGGCTTCAATTTCATATTTCAAACCACTTACGAAGTGTTCTCCATCTGGACATTCCAAATAACGAGGGTATGTCCAATGCAGAAAGTAAAGCACTTTTACTGCTTTTCAATATTCAGCATTCATTTCTCCTTCTATAGTGTCCGTACCCTGATTTCCCTCTGAAGAATCACCCTCACCCTCACTCTGGGTGGAGCTGGCTCTTCTCCCAGTATTGAAGTAATGCACTGTCACTTGGGCCAAGGACAACAAGGTGCGTCACAGTCCCTGGTTTTCTGATTGGTTCCCAGATGGGCACATGACCTAAGTTGGGCCAATCAGAGCCTATCTCATAACTCTGTGGAAAAGACTTCCTGCAAAGCCATGCTAAAGCGATAACTCCTTTCTCCCCCCTTAAGTTAGTTTGGGTCCAGTTTTGTATTACTTCAAAACAAAACAACTGTAGCTGAAACACTGAACTTTTTAGTTCCTCCTCTAAACCCATCCCAACTCCCTGTATTATTTGTTAAAGTGGCATGACTATTATTTCGGTCTTAGGATAAATTAACTGCCAAAACAAATGACTCCAAAAAGTGAGCGGCTTACCACAGTAAGCCATGGAAAGCTTCCGTGATGTTCCTGTTTTGTGGGCAGGCCTCCACGTAGCCATTCAGGAACCCAGGCTCCTTCAGTCTTGTGGATATGGCCTCCTCTTCAGCCTCAGCAACCTCTTCATCAGGAGAATGGGGGAGGAGGGCAGAGAAGCATGTGTGGGAGGGTGTCATGGACCCGGCGTGGATGGGGAGCACATTACTTCTGTTCACAATCTTTGCTCAGAACTCAATTATATGGTACATCCAACCTCAGGGGAGGCTGGAAGAAGTGTCCTTGCTGTGGGCCCAGGAAGGAGCAGGAACGAAAGCGAGGTGTGTGTAGTCATGGTTATTTGTTCCCCTACTTGAGTTATTGTATTCAGCCAGCCACCAAGTCCTGTTAGTTTTTACTTAGCAATGTTTCTGTCATCTTTCCTTCCTTCCCGCTTCTCTCTGCCACTTCCTGAATCCAGCCCAACGCTTTCTCTCCTCTGTTTCATCCCATTCTGCATTCCCCTCTGCCAGACTCCTCAAGGGCAGTTGCTGCATTTTCCAGCTTTGTATTCTCAGTTGCTTACAGGCACCTCATAAGCATCAAGAAATATTTGCGCTGTGAAAACCTGACAGACTCATCTTCCTTAAACACCAATTTCAGCATGTCATTCCCTTGCTGAGAAATCTTCAGGAGATCTTGTGTGTGCCCGTCAACCCCATATTTGTCTGTCTGCCTTTAAGGACGCAGGCCCTTATTTCCATCGTACTCTAGAACCTTCTCCTCTGCACCCCGGGTCCAACCCCAAACCAAGTGGGTCCTGGCTTCTGGGAGCCTGAACACATCACTGTGCCTTTCCTGAAATACTCTCCTCATTTTCCTCCTCCCTCTGTCATTCCAAATACTGTCTTCTCTTGAGGTCTGCCCAAGCCTTGCCTCCTCCACGAAGCTTTCCCTTTATGTTCCTGCTTTCCCTGACAGCCCCTCCTCTGAACTCTGGCAGCCGGTATTGTTGGTAACCAGGATACTCTGTCTTGGCTTCGAGAGAGCCCTGAATGTAAATGATGTCCCCTGTTGTTAGACTCTTTGGACTCAGATGCCTGACATGAAAAAGAGACCAAGAAGGAGTTGCCTTGATTGCAGGGATGTGAGCAGAGATCAGTCCGTTAGTACCACACCTCCTGCTCCAGTATCTTCTTGCAGCCCTCTGAAGAGCAGAGTTTAAAAACTATTGACTAAATCCAATCCTTTCATTTTACAGATGAAGAAACTGAGGCATCCAGAGAGGCAAAGTTGCCTAAGATCCTGGCTGGTTAGTGTCAGAATCAGAACCTACACCTCCTGACTCAGTGCTGGTCTTCCTTCCTCCCATCTGCCTCCTCTATATTCTAGCTTGCTTTTGGTCTCTGGTACACTGTGTAAGAGATAATAAACACTATAGGGCACAACTTGCCTAGTAGCCGTATCCTTGGCTGAAATTTACACAATAGTGAATCCCCCATTTGTACTTATTGATTTGAATTCAACTTCATAACAGAGGGTTTGAAATCTAGTGAAGTTAGCCAAGATCTGTGACTAAAACTATGAACTCATTTTATATACATATAGACAAAGGTTAGAAGGGAACACCAAAAAATGAAACTAATTAATTTGATATCTGGCAGGACCTGGGATGAGTTTCTTTTATTCGTGCCAGATGTGAGGTGACAATGTAATGAAATTAACTGGGGTCCAAATATTCTCTATGCTTTTAATGCAACTGAGGAGAACCTTTTTTTCTTTTGCTCTGATTTCAGATTTTACTGATTCCAGTATTCTATCTTCTTTGAAGTTTCCCTCTAATCTTTCTTTTTTCCATTCAAAACTTCCTCAGGCATTTGAGAGTCTAATTCATACCAGAAATTTATGATTAATAATATCAGTAAAATGAAACTTGTAATTATTTACACCATAATTTTAAACATGGTGGAGCATTTGCAAAAGCAAGGACTTTGCCTGGAGGGTTTTAATGTGCAGACTTCACATCAATATGCAACATGAATAAATCCCTTTAGATAAGATGACTGTTGGATCTCAAAGGTAAAAAATTCTTCAGTTATGTCCGGTAATAATATAAATCAATTTTTCAAAGAGAGAACATCCCCCAAAGGACAGAGAACAAAGGCAAAAAGGAGGCTGCTTTGAAAACTGGCTTGAAAGAGATATGGAGTAGGTATGGCATGTGTCTGAGAACAGGCCATGCTCAAGCCAAGGGGTTTGAAGATGCTGGCATCTCAGAGCTGACAACTTTGGAAAGAGAAGATTCCATGCTTTTTCTTCACTAGAATCTGGGACAAAGACCTGGAGGTGAGTGCCTGTGACAGAGATTGGTTTTATGTATTTTTTTTCAACTCTTTTTTTTTTTTTTTGGAGACAGAGCCTCGATCTGTTGCCCAGTGGTGTGATCACGGCTCACTGCAGCTGTGACCTCCTGGGCTCAAGTGATCCTCCCACCTCAGCCTCCCAAGTAGCTGGAACTACAGGCATGGGCCACTATGCCCCACCTATCAGTTCTTAAGAGGCAAGTTTGAACAGCTATTTATTATAAGGAAAATCTGCCAGATCACAATCTGGTACCAAAGGGGCAGGGCTGGGAAATGCTGCTTTCAAATACTTTAAATCACAAGGAAACTGAAAAGTGACTACAAGTACTTCTTATGGTCCTTGCTTAGAATCTTGTTGCGGAGACCTTGCTAGATGGGAGCCAAGGCTGCATGGGAGGTTGGGCAGTTTGTGTACTGCACAGAGGCCCGGGCTGAGGTAGTGAGTACAAAGTGCAATCCAGCCTGGTTCCACTTATTGGGCTCTGCAATAGCATGAGGCTGTCTCAGCCCAAAGGAAGGCAATTTCTTTTCAATTTCTTCAAAGTTGGTTTGCTAAGCCAAGTACCCACAGGGTGTACTGTTTTTAAATTTGTGCAAAGGCACTGAGTAAACTCATAGTAGCCCAGAAAAGGGAAGGGGAAGCAGAAAAATATCCCCAAGCTAATGAAAGGCCAGAGGTGAACATAGTTTTTTATTTTTTAGAGGTGGGATCTCACTGTATTGCCTAGGCTGGGCTTGAACTCCTGGCCTCAAGTGATTTTTTCCCACCTCAGCCTCCCAAGTAGCTGGTATTACAGGTGTGAGCCACTGTGCCCAGCTCTCAGAGGTAAACATTTGACCTAAGCTCAACCAAGTCATTGGCTGACTATGACCTATACAGCATGCTCAAAAAGTTTAACTGGATCTATCATGTGTTACTTGGGAATTTGAAGTCCAAAACACTGTAAGAAGTTACTAGTTGGAGCAGGGGGAAAAGGTGGAAAGATGCTAGGTGGTAGTTCCAGGACCCTAGCCTGCTAAATCATGGATAAATTGCTGAAGTTAAAAGCCTGCAAAGCTATGAGTGAGCAGGAGAGGCCAGTTCATAGAGATCGAGGAAGCAGCAGAAACATGGAGGGGAACAGCTCTATTTAGTGGCGGAGACCAAACAGAGGGAAGCTTGAGACTTTCTGCTACTAATGACTCTAAGGGCACCTCAGATACAGAACATGCTGAAGCTCTGGTTCCCATGAGGATTGGCTGTGCCATGGTTCAGTTGCCAGATCCTGTGACATCCCTGTCTTCTTCCTTACTACTTATTTATTCTTAGAGCAACTCTGCCCCTTCCTCCCTTCACCCCTCTGCCCCAACAATCAAGTTCAGTGGATCTCTGTTCTTTCCACCCCAACAATATGACCCATAGTAGGGGTCTGAATAGTACTTCTTGAATTGAACTGGTAAAATCTGTAAATATCATAGGTATTTTGTTTTTAAAGGGAAAGAACAATGTAATTTACTGTGGTCAAGTAAGGCTTCATAGAAGAACTAGAACTTTAAGGCAGGGGAAGGGAAGGGAAGGGGGAGATGTTCCAGGCCTGAGATCCCGGGTCATGCCAAGGAAAAGGCTGGTTAGACAGCAGTAATTTGAGATTCCTTGGGAATGCTGAAGGCCTGAGAGTCCTCTCTTGATTCTTCTGGCTGCCAACAACAACCCCCCTCCCATCTCCCCAAGTCATCATTTGGATTAGTCTGACCCGAAAACTCGGAAAAGACAAAGAATGACTACTAAAGAAATCTCACTATGCCATGGAAGATGGAAAGGTAAAATTGTGCTGTAATAATCCCGCAGACAGAATAAGTGTTGTAGTGGATTATTATGTTGTCTAAAAACAGTCTTTGTGAATAGTGAATGACATTTGTGAAATTTTCGGCTATTTACTTTGCAGTGCTTCCATTTCCATTCTATTTGGAGTGATGGTTTCTCTTTTCCGACACCTCCCCTCTTCCTTCAACTTGGCAGTGGGAGATAACCTGACAGGGTGTATTGAGGAATCCTTTCAAGGTACAGCCACTCAAAGTTCTCCAGAATTCTGGAAAATTCTACTTCTTCAGTTGCATATGAGTGTGCATGTGACAGGAAGAGAGAGAGAGAGAATGAGACTGAATGAGAGTTAGAGAGAACATCACTGGCCAGCTGCCACGGAGAGAGACATTTGTGAAGAAACAGCCCAAGGGTTGGGGAAATCCTTGAGGATAAAGAAAAACCCTTTAATATGCTTCAGCTTTGCAGAGCAAACCTCAGTGTGCTGGTGCACCCTTCTAAAACCTCAACTTTCATAGCATCTTAATTTTTAATATTTCATGCTAAAAAATAGGTCATATATCGTTGGTACAGCATTTCATATTTATATGTGTTTATCATGAATATTAAATGACTTTTTCACTCCTATGTCCCAGCCCATCAGGATCTTTCTTTGGAGACAACTTTTTTTTTTTCCACTTGACTTCCAAGATGGTTCATGTATTAACCAGCATATATGTCCTTTTTCTTCTTCTTTTAAATGCAAATGACAGCATGCTGCGTACCTCTTTTTATACTGACATTTTTGTTTTTACTACTTTATATAGGAGATAAATCCAGGATTTCTAGTTTTTTTGTTTTTTTTTTTTTAACAGCTACATGGTATTCCATTCTGTGAATGTGCCATCATTCATTTAACTTGTTTCTGTTGGGAGTTATGGACTGAAGTGTGTACTTCCCAAAATTCATATGTTGAAGTTCTGACCTCTAGTTCTTCAGAATAAGACTGTATTTGAAGATAGGTCTTTAAAGAGGTAACTAAGGTTAAATTAGGTCATTGAGTGACCCCTAGTCCAGTATGACTGGTGTCCTTTTAAGAAGAGGAGATTAGGACACAGGCACACACAAAGGAAAGACCATGTGAAGACACAGGAAGCTGCTGTCCGCATATTAATGGAAGACTGTGCCTGAGTCCACAAGAAGACTGGCTGATCCCAGATTCAGAGCATTGTTGAGTTTGCCTTGACTGAAGTTTCATTGCAAAAATATTGTAGGTGTACTTAGAGACATCATCCACCTTTACAGGAACAGAGTATATGACTGCTTCTGTGCAGTTTGCAAAGAATGTTGTGTGTCTCTCTGAGAGTTGCTTTTGTAGAAACATAACACTGTTTGTGCAGGTTATTGTGGGAAGAGACAGAAAGCTCCCACCCACCTTTGAGAATGGCAGGCCACTGGTACCCAGAACACATGTTGAATGCCAAGTTGCCTTAGATCATTTTGGATCTCTCTCCTGAAGTTGCACAGCATGTGGCAGAATTGGAAAGGGAAACGCAGCCCGCTGGACTTCAAAGTGTGTGTTCTCAGCCACCTCATTTTCCTGCTTGGTGATAAAAATAACCTAGGATACTTCTGATTATTCAGTCCAGAGCACTGTCAAGTAAAATGGCAAAAAAAAAAAAAAAAAAAAAAAAATTATAAAAGATTGCTAGTTTCCCTAAGATAGGAGTTTTTCTACCCAGGCATGAAGATCTTAAGAATCCTTGAAAATTGTACATAACATTTGGGATTTATGTTAATATCTGGAGTTGTTTTCATGATCAGAGCCCCTAACTTCCCACAGAGTTGTAAAAGGGTCCATCTGTGCCTATTGCCTAGAAATGTTTAGTGCTGTTCCAGAAAACTAACTGTAGATCCTCCCTTTTCCCTCCTAGGCCATTTTCCAAAACATCAACATGTAAGTTTTATTTAAAAATTTATTTAGAGGTAAACGGAAATTGTCATTGTTCTCATTTTGCTCTACAAGGAATGGAAGTGCAAAGAGGTTAAAAGGATTCAGCACCAGTGTGTTGGTCCGTTTGCATTGCTCTAAAGGAATACTGGACTCTGGGTAATTGATAAAGAAAAGCAGTTTATTTGACTCACAGTTCTGAGGGCTGTACAAACAAGGCACCAGCATCTGCTTGGCCTCTGGTGAGGCATAGGGAGCATTTAGTCATGGTGGAAGGGAAGCGGAACAGGCATGTCACATGGCAAGAAAGGAAGCGAGAGAAGGAGGGAGGAGGTGCTAGTCTCTTTTAAACAACCAATCTCATTACCACAGGGAGGGCACTGAGCGCCTGTGAAGGATCTGCCCCCATGACCCAAACACCTCCCACCAGGCCCCACCTCCAACATTGTGGATTACCTGTCAACATGAGATTTGCAGGGAACAGAGATCCAAAATGTATCAACTAGGAATCCTGGTGCATTGTCCTGCCTCTGAAACTGCTCTTTGCCCAGGGTCTGTCATCTCTACTTGTAAACTCTTGGTTACATTTTCTGGCCAGGCTTCCACCTCTTCCTAAATTGCCTCCCACTTTTCTGCCTTTGTGCTTTCTGCCATTTGCTTTGCTTGGGAGCTTTTCAATTCTACCCACCCTGCAAGGCCCAGGCAGGTTCGACGTCCTCTGAGCAGCTTCTGTAACTACTCCAGTGGAAAGTGCTCTTCTCTTCCTCCATATTAGGATGGTACCTGACTCTATAAGTTGTCACAGCATGAACCTTGAATCATCTCTCACATTCTTTTCTTAAGCCATCACTTGTACCTTGTGTTTGTAGCCTGCGATTGCCAGGCCACAGCATCGGGGCTTTTGTGGAAAGGGAACAATGTGTATTGTATTTCTTAGGCTCGCTCCTGCTGAGGCAGGTCCCTGTACCTCCCTTGAGGTCACCCTTGTTTCCGAGAGTCCCTGGGGTGGCTCGTGTGTGGCCTGCGCAGGGTCCCCTTCCTCCTGCCCTGACTCTGGCTGGTGGTGGGGGCTCCTGCTGAGGCCCCCCTGCTCCCAGAGCTCTGGGAACTTGCTGCCCAGATGGCTGTCAAGCCCAGTTCCACCAGGGCCGCACTGAGCTGAGGCTGCTTTGCCTGTTCTGCTCACGCTGCAGCAATCCCTTGGTAGGCTGACCCAAGCTGACCTCTCAGCTGGGTCAGGGGAACCCCTGATCTTCACCTCTGTTTTGCTCTTTGTTTCATGGATCCAGAGCAGTGAGACTTGGCTCCCAATGGCTTACAAATTTTTAGGCCAACCACTCTCTCCGTCTTATTTGGTATTCCTAGAATGTAGCTGGGAGTCCAGGGCACTGTATCCTCTGATTCCAGGTCTTAGTCCCTGATCCAGGTTATATATGCCTGACTCTCTTTCTCTTTGGGTGGACTCTTTCCTGGGAGACCTATTGGTAATGATATGCTGGGGGCAGGCACTGGCTACATGGCCTATAGGCTTTGCCCCTTGACCTTACAGAAACCTTGCAATAACCTTACTGTTTCACATATCCATGTGAAGAGATCACCAAACAGGCTTTGTGTGAGCAACATGGCTGTTTATTTCACCTGGGTACAGGCGGGCTGAGTCCAAAAAGAGAGTAAGCAAAGGGTGGTGGGATTGTCATTGGTTCTTACAGGTTTTGGGATAGGCAATGAAGTTAAGAGCAATGTTTTGGGGGCAGGGGGTGGATCTCACAAAGTACATTCTCAAGGGTTGGGAGAATTATAAAGAACCTTCTTAAGCGTGGGGGAGATTACAAAGTACATTGATCAGTTAGGGTGGGGCAGAAACAAATCACAATGGTGGAATGTCGTCAGTTAAGGCTATTTTCACTTCTGTGGCTCTTCAGTTGCTTCAGCCATCTGGATGTATATGTGCAGGTCACTGGGGATATGATGGCTTAGCTTGGGCTCAGAGGCCTGACACTTACAAAGTCGATAGAAGGAGGAAGCACTAGGCTGGGGATCAGGAAGCCTGGAACCCCCTGGTGGTTTTCCAGTTGTTGTTGTTTTTAGTTTAATATATTACTTTCTTCAACTGAAATCAAGAAGTCCAGCATGTAAAACAAATATGGCTGGAGCTGCTCTGGATGCAAACAGGGTCAATGTGAGGACTCCTACAACTCAGCCACCCTTTTCCTGGGCAGTTGGACCCTGAGTTTTTTCTGGGGAAGGATGGCCAAAACACAGCTCCCAGATCACCCAGTCTCACCCAGAACACAGGGGAGCTCCCAGGTACATCAGAGGGTACGTTTCCCACCCAGAAGGATGCAAGTTCATTTTCACAAAGACCAGCAAGAAACCCAGTTTTATCTGGTGGTGATTTTCTCTCTCTCCCTGGCCACTTCTCTTGAGTTGAGTCTCCAGCTTCTGTGGGTTTAATCTCCTATTCATCTTCCACCTCCCCTCCAGCTCCTTTAGCTGACACTCTTTTCTCCTGGCAGGTGGTCACCACAAGCCTTTAAGGGGTGGTAAAATGAGCCGGGGAAATAATCAGAGGCCCCAAGGCTGCTTTAGGTGATGTTTGTTGGGTCTCACCCCTACTTCCTTAGGAGCTTCAGGTTTTCCATTCAAGCTCACAAATGCCACACCCAGGGCATTCCAGCTGAGTTCTCTGCAGCTAGCTGAGCCAGAGTTTGTAGACAGCTGGAGAAAAAAATGTGCTGAAGAAGCAAGACCTCCATGCTGTCATCCTGTTGGGACTCACCCCAATAGCTTCAGCCAGCTCTAGCTTTAGCGGGTGCTGAGATGGTCTGTGCGGAGCAGTGAAAAATGTTGGAGTGAGCAACAACAAAGCCTGCATCCTTTCTCTCACTCCATCCTGGAGCTGAGAATGACTGCAGAATGAGCAACTATCCAGGATACAGGATATACTTGTCAAAGTGAGAAAGGTACCTACAGGCCATTTGGAATGACTCATGAGATTCCTACCTGATAAAGGAATGTCTCGGCCCTTCCTGGATATGTATTAGGGGATGCTTAACCCTAGAAAACCCTCCTCAAATGCCACAGGTGGCAAGCTCCAGGTTGTGTGTGTTTTCCAAGTAGGGAAAACCAAGGATATAGAAGGCGAGCTGCATTCTAAAATGATACTGAGACACATTTTTCAAGTGCAGATTCTGGATTAAAATGGTATTAAATGAAATAAGCAGGAGGCTATTGGCTTGAGGCTGAGTCTGTACTTTGAGTCTCTAATTAACAAACTGCAACCTAGTTTAGTAAGTAAACAAATTGGAAATCTAATAGGAGCATAATGGAGTCTCAGCCAATCACAAGCAGCCATACTTTAGCCAATCACAGGAAGCTGACTGATCAGACCATGTCCAAATAAGACAAATGTTGAGATGTAACCAATAAAGCTCTTTCTGTCCTTTACTTCCTGTTCCGTTTATAAATACTGCCCACACTGCAGAGTGAATTTCTCTGAATCTCTTCTAGTTGAGTGCTGCCCAATTCATGAATCATTCTTTGCTTCCAAAAACTCTGTTAAATTTAATTTATCAAAAGCTCTTCTTTTAAACATGGCTGTTGGTCAGGTGCGGTGGCTCACGCCTGTAATCCCAGCACTTTGGGAGGCTGAGGTGGGCAGATCATGAGGTCAGGAGATCAAGACCATCCTAGCCAACACGGTGAAACCCCGTCTCTACTAAAAATACAAAAAAATTAGCCAGATGTGGTGGCACACGCCTGTAGTCCCAGCTACTCGGGAGGCTGAGGCAGGAGAATTGCTTGAACCTGGGAGGTGGAGGCTGCGGTGAGCTGAGATCACACCACTGCATTCCAGCCTGGTGACAGAGTGAGACTCTGTCTCAACAACAACAACAATAAAAAGGCTGTTGACTCTGCGGAGACTGTTCATAGAGTATGACCACTTGTCTGCTCTTCCTGAAACTCCATGACTGATGATTCTTTTCATGGCCCCTCGTCGGCTAGAAGCTCTGGGCCCTTGATGAGTAACCGTAAGTCACATTTCCATAGCAGTTTGTAGTTCTAGAAGTACTTTCTCATATTTACTGGGCAGTGTTAAATGCAGATAATGGAGATCACTTAAGTAGTTTAAGCAGAAAAGGACTGATATAAGGAATTAGGTACTTACAACATGGCTGGAAGGGCTGGAGGAGCAGGCTTCAGGACGGGCCTCCAGGATGATTCCCACAGCTGTGTTCCAGAACTGGCCTGCCATGACAGCATCTGCCTCTGCCACAATCAGGAAGCCACTGCCAGAAATGTTGAGTCCAAGAATGCATTACCTATGTTTCGAGTTGGAGATCAGTCACATGGCTCCATGGCCGTGTGACTACAGCTCTGATCTATACTAGCAGAATGTATACTTCATCCCTGCCCCTCTCCCTTCTCAGCTATCTACATTCCAGCCCTGTTCAAGGACATTTGATTGGCAGAACCCAAATCACCAAGGAGACATACTTGCAAGGGAGTATGGAAACTAGGTTTTAGCTTGCTAGTCTCTTCAGTACAGGAAGGTACACTAGAAAGTTGGAATAGACAGACATACACTCTGCATCTGCCATCCCATAGATATCTCACTTAATATTTGCGGAAAATCTAGAGAGTGACAGGAGAGGTGTTAGCCCCATTCAGCACATGAATAAAGAGGGGAATAATGAGGCTAGAAGAGAATGGCAGGGAGACAGAAAGACCCAGACTGTTGCTTTGAGCAAGTGATATTCGTGTTGGGGGGTTGAAGAGTGTTAGAGGTTAAACTAGATGAAGGGCTGAGCAGGAACAGTATTCTAGGCAGGAGGAATGCGTGTGTAAATGTACTGAGACTGGAGGGAACATGATACAATCACCAAACTGAAAGACAAAGGGGGCGTGACTGTAAAGGGGGCAATAGAGAAGCACCAGAGAGAGACACAGGCAAGCCCCATTAAGAATTCAATCTTTTTCCTAAAGCAATGGGAAGGCATTCAAAGGTTTATGGATGGGAAAGGTGTGTGTGTGGGACTTGATCATGTTTGCACTAGGGTCACTGGCAGTTCTGTGTCTCCTGACTCCATGCATGTACTCACCATAGTCCACAATTTGACACCAAATGGTCACTCTCCTGTATTACTAAACTGGTTTCATTTTTGCATCATTCCCACTTCTTCACTCCAAGCAACAGGAGGAAAAAACAACAGCAACAGGAGGTCTACAAATCTGGGAAGGTATAAGTAGGAGTTTTTGCATTTGTATAAATAAAAGCCTCTGAAGGAAACCATTAATTTCCTCTCTAGCTGCTTTGGAATGTTACTGAGGGCATTTGGTGTGAACTGTTTGAAAATGCTTCTGTGTATTGTTCTGTGGGTGGAGATCAATGAGGTATGGAAATGAATCAGCAAGCAGGGCCTCTGATGGTGCTCTGGTCCTGCAAAAATTGACTGGTTGCTGGGCCACCTCGGCTCCCCATTGTGAGGGACAGGTGCTGTTTCAGCTTGGTGGAGTGGCTTCTCTCCTCTTGCCAGTCAGCAACCCAGGGGCTTGGGAACATATGGTTGAGGCCTGTTTCAAAGAGATCAAACATCAGAAATTTTAAAAATCTGTCAGATGTACAACTGTACTCCAAAAAGGTTGCACCTTTTTTAAAGGAAGCTGCCCCTGAGAGTCTCAGGACTCAGCTTCTTCCTGAAGCTAGGCAACTTTGCTAGCACCTTCTTCACCAAGTATGAACACAGTGTATGAACACGGTATCCGGCACACAGTTTCACCTAGCTGGAGACCTAGGCTCTGAGTCCTAGCTTCCTAACCAGGCTGTGAGCCTTTGAAGGAAGGGCTCACTCCATTTATATCTTCATATTCCTTAAACATCCAGGTCAGTGGATTCATAGTCTGAGCTCAGAATATTCACTAATCCTGAGACTGTTGGCTTTCTGTGGTCATGGTCGCCACTGGGTGGGGCGTCTATGGACCCCAGGCTAAGGACTTTGCTTAGGCTAAGTTCCCAACAGTGCTGCTCAGCAGTGGACCTCTTTCTGATTCTCTCGAGCCCATACACTGAGGGGTTGTCCACACTGCCCCTGAGAGCAGTGGGCAGGCACAGGAAGTGTGCTTTGTGAGGTCACCGATGGGGACGTGAGTGGAAGTAGCTGCAGTCCTCATGGGCCGCCAGTCTCCCGCTTCCTGCTGAGGCACACAGAGCTGGAGCTGGTCTGCGCATGCACTTGGAGGCACAGTATGAACGACGGCAGAAATGCGGGCCAACCACACCAGTGCCCAGAGTCCAGCATTCTCCCCACTTCTCTTTCATTGGTTTCCCAGGAAAGTTGCTGAGGGCGGGAGCCCCAGATGCACAGTTTGGCTCATAAGTGGGCTGCCTTTTACAGCCACCACTACCCACCCAGGGAGAGCACTGGATTGTGGCAAATGGGAGCTCTTTGTGTGAGCCACCAAGGTGTGTTGGGTTTGGTGCTCCAAGGCAAACTTCTTTGCTCAATTGAAACAGCCCCTAGTCATCTCTGCTTCTCCATCTATAGCCACCCCATGAGAATAAAAACTCCAGAGAGGTTTCTATTTATATTTAGGGAATTCTGAAAGAAATGTACAAGAAGACAAAGGATTATCCGTGTTTGTCCTTAGAAAAAGAGATAACAATGAAATTTTTAAAACCCTAAAAGATTAATGAAATAAAACATTACAGATAGATACAACAGTCAAATTCAGAGAAACAGAAAGTAGAATAGTGGTTACCAGGGGCTGGGGGAGAGGGGAATGGGGGGCTATTATTTAATGAATATGAACTTTGAGTTTCGGAAGATGAAAAATTTCTGAAGATGGATCGTGGTGATGTTTTCACAGCAATGTGAATGGACTTAATGCTACTGAACTATACACTTAAAAACGGTTAAAATGGTAAATTGTGTTGTGTATATTTTGCCATAATAAAAAAATTTTCAGAAACCATTATGAACAGAGCGTTGTCTCAATGAGGAGATACTAAGCTTGTTGACTTTTATCTTGGGTGCTTTCTGTGTATGTGTATTTATATTAAAAGTAACCAGTTTCCTGAAAACACAAAACCCATTCCTGGCCCACAGGCTCTTTTCCTGTGCTTTGTGCATTCTGAAGCTGTCGCCATAGTGTGTTGGTCAGGAAGTGGGTGACTCATGGGTCCTTTATGACAGACCCTTGAGTCACTCACACACACACACACACACACACATTAGTCACCCCTACAGCCTTCTAGGACGGGCAGTGATTTAGATGCCAGAGTGATGTGATGTGCCTGGGGCATGGCAGGAGGCAGCCTGGGGCCCATTGCCAGGCACATTCCTGGGGAGCCTCTCCCATGGTTTAGTAATAAGTGGAAGCTGTGGCCACAGCCCCCAACTCCAGGCCTAGCAATAGCTGTTTCTCTGGCTTTTTAAGGACAATCTAAATGGTGGCAGGAGGGGAGAGCAGTTGGTATTGGAAACGTCCAGTGGCCCCTGGGCTGCTGTGAGTGGCACCTGTTTCAGGAGCCTCTCCACACCCTGGCGATGTGAGTGGTGCTGGGTGTAGCCCTCTGAATCTGCTGGTGCATGGTGACAAGAGCAGATCAATCACAGGGTGGTCTTACATCTTCCTGGGGTCGTGAATCGGGTTGGGAGCCACTCAGTTATATGAACAAATGGAGGACTGATCTAGACCTTAGGAGACCTGGTTTAGACTTTGATCTGCCACTAGCTTGTTTTGTTACCATGGTAAATCACATAAACTCTCTGGCCTTGGGTTCCTTGTCTTTAAAGTGAGGGAGTTGGGCTAGATCAGGATTGGCCGGCACACGGCTCCTGCGCCACCCACCTCTGCAGTTCCTGAGGCAACAATGTTCACTGCCTTCTGAGCCCACACAGCAGCTCCTGGTCCTTCTTAGACGGCCTTCTCTTTCTATTCTCAATTAATTGGAGATAGCATCTGAAATGACACCTATTTGCCGTCCTAAAGGCTGATATGTTGGTTCTCAACTTTGCCTATAAATTAGTCACTGAAGAGCTTTTACCAAATACAGGTGTCTGCATCCTACCCATATGGATTCTGATTTAATTGTTCTGGCATTGATAAATTTTAAAAGCTCTCTAGGTGATTCCACTGTGTAGCCAGGAGTGAGGGCCGCTGGATGAGATGACCACTACAGGGGCCTAACATCCAATCACTTTGCGATCAGCTGTTGGCATGAAGATGTCAGGAATGATTGGGCTGCTTGAGCCAAGCCCTGCTGGCAAGAACATTAGGGGATGAGGGGTTCTCATTTCTAGTTCGCATTCCTAATTTGCTTGTGATTTTGGGTGAGTTATTTATTCTTTTTAGCTTTAGTTCCCGCATATATTAACTGGGAGTAATAATCTCTTGAGCTTCCTACCTCACTATATTCTTAGGAGGAAGAAAGAAATGCTAATAAATGTATAAGAGAAAAGTGCTACAGAAAGTGCTACATAATTTATTCCATTTTTATAACCCACATACCCCAAAATACTCTTCTAAACTTTGAAATAAAATTTTGAATCCATCCCTTGTGGGGAATTATGAAGATTCAGTGAGGTGCATTTACAACAGTCCCTAGCACAATGCCTGGTAGGTGAGCGAGCAATGCTTGTTTGAATGAACATTTTGATGGAGGTTCCTGAAACAACAAATCACAAATAGGGTACTGTGTGCTTTCAAAGGAAGGGGAAGCTCATTTCTGTGGCTATTTTGTTAGAACTGGTCCTTTGAGTTTTCTAAAGTAAAAAATTATGCATGTAATGCCCGAAATATTCTCAATATGAAATATTCAGGCTAGGCACGGGCTCATGCCTGTAGTTCCAGCACTTTGGGAGGCTGAGGCAGGCAGATCTCCTGAGCTCAGGAGTTCAAGACCAGCCTGGGCAACATGGCCACACCCTGATTTCTACAAAAAATACAAAAAATTAGCTGGGTGTGATAGTGCACACCTGTAGTCCCAGCTACTTAGGAGGCTGAGGTGGAAGGATTGCTTGAGCTGCCCAGGAGGTAGATATTGCACTGCAGCCTGGGCAACAGAGTGAGACCCTGTCTCAAAAAAAAAAAAAAAAAAAAAATTGAATGATAAATAAAAAGAGGTAAATTGAAAGCCCTCTTGACCTCCTTCACCCCACCACTCCCTTCTCCAAAAGCAATCACTGATTGTCATTGAAGTATATCTGTTCAAGCTCTATATATTTACAATACACACGCACACTCCCATATTAAATTTTTTTTAGAAATGGGATCATATATGTTATTCTGCAATTTGCTTAACGATATGTTTTAGGGATCTTTCCATGATCTCTGGCAAGTTACTTAACCCTTCATGCTGTAATTTCCTCATCTGTAAATGGGGATAATAATATAAGATCATTTTAAGGATTGTATTAGTTAATATTTGTAAAGTGCTTAAAATAATGACTACCACTATTCCATGGTTAAGCTCACAATAACTCTTATAGAAATTTTCTTCCCCTAAATAAATGTCCATTAGATAACAATTTAAAAATAAAAATTTATGTATTTTCATTTGTGCTGGACTTAGATCTCATTGTAAAAAATACCATCAAGTCGAAATTTGGTAAAGAGGTTGTTTTGAAAATAGGTAGATAGGTTACTGACCTTTCATATTTCACATAATGAAGGATGGACCCAAGAGCATCCTTAGAGACCTTCATTCAACTTCTGCAGCTCGGTTTCTCTGCTGGAAAGTGAGGTATAATATTATCCATTAGGCAAGAGGTGCCAGGGAGAACTGGACTCAAAGTGGTGACCTGCTCACCGTGGACAGCTGATGACGCCCCAAAGAGTTGGCCTGCACGGCTGAGGAGCATTCGGTCGTGACCTTGTTTCCAACCTCTCTCCGGGTTTTCTGAGGGAAGGTACAAAAGAAGTGAAATTGTTGGCATTTTGCCTCTAGGAAGAATTTTGATTAAGGATAAACATATTCCAAGATGCTGTGAAGTTGGAGTCACATGAATGCTAAGTGATTTCTTGGCATCAGAAATCAATCTCTTTCATGTCAGTCCTAAAAAAATAAACACTTTTACCTTCTTTGGTACCAGGAATAGCCAGAGAGGCTTCAGCTATTACAGCAAAAGCTTTTAAAATAATTACTTCTAGAATACGATAATATTAATGATTAGCTTTGTGTGAAAATTGAAGAGATAAGTAGTTAAATACTAGGAATAATAAATCTTGGAAGTGTCATTGTGTAATAAGTTTGCCCTTTAAAAGTATCACTTTTCAATGATTTTGTTCATAGTGAATCGTTCAGAAAAAATTAAATTCTTCACTGAATCCTTTTTCTATGATTAAGGTGACTTCTTAAAGTGATCTTTGATTTTCATACATTAGAGTCAGATTCCTTCAAAACAAGATTTTTTTAAAATGGTAATTGCACTCTCATTTATGTCAGTCCTAAAATAGTGCTTAAATAGTGCCTTTCTATGTTCTGGCCACTGTGCATGCACAATCTTATTAACTCTGCAAATAGCCCTATGGAGTGAGTATCACTATTATCACCCCATACTAGAGATGGAGAAACTGAGGCTTAAAGAGGTTAAGAAAGCCAGATCTGCCTATTTGGAAACAAAAATTTCTAACAGGTTGTTCCATGAGCCAGAGAAGTATGTTAATGAGATAAATGACTGCAAGGGTCTGGATTTGCCACATGTCAGATTAACCCCCTGAATCATCAGTTATGTATAGTAAAAAGGGTGTGTGTGTAAAAAAGTGAAGGATAAATGGGGTGGGAGGAATGGAAATCTGGTAGACCTTATAAAATACAACTGTACTGGAAAAGCTGCCTCTCTAAGTGACTTGCTTTTCCCGGGGCACAGATTGGCTCAGAGAGGGTGGAGGCAGCTGGCAGCTTCTCTCGGCAGACAAACAGGGTTGGCTGTGGGGAGGCCCCTGGGAAGAGCAAATCCCTGTCTGCTGGGAATGCTGGTTTTGTAATTAAATTAAGGATAAGGAAAACTATACTGAAAATTCTGCTTGGTGGCTCAGAATTTGAATTTCACTGCTTCTGTTTGTTGTTGCTGCAGCTAGTATAATAAAAATCATAATTTTTTTTCTTTTTTTTGAGACCAGAGTCTTGCTCTGTCACCCAGGCTGGAGTGCGGTGGCATGATCTCGGCTCACTGCAAGCTTCACCTCCTGGATTCATGCCATTCTCCTGCCTCAGCCTCCCCAGTAGCAGGGACTAGGTGCCTGCCACCATGCTCGGCTCATTTCTTTTTGTATTTTTAGTAGTGATGGAGTTTCACTGTGTTAGCCAGGATGGTCTCGATCTCCTGACCTCGTGATCTGCCCACCTTGGCCTCCCAAAGTGTCTGTTTTCTTTTTAAGGACAGTTATTAGGTAGAAATTTTAAAAAGTCCATATCAGCCAGGCACGGTGGCTTACGCCTGTGGTCCCAGCACTTTGCGAGGCCGAGGTGGGTGGATCACTTGAGGTCAGGAGTTCGAGACCAGCCTGGCCAACATGGTGAAACCCTGTCACTACTAAAAATACAAAAATTAGCCAGGTGTGGTGGTGTGCGCCTGCAATCCCCGCTACTTGGGAGACTGAGGAAAGAAAATCACTTGAACCCGGGAGGTGGAAGTTGCAGTGAGCCGAGATCACACCACTGCACTCTAGCCTGGGTGACAGAGCGAGACTCCGTCTTAAAAAAAAAAAAATTTGCTTTAACTCTCTCCCCCACCTTCCACACTTATACGCAAGAGTTAGTTGTAGACGTGCTAAAACTTTACCCCTTCAGCATATATCTCCTAAAAGCAAGTAATTATCTTGTCATCTCTTACGATATAACATTGATGATTGATAGAATGCCATTATCCAATATATGGCATACATTGAAATTTCCCAGTTGTCCCAATAATGTCTTTTGTGGAATTTTAAAACAATTTCTGATCCAGGATCCAATCAAGGGTCATGCATTGCAGTTATTTTTAGGTCCCTTTAGCTTCTTTTAATCTGGAACATTTCTTGACATTCTTTTTCGTTCTTGAAGTCACTGTCATTTTTGAAGTGTCCAAGTGAGTTGCTTTACAGCATGTCTCTCAATTTGGATTCAACAGACTGTTTTCTAATGTTAAATTCATGAGACTCAGTTGAGACAGTCAAGTGACCTAGCTGGCGTTTTTTATATTATATATGTATTATTTACATGCAAATATAAATGTAGAATGATATACTATAAAATTCATGTAAGTACATGATAAGAACATTTAAATGATTTTTAAAAGTACAAAGTAACAAGAGAAGTTCCTTTGTCAATGGTGACAGCATTAACAGGTTTTTGTGTTCTGTCCTGAAACACATTTATGTATATACCAGCCATAACCATCTCCACGTTTAGCAAAAGGAGCCGTGCAATGAAAAGCACAGACGCTGTGGTCCAGTGACGGGCAATTCCCAGGGCGGAATGAACCTTGCAGTTTTCCCTGGCTTGATGAACATCGCATGTGACTGCTTTCCATCCCCTTTGTGAGAAGCCTTCATGGGCTTGTATTGAGACAGCAGGCTTTTGCTGACTAATATCAACCAAGGGCAATGTACATGATATTACCTAATCAAACATAACCCTTATGGCGTTGACTGGGGAAAACTGGTGGTCAGTTAACTCTGAGATGCATTTAACGAAGCTCAAGATTATAAGCTGAACTCAGGAATGACAGCCTTTGCTAAAAGTGAGTGTTAGGATCGTTTCCTTTTTTTTCCAAAAAAAAAAAACAAAAACTCAGACTCTCTAAAAATATGATAAAATTCATACGACATAAAATTTACAATCAGAGACATTTAGTACATTCTCAGTGTTGTGCAACCATCACTGTGATCTAGTTCCAAAATATTTTCATCACCCCAAAAGGAAACCCTGTATCCATTAGCAGTCACTCTGATTTCTCTCTTCCCTCAGTCCTTGTTAACCGGGAATCTGCTTCTATCTCTATGGATTTGCTGATTTGGACATTTCACAGAATCATACAATATGCGGCCTTCTGTGACTTGAAAACACAATGTTTTCAAGCTTCATCTATGTTGTTGCATGTATCAGCACTTCATTCCTTTTCCTGGCCGAATAGTGTGGCTAAATGTGGCCTGGATAACCACCTTGTAAAATCCTTTCATCAGTCGATGGTCTATTTCTAAATATTGCTGTAAACCTTGGATTGAAGGGAGTCTCCTGTATGGGAGTTTTAAAATCACAGAATCGTGAACTGTCAACAGTCTCCTTAGGTCAGCAATTAAGTATGCCAAAAAATAAATTGTTTAAAAATCATCAGGTCCCTGCTATTAACAGCTGATAGTGCTCTGAAAGGTAAAAGGCAGAAGCACTTGACAAGAATGTAGAGGCTCTAGGATTTTGACAATAGTGATCTGTCTTCTTACACCACTAACCTCCTGAGGAGCCCCTCTTGGGTGATAGACCCTGAGACACCCAAGCTGCTGAAATAATCCCCTCGGTCTTGAGTCAGATGGAGCAGAATGGTCACTCCTCACAGGGCAGCTTAGGAAAGGGGCAGCCACAGGCAACACAGGTGATGCTGGCTCCCTCCTTAACTGCAAAGAAGTGCTTCCCTTTTCTATGCATCATTAAAAAAAAAAAAAAAAGAAAACCCAGAAAATGTCCTCCTCTTTGAACAAAAGATTTGAGAGTTTCTCTTGTGAATAAGATATTGCTGGCTGCTTACTTCAACCTAGATCTTTACTGTGGTTGTGTGTGTGTCTAGAACCATCTAGACAGGGATTAGCAAGAAACCCTAAGAATTCATGTGCTGGCTAATGATGGAAAATCCCAGGATTTAAAAGGAGCAGGGAAAAAACCGCCAGACTTGCTTTCCAGACAGATGCAAAATCTTCACCTTCCCTAAAATTAAAGTCTTGAGTCCCGTGGTGGGGCAGGGAGTGAAGGAAGGCCAAGCCCTGGGAGCAGGAAGATATGTCAAATTGCTGAGACCTCAGTGGCCCTCAGCATTGTTTAAGAGAAGAAACCTGACAAAGAATAATCGATTGCCCCCTCTCCCTCCCCAGCTTGTCTCAGCTTTTCCATACTTAGCATTTTAAAGACTTGAACAAGAAAGGGCAGCCTGCAGGGAGCCAAAATCAGTGTAGCTGGCCTTCCATATCCTCGGGTTTTGCGTCCCTGGATTCAACCAACCGAGGATTGAAAATATTTGAAAAAGGGAATTGTGTCTGTACTGAACATGTACAGACTTTTTTCCTTGTCATTATTTCCCAAACAATATGCTACAACTATTTACAGAGCATTGACATTGTAATAGGTATTATAAGTAATCTAGAGATGATTTAAAAGATATGAGAGGACGTATATAGGTTATATGCAAATACTACACCATATTATAGAGGGAACTTGAGCATCCTTGAATTTTGGTATCCGAAGTTGTGGGTCCAGGAAACAATCAGATAGTGAGGGATGACTGTCTAGGCAACAAGAAAAAGGGCATCCTGAAAGGGGGCCTAAGGCCTGCTCTCTGTACTTTTGATGGTGTAAATCTGACTCTCTGGAGAGATTGTTTTTTGTTTCCCCAGCCAACTGTGCCCGTCTTACCCACATCCGTTTCTCCCTCTTGTCATTTATCCATCCCTTCTTTTCAAGTCCTTCTCAAAATCCTGACAGTTACATCCCTCCTTGGCTAAGATATTTACTAGTAGGTAGGGCTTTCTTCCTTCTCCATGGACCACAGCTGCCCATGACCAATACATCAAGTTCGGTATCTGTTGTCTTTCCAAGGCCTCTGGGTCAAGGTCAGCTAGTGCAGAAGGAGGAAAATACTTTCTGGTCACCTGTCTTTAGCTTTAAAGCTTCTGGAATATTAAAAGCAATCAGCACAGGCTTTTCTACAGCGTGTTTTTGAGACCCACTTGAGAATTTGGGTGGGGTTCGAAGAAACCAAATGTCTGGCGTATCCCAGGGGATATTAGTCACCCAAATGATGTCTCAGGATATAAAAACATATTAGACAAGTTCATACATGGGAGTAAGTGTCAGACTGGCCACTCCTTGTTGAAGCTTGAGGTTTTGAAATTCTGATCTACTTTCTCAAAGAGGTTTTTTGTTTGCTTTAAAACTAAAAAGGTCAATGGAGAAGGATTCTGGGAACTTTTTGAATGTAATTTCTTTACTAAGGTATAATAACAATTGAAAAAAGGGAAGGGGAGTGCAAGGAAAAGGTAGGCATGACAAATATAGGTATAGACCCCAAACATCATCTCTGCGTTAACTTGTGCACCATCTGCAGTTGGACGGCTGGGTTGGACTCTGGTCTTTGTATGTCAGGAGAGACTGAGAAAAATTCTAGAGAAAGACAAGCCTGGAGCCAAAGGGGCCATGAGGCTTTGGTGTATACAAAAGGGGTGGCATTAGTATAAACTCAAGTTCTGAAAAGTTGGGCCTCTTCACAGGGTAAATTGCTGGACTTATTAGAGGCTATGAAGCAAATCAGTTACCTCAAAGGCCCTGGAAAAGTTGGCAGGCTCTTAGTCACCAAATTCCAGAAGACTCAAGCAAGAAAGTCCTTGAGTTCTGATGGGACTAGATTCAGCCAATTAAAAAAAAAGTTTCTGTGCACAGAGACTGTTCATATGTAAACAAAAAGATCCCAAATAATTATGGAGGTTGGACAAGAAGACATTCTATAAGAAAAAGTGGTTTTTATTAAAAAAAAAAAAAAAAAAAAAAAAGAAGAAGAAGAGAAAAAAGCTTATATTCTCCCAAGTCAGCATTGAGAGATGATTCCAATAGCTAATGTTCCCCTTTCTCTGGAGTCGCACCATCCGTTATGGAAGCCATCAGCCACATGTAGCTATTGAGCACTCCAAATTGATGTGCATTGTGGTATAATATACACACTGGATTTCAAAGACTTACCATGAAAAAAAGAACGTAAAATGTCTCATCAATAATTTTTTCATGTGGATTTGTTAACGTAATTATTTTAGAAATATTGGGTTAAAATATACTAAGATTAATTTCACCCCTTAAGTTATTTTAATATGGCTACTAGAAAATGTAAAAATTACTTATGTGGCTTATGTTATATTCTTATTGAACACGTTGCTTTAGAGTCCTTTATTAATAATCACTCATAGTCATGCTTAAGGGGGATGCTTCTCCTTTGTTAACATCAACACAAGCATGTGTAGTATGGGCCTACAGCATGTCTAGAATGCCTGAAAGTCGATTTACTGAAGGTCAGGGTCATGCCACTACGGCAGAAACACAGAGGGTCTTATTGATGAAAGCAATGGATTTTAACCTTTCTGGAGCTGCTTGAATTATGACCCAGCTCCCCTCACTTTCAGGGTTCTAGTAATAGTAGGTATCTAATAGTAGCATTGGGTTCTATCATTTACAGCACCTAGAACAGTGTCCATAGTAGACACTTTATAAGCATTCACTATTACTCACTCTTTTCTCAGTAAAATGAAACTCTATATAAATGACACTAATAGAATTCCCCATGAGTGTTTTTGCCCCAGTTTTTAAACGTAGGGAACATTGGCCCCTATTTTGCCCATCTATAAGCTGTCAGGGCCTGCTATTGATTGGATCTGGTACTTGAACCAGTGCTGGAATGCAGATGCTCTTTCTAGGGAGTAAGGTTTGGACACAGTCTGTGGTTCCCCATGCCACTCCCTGGGTGCCTGGGATGGATCTTATTTCTGGGGCACCTACTTAAGCATTAAGCATTTTATGTAGTCTCCTTATCTTACTTCCCTCTTGTCCTCTCTGAGACCTTTGTCCTTTTTTACTCTGGACATCTTGGGTCATGGTGTTTGTCAAGCTTTGGATCCCCCTTTAGCTGAAATGTTACCCCACCAACCACATGGCCCCTGCTCAATAAATGTGGCCACATCCAATGGCAATTATTTTAAAATAATACAGAAATTTTGTTTTTAGTCAGCTATTAGCAACTAGGTACTGTGGATCTCAACCATTCAGCTACTATTTAGATCATCCAGATCAGTGGCTCTGAATGAGAGAGAAAATTTGTAATGACCTGGGTACATCTTCAAAGGACACATTTCCTGGGACCCATTCTTAGAAATCTTGATTTCATGGGTCTGGGGTGCTACCTTGGGATCTGTACTTTTAAAAAGGTCCCAAAGGCTGGGTGAGGTGCCTCATATGTATAATCCCAGCAATTTTGGGAGGCCAAGGTGGGAGGATTACTTGAGCCCAGGAGTTCAAGACCAGCCTGGGCAACATGATGAAACCCTGTCTCTGCGAAAAATACAAAAAATTAGCTTGGTGTGGTAGTGCATGCCTATAGTCCCAGCTACTCGGGAAGCTGAGGTAGGAGGATCGCTTGAGCCTGGGAGGCAAAAGGGTTGCAGTGAGCTGAGATAGCATCACTGCATACCAGCATGGGTGACAGATGAGACCATGTCTCAACAATAACAACAACAACAACAACCTCCCAATATGACTCAGGTGAATGCACTTGATTAAGAATTACAAGTGAGACAACAATGGGAATACATATTTTCTATCATTTTGGGTGTTTAATAATTTTTGGTGTGAAGATTAGATGGCTAATATTTTAGTTCAAACTTCATAGCATACATTTGTAGATTTTATAAATTAGCATACTCCCTGGCATATAGCAAGCAATAACTAAAAGATTGCTGAATTGATGACTGTCTTAGTCCATTTGCACTGCTGTAACAAAATGCCTGAGACTGGGCAATTTATAAAGAACAGAAATTTATTTCTCACATTTCTGGAGACTGGGAAGTCCAAGATCCGAACAGCAGTGAATTTGGTGTCTGGTGAAGATCTTCTTGCTGAGTCCTCACTTGGTAGAAGAGTGGAAGAGCAAAAAGTGGCCTAAGCTAGTTCCATTCAGCCCTTTAATAGGGCACTAATCCATTCATGAGCCCTCACTGAAGTGGCATCATTGTCTGGGGTAAATACCTGGGGTTCATCGTCTCGTGCAGAGAAGGTTAATAACACAGACATACACACATGGAGTGAGTTAAGGAGTAGAAAGTTTAATAGGCAGAAGAAAGGAGAGAGGAGAGCAGTTCTCTTTCTTGTAAAAGGGAGCCGTCTGATGAGGAGAAGTGGCAAACCGCAGCAGATTTTATAGGCAGGGTTGAGGAGACAGTGTCTGATTTACGTAGGGCCCACAGATTGGTTCAACCAGGTGTCACGTTTATTTATTTTTATTATATATTTTTAAAATTATACTTTAAGTTCTAGAGTACATGTGCACAACGTGCAGGTTTGTTACATAGGTATACATGTGCCGTGTTGGTTTTCTGCACCCATTAACTAGTTATTTACATTAGGTATTTCGCCTTACACTTTCCCTCCCCCAGCCCCCTACCCCACAACAGGCCCTGGTGTGTGATGTTTCCCGCCCTGTGTCCGAGTGTTCTCATTGTTCAATTCCCACCTATGAGTGAGAACATGTGGTGTTTGATTTTCTGTCCTTATGATAGTTTGCGGAGAATGATGGTTTCCAGCTTCATCCACGTCCCTACAAAGGACATGAACTCGTCCTTTTTTATGGCTGCATAGTATTCCATGGTGTATATGTGCCACATTTTCTTTTTCTTTTTTTTTTTTTGAGGCGGGGTCTCGCTCTGTTGCCCAGACCAGAGTGCAGTGGCACGATCTCAGCTCACTGCAAGCTCCACCTCCCGGGTTCATGCCATTCTCCTGCCTCAGCCTCCCGAGGAGCTGTGACTATAGGTACCCGCCACCATGCCTGGCTTATTTTTTTTGTATTTTTTAGTAGAGATGGGGTTTCACTATGTTAGCCAGGATGGTTGTGCCACATTTTCTTAATCCAGTCTATCATTGATGGACATCTGGGTTGGTTCCAAGTCTTTGCTATTGTGAATAGTGCCGCAATAAACATATGTGTGCATGTGTCTTTATAGTAGCATGATTTATAATCCTTTGGGTATATACCCAGTAATGGGATCGCTGGGTCAAATGGTATTTCTAGCTCTAGATCCTTGAGGAATCGCCACACTGTCTTCCCCAATGGTTGAACTAATTTACACTCCCACTAGCAGTGTAAAAGTGTTCCTATTTCTCCACATCCTCTCCAGCATCTGTTGTTTCCTGACTTTTTAATGATTGCCATTCTAACTGGTGTGAGATGGTATCTCATTGTGGTTTTGATGCGCATTTCTCTGATGACCAGTGATGATGAGCATTTTTTCATGTGTCTGTTGGTTGCATAAATGTCTTCTTTTGAGAATTGTCTGTTCATATCCTTTGCCCACTTTTTGAAGAGGTTTTTTTTTTTTAATTGTAAATTTGTTTAAGTTTTTTGTAGATTCTGGATATTAGCCCTTTGTCAGATGGGTAGATTGCAAAAATTTTCTCGCATTCTGTAGGTTGCCTGTTCACTCTCATGTTAGTTTCTTTTGCTGTGCAGAAGCTCTTTAGTTTAATTAGATCCCATTTGTCTATTTTGGCTTTTGTTGCCATTGCTTTTGGTGTTTTAGTCATGAAGCCTTTGCCCATGCTTATGTCCTGAATGGTATTGCCTAGGTTTTCTTCCAGGGTTTTTATGGTTTTAGGTCTAACATTTAAGTCTTTAATCCATCTTGAATTAATTTTTGTATAAAGTGTAAGGAAAGGACCCAGTTTCAGCTTTCTACATATGGCTAGCCAGTTTTCCCAGCACCATTTATTAAATTGGGAATCTTTTCCCATTGTTGTTCTTGTCAGGTTTGTCAATGATCAGATGGTTGTAGATGTGTGGTGTTATTTCTGAGGCCTCTGTTCTGTTCTATTGGTCTATATATCTGTTTTGGTACCAGTACCATGCTGTTTTGGTTACTGTAGCCTTGTAGTATAGTTTGAAGTCAGGTAGCATGATGCCTCCAGCTTTGTTCTTTTTGCTTAGGATTGTCTTGGCAATGCGGGCTCTTTTTTGGCTCTACATGAGCTTTAAAGTAGTTTTTTCAGTTCAGTGAAGAAAGTCATTGGTAGCTTGATGGGGATCAAATTCAAACATAATATTAACCTTAAATGTAAACAGGCTAAATGCCCCAATTGAAAGACATATACTGGCAACCTGGATAAAGAGTCAAGACCCATCAGTGTGCTATATTCAGGAGACCCATCTCAAGTGCAGAGACACACACAGGCTCAAAATAAAGGGGCGGAGGAAGATCTACCAAACAAATGGAAAGCAAAAAAGAGCAGCGGTTGCAATCCTAGTCTCTGATAAAACAGACTTTAAACCAACACAGATCAAAAGAGACAAAGAAGGCCATTACATAATGGTAAAGGGATCAATTCAACAAGAAGAGCTAACTATCCTAAATATACATGCACCCAATACAGGAGCACCTAGATTCATAAAGCAAGTCCTTAGAGACCTACAAAGAGACTTAAAATTTATTTTTAATTTTTATAGATTTAGTGAGTATAATGGCAGATTTCTTATTTTTTCCCCCCCTGAGACGGAGTCTCACTCTGTTGCCCAGGCTGGAGTGCAGTGGCATGATCTCGGCTCACTGCCACCTCTGCTGCATGGGTTGAAGCGATTCTCCTGCCTCAGCCTCCAGAGTACCTGGGACTATAGGCATATGCCACCATGCCCAGCTAATTTTTGTATTTTTAGTAGAGACGGGGTTTCACTGTGTTAGCCAGGATGACCTCGATCTCCTGACCTTGTGATCTGCCTGCCTTGGCCTCCGAAAGTGCTGAGATTACAGATGTGAGCCACTGTACCTCGCCAGATTTCTTACATGTGCAGATTTCTTACATTTCTCCTGCCCTCCTGCCTTTTGGAGTCTCCAGTGTCTATTATTCTACTCTGCATGTCCATGTATATCCATCGTTTAGCTCCCACTTAACAAGTGAAAATATGCAGTATTTGCCTTCTGTTTCTCAGTTATTTTACTTCGGATAATGGCCTCCAATCTCATCTATGTTGCTGCAAAGTATGTGATTTCTTTCTTTTTTTTGGCCGAGTAGTATTCCATAGCACAAATATATATGTTATATATGTTACATATATGTTATATATAATATGTGTATATATGTTATATATGTATATATACATATAATGTGTATGACATGTATAACACATATACATATAATATATGACATGTAATATACATATATACACATATAATACATATATACATATGTAACATATATGTTATATACATGTTATATATAATGTATATATAATACTATATATATAATACTTAAAATTTATTTTATTTTATTTTAATTTTAAGTTCTGGGATACACGTGCAGGATGTGCAAGTTTGTTACATAGGTAAACGTGTGCCATGGTGGTTTGCTGCACCTATCAACCCATCACCTAGGTATTAAGCACCCTGCCTGCACTAGCTATTTATCCTGATGCTCTCTCTCCCCCAGCCCCTGATAGGCCCCAGTGTGTGGTGTTCCCCTCCCTGTGTCCATATGTTCTCATTGTTTAGCTCCCACTTATAAGTGAGAATATGAGTACATACCATATTTTAAAAATTCGGTCCTCCATTGATGGATACTTGGATTGATTTCATATCTTTACTATTGTGAATAGGGCTGTGATAAACATACAAGTGCAGAATCTTTTTGATATAATGATTTTTCCCCCTTTGGGTATATACCCAGTATTGGGATTGCTGGATAGAATAGTGATTCTATTTTTAGTTATTTGAGAAGTCTCCATACTGTTTTTCATAAAGGTTGTACAAATTTACATTCCCACAAAAAGAGCAGAAGTTCCTTTTTCTCTGCATCTTTACCAACATCTGTTGTTTTTTCAACTTCTTAATGATAGTCATTCTGACTGGTGTAATATGGTATCTTATTGTGGTTTTAATTTGCATTTCTCTGATGATTAGCGATGTTGAGCGTTTTTTCACATTTGTTGGCTGCTTATATGCCTTCTTTTGAAAAAAGTCTGTTCATGTCCTCTGCCCACCTTTTAGTGTTGCTATTTGTTTTTTCTTGTTGAGTTCCTTGTAGATTCTAGATATTAGCCCTTTGTTGGATGCATAGTTTGCAAATGTTTTTTCCCATTTTGTGGGTTGTCTGTTTATTCTGCTGATTGCTTCTTTTGCTGTGCAGAAGCTTTTTAGTTTAATTAAGTCTCATTTGTCTATTTTTGTTTTTGTTGTGTTTGCTGTTGAGGACTTAGTCATAAATTCTTTGCCTAGAGCCAATGTCCAGAAGAGTTTTTCCTAAACTTTTGTCTAGGAATTTTAGTTTTGGGTCTTATATTCTTCTTGAGTTAATTTTTGTCTATGGTGAGAGGTATGGGTCCAGTTTCATTCTTCTGCTCACAGCTATCCAATCGTCCCAGCACCATCTATTGAATAGGGTGTCCTTTCTCCAGTGTATATTTTTGTTGATTTTGTCAAAGATCAGTTGGTTGTAGGTATGTGGCTTTATTTCTGGGTTCTCTATTCTGTTCCATTGATCTATGTGTCTATTTTTATACCAGCACCATGCTGTTTTGGTTACTATAGCCTTGTAGTATAATTTGAAATCAGGTAATTTGATGCCTCCAGCTTTACTGTTTTCTTAGGATTGCTTAGGAGCTATTTGAGTTCTTTTTTGGTTCCATATGAATTTGAGGATTCTTTTTTCTAATTCTGTGAAAAATGATGTTGGTAATTTGATAGAGATTGCATTGAATCTGTAGATTGCTTTGGACAGTATGGTCACTTTAACAATGATTTCAAGATATCTTTAGCTTTAAAAATGTATTAAGCATGGTAACTATAGTTAATAATAATGAATTGTAATTTTCAAAATTGCTGAGAGTAGATTTTAAATGTTCCCACCATAAAAAAATGCTAAGCAGATGAGGTGATGGATATGCTGTTAATTTGATTTACTCCTTCCATAATGTATACATATATCAAAACATTGCATTGTACCCCATGAATATATATATATATATAACTTGTCAATTAAAAATAAAAATTTAAATGTGTATTGAATGTTTCCATCAAATTTTATATGCCTTAAATAAATGAGAACTGTGCCTCTGAAGAGTCTGGCAGGTGGCCCCTTGGAGGAGGCCAGCTTCAGAGCTGTCTCCTCAAAGAAGACTTGGATGGGGTAGTTCATTTGTTTTTGAACACAGAAAGGATGCAGCTGTAGGAGGGGCCTTTATCAACACCCAGGCCCACTCTGCAGCAGTTAATTGCCACTTCCTGTCTAGATAATACAGCACAATAGACTGAGCCCATCTGCTGTTTGCATCCCCCATGCCACCCACATGGGCATTGTTTAAGGTGGTGGAGGTCTAACAAGCAAGACTGACAGCGAGTATGTCAGTGGGAGACTGGTTCATGGATCTCTGTTAGCCTCAGGAATGGTTTCCACAGGTCAGGCTGACCTTCTGTGGCTGCCCTGCAAAGGGCCACACCTGTGCCTGCAAATACAGCTGCTGGTGTCTTCACACAGCTCAGCTCCCTGACCTGTAGACCTCTAACTGGAATGTTCTTTGGTGGTTAGGTCTGATGTTTCTGTTACAGGAAAAGGTTCCCGATCCAGACCCCAAGAGAGGGTTCTCGGATCTCATGCAAGAAAGAATTCAGGGTGAGTCTGCTGTGCAAAGTGAAAGCAAGTCTATTAAGAAAGTAAAAGAACAAAAGAATGGCTATTCCATAGACATACCAGCCTTGAGGGCTGCTGGTTGCCCAATTTTATGGTTGTTTCTTGATGATATGCTAAACAAGGGGTGGATTATTCATGCTTCCCCTATTAAGACCATATAGGGTAACTTCCTGATGTTGCCATGACATTTGTAAACTGTCATGGCACTGGTGGGAGTGTAGCAGTGAGGATGCCCAGAGGTCACTCTCCTTGCCATTTTGGTTTTGGTGGGTTTTGGCTGGCTCCTTAACTGCAACCTGTTTTATCAGCAAGGTCTTTATGACCTGTATTTTGTGCTGCCCTCCTATCTCATCCTGTGACTTAGAATGCCTTAACCATCTGGGAATGCAGCCCAGGAGGTGTCAGCCTCATTTTACCCAGCTCCTATTCAACATGGAGTTGTTCTGGTTCACATGCCTCTGACATTTCCACAGGCTGCTTTGTGTAGAGTTTTAAAGAACAAACAACCCACAAACCTATCTAAAAACAGTTGAACTGATGCAAATTTTAAAAATGACTGAAAAATAACCTTTATGGGGTAGGAGCCCTGTCCAAAGCAGTGCTTTCAAGGGCCCTGTGGGAACTCCACACCCACGTAGTTAGCTAGTTGCATCTCTTTACCCACATTAGATGGTGATTTTAATTTGTTTTTAACCTAGCAAGAATTTGTTCAGTGATGTTTCTCTTTCACCAACCTCCATGTCGGAGAAGGAAGACAGGTCACGTTCTCAAATTGTCCTTCCTTTTCACTCTCATAAAAGTCCTGTTGTCCCCTTCCGTTTCTCCCCTGCTCAGACATGTCCTCACTCCCTCCCAAGCCTTCAGGAGTCTTTGTATCTGCAGAGAAAGGAGGAGCTCAAATTAGTTTGGCAGGTCAATAGAGGCAGAAAGAGGAACAAGGGTGGGCAGAGTTTCCACAAGTGGCTTTGCACATCCCTGAGCTGCACCTTGCACCAGCGATCCCCTACCTATGCTTCACTGCCAATGACAGCAGGTCAGTGTAAAATAATCCAGGAACCACAGGCTGCCCAGGGGCTGCTGCTGCCTCTTGCTCAAATGAACATTACTCTCTGCTGGGAGCGGGGAGTCCACAAGCATGGATGAAAACATCATGTCTCAGATTCAGAATTTGAGAAGGAGCAAGAAAGGAAGTCATCACAGACACAGAAATATTGGGAACCCGATCGAACTTAAGTAGTGGACATTGGAGCATTATTTCTCTTAGTGTTGGCATTCCCAGTGTTAGAAGGGACACTATTCAGTCAACACATATTTATCAGGTACCAGCTATGTGTCAGGCTTCTGTACTAACTGCTGAGGTGCTGTGAGTGACAGTCCTGCTTTCACAGAGCTCATAGTTGAGAGTAGTAGTCTCCAAACACTTAGTCATTTTACATCCCTATAGGAAAAACATTGAGCTGAACTACTCTGTTTTTTATTTATAAATTATGTAATATATTGCTATATTATGCACATCAAGTAAAATGATTTGTGTACATTACAAAATGGACAGGCAAAATAAATTAATCCAGAGGAGATACAAATGCATATATCTATAAATTTCTAATATTTTCTTCTCACCCTCCAATGGCTTATTTTGCACAAGTTCTGGGATGCAGGCACCCACTGTAGAGATGACAGATGGGATTAAGAGTGTGATCCAGTGTGAGATTTTCTGGATTCTGATGTTGGCTCCAGTCCATACTTTTTGTGTGACCTAGGATTTGTTTCTTAAGTGCTCAGAGTCTAAGTTTCTCCATGTGTAAAATGGGTTTTATAATAATACTTTCCTCGGTGTTTTAGTGAAGATGGAATGAGGTGATCCATGTAAAGTGCTTAGAAGTCTTCCTGGCATTTGGAAAGAGTGCATAAATGTTATTATTTTGATTATTACAGTCTCTTCGGAGAGAAAAACACTAACCAACTCAGTATTTAATTTCAACTGTGATGAGTACCATGCAGGGCAAGTCTAGGATGCTAGGAGGGTGTATTGGGAAGACTTAACCTAGTCAGTTTTGAGCTGTGTTTGGAGTTCAGGAGGGAGCCAAGGTTAGAGCAGGAGCAGAGCATTCCCAACTGAGAAACAGCACCTGTGAAGGCTGAGGCAGGAGAGAGCTTAACTCCTTGGGGGAGGAGACGAGGGCCCAGTGAGAAGGCAAGAACATTAACAGGTCCAACAGGAGAAGCAGGCTGACTGGAGACCATGTCGGTCTTCGTGGGCATTGTATCCATCAAGGATCTGTTACCAAAACCAAAACCCATTTGCAGTCGTTTCAGCAGAAAAAGGAGTTTATTAGAGGATACGAAGATACTTTCAAAATCTCCAGAGGGCCAGAAAGTCAGGCTTGTAGGCCAGGAGGTCAGAACAAGGCTCAAATCAACCACACCCTGGGAGTGAATCAGAAAGGGTCTCTGCAGCTGCCTCCAAGTCTAGAGCCCCTCAGCACAGCTCATGCCACTGTTGCCCCTAGGAGCTGGATACCACCACTGCCACCCTTTCTAGCAAATGGATTCTGCACAGTTGGCTTGCTCATGGGCTCAATTCCAAATGAAGCTGTTTGTGAGACTATCTGATTGGCAGAGCTTGGATCACATGGTGAGGTCTAGCTGCAAGGGAATCAGGGAAAGTCAGTTTTCTGGCTTCAGCTGTGGGGAGGTAAGAACCCCTAAGGTGGGAAAGTCCCCAAATATGGGAATGATGTCAAGGATTTTGGGCTTAACTGCTTTCACATCATCACATGGTCTGCTGTGGTCAGGAGAGCTGGAGAGGGGCAGAGAGGGTCAATCATCTTTGTAGAAATAAAAAAGAATAAACAAGCCTCAAATAGCCAAACCCCAAACCCAACCATTTGGGAAATTAAAAAATGCTACCTCCTGGAAACTTTGTCCATTTATTTGCAACAAATCTAACAAACACTCTGAAGAGGTGGTGCTCAAGGGAGCTGTGCAGTGGGTTTGGATGAATGTGCAATCAACGCTGGGCAAACATCCCTATTAAAGGGCGCGTTGTTCCAGGTTACAGTTTCTCTCAAGCTTAGGGTAGATCCTTTCTCTCAAAGACACAAACTGGAAAGCCCTGACTCAGGTGCCCAAATTAGGTTTGTTTGTGGGGTGGTGGACCAAGCATTGGAAGGTCCAACAGGACAGAAGTATGAGATGGGAACATTTTGGCATGTCCAGAGGAAGATGGTTAGTTAAGGAAGCAAGATGAAGGTTGGGCAGAGAAGCTGCTTTCTTAAGAAGCAGCTTGCCGGGCATGGGAGCTCATGCCTCTAATCCCAGCACTTTGGGAGGCTGAGGTGGACAGATCACCTGAAGTCAAGAGTTTGAGACCAGCCTGACCAACATGGAGAAACCCTGTCTCTACTAAAAATGCAAAATTAGCTGGGTGTGGTGGTGCATGCCTGTAATCCCAGCTACTCGGGAGACTGAGGCAAGAGAATTGCTTGAACCCGGGAGGCAGAGCTGGGAGGCAGAGATTGTGGTGAGCTGAGATTGTGCTATTGCCCTCCAGCCTGGGCAACAGGAGCAAAATTCCTTCTCAAAAAAAAAAAAAAAAAGAGAGAGAGAAAAAAGAAAAAGCTGCATTTTTTCTTAAAGCACCTCCTAATGAGATCATGATTTTCATCGATGCAGGAAGCTGGTTGAGTTGGCAGAGCGTTTTTTTGTAACAGAAACAAATTATAGCTTAATTCAGATAATAAATAATGCACTTCTAAACACAGAGCAAAATGTATTAAACAAATGGCTGTGGAATAGAAGGTCAAAATGAAACTGTGGTAAGAGGATTTCTATGCAGCTCAATATTTTCTGTTTATAGGCTGACTTGGAGCCAAAAATATGATTCTCATTCAGTTGCATTATTAAAAATAAAATGATCTAGTAAGTTAAAAATGGAAGCCTGATGAATCTTCTAGTATTATGTATATAATATAGGCATGTCGAGAGAGAAAATCTTAACTAATTATTTTAATGATTTAATAAAAACCAGAACTTCTTAACTGATTATCTAGCAAGTTAAAAACATTGCACACCAGTTAAATGTAACAAACTTTTTCTTATCCACATACCTACACGTGTGCCACCTGATATCACTTGACTGTGTTTTTGGTATCAGCATCCCTCTGAGACTTGTACTAGTTTTATTTCAGTGCTTTTCTTCTAAAACAGTGGTTCTTAAACTTTTGGGGAGCTCATAAATCCCCTTAGTATTTGACTCTCTCCCTTAAAAACTGCAGTCTCATCTTACTCCTGCAACAAATTTCAAGGAGTTTCAAGGACCCCCAATTAAACTACTGCCTTAAACCTCAGTTTTCTCCCCATAAATCATGGCAAAGGGAGACAGGGAGCTCAGGCTGGTGTCAGTGATGATATTTGCAAGGATGGAAAGTCCCCACTGGGACTGCTTGTATGTAGTCCCCTGAAATACTGGATTCAGTGGTGCCAGCTTAATGGCCAGGAGAAGTTTTGTACCAAGAACTAACCGATCAGTGTTTTTTTTTTTTTTTTTGAAACAGGGTCTGGTTCTGTCACCCATGCTGGAGTGCAGTGGTACAATTTTGGCTCACTGCAGCTTCGGCCCCCTGGGCTCAAGTGATCCTCCCACCTCAGCCTCCTGACTAGCTGGGACTGCAGGCTTGTGCCACCAAGCCCAGCTACTTTTTGTAGTTTTTGCAGAGACAAGTTTCGCCATGCTGTCCAGGTTGGTCTCAGATGCCTGAGCTCAAGCGATCTACCTACCTTGGCCTCCCAAAGTGCTGGGATTATAGGCCTGAGCCACTGTGCTGGTCTGATTAGTTTTTAATAACTATAGTGTGCTAGGTAGAATGGAAGTGGAAATGGCCACAGCACTGCTGCCTTCTGGCTGCCTGGGACCCTCTATGTCTGGCCCACCTCCACAAGAAAACGGACCCTGCCAGCACCACTATGATGCCTTCCCCCCAGGAATCCTGCGGTGTTAGTGCTTTTGAAATATACATTCCTGTTAAGTTCTTAATGATGAAGAATAGCTTCCTCATTGAGTTTCTACTTCTAAGTATACATATGCATTTTGAGAGGAAGGAGCTTTTATGTTTTAACTCAAAGGGTGTCTAATGGCAACGTCCTCTCTGATTGGTCTGGGCACAGGGGACAGCAATTGGGAGCAGAGTTTGGGGATGGGTCCTTTGTAAAATCCCTAAAACTCCTGAACAGAAGATAGTCATTTAATTGCAAAATTACACATAAGGAAGAAAATGAAATACCCTTTTGGAGGATTAACAGGAAATATAAATTTCTATAAGGAGGTAGTTGATGTTCTTTTCCAAAGAGGTTGTGGTAAGGCTTCCAGGTTTCAGGTAAAAAATTTGGTTCTAATCCTGATTCTGCATTTTACTAATTCAGTGGAGATAGAGGAACTTTGGGGCTCTGCAAAAAGTACAGGCCTCACTTTGTGGCTTTAAGTTTTGAATATTGCCAGTGTAGCCATGGCAATAATTTTGGGAAAATTTCTCAACTTCCTGAGCCCAGTTTCCTCATCTGTAAAATGACACACCTGCCTCCCAGTGTTGTTATGTGGAATTAAGGAAATAATACCTGCTATGTATTTAATCAGGTCTAAGGTTCATATTTCCACCCATACATTAGAAAGTTATCTGAAATTGGGATGGTATTCAGGGGTCTAGACAACCCCAGTTTTATGGGGCCTGAACTTTCTATTATTCAGGGACCTTTTTAAAAAAGAGAAAATAATACGTGCAAAATGAGGTAAGAACATGAATATTTGTTTAAATGGGAAAATCACAACAAACCACAATTTCAAAAAAGCTGACATAAATCACAAACAACATAAAATACCATAAAAATACCATAATATTTGTAAAAATTAACTGCCTGGCCCACTTCTGTTATACTTGTTTGCCCTGCATTTTTGGAGGGGAGTGGACTGTATGACAATGAATTCATTACGTCTGTTTTCTATAGAGAGAATAGACAGTTCAGTCTTCCTTCTCAATGGTTGATGGAGATTTATTTTTTACTATAAGCAGTAAAATGTGTGTTTTCCAGCTTAACAACTATTTTTGGTAATGTCATATAAATCTTGAGAGTTTTTTGTCAAATTTGGGGAAAAACTCTATGAAGTTTCTTTCCTATACGAAGTATGAGATTTGAGAAAATTTTCCACAGACCAACTTCTGGCTCACATCCTTCACACCTTGTTTATTTTCTGCTACCCAGGCCATATGCTGCTGGTGAGCGTGGTGGGATGTGTTTATATTGGATACAACCTGGAGCCCTGCACCGGAGCATCTCACTGCCAGGAGAACTGGTGTGGTGGAGGAGAGAAGCGTGAAGCCATTTCTATCCCAGCACACCCAGCAGTAAGTCAACTGCAGAGACCACATACAAACGTCCCACTAAACCCAGACTAAATGTATCCCCAGCTCAACTTCCCCTTTAATAGGATCCCCAAGTTGCCCATGGCCACTCCAGTGCCACCCATGTAAGGGGAAGTGTGACAGAGGGGAATTCAGAGTGGAAAGAGACAGTGGTCTAACCGATTGCAGTTAAAATATCTTTTGCAAATTTTACAAAAATATATGGCCACGTGAACACACTGCTGGCCTCTCTCCCAGAACATTGGAAGGGCCCATGCAAATGAGGGGCCCTGAGGCTGAAGCTCTCTTAGATTCCCAGTAAATACACCCTGGATGGCATCCTTCAATTAATTGGCATTAGGTTTGCTTTCTTGCTGGGCATGTTACAGTTGGTGGCAACTTAGATTTGGTATCATATATGTAAAGCACCCCATACGGTACCTGGCACACACTGGAGGCTCACTAAGTGTTCCTTCCTCCCTTCTCTTGGTGAAAAATCAGCAAACAGAACTCCATCCCTGACAGGGGACTATGTCCTTCAAGTGAGTTATTGAAGAATCAGCCTTGTAAAAGTTGATATTCCATTAGTTTGCCTATAAAAATTTTAAATTGCAGTTTTTGAATTTATGGATCTTAGTTCAAGGTCAATAGAAAGTGATTGATGGGTAACCAGTGTGTGCCCAGGGACAGAAGATGTCCTGTTGCTTTGTCAGTGGTCGATGATAATGTACTCGTTTCCAGCCAACCACTAACAAGGCAAACCCATCGCTAAGAAACAGAAGAAAAAAAGAACAAATGGACTACACTGTATTAAAGACGCCCAAGCTCTGTAGGTGGAGGAGAGTTTTCCCAGAATCAGCCCAACACTGCCCTATCACCTGTCTGAAGGGCACGTGCCGGACAGTCTGAGCTCATCAGATTCAGGACATGAGGAACGTCGCCATGGTTTTCCTTTCTACTCCCCCTTCTTCCCTTCACTCTTTGCTTTCCTCCATCTTGGCCACATTTTCTAGATTGCTTACCGTCACTTTCTGAAACAAGAAAAAGTTCCACTTTTCATTGCTCGTTAATGCCAAATGACTCCCCATTCCCTCGAAGCTATTAATATGTATATAAATAACTAGGGCATAGAGTGCTGAAATGCAGTTGCGTGTCACTTAACAATGTAGATATGTTCTACGAAGTGCATTGTCAGGCGATTTCACTGTTACGCAAACATCATAGAGTGTACTTGCATAGCTCTAGATGGTACAGCCTACTACACACCTAGGCTATGTGGTATAGCCTATTGCTCCCAGGCTATAAAACTGTACAGCTTATTACTGTACTAAATATACTGTAGGCAGTTCTAACACGATGGTCAGTATCTGTGTATCTAAACATAGAAAAGGTTATGGTGTAAAAGATAAAAAATGATATACTTACAAGGACACTTACCATGAGTGGAACTTATAGGACTGGAAGTTGCTCTGGGTGAGTCAGTAAGTAAGTGGTGAGTGAACATGAGGGCCTGGGACATGACTCTCCATTACTGTACAGTAATGTACAGACTTTGTAAACAATGCACACTCAGGCTACACAAAACTCATTTTATTTTTTTTGAGATAGTCTCACTTTGTCGTTCAGGCTGGAGTGCAGTGGCATGATCTTGGCTCACTGCAACCTCTGCCTCCTGGGTTCAAGTGATTATCCTGCCTTAGCCTCCCCAGTAGCTGGGATTACAGTTGCCCGCCACCATGCCTGCCTAAGTTTTGTGTTTTTAATGGAGATAGGGTTTCACCATGTTGGCCAGGCTGGTCTCAAACTCTTGACCTCAAGTGATCCACCTGCCTTAGCCTCCCAAAGTGCTGGGATTACAGGTGTGAGCCACCTTGCCCGGTCTAAATTTATTTTAAAACTCTTCTTTCTTCAATAATAAATTAACAAACATTCATGTTCTTACCTAATTTTACACGTATTAGTTTCTCTTTTTTACTTTGTAAACTTTTTAATGTTTTAAACTTCTTTTGGAATAACACTTAGCTTAAAACACAAATGCATTGTACAACTATGCAAAAATATTTCCTTTATGTTCTTATTCTATACATTTTTTCCATTAAATTTTATTATTATTATTTTTACTTTTAAACTTTTTTGTTAAAAACTAAGACAACTACACACACATTAGCCTGGGCCTAATCATCAGGGTCAGGGTCATCAGTATGTCATCAGGGGAAAGGAATTTTTCAGCTCTATTCTAATCTTATGGCATCACCATCACACATGCAGTCTGTTGTTGCCTGATGTCATTGCGTGGCTCATGACTGCAGGGGGTGTGGGTAGCCCGTTTCTGAGTCAGTTAGAAGGCATAAATATTTTCTTCCTTTGCTGTCACTTTACGTTTGTAATTCTGAGGCTCTCTACATGGTTCACTTGGGACTGTATGTTAAGGCTGCTGTTAACTATAAAATGGGTTAAATTGTATTTCAGAGTAGGCATAATTTATGAGGGTGTTATTTCAGGAACAATGATAGGGATTGTGAATAGTTAAGATTCATTCTAGAATGTGCAAGAATTTGCTGGAAAAAAGAGGTGTAATGAAAAAGGAAGCCTCTTTCTCTTTCTGATGAGGAGCTTGGTGTGTCTGTAATTTGATTTTGTAACAATTGTTTTCCTTGAAGTAATTTGGATGCTGCATTAGTCTGATTATTATGATTTCCTGTTTAGAACACAGATACCTTCACGATATGTCCCCAATAGCGTATTTCTGGAAATGACTTCAACCAATTACATTAGTTCTCATTCCCTTGGTTTCTATGTGGTTCACCAGACAGGAATCAGGCTGCCTGAGTGTGCAACCCAGATAGTGAGAGGCAGTCGGTCGAGAGAGTTTGAAATTGCCCTGAGATACTGTGTGATCTGCAGGCGGGTCCAAGTGAAGGAATGTGATGCAGCTGAGACCTTGCGGGTAGGGCCAGAGGGCATATTTTTGATGTCTGAAATATCTTGACCAACTGGCCTTTCAGGGATAATTTTGATGACCATGTTTCTTCTGGTGCCGAGTCTACTTCTGGTGCTTGACTCATGAAGGCATCGGTGATGACAAGGATAATGAAATTTATCTTCAAACCTACTCCCCTTAAATGTAGTAGATATAAGCACTGGGACAAATCTGAAAAGAGTCTTCAGCATCTCCTTAAGGTTACTACTATTATGGATACTAGTGCTGTGTCATTTATAAAACCGTAGCCATATTGTGCAGCAAGTATTATTATTCCTGTTTTACAGATGTGTAAACCGAGGCACAGAGAGGTTCAGGGATATACTAATGTTGCCTACCGAGTGAGCAGTGGAGGTGGGATTTGACTCCAGTCACCTGAATCCAAATCATCCCATTCTCACCTTCTCCCCTAATGATGTCATGCCCCGTGCTGCATCGGTGGAGGGGCTTTATGGAAGAGTGACAGGAGCCTTTAGCCCCTTCTGTGGTACCCCTTGCACTCTGTGAATCCACCAAGGGAGGAATACACTCCAAGACTGCCCCAAAGGGGTATGTGCCCTCGCCTGCACAGATGCTGGCTGTCAGAGGACTGAGGAATTTCCCCCGGGGGAGATTTTCCCAACCACTATATTAACCTGTCCAAAGATCCTGTCCAGCTCTGCAAGATGAGCTGAGATCTGAGGCATTTAGCATGGAGAGAACACATTCTTCTATAGAGTCATTTCAGCCATTCTACCTGTGCACGTCTGAGTTTAAAAAAGGAGAGAGAAAGAGGGCAAACCTACTTCAGGCCAAATGAAGGTGTTTGTGTGTGTATGTGTTTCTCCTTTTTCCCTTTCGCAAATCAAATTTACTGGCCTATTTGGCAGTTGACCATTGGAAAGCTAATGATAATGACAAAAACTGAAAACAGGAAGCACTGTCTTATGGTGTCTTGTCCTGTAGATATGCATAAGAAATGCAAAGGCACTGTGGAACTTGATAAAATACTCAGCCTGCAAGAGTGCAGTGGGGAACAAGATACTCAGAAAGTAGAGACTGTTTTATTTATGGGATGGCGTTTCACTTTGTTCCCCACGCCGGAGTGCAGTGGTACAATCATAGCTCACTGTAGCCTTGAACTTGTGGGCTCAAGTGATTCTCCTACAGCAGCCTCCTGAGTAGCTAGGACTACAGTGCCTGCCACCATGCCCACTAATTTTTTAATAAATATTTTGTAGAGACAGGGTCCTGCTCCATTGTCTAGACTGGCTTCAAAATCCTGGCCGCAAGCGATCCTCCTGCCTCAGCTTGGTTGCTGAGGTGACAGGGGCACGACACTGGCCTTGGCCAACATTTTAAACTTTATCTGGCAAAACCAAATTATTTTGCTACTTCCCTACTGCACTCAGGATGGGGACACAGGAGCTGGGAGAAATTTCACCAAGGAAGAAGTGGTTATGTACAGACAGACAATAGGCTGGCAGGTTTCATTTCCCCCCAGTCCTATAAAAGAAAGCATGTAACTTGAAACCAGTTTAATGAAGTAATTCCAGGATTCCAGTAGCTGGTTGCTCTGGGCCAGAAAGCCTGGAACCACCAAGATTCCTAAGGATGTGGTAGACAGGGGCTGGGCATCCACGAGGCTGCAGCAGCTGTCAGCCATTATCCCTAAAATAATGCTCTTCCAGGCCTGGGAGCACAGAGGCCTTTGAGAATGTCAGTGAGCGCTGCTGCCAGTCACAGCTTCAGTGGCTTTGCGCAGCTGGGCTCCACTCTGGAATCTGGAATCCTCAGTGCAAACTGTCAGGGCTAGGTCCCTGTGCTGGGGCTGCTGAGAGGCAAAATGAGTCCTTTGGGATTTGAAATCTAGCAGTTTTAGATTAGGCGAGACTAAGAATTCTCTGGATTTAGCTGAGTCCAAGGTGCTTATGTGTGGGCAAGAAGTTCTCCCTTCCAATGAATGCAACCTGTGCAATGCCCCTATCCTGCGCTTCCACAGGGGCACAAAAGGCTGCTGCCACAACATGCTGTTGGTGTTGGGTGAGGTCCGGGAATTTGGAGTCAGATCAGCCTGGTTTCAAATCCTGCTGCCCCTCCACTTCTTCTGTGATCTCTGCAAATTACTTAACTTGTTTTGCACTATTGTTTCTTTCCTTCCTTCCTTTCGATCTCTGCAAATTACTTAACTTGTTTTGCACTATTGTTTCTTTCCTTCCTTCCTTTCCATCTCTGCAAATTACTTAACTTGTTTTGCACTATTGTTTCCTTCCTTCCTTCCTTCCCTCCCTCCTTCCTTCTTTCCCTCCCTCCCTCCCTCCCTCCCTCCCTTCCTTCCTTCCTTCCTTCCTTCCTTCCTTCCTTCCTTCCTTCCTTCCTTCCTTCCTTCCCTCCCTCCTCACTCTCTCTCTTTCTCTCACTTGCTCTCTCACTCTCTCTTGTCTCACTCTTCACCCAGACTGGAGCACAGTGGCATGATCTTGGTTCACTGCAACCTCCTCCTCCCAGGTTCAAGTGATTCTCATGCCTCAGCTGCCCCTCTGACACAATGACTGGTTAATTTTCAGTAGAGATGGGGTTTCACCATATTGGCCATGCTGGTCTGGAAATCCCGACCTCAAGTGATCTGCCCGCCTCAGCCTCCCAAAGTGCTGGAATTACAGGCATGAGCCACCGCACCCGGCTGATCAGGTTTATATTCTGTAAATGGGATGCCTTCTAATTATTTCTTGTAAACTGTGGAATGACTGAACTGATCTTAACATTTCAGTTAACCAACACAACAAGTAATGCAGCTGTGTGATTTTGAGACAAGTTACTTAGCCCCTTTGTGCCTCAGTTTCCTTATCTGTTCATAAAACAAGTATATTAGACTAGAGATTGTTTTCATTCCTAAATTTTGTGATGTTATAGGGCTGTGTCTGAGTGAAATTTCACAGAGGAAAGGATGTGCCTCTCAATGGCTGCCATAGCTCATATTGTGGCTTTTATGTTTGAAAAGAGACTTTCATTTTGGAAGGTGGACGTGGTGGTGGTGATGTCCTGCAGTTTGATGGAACAGGGCTAACAATCAGAGGGCCTGGATTAGGTCTTGGCTCCACTACTTAGTGGCCAGGAAACCTTATAGGAAGCATCATCCCCTGGAAATAGAGCTCCCCTGGATACTTTCTGTTTTCTATGGGCATCTGTTCCCCTTCCATGAAATGGACATAGCTGTCAGTACCTTATCTGTTGACTTCCCAAGGTGGAGTGAGAGTCATATTAAATTGTATATTCAGTCAGCTTGCGCTATGCAGATTTTTGGCATTTTGGTGATACAAACCATAGGTGTGCATTTAGCTCATGAGATTCTGTGCTGTGATTCTAATGAACTCTCAGAAACTCTTTAGATCCCAATTTTACACTGGAGCAGTGACTGTGCTTCTTGGCTGATCTCTTGGCTCTCCCTTTCTTCCATGTCCTTCCTCCACTTTCTAAAGGACGAACTGTTCATGGCTTAATAGCAACCACAGTACACAACTTATATTTCAGAACTTTTCTCACTTGCTAATAAATAACTTCCATTGTTTCTATAACAGGGAAGTGAGCAAATGACTTGAGGGGCACAGAGGTGAGTTCAGTACAGGCCTGCCAGGAGTTGACTTTCCATGAGCAAAATCCAAATTTTCATTCAGATGGAGTATTAGCTCAGAAATCAGAACACCTACTGATCCTCAGTGGGCAACATGAATTAGGCGTAAATAAATAAATAGACTGATTTATTGTTCCCTGACAATGTGGTTTAGTTTTTAAATCAAAAAGAAATAATGACTATTTCAAACTAAATGTATGAACTCTTCTTGATTCTTCCCTCTGATATAAAAGTCCATGGGTCTTACTTGTTTTTGTTGGTGATCCAATCTGAAGTACCAATAGATTAAATGATTTTCCTAAACTGGTGAGTGTCTCTCACAAAATCCATCAGAGCTGGGGCCTGATCCCTGGGCTCTGTTCCTAATGACCATCCTACATGTCTCTATAAATAGACCATTATCAAATGCTTTTCACCGGGCTTGGATTGGATGACAATCATGACTCTCAATTTTCCTTCCTTCCCTCTCATCTGATTTTAAATTACCTCTGACAGTCAGGATGTGATAAGTCTACTGTGTTCAGAGTTCAGAGTTCTGAACACAATTTTCCAACATAAGGAAGGCTAGAAATACATATTTCAGACAAAACGTGGAAATCCTACCAACTGCTGGTGAATTCCCTCTGAGTTTCTCTTGTCCCTTTCAGGAAATGTTCCTTGGGTCTCTTGTCCTTGTTAGCACCAGCTTCTCTGGTCTGGTTCTAAATCATCACCTTGGCAACATCACTTCCCATGGTCCACAAAGCTTTTTTGACAGCCAGTCCCTATTTTGCCTTTATTGCCTATATGTTGTCCAGTAGGGTACAGAAGTCCATGACCTTGCTCATCCCAGCTTTGTTTTGTCCAAACTCTTTTGTGCAAAGAGGAAAACCAGGATTTTAAATCATGCACTGGGCTGTGCTGACACAGTGCCCAGCAAAACAAATCACAACCCTTTTATTTTAGAGCAGCTGGAAATGGACACTTTTAATGGACAGGGGAGTCTGGCCAAAACAGGACTGGGATGAGACAGGATCATCATTTTAGAATGCTGATTTTGCAGGGAGAATATCACTTCTCTGTTTTTATACATCCTGAGTTTTCTTCCCTTATAGGCAGCTGCTGAGCTGAAGGTGTTTCTGCAGCAAGCGTCCTCCTCTCATCTGTGTGCTGACTGCACAGACTGGGCAAAGTCTGTATCTTTCCAATCTGTGTGCACACAGGCCAATTTGTCATTAGCTCTGCAAAAGTCATGAGAGGAGGTTTAATTTAATAAATTAAAATGTAATTCCCAAACACAAGTTTATAACCAACACTTTCATCTGCATTGAGCAAGGCTTTATCACTTAGTTGTAAAGGTGAAAAGGACTAACACTTATACTGAGAACCCACTAAGTCTCACAACATTATGAGACAGGTACTATTTTGTCCCGTCCCCTAGCTCCTCTGGGCATTGTGCCAAATGGTGGTGGTGATGATGGGTGTTGATACTGGCAAGCAGCAGGAAAGGGGTTTCAAAGGCAGTGCTAGGGCTGCCTGCCACTGAGTCATCCTGGGAGTCATCTCTGGATAAATGGGTATGACCAACAGCACTGTGATGGTCGAGGGTACCAGCATGACACCTGTATAACTCCATCAAATTATGTTGGACTCAATTTTGTGCCTACATTGAGGGATAATGTTGATTCAATCACTCGTGTCTTGCAGTAACACCAGTTTTTTTTTTTTGTTTTTTTTTTTTTTTTGAGACAGAATCTTGCTCTGTCGCCAGGCTGGAGCGCAGTGGCACAATCTCGGCTCACTGCAACCTCCACCTTCTGGGTTCAAGCGATTCCCCTGCCTCAGCCTCCCGAGTAGCTGGGACTACAGGCGCGCACCAACACGCCTGGCTAACTTTTCATATTTTAGTAGAGATGGGGTTTCACCATGTTGGCCAGGATGGTCTCAATCTCCTGACCTGGTGATCCGCCCGCCTCAGCCTGCTAAAGTGCTGAGATTACAGGCATGAGCCACCGCACCCAGCCAACACCATGATTTTTAAAATAAGACCAGGTTTCAATGTCTCTGAGGGTATCAGATTCATCAAAGGGGCTTGGACACTTGAGTATGGATGCACCCATGAAACCTGACTTTCCATTTTATCTGGCTGATAACAGCTTAGGGGTGGGAGAAAAAAATCGTCCTCTGCAGAAAAGATCTACACCTAAGAGGCAGTAAGGTATAGCAGTTACAAGCACAGATTTGGGGTATAGAATTTGGATTCAGATTGAGATTTATCATCCAAATTCTCTTACTTATTTCATGTGTGACATTAGGTGAGTTATTTAACCTCTTTCTTCACTTTCTTCAGCTATGAAATGGAGATGATATATATAGTGCTTATCTTCCATAGAAGTTATGAATATTAAATGAATTAATGTATATAAAGCATTTAAAGCAGTGCCTGGGCAGCCAGTCTCTATTTTTCCTTTATTGGCTATATGTTAGCTGATAGGGTGCAGAAGTCCATGACCCTACTCATTCCAGCTTTGTTTTGTCCAAACTGTTGTGCAAAGAGGATAACCAGGATTTTAAATTATGTGCTGGGTTGTGCTGGCATAGTACCCCGCAAAATAAATCACAACGCCTTTATTTTAGAGCAGCTGGAAATGGACACCTTCAATGGACAGGGGAGTCCATTTAGCAATGTCAATATGTATTTGCTATTATTATTGTTATGACACTGGTATCAGTTTACTGGGGCTCCCATAACAAAGTACCACAGACTAGGTGGCTTAAATAATATAAATTTGTTTCTGCACAGTTCTGAAGACTAGGCATCCAAGATCAATGTGTCAATAGGGTTGGTTCCTTTAAAGGCCCATGAGAGAAGGGTGTGTTCTAGGCCTTTCTCCTTGGCTTGAAGATGACCATCTTTCCCTTTCTTTTCATTTCATCTTTCTTCTGCATGCATCGGTGTCCAAATTTCATCTTCTTATAAGGACACCAGTCATATTGGATTTGGGCTCACTTGTGACGACCCTGTCTTCAAAAAGGTCACATTTTGAGGTACGAGGGTTTAAGACCCCAATGTATGAATCTTTGGAGGGCATAATTCAGCCCGTAATAGTGCCTAAGCAAGGCTTTTGGTGAAACTCACTTTCAGAGTAAATTTTGTTCTTACAGAGTTGCCTGTTTTTTCCTTTTTTCAGTAATCATTGTAAATTTTCTGCCTTTCTCATATTATCTCCTACTTTTAAACTATTTTTAAAAATCTAAATAAGTATGCTGGTCAAAGTTCTATAGATGCTGAGCTGGGTACAGTTTTGACATCTGTAGTCCCAGTTACTTGGGAGGCTGAGGTGGGAGGATCTCATGAGCCCAGGAGTCCAAGAGCAGCCTGGGCAACACAGTGAGAGCTTATCTGTTAAAAAGAAAACAAACATTTTACGGATGCCGAATAGAATGGATTCAATGGTATCTTCCCCAAAGGAAAAAATCCATGAAATGGATTTTTTTTTTTTTTTTAACCATTCAAATGGTAACCTAATACCTAAATTTAGGGGCAGAGTTATTTTAATACATTTAAACTTTTTTGTTGGATCCAGCTTTATTATGTTATTATTGATAACAACCATAAGTAATCATGTTTTCAATGGATTTCTTAATTAATTCAGTTAAGAAATGTTATGTCACTCAGTCACTAAATGTTGGTGGCCTACATGATTCATTATCTCTGTTTGTGAGCAGGGACTGGGCAGGTCTGGTGAATACTAGGTGAACTCACCTGGGGTTTGACTGGTCCACAGACTAGCCACTCAGGCTGTGTGTGTTAGGTAAGAGTTTTTGAGTGGCAAATATCAGAAATCAACTCCAGTTAGCTTAAGCAGAAAAAGGACTATATTGGGAGGATACCAGGAAATCTCACTGAATCCCAGGAATCATTAAAGTCCCAGGCCCCCAGGAGGCTGAGGACCAGGGCAGGAGTTTTGGCATTTGTCGGGTCTCTTCCATTTGTCCCTCCAGCTTCACTCTCTTTCTCTCCTGCTCTGTGCTTCTATGGACTATATTGATGGGCGTTATGAACTGTAGCAATAGGCTCCTGTGCCCTTTAACTTTTGGTTGTTTTTGGGCAGTGATGTATTTTGTCAGGAGATCAGAGGAAGCAAGGGGAGTGAGGCCAGCAGTTCATATCCTACCTTGGCTGTACCTTGGGTAATGCCTTGGGCTAATCAAGTCCCTTGGCCAGTAGTCACAGGTTGTCTGCAGATGGCCTTCTGGGCATGACTTTCTCCTTCCAAGCTCTAGTAACCACTCCTGTGTTTTATCCCTTTGGTCCTAGATGTGGTAACAGCTCTGCTTTTCCCACCCCCAGGGTACTGTACTATCCCTTGTGGTTTCTCTACACCTTGACTAGTTCTATGCTGGGCTATGTTGGAGCTTGAGGCAAAAAGAAATATCAGTGGTATGGTTTGGATCACTGTCCCTACCCAAATCTCATGTTCAATTGTAATCCCGAGTGTTAGAGCGGGGGCCTGGTGGGAAGTAATTGGGTCATGAGGGCAGAGTTCTCGTGAATGGGTTAGCACCGTCCCCTCGGTGCTGTTCTTGTGACGGTGAGTGGGTGAGTTATGAGATGTGGTTGTTTAAAAGTGTATGGCACCTCCCCTCTCTCTTCCTCCTGCACTGGTCCTGTGAAGGGCATCGCTCTCTCTTCACCTTCCACCATGGCTGAAAGTTTCCTGAAGCCTCCCCAGAAGTTGAGCAGAGGCCAGCCTCATGCTTCCTGTACAGCCCACAGAACTGTGAGCCAATTAAACCTCTTTTCTTTATAAATTATCCAGTCTCAAGTATTTCTTTATAGCAATGTGAGAATGGACAAGTACAATCAGTAATACTAATCCTTTATTTAAAATGTTGATATTTTGTTAATCATAGATTTTTTATAGTAATTTTGACTTTAAAAAATTATTACATTGAAATATTATTTATATTGATTACTAAAATTTTTGGTGTCCCTTTAAAATTTTTTACCTCGAGACAATTGCACCACTCACTTTACTGTAGTCCCAGACTGGCATTGCACTTTTGTACATCATCCCTTTATAAAACCCTTCTGTCCTGTGAGCGATGATCATACCACTGCACCCCAGGCTTGGCAACAAAGCGAGACCTCATCTCTAAAAAAACTAAACAAAACACTCCTCTCTGAGCAAGCAATTTGTTTCCTGATAGGACTCTGATTGATACAAATGTCTTATCTCAAAAGCATAGATTGTAAATCATTGGCCTTTAGGCAATATTTTACCAAGGGACATAATTTATTTGGCCTGTACAGTTTTGAAATTTAGTTGATCACTTTTAAAAGTCAGAGACCCTCATATGAATATCTAGATTTCTGGTTTCTCTTGAAAAAAGAAAAAAATCAGACAACATGGCAACACAGATTCCTTTCCTGCATGGCAACAATCGGCAGGAGCTGAGTAGCAGCTTCTTTGGCCTGAGCATGTCTTTCAAATTGGACATAGTCCCTACCTCTCCTTATTACCTCCCCGCAACACTGAGACTTACTGTTAGTCAACATTTTTTTTTTAATCACAGTGGTGCTGTTTTTTTTTTTTGTTGTTGTTGTTGTTGTTTTATTATGCCTGGTCTGCTTGCCTAGCTAACTCCCATAGGCTGCTGAGTTTGAGACACTTGCTCTAGTTCTTTGCTGTTATTAAGACTCCAGTCCCAACCTCTTCAACTTCAAGCTCAAGTTCTACCTTCCCGGGATGATGAATCAGATTGACTCAGCTTGAGGCAGATATCCATCCATTTCAGCACCAAGCAACAAACCCAGGGGCCAGGGTCTTGTGTGAGCACCTGCTAGGGGCCCACCCTTGATAGTGGAGAGTGAGGATTCCCAGAGGAGAGGAGTTGTATCTGTAGGACATAGGAGAGGGACCTACCACACTGCAGTGCTGGCTCTTGAATCAAAGTGTAATAGTGTGTGCATTTTATATTTTATTTAATCTTGAATTGTTCAGAGTAAATACCTGATAATGTCCCATTCAGCAGATTCTGCAGATTAAATGCTTCCAAGTGCAAAAATGGTAAAAATGAATGCAATTTAAAATGTATTCTTTCCGTAAGCAACATCTGTTAGAAGGGAGTAGGGATGTATTCACAAGCCACAGTATGGTCTTCGAAAAGTCCACGTAAGACAGATCGATTCTGGTCTAGTTTGAGGCTGATGGTCTAACATGGCTCTTGCACATCTGCCTTACCCAGGCTAAAGATGGTCAATGTGTGGACCCATGAATCTATCTCTTGCCTGGCTCCTTGCAGACATTGCTAACATGCTGCAGAACTCCTTCCTACTAAGTTTCAGGATCCTTCTCAACACAGTGTTTCAGGCCATCAGCACTGAGCAGGTGGCACATGAAATGAAACCCATTTGCCACCCCTACCTGAGAGGCTTCTGGAGTGACTTATCATGGAGCTTCCTTGAGCTACTGGAGCCAGCATTTTATTGCACGTGTGAAAATTGGGATGGAGAGTGCTCTGCTGAGCAGATTAGAAGCAGCTCCCCCTCAAGTCCTCAAGATAACTCCCCCATCTGTGGTCTTGTTACAAACCCAGGGAGCCTGCTCTAAGCCCTTTCCCCTGAGAGGCCTCCATTGGACACAGGATGACTTCTTGTTTAGTTCTAAGGCAGGGAAGCGATTCTCTTGGGCCATAGTTGGGAAGGCATGCGAACAACCACAGGCCTCTGGAGTCAGACAGCCCCTAAGGGGACTTTTCAGAGGGTCCAGAAAGCATTTATTCCTGAGTCCTGAGCAGGGGCCAACCAAGGAAATACCATCGGCAAAGGCTGTTTTCTCTATTCCCAGTTCCCCAGGCCTCCATCCATGGCAATGCAATGGCTGACATACCCGGCAGGCTTCCAGACACAAATACTGCAAAACTAGTTGTAAAGCCAAGCCTGATCGCTTTATGCCTTGCCTCCTCCCGACTCCCTGCTTCCTGATAGTTTAGTAAATAATCAAATTTAGATGGATTTTGTTTGAATGAGGAACCTCAGAATTAAACATTTGCTCTCCCTCAGGGCTTTTGTGTGGGAGATGTCCTATTATTTAGGGGTTACCTCTTGACTTCATCGATTCCCTCTCGTGTCAGCCACTCCATACTCTCTGCTTTGAGAAAGGGCCTGGAACAGACATGAGGAGACCTGAACTGCCTCTACCAGGCGGGGTGCCCTGTGCAAGCCCCTGGCCTCTCCAGCACTCAGGCATCTCATTTTTAAAATTGAGGGGTGAGGATTGCTGGTGGCGAAGTTCCCTTTCAGCTCTCAAAGTTGTCATTCTAAGCCCTGACCCTCTCCATCACTTAAAAGTAAGGATGAACAATACTGAGACTTACTGTGTGTTTGGAAGGAAGGGCACTGGGAGTTTTACATACATTCTTTCACTTAGTTCTTACAAAAAAAAAAAAAAAAAAAAAGAAGCAGTTACTTCACATTATACCCATGTATCAGGTAGTATTTGGTGCAGCTGCTTACACAGAATGCCCTGAACAATAGTGGCTTAGATAAGACTAAGGGTTTCTTTTTCCGCCCACTGGAGGTTTTTTATTTAAAAAGAAAAAAAAATAGAATTTTTCTCCTATGTGAAAAACAAAACGTCTGGAGGTGGGCCAGGCCACTGTTGTTTCGATGGCTCCACAGTGTCATCAAGACGTCTACCTTTCTCCTTCACCATCCTTGGCACGTAACTTCAAGGTTACTTCTTGGTCCAAGATAGCAGCAGTAGCTGCAGTCATCACATCTCTGTTTCAGGTAGCAGAAAGCAGGAAGGGAGGGTAAAAGGGCCATCTTCTTTTATTCCTAGAAATCCCAATACTTCTCCTTACATTTCATTGGTCAGAACTCACATGTTACATATTCATATCTAGCTGCAAAGAGAGGCTGGGAAATGCAGTCTTATTGTTTCCCAGTCACAATGTAGCACAGGCAAATATTTGAGTTCTGTCTTAAGACAAAAAAATGAGAGTAGATATTAGAGTAGATACCACCAGTTTCTTTCTTCACATTACCTTTGACCACTGAGGAGGCAGGGTACACAGTGGCTAAACAACTAGCCCTTTACTTTCATTTATTTTTTATTTCAACAGCTTTTGGGGAACAAGTGGTTTTGGGTAACATGGATAAATTCTTTAGCGGTGATTTCTGAGATTTTGGTGCACCCGTCACCCAAGCAGTGTACACAGTACCCAATATGTAGTCTTTATCCCTCACTCCCCTCCCGCACCCTGAGTCCCCAAAGTCCATTCATTCTTTTGCCTTTGCATCCTCATAGCTTAGCTCTCACTTAGAAGTGAGAACATACGATGTTTGGTTTTCCATTCCTAAGTTACTTCACTTAGAATAATAGTCTCCAGCTCCATCCAGGTTGCTGCAAATGCCATTATTTGGTTCTGTTTTAAGGCTGAGTAGTATTCCATGGTGTATGTGTACCATATTTTCTTTATCCACTTGCTGACAACCAGCCTTTTAGAGATGTGTGCTTGCTGGTGGCTGAGGCAGATGTGGCCCTGGGCAGCCTGCATCCAGAGCCTGTGCTCTTACGTGCTGTGCCATTTGTCCTCCCTGGCGTTCATTCTCTTGCTGCTTCTTTTCCCTTCTTATCAGAAGCTTCATGCAGTTCCCTGGCTCTAAATTTAGTTCTCCCTCTGTATCAGGAAAGCCTTATTGAGGCTTCATGTTCAACCACCTCCAAAAGGCAGGAAAATTGGGCAGGACTGTGAGCCCACAGTGTGACTGCCCTTCAGCCAGGGTCCTCCTGTCACCTGTGGAAGGTTCAGTACACCTGTGGAGTCTCCTCTGGCCCCCAGGCTCAGTCCTCATTCCAGATATTCTTGGTCCCTCCCCTATTCCACATCCCTCAGTTCCCTCCACGATGTTCCCAAACACTGCGGAGTGCTCTCAATTCTGGTCCTGGCCAAATCCTGAAATCAATTGTTGCCTCTCTTCTTGAGGTGTTCTTATTTGAGAAGATGAAGGAATAATTTTTCTGACTAAAATTTTAGGTGGCAGGGTTTCCCCCCGTTTTTGTAAGTTGGGGATGCTTCCCAAATTAAGCCCTTAAAATCACATTACAAAGGACTCCTAGTCAGGTTGGTTTGTCACTAAAGCCACTGCCGGGAACTGTCTCCTCCCTGTCTCTTCCTGTCTATTCAGTGTGGTCTAAGAGCTAGATATGCAGAATGTGTTAGGCGACTGGCAGCATCTGCATTACCTGGGAGTTACTAGGAATGTAGGATCTCAGCACCCTACACTGGGCTCCCTGCCTCCCACCTCCTCCTGGACTTACTGAACCAGAATCTGCAGTTTAACAAGGGTGCCCAGGTAATTCATACATCACAGGCTTGCAAAACACTGACCCAGAAAATCTAAGCAGTTGGATTTCTGAGTCATTATGAACTAAAAAAATTCACCTAAGAGTATGCTTATTAAATTAATTGTTTGTTTTAGAAGAAACTGAATTGGGAAAAAGAGAGCAAGTAAAAATTAGGTACTGAAATTTAAAAATTGCTGTTTATGGTACAGTCTTGGTCCTCATGATCTATCCAGTGTATTATGCAAATGTCAGCAGTTCATTGACTGATTGATATATTAGGATGGGGAACCAGATGAGAGTGGATAGAAATTCTCATGCTTACATTTCATCTTAAGATTCCCTTGTAGGCCGGGCGCGGTGGCTCAAACCTGTAATCCCAGCACTTTGGGAGGCCGAGACGGGCGGATCACGAGGTCAGGAGATGGAGACCATCCTGGCTAAAGCGGTGAAACCCCGTCTCTACTAAAAAATACAAAAAAACTAGCCGGGTGAGGTGGCGGGCACCTGTAGTCCCAGCTACTTGGGAGGCTGAGGCAGGAGAATGGTGTAAACCCAGGAGGCAGAGCTTGCAGTGAGCTGAGATCTGGCCACTGCACTCCAGCCTGGGTGACAGAGCGAGACTCTGTCTCAAAAAAAAAAAAAAAAAGATTCCCTTGTAAAATTACCTAAATCAGTGTACTTAAGTCTCCGAATGGCTTTTGCAAACCAGATAAGCTTGGCATTTAGGGTTCACGTAATTGGCCGGTTTTGCTAGGAGACCGCCAAAAGCCCCATTGTCTAAACAACTCTTTTGGTTTAAGGATACAATCTAGATTTAAAAGCCAACATGTGACTCACTTTAAGATTGTTAAAAGCTCAGAGGAGAGAGCTGTTGTACTCTCGATCTTATTATTTTTGTATCCTATCATGGATTTCAGACACCTGAAAGAACAACAGAGCTATTTATTTCTATGAGCCCAGGCTTAAGTTGTGGAGAGCCTGGAAGAATTTCATTTGACACTTTAAAAATACTTCCCCCACCCCAGATTGTTCATGAACTGAGAGGCTCATGTAGAGGTTTTATACTTAGGCAGGCAGCAGGATGTAATGGTTAAAAGCGTGGGCTATAGGATCTGACCATCTGGGTTTAAACACAACTTTTATCAACTCTGAAAGGTGGGGAAAATAACCTACCGTCTCTAGGGCTGTCATGATAATTGAGTGAATAAAAACTCAGCCAGATGGTGGCTGCCCTGTTGTAAGCACTATGTAAGCATTTGCTGTTACTATATCTACTTATAATACCTAAACGTCTGGCTCCCTCTTTTTATTTTGCACATGAGGACATGGAGATGGAGAGGTAAGTCTGTTGCCGCCTGGCCTGGCGGGGATCATTCCTTGCCAGCACCCCGTGTTCTCCCAGGGCAGCTCTGTGCTTAGCCAGCACCCACCCAGCAGCTGCGTGGGAATTCTTTCCCTCCCTCTCCATCTCACACAAATGTCCTTGGGTCCCCAGGTGAGGCCAATGACAACAGAATCTGCGGTTGATTCAGGTCCCATTCGAACATTGACATCCCTCCTCCTGCTCTGCTTACCTGGAGCTATTTTCATCCTTTTCATCCTGGTTGGGTGGTGTATGGTCTGGGATGTTGCTGGAAACCCAGCGGTCTGTGACATTTGAGAGGCAAGGACGGCTACCTCAGCTGTCATTAACAGCAGAACACTTCTAAGTGACTACACTCAAAGCTACTCCTTCCCCAGGGTTTTGATAATTCCTCCCACCAATTATAGCACTTTACTGAGATTAACTAATTAATCCTCACCATATACCCCAGAGACAAAATTAAAGATAATTCTTTCATAACTGTAAAGCACCTTTTATCTAAGGATTACTAACACTGATGCATTTGTCTCCCATGACAACATCGCAAGTTTCAGAGATGACAAGGAAAATCTTCATTACCATTTCAAGAACTGGGAACAAAGAAAAATCCCGTTCCAGGACACAGAGGAAGAGATGCGGGTAGCTGAACAGAAACTGTTGAAGATTACCATGGGAATACACCTGTGAACTTCCAGGTGGTGCTATGTCCACATCGGGTCAGTTTTCTTTATGTTGTTTACAATTTCCAGGGATCATGTCCACGATAAGGAGCAAGAGCTGGTTCATAGGCTACTGAAGCATATGTTTGACTTCCCAAAGAACCTTCTGTTTTCTACTCACCCACTCGTCTCCATCACACTGTTTCCCTGTCGTCTCTATTTGCGGAAGTTCTGTTTGTGATCTAGATGAAATGAAGCCAATAGCCAAATGCTACAGGAGGGAGAGAACCTGACAAAGACATTATAAACTGAGAATCCTTAAAGAGGAGAGTGGGAGAGGCAGGGTAGAGAATGGGAGAGAGGAAGGGAGAGAAGTCAGTCTGTCAAAGTTCTGGAACTCTCATTTGGGGTAAACAAAGGGAAAAGAGGGGTCTGCACTCTGTGGCCCAATATTAGGTTTGCTATGATTCCTTTGTAATTGCCTTGGCAGCAGATTAATTTTACTTGACTTGGCAGCATAAACAGCTGCTACTGAGCTGTAGCCGAGGCTGGGAACTACATCATTGTGCATTATAGCATGGGTGCTTCATAAAGGGGGTCTCAAAAACACTCAGGGAGGCACAAATGGTCATTTTGGATCTACTTCTCTCATTTGGGCCAAGCAGTTGCATAATGCATTTGTTCTAAGACCATTAGTGCAAACAACACAGCTGGGTGCTAGTAGTGATTTGCTGGTTTCTCTTCATGACCGACAGCTGTGACCGGAGCTCAGCCGCCCCACTCCCCCCGCCGGACCTTCAGGATCTGGTGCAGGTGAGTTTGCAGCAGCCGACGAGCAGCTTGACAGGAGCTTTTTCCAGGCCTCTTGGGAATAGGAGTGTCAGAAGGAAAAGCTCTTGCTCAACTCCTACTTCAAGAAAGAGAGGTGAACAAATAAGTAAAAATAAACTTTACACTTTCTAGGGATTTAAAATGGGATCATAGGTGCATGATCTCATTTGAGCCTCACGACAAGCAGATGAGGCTGCACAGTGAATGAACGCCTCTTACTTTGCCAGCACAGTATCCCTTTCTTTTGGATCCTGACTTTTCCCCCATTGTGTTCTGGTGGGGCTGCCAGTCACAGGACAGTCCCACCTCTCGGATCCCTTCCCTCCCCCACCCCCAACGTTGGGCATATGGTTTGGCTAGGCCACTGAATTATTTTTGCTGGGGATTTGAATCTTATGGAGAGATGCCTTGGGGGAGAAAGATGTTGGAGTTGTGTAAAGAGAATGCCCAGAGCCTGGCTGTTCAGCTTTTCCTTCCATTCTGTGAGTTATTTTAGTTTCCTTCCAGTAAAATTGCCTAAGTTCGTATGGGCTCCTGTCTACCAAATAAACCCAAATTATAAAACCCCTTTAGTTTCAAATTGCCAGGTGTTGAGCCCAGGTCCTCTTATCCCAAGTCAGTGACTGTTCATGATACTAGGTAAACGCAAAGTCGCATGGGAAATTTAAGGAAGGAAAGAGAGAGAACTGAGAAGTTGAGCAATGAAGCTTTTTTTTTTTTTTTTTTTTTTTTTTTAAAGAAGCCAACCATCTTTCCCAATGGCATCAGGTCAGGATTCATCCCTGGGAATGTAATTCATGTTTAACGGCAGTTGTGTGAGTTGGCATGTACCCAAGTTCGCCCACAGCCGACATGGTCAGGCCAAGCCTCTTTTTAGTTTTATTCTTGTTATGCTTTCGTAGGATGTGTGTTTGCTGGTAGGCTGATCCTTAAGTATATTTACCTACGACTCTGTCTTTGTGTTTTGTTGACTCTATTGATCTGGTAAACAATCAGAAGTAGCTGGTACAGTTCAAATGGAGAGGGAGGGAGGTTGGTGGGTGTGGTTATCAAAAATGTAGCAGCAGGTAAAATTTTGGCAGGTAGGATAAATCTTTTTAGGTAGCATATATGCTAAAACATATGACTTTGCTTTCTACTGCTTCATATCAAATAAAATTCCAGATTCTGTGCTTAGGAATATACACGAATTCCATGTTAAAGGCCCGAGGCTCTCTCTCCCTCTTGAGGCTCTTCTGGTACTTTCTGCAGTGGTATGAAATTAAGTGTGGAAGATCTCTTTTGTGAGAGGGATCTCTTCTAGGTAAAACTAAGAGGTACCAAACTGCTGAACTATTAGCCTATTTAGATCATTTCTAGCCAAGGACTTATATCCTAAAGGAAGTCAGAGGTAATCGTGAGGCTTTTGAAGTTTCTCATGCATGATGGTTGAATGACTGAGTGAATGAATGAATGGGATAAAGAGTGAGAGGATGCCTAGAAGCCTAGAATGCTGGAACTAAAAGGGAACCTGGTGGTCACGCAGTACAACCCTGCACTAGTTATTCATAGCTGCATAACAGATCACTTCAAATTTCAGTAGCTCAAAACAACAATAATCATTTACTATTTCTCTCCTGGTTTCTCTGGGTCAGGATTTCAGAGCTACTTGGTTGGATAATCTTGTCTCGAGGTCTCTTATATGGTTACAGTCAGATGTTAGCTGGGCTGCAGTCATCTGAAGGCTTGACTGGGGCTGGGGGCTCTGATTTCCCAGGTGGCTCACTCATATAGCTGGCCAGTTGGCATGGGCTGTTGGTGGGAAGTTTCAGCTCCTCTCCATGTGGGCCTCTTCATAGAGCTGTGGGTGTCCTCTGGTGTGGCAGACAGCTTTCCCTTGGGCAAGTGATGCAAGAGAACAAGCCAGAAGCTGTAATGTCTTTTATGACCCAGTGTTGGGTGTCACATGCCATCACTTAAGCAACCTTCTGTTGTTCAGGCAGACCTGGTGTGACGCGGGAGGGAACTACACAGGGCGCGAACACCAAGCCAGAATCACCAGCACTGTTTTGGAGGCTGACTACCACAACCCCTTCTCTTTCTTTTTCTTCCAGTTTTATTGAGATATAATTAACAAAATTGTGTCTATTTAAGGTATATAATGTGATGACTTGATAAGTGTATATATTTTGAAATGATTACTACAGTCAAGTTACTTAGCCAACGATCGTTCACATAGTTATTATTTGTGCGTGTGTGGTGAGAACATTTAAAAGCAACTCTCTTAGCAAATTTCAAGTATGCAATACAATATTATTAATTATAGTCACAATGCTGTACATGAGATCCCCAGAACATATTCATCTTATAACTGATAGTTTGTACTTTTTGACCAACATCTCCCCATTCCCCCTACCTTCGTTCTGTGAGTTCTCCTTGAGTTGGACTCTTTCAGATTATAAATATAAATGAGATCATGCAGTATTTGTCTTTCTCTGACTTATTTCACTTAGCATAATGCCTTCCAGGCTCATCCATGTTGTTACAAATGATAGGATTTCCTTCTTTTTGTGGCAGAATAATGTTCCATGACATAAGTATATCATGGAACATAATATTTTAAGACAGATAAAGAGTAAAAGTGATAAAACAGATACATATATACTCACCACCCAGTTCAAGAAATAAAAGAGTATCAATTCAGTTGACCCCCCCATATACCTGCCCTGATTGCATCTCCCTCTTCCTCCATCCCTTTATCCTTAGGAAACCATGTTCTGAATTTTGTGTTTAGGCTGCTGTGCATTCTTTTATACTTCCACTACAAGTTTATGTATCTTTATATGTGGTGGTGTTTGGCATATTTTGAAACTTTCTGTATGGCATCATCCTGTATGATTTTTTTGCAACCTACTCTTTTTATTCAGAACTATATCCATCTATGCTAATCTATAGAGCTCTAATGTATTTTTTTATTTATATTTTTATGTTTCAAAGACAAAGTCTCACTCTGTAGCCCAGGCTGGAGTGTGGCAGTGTGATCATAGCTCATGCAACCTCAAACTCCTGAGCTCAAGCAATCCTTCTTCCTCAGCCTCCCAAGTAGCTGGAGCTACAAGCTAATTCATTTATTTTAATGACTATACAAGTGGTCCCCAACTTACAGTGGTTTGACTTTGGATTTTTAAATTTAGGATGGTATGAAGGCAATATACATTCATTATGCTCCTCAACTTACGATGAAGTTACATCTAGTCAAACCCATCATAAATTGAGAATATTGTAAGTTGAAAATGCACTCCAGATTTACGATATTTTCAACCCAATAATGGGTTTATTAAGATGTAATCCCATCATAAGTTGAGGAGCATCTATATAGTATTTCGTTGTATGAACAAATAATAATTTGTTTATCCATTCTCCAGCTGATGGACATTCAGGTTGAATATAATTGTTTTTGTAATTACACACAATAATTACTACAAGTGTTCTTGTAAACTCTCCTTGTACCCTGGTATAAGAATTTTTCTAGGGTATAGGTCTAAAGATGGAATGGATGGATCATATGATATGCACAGCTTCAGTTTTACTCAGTCGTGTTAGTTTGTTTTCCAAAATGGTTGCGCTCGTTTATACGACTACCAATAGTGATGGAATCCATTGCTCTTCGTTCTAGTAATGTTAAACTAAAAATTTCATGCAAAGCTGATGGATATGAAGCAGTATCTGTTTATGGCTTTAATTTCCTTTTCCCTGACTATTAGTGAGACTCAGCAACTTTTTTCCTCCCATTTGGCCATTTGGGTTTCTTCTTCTGAGCAATTTTTGCTTATATATTTTGTAAATTTTTCTATTACAATTTTTTTCTTATTCTTTTGAAAGAGTTATTCATAGATCCTGGACACTACTTTTTGTCAGTTATATATGTTGTCAACATTTTTCCCTGTTTGATGCTTGTCCTTTTTACTTTTTTGTTGTCTTTGTTGAGATGCAATTAAATATATCAGTCTTTTCCTTTAGGGGTTGTTTACTATGGCAGAGACTACTGGTGTCCACTCAAATTCACCCCTTCTTTCTTTTATAGTAAAGTGAAGTGGACTGTGGCTGTGGAGTACGTCTGGAAGTAATGTGTGCAAAGTCTACCTCACTTGTATCAGAGGAAATCTGTTTCTAAATGTCCACTCTTTCTTCCTGCAGTGGCCTGAAATGGCAGCAACCAGAGCATCTGGGAAACCTCACACTGAGGTGCTCAGAGCTCCCGGCCACCTGGATCTGCCACTACCTGCAACTGTTGGCCCGGAGGCCCTTGCTGAACTGGGACGGAGACATAACCTTGTTTTTTCAGCTGATGGATTATGGGGTCTCTCAGTTATTGCAGCTTAGCCTACTGAGGTCACAAAGATATTTTCTGTTTTCTTCCAAGCATTTGAAGTTTTGCTTCTTACATTTGGGTCTTTAATCTGCCTGGAGTTGATTCTCATTATGGTCAAAAATTATACTTTTAAAAAATGGATTACCAACTGTTCCAGTACCCAATAGTTTTCTTTTTTTCCCCCAGAAGAATGAGGCCCAGAGAGGTTAAGACACTTTATCAAGATCACACAGCTGATTAGTGAATTATAGGTTGTATGGAGAGCTGGCATTTATAATATTCTTCCCCAAAGCCTTACAAAGCAGGAATTATCATTAGTATTTGATTTTACATAGAAGAAAACCAATGCCATACTGACAAGGTGAGCAAGTCATCTCCACGCCGTGGCTCCTCCTCTTGTGCCCTTTTACTGTGTGACCATGCCATGGACAGATAATTAAACCTAATCGAATCTAGCAAGTATTTATTAAGCACCTCCCATATGCAAAGCTCTGTGATAAGTGCTGCAGGCACCCAAGGTGAGTAAAACACAGGGACACAGCCACTGATCCAGGGACCTTAGAATCTGGTCAGGAGTAAGGCAGAGCCACTTAGGAGTTTGAGAGAGAAAAAGAAGCTATGGGGTTTAGGATGTGTATGTGAGGACATGTTCTGCTCAGGGGATGAAGAAAGTTCTTGTGATGTTTGAGAGCCCATCAGGCAGTCTGGGGGAAGAGTTTCCTGGGGCAAGGAACTGTTCCAACAAAAGCACACAGGCTGGGTTGGGTGCAGTAATCCTGGCACTGTAATTACACTTGTAATCCCAGTACTTTGGGAGGCCAAGGTGGGTGGATCACCTGAGGTCAGGAGTTCAAGACCAGCCTGACCAACATGGTGAAACCCTGTCTCTACTAAAATACAAAAATTAGCTGAGTGTGGTGGCATCCGCCTGTAGTCCCAGCTACTTGGGAGGCTGAGGCAGGAGAATCACTCGAACCCAGGAGGTGGCGGTAACAGTGAGCCAAGATCATACCACAGCCTGGGTGATAAAACAAGACTCCATCTCAAAAAAAAAAAAAAAAAAAAGAAAAGAAAAAGAAAAAAGAAAGAAAAGCACACAGGCTGGAAAGCACAAGGCATGCTTAGGGTACAGGCAGGAGTTGAGTTTGATTGGAGCAAGGTTGGGTGAAGGGCTGTGGGAGGTGAAGCTGGACTGGACCCAGCTGCATCTACCATCCAGCTATTTCTGGCGACCAGGTATGTGGGCACCTCAGGTTACAGGGATTGCAGGTAAAAAACGTGTGGGAGTCAGTAAAATCATTTTTGCTTCAATCACCTTTTACAATGTTAGTAAAAAGTCTATATCACTGTATTTGGGTAGGGTTTTCGAACTTTATAGAACCTTATATGAAAAGCAATTCAGGAGGTTGCAAAAGACGTTATCATCTTAGGAGTCCTTTCTCAGAGCCACCATCATGTCTTGTGGAGCTGGCATTGTGTGTGTCCATTCACAGACCCCGAGAGACATGGCTACATCTCAAGCTTACCATCAGTTCCTTCCAGCAGAATTTCATAGCTCTCTGAATTTCTCCACCATCTTGTACTTATAAACTCTATAACTGGACTGGTATTCTTCAGAAAACGCCTTCTTCATTGTTAGGCCCCCAAAGCATGTGTCCCCTGCCGGGCACAGGGCAGGTGCTCACACACATTTGGGGAATGAGTAGCAGATGTTAGGAGGGACTAAGGAATGAATTCCTCAATGCTGCATGTGGTGACTGCTGTGGGGCAGCTGCGCACAGGACAGGCAAGACAGGGTACCCACGTGACTGCCCGATGCTGACGTGGCAGGAGGCTGGAAAGAATTCCTGAAACTCTTTTGTTTATTTGTTTGTTTATTTATTTATTTATTTATTTATTTATTTATTTGAGATGGAGTCTCACTTTGTTGCCCAGGCTGGAGTGCAATGGTGTGATCTTGGCTCACTGCAACCTCTGCCTCCTGGGTTCAAGCGATTCTCCTGCCTCAGCCTCCCGAGTAGCTGGAATTACAGGCGCTTGCCACCATGCCCAGCTAATTTTTGTATTTTTAGTAGAGACGGGATTTCACCGTGTTGGCCAGGCTGGTCTCGAACTCCTGACCTCAGGTGATTTGCCTGCCTCGGCCTCCCAAAGTGCTGAGGTTACAGGCGTGAGCCACTGCCCCCGGCTGAGTTTCTGAAACTCGGCATTAATTCCGATCCACACCCAGGTGCTGTCACAGACAATTGGCCTATACAACATAGAGGTTTATTTCTCTTTCATGTCGAAGTCTGAGGCAGTCTGCGGCTTGGCTTGCTAGAGTTTTCAGAGACCTAGGCTCTTTGTACTCTGTGACTCTGCCATCCTAGGGGGTGTCGCCTTACCCACAAATTGCTCCATCACATCCACATTCTAGGCAAAAAGAACGAGGAGAGGAGGAAGGGAAGGACATGATCCTTGTATTAAGGGCACACCTTGGAGGTGCACATATCTCTTCTGCTCACACCCAGTTAGCCAGAACCTAGTCATGTGGCTACGCCTCGCTGCAAAGGAAGACGGGAGATGTGTACTTTTGTTCTGGATGGCCAGTACCAATTAAATGATCCAAGTTATGGATTATTCCACAGAAAGGGAGAATAAATATCTGTGAACAACTTGCCATTTCCACCACAAGCTGATTTTACCTAATGTAGTTCAGATGCATGTACCCAAGTAGGCAGAGAGGCAGATGGTCTAGTCTGGTTGGATAGAAAGGATTTACTTGAATACATGCTTCAGTGTTGGGAAAAAGTCACAGCCTGCAATGCACCAAAAGTAGCATTGTCTTCAAATACAAAGATCAGTGGCTGTTCTTGTTAGTTTGGTTTGGTCGTTATGAACCTTCCAGCACCTCCCAAGAGTAAAGGAAATGGTCAGTCGCATATGCTGGTGCATCACGACCTTAAGAGCAATAGTGACCTGAAGGAGGAGAAACAGTGTTTTGGAACTCGTGTAAGTGTATGATTCGACATATTCCTTTTTAAGTAATTGGCCCTCTCATGACATTTTTTACTTGAGGGGGCACAGCACAACCAGTATTGGTAGTTGTCCACCGAATCTGGTCTTCTCTTCCTCCCAGGTATATGACTAGCTACGATTCCACATGGTGGAATTTCATGCTACCATTAAAAATGTACACTGTTGAAGAAAATGTATTGAAGTAGGGAAATGCTCACAATATAATAATAAGTGCAACAAAGGAGAATATTCAGGGGCCTGTAGGCCTTCTGTGAGCTGAGTCTCTCCAACCCCCTACTCTGACCCCATTTCCGACCACATTGCCCCTTATTCACTCCACTCCAGCCACCCTAGACTCCTGAATGTTTCTCCGACATGTCCAGTCTTTGCAGCCCTGGGACTTTGCTCTTGCTGGTCCCCTCTGTCTGAAACAGTGCCCTGAGATACTGCATGGCTGCTCCTTCACTTTCTTCAGTCTCTGTTTGCATCTCACGTTATCAGCAAGATGGTCCCTAACTAGTTCATATAAAGATAGTAACCTCGCCTCACCTGACCTGCTATACCGCATGCTCTAGGCCCTTTTACCCTGCCTCATTTTTCTCGATACCCTTTATTGCTGCCTGGCACATGACGTACGCTCATGTTTATTCATTTGTCCTCTATCTTCCCATGAGGAGTGCAGCTCTCTGAGGACAGGAACTTTGTTCATTGCTGTATCTGTAGCACATGGTAGGCCATCAATCAATATTGTGAGATAGATGGACAAGATATGTGACTATGATCAACCATAGTCTAAGACTTTTGTACAAAAACTCATTCAGACGAACGAGGAGGTGATATACCAAATGTTAACTGTGGTTGCTCTTGGATGGCTGGATTGTTGATTATTTTGATTTTTTCATTATACTTTTCTACAGTTTTGAAACTTTTATGGTAAATATGTTATAATGAAAGTGAAATCAGTATGTTTTTATTATTTTAAAATTCCATTATTTACAAAAATCACTAATACCTATGCTGACCAAATGTTCAAAATTGTAGAACAATTTTTTTTTTTTTTTTTTAAGAGAGAGTCTTGCACTGTCACATAGGCTGGAGTGCAACGATGTGATCAGAACTCACTGCAGCCTCTGACTCCTGGGCTCAAGTGATCCTTCTGTCTTGGCCTCCTGAGTACCTGGGACTATAGGTGTACACCACTACACCCTGCTAATTTTTTAATTTTAATTTTTTACAGACAGGATCTCACTATGTTGCCCAGGCTGGTATTGAATGCCTGGCCTCAAGCAATCCTCCCAAAGTGCTGGGATTACAAGCGTGAGCCATCACACCCAGCTGCAATTCTTTTTTTTTTTTTTTTAGAAGTTCTCACTTTTTCCATTTGACAAATCTGGTGGCTCTTCCACAGAGCTATATTTTATCAGCTACTGCCTCCTGGTATTTCCTTCCTCTGCCTGTTCCACTTCAAGCACCTCGAGGCTGCGGAATTTCTTTCTGGGCTCTATGTCATTTACAAAAGAGGCTTATTACTCTCTGCATCTCGTGTGTTTGGCCCAGCGCCAGAGAGATCTGCCAAGCCTTCCCTCTCCTCCTCCTCCCCAGTCCAGCCTCTTCCTGGAGTTCCTTCCTGCGACCTGCAGTGCCAGGTGCTGGGGGAGATGAGGGAGTGGCCTTTCAAGTCCCTCAGGCCTCCAAGGCAGAAGGTGAAGGTTACTTAAGGGGATTAGCTGAAAACAGAGGAGCCTGATTTGGGACAATGCATTAATTCCCTGAAGAGATTTTATCACAGGAGCTACCTCCAAAAAGTCCCACCTGCATAGGAATCCGCAGCTAGCCCTAAGAGGGAAACGTATCCCTACAGCCCTGTGAACTGAAAGAGTCTTTCCTTAAAAGGGAAGTGATTCTTGGCTCAAAACCTTAGGGTTCCCTTTATGGACCCCCTTGCATTTCTTCCTAGTGTGGAATACCCAGCTGCACAAGGTGAACCAAGGGTTATCATTCAGAACAGACACTATTGTTTCACTTGCCACAGCACCTCATTTATTTAAAAATAATGATCTAAGTACAAAGAGTAGCCATCCTCTTGAAAACCAGACGCACATCCATAATGACCAGCGGGTGCACAGGCCTGGGCTTGAAGGAAGGAAATCATCAGAAGCAACAGGATAATGCTCCTCCCTCAGGGCATGGGTGGTGGTGAGCATTTTCAAGGTGAGGTGGACAACATTCAGTTATTATTTATAGACCCAGTGGCGAGGGCTTTGGGGCTGCTGGGAATCCTGTGGCAGTCGGGGACAGCACGGGCTTTGTTTGAGCAAAGATGCCTATGTGCTGGGTATTGGGATGGAGTACCCGCCCCAGGCCAGCAGCTCTAGCGCAGGCCCGGGAAGAAGGCTTCCTCTTGCTGGCATCTTAAACGTGGCTTGCCATAGCAATAGTTGTGCCTTCTTAGAATGTGCAGCAGTGTGCTTAGGAATCCTGGGTGTCTCTGAACCACAGCTGCCCAGAAAAGAACTTCAACAATCACCCTTTGTCCTAGGCCAATCTCTACTTCCATTTCAAAATCCACAGACCTCCAAATTGGGTCCCTCCTCCACGGCCTGAACACAGTGGGTGTGTCTTTATCACTCTCCATATTGTATGAGAACGATCAGATCAGGTGTCTGTTTCCCCTCCTAGAGAGCAGAGTCCTTAGAGGTAGGCACCTGGTGTTAACTCATATCTGTAGATCCAGTGCCTGGCACACATAGGTGCTCAATTAATAGTTCATCAATCGATTTGTGGAGTCTGTCTTTCAAAAGCTCATTTTAAAACATTCCAAATGATAGTGATTCCTTAGAAGAGTTGCTTTCCTTTTTCTTTTCTTTTTTTTTTTTTTTTTTTGTTTGAGACAGAGCCTTGCTCTGTCACCCAGGCTGGAGTGCAATGGTGTGATCTCGGCTCACTGCAACCTCCACCTCCCGGGTTCAAGCCATTCTCCTGCCTCAGCCTCCCGAGTAGTTGGGACTACAGGCGTGTGCCACCACACCCGGCTAATTTTTTGGATTTTTAGTAGAGACAGGATTTCACCGTGTTAGCCAGGATGATCTCGATCTCTTAACCTTGTGATCCGCCCGCCTCGGCCTCCCAAAATGCTGGGATTACAGGCGTGAGCCACTGTGCCTGGCTGTTTTCCCTTTTCTTTTGAGACAGGGTGTCGCTCTGTTGCCTAAGCTGGAGTGCAGTGGTGCAGTCATAGTTCATGGCAGCCTTAACTTCCTGGGCTCAAGTATCCTCCTACCATGCCTGGCTAATGTTTATATTTTTTGTAGAGACAGGGTTTTGCCATGTTTCCCAGGCTCGTCTCAAACTCCTGAGCTCAAGCAATCTGCCTGCCTTGGCCTCCCAAAGTTCTGGGATTATAGGCATGAGCCACTGGCTCCAGCCTGGAGAAGTTTTTTATTTAGGGCAACATTCATGGGGCTATTTCTCAGGAATTGTCTACTTCTGAATCTTTAAATGCTGAAGTGGGAGGGGATCTCTAGGTCATCAGGACACTCAGGACCTCAGATGGGGTTTGTTAGTATTATTTGATACAATGATTATCACAATGGAAATTTCTTATATCTTCAACACTTCACAATTTATTATTTATTTATTTTTACTTATTTGTCTATTTATTTTTGAGATAGAGTCTTGCTCTGTGGCCCTAGCTAGAGTGCAGTGGCCTGATCCTGGCACACTGCAGCCTTGAACTCCTGGGCTCAAACAGATCCTCCCACCTCAGCCTCTGAAGTATCTGAGACTACAGGTACATACCACCATGCCCTGCTAATTTTTAAATTTTTTGTAGAAACAGGGTCTCACGTGTTTCCCACACTAATTTCAAACTCCTGGGCTCAAGTGACCTCCTGCTTTGGCCTCCCAAGTGCCGGGATTACAGGTATGAACCACCATGCCTGGCCTACTTGACAATTTAAAAACCTTTCAATTTTATTGTCACATTTTGTCATGTGTACCTCTGATCTCTATGGCATGATCTGGGGAGACATATTTTTAAATCTTATACAAATCAGATGACCTTGGCTCACAATTTTGGGAGGCCAAATCTTGAGCCCAGGAGATCAAGACCAGCGAGAACTCATCTCCATTTAAAAAAAAGAAAAAGGAAAAGCTGGGTATGGTGGTATACTCCTATAGTCCCAGCTGCTCAGGAGGCTGAGGCGAGATGATAGCTTGAGCCCAGGAGTTTGAGGCTGCAGCGAGCTTTGATCACGCCACCATACTCTAGCCTGTGCGACAGAGTGAGACCCTATCCCAAAAAGAAAAAAAAAAAATCAGATAGGCTTTGTGACTTGTCTGAAAGCCATATTTTTAGAATTAAGTACCAGGTTGCATGCACTCAACACATTTATTGCATACCTACTGTACGCTAGGCACTGTAGAAGGCACTGGAGATACAGAGATGGAAAATCAGGATCCTTCTCATATTCAGGGCGTTGATACAAAGTGATGAGGACTCTATTAAAGGACGGCTCTGGGAGCAATAAGCAAGAGGGCTTGATATTCCTGGAGAGATGTGAGGGAGGTGTTAGACCAAGGTGATAGTAATGTGGATGAAGATGGGGATGGTGATGATCTCCTCAGCAATATACAGTGCTTCCAGGTGCCAGGCACTATTCTGGGTGTTTGCACATATTAACTCACTTGATCCTCACAACTACCCTATGAGATAGGGGCTCTTAATATTTCCATTTTACAGATGAGGAAAAATGAGGCATGCAGAGAGTAGGTAAATTGCTCAAGATTGCACCAGCAAGTGGTGGAGATCGTCTACTATTTATTGCGTTTCTGAAACTCAAGAGCAAAACAGCAATGATAATATTGGCAAAGAATGGGGTCATCTGCTGCCGCCAGAACCCACTTTCCCTGGTCCCCCTCCTGAGGTGCAGCCCGTTTATTTCTTGAGCCAGTCCTTGAGTTTGACAGGGCCCTTCCTGTCCACATGGTGGACCTGGTTTGTGGCACTGGCCCCATGTATCCAAACGGTCCACCGTGGATAGAGGGTCACGGTGAAGATCCGGGATTTCAAATCAGACAAACTTGGGCTGGACTTCTGGTTCTGTCCATTCTCAGCTATATGGCCTCTGAGCCTTAGCTTTACCATCTATAAAATAGAGATAACCGTCATGTCTGTGCCTCTATGGCCTCTAGCTTACCCCAAACCCCTCACACAAGACGAGGTCCCTGAACTAAACAGACACTGAAAAGAAGCCAACCTGGAGTCTGCGGAGCTCGCTGGCATGATTGGAGCCATTGTTCGGTCGCTGGGGAGGGCATTCTGGAAGAGAGGGCAGAGGGCTGCAGCGCCTTCGGTAGACATCTGCCTCAGAGATTTCCTCTGCCTTGCTGTTTGGAGACATAAGCTTTTCCTTCAGAGGCTGGAGTAAGTGGAGTTAAAAGAAACTACTTCATGGAAACAACAGTTGTGACTGGCAGGAGGGCTGGCAAGAGTCCAGGAAGTGGGCTCAGCCCAGGGTTGCGTCCCTGGGGTGTACCTCAGAAAACCTCAGGCCAACTGCATGCTCTCTGTTTATTCAGGGGTTTCCTCACTGAACCCTCTGAGGAAACAGCTTTGGAAGGAAAGGGAAAACATATGAGTGAGACAAGGTACTCAGTGGCCCAACGGAGCCCAAGTGGCTGCCTACAAATTGGCTACTACCTTGATACCAAGGGGGAGAGGATCCCTCCAGTTCTTGCCCTCGTGGGCTCAGGGCCAGTTGTATAGTGCCAGGCCCTTGTGAGTGGCTGGCCTATGGCCACTGCCTTCTGGGCGGCCTGGTACCTTTAGGGAGGTCCATTCACTCTTCCAGGCCTTTCAGGTCCCTTCAGTGGTTTCTGAGAGGGATTGACTTGCCTGTTTGTAACAGAAATATCCATCTTTTCACTCACTTTGCTCCACCTCTTCTTTATCTTTGATGGGAAGAGGTTTTTAAAGCATAAAAATATATCAAAATTATGCTGTGAAAGGTTATAATATGAGCAGGCGAGATGTTTGTTTTTCTAATGAGGGCTTTACTTAGAAGAAAGAATTGACTTGGCGCGGTGGCTCACACCTGTAGTCCCGACACTTTGGGAGGCCGAGGCGGGTGGATTGCCTGAGATCAGGAGTTTGAGATCAGCCTGGCCAACATGGTGAAACCCACGTTTCTACCAAAAATACAAAAATTAGCCAGGCATGATGGAGAGCGCCTGTAATCTCAGCTCAGGAGGATGAGGCAGAAGAATTGCTTGAACCCTGGAGGCAGAGATTGCAGTGAGCTGAGATCACACCACTGCACTCCAGCTTGGGTGATAGGACAAGACTTCGTCTCAAAAAAAAAAAAAAAAATTATGCCCCTTTCCCAGAACAAAGGGCAGGCTTCAGGGACCTCATGGCTGTGAGGTCTTGGTGATGCTGGTGATAAGGTAGGTAGGCACGAACAAGGCTGAGGGTGAAAGTAGCGGGGGAGACTAAGGAGGCAGGACTTGCTCATATTCAGAGTTTGACCCCATATGGACTGCAGTAAATCCATCCGTACTGGAAGTCCCTACTTATTGGAAATTATTTTACCATCCTCTGGGCACTCAGCTACCTGCGATCAGCTATGGGAAACATTGGGTTCTTTCTGGAATTGGACTGTGGTGTCTAGGGGAGGGTGGAACAGGACAGTCTCTCTTGATTCAACAGCCCTGGTATCTCCCACATGCCAGCACCATGCTTCATGAGAGAAGAGACCAAGGAGCTGAGTGCCTCACGCTCTTGCTGAGGAGACAATGTCCACAGTAACAGTCACAGCAGTGACTGAAGGGTGATAGAAGTGAGAGCCTCCGGTGGGGGTGGTCAAGAGAGCCTTCACAGAGAGGCAGGTCTTCCCCTGGCCTGGAAGAATGGCAGGACAGAAATGGAATGGGACATGGCGCCTGGCCAGGGAGAGGATCTCCAGGTGCACAGCTGTCTAGAGCTGGTTTTGAGTGTGGCTGTAGCAAGGTCTCTGAGGGAGAGCTTAACTCTGCCTTGAGATCGTTCTTTCACCATGGACTACTGGCCCTTGATCAATCAGTGCACACGACTGGCCCCAGGACTCAAGGCTAAACTGAAGGGCCTGGGCCCGCCTGGGTTTGAGGGCCCAGGAGATTCTCTGGACTCTGGGTTTCTTGGCATCCTGTTACAGAAGTACCATTTATACATTTATATTGAAAAATAAGTGCAACAGAGGGAGATCTGATGCCCTCAACAAAGCTCAGAAAGACTTTTCTGGTTGAAGAAATAAGCATTGCACATACCACAAGTGCAAAGCCTTCTGCCCAGACCCTTTGCTGGAAAGCTGTGCTGAGCAGAGGGCAGGTGGCTGTGGTGCAGGCGGGGCCGCGATCGGCTGGGCTCAGTATGCAGCAGTGTTCTGAAAGTGTGGGTTCTGCTGGTGCCCAGATGGCTTCGGGATGCCTCATAAACCTCTCCAGCTCCTATTTCCAGGTCTGTAACCCTCTTACTGCCTCCTTCAAGGGCTTCCACCAGAGGCGGCATAATGTGGCCTGGACTGTTCTACTCTGGGCCTCACCTCCTACTCCACCCACCTTGTTTATCTGACCTTCTTCCCACGGGGACATTAAACCTCCCAGAAATATTAATATATTTGATTTTTTTCTCTTTTGTAGCTATTTTAAAATTTTTCTCCTTTTTGTTGTCTCCTTTAAGAATTTATAGGAAAGAAGGATCTTGGAATGGTTGGTGCAGATGAGAAAACATTGGGAGCTTGTTACAACGTCAGGAGATTTGGAAGAAGAAATACTTCTTTTTCCTTTATCATTACAGCCACTGGAGAAACAGTTTACAGCCATTCCGAGAAATATGAGCAATGTGGAGGGATTTAGGTAGCTCAGTAGCGGGATGCATCCTATACATACCTTATAAGGTATACTGTAGAAATCTTCACCAGAAGATTTTATAAGTAATCAGGAATATCATTTTGAAATGAGAGAAATGTGCCAGAGATGGGTCTTACACTATTTTAGCTAGGATTTGCTACGATGTCTACAGTGTACATGGCAACGTTGGTGTCAGAACTGAGAATACTCTGATCTATAGGATCCAAGGGGAAGAATCCAGAGAGGAAGGATTTTTCACCAGTTGAACAGTGGTCCTTGGGTCCAGTGCTTGATTCTGCTTTAATAAGACCATTATTGCCACGTTCTCCTACACTGTGGACTGTTTATAATTTACAAAGTGTGCTTCTAATAACACATTTAATGTGTGCTCTGATAACACATTATTCCATTTCTAGGTTTCTTTTTGAGATCTGAGCATGTTTAACTCAATTTCTCTGTGTAGGATCTGTGTTAAGGTCTTTGCATGTTTATTTTCTATTTCCAACTGGAAAAGTCTTTTTAGCAGAATCTTTTCTTTATTTTCCTTTTATTTAAAAAAAAATCAAAATTAAGCTTTTTCAGTGCAAAATTTTCAGAAAAATAGCCATCTTTTCCATTGCCACATTGTGCTGAGAACATGCATGTCTTGATTCTGCCTCTACTTTTCAACACATGGCAGCTACCTTAGTTCAGGTTCTTATCATCTCTTTCATTATTGTAATTACATGGCTACTTTTCTTACCTCCATTCTCATTCCCCTTCCTATCGATCAACCACACTATTGTTAAACTGAACTTTGAAAGTACAGATCTAAGAAAGTTAACGACACACAGCCAATGATGTGTAGAAGCAAGCAATCTCATAGATGTTGTGGGAATGAATTAGCGCAGCTTCTTTGAAAGGCAATATAGTAATGTCTATCAATGGTACAACTATGGGCGGGCACCTTTGACTCAAAGTTCCACTTCTAGGAAATTATTTTACAGATATTCTTGTACCTGAAAAGATGTATGTGTAAGGATGTTTGTTACGGCATTGTTTATAATGACAAAATATTGGGAACAAAGTAAAGGACCATTGGTAGGAGCTACTGAGTTGGATAATGGAATTTGCAAAGGCCATCTACTGGTTGCTACTCTAGCACTCATTCCCTCATGCCCCTCCTAAGGGTTGATTGGTGTTGACCTCACTCTTATCTCCAGGGGTGGACACCAACTGGTGGAAGCCACTCACTCAGTCCATCATATTTTCCTGGCCACAGTAACTGTTTCATATATAATGACATGTTGTCTAATTAGAATTTATCAGAATGGATATGAGGCTTGAAACAGTTGTAGCCACATGGGTAAATCCTGGAGCTTCTGGGAGGCCTGAAGATGGAGACACTCATGGAATCATAGCCTGCTGATGTCAAGCTAGGTGGCATGCTGACATTGGGTGAATTCCCTTTTGGTTTTGGTTTTAACTGGTGAGAAATGAGTTGTCTTTCACAATAAAGACCCTAAGTGCCAAAAAAAAAAAAAAGAAAGAAAAAAAAGAAAACCAAGTGGCCATGAAAGAAAATTAGGTGGATCTTCTTGTGTCCATGTGTATGATATCTGTGATACTTTATAAAATAAAGGTATTATACAATGAATATAGAATATATTCTCTTTTATAGAAATAAAAAGCTGTGAAAATGGGTGAGTGCCTATGTGTACACATGCATGTGTGTGACGTGTATAAATGGCTTCAGCTAGCCTATGTAGTACCTTTGTTTTCTGTGTTTTTTTTCTTTTCTTTATTTGAAACAGAGTCTTGCTCCCTCTGTCCCCCAGGCTGGAGTGCAGTGGTGCGATCTCGGCTAACTGCAACCTCCGCCTCCCGGGTTCAAGCAATCCTCTTGTCTCAGCCTCCCAAGTACCTAGGACTATAGGCGCCCATTACCACACCCAGCTTATTTTTGTATTTTTAGTAGAGACGGGGTTTCACCATGTTGGCCAGGCTGGTCTCGAACTTCTGACCTCAGGTGATCCATCTGCCTCAGCTTCCTAAAATGCTGGGATTACAGGCGTGAGCCACTGTGCCCAGCCACATGTAGTACCTTTGAACAAATTAGGAAAAATGTCCTCTCTGGTATATGCAGCCCTATGCCAGTGGCAAGCAAGTGTGCAATGGATTTTAACCTCCTCTAGTCCCCTTGACTGGTGGCCTCATGCAGTATACAACTTGCACAATCGGATGCTGTGGTTGTTTGTGTATAAATATATATGCCTGCCTATGATGCTTTTGGTTGGATATATGTAAAACCGGAAAGAAAGATTGCTTCTAGGAAGGGAAGACTGGGAGCTTGGTAGTAGGAGGTGAAAAGGAGGCTTATTCTCCATACCCCATTTGGAGAGTGTTTGAATGTTGTTACTATGTTCACAAATTGCTTTTCAAAACTAGTTTATTTAAATAAACAAAAGGAAAGCAAACAAAAAATGACGGGTTTGTTTTGTTTTGTTTAAACCGCAGGTTTGATCTCAGTTACTCCCTTACTTGAAGAAGGCTTTGATGATTCCTCGAGGGGAAATCCCAGGTACTTCTGCACGTGATTCAAAGGTCCCTTACAACCGGCTTCAACCTGACTTCCAAGCCCTGTCTCTGGCCTCTCCCTTCCTTCACGCCGTGCTTCACCGAGGTAGGAATGCTTGTGATTCACCTTACAAGTCAAGATGATTGGCTCCTCTGCCTTCACATATGCTGTTCCCTCTACTGTTCCCCATGCTGCAGCCAGGGAGCTGCCCATCACCCCCAGGACCTTCGTGTCCTGGGTGCACCCATAGTACTTTGCGCTTTCTCTTTCTTGCCACTTGCCACATTTTACTGTAATTATTTATTTATAATTACAAATATAAACCTGCTACTCTAGGAGTAAGCTGTTTGAGGGACCTGTGTCTCCCTGGACCTAAGACAGTCAGTGCTTGTAGCACAATGGGAAAAGGTGCCTGATGGCTCTTCTATGAATGAATGGAGGTAGCTTCAGATTCCGGCTGTCTTTTTACTAAGCTGCTCTATCCCTTTCAGATTTCTTTCCTTTTTTCTTTCTTTCTTTCTTTCTTTTTTTACAGCTGCAAATTCTTATCTATTTTTTGCCTCTCTGCCTAGTAGCAATTAACCAGGTTGTAGCAGATCTAGAGTTCCCAGCTCAGCCCAGATTGTGTTTCCTTGCTCTTAGCAGCTCAGGGGAATCTTTTTTCACTTCACGAAGGATGCATCTGAGATTCAGAGCAGGTCCAGTGACCCTTTTATTAATTCTTAGTCTGCTTCGACACGCACAGTCTGTCATGAAGTATTCATCCAGTTCAGAAAATTGAAAAAGCCAGGGAGAAGAGAAAGAGAAGGGAATTTGTGAAAATAGAGTCAGTCACTTGGGCATCTGTCCCACTCAGCAGTCTGCCTCCTTGGTGAACCTCTTAACCCAGAGACTTGTTCGCGAGCTATTCCCATGGAGCCGTCTTTCCCTTTAAACAATAATCAGGCCCAGTAGAAACCTGTGACGAGAACATGAAATCAGCGAGGCTGAGACTTTCCAGGAAAGACTCAGTGAGGCAATGGCTCACTCATTCACACAGAGGCACTGACCAGGCTTGCCCAGGGAGGACCAACCCACCTGGGGGCCGACGGTGGCCGGGAGCATCCTAGGTGATCAGGAAGACCTGGTGGCGGTTGACCAGCTGATGAATAAGGAAAATGATGAGCCACTAAACCTATTCTGCAGCAAGGATTGGTAGAGGGTGCTTGCTGTTGAGGTCTGGGGAAGATAAGGTGGCCAAGGAGTTGAACAGCAGGTTCAGGGCTATTACTAACCTATATAGTGTCTTTGATTAAATCAGAAAAAAAGGAGCCCTCTGGGCTGAAAGGACCCCTAGAGCACAAGGCTTGCAAGTTGGAAGCACCTCTGTCCAAAGAAAGAAGGTTCATTACTCTGGGTAGACACAGCCCCAGGCCGCCAGGCACCTAGATCCTGGCTCCCACTTGCCTTTTCAGTTGGTAGCCATTATATAGCACATCAACTGCACAGCCATACCTGTAGCCTACAGGGTATGGTAGCTCCGGGGACATTTAGAAAGGAAAGGTAAGAGAAAAGTGAACTGATTATGGGTAGCAGATTATAACTACCATTGTTTTGGGTTTTTTCTTTTTAAACTATGGAACTTCCTATCAGAATAAGATACTTGATGGGTAAGCACACATATTCCTGGGGCTCACTTCACACCAACTCTATCAGACTCTTTGAATGGTGAGGTCCAGCAATCTGGATTCTTAACCAGCCCCCTAGGTGTTTCTAGTGCCCACTAAAGCTTAAGAACTGCTGGTATGGCAACTGTTCCATCAGATGTCCCTAAGGCTGGGCGTGGTGGCTCAGCCTGTAATCCCAGCACTCTGGGAGGCTGAGGCGGGCAGATCACCTGAGGTCAGGAGTTCGAGACCATCCTGACCAACATGGTGAAACCCCGTCTCTACTAAAAATACAAAAATTAACCGGGTGTGGTGGCGGGTGCCTGTAGTCTCAACTACTCAGGAGGCTGAGGCAGGAGAATCGCTTGAACTCTGGAGAGGTGGCGGTTGCAGTGAGCTGAGATCGCACCACTGCACTCCAGCCTAGGGGACAGAGCGAGACTCCATCTAAAAAAAAAACAAAAAACAAAAAAACAAAAAAAAACCCCACAAAAAACGGTCTTGGATCTGTCCTTCTGGGAATCTAGAACTATCTGACTGGACCGAGAAAAAGCAATCCATCCATTCCCTGAGCTCTGTAGTGTCCGCTCCTCACATGTCCTTGAGGCGTTTCCTGGAGGTTGCATCTTTGGAGTTTGTGGCTGATGTAATTGTTTTTCCTGGCTCTGCTGCTTTGCTATTTCTAAGAAACACCTTTAAAAGTAACAGCTTTGGCCAGGCGCGGTGGCTCACACCTGTAATCCCAGCACTTCGGGAGGCCAAGGCGGGCAGATCATGAGGTCAAGAGATTGAGACCATCCTGGCCAACATGGTGAAACCCTGTCTCTACTAAAAATATGAAAATTAGCCGGGCGTGGTGGTGTGTGCTTGTAGTCCTAGCTACACAGGAGGCTGAGGCAGGAGAATCGCTTGAACCTGGGAGGCAGAGGTTGTAGTGAGCCAAGATGGCGCCACTGCACTCCAGCCTGGGCGACAGAGTGAGACTCTTGTCTCAAAAAAAAAAAAAAAAAAAAAAAAGTAACAACTTTTAGGATAAAAACTTTAGGAATCTTGAAACAGTAGTACGACTGATAATTCCACACTCACCTTTCCTTCTTTGGCTCCTCTCCTGTCTCCTGGTCCCATGACAGAGAATGTTTCAAGTTGATCCATTTCAAGGAAATTGCCTGGAGATGCTACATTTTCATTCGGTTTTCAGCCTACATGAAGGTTAAGTTACACTTTGCTGAATTCCAAATGTCCAATTTGCTTTGTTGAACTGGCTATTTCTGCCATTTTGAGTAATGCTTGAAATATGAATGTGGGGCCGGGCTCTCAGGCCTGTAATTCCAGCACTTTGGGAGATTGAGGTGGGCAGAGCCCTTGAGCCCAGGAGTTGGAGATCAACCTGGGCAATGTGGTAAAACCCCATCTCTACAAAACACACAAAAAGTAGTCGGATATAGTTGTGCATGGCTGTAATCTCAGCTACTCCGGAGGCTGAGGTGAAGGATTGCCCGAGCCTGGGAGGTGGACGTTGCAGTGAGCTGAGATTGCGCCATTGTGCTCCAGCTTGGATGACAGAGCAAGACCCTGTTTCTAAAAAATAAAAAATATTAAAAAAATAAAGAAATACAAATGTGATCAGCCCATGCCAGGTCATCTTTCTTTTATTTAGAGAGTTTTGCTGGAACAGTGAAATTTTCACTGAAACCATAGTGCTTATAGCTTATGTTATAGACACCCACTGTTCTGGGCCATAGGGCAGTGCTTGCATACCTCCCTCCCTTGGGAGATGAGTCATTCATAGATGCTATTCGTGTTGTTGCTCTTGTGCCAAGCAAGGTGCAAGATACACTAGTGTGAGAGGTTGAGCCCGTGCCCTGACTTCAGGAACTTCATCTCAGCCCTTGTTGTGCAATATGGTAGCCACCAGCCATGTGTGACTATGGAGCACTTCAAATATCCTTAGTCCAAATGGAGATGTTCAGTACAGGTAAAATACACGCTGGATAATGAGGACCTAGTAGGAGGAAAAAGCATGTATAATATCTAATGAGCAATTGTTTCATATTACATGTTGAAATAATATTTTGGATATACTAGATTAAATAAAATATTTTATTAAAATTAATTTCAGGCCAGGTGCATTAGCTCATGCCTGTAATCCCAGCACTTTGGGAGGCCAAGGTGGGCAGATCACCTGAGGTCAGGAGTTCGAGAGCAGCCTGACCAACATGGAGAAACCCTGTCTCTACTAAAAATATAAAATTAGCCGAGTGTGGTGGTGCATGCCTGTAATCCCAGCTACTTGGGAGGCTGAGGCAGGATAATCCCTTGAGCCAGGGAGGCGGAGGTTGCAGTGAGCTGAGATCGCACCATTGCACTCCAGCCTGGGCAACAAGAGTGAAACTCCATCTAAAAATAATAATAATAATAATAATAATAATTTCATCTTTTTTTCTTCTCTAATGAGACTACTGGAAAATTCAAAATTAATATATGACTGGCACTATATTACTATTAGACCATACTTGTCTAGAGGGTGAGAAAGATAAGTCCTTGATGGTCGTGAAGCAATGTGATTACTGTTGGGATGGGGAAGGAGAGGATGAGCTAGGAGCAGTTTGAAAGGGCCTTAACTCAGCCTTGGCAGCTAGGGAGAGGCTTCCGTGAAGAGGTGATATCTACTCCAGATGATGAGTAGGAGTGAAGTGAAGAGTGAGATGGTGAGGAGTGTAGGAGGCAGTGGGGTGCAGTGTGCTTGGGGAGCTGTAAGCAGTTCAGCATGGCTGTAATGGAGTGTAGGGGAAGTGGGGAGAAATAGGCTGGAGGGGCAGGAGGGGCCAGGTCGTGCAGATGGGGGACTCTGTTTCTTTCTGCAGGGGCAAGCTATGATCCCCTTTTCCTGGAAATGGGATTAGAGTTGTTAGAGATGAATGGATATTTGCTTTCCTTTCCACCTGGCCTGGGCAACCGAGTTGGGGAGGAAATGCTCAGCAGTACTGAGGGTGGCTAAAAGTGTTTAAATTGTTGCCCCTTTTTCCAAGGGTAGAACTGATGAGTTAGAGCAATTCTTACCAATGAGATGAATTCTATCTTTATGGAAGTTGGAATATTTGGAATATTCCAAATATATTAATATTTTGAATATATTAGATTAAATAAGGTATTAAAATTAATTTCAAATTCAAATTAATTTTAAATTAATTTTATTCCATTAAAATTAATTAAAATCTGGAATATGCAGATTTTAGCCTATTTTATTTTTAGAGAAGGTGTGATTTGCAATAACAACGCTCTTAACAAGGATTACCATCATTATCATCTTCATCTTCATCATCATCATCCTTTTGAAGCAAAAGAATCCAAAAGGAGTAACAGGGCGGACATTTAATGTCCAGAATTCTGTAGGGATAGTACAGCCCAGGTCATAAAGCAAGGATATTGTACCATTTAATCATATTTTAGGGTGCAATGCATCCAGAAGATAAAGGCCAAAGATTATACATCAAAGAACCACCAGAATCTTTCTGTTCTTGCAGGGAGCATCTTTACTCACATGGTTATAGTCATTGAAATTCCAACCAAGTAATAAACTAAATGCTTGAGTGTGGGATGTTCAAAAGTTTCACTTTTGTGTGATTTGCAATAACAACGCTCTATATTACTATTTTGTGTGTGGTTTGGCTTTGCTCTTAACACACAGGAAAATTGTTAGCATCTGAGAGTTCACTTGTCTGGAAATGGTTAGTTTGCACGTTGCTTTCCTTGCCTTGGGGTTTCTCTGGGGGAAGGTGGGAGGGCAGATTTTGTCCAGAGCAGTTTCCCACAGATGAATGTTCTTTGGCCTTGGAAGGCTCACAGTTGCATTACTTCTGGCTAAGAAGAGGAAGGGGGAGTTTTTAGACTATTGTTCATTTGTTCTTCCCATTTATTGAGCACTTACTATGTGCCAGGGCCTATACTAGTCACTGAGAATAGACAGATGAATTAAAGGAGAGCCCTTACTCCACTGAGCAAATAATCAGGTCAGAGAGACTAACATAGAATGAAGTAAGTTGGTTACGGTATGGTTCAATGTTATAGGAAAGTTATGCACAGCAAGCTCTGCAAGCCCAAGGGAGGAAGACATTCAATTCCATGTGGATGGGGGAGAAAGGGCAGGAGAGTCTTCACCTAGGAGGTAACATTTCAGCTGGGTCCTGAAACATGAGCAGAAGAAGGCAGACATGGTGAGAAGGTTACCTGAGGTGGTATGAAAGCACAGGGCTTGCTTGGGGAGTTGTGGGCCTGTGCATAAAGTGTTGAGGGATGAGACTGGACAGATAGGGGCTGGAAGAGCCGGGAAGAACCTGGATTGGCATCCCTATGGATGTGGGCTTCTTCCAGGAGACTTTTTAGCTGGAGGGTGGCAAGATCCAGTCTGTTTTTGAAAGGACTGCCAACAGTGCTGAAGCCTAAATTGGAGGGGAAGGAATACTCAACAGCCTGGGGCCAGGTAAGCTGGAAAACCACAACTGTCTGCTATTCCTTCCTTCTCTCTGGAAAATGTCCAGTATGGCCCTTGGACCAAAAGGCGAAGGTGGGATTCTTAGAGCGGAATAACCTCCTGAAACAGGTAGCCTATGGGCATGTGTCATTGGGATTCACAGACAAATTACCCTTTGTCTGCTCACAAAAGACTTTCCCTTTGTCCGCACTCCAGGGCTAGAAAGAGCCTTACTCACCAAGTGGGGATGGTTCATTGCATCCCACCATCCAGCCTACTGGGGCCAGAGCTGCCTGGTCGGGGCTTGGAGGGCCTGGTCCTCGTCTGGCGCCTGTGTCTTTAGGGCTGGCTGGGAGGCTGGACTGTCTCCACTGATGTGATGCTGGCCTTTATAACCACTGCGAAGTGGCAGGAACCTTCGTGAAACGTGAAGTTTCCGTTGGCTGCCTGCCACTGTTCCCACTGCACACTGACGCTCCACCCGAGGCAGGATGCCCTGCCCTGCGGAGTGGCTGGAAGTGATAAATACATTTGTTTTTGAATTAAAACCTTTCCTGGCATGGGGAGGAAATGCATCTGCAGCTGGCCTGGTCTCACTGCTCCCCAAGCCTCCCCAAGCAAGCTGCCATGCCAGCCTGCTCTCCGCAAGCCTGGCTTTTGCACTGGAGGCCTGGGTAATGATTACATTGGCTTACTGGAGCCTGATACTCCAAGGGCAGGAGCACTAGGATGAAAGGCCGTCGAAACAGCTTATCAACATCAAAGCTACCCTAATCACACCACTCCAGTTATCAAAGCCCAGCCCAACCCTGCTTCTCATGTCCCTTATAATGGCAATTTGCTCTCTTTATTTCCACCCTGTGAGTGGCAGGAAGTCAGATGGTCCCCAGTACCCCTCAGGAGGCTAGACACTTACCCAGCTGGTGAAGCAACATTTATTTCACTCTTCACCTGCTTAGCAAAGTTGAGCAAGTGGGTGCCTTAAGAGGTTTCTGTGAACTCTAAACCCCAGTTGCAGCCCTGATAGTAGGAGTGCCAATGGCAGGAGCAGGTGTGCCCAGGGAGATGGATGGGGTGGGGAAAACTAGGGCAGGACTTCCCTGGCCACTCCACAGGGCAGCTGCTGCCTGTATTGTGAGCACTCTTGTACAACAAGTTGTACACCATGGACAGGTGTTTGCTAAGCAACCTACATGTGCCAAGTAATGTGTCCATTTTGTGAGCGAGAAACTATACTTTTCATTTAAGCTGCATTGTATGGGAATAATGAGGAAATTGTTTGACTAGCCAATTCTCTTTGGTTGATACCTATTGGCTAATTTATGGGGAGACAGAAATTATGATATTAACAATCATTTGCTCTTTATTGTCCCAGCCTGGTAAGATATGTTATCCTCTGATAGAAAATACAACCCAAAAGTTTACCCTTAGTTGTCTGTTTAGGTATCACTTAAAGAGGGCCTGAGAACCATGAATTTGCTGAATTAACAAGCAGTATAATATTGCAGTTAAGATAGTTCAGTCTGGAGATGCACCAACTGGGTTCAGATCCTCCCAAAGCTGGGTGACTTTGGCCAAGTTACTCCACTTTCTCGAAGCTCGGTTTCTGCATCTGTAAAAGGGAGACACAAATATGACCAACCTCATTAGGTCATTGTGAGGAATAAAAGAAAGCCCAAGAAAAGATACTGAATGACTATTCAGTAATATTGTTAAGTGCCTACTCTGTGCTAGGAGTAGTAGAGGAGAATATAGTCTCTATCTGCAGGTGTTCCAAGTCTAATGGGAAAAACAGGTATTGACACAGGATACTAAGCCTGGAAATACAGGCAAGTACAAAATCCCTTCTAACTTGAGTATCCAACTTCATGGAGAAATCGAGGAGGGATTTACAGAGGAGGCAACCTTTAGCTAAACATTGAAGGGTGCTTAGGAGTTCACCAGATGGAAAAAGATCTGAAAGAACCTTCTGGACAGTGACAACAGCTTTTACAAAGGCAAAGATGCAGGAAAGAGCATGACCCAATCTGGAAACTGTAGGAACTGATAGAAGAAAAAAATTTTAAGGATAAAATTGTGATTTTCATGGAATTATAAATTGTGTATCATATATTTTATTTAACTCAATTCATGAGAAAAGAAGTAAGAGGTTAGAAATAATTCAAAGAAAAATCCAAAGAATGCTCATATATAAGTGATCAGAAATGCTGAACAGAATTTAAAAATAGATGCAAAAGTGGTCCATATCTATGGGGCAATAATTTACTGCATCGTGAGGGATGCATTTACACATTTAAGGCCAAAAATCATTTGCATCACTTTCACTAATTTATAACTTCTAGTAATAAAATATAAAATGGTACAGAACAAGGGAAATTGAAGACGGCCTAGGAGGGAGCATTGGACCGGACACCCAGGAATCTTTTCAATTTCACACTTCAAAGTCCTTCCATGATTTTTCCTGACAGAGTGAGTTCTTTATATTGGAAAATCAGAGGGCAGGGTGGGGAGGGGATGAGAGGGAGTTGAGGCCTGAACTATGGGCAGGGACCAAATCACAAGGAGCCTCCCTGGCCGTGCTGGGGAGTCTGAGTTTCATTCTGCAGCCCACGGCGTGAAGGATGGATGCGGTGGTGCTGAAGCTGGAAGACTGGGCCCAGTGGAGAACTGAGGAGGTCCTGAACCAAGGTGGCAAGAATGGAGATGGAGGTATGGGGTTGAACTGGCTGTGAAGCAAAGGGGACGTCCGGGGTGTCTTAGATTTCAGGAGGAGAGGTACATGACCGGGTCATCTGAGGGGGCTCTAAGGAAGAGCTTTTCTTTATGTGCACCCCAAGGGTGATGTTTTCTTGGGAGGCCTTCATTGCATTTGTTGGAAATTTGGACCTTCAACTCTGCCCAGACTTCTCTATTAAAGAGAAGGAATTTTCTTATAGGTGGCTTTCCTGGAAAAGAACGTACATCTTGATTTTCTCTCTTCATTTATCTAAATACTCTGATTTCCAAAATATATCAACTTCTATCCCAAATCCATTTGTATCTCTTGATTCAAATAAAGAGATTGGAACGTTTCCTCTAATTGCACCCATAAATACACACACACACACACACACACACACACACATGCACACACACAAACACCCACCCTATGCATTCTCTTCCCTTCTCTGTGACTTCCCCAAGTGGTATCAGCTGGCTCCCTTGTCCTCTGTCCTGATTGGGTTTGGTGCCTGGAGAGTGGGATGAGAGAGAGATCGGAGTCTTGTTTATTTCACCAGCCTCTGCCTGCTTTGGTGTGGTGCTGGCACAGCTGTGGCGGTCTCTGATGACAGCTGTTGCTGGGCTTCAGGGCTCAAGTAGGCTCCACAACACCTTCTTTTCCATCTCCTCTCAGGCTTAGGGGTATGTTACCGGTTGAATTATGTCCCACCCAAATTCATATGTTGAAGTCCTAACCCCCAGTACCTCAGAATGTGATCTTACCTGGAAACAGGGTTGTTGCAGATGTAGTTAGTTAAGATGAGGTCATTCTGGAGCAGTGTGGGCCCCAGTCTTCCCTTATGAGAAATGTTATGTTCCTGGTCTTTATATGCTTATCTGAGTTGTTTTGTATTGGAATTGTTGTTTATGTAAACTTGGGAGTATTATTATAAAGAACAGTTTGCATTTTTTTTTTTTAGCCTGCAACTACTGTAAATGGCAGCAATCCAGAGCAAGAGGTGGTAGTAGAAAACACACATACAACCCTACCGTGGCTTACCATGGTGGTGAAACTCTTGCACGTTAATGCCTACAGTCTGGGTGACTTCCTGGGCAAGTTAGGCCCTCGTACTTCCGTCTCCATATTGGGACCACATCCGTGGAGGGGCCTTCACCTTAAGCTCCAGGAAAAGCAATATTAGATCTAACTAGACACACTTGTCTGTGTCCAGCCTTAGTGTATTAGAAGGGCTTGTTGTATGCTGTGGAGTGTTGCATTCCAACGGCCCCTGCAAGTTGAAAACACAAGTATCTCTTTATCCCACAGCCCTTTTCTCTCTCCTTCACACTAGTGTCTGAACAAAGGTTAGACTGTATTCTTTGGCTGGGTTTCCAGATTTCTCTTCTGACCAGTAGAGAATGAAAAGATCTCTTCTTAGCTTAGTAGTCTCATTTGTTTTCTCCACTCAGGAAAAGACACATCACCAGTTAATATCAGAGGTGATAAAGTGACACTTGGGCAAGGTCATACAAATGGCAGATATTCACACTCTTATTTTCTGAGTTGAAATGCCACCATCTGTTCTTTTTGTTTGTTTGTTTTTGTTTTTGTTTGAGACGGAGTCTCGCTCTGTCACCCAGGCTGGAGTGCAGTGGTGCAATCTCGGCTCACTGCAAGCTCCGCCTCCCAGGTTCACGCCATTCTCCTGCCTCAGCCTCACAAGTAGCTGGGACTACAGGTGCCCACCGCCACGCCTGGCTAATTTTTTTGCATTTTTAGTAGAGACGGGGTTTCACTGTGTTAGCCAGGATGGTCTCGATCTCCTGACCTCGTGATCCGCCCGCCTCGGCCTCCCAAAGTGCTGGGATTACAGGCATGAACTACGGCGCCCGGCCCCATCTGTTCTTTTAAATGTGTGTGGCACTTCGTATTTAAAAGCCTGTTCAACATATCCCATTCCAGAACTTTCTGTCTACAGAATGTTGTGCCAAACAGGTGGGTCTGTGGTGGTTGGAGAATCCTCACAGCAGTACAATAAAGTTTACAATAGAAATTTCTTCCATATTGGGACTTAAGCCAGCTTTTCTAGTAGTTTTCAAAATAGTTCTATTCATAAAAACACTCTTGCCTATCAGAGTAGCATTGATCCTGTCCCTGTTTACCAGGTAGCTTTTCCCTGGCCAAAGCATTCCCTGATATATTAATATAAATATTATAATAACCAGGCAAATGCTTTTTATTTTTACTTTTTATTTATGGCAGATGATTCTGGCTTTCCATTTTGAAGAGTATAATAACACTGCATTTATTTATGGATATTTATTTTTGATAAATAATAAATTTTTAAAAATAATAAATATGTATTTATTTATTTTTGAGACAGGATCTCACTGTGTCATCCATGCTGGACTACAGTGGCATAGTCCTAGCTCAGTGCAATCTCGAAGCCCTGGGCTCAAGCAGTCCTCCAGTCCCAGCCTCCCAGAAACTGGGGCTCCAAGTATGTGTCACCATGTCCAGCTAATTTTTAAATTATTTTTTGTAGAGATGGGGGTCTCACCACATTGCCCTGGCTGGTCTTGAATTCCTGGACTCAAGTGACCCTCCTACCTCAGCCTCCCAAAATGCTGGGATTACAGGCATGTGCCACCATGCCTGACCACAAAACTTTGTGTGTGTGTGTGTGTGTGTGTGTGTGTGTGCGCGTGTGTCAAAGTCTTACTCTGTCACCCAGGCTGGTGTGTAGTGGTGCAATCATGGCTCACTGCCGCCTCGAACTCCTGGGCTCAAGTGATCCTCCTGCCTCAGCCTCCTGAGTAGCTGGGACCACAGGCGCATGCCACCATGCTGGACTAATTTTTTAACTTTTTGTAGAGAGAGAGTTTCACCATGTTGCCCAGACTGGTCTTGAACTCCTGGCCTCAAGCAATCCTCCTGCCTCAGCCTCCCAAAGATCTAAGATAACTGGCATGACTCACTGCACCTGACGCTAAAACTCCTTTTAAAAAGCAGCGGTGCTATGTCCATTTGACATTTTGAAGATGGAATGACCAAAGTGTAGAAAACCCTGGTCTTTGAAAGTGAAAGTGATTCTTTGCTCAGCAGAGAGATCCAATCCCTCACAAGAAAAAATTTCAGTGCAATCCAAACAGAAGACGAATAGAAAGAAAAGTCAAAGGTGTTCCCCTTTGCCCAGCCCTAACAGATCCTGTGTCCTGAGCACGTGCCTCAGTTCCCATGGCTGTGGCTCAGCCACACTGGCCAAACCCAGGATCGTCGGGGATCCCTTCCCAGGCCCCATTTGCATGCCCGGGGAGAGACTGGCTTGTTCTGTGAAGACTCTGTCTACTCAGGAGCTGAGGCTGTGCCCCTCTTCTGGTGGCTCCTGGATTTATCTTAGCCCATCCTCGTGTGCGCCGGGGTGGAGGCAGCAGCAGGCTACACCAGGCTCTTGTACCTTCTTCACATATTTACACAGTGGATTCGTTCCTTATGGCTGCCATAACAAATCACCACAAACTTGGTGGCTTAAAAACAACTGATGTTTCTTCTCTCACAGTTCTGGAGGCCAGATGTCTGAAATCAAGGTATTGGCAGGGTTTGTGCCTTCTGGAGGCTCTGAGGGAGAAAGCACCCCAGGCCTCTCTCCCAGATTCCGGTGTTTGCTGGCACCCCTTGGCCTTCCCCGGCTTGTAGCTGCATCACTCTGATCTCTGCTTCTGCCTTCACACAGCCTTCTCCTCCACATGTCTCTACAAATTTCCCTCTTATGAGAATACCAGCCACTGGACCAGGACCCACGCTAATTCAGTGTGATCTCAAATTCACCTGATCACATGTGAAAGACCCCGATTCCAGACAGGGCCATATTCACAGCTACCGGGGGTTAGGCTGTCAACATAACTTGCGGCGGGGGGCGGGGGAGACAGTTACACCCAGTACACATATCAGAACGTTTCTAAAGAGCCAGAGCATTTTAGAATTGAAGAATAATTTCAAACGTGTCCAAGAGTCAAATCCTGTCTCCCTACCCTCCTGGGTTAGGTGCTGATTACATTCAATCTGTTTCCTTCTCAGCAGGGTGAGGAGGACAGTAGTGCCTGCCCTGTGAGTTTATGTGAGGATTAGCTGGGGCGATACACATGAAACAGTGCCTGGCACAGAACAAGCCGAAATGAATGTTACATAATCTTCTAACAGCCTCCAGATATATGCAGTCAGCCTCACAGAAACCAGTCAGTGCTCCATAGGATCCTTGACAAGAAAAAAATGACTTTCATGCTGGTCTGGAAAACAGAAGTAAGCTTTTAGGATCAAGAATAAGTGCCAGTTGGGATCGGGCACAGTGAATCATGCCTGTAATCCCAGCACTTTGGGAGGCTGAGGCAGGCAGATTATGAGGTGAGGAGATCAAGACTATCCTGGCTAACATGGTGAAACTCTGTCTCTACTAAAAATACAAAAAAAATTAGCCGGGCATGGTGGCAGGCGCCTGTAGTCCCAGCTAGTACAAAAGAGGCTGCTGGCTACCCACCCAGTTTGTACTTTCCTTGTTAACAGGACCCCTGAGTAGTCCAAGATGCTTTTGCTAGCAGGGCTGGCTAGTGACATCCAAGCAGTAGGGATGTGGGCTTCCAAGACCACTCTTTAAAGGAAGCCTATTCATCTGACAGAGTCATTTTGCAACCAACCTACCACCACCATCTGGGTGTGTGTGTGTGTGTGTGTGTGAGCTTTCATCTAAACACAGGGCAGGTTGGTTAATCTTTGAAGTCCCTAGTTAGGAGCCTATCTTCCAGGGCATGGTGAGTACATTTGCAGGGCTCTGCTTGGAGTCCACTCTGCAAACATGGCTGAAGACCACCACTTGAATCTTCACTTGGTCTGTTAATTAGCATAAGAGATTTTCATGGACAAAATGTGGGTTGGCTACAGGTACTGTAAAGGGAAAGGCACCTCTCCCCTTGCATTAATGTGGTATTAGAGTGAGCTGGCCAGCTTAACCCCCTTTGCAGTGGTGGTGCGGATGGGGCCTTAGTTGTGTTCTGTGCCCCGACGGATAGCAGAGGATTCAGTCACTAATGCAACTGGAATTTGAACTGATTCTGCTGCTGGAGCTTATACGTTTTTGCGCCTGCTTATTCATAAATATTGGTATGTGTGGCAGAATTCCGAATGAAATCTGCCTTCATTTTCACACACCTCCTCACAGGGAGGTTCATCGGGGAGGGGAACTGTGGCTTTTATAGACCTCTAGCTATTGAAGATGGCCATTATCTGCCAAAAATGAACCTGACAGATGTGAATAGCCAAATTGACTTAGGTCAGTTGTCAGCAGCCTGGTCGCCATGTTAGGATAGGCAACTGTCCCACAGTTGTGATTACTCAGAGCAGAAGGGGATATTGGCCTAAGCAGTGGCAACGGGTTCTTTCTCCTGCCAGTTTGGAATTCAGGCTGAGAAACAGGAGTCTCAGGTGCTACTTACTCTTGAAGTGGAGGGAATGTAAGCCCAGGAGTGGTGAGGAGGCCATGTGGATGGCCAGGGAAGAAAGATGGTCTGCAGAGAGAAAAAGAGGGGGCATACATGCAGGCAGGGATAGAAACCACGGGGCCCCACCAAGAGGCAGGGTGTGAGGGGCGGGAGTGAGGCTGCAGGGAGCTCCCGTGGCTTCTGCTGGCTTTCTGGTTCTAGGTTTTCAGCTCCTTGGGATCATCTGACTGGTCTTCCTGCCCTGAGGTTCCAGGATACACTCCTGTATCCCTACAATAAATGACTCCCTATTATTGATTAAGTCAGGTGTGCTCATCTGAACTCATTCAGGCGACCCTAATGAAGGCAGCATTAAGATCAGAGAGCAGAGGTCACTTGGGGCCGGTTTTGTCAGGTTTAAAGAAGTAAAGACTCTGAAGGTACACAAAATAGTATCCAAGGCAGAAAATGTGCATGCTTCGTGAAACAATAAATTAGTGGAAATATTTTTACTAAAGAGAGTGGTTTTGATTATGTATTATATTAGTGTACATAGTTAAATCATCTACTATGTAAGGTCCCAGCTTTCTTTTCATTTGATGTAATTAGCTATTAGGTTTATGTTAAGCTTTATGGCAATTTTGTTGTGGTTATTGTTGTTTTTAAATCCACCAGCATTTAAAGAAAAGAAAAAGCTGGGCTACAATGGAAAGAACACAAAAGATTAGGCTGTGTTGAGAACACCAGATTCCTACTAAACACCTATTCTGGGCAGCCTGGTATAGAGGAAAGCACTAATTCTGAGCTGAGAGGCCCATGTCAAGTTTTGGTTTAGCCTCTTCCTCAGAGTCCTCAGGCAAATAATTTCATCTTGTTTGGGCTTTTCTAGATTATCTGTAAAACAAAGCGGCTGGAGTAGCTATACTTTAAGATCTCCTGTAGCTCCTAAGGGCTATGATGTAAGATGTGCTCTGGGCATCGTGCCAACAGAAAAGTGGGGACAATCCCAGGCCCTCATAGAGGTTAATGTTCAGCAGGTGAAATACGCATACAACCTTATTTAGTTTACAAAGAGGCAATACACTACAGGAAAATATTTCACTTCCCCTGATAATTATTGACTTAAAATACAAACTTAAATACCTTTGATACTGGATGCTGAGAGATTGATCATCTAAGCAAAGAAAGATCATCTAAAATAAATGTAAGGCAAGGGCCCAAGAATGCCTCCTCTTCACAGTTAGGGACCTTAGTTTTCCTTCTTTCTGTATTCCTAAAAATAAATAACATAAATAACCAGATAGAACTCTTTTGCTTCCCCCCACCCCAAATCACCACATTTAACTTTTCAAATGGGAGAATCAACCATTTAATGGAAAATCTGAATTTCTCATGGAGGATGAAACATAATAAGTGGAGAATTAAATCGCAAGGCACCGAACAAGTATCCCCTGCCCCCTTAGAGAGGCTAGGCCCCTTTTTTGTAGAAGTCATTTGAAAAATGGGGTACTATGTGCCTACGCCACTTGCTTATTATTATGAACATTATCTTTAACACAATAGGCAATTTAATTGTTAATGATAATTTAACAATTTACCAAAAAAAAAAATTAATACACAGAAGCCCTCCTTTATCCCCAATTTTTACATGAAGAAATGAGGCCCAGGGAGGTGAATCAGTTAACCTAAGGCCACACATTTGGTGCCTGGCAGATCCAAGGTTAGAGCCATCCACCTGTGTAAGCCCAGAAAATCTGGTGGACTCCATGGACTACAGGCAAGCAGATTTCTGCAGAGCACGTGTGAAATCTACATAGTGGGACAAAGCTTTTGATTAAACATGGCAGACCTAAGCTTCTGCCTTCCCAAACCCCAACTAAAAATTATAGTAGAGGAATAAAAAGGTACCAGTGCACAAAACCAGATACACTGGAAGAGGAGCTACACAGATTTTGAACTGGCTCCATGGTGTAGACAGATGGAAAGCAGGTGTAGGGGTGGTGATTGGTTTAGTCTTCAGAGGACATTCCAAGGAGGAGTGCGCTGTACCCACCCCTTTTCCTCCCAGCAGAACCCCGGAAAGGTTGAGGTTCTGGGGCACCAGATGCTGCAGGAGGCAGGAAGGAGTTGGGTAACTGAATGCAGGGGGCTGCTTAGAAGGCTGGAATTAGATCCCTAAGTGTTCTCCCCAACTGGGCAACCACACAATTCCTCTCCCTCCCCTTCCTCTGCCACCTGCTTGCATAAGGCTGGAAGTTTTTCTCTAGAGATGTGGAACCAAAAAGGCTGTGAACATAGCCCCATTAGCACAGAGGAGGGCAGGAGTGAGGTTTGGAGCTGGTACTGGGAGAAAGTGAAAGTCCGTACTGACAATGATTGAATGGAGGTGATGACACCAGCCAGCCCCTGACTCTTTGGCAGCCAGGCAGGCATCCTCTCCAGCCAGAGAGCAGGGTTTCTGTCTGCTCTGGGGGAACTGAGCTGCAGAGACACCGACCAAAGTCCATGTGGGGCCCTACTCTGAAAAGGCTGCCTCAGTATTAGGTTTCTGTGAGTGAAATTCACCAGCTGACAAGTCTGCCCACGTGTCTCAAAGCAAACCCATGAATCAGAGTTTTGGATCTTTGTCTTCCATATGAACGGCATGTGAGGGCCACCTGATTCTGGAGGAAAGGCTTCAACATAAAAGGATCAAAATCATTCAACTGAGAAAAAATATTTAGGAGGAACAAACAATGAAAGGGAACAGAATTAACCTTTATAAACATGCAAAAGCGTCTTTGATATTGGTGGGGAGATAAGAGAGGGTGTTGTACCCGTAAATCCAGAACAGGATGCTTTAATTCAGAAATCATCAAAGAACAAGAAAGAAAGGTCTTAAAAGCCCTAAAAAAAATTAAAAAAAAGGAAAACTCCCCCAGAAAAATGAACAAATGAACAAAAAACAGGACAACAGGGAAGAAATGATAAGAAAATGAAAGGATTGGTCCTGGAGGGCTAACATTCACCCTAAGAGGAATTCCAGAAAGACAGAATAAAGAAAATGAAAGTGAATGGGCAAAGAAATATTACCAGAATATTTCCTGTGAATTTGAGAAGACCCACTCCAGCTTATACCACTTTGAAATTTCAGAAACCATAAATGAAGAGAAGACCCTAAACATTTTCCTAGAGGGATAAAACAGGTTCTGTTCAGAAGAACAGAAAGTAGAAGGGCACAGGATTTCTCAGCAGCAACCCTGCACACCAGAAGACAAAGGAAGTAAAATTATAGTGCGCTCCTGTCCTCAGCATTGAGCAATTATCTAATAATGGAAACAGAGTACAGAATTAACCAAAAATTATAATTTATCTATATCGAGAGAATAGAGGGAGGCAATATATGGAAGAAAGTGTAAGAAAGAGTCTCCTAGCCTAATGGGAAGCTTATTGATGTCCCTACTGGATAAATCAATAGCAGCGCCAACATTTTATTTAGAAATTTGAAGGAGAATATAAGAAACAGCTGAAAGGGGACAGGTCAGGGGAGGAAAGCAGGAGACTGGCTTTGTCTTTTCTGTGATAAGACTTGGATTATTGGACTTTCTAAGCCACTTGCATGGACTACATGATAAGATTCCTGTAAAGACTTTAAAGAAAAGATTCCTTTCTTTAATTCCCTGATCTGGTTGCTTCGACTTCTTGGAGGACGCAGACTGACCCTTGCTATCTTACAACTTCTTCATTAATAGGGTATCTGGGTTCCCCTTGCTTGGGGGTATGGGACTTGTCTCTTGGAACAATGAGAAAAATAAGACTCCAATGGAGCTTTATGCCTGCACTCACACGGGCAGATAAAATACATGAACTTTGTTCATTGTTCTCATGGGGATATTTACACAGAGTTCTTTTCCCTCTTGCTGTTTATCTTTTGGCTGGGGTTCTAAGCGGAATGGACTCAGGTGGTGAGTAATGGCTGAATCTCATTGTTCCCCTCCCTTGGTGACACACCCTGAGTCTGTAACCCAGCAGCAGCTTTCGTGCCATGTCTACTGTCCAGTGGATTAAAGCTAGTCTTGCCTTTGGTGTCCTACTGGTTGTAAGGATTTTTTTTTCTTTTTTTTTTTTCCTTTCTTTCTTTCTTTTTTTTTTTTTTTTTTTTTTTTTTTTTTTTTGAGACAGAGTCTTGCTCTGTTGCTCAGGCTGGAGTGCAGTGGTGCAATCTCGGCTCACTGCAACCTCCACCTCCTGGGTTCAAGCGATTCTCCTGCCTCAGCCTCCTGAGTAGCTGGGATTACAGGCACATGCCACCACGCCTGGCTAATTTTTGTACTTTTAGTAGAGACGGGGTTGTACCATGTTGGTCAGGCTGATCTCGAACTCCTGACCTAGTGATCCACCCACCTCTGCCTCCCAAAGTGCTGGAATTACAGGCATGAGCCACTGCATCTGGCTGATTTTTTTTCTTGACATTAATGTGAACGTGGGTTTGTAAAAATCAATGCGGGACAAATATATTATGAAGAGTGAAAGCTTAGGAGTTAAATGTAATGGAAATAAATCCTTGTAAAAGTTGGAGTGAATGAGTGGGGGAAGCTAGATTAGGCAATGAACTATTGTGGTTCTCTACTGCTGTTTTGTTTTGGTTTGTGTTTTGGATTCTAAGCTATGAGAATCTTCCAATTTAGATTTTAATAGACCTCTTAGAAGTGCTATAGCTCAGGGAAAAGAAGGAATTAAAATATATGCTGCCGATTCTCTCTCTTTGGAGATAGAATCTCCAAACCTACAAGCGAGGTCTCCTTCCTGTAAATCACAAATTCCTGGAATGGCTCATAAAAGGGTCATCTTCCTTGGTCCTTTTATCTGGTGGGAGCTGTGTGCACTACTGAAGGGAGGAAAGGACGATGCTGCCAACAGTGATCAGTGACCTTCGGGAGAAGCAGAGGCCACGGACCTCCCAGCAAAGGAGTGGCCCTCTGCCAGGACACAGGGCTCCCTGCCTTCTGCCTCGGCTTCCTTCTCCTCCCCTTGGTGCTTCCTTTCTTTTCCCATTAGGGTTTGAAGTCCATTTTCACCTGATCAAGGCGGGAAGGAGCCCTCACAGGCTGCACCTCCCAGGAACGGCCTGGGCTCCACTCCATGAGCTCCCTCCCTCTCTCTCCTCCGCCACCTTCTCCTCCTCCTCTTGCTCCTCCTCCTCCTCCTCCTCTTTTTCCTCCTCCTTTTCTCTCCCCCTCCCTCCCCCTCCTCCTCCTCCTTCTCCCTGCTTTTTATAAGATCTGATAAATACATTTTTCAGTTAACTGCTGAATCCTTTAAGGAAAATAGATGTATACTTCTATAGTTTTGTTGAGACTGGGGGAGATGAGGAATTTATATTTCCTCAACATGTTTTATTTACAATCCTCCTGGTGCTTGAGAAGAAAAACACACGAAGACTGCCCTTGGATAAGATCCTTGCTGAGTTTAATCAAGTGCACTCCAGTCTAGCTCAGTCTCAAACCAGAGTGTGTGGGAGCAGAACTTGGGGTGAAAGCCATATTTGATTAAAAACACTCATTAACATTTGAAAAGCAAATCCATGTCTCCACTGGGCTTCTATATGTCCGATTTCAAGAAGCTTATCCAGGCCCTGGCTTTCTCTTCCAGAAGACCCCTCTCGTGACTGTTTCTGCATCTGCCAACAAAATTAATTGCCCTCATCTCTTGTACACTGACAGTCTAGAAGCTTCTAGAAGATGCTTGTATTTTTGTGGTGTTTACCACAAACAAAAGGCCAATGCTTTCAGCAGCTGCCCAGTCAGAGGGGTTTTGGAGTAAGTTTCAACAAATTCAACTTGAATTATAGTTCACCTTCTCTCTCTGGGGCTGCCCAATCTTCTTATCAGTAACCTCAGCTTCTGAGGCCAAGTAGGGTATTTTACTAGTCAAAGTAAGTTTGCTTCCTTAAGAAAAAAGGAAAAACAATGCACCACTTTCTTACCTGATGGGAAAATAAATCTTCACTTTGCAGTTTGGGGAAAATGTTGTGGTATTTACATCTTGCAGAGTTTTATGTTGCATTTACAGTATTGCTTACAGAATGCAAAAATTTTCTTGTTTCTTACTTAATGTAAAGAAACCAAGGACAAGAGAAGTTCCATCCCATTCAGTTCATACAATAGTATTTCTTAAACATAACTGGCATCAGCATTACCTGGGATGCCCAGGTATCCTGATTCCATAGGACCCCATTTGGAGAAACACTGACGCTTATAAGTGTCACAAAATTGGAAACGGCCTTGAAGCTCCTGAGTCCCACCCTTCATTCTACAGAGGGAAGACTAGTCCAGAAACCTGAAGAGGTTCTCCCAGGCTCCTATAGCCCACACAGCTCCTGCTGCTCACCAGAGGCAGAATCAGGCCCAGATTTTGGTCCTGGGCCCTCTAGGTGTCCTGCCCTGCCAAGCAGCTCTGGCTGTTCTGCAACCTCATTTATTTCCTGCTTTCTTCCTCTTGCCCCTGCCCCCCAGTTGCTTCTTCCTCCCTGGTCCCTGTTCTTAGTCTAACAAGAACCCTTAACTTGGGTCTTTCCTTTTCTCTGATCTCATCCTACTCCAGGCCCTGCCCATCTTACCATCCTTCCTTATGTTCTACAAAGTTGCATGTCATTAAAGTGATGAGAGCCCTCTTTCTTCTACCTGGTGAACTCCTACTCATTCTCAAGACTGAACTCAACTTTTATTTTCTTTACTTTTTTTGAGACACTGTCAAACTCAGTTAATTTGTCCCTTCTCCTAAAATTTTGTGTGAAAATGGTATTTATATAGACAGCACTGTATTTAATTAATTTTTGTTTGGCTTCTAGTGGCTTCTCCACTAGAGCATGAGCTCTTTGAAGGCAGTCACCCTACCCTAATAGATCACTCTATCGTTGTATTCCTCCATAACTAGCTATTCTGGTTAAGTATTATTGTAGGGGGAGAAAACACTCAAAACTTAGTGTCCTAAAACAAAAAATATTATTTAATTGGTACATGAATCTATAATGTGGGCAGGGCTCAGCAGGGATGGCTCATCTGTGCTCCATGCAGCATCAGCTGGGGCAGCTCCAGTAGGGCTGAAGTATCTCCTTTCAAAATGTCTTACCTACTTGGCTAGCAAGTTTTTGCAAGTTATCAGTTTCTCTCTACATGGGTTTCTTCACAGGGCAGCTTGGGCTTCCTCACACAGTGGTGTCTGGGTTCTAAAAGTAAGAATCCCTGGAGAAAAGGCCAAATGTCTAAAACTTTTGCAGTACCAGAAAGAGCAGTGGCTCCTGAGGGATTCTAGACTAGATTTCTTGAATTTTCTCTTTTAGATAGTTATCTATAATTTTCTCAATTGTTTTGGATACAGGAAAGTTTTCATATAATTGGGAAAGAAATGAATTCGGAGAATCCCAAGATACAGTCCCTTCTTTTTCCAAGACACTGGTGTATAGGCCCTAGGGATGAAAGGAGGACTTACTTTTAACAGTATTCCCTTTTGTACACTTTGGGTTTAGCACCATGTACAAATCATATACAAGCATCTATTTTTTAAGTGTTTAAATTATAAAATGAAATTTAAATAAAAATTGTACATAATGGGCATGATAGCTGCAAATTTCAAATGATTCAGAAAGAATAGTAAATGTGTATGAAGATTATGTACCTATGGATACATATACACATACACAGAGAAAGAGAATGAGGCTGGTTGCAGTGGCTCATGACTGTAATCCCAACACTTTGGAAGGCTGAAGCAGGTGGATTGCTTGAGTTCAGGAGTTGGAGACCAGCCTGGACAACATGGTGAAATGCCATCTTTACAAAAAGTATAAAAAATTAGCCAAGTGTGGTGGCACATACCTGTAGTCCCAGCTACTCGGGGGGCTGAGGGCAGGAGGATCACTTGAGCCCAGGAGGTGGAGGCTGCATTGAGCCAAGACGGCACTACTGTACTCCAACCTGGGTGACAAAGTGAGACGCTGTCTCAAAAAAAAAAAAAAAAAAAAAAAAAAAAAGGAAAAGAAATGAGAAAGCAAGTGGGCAAAATGTTAATGATAGGTGAATCGGGGAAAGGGTGCACATGTGTACTTAGTGCTATTATTCTTTGTGCTTGCAAGTTTTCTGTAAGTTTGATATTTTCCAATAAAAAGTTTTCAAAAATCATGATAAAATGAAAGTGGGCCACAGCTGCTGGACTACCAGCATGATGGCTTGTTTTTGGAAGGGAAGAGTGTTCTGAGCCATTCTCTTTGTTACTTGCTTGATACAAATTTAGGTTTTCATTCACGGACCCTTTTAAAATCATTTCCTGGAGCAAATCCTTTGATAAATTTAACAATAACAATAATTAGAGAGAAAATCATGGTTAATGCAATAATTATCTCAAAATTGGCAGCATCAAGTTTAGCAGGTGACATCATGAACAGTTCTATGAACTTTGAATGTGTTGAACTTTGTCTCCTTAGTATTTAAATGGCAAATTCCATAAGAGAGGAAAGGAAACTCACATTTACTTAACATTTCCTAAGACAGGCACTGTGCAAAGGGTTCTAAGTAGATTATCTCATTTACTGCTCTCAAAACCCTATCAGACAGATGTTACCATTCCCAATTTTACAATTCAGGAAATGGAGACTCATGCAGTGGTTGTCTCAATGCTAATGCTCTTGGCTGCAAGTAAGAAACTTCCATTTGACTAACTCAAACAGCAAGGGCGTTCATTATCTCACATGACACAAGTCTGGGAGCAAGAAAGGATTGAGTACATGCCAGGGATTCTGCTAGCCCCAGCAATATGAAGATGAATAAGACCTAGCTCCTGCTCATGGGGAACTCACATAGGGATAGAAAGGTAGGCAGATCCACAGTCTGTGGATTTGTTCATAGTTTGCCATTAGCTGGTAGTCTATCTTTATTTTAATAGGCACATGTGATTCTTATTAAATGAACACATGGCTTACAGACAGCTATTAAATAAGTCATTGCTTTTTAAGAGAAATATTTATTTGTGCTTCAAACCAATGATGTATTTTCTCATCAAGATTAATAATATTTCTGTATATCTACATATGACTTTATTGGCTTACATTTTGTATAATCTTACATCATCTTGCTTTTTTGGCCTTCTTTGTAAATATGGCAATTTTCTGGTCATAAGAATCATGTTCGTGTTAGATCAAAAACAGTTTGAGTCATTTTAACACTTTTATTATGAAAAATATTTTTAAAATAAGTATTTCATCTATTTTATCGTGGATAATTCTTTCCTTTGCACAAAAACTATTATTAGTCTCATGAAAAATAGATGTATTTAGAACTAGCCCCATGATACATCACTGACATTCTTCAAAAGTTCACATCTGATATCCCGTTCAAATTCTTGATTTTTTTTTCTTCATAGTTTTGTACAATCCTCTCTTTATTAGACTCCAGCTTTTGTTGTTTTCTAGTTTTTCTTAAACTTGTGTTGTAGAAGGCACATTGGATTAGCAACCAGGAGACTTTAATACTAGTTTTAGTTTAGTACAATTTGTTCTGCACTTTGGCCTCAGCTTAATAAAACAAGATGTTTGACCTGGATCAGAGATGAAAAAAAAAAATTTTTTTTCCTTCCTCCAGCTCTAACTCTGATTGGTAGTAACTGCCTGAATGACTTGTTTGCATTTCCAGAATAAACCCTATTTGGTCATAATGCATTGTTCTTCTTATATGTTATTGGATTCAATTTGCTAAAATTTTGTTCAGAATTCTTGAGTCTTATTTATGAAGAATATGGGTCTGTAGTTTTCTTGCAATGTCTTTTTCTGGATTTTGTTATCGTACTAATTCTGTCCTCATGGAGTATTGGAAAGTATTCCCTCCTCTTTACTTTTCTGGGAGAGTTTGTGTAGAATTGGTATTGTTTCTTTCTTAAATGTTTGGTAAAATCCCCAAGTGAAGGAATTTGAGTCTGGAGCTTTCTTTGTGGGAAGATTTTAAACTACAAATTCAATTTATTTAACAGGGCTATTTAGGTTATCTGTTTCTTTTTGAGTAAGCTTTTTTAAGTGGGAGTAGGGCAGTATTTGGTCTACGGTTAATTTCACCCAGTGCCAAGTGAAGGCCCTTTTCAGTAGTCTACCTGATACCCTATGAGTTATGAGGTCTGGCTGGTGAGAACAGGCATTGTTCCCAGCCCTAGGTGAGCTCCCTGTACTCCTTATTTCTTAATTTTTTTCAGGTAATTCTTTCCTACTCTCAGGCAGTTTCTTCTAATGTATATCAAACAAACAGTCAACTGAATATTTAGGGGGATCCTCTGCAGATTTCCAGAGTCCTCTCTCTACAGCTCTCTCCTCTCTAGTATTCCACCCTGTGAGCTCTAGCTACCTCGGCCTCCCCAGTTTCCTCTACTCAGAGAGACAGCTGACTCCATCTGGATTTCCCCTCCTTGCACTGTGGCCTGGAAACTCTCTCAATGCAGTAAGCTGGGACAATCTTAGGGCTCACCTCATCTGTTATCCCATCTTTCAGGGATCACTGCCCTACACTGCCTGATGTCCAGTGTTTTGAGAACTGTTGTTTCATATATTTTGTCTGATTTTTTAGTTGTTTTGAGTAGAAGAATAAATTCAGTTTCTGATCCTCATCGTGGTCTATAATGGCCATCTCCAGATTGGATAATTCTTACAAGTTCATTTCAAATTGTGATTCCAAACCTCCAAAATCAACTTCTTTGGGTGATTTTTAGATAGACTTTGGTTACTTAAATTATTTTTTAATTTTGTGTTTGACAGGTTCTTCATTCTAGTATCTGCTGTCCTACAGATAGGTTTTGGCATTCTGCTTGCTTCAGAAAAATCCAAAGCACTTCCACCTGTCTCTGTGTGCCCCTGCCATGGAGGAGGGCAGACATCCACCATGTTCCACAGGTGACCCTTCTGAGATGAGAGAAGTATATGATTTGTTCAAGGTAGAATATTTCAGTAGTAACAGAATTCTAGAAATTGATTAAGGTACTTGACCCTTGGGTCGGAGAACTGAGCCACCCTCCTTCTGCATAAAGTCACCTTTAGGGTACCCAGGACATTGTAATCTTGTTGAAATTCAGTCTGCAAATAAAGCTGACTCACAGGTAAACCCATTAAACACAGTTTAAAAAGAATACTTGGAAGTTTCCTATCCTGCTGATGTCTAAAATTTCAAAACCAACTAGTCATTTATTTGGGTAAAGCAATCCTCTTCTAATCATTTCTTCCATAATCCAGTTGCATCTCAGGGAAATAATATAAGTTAACATTCTATTTTAATTAACTACTTAGATTTATTTTTCTCCTATAGTAACAGGAACAGGTGAAAATCCTCGTGTCAGTAAGCAGGGTATAAAATGTGGGGAAAAGCATTTGGAGATGGCTTTACCTGTGAGTCAGCTTTATTTGCAGACCGAATGCCAAAAAGATTAAAATGTCCTGAACATCCAAAATATGACTTTATGCAGAAAGAGGGTGGCTCAGGTCTCTGACCCAAGGAGTAAATCACCTTAATCAATTTCTAGAATTCTGTTGTTACTGAAATGTTCTACTTTCACAAATCACATACTTCTCTGGCCTAAAAAGGGTCATCTATGAAATAAGGTGGATGTCTGCCATCCTCCATGCCAGAGGACACACAGAGACAAGTGGAAGTGCTTTGAATTCTTCAGAAGGAAGATGCAGACACAAAATATGTGTAGGATGCATTGTCAGCTTTTTGCTCATGATTGAAACAAGTCTGCAGACTTAATAATCAAGTTTCATCCCTGTGTCAATGGATGAAGAGTCATCTTGGGGACAAGAACAAGATTCATTTAGTTATTTAGGTACTTTAGATGGCACTTGGTTTTTAAAGGAAGGGATGATTTCTTCATTTCTGTGGGCTTCTTTCTTAAAGTAAAGCTGAAATGAAGTCTCAGAATCCTCATGTCATTTTGTTTTCTAAACAAGTAAAGTGGAGGTCAATGACTCCAGGGATCTTTGCCACACAAAAGGAAACACCTGGTCAGGTGCAGTGGCTCAGGCCTGTAATCACTTTGGGAGGCCAAGGAAGGAGGATCACCTGAGGCCAGGAGTTTGAGACCAGTTTGGTCAACTTGGTGAAACCCTGTCTCTACTAAAAATACAAAAATTAGCTGGGTGTGGTGACAGGTGCCTGTAATCTCAGCTACTCAGGAGGCTGAGGCAGGAGAATTGCTTGAACCTGGGTGGCAGAGGTTGCAATGAACCGAGATGGTGCCATTCTACTCCAGCGTAGGCATCAAGAGTAAAACTCTGTCTAAAAAAGTAAATAAATAAAAATAAAACAAATTTTTAAAAACACCCCATATTTGTGCTCCCAAAGGGGTCACTAAACTTTGAAATCCATCTCACAGGGTTTGGTGGGGTGGGAGTTGGGGGGACTAAAATTCCATATGGAAAGGTGGTGGAAGGTGGTCCTTGAGCCTCCCCTTTTAGGTATCCTTTATGGGCAATTATCCTATCTACTACTGGGACTTGATGAGGTGAGGTGAAGTCAGGGCAGAAGAAATGGACCCCTGACTCCAAGAAATAATAATCTTAGTCAGTAAGTTAGCATTTTCATTATCTTTTACCTTTTTTTTTTTTTTTTTTGGTTTTGTTTTAATTTACTTTATAGAGGCATTAAATTTCCCTATACAATTATTTTTCGTTAAAATAGTTTTCTAGATTTATGATGGTCAATGAGGGTTAAGAATCACTGTTTTGGTCTTAACGATGTAGTCAACCACTAAGAGAGCCTTACAGAGTCAGATCAACCAGACACCTTGTGTTAATTTTCTTTCTTTCTTTCTTTCTTTTTTTATTATACTTTAAGTTCTAGGGTACATGTGCACAACGTGCAGGTTTGTTACATATGTATACATGTGCCATGTTGCTGTGCTGCACCCATTACCTCGTCATTTACATTAGGTATATCTCCTAATGCTATCCCTCCCTCCCGCTCCCCACTATAGGACCCAGTGTGTGATGTTCCCCTTCCTGTGTCCAAGTGATCTCATTGTTCAATTCCCACCTATGAGTGAGAACATGCAGTATTTGGTTTTCTGTTCTTGCGATAGTTTGCTGAGAATGATGGTTTCCAGCTGCATCCATGTCCCTACAAAGGACATGAACTCATCCTTTTTTATGACTGCATAGTATTCCATGGTGTATATATATGCCACATTTTCTTAATCCAGTCTGTCACTGATGGACATTTGGGTTGATTCCAAATCTTTGCTATTGTGAATAGTGCTGCAATAAACATACGTGTGCATGGTCTTTATAGCAGCATGACTTATAATCCTTTGCGTATATACCCAGTAATGGGATGGCTGGGTCAAATGGCATTTCTAGTTCTAGATCCTAGAGGAATCGCCACACTGTCTTCCACAATGGTTGAACTAGTTTACAGTCCCACCAACAGTGTGAAAGTGTTCCTATTTCTCCACATCCTCTCCAGCACCTGTTGTTTCCTGATTTTTTAATGGTTGCCATTCTAACTGGTGTGAGATGGTATCTCATTGTGGTTTTGATTTGCATTTCTCTGATGGCCAGTGATGATGAGCATTTTTTCATGTGTCTGTTGGCTGTATGAATGTCTTCTTTTGAGAAGTGTCTGTTCATATCCTTTGCCCACTTTTTGATGGGATTGTTTGTTTTTTTCTTGTAAATTTGATTGAGTTCTTTGTAGATTCTGGATATTAGCCCTTTGTCAGATGAGTAGTTTGCAAAAATTTTCTCCCATTCTGTAGGTTGCCTGTTCACTCTGATGGTAGTTTCTTTTGCTGTGCAGAAGCTCTTTAGTTTAATTAGATCCCATTTGTCAATTTTGGCTTTTGTTGCCGTTGCTTTTGGTATTTTATACATGAAGTCATTGCCCATGCCTATGTCCTGAATGGTATTACCTAGGTTTTCTTCTAGGGTTTTCATGGTTTTAGGTCTAATATTTAAGTCTCTACTCCATTTTGAATTAATTTTTGTATAAGGAGTAAGGAAAGGATCCGGTTTCAGCTTTCTACTTATGGCTAGCCAATTTTCCCAGCACCATTTATTAAATAGGGAATCCTTTCTCCATTTCTTGTTTTTGTCAGGTTTGTCAAAGATCAGATGGCTGTAGATGTGTGGTATTATTTCTGAGGACTCTGTTCTGTTCTAGTGGTCTATATCTCTGTTTTGGTACCAGTACTATGCTGTTTTGGTTACTGTAGCCTTGTAGTATAGTTTGAAGTCAGGTAGCATGATGCCTCCAGCTTTGTTCTTTTGGCTTAGGATTGTCTTGGCAATGTGGGGTCTTTTTTGGTTCCATATGAACTTTAAAGCAGTTTTTTCCAGTTCTGTGAAGAAAGTCATTGGTAGCTTAATGGGGATGGCATTGAATCTATACATTTTCACAATATTGATTCTTCCTATCCATGAGCATGGAATGTTCTTCCATTTGTTTGTGTCCTCTTTTATTTCACTGAGCAGTGGTTTGTAGTTCTCCTTGAAGAGTTCCTTTACATCCCTTGTAAGTTGGATTCCTAGGTATTTTATTCTCTTTGAGGCTATTGTGAATGGGAGTTCATTCATGATTTGATTCAATGATTTGATTCATGACTGTCTCTGTTACTGGTGTATAAGAATGCTTGTGATTTTTGCACATTGATTTTGTATCCTGAGACTTTGCTGAAGTTGCTTATCAGCTTAAGGAGATTTTGGGCTGAGACAATGGGGTTTTCTAAATATACAATCATGTCATCTGCAAACAGGGACAATTTGACTTCTTCTTTTCCTAACTGGATACCCTTGATTTCTTTCTCTTGCCTGATTGCCCTAGCCAGAACTTCCAACACTATGTTGAATAGGAGTGGTGAGAGAGGGCATCCCTGTCTTGTGCCAGTTTTCAAAGGGAATGCTTCCAGTTTTTGCCCATTCAGTATGATATTGTCTGTGGGTTTGTCATAAATAGCTCTTATTCTTTTGAGATACATTCTATCAATACCGAATTTATTGAGAGTTTTTAGCATGAAGGGCTGTTGAATTTTGTCAAAGGCCTTTTCTGCATCTATTGAGATAATCATGTGGTTTTTGTCTTTGGTTCTGTTAATATGCTGGATTACGTTTATTGATTTGCATATGTTGAACCAGCCTTGCATCCCAGGGATGAAGCCCACTTGATCATGGTGGATAAGCTTTTTGATGTGCTGCTGGATCCGATTTGCCAGTATTTTATTGAGGATTTTTGCATTGATGTTCATCAGGGATATTGATCTAAAATTCTCTTTTTTTGTTGTATCTCTGTCAGGCTTTAGTATCAGGATGATGTTGGCCTCGTAAAATGAGTTAGGGAGGATTCCCTTTTTTTCTATTGATTGGAATAGTTTCAGAAGGAATGGTACCAACTCCTCCTTGTACCTCTGGTAGAATTCAGCTGTGAATCCGTCTGGTCCAGGACTTTTTTTGGTTGGTAGGCTATTAATTATTGCCTCAATTTCAGAGCCTGCTATTGGTCTATTCAGGGATTCAACTTTTTCCTGGTTTAGTCTTGGGAGAGTGTAAGTGTCCAGGAAATTATCCATTTCTTCTAGGTTTTCTAGCTTGTTTGCATAGAGGTGTTTATAGTATTCTCTGATGGTAGTTTGTATTTCTGTGGGGTCGGTGGTGATATCCCTTTATCATTTTTTATTGCGTCTATTTGATTCTTCTCTCTTTTCTTCTTTATTAGTCTTGCTAGTGGTCTATCAATTTTGTTGATCTTTTCAAAAAACCAGCTCCTGGATTCATTGATTTTTTGGAGGGTTTTTTGTGTCTATCTCCTTCAATTCTGCTCTGATCTTAGTTATTTCTTGCCTTCTGCTAGCTTTTGAATGTATTTGCTCTTGCTTCTCTAGTTCTTTTAATTGTGATGTTAGGGTGTCAATTTTATATCTTTCCAGCTTTCTCTTGTGGGCATTTAGTGCTATAAATTTCCCTCTACACACTGCTTTAAATGTGTCCCAGAGATTCTGGTATGTTGTATCTTTGTTCTCATTGGTTTCAAAGAACATCTTTATTTCTGCCTTCATTTCGTTATGTACCCAGTAGTCATTCAGGAGCAGGTTGTTCAGTTTCCATGTAGTTGAGCAGTTTTGATTGAGTTTCTTAGTCCTGAGTTCTAGTTTGATTGCACTGTGGTCTGAGAGACAGTTTGTTATAATTTCTGTTCTTTTACATTTGCTGAGGAGTGCTTTACTTCCAACTATGTGGTCAACTTGGGAATAAGTGAGACATGGTGCTGAGAAGAATGTATATTCTGTTGATTTGGGGTGGAGAATTCTGTAGATGTCTATTAGGTCTGCTTGGTGCAGAGTTGAGTTCAATTCCTGGATATCCTTGTTAACTTTCTGTCTTGTTGATCTGTCTAATGTTGAGAGTGGGGTGTTAAAGTCTCCCATTATTATTGTGTGGGAGTCTAAGTCTCTTTGTAACTCTCTAAGGACTTGCTTTATGAATCTGGGTGCTCCTGTATTGGGTGCATATATATTTAGGATAGTTAGCTCTTCCTAATGAATTGATCCCTTTACCATTATGTAATGGCCGCCTTTGTCTCTTGATCTTTGATGGTTAAAGTCTGTTTTATCAGAGACTAGGATTACAACCCCTGCTTTTTTTTGTTCTCCATTTGCTTGGTAGATCTTCCTCCATCCCTTTATTTTGAGCTTATGTGTGTCTCTCCATGTGAGATGGGTCTCCTGAATACAGCAAACTGATGGGTCTTGACTCTTTATCCAATTTGCCAGTCTGTGTCTTTTAATTGGACCATTTAGTCCATTTACATTTAAGGTTAATATTGTTATGTGTGAACTTGATCCTGTCATTATGATATTAGCTGGTTAGTTTGCTCGCTAGTTTATGCAGTTTCTTCTTAGCATCGATGGACTTTACATTTTGACATGTTTTTGCATTTGCTGGTACCTGTTGTCCCTTTCCGTGTTTAGTGCTTCCTTTAGGATCTCTTGTAGGGCAGGCCTGGTGGTGACAAAATCTCTAAGCATTTGCTTATCTGTAAAGGATTTTATTTCTCCTTCACTTATGAAGCTTAGTTTGGCTGAATATGAAATTCTGGGTTGAAAATTGTTTTCTTTAAGAATGTTGAATATTGGCCCCCACTCTCTTCTGGCTTGTAGAGTTTTTGCTGAGAGATCTGCTGTTAGTCTGATGGGCTTCCCTTTGTGTGTAACCCGACCTTTCTCTCTGGCTGCCCTTAACATTTTTTCCTTCATTTCAACTTTGATGAATCTGACAATTATGTGTCTTGGAGTTGCTCTTCTCGAGGAGTATCTTTGTGGCATTCTCTGTATTTCCTGAATTTGAATGTTGGCCTGCCTTACTAGGTTGGGGAAGTTCTCCTGGATGATATCCTGCAGAGTGTTTTCCAACTTGGTTCCATTTTCCCCAACACTTTCAGGCACACCAATCAGATGTAGATTTGGTCTTTTCACACAATCCCATATTTCTTGGAGGCTTCATTCATTTCTTTTTACTCTTTTTTCTCTACACTTGTCTTCTCACTTTATTTCATTCATTTGATCTACAATCGCTGATACTCTTTATTCCAGTTGATTGAGTTGGTTACTGAAGCTTGTGCATTTGTCACATAGTACTCGTGTTATGGTTTTCATCTCTATCAGTTCTTTTAAGGTCTTCTCTGCATTGATTATTCTAGTGATCCATTCATCCATTCTTTTTTCAAGGTTTTTAGTTTCTTTGCACTGGTTACATAGTTCCTCCTTTAGCTCTGAGAAGTTTGATTGACTGGCCTTCTCTCAACTTGTCAAAGTCATTCTCTGTCCAGCTTTGTTCTGTTGCTGGTGATGAGCTATGTTCCTTTGGAGGGGGAAATGCGCTCTGATTTTTTGAATTTCCAGCTTTTCTGCACTGCTTTTTCCCCATCTTTGTGGTTTTATCTGCCTTTGGTCTTTGATGATGGTGACATACTGATGGGGTTTTGGTGTTGATGTCCTTTCTGTTTGTTAGTTTTCCTTGTGACAGTCAGGACCCTTAGCTGCAGGTCTGTTGGAGTTTGCTTGAGGTCCACTCCAGACTCTGTTTGCCTGGGTATCAGCAGCAGAGGCTGCAGAAGATATAATATTGCTGAACAGCGAGTGTTGCTGTCTGATTCTTGCTCTGGAAGCTTCATCTCAGGGGTGTGCCCCACCGTGTGAGGTGTGAGGTGTCGGTTTGCACCTAGTGGGGGATGTCTCCCAGTTAGGCTACTCAGGGGTCAGGGACCCACTCGAGCAGGCAGTCTGTCCGTTCTCAGGTCTCAACCTCTGTGCTGGGAGCCATTGCACTCTTCAAAGCTGTCAGACAGGGGCATTTACCTCAGCCGAGGTTTCTGCTGCTTTTTGTTTAGCTATGCCCTGTCCCCCAGAGGAGGAGGCTACAGAGGCAGGCTGGCCTCCTTGAGCTGTGGTGGGCTCCACCCAATTCGAGCTTCTGGGCGGCTTTGTTTACCTACGTCAGCCTCAGCAATGGTGGGCGCCCCTCCCCCAGCCTCGCTGCCACCTTGCAGTTAGATCTCAGACTGCTGTGCTAGCAATAAGGGAGGCTCCGTGGGCGTGGGACCCTCTGGGCTAGGTGTGGGATATAATCTCCTAGTGTGCTGTTTGCTAAGACCCTTGGTAAAACGCAGTATTAGGGTGGGAGTTACCCAATTTTCCAGGTGTTGTATGTCTCAATTTCCTTTGGCTAGGAAAAGGAATTCCCTTCCCCCTTGCTTCCCAGGTGAGGCGATGCCTCGTCCTGCTTCAGCTCTTGCTGGTTGGGCTGCACCCGCGGACCAGCACCAACTGTCTGACGCGCCCCAGTGAGATGAACCCGATACCTCAGTTGAAAATGCAGAAATCGCCCATCTTCTATGTCGCTCACACTGGGAGCTAGAGCCTGGAGCTGTTCCTATTCGGCCATCTTGGGTGCACCCCCTCTTACCTTTTTTTGACAGAAATCTAGAAGACAAGACCAAGAGGACACAGGGAGCACAATTATTCCATACTGCAAGGCATAATTGAGTCAGACGCACATTGATGTACATCACATTCACTGGGGGACTTTCGTAAAACATCAGATTTCCAGTCACTACTCCGAGAGATTCTAATTCAGAAAGGCTGGGATAGGGCCCTCAGCCTTCATTTTTAACAAAGTCCCAGTGTTTCTGATGTCTACCTCACTTTTAGAAAGATTGACATAGGTCTTTTAAGCTACAGTCAGTGACGCTACTGGATGGTCCAAGTGCTTCCTAGGAGACAAGATTTTCAGGAAATGGAAGAACTGTAATAATTCAGGCACAAAAAAATAACTGAGACTGGGCACAGTGGCTCACACCTTCAATCTAAGCACTTTGGGAGGCCAAGGCAGGCAGATCAGGAATTGGAGACCAGCCTGGACAATGTGGTGAAACCCTGTTTCTACTAAAAATACAAAAATTAGCCAGGTATGATGGCACATGCCTGTAATCCCAGCTACTTGAGAGGCTGAGGCATGAAAATCACTTGAACCCTGGAGGCAGAGGTTGCAGTGAGCCAAGATCGTGCCACTATACTCTAGCCTGGGCAACAGAGCAAGACTCTGTCTCAAAAAAATAATAATGAAATAAAAAGAATAACTGAAAAGATCCACTGGCAGGCAAACATGGAAGGTGATTCTGTAAAGAGAAGAGGGTGCTGGGACTCTCTGATGACTACAGCTTCCTCTTCTCCTGTGGTCCCTTGTCCTCAAGCCTCAGGCATGGGCCACTCCAGGCTCTGGGTGACACAGACAATGTTAAGATGGTGCAGGTGTCACAGAGAATCAGAATACCCTCTGTCTTAGTAGGAGGACATGGAACTCGATCATGTTTATCCGCCAAACAAAAGCAAGACCTGTGACTGAAGTCACCAGCAGCCAAACTTGTACAGCTGTCCCACAAAGAGAGGTGGCAGCAAGGGCAGCCAGAAAGTCATGGGAGAGCCCCGCCTGTAGATAATGAGCCAGGGTGAGGTCTGAGCTTGGCAGCCTCTCTGCTGGGCACTCATGAGGCCTATTGGCAAAGCCTCGCGTGCTGGGGCTGGGAGCTGGGCCAGGCTGGCCTGTTCTATCAGATTGGGAGACAAAGAAAAATCTAGCCAAGGCTAGAAGGTCTTACTTTGGACTACGGTCATTTTTTTGACAACTACACTAGGCCTTGGTTTCATATGGACACGGAGGGAACTGTATTAGAAGGGAACTCCCTTGAGGGTCCTTCATGCCTTCTTGTTCTGCAATTGAATGAAATAAACAGGACAAAGTCCTTGGTGAACTGGAAGCTGCTCCTCATGTGCACATTTTCAGGTCCCCAACATGATCTCAGGGCACCTTGGTATGCAATAGGCACCATACACTTCTTTGGACACGTGTTGGGAGGCAATGAGGGCAACCCTCAGAACATTCGGTAGAGTGGGCGGTGCTGTTTGTGAATCTATGCGTGTCTGTGAGTGTGTGTGACTGTGTATGTGGACGTGTGTGTGTGTTTCTAACCTAGTTTTGCTCATGAGGAGCTGCCAATAGCAATAGGAAGAAGGAAGGATTATTTTGCCACAAGAAGAGCTTGAGTGCAGTTGCTGGATTTTGTTTCCAGGAATACAGGGTCTTACCCAGGCTTTGTAGCTCCTGCTCCAGTTCCTGCCACCTCCACCCTGCTCACACACTCTTGTCACCCAGACAATTACCTCTTGTCCCCTCAACAATTTTATTCCTTTGGATACTCAAACAGGTTCCTTTCTCGTGGCTCTTCCATGAAAATCCCGGAACCACACTTGAGGCCCTCGTCGGCCAGGAAGCCACTCAGGGCCCCTCTGGCTTCTTTTGCAGGCTCTGTTTGTTTCCGCATCATCTGAGGTGCAATGGTAAACTCTTCCCAAAGCAGTCTTGCCTCTTCTAGTGACTATTTGCTCAGGCTACCATCTCTTTTGCTTGCTGCTATCAAGAAGCGCCTTTAAAAATACTACCTCCCAGGAACGATGTGTTAGGCTGAGCTTGGCATCAGTGGAGTGGCTGAGGACATTCTGGGGAGATGAGGCAGAATGAGGAAGGGGAGAAACGATGCTCCTCAGGCCTTATAAGGACCAGAGAGCAGAGAGGAGCAGAGACTGAGGCAGAACAAGGGTAATGGACGGGCTTTGCAGAGCTGGGCAAATCAGGTTAATGTTGCTGTGGGTTTGTACTTTCATCAGAGGTGTTATGAACTCCAGCAATTTAAACATACTTGTTTTACAATATCTTCCATAGCCAGAAATGGCTTATGGATTATTGACTGTTTTTGATTATCTACATCTGTTTTTATATGAACCGGGGCACGTTTATGCTCAAGTCCTCATCAAGACTGTTTGGGATGTAACAGCAATGTACCTGAGCCAGGGAAAGAAGAAAGGGGGAATGTGTCACAGGACTCAAGGATGTGTCATGACAGGAGGAATGTTGTCGAGGCCCCACAGGAGTCTGGAACCAGAACGGGCAGAGCATCCGTGGGCAGGGCAGCCATCTTCTCAGTCTCTGTGGATAGGGACACACAGGGTCTGGTGACTCTTTGTCTCCTGTTCTATTCGTCCTCCTTTTTCTTCAGAGATATAGATGGCCTACCTTGCCTGGATTTACAGGTGCTCTGAATCACAATTCGATTCTCAGGAGAGAGAATTTGGCTCAGCTTGGTTAGGTGTCCACTCCTGGTCCAGCTGTCTCTGGCAGAGTGGTGGATGGGTGATGATGTGTAAATATGGCCACCGGCTGCCATAGCTGTGGGAGGAGGTAATTCTCAGAGAAAGCAGGTCACCGTGGGCTGGAGAGATATCCCAGATGTGTCTTTTATAGCTGTTCAAAAATACATGTAACCTCTGTGTGCCTTTTTCTTTCTCTCTTAATACCCACATTAATCATTTGTTCAGCTGGTTTCTCCTCCATGTTGAAAGTTCCTGGAGGCCAGGGATTTGGTCTGTCTAGTGCTAGAAACCAGCAGGTTGACTTATACAATGTTCTGCATCTTATGAGAGTTTGCAATAGAGAATATAAGCAGGATATTGAACATCTTTTCAAACTTGTGCTTCACCAAGATTAGACACATCTTGTTCTGTTAGAAAATTTAGAGTCAGTAGAATTTTAAGAGACTTGTGATTTGCACAAGGGTGAGACTTGTTCCTAATCCAAAAGTACAATAATATTGTAAGAGGCTTTCTCTGATACTAACCTAGGGGAAAAGGGCAGCTATTAGTAGTAAGAATGTTATGAGTTTCCCACTGTGGCGGCCAGGTTCAAGGACCTCACATAAGAACCTATACCAGGAGAAATTAAGTAATGAAGAAACTAAGAGACATGCTTTTGGGGGAATTGTTGGCAGAGCTGAGACACAAATGAGATCCTCTGCTCAGATCCTGTGCTCTGGCCTCTGGTTGGCCCCTCATGGGTATCAGTGAGACAAGATTGTGTTGTGAGATGTTCCTCATAGACACAATGTCCTCATAGGCAAGAAGATCAACTTTGGGGCCACTCGCTCTTGCAAACTGTGTGACCCTTCCAATACAATACAACCACCAGGCAAGAAGAGTTCCATTTTAGAAAAGAGACCAAATTATCGCAGCAGGTAATATTATATCACTAAAGTCGACCAAAGTTATTTGACCTTAAATATTTTTTCCCTGTAACCACTTAAAGGAGCAGGAGACTATGGAGGAATGAGTTAAGCTCCATATAACTGAGAATACACTGATAAAGTTGTTGATGGCTATTTTTTTTTTTCATTCGGTGGTCATCTTGCAGGTTGCTTCTGTCAAAAACCTTTGTTTCAAATTCTAGTATTTGAGTTGTAGGCTTGGCTTATTGACCCTGTTCAAGAGAATGAATGTGTATCAGTTCCACAGAAGGCAAATTTAGATTCAGACAGCCTTAGGTCAGATCACAGCCCCTGAACATAACTATATATAGCAAAAGGCTGATATCAAGCTCTGTGCTGATAAGGCAGGTATCTGTCTTGTCCCCAGCACCACTCTTGCATCTGGAACCCCTAGCACAGTAACCCAAGGAAATGCTCAACGTCTCGCTCACTCCACTACCCAGTTCACCTAAGTGACCTCAGAGGTGTCTGCTGATCCTGGAGATGAGCCATCATCCCTGTCCCTCGCCTGTCCTGGAGGCACGCTGGAAAGCCACAAATAGGCCTTCATAGCAGCAAGAGGCAGCGGAACAGCGCCACTGCAATGTTGTCATCACTCTTGGTGTCTCAAGCTCTTTCCATCCTCAGCCGCTCCATCCAGGTTTGGGTCCTTCAAGCTGATTCTCAAGTGTGGCCCCAGTGATAAGAGCCAGAGGTGCTGCTGTCTTCATGGCAGCAATTTTAAGGCAAGTCAGGAGTGATTCAGGCTCTTTCTGTTGATAGAAGGTTGTCAGGAAGACAGTGTGGCAGGCACTGTGAAGGGCTGACCTTGAGGGTATCTGGAGTAGGAATGTTGTACAGCTTGTGTGCTCAGGAGCAGGCAAAGGGAAGATAAACAGAGATGAAGATGTGGTTGGTCAGGGCACAGTGATCCTCCCTGATGACCTCCATCTCTTTATACCCTATCATCAGCAGCTTGAGGCAGGGAAGGGCTTGAAATGTCATATAGTCCAATAACCTACCCAATACTTGTATCCTATCTATTCCATACCTGCGGTGGAATACTTCCAGGGCTGGGCAACTCAATACCTTCCATAGCTGTCTATCTCTGGAGACAATAGCTAGAAAGTGCTTCTGTTAAAATGGAAATAACCTACAAGTCCAAAAGTAGGGGAACGGTTGAACGTGTAATATCCATGTGGGATATTATGCAACTTCTGAAAATAGTATCTTCAAGGAGTTTGAAAAGGATATGTAAAGATACTATAAATGCTAAACGAGAAAACCAGGAACTAAAACTATATATAATACACAATTCCACATTTGTGAAAATTTGTGTGTGGGTATATGGGCTTATAGAAACATATGGATATTTGCATTAGAAAGACTAAGCCAGGCTGGATGTGGTGGCTCATGCCTGTAATCCCAGCATTTTGGGAGGATGAGGCAGGAGGATCATTTGAGACCAGGAGTTGAAGATGAGCCTGGGCAAAAAAGCAAGACCCTATCTTTACAAAAAATTAAAAAATTGGCTGGGCATCATGGCACATGGCACTTGGAACACTGAGGTGGGAGGATCACTGGAGCCCAGGAGTTAGAGGCTGCAGTGAGCTTTGGTCGTGCCATTGCATTCCAGCCTGGGCAGCACAGTGAAATCCTGTCTAAAAAAAAAAAAAAAAAAAAAAAAAAAAAAAAAGACTAAACTAATCTATGGGTTGAATCACATGTGATTTTGTTGTGGTACACACTGTTGGGGGCAACTGAAAAGCCATCTCCTTATCCTTGCTAGTCTTCTATTCTATAGGCTGGAAAAGCCAGATCATTTTTTTTCTAGCCTCTCTTGCAGCCAGAATTGGCCATATAACCCAATGTGGCCAATGAGATATACAAGGACATTTGAGAAATTATTTTCTTTTCTTTTTTTCTTTTGAGACAGGATCCTATTATTGCCCAGGCTGGAGTGTACTGGCCCAGTCATAGCTTACTGCAGCCTTGAACTGCTGGACTCAAGTAATCCTTCCACCTTAGCCTCCCCAGTAGCTGGGACTATAGGCACACGCCACCACACTTGGCTAATTTTTGTATTGTGTGTAGAGGCAAGTTTTTGCCATGTTGCTCAGGCTGGTCTTGAACTCCTGGGCTCAGATGATCCACCTGCCTTGGACTCCCTAAAGGATAGGATTACAGGCACGAGCCACCACCGCACCTGGCCCAATTATTTTCTTTTCTGACAAAATGATAGCACCATTAAGGAAAAGGTCCTCTTTGCTACATTGGCTACCCTCTCTCTGTCACCCTCCTTCCTCACTTTGCACGCAGGCTTGTGTTGTTAGAACTTCAGCAGCCATCTTGTGACCATGAGGCCACAGACAGAAGGATGAGACCAACACTGAGGATGGTGGAGAAAAAGGTTGGAAAAAGCCTAGAACCTTAACCACAGGCTACTTCCAGTCTTCTTTTTAAGTAGCAAAAATTTTTCTTTGGTGAAGTCATTATTAATCAGGTTTTCTGTTACTTGCAGTTAAACCAATACTAATGGGCACGTTGGGTTTCTTCATTATACATTTCTCCAATATATCCCTAAAGTATCCACTCACTGTCCTGAGTTCAATCCTCAGAGCCAGACATTACAAGCCCAGTCTTTCTCCATTGCGGTAGAATTGTACAATTGTAGAATTGTAGATGTTTATAGAGAATTCTTGAGTCACCATGAAGCTTATTGATGTAGTTTGGATGTTTGTCCCCTCCAAATCTTATGTTGACATGTGATCCCAAATGTTGGAGGTCACGGTGGAGCCTGGTGGGAGGTATTTGCTTCATGGAGTTGGATCCCTCATGAACGACTTGGTGTGCCCTCCCAGTGGTAATGCCTTCCCTTCATGTGAGATTTGATTGTTACAAAGTCTGGGATTTCCTCCTCTGTCTTGCTTTCTCCTCACCATGTGACACACCTGTTCCCTGTTTGCCTTTCACTGTGACTGTAAGCTTCCTGAGGCCCTCACTCCAGAGGCAGATGCTGGTGCCATCCTTCTTGTACAGTCTGCAAAACTGTGAGCCAAAATAAATCTTGCCTTATAAATTACCTGGTTTCAGGAACCCCTTTTTAGCAATGCAAAATAGACTAACATTCTTGTCTTCTCCAGCTAAACAGCACTATTCCTACAGGGCGGACCAGGGCTCTGTGAATCACACTAGCCATTTGTTTTCTGAATGCACTCCGGTTTGCATCCTTCTAAATGGACAGTAGGCAGACCTGAAGTTGATATTCCAGGGGTCTAACCAGGAAAAATGGAACTGATTACCTGTTCCCTCCTTTGTATCTCATTTTTCTATCTGAACAGCTTCAGATTTAGCTTTTCAGGTGCCCTCATCTGAATTAAACCCCTGACCCTTTTTCACGTGTTTTGCATGGACAGTTTGTTTTATTTTGGTTTATGTATTTATTTTATTCTCTCAAGTGCAGGACATTCCCTCATCCTTATTAAGTTTTCTCTTATTAAATTCGGGCTGGCATTCTAGCTTGTTGAGACTTTTGGGGATTCTAATTGGGTGTTTGCTGTTCCTTTCAGCTTCCTGTCCTCCCCAAATTTGATAAGCATGCCTCCTGTGTCTTCATTTCAACTCCTTGATAACAAGTGCAGCCCAGATGTCAGCTGACGTCACCCTGTCCTTTGAGATTTAAAATAAAATTAGCTCAAGCCCCCGTCACACATCCTGTGGGAAGTTGGAGGCCTCCTCCCAAAGATCTTTGCAAAGCTTCAGGGCTTTCATGGTCACTTGTGGTTCCAAGGCCTCCTCCAGCTGGCCTTGGGCTCACACACACCCCACCTCTGGCTGCTCTCCTCTTCAGCCCATGCCAACCAGACTCTTTCCTTGATTTCTTTAAGGAAACTGCTCATATAAGACATGTGGGTATGTGGCAGACTTCACTCAAGACTTGCAGATACAGGGTGCATTTGGAGCGAAGTTTTGGTTGCACAATGGGTACTTATATTCGAATTATTAGGTATCCTTTTTCTGTCCTGGAAAGCTCCTCAGTAATAACAGCACCAGGACCTTCTCCCTAGCTTCCTTTTTCCAGGTGCTCCTCAAAACTGCCCAGAAAACCCAGATCCCAAGTTTTCACATTAACAGCCCTTGCCCTGGTCAGGGTTTGGGGAGGAGAGTGAGCAATGGGAAACATAAGGGTAGACCCTGGGCAAATTTGTGAAGGAGTATTAAAGATGCCCCCAGCCTCCCTTTTTAATTCAAAAGTTAATAATATATTGCATTTAACCAACATAATCAAAATATAATTTTACCATGTGTTATGGGCTGAATTGTGTTCCCTCAAGATTCATATGCTGAAGCCCTAAGCCCCAGTGCCTCAGACTGTGGCTGTATTTGAGATAGGGCCTTTAGAAAGGTAATTAAGGTAAAATGAGGCTCTTAGGGTGGGCCTGGATCCAATTTGTCTGATGTTCTTATAAGAAGAGAAAATTTGGACACACAATAGATAGCAGCCTTGCACGCACACATGGAAAAGACCATGTGAAGAGGTAGCAAGAGGACAGCCAACTGCAGGTGAAAAAGAGAGGCCTCAGGGGGCACCAACCCTGCCGGCACCTTGATCTTGGACTTCCAATCTCCTAAGCAGTGAGAAAATAAATTCCTGTTGTTTAAGCCAGCCAATCAGTGGTATTTCGTTATGGCAGTCCTAGTAAACTAATGTGACATGTGGTCAACATAAAAAAAAAAATTATATATATATATATATATGTTAAGGAGTATAATGGGTTGAAATGTGCTCCTCCAAAGGTTGTGTCCATGTACTAACCCTTGGAACCAGTGAATGTGACCTTATTTAGAAGAAGGGTCTTTGCAGTTGTAAATAAATTTAGGATCTCAAGATGAGATCATCCTGGATTAGCAGGGTGGGCCCTAAGTCCAATGACAAGTGTCCCTGTAAGAGAAGAGAAGAAAATACAGAGACAGAGGGGCAAAGGCCACGTGAAAACAGAGGGGGAGATGGGAATTATGCAGCCACAAGCCAAGGAATTCTTGGGGACATCCAAGAATGAGGAGGCTCTATTAACATCTTGGTTTTGGACTTTGGGCCTTCAGAACTGGGAGAGAATAAGCTTTTCTCATTTTAGATTACCAAATTTGTGGTTGTCGCAGCAGCCCTGGAAAACTAATATGAGGAGGGATTTTGTGTTCTTTGTTCATCCTTTGAAATGTGGTACATATTTTTTATTTCTAGCACAGCTCAATTCAGAATAGCCACATTTCATGCCAGTTTGTTTGGGAAGTGATCCCAGGCAGTTGGAGTGAGGGAAGGGATGGAGTCATAGGGCGGGAGGCCAAGATGCCTGGTCAAGTTGGCCCCAGCACACCCACCCCTCCCTCGTGCAGCTCACCTTTATGTCCTTGTTCCCACAATGGCCAGCGCCTTTCAGGTACAAGGGGGCTCCTGGGGCTGTCTCTTAAGCTGGAGTTCCCTCCCAGGGCGGCAACCGTTTCGTCCATGTGAAACTCAGAGCCACCTGTGCAGTCTCCCTCAGGGTGCTGGCTGGTGATCCGATCTGAGCCCTGCGGCTGGGAGGCTGGGAAGTTTCCCCAACAATGTCCACATGCTGCCCTTCCCACGACAGAGGAGCTGTGTCCACATTCCTACCATTCTTTCCCCCTTGCATTAGTTTTCTAGGGCTGCCGTGACAAAATGCCACAAACTGGGTGGCTTAAACAAGAGAAGGTTTTTTACCTCACAGTGCTGCAGGCTGGAGGGTGAAGATCAAGGTGCAGGAGCATTGGCTCCTCCCAAGGGCTGTGCGGGAAGGATCTGCCCCACACCTCTCTCCTTCTTCTCCCAGGGTCTCTTCACATTGTCTTCCCTCTGTGGGTGTTGATCTCCGTGTCCAAATTCCACCCCCGCTTCTTTTTTTTTTTTTTTTTTTTTTTTTTTTGAGACAGAGTCTTGCTCTGTTGCCCAGGCTGGAGTGCAGTGGTGTCACCTCGGCTCACTGCAACCTCTGCCTCCCAGGTTCAAGCGATTCTCCTGCCTCAGCTTCCCAAGTAGCTGGGACTATAGGTACCCATCACCACGCGTGGCTAATTTTTTGTATTTTTAGTAGAGACGAGGTTTCACTGTGTTAGTCAGGATGGCCTCGATCTCCCGACCTTGTGATCCGCCCGCCTCGGCTTCCAAAGTGCTGGGATTACAGGTGTAAGCCACTGCGCCTGGCATAAATTCCCCCTTTTTATAAGGGCACCAGTCATATTGAATTAGGGTTCACTTTAATGACCTCATTGTAATTTGATGACATCCATAAAGACCCTATCTCCAAATAAGATCACATTCTAAGTAGTAGGGGTTACGGCTTCAATATATCTTTTTGTGGGGAACACACATTCCACCTATAGTACCTCCTTCTCATTTCACCTCATTATCAGACCCAGTGCCCCTGGACTTTCCCTGGAATCTATGGTCTATTTATTTCTCTAAATCTCTATGTTTTGTTTCCTCAAGTGTAAAATAGGGGCCATGATGTTTATTTTACAGTGTTGTAAATATGAGGCCAGACTATACAATATGAGCTGGTGTTCTTATTGCTTCCCACCACCACCCCGCCCCTCATACACCCTAAGAGGTGGGACAATGCTAACCGGTCCCTGGCATCTGTCACCAGCAATGAAGTAGCCAAAACAGGCAGTGTGATGTAAATCTAAGACAAAATTGGATTTTTCTAAAGAGAATCTGCCCAGGAATAAAGTTAGACAACTCATTATGCAAAACTATAGAAACAGATGAGTGTGTAGGATCCCTATGATGATTTTAACATGGGAAGAATGAGTGCAGGTGGGCTCGGCTGGCATGTGGTTGTAAAGTGCTTGGGGTTAGCCCATTCCCCTTGCTTCCGTCTTGCCTGCCTCACCTCCTTAACCCCATAGTGTGGGGTCATTGGCTGGTGCTCATGGCCAAGATAAGCTCAGTTCTCCAAATCCTGTGGCCTCAAATCCTGTGGCCTCATGCATAGCCCGTAACCAAAGGGACTCAGCTTAGCATGGGTGCCCCAGCTCGAACTGTTCCCATGTCCTCCCAGGGACTGCAGCCAGCCCCTCAGAAGCCTCATGGTCCAACTCAAGGGTTTTCAACAGTGCCTGCTCTGTTATGCATCCACCTAGGATCTTGCGTTGAGTGGATAGAGAAAGTAAAATCTTTTTTTTTTTTTGGGACGGAATCTTGCCCTGTCAGCAGGCTGGAGTGCAATGGCGTGATCTTGGCTCACTGCAACCTCCGCCTCCCGGGTTCAAGCGATTCTCCTGCCTCAGCCTCCCGAGTAGCTGGGACTACAGGTGTGTGCCACCATGCCCAGCTAATTTTTGTATTTTCAGTTAGAGATGGGGTTTCAACTGTTGGACAGGATGGTCTTGATCTCTTAACCTCGTGATCTGCCTGCCTCGGCCTCCCAAATTGCTGGGATTACAGGTGTGAGCCACCATGCCCAGCGGAGAAAGTAAAATCTTATTCTCTTAGCTGTAGAATTCACATCCCCTTTCCCCCTTACCAGTGTTGTTGAGAAAATACTCTAATGAGCTATCTAGAATGGGGAGTAAAGTTCCAAGAGATGTTGAGCACTAATAGGTTTGAACACACAATAGGTTTATTGAACTGTTTTCTAATGGAAGTGCTGGGGGAACTTACCATCATGCTCTTATTTTGCTATTTTTTTACTGAGGTGAAATTTACATAACATAAAATTAACCATTCTAAATTAAATAATTCAGTGGTGTTTAGTACATTTACAATGTTGTACAATAGCCACCTCTAATTCTAAAACATGTTCCTCACTCCAGAAGGAAACCTCAGACTCATTAAGCTGCCACTACCATTGTCCCTTCCCCCAGCCCCTGGCAACAACCAACCTGCATTCTGTCTCTATGGATCTACTGGTTCCGGATGTTCCACACAAATGAAATTATACTACATATGATGTTTTGTGTCTAGTTTTTATCACTTAGCACAATGTTTTGGAGGTTCATTCATGTTGCAGCACGTATCAGCACTTCATGCCTTTTTAGAGCTGAGCAATCTTTCATGGCATTAGTGTAGACCACCATTATTTTACTTTGCCAAGTGGGATATGCAAACTGAGCACCAGAACTGACTTCTTCTGGCATTTTAGGAACTGTGTAGGGAAAAGAGAGGGAGAATGGAAAGTGAAATGATGGTCCTCAGAGAAAAATTTTAAGACAAAACTATAGATGTTTAAAGAAGACTCTTACAAAGGTTTCAGTGTGTGGTGTGAAATGAAAATCTTCTTGGTCTTCCTATGAAATATTTACTGAAATTTATATTATTAATGTTTTGTGTCTTTAGATCTATTATTTTTCTGATATGATAAATCGCTAAGTGCAACCTTAACATATGATCAGGGCAAAAACTGAAGCTACCAGTGCAAGTCTCAGGTCACCTGGGTGCCTGGGTTCAACAGCCTTGGATTAGAACTGACTTCCCTCCAGAAGGTGACTAAAGGTGTATCCTCTCGGTGGAGTGAATATAGATGGTGATTCTGCCATCGCATCCAGCTTGCTTGAGAGCTAAGCCCAGTTTTGCCATATTAAGATATAATTTGGCTGCTAAACTTTTTTGGCTGAATGCTATGGTCTGAATGTGTCCCCCCAAATTCATATGAATCCTAATTCCTAAGGTGTTGGGTATGAGGAGGTAGGGTCTTTGGGGGGTGTTTGGTCATGAGGGTAAAGCCATCACAGATGGGATTAGTAGCCTCACAGAATCTGCCGGCACTTTCTCCATAACTATGAGAAATAAATTTCTGTTTTCATAAGCTACTTGGCCAATGGTATTTTGTTATAAGAGCTTGAAAGGACTATGACAATTATGAAATGAGCCAACTGGTCTCTAAATGAAGTCTCTTTCTTTTCTTTCTTTTTTTTTTTTTTGAGACGGAGTTTTGCTCTTGTTGCCTAGGCTGGAGTGCAAAGGCACAATCTCGGCTCACCGCAACCTCTGCCTCCTGGGTTCAAGCGATTCTCCTGCCTCAGCCTCCCAAGTAGCTGGGATTATGGGCATGTGCCACCATACCTGGTGAATTTCGTATTTTTAGTAGAGATGGGGTTTCCTCCATATTGGTTAGGCTGGTCTCGAACTCCTAACCTCAGGTGATCTGCCTGCCTCGGCCTCCCAAAGTGCTGGGATTACAGGCATGAGCCACCACGCCTGGTCAATTAAGTCTCCATTTTAATCTTGTGTAACTGGGCCCATTCTCCCACCCTCACTAACAGTATGAAAGATTGGAGAGGGGAGGGGAGCACCTGATAAGGCCTTGTATGAGGAAGCGTCTCTGAAAGCCTTGGGTTGCTTTGCTCTCTTCCCTGAGCTGGGGTAGAGTATAAAGAATTAGGTGATGGGGAAATTCACTGCAGTATAAAAGCATAAATCTTTGGCCAACATGAAGATTTTCTTAATCAGATTAGGTGCCTGGCATTCAGAATCATTTAATGCCTATTGTACAAAATGAATAAAAATGTGCTGAACTTCAGCTGCTTAATAGAACAAATAAAATTATAATTTACTAGGCTAATACACCAAAAGGAATGGGGCTGTTTCTCTTTAGGGAGTCTAGAGACCTGTGATTCAGAGTTCTGAGTCGAAAGACTGATTTGAATACTGAAGAATCCATAACAACAGATAACAAACAGGTCAAAATCCAGCAAAGGGCGCTCACCCTTCCCCAAATTCCTCCTCTGTTCTGGTATTTACCATATCTGGAACAACGTCAGAACCCTTGTTCTGATGATGTTTTTATAGGATTGACTGGAATGGTAATTACCCTAGAACATTTAACTTTTATTATCCAAGCAATTCCATCTAGAATATATAAATATGCAGGAGAAACTGCACTCAACTCCACCTTCCCGTTGCTAATTTCCTTCCTTTCTAGTCAGTTAATAGGTCTCAAGAGGCTGTGTTAAGACAGTATGTTCAGAAGCTTTCAATTTTTAAAATTCTGTTTGAACATTTTCTCCCCAATCTATAATATCACTTCTCCAACAGAAAAGCAACAATTATAATATGGCTATGGCTTTTCTTTGAAAAGGAAAAAGAATGGGGTGGGAGCAAGGGTGGGCCAGAGAGGGGCACGTGGGCTTGAAACTAAGTGAAGACATGTGTGGCCAATACAGACTCACAGAGAGGCAGCCAGGGATATGCTACATCCCATCTCTCCTGTTCAGTGCCATCTAGCTCCTAGCGGTGGGGAAGAGGCAGGAATGCCTGTCATTAACCTGAACTTGATGTTGGTTGAGTATTGATGTTAATTTTCCCAACTTATCTTTTGGAGAAGGAGGGTGGACAAATGAACCTGAGGATATCTTTTTATCTTTTTTTTTTTTTTTTGAGACAGAGTCTTGCTCTGTCGCCCAGGCTGGAGTGCAATGGCATGATCTCTGGTCACTGCCGTCTCTGCCTCCCAGGTTCAAGCAATTGTTTTGCCTCAGCCTCCTGAGTAGCTGGGACTACAGGTGGATGCCACCATGTCTGGCTAATTTTTGTATTTTTAGTAGAGACAGGGTTTCACCACGTTGGCCAGGCTGGTCTCGAGTTGCGGACCTCAGGTGATCCAACCACCTCGGCCTCCCAAAGTGCTAGGATTACAGGCGTGAGCCACTGCACCCAGCTGAACCCAAGGATATCAATGGGTTTGAGCTATGGGCACCTGATTTCTGAACACTGCACAAAGACACTGTCACAAAGACACCTAGGCAAAGACAGGTACTACTTCAACACTATGGATTTCACAACCACGGACAGCCATGGAAATCTGTTGTTTGAATATTCATTGACTAAATATGTGTTAAGAATCCTCTAGCTGGTCAAACCTATTTGGGCTTTTTCTGCCTTCTCTGGTAAATTCAATATCCAAGGACATTTCCTACCACTCTCCCCTTTGTGTGCTCCAGCCGTAGTAGCATCCTCGTTGTTCCTTGAACATAACCAGGGTGGCTCCCAACCGGGGCTTCTATACTTGACATTCCCTCTATCCAGAAGCTCTCTCTCAGATAGCAATATACGGTTCCATCACCTCCTTAGGTCTTTGTTCAAATGTTATCATCACTGAGAGTTCCGTCCTTCCCCAATTCTCTGACACCTCCATTCAGTTTGCTTGATCTTTCACTTATATATTTATCATCTCTTTCTTTCTCCCCTGAAATGTGAGCTTCCTGAGGAATCTTGGTTTTTCACTGCTATATCCTCATCCTAGATTGGTGCCAGGCTTAGGGCAGGCACTAAGTAAGTATTTATGCAATGACTAGATAAATGAATGAATGTCCTCCTAAAGCCACTTTCCTTGTAAGGAATCACATATCTGCATATCATCTGTACATTTTGAGGAAGTTAGCATCTAGGGCAACCATATCCAACCCTTTGAATGCAAGGATATTTTGCTTATCTCTGTGGAAGAAATGATGAAAATTATGCACAGAGTCTTGCTCCGTCACCCAGGCTGGAGTGCAGTGGCACACTCTCAGCTCACTGCAACCTCCGCCTCTGGGGTTCAAGCAATTCTGTCTCAGCCTCCCAAGTACGGGGACCACAGATACAAGCCACCATGCCCAGCTAATTTTTGTATTTTTAATGGAGATGGGGTTTCGCCATGTTGGCCAGACTGGTCTCAAACTCCTGAACTCAGGTAATATGCCCACGTTGGCCTCACAAAGTGCTGGGATTATAGGTGTGAGCTACCACACCCAGCCAAATATTTTATTTATTTATTTATTTATTTATTTATTTATTTATTTATGCATGCATGCATGCTTATCAGCTATTGTTAGTGTTAGCATATTTTATGTGTGGCCCAAGACAATTCTTCTTCCAATGTGGCCCAGGAAAGCCAAAATGTTTGATACCCATGATCTGGGGCCTGTAATAAGCTTTTGTTATTTTCATAACTACCCCAAGCAATGCTTTTTTAAACACATATTTATTTCCAGGTGAAAGTAACAGAAAATAGGAAATTCATTTGATCATTTAGCAAACTTCCACTGAGCATTCACTCATTCTACAATAGATCCTATGTAGGTCTAGAGATTCAAAAATTAAGACATAATTGTTGATTTCAGAGACAGGCATGGTGGCTCATACCAGTAATCCCAGCACTTTGGGAGACTGAGGCAAGAGGATTGTTTGAGCTCAGGAGTTTGAGACCAGTGTGGGCAACATAGCAAGACCTCATCTCTACTAAAATAAAATAAAAAAAAAAGCTGAGTGTGGTGGCACATGCCTATAGTCACAGCTACTTGGGAGGCTGAAGTGGGAGGATCACTTGAGCAGGGGAAGTTGATGATGCAGTGAGCCCTGATCGCGCCACTGCATTCCAGCCTGGGCGACAGCGAGACCCTATCTCAAAAACAAATGAGCACACAAACAAACAAACAAACAAAAAACTCTAGGAAAAGAAAAACAAACCAAAGAAAGAACAAATAATATGTGCTATAGTGGAAACTATGTTACATTCATCAGGGTAAAAGGCTAAGCAGCTTTAACAAACATACCCAACAATTCTGTGGCTTAAAGAAACAATGAATTTATTTATCCTGCCTAAAACAGTGAGAGTGGGTAGGCAGAATGCTGTGTGTACACAGTCATTGAGGAATCCATATTGCTTCCCTTCCACCGGAAGACTTTGTCTTTCTCTGCATGATTGAGGTAGATTAGATTATTGCTCAAAAATAGTTATTTCCTCCCCTAAACCTCTATAAAAGATGTTTTCTGCTCCTCCCCTTGAATTTGGCCTCCACCATGTGACTTGCTTTGGCCAAGGCAAGGTTGGGAGCAGGTGTGGCTCAAGCAGAATTTTGGCATGTGCTTGCACAGCTAGGCTCACCCTCTGCCATCCCTGCCATCCCTGCCATCACAGTAAGAAGATCCCCTAGGTAGCTGCTGCCCCTTCGGCTTGGGTCTCAAAATGAACACTTGTGGAACAGATCAGAGCTCAACCCCAGCAAGAGTCAGGCCCTGCCAGACCCATAGCTTGAAGTAGAGCCACTTAGCCAACTCTCCAAGAGAAGAAATGATTCTCGTTTTAAGCCTGGGTTTTATAGGGTGGCTTGTAACCTAGTGCTAGCTCATCGATGCAGTGGTGAGCACTGGATTTCATAATACATGCGTGTTCCAGCTCACAGGAAGGGGACAGAGAGCAGAAAAATAATGCAGTGAGGTGGGAGTGGCACAAATCACATCAGCTCACGTTCCCCACATGGTCACACAGAGCTGGGAGTGGGGGTGGTGTGGGAAAGTCAGTCTCTGGTAGTGTGGCCATATATTTAGCTACTTCCCTGTTGTTATGGAAGACAGGGAGAATGGATTATTTATTTATTTATTTATTTATTTATTTATTTATTTTCTGAGACGAAGTCTTGCTCTGTCACCAGGCTGGAGTGTAGTGGTGTGATCTTGGCTCAGTGCAACCTCCATGTCCCGGGTTCAAGCAATTCTCCTGCCTCAGCCTCCCGAGTAACTGGGACTACAGTTGCCTGCCACCATGCACTGCTAATTTTTGTATCTTTAGTAGAGACAGGGTTTCACTATGTTGGCCAGGATGGTCTCGATCTCTTGACCTCGTGATCCACTCGTCTTAGCCTCCCAAAGTGCTGGGATTACAGGCGTGAACCACGGCACCCAGCCAGGGAGAATGGATTCTAGGGGCTAGCTAGCAGTATGTGCTACATGCAAACAATGACCGAAATGCAGAGGTGAAAGGGACCATCAGAAGATGTTTCCCAGAAAAACAAAATACTTGGGTTGAGGCCGGAGGGTGTGGAAAAGGCAGGGAGAAGCATTCCAGGCAGAAGAAGCAGTGCACACAAATGGGAAAAATATACAGGAAATTATGGCTTGTTCGGGGGCAGTAAAGAGATTGATGTGATTGGAGTGGAATGGATGGTGCTGGAAGGAGAGCCTGTGCAAGCAGAGGCCTAGCATGATTAAGACATTTGGGCAGCTGAGAGGGCACAGAGTTTGTTTTACTTGACTTTCTCTCCTGATAGATCTTTATGATCTTTACATAGTCACAGAAAAAAAAAAATAGAACTGAGGCATAAGTTTTACAATGTGCCAGAGCTGGTTGTGTGTGCCTTCTCTGTTCTATCTGACTGGTTTTCTCCTAGGAAATGGGAGGTGGGCATGTGCTCCCACCTGGGTGCCCCCATGTCTTTGACATGGTCCTCATTCCTGCAGCTTCAGGAACCATAGTGCACCTTTCCCAACTTTCTGCATTGCCAATTCAAACTTCCACCTTCCCTTCTCCAAATGCTCTCTGGGAAGCACATACATTTTCCTCCTCACTTCTCTAGCTCCTAACTTCCATGCAGAAACTAAATGAAGTCAAAAGATTACCCTAGACCAAGAAATGGAGATTATAATTTTCAACACCTTAATTGTTGAATTGTAGAAATGCTATAATGCAGCCTGCTATTTGGGGTTCATTATCTGGGAATCATGTCCTGGACAGGGGGATGGATGAACTCTCTAGTCCATTATTAGATATTAGCCCTGACTCTTGATAAGTTCATTATGATGTGCCTTGTCTGTTTTGGACTCTCTGTTTCTGCTTGCTTCCTTTCTCAGCCCTGGCTAACAGAAGCTGAAGCTCACATTTTATGTGGCTTCCTGGTCTTTATTCCTTTCAAGAGCTCTCCACAGGGCAGGGCTTTATGGAGAGATGAAATTTATGTGGTGTCAGCAGAACCTAGTCCCAGATGTCCCAATGCTGAAAGAATTCTATCAGGCAGGTGCTGCGACGCGTCTGCTTCACTTAGGGCCTGATAAATTGCAGATGTCCCAACACTTGCAACCATCAGCATGAAGTCCGGATACTATCACTCAGGATTCCTAAACTCATCTTCTCAACACTTATAAAACTGCCCAATCTTCAGTATGCTAAGCCAGCGACATTAAGCAAATGGAGAAAATAAAAACTCCTTTTAAGCACATTATCTTCTACATGAAAGCTCATTTTCCACGTGAATTTTTGGAAAAGTTCCCCCTGAGATAATGTGCCTGCAGCTATGCCAGGAACAGGGAGTCAAGAAGCAGCCCTGCTGTCGGTGCCTTCTATAAGCGTTTTGGAAGAATCTCCTGGAATCTGGCTTTCAGACAACCCTATGGGTTGGCTTCCTCTGATGATTCTGAGTGGTACCCGAGGAAGCAGAAGAAAGTGGGTTGCTTCTTGGGGGCTGATGGTGCAGCAATGGGAACTCTAGTCCTTCCGGTCCTGGAGATGTCCTAGTCACCCGACAAATCCCTCTGCATAAGGAGGGAGGCAGCCCAGGGTGATTCCTTGCCCCTGACTGATCACTCTGTGGCTCCTGAGAGCTGATTGGACGAGGAGAAGACCTAACAAAAGGGTCGCTGATCTATTGGCTGGCCTGTCAACAGCATTCACCCAATAGGGATAAGGATAGAAACCAGCTGGACCAATCAAAGCCCTTTCTCTCAGGATTTGAATGTAGTAAAGCACCCCGTAAAGCAAACAAAACTGAATAAAAGTAGAGACAGAGTGAGTGACTGAATCTCACACTGCTGGAGTCCTGGAGTAGGAACCCATGATCTGCCATCACTGAGTTGACAGAGAAAAACCCCAGGGGCCAGAACTGCATAATATTCTAGTCCAGGGCTCTAGCCAGAAAACAGGAAGGATGGCAAAAAGCTCCTACAGCACTTGCTGTGTGCCAGGCACCATTCTGAGCACTTTACATGTGTGATCTCATTTAATCCTCACAATAATTCTGTGAGGTAGGTGCTTTTTATCATTCTCTCTTTACGAGGAGGAAATTGCAAAGAAACTACCTATAGGCATGCCTCGTTTTACTACCTTTTGCTTTACTGTGCTTCACAGATGCTGTGTTTTTTTGCAAAAGGACTTTGCGGAGCAAGTCTATCGGTGCCATTTTCCCAACAGCATGGGTTCACTTCATGTCTCTGAGTCACATTTTGGTAATTTTCTCAATATTTCGAACTTTTCATTATTGTTATATCTACTATGGTGATCTGTGATCATGTCTTTGTTATTACTATTGTAATCGTTTGGGGGTGCCAAGACCTGTGACCATATAAGATGGCAAACTTAATTGATGAATGTCGTGTGTGTTTTCTGGCTCCTCCATCAATAGGCTGTCCCCCACCCCCATCCCCCTACTATATCTCTTCCTCTCCTCAGGCCTCCCTATTCCCTAATTAGCAATTAGGCTAATTAATAATCCTACAATGGCCTCTGAGTATTTGAGTGAAAAGAAGAGTCACATATCTCTCATTTTAAATCAAAAACTAGAAATGATTACACTTAGTGAGGAAGACATGTCAAAAGCTGAGAAGGCTAAAAGTTAGGCCTTTTGCACTAAACAGACAAGCTGTGAATGCAAAGGAAAAATTCTTGAGGGAAATTAAAAGGGCTACTTAAGCAAACACACAAATGATAAGAAAGCAAAACAGGCTTATTGCTGATATGGAGAAAGTTTTCATGGTCTGGATAGAAGATCTAACCAGCCACAACATTCCCTTAAGCCAAAGCCTAATAATCCAGTGCAAGGCCCTAACTCTCTTCAATTCTATGAAAGCGGAGAGAAGTGAGTAAGCCACAGAACAAAAGTTACAAGGTAGCAGAGGTTTAAGGAAAGAAGCCATTTCCATAACATAATAGTGCAAAGTGGAGCAGCAAGTGCTGATGTAGAAGCTGCAGCAAGTGATCCAGAAGATCTAGCTAAGATGAAGGTGGCTATACTAAACAATAGACTTTCAATGGCAAAAACTGCAATTACTTTTGTACCAGCCTAATAGAAGAAATTGCCTTTCACTGGAAGAAGATGTCATCTAGGACTTTCATAGCCAAAGAGAAGTCAAAGCCTGGTTTCAAAGCTTCAAAAGACATGCTGACTCTATAGGTAGGAGTTAACGCAGTTGGTTACTTTAAGTTGAAGCCAATGCTCATGACCATTGTGAAAATTTTTGAGCTCTTAAGAATTATGCTGAAACTCCTCTGCCTGTGCTCTATAAATGGAACAACAAAGCCTGATGACAGCACATCTGTTTAAAGCATGGTTAGCTGAATATTTTAAGCCTGCTGTTGAGATCTACTGCTCAGAAAGAAAGATTCCTTTCAAAATATTACTGCTCACTGACAATTTACCAAGAGCTTAATGGATATGTACAAGGAGATTAATATTGTTTTAATGCTTGCTAACACAGCATCCATTCCATGGACCGTGGATTAAGGAGTTAATTTGACTTATTACTCAAGAAATACATTTTGTAAGGCTGTAGCTGTCACAGACATTTCTCTGATATATCTGGGCAAAGTAAACTTGAAAACCTTCTGGAGAGGATTACAGTTCTAGATGCAATTAAGAACATTCATGATACATGGAAAGTCAAAATATCCGCATTAGTAGGAGTTTGGAAGAAGTTGATTTCAACCCTGATAGATGGCTGAGGGGGGTTCAAGACTTCAGTGGAGAAAATAACTACAGATGTGGTAGAAATAGCAAGAGAACTTGAATTAGAAAGGGACCCTGAAGATGTGATGAAATTGCTGCAATCTCATGATAAAACTTTAACAAATGAAGAGCTGTTTCTTATGGATGAACAAAGAAAGTTGGTTTCTTGATATATAATCTATTCCTGGTGAAAATGCTGTGAATGCATTGTTGAGATGACAACAAAGGATTTAGAATATTACATAAACTTAGTAAAATAGCTCCAGTGTTTGACAGAATTGATTCCAATTTTCAAAGAAGTTCTACTGTGGGCAAAATGCTATCAAACACCATGCATACTACAGATAAATCTTTCATGGAAGGAAGAGTCAGTCAGTGTGGCAAACTTCACTGTTATCTGGTTTTAAGAAATTGCCACATCCACCCCAATTTTCAGCAACCACCACTCTGATCAGTCAGCAGCCGTCAACATTAAGGTAAGATCCTCCACCAGCAAAAACATGATTCACTGAAGGCTCAGATGATTGTTAACACTTTTTAGCAATAAAGTATTTTAAATTAAAATGTGCACATTTTTTAGACAAAATGCTATTGCATACTTAATAGACTAGAGTATAATGTAAACAACTTTTTTTTTGAGACAGGGTCTCGTTCTGTCACTCAGGCTGGAGTGCAGTGACGTGATCTTTGTTCACTCTGCCTCCTGGGCTCATGCGATTCTCCTGCCTCAGCCAGCGGAGTAGTTACAACTACAGGTATGTGCCATCAGGCCTGGCTTATTTTTGTATTTTTTTGTAGAGGCAGGGTTTTGCCATATTGCCCAGGCTGGTCTTGAACTCCTGGGCTCAAGCAATGCTCCCACCTCAGCCTCCCAAAGTGCTGGGATTACAGGTGTGAGCCACCACACCCAGCTGTAAATAACTTTTAGATGCACTGGGAAACCCAAAAAATTGTGTGACTTGCTTTATTGAGATATTCCCTTTATTGCAATATTTGCTTTAGAATTAATATTAGTATTTATTATTAGTATTAGGAATTAGTATTTAATATTAGTATTTAGTCTGGAACCAAATCCACCATATCTCCAAAGTGTGCCTGTCAATGTTTAATAGAATTATTTGATTGCAAACAAAGAAACTAACCCTACAAACTTGAATCAAAGGGAATTTAGCTGAATGCAATGAGGTAGCTCAGAGAGTATAAGGAAACACTCTAGACCAAGGCTTGGACTGCACAGAGCCAGAGTAGCTGTGAGCTCTAGGTATCAGCCCTGAATCAACACTGCTGCGGTGGGCTGGAGGAACTCCAACACTCTTCCATTCTTGCAAATTCCAGGCAGAGAGATCTACTGGTCTCTCTGAGCTTGAGTCCAATACCCACCCCTTCACTTGGGAGAGCAAGGGACTGGGTAGATTGTCCCTCTAAGACTATATACAGCCAGAGAGCAGAGGTTTCCCAGAACAAAACTGGGGAGGCTTTCTCCTAGAAAGGAAATGGATGCTGATATGGTTTGACTGTGTGTCCTCACCCAAATTTCATGTTGAATTGTAATGCCCAGTGTTGGAGGTGGGGCCTGGTGGGAGGTGATGGGATAATGGGGGTAGTTTCTAATGGTTTAGCACCATCCCCCTAGTGCTATCTTGTGATAGAGTTCTCATGAGATCTGGTTGTTTGAAAGTGTGTAGCACTTCCCTTAAGTTTGCCCTTCCTCCTGCTACAGCCATGTAAGACATGACTCTTTTCTCTTAGCCTTCCACCACGATTGTAAGTTTCCTGAGGCCTCCTCAGCCATGCTTCCTGTACAGCCCACAGAACTGTGAGTCAATTAAATCTGTCTTCTTTATAAATTACCCAGTCTCCGGTAGTTTTTTATGGCAATGCAAGAATGAACTAATACAGATGCAAAGTAGGCAAAACCAAAACTTGTCCACTGTAGCAGGGGTCCCCAACCACCAGTACTGGTCCATGGCCTGTTAGGAACCAGGCCACACAGCAGGAGGTAAGCAGCGGGCAGGCCAGCAAGCAAAGCTGAGCTCCGCCTCCTATCAGATCAAGAGTAGCTTTAGATTCTCAGAGGAGCATGAATCCTGTTGTGAACTGCTATGAACTGTTGCATGTGAGGGATCTAGGTTGCACGCTTCTTATGAGAATCAAATGCCTGATAATCTGTCACTGTCTCTGATCACCTCCAGATGGGACCATCTAGATGCAGGAAAACAAGCTCAGGACTCCCACTGAGGATGATCAACCATCCCCCACTCCACCCCAGTCTGTGGAAAAATTGTCTTTCAAGAAACCAGTCCCTGGTGCCAAAAAGGTTGGGGACTGCTGCACTACAGGATTCATTGTAGCGAATTAAGGAGATGAAATCCCCATGAAATGCCACCATCCAGAAATAATCAATTTGTAACATTTTGGTGAATATTCTTCCTGTCACCTCTTTCCCTTGTGAGAGTTTATAAAAATGGGCCAGGCACAGTGGCTCATGCCTGTAGCCTAGCCCTTTGGGAGGCCAAGGCAGGCAGATCACTTGAGGTCAGGAGTTCAAGACCAGTCTGGCTAACATGGCGGAACCCCGTCTCTATTAAAAATACAAAAATTAGTTGGGTATGGTGGCAGGTGCCTATAATCCCAGCTACTTGGGAAGCTGAGGCAGGCAAATAGCTTGAACTCTGCAGGTGGAGGTTGCAGTGAGCCAAGATCACACTGCTGCACTCCAGCCTGAATGAGAGAGTGACACTGTGTCTCAAAAAAAAAAAAAAAAAAAAAAAGTCTATCACTCACACCTTTCTCTCTTCTTCCCTCATCCTTCCCCCACCCCTCTTTTCCTCTCTCTTAGGTCAAAGACCTTCAAATGCTGCTGATCTCACTCACGTTTTCCCTCTTTCACTGCCTTGAGCTCAGTGTTTTTCCACAGATCTATGGAGATAAGTTAATTCTGTTTTTTAAAAATTTTCCAATCTGGGTTTCTGACTTACTTTTGTAAAATGCAATAAAATTAATTACCTGGGAAAATAAAGTAGGGAAAATGGGTATATAAAGTACATTCCCAATTTTTAAATTATTAGATTCAATAAACATAAAATTACTTATTTGTTATATATGTATAATGTTATCAAGGTTTCTAGACTGCCACTTTCGTACTTACCTTACAGTAGACTGGTAACAAATATGTAAGCACTTTACAGATTTTTCTTGCCTGCTACACAGAAAAGCCAATTCACTGAGACAGAAGTATTGCAGTAGAGAAAGAATATCATACATTCAAAGCTAGCCAAGTGGAAAGTTGGGAGCTTATTACTCAAATCAGCCTCCCTGAGAACTCAGAGGCCAGGATTTTTATGAATAATTTGGTAGACAGAGGGCTAGGGAATGGGTTCTGCTGACCGATTGGGGATGAAATTATGAGTTTGGAAAATGGTCCTTGTATGCTGAATTAGCTTCTGGGAGGGAGCCACAGGACCATGGGAAAAATTTTAGTTATCAGTTTCAGGTCCAGGTAAAGTCAGTCAGTCACAAAAAAACAGAAGTCTGAAAACATCTCAAAAGATCAATCTTAGGTTCTACAGTAGTGATGTTATCTATAGAGGCAATGAGGGAAGTCACAAATCTTGTGAATTCTGGCCACATGACTCCTGAGTAGTAAGGGATTATAGAAAAGCAAGCTGGGAAACAATGGTTGGTTATTGTTTATGGCTATATTTTAGCAGAATTCAGGCATCTCTCGTTATCCTAATCTTGTGGCCTTTCTTTACTCCTACAAAGGTGGTTTCAGTCCCCAAACAAGGAGGAGGTCAGTTTTAGGGAGGGACTATTATCATCCTTGCTTGAAAGTTGAACTATAAACTAAATTCTTCCCATGGCTGGCTTGGCCTGTGTCCAGGAATGAACAAGAAGAGCCAGCCTTTGAGGCTAGCAGCAACATTGAGTCAGCTATGCTGGATTTCTCTCACTGTCATAATCATTGCAAAGGTGGTTTCAAATAGATTTCAAAGACACTTTGGGTAGTATTGTGCTAGATAATATCAACCCTTTCTTTCAGTGTCAGTGAAGATATCACTTCCTGCCAGAAGTCTTCCTGACAACCCTTCCCCACCCCACAACTGAACTAGGTGGTCTCAGAGAATCTGTGTGTCCCCTCTCAGAATGCGAATCAAGCTGCGTTTGAAATGGGTCTGCCTTGCTGATTTGGGGGAGCTGCTGTTGCCTCTGAGTGTGTCAACCTTATGCAAACATTCAGGGCTCCAAAGTCAGTAGTCATCACAATCCCTTCTGTAAGCCAGTTGGGCAAAGGAGGTAAGTCTGTGTATGTGAAGGAAGAAATGCTGTTTGTCATTAAATTTAAGATGCCATAATACAAAAATTAGCTGGGCATGATGGTGGATGCCTGTAATCCCAGCTACTCGGGAGGCTGAGGCAGGAAAATTGCTTGGACCGGGGAGGCAACGGTTGCAGTAAGCCAAGACCGCACCATTGCGGTCTCCAGCCTGGGCAACAAGAATGAAACTCTGTCTCAAAAACAAACAAACAAACAAACAAAAAAACCCCATGAATTGTAAAGTGCATCCCTAGTTCAGTAATGCGAAAATAAGAATTTTAAGACATGGGACTTGGTGTGGTGGTTCAAGCCTATAATCTCAGCACTTTTGGAGGCCAAGGTGGGAAGATCCTTTGAGCCTAGGAGTTTGACACCAGCCTGGGCAACATAGGGAAATCCTGCCTCTACAAAAAAATAATGAAAATATCAACCAAACATAGTGATGTGCACCTATGGTCCCAACTACTTGGGAGGCTCAGGTGGGAGGATCACTTGAGCCTGGGAGTTCGAGACTGCAGTGAGCTGTGATTGTGCCACTACACTCCAACCTGGGCGACAGAGTATTCCAGAGGTGGTAAAGTATGTGTGTCTTTGAATTGATAACATGTGGGTGTTAAAATCTCAATCATCCGTCTTTTGACTAAAGTCTCAATTGTCTGTCAAGAGAAGATTTTGTAGAAAAGGATAAAACATAAAGTAAAGTATATTTACATTTATGATTATAAATACTTCTGCCAAAAGAGGGTATTTGTGGCTTCTTGTAATCCTTTGCAGATATTGTCACTAATCTCTCCTTCATTCCTCCAAATTATGCATGTACTTGGTATTCTTATTTCCTTATCCCCATCTTATCCATCAAGTAAGTAAAGCCCTGGATACCTGAGTTGGTTATCCAAGACTTTGCAATGAGTGAGTCAGAGAGGAATGGAATTTCTGTTCTCCTTACCCCCAGGTAGCATTGCCTAGAGCCATGCTGGGAAGATCACTCTGTGAGACAAACCAGGAAACCTAATTAACAGGACAGGTCTGGTCCTGACTCTATATCATTTTCATCTTCATATGGATGACTGATGAGGGGTGGCTATGACAGAGCTATCTGTATTGTCTGATCTGGGAAACTGTTTCTTTGAAAAGCTCATAAATTGACCTATTAAGACTATTATCTGTGTTCCAGCACTAAATAAAAGCCACAGCTGGAGACTCCAGTAATATGTAAACATGAATCTATATTAATGTGGATATAAAATTGCCCAGAAATCTCTTGATCAACAAATTTTTATGTATGTTTTGCTTATCTATAACTGATCTTATAGCTTCCCTTGCTTACTGGGCATCATTATATAATAATTAGTGTGTTTATATATGTTGAAGTATCTGCTAACTAGAATGATTTGGGATTTATCCAACTTGATCCAAAACCAAATTTGGCCAGGGCTTTGATAATCCCTGCCTTCTAGGGATATCAATACATAAATAGTTCATATTAATATTTAGGAAGACAACAGACAAATGGCTGTTAAGAATGCCAGGACTTCCAGATAGACTAGTGATACCAGAAATAATGAGTGGAATCTCAGGAGTGCAGAACATTTAGAAAATTATGGGTCTAGAAAATGTGTTATTTCCCTGATAGTAGAAAAACATGTTGCCATAGAAACAATATTGAAGTGACCATTAGAGTCTCGAGCCTTCTCGCAAACACTTGTGTAGCCTACAGTGAAGCCACCCTCTTATCCTGATAGTCCTAACCTGATTTCTGGCTGCTAGGACTCGGACTCGGAGGAGGAAGAAGGAGAAAAAAGGCGTTTGCCTTATACCTTCTTTTCTTCATGTCTTTCTCTTCCTGGACGCCCCTCCAGGCAGCACTGCTCACAAGCTGCTTTATCTAGACCCTACCGAGGCTTGCTCTTTTTCCCCAAGGCCCCCAAGCACCTCAGTGACTTCCCTCCTTTTTGCCCAAAAGAAACTCTTATTCTCTCTTGGCAATGGAAAGCAATCAGATTTAATTGATTGGCACCAATTTGTGTTTAACTGATTATTCCCTATATTTGTCTATTCTCTAGGTCTGCATTTTAAAAAATATTTTCCAAACTTTGTCCAATGGGTGGATTATAGGCAGGGAAACAGTAGTGAAAAATATTTAGTGTGTGTGGAAGGAGGATGATATTTAAACACGCACTCATAAACACAACAAAGTATATTAGTTATGGTTTTCAGATGTCAAGCAACAGAAACAAATTCTGACTAATTTAAATATAAAAGGCATGAACTTGATGGTTGTGGGGTAACTCACAGAATCAAAAGGAAAGTTGAACAATTACACTTAGGACAAACAGGAATCGAAGTTTAAGTGGAAGAGGAAGATGTATTCTAAGCAGAACTGATGAGTGATATCTTACCATATTAACTCCAACAGTCATTTAATCACTTGGTTAAACACTCAGATTCCTGAATAGTCTTGCTTGGGTCAGAGACCTTCTCCTTAGCTGGGACTGAGTAAGGCACCTTGATTGATGGTCCCAACCAAGGGGAGAAGGTGGTTCACTAGGATAAAACTAGGGTTCCATTCCTAGAAGAGTGGATGGATACTGGTTGGATGGCTCACTCTCTGCTAAGTGCTGTAGGTGCCAATCTCCTTGACCAGCTATGCCTTGGATTGTGTCCTTGAGTTGAATCTCCTACTCTCTACTTTTCACAGCTTCTACCCTGTTGGAACCCACAGCTGATCCAAATTCGTTCATACAACAGCTCTTACAAAACAGCAATACTGATACAATGCCTGGTTGGCTCGTCCTACCTCCAGGCCCCACTGTACAGGTCACTGGAAAGTCTGACTCCTTTCTGGGAGCTAAGGGCAATGGACTGGGTTGGTATCCTGGCTGCACTTTTTATTTTGGCCCTCTGGGCAGTGTTCCAGTTAAAATGAGAAAAACAGGATTAATTCTAGTGACGTTTCCATCCCCTCATAGAACTATCGAGTCCTTCCTTTGTGACTGCCGTGGATCTGGCCTCTTAGAATGTGGAAAAACCCTTGCTTTGCCCAAGGTAGCCTTTCTGGCAGATAGATCTCAGGATTACTTTATTAAACAAAGTCTAATTAATGCCCAATGGAAGAAACAGTGACACAGATTAATATTTAACCTGTTGGAAAGAGTAACTGTGTGTTTGGGGTTTAGTAACAGATCTGCAGCACAGGTGGACTCAGTCTCTGCCTCATCAGCACTCCTTGGTCACTCTGTTCCCTAGACCACAGTGTCTCCTTGACTTCATTCCCCACCCTTGTTCCCCTATGAGGAACCCAGGAGGAAACGTGGAAGGCAAGCCTCAAACTGAGATTCGCTAGCCAAAGGTGGAGCTGAGTTTAAGTTTAATATTTACTCAGCCAGGAAATACTCTAATTAAGCCTCGCTCTTTAAATCTTAAAGCCCCACCCTGGAAGGACAGAAACGAGCTCTCCCAAAGGGTTTCATCCTGTGGATGAGGAATCCTTTTTCCCCTACATACAAATATTTCTGAGATGGGGTTAGGCAGGTCCTCTTTCCAAGTTCAAATGGCGTAACTAGGATTGCGTGTTGAATTTCCATGGGATGCCCAGGTGGCTTCCAGAATAAGAGCTGGCTGTGTAGATCCCTAATTCCAGACAACCAAAAAGGATTCACAGAATATCTGGAGCAAAAGGAGATTTTCAATGCAGGGAGGCAGTTTCGTATAAATATAAGAGCCAGAGTCAGATGTCCTGGGTCAAATCCTGGTCCCACCACTGTTTTCTGTGTGACCTTTGAGTGTGACTCATATCTGTAAGCCTTAGTTTCCTCTTGGGGAAATTGCAGTAATAGTATCTACCTCATTGGACTCTCGAGAGAATTACACAAAATAGTCCATGTAAAGTCCTTAGTACATAATAAGTCCTTAGTACATAATAAAGAATATCTGCTATAAGTTATTTGACCATTCATTCAAAAAAAAAAAAAAACATGACTTGTGCCTAAAATGTACCAAATAATGTGTAAGATAGTGGTACATATATAGATATAATGGTATGTATAAAATTCCTTTTTCTGAAGAAGCTCACAATTTAGTAGGGAAGCTAACATAGAAGTTATTCTTCTATGTTGTAATAATTGCAACAATAAAGGTATTATATAAAAGTACTATCAATGTGCTTATTAACGGAGAGATAGTTCCTTCTATGAAGAATTTTGGGAAGGCTTCATGGTGACATTTAAGCTGTGTCATTAAGAAAGTTTTGGAATTTTTCATGCCCAGAAAAGAGGACCAACTATTCCAGAAAGAAAGAACATCCTGAGCAGAAGCACAGCAATGAGAAAAATCTCAGTGTGTTTGGGAAGCAACAGAAAATTTGGCTGGAGTACCAGGGTGCAAGGTGGGTTTGGTAGGCAATGGAGCTGGAAAGTCAAGGTTAAGGATGTCATGGGCCATGTTAAGATGTTTAGATTTTATTTTGCATGATCAGTGTTCCATTAAGGAAGATAATTTTACCGTGGCCATGATGGGAGTATTTACATCATGGGTATTGGCAAGCACTACAAACCTGGTCTTTTTCTTCCACAGAGTTGGTGGTTAAACATTTGCCAGCATACCACTGCATGTGCACACATGCGTGTAAATGTGCATGGACACACGCACATACATGTGCACACACACACACACACACAACTACCCCAGGATGGATTTCTTCAATTTTTTAAAATACAGGTGGCATCACCTTTACCGTATGTCTCAGCACAGCATATCAAGGAAAATGCTGTCATGCATTGAAATATTGTAGTATATTCATCATTCACAATTAGAGTTTCTTACCAAGATATTTATCTGTCTCCCTTTTGCAGTAAGTAATGACATTACTAGACATATAGTCCTTAGATTTCTCCCCATTCTCCCTTTAAGGAATTCCTTATTGTCAGGGGCCTCACCCAAATAAGAAATCTGTACCTACTTTCTTAGGTGGAGTATTTTTTCCCTATTTTAAGACCACAGTTAAGAGCACTTCTGGCATAGAACCAGAAGTCTTGCCAATTTCCCAAGTCCTTGAAAGAGTAATCACTCAGTAGCCAAGGATAAATTTACATTGGATGACTCTTTTGGCCTTTCTCGCTAACAGAAATATATTTATGAATTCAGTGGCATCTCTGTAATATTATTTCCTTGCTTAGTACAATTAAGCCAAGTGTAAGCTCAAAATAGAATCCAATCTTGAAACATACTGTTTTAAGGCTGATGTAATATCTTTCTTTTTGCAAGCTCCAATTGAACATATATACCCAACAGACCAGCCATATGGTGTTGGGGGAGTGGGGGCAGCCAATGCTTTAGACTTTTAATCTACTTAATGGGAGAAAGGTTAGGCATAATTAAATATCTTTAAGCTTGAATCTTTCAGTGCAGTAAGTAAATGAATTAAATCTATCCAGGGGATAAAATAGAAACATTTATCAAGGTAGCAATTTGGAAAGCATAAGTCTCCTTCTAGTCAAACTTAAAATGTCTTGGCATTTTTGGCTCAATGCCTGAAAGATATGTATCAGCCTTAGCGTATTCTTAATAATGGCACTCATAAAAAGAGAGGATGAAAAGATTAATTCCCTCTTCTCTGAGCCCCAGGATTTTCCTTTTTATTTTTTTGGTCCCCATATTATCCTATGAACTTGCTGGAGGAATGTTGGAGGTCCCAAAAGCAGCCACACCTTGAGTGGCAAAGGTTAGGAATTCAAACTCGGACACCCTGAAGAATTTTCTGCACGTGATAGATAGCTAAAATGCAGCATGCATGAAGGACAGGCAAAGATTGCTTTGAGAAGATTATATTTTCCTATAAGAAGAAAGTGCTTGGTTCCTGAAATGATTAGGTTTCCACTTGGCCAATAGAGCAGACTTCCAGGAAGGTGCTCGCAAGCATGACATCCTGCTGCCTCAGATCCTATCTAGAGCCACTATCCCGAGATCCTGGTTCCAGCTCAATGTAGAATTCTCAGTGTTGGTGGAAGCTGACATCAGTCACTCCTCTCTGCTACTTTGCCTGAGAAGACTGTGGTCCAAACAGCTGCCTTTGCTAACGTAGCCTTGCATCCTGGTCCTATGCTGTTCTGTCCTGCCTGTTGACTAGGAAATAATGCATCTACTTGCTAGCCAATAAAACAAATCAGGTACACAGGATTCCTTGCAGATAATTTCCTAAGATAGTACTGGTGCAGAGAGATCTGCACTGCTATAAGCAGTGATCAGAAGGCTAGAGGAAGGGAGTGAGTGATAGGGAAGAAGGGAGGAGGCTCAGTAACCAGGGCCCCACATAAAGACAAATTACATGGTGTCATGTGAAGGTAGCAAGAATTTCCATTAGCTGCTCTGATGCCTTGCCTCTAATAACCCAGAGGTCCCCTCTAACCTAAAATTTTAATCTTGGCCATTTCTTTGCTTCTTAGAATTAGGAAATGGAGGACAGATAATGACCAAGAGATCTTTCCCTACCTCCACTGCTTCCTCAAGCTCTTGTTCTTTCTCTCCTTCTCCCTCTCCATATATATACACACACACACATACAAATGCACATACACATGACAGACCTATGCTTGTGCGTGTGTGTGTGTGTGTATATATATATATATATTTTTTTTTTTTTTTTTGAGACCGAGTCTCACTTTGTTGCCCAGACTGGATGGAGTGCAGATCTTGGCTTACCACAACCTCTGCTCCCTGGGTTCAAGCGATTCTCCTGCCTCAGCCTCCTTAGTAGCTGGGACTACAGGTGTGCACCACCATGCTCGACTAATTTCTGTATTTTTAGTAGAGATGGGGTTTCACTATGTTGGCCAGGCTGGTCTTGAACTCCTGACCTCATGATCTACCTGCCTCGCCCTCCCAAAGTGCTGGGATTACAGGCGTGAACCACTGCTCCCAGCTTGTGTATATATATGTATAAGTCCTGATATTAGAGTTTGTTTCAGATCATGTTTTGCATTTTAACAGATATTTTTCTGGATCTCTGCTTTAAGAACACTGTATTGTCCTTTCTAATGATGACCTATATCTGTGTTCTTTCATCTCCAAGTTTATTTTGAGCCACTGATTCTTGATGCTAAGTTTTTAACATTCTACATTTTCAATTCTATCAGTGTGCTCCACATAACAGAAATTGTTTGGGCCAAATACCCATAAAGAGAGTGTTTGCTTAACAATAGAGTAGATTCTGTGTTTCCCTATTGACTCACTTTAAGCCCTGGTGAATGGAATGTCTTGGCCTGACGAGCTACCTGGTAACCATCAAAATCACCTTATTTGATTGGGGGGTATGAGGAGTGCAGGAAGAAGAATATGGTATTTAAGCTGCGATGACCAAGCCAAGGCCTTCCCTGGGCTCAAACTATATAAGAGACAAAGGAAATGCAAGGGTATGCATTTACCATGAGATCCAGAGGATGGAGAGGTAAATTCATGAGTGATGCAGGGGAGGAGCAGACAGAACTGCAGTTTGAAGGTGGTTACCCAAGACCAGGGGTCTCCAGGTGGCTCCCCAGGTGGGAGCTGAAAGATGGCTGCTCCTTTCACCAGCTGGGGAGCCAAATGGCACTACTTTCTGCCCATTCCTGGATCAAGTGCTCCCTATAGCCAGTCCCCATGATGGCATTATCTTTGAAACCCTGGACATCCTATTTCTGGAATGTCTGCCCAGTTTCCTATGGCCTTGAGCATTTTCTTCCCTGTGTTGTAGAGAGGTAACTCAACCCAGTCATCTCTTGTACTTTTCCAGCATTGTTTGTGAAGTAACAGAGAGGAAACTAGGAAATGTATGTGGCTGACATGGTGCCAGAGGGTCTCCACGGCCATGAATGCCTTTGTCCAGACTAATGGACATTGCTAGGCCTGAGACACTCGTGAAGGTCCTTGTATTAGTCCAGTCTCACACTACTATAAGGACATACCTGAGACTGGGTAATTTAAAAAGGAATGAGGTTTAATTGACTCACAGTTCCACAGGGCTGGGGAGGCCTCAGGAAACTTACAATCATGGTGGAAGAGGAAGCAAACATGTCCTTCTTCACAAGGCGGCAGGAGAGACAAGAATGTGAGCCAAGTGAAGGGGGAAGCCCCTTATAAAACCATCAGATCTCGTGAGAACTTACTCATTATCATGAGAATAGCATGGGGGAAACTGTCCCCATGATGCAATTACCTCCCACCAGGTCCCTCCCACCACATGTGGGGATTATGGGAATTACAATTCAAGATGAGATTTGAGTGGGGACACAGCCAAACCATATCAGTCCTCATGGATGGGATCCCCAAGAAACAAGCCAGGGGTCTGAGCTGCTGAGAATTCAGACACAGGGATGAGCCACCTCATCCTTGTTTTAACAAACCCTGAGCTTGCTAAAAGCCCATGATAAGCTGCTCATTTCCAGCTGCAACTTTCACATATCCACTGATCCTTAAAAAAAGAATAGATGAAACTCAAACAGCTGGGCTCTTTCATGCCAAAGTTCCCCAAACCTGTGAAACCCTTCTATGCGGCTTTCTCCACTGGCAGGACTTTGCACTTGGAGGTGATGACCCTGAGCTTGCATCATTTGCAGTTTCTATTTAAAGGCACACCCCAGACAGAGAAATATTTGCCATAAATTGTTACAGCAACGTGACATTTGGCTTTTCTGCCACTAAGGTCACACTGCCATCGGCCTCTCACTTCCTCCTCAATTGCTTGTTCATTCCACAAGGTTTCCTCAATTTCAGCAATTCTTGTGGTGCAGATCCGCCTGCCCAGCCATTTATCACCAGTAATAACAAGGAGAGTGGTGATCTTTTACATCTCTACACAATGATCTGAGTCTTGGAAGGCTTCTGAAATTCCCTTGCCCCTCTGCCTGGCCAGGCAGGGCCTCTTTTCCTTTCTTAGTGTGGCCTATCAGCAGTTCAGATGCAGGGCTCTCCTGCTGGGTAGGAGCTTGTAGGTCACAGCGACATCCAACAGATTCATTAACATAGCAATCGCAGGAGAGAAAAGAAGGCCAGGCGATTCTGGTGAATGCCGAGCCTTGTTCTAAATTCTCATATAGAATATTGATAGAACCAGGAAGGAGTGAGAGATCTGAGACTCTGTTTTGCAAAAGAATTTCAGAGAGCCACTAGCTTGGAAATGCAGCCTATCAGGATGGAAAGAAAGCCATGCATTGCAAAGCCCTCCTGCAAACAAGCTCAGCTCTGGGGAGAAGGGTATTAACTAAAATAACAGCACGTGATAGTCAACAAGTTCCCTAGCTGTGCCTTCACTGAAGCAGGTGAAAGTACTTCAAAATGTTGAATGAAGTGGGGGGAGGGGAACGCAGATAAAGCCAAGAATTCCTTTGCTCTCTGCCAGTGGTTCTGTGAATTATCCCCTTGGAATACTATGCCTCCTCTCCAGCCCTGTGTTTCAGAATCAAGGGACCTTCCTGCAACCTACAGACATTTCCATAGATTTTGACGAACCTACCCTGGTATCGGGGGTGGGAAGAAGGATGTGTTAATTAAAAACGAACTGAGAAAATGCATCTCTTGAGGAAGCAGGACTGTGTGCCTTCATCCATCTGCATCCTCCCTGTGAGTGGCCTTCTAGACAGGCACCCATAGCTGGCTTACACAGTGGCCTATGAGTGTTTGCCTGTCAGGGGTAACTCTGGGGTAGTCCACAGTCAACAGAAACCCTCTGCATTTAAGGAAGGTCTGAGCAGTGAGCCATCTTGAACTCATAACCACGTTTAGGGAACAAAAGCTATGCACAGAGATTTAAGGAATTAAAAACTCAGAAAAAAGAACAACAATGTGACTGAAATAAGAGGAGACTGCTTTTTGCTACTGTCAAAGGTGTGTGAACCAGAGCAACTCCATCTTGAATAGGAGCTAGGTAAAATGAGGCTGAGACCTCCCGGGCTGCATTCCCAGATGGTTAAGGCATTCTAAGTCACAGGATGAGATAGGAGGGCAGCACAAGATACAGGTCATAAAGACCTTGCTGATAAAACAGGTTGCAGTAAAGAAGCCGGCTAAAACCCACCAAAACCAAGATGGCCACGAGAGTGACCTCTGGTGGTCCTCACTGCTACATTCCCACCAGCACCCTGACAGTTTACAAATGTCATGGCAACATCAGGAGCTTACCTTATATGGCCTAAAAAGGGGAGGCATGAATAATCCACCCCTTGCTTAGCATATAATCAAGAAATAACCATAAAAATAAGCGGGAGCAGTGGCTCATGCCTATAATCCCAGCACTTTGGGAGGCCAAGAAGGCCAGGGATTGATCACAAAGTCAACAGATGGAGACCATCCTGGCCAACATGGTGGAACCCCATCTCTACTAAAAATACAAAAATTAGCTGGGCGTGGTGGTGCACGCCTGTAGTCCCAGTTACTGGGGAGGCTGAGGCAGGAGAATCGCTTGAACCTGGGAGATGAAGGTTGCAGTGAGCCGAGGTTGCGCCATTGCACTCCAGCCTGGGTGACAGAGTGAGACTCCGTCTCAAAAACAAAACAAAACAAAACAAAAATAGGCAACCAGGCTCACGCCTGTAATCCCAGCACTTTAGGAGGCTAAAGCAGGCCGATTGCCTGAGATCAGTAGTTCGAGACCAACCTGACTGACATGGTGAAACCCCATCTCTACCAAGAATACAAAAATTAGCCGAGCATGTTGGCACACACCTGTAGTCTCAGCTACTGGGAAGGCTGAGGCAGGAGAATCACTTCAACCCAGGAGGTGGATGTTGCAATGAGCTGAGATCGTACCGCTGCACTCAGCCTGCACAACAGAGCAAGATTCTGTTTCAAAAAAAAATTAACAATGAGCAGCCCTTGGGACTGCTCTGTATGTGGAGTAGTCATTCTTTTCTTTCTTTACTTTCCCAGTAACTTGCTTTCACTTTACAGACTCGCCCTGAGTTCTTTCTTGCATGAGATCCAAGAACCCTCTCTTGGGGTTGGGATCAGGACCCCTTTCCTGTAACACAACAACTACTTTTTTGGTCACGAATTCTAGAAAACTGATATAACTTTTTTTTTTAAAACTTTTATTTTAGGTTCAACGGTACACGTGCAGGTTTGTTACATAGGTAAATTCACGTCATGGGAGTTTGTTGTACAGATCATTTTGTCACCCAGGTACTCAGCCTAGTACTCAATAGTTATTTCTCTGATCTCTCCCTTCTCCCACCCTCTACCTTCGAGTAGGCCCCAGGGTGTGTTGTTCCCCTGTATGTGTCCATGTGTCCTCATCATGTAGCTCCCACTTATACGTGAGGACATGAGGTATTTGGTTTTCCGTTCCTGGGTTAGTTTGCTAAGGATGATGGCCTCCAGCTCCATCCATGTCCCTGCAAAGGACATGTTCTCGTTCTTTTTTATGGCTACACAGTATTCCATGGCGTATATGTACCACATTTTCTTTATCCAGTCTACCATTGATGGGCATTTAGGTTGATTCCATGTCTTTGCTATTGTGAATAGTGCCGCAACGAATATACATGTACATGTGCCTTTATAATATTGTATATTGTATAATGTATAACATTGTATATTCCTTTGCGTATATACCCAGTAATGGGATCAGGCCAGCCACTTCCTACAAAAAGAGTGTATTTTACAAATACAATATTTGGAACTTAAAAAAAAAAATTGACCTTTCCCTACTTTGCGACTATATATAATCAAATACGCTAGTAAGTTGCATTTTTGCTTTTGAAGTCATCCTATTTCTCCCACTTTACAGTTTCTTTTGGTGGTGAGTTCTTGTAAGGAAACTTGAATGATAGATGTGACTTGCTCAGTACTGGTCTTCCTTCCTTAGTACCGGCTGCTTCTTTTGATCAAAGAGCAAACCAGGGAGGAGCAGAGGAGGGAGGAGCAGAGGAGGGAGGAGTGAAGGAGGACCGAATAGCTGCCCCTGGTCCCTCCCTCGAAAGCCCTGCCTCACATTAGTCACATCTCTTTACTCAGAAGGAAGAAGAGTTACCATTTGAGAAAATAAAAGAACTTTTATCTGAGGAATATGAGTCCTTTTAAATTATCAGGTCCAGAAAGACATTAAAATGAGATAGCAATTACGTTCCACTACCCACTCTGAACTATGTATTTATCTCCTGAAACTGCTTGTTATTGCCTCAAGTAACTATAAATTCACCTAGTAGTGCCACACCAGACACTGAACCCACACCCTATAGCTTAAAAATCTATAGCCAATCACTAGTCAATGTCATTTCTATAAACCAATGAGAATTCCTGACAATAGCTTTGTATCAGCCCACTCCCAGTCTGCCCTTTTGCCTTTAAAAATCCACTTGTAATCGTGTGTATATTGAGGGCAATTGAATCTGTGCTCCCAAGTGGCAACCCTTAAGTTTGGCCCAAATAAACTACTTATATTAATTTTGCCTTAGCTCCTTCCCTTTAGGTCGACATGTTTGTTAGTGACTGAGAGTCGCTGTCTGCTCATGCTATTGATTTAGGTCCCTCTTGTGTCACAGCAAAGAGAGCAGCCGTGGGAGTGGGGAATTGGGGGCTGAGCAGGATGATTTGGTGTTTGAAAATGAACAAGTTGGGCTTTCTCTTGGAAGAACAGCAAGAATGGTACAGATTGGAGGTACAGAGGGGTTGGGGAAGGGGAAGGCTTAGGGTCTGCAGCTGCTGAAGGCACAGGCATTCCTGCCACTGGGCCTCCTGAAGGGCCACCAAGCAGGGCTATTGTGTTATACAACTCCAGGGGCCCCATTCACCCTGGGGACTGTCATGCTGGCATACTAGGTCTGTGGGCTTCCATCTGGCAGCCCGAAGGGGAGAGGTGACAAAGACAGTGAAAGTCCACAACCCCGCCTCCACCCTACCTGCCTCCCTAGCTGGCTTCGACTCAGTCATGCAGCTGGCTAAGTGGCAAGGGCGAAAGTCTCTGAAGGCCGAGATGTGCTCATGTGGGAGGAACCCTCTTCATGGCTTTGCTGCATATTAAACGTCTGCCATGTTATTCTATTTCCTGAATAGAGGCCAATGACCAAAAGAAGACTTGTGAATGACGTTTGGAACTTGGCCTTCGAAACTGTACTTCGTGCCTTACACGTTGCCCCCTAGACATTTCTTTTATACTTTTGGTGCTTCCTCATTTGGGCCAAGTCCATTCGTGTGATGACTGAGTTTGTAGTTCGGGCTCTGGGGTAAAGGGCTGGTTCATCACGCTCTGTGGGCCTGGAGATTCTCTCAGGTTGCCTCAAGTAAAGGTAGATGTTGTAAAAACAGACATGGCAGAAGATGGGGATCCCACAAGAGCCCAGGATGGAGGACACCGGCTGCCCACAGAAGAGACAGTAGAATTCAGGAGTTGGAATGATCTAAATTTTCTCTAGGGCTTACTTTGTTGCTCCCTCACAGTGACAATTTTGTATCCCCACCATTACAGTGACTGAGCTCTTTTCATCTTTCCTTGGCTTTTCTCAGCATCTGCCCAGTGCCCTGCATTGTGTTTCATCCCCTGTGCCTTTGCTCTGTGTCGGCACGTTCAGCTGGCCCTTCACTCAGGAAGAGCCATGGCTTCTGCTTAATTATGGCTTTGGTTCATCTGTGGACTCTCGCTGCTCATTGCCAATGAATCATTGCTCTTATATCTTACGTTCAAACTTCACAATGACGGGCCTGGTTTTGACACCAACAGTCTTCTGGATTTCATGCAAAGACACTCACCAGGGCTGGGCACAGTGGCTCATGCCAGCACTTTGGGAGACAGAAGTGGGCAGATCACAAGGTCAGGAGTTTGAGACTGGCCTAGCCAACATAGTGAAACCCCATCTCTACTAAAAATACAAAAATTAGCCAGGCGTGGTGGCACGTGCCTGTAATCCTAGCTACTAGGGAGGCTGAGGCAGGAGAATTGCTTGAACTTGGAAGGCAGAAGTTGCAGTGAGCCGAGATCGTGCCACTGCACTCCAGCCTGGATGACAGAGTGAGTATCTGTCTCAAAAAAAATTAAATAAATAAAGATACTCATCGGTCTGTACATTGCCTGCCTAGACCTGTCCCTTAGCAAGGGGGATGGGGGATCTTTACCCTAGAAGAAGACTGTGGGCTTGCAGAACTTGATGGTTCCCTCCAGTATATAAAGAAAAGTGTGAAAAGGGAGAAAACAAAATTTTCTACTATTCCACAAAACCCTGGATGCACCCCTGATGCCGAGGTGTCTTGGAAGCCCACTCTTACAGAGTCCCCTATTACTCATGTGGCATTTCTACCAACAGAAGATTCTGCAGGTCGTTGGCCTGAAAGCAATGGCCAGCCATTATCTGCCTGCCATTTTGTAAATAATAATAATAATAATAATAAAACCAAACCTTTGCTCAAGGCTGTGAATACTAAAATTTGCCAGAGAAAGTGGAGGGAGCTACATTACTTAAATCTTTTCAAAACTGCCTGAATAAAGCACTTCACTCAGATACACAAAGAATAGACTGGCGCTGACCCTGCAGGGTATCCATAAGATGATCTCAGAGGGTTTTTTTTCCTGCATCTGATTTCTGTGAAGGAGAAAGGCTGGAGCTGAACCAATGAAACAAAGAAGTAAGTTCATACCCCCTCTCACCCCAAGCCCTTTAATCTCTAGTTGGGCTTGAATTCTAGATCTAGATAGTTTCTACCAAAGAAGTTGTAAAAGCATCTACACATGATGTCATCCTAAAATATTGTAAGATCATCCTCTCAATTTTAAAGAGAGAACCATTTCAAATAGCCTTTCGTGCTTCCATTTCTTCTTCCATAATTACTACACACGTTGTCATGAATGAACTCTGAATAAGTCTCCCAGTTCCCTCTGGTGCCTCAAAATGCCCTCCACCTTATAGCAGTCAGAGAGACTAAGATGCTGCCTTGCATGGCTTTTGCAGCATCTGTTATTAAGTAAGGGTTGTTTGCTCTTTGAGATTCAAATAATCACATGGTAGCTTCTCAAGCAACAGCTAGAATCCCCAAAAGTAACAGCAGAAAGAAATGGGCATCTTTTGCAGGAGGTGTAGCTTGCTTTCTTTTCTTCTTCTTTCGTTAATTCTTTCTTTAGAAAGCAGATAAGAAGGTATTATTTATTGAGAAGGAAGTGTGTGCATTAGCTACCATGGTAACTTATGTTACTATCAGCACTGTCCAGGCCAATTAAAGCCCTTTCATAATGTTCATTTTCTTTTCTTGGCCTGAGAAAGCCACTCAAGTCAGAGACAGATAGATAAGTATCTTACAAGCATGAAGCATCAGGCTTCGTATGTCCCTCTATTGACTTTCCCGGAAATCTTACTGCACACAATGGAGCTGCATTTTCTCCCAAGTCTCTGGGAGCACCCTGGGCCCTTGACTATGTCCAGCTCTAGCTCTGGACAGGGAGAGACCTTCTTATGTAGGGTTCAGTCTCGCCACTGTGCTCTTCTGCTGTTGCCTCCCAGTCGCTCTGCAGTTAGATTCTATGGATTTCTTCTTTTGCAGGGCTCTTTGTTTAGGCCCAGGAACCTGCTGTTATAATCTCTTTGGTGCTAAAACTGCTTGTCTGCTGAGATCTATCTGTTTATCCGTCTACCCTTCCATCTGTCCGTCCATCCATCCATCCATCCATCCATCCATCCATCCATCCATCCATTTATTACCTACTACATACCAGGTGCTGTATTTGGGTCAGAGATACTGAGATGGATAGGACATTGTTTCTATCCTCAAGAAACTTACAGTTTAATAGATGAGGCAGACAGAAAAGCTGGTGATTTTATATATGAGCATGTAAAATTAACATCATATGAAAGGTTTACAGTAAAACATTTTATTTTCGCTTCTGTGGTGCACATACCTGGTTCTTCTCCCAAGTAAACTTAAGAAATGAATTGACATTCTCCCAGGCATATGTATACATGCATATACCCAAGGTATCTGAGTTGGGGTGGACATACAGTAGATGTCTACTGGACATGAGGACTCTAATTGAAGTGGTGAGGGTACAGAGTCACTCTAGCAATGGAGCTATGTCCCAGTTTTGGTGCCCTAGCAAACATGCTTTCATTCTTTCCAACTCCCATTCGCACACCCAGGGCTTAACCCTCCTAGGTTACCAGGATATCCATGGTGTCTACCAATCCCTATTTACCTGCTAATCATGAGACTTACTGTTTTCTTAGCCACTTCTTTGGAGATGATAGAAGGAACGCTAACATTTGCATTCCAAATTCTATGTGGATCACTTCCATTGCTTCTTCGAGAAGGTTTGACTCCATCCTTCACACTTTATCAACTATAATGGGTATTCATCATAATGTAAAATAATGGGCAGGAAGAAAGGCCACATTGGATTAAAAACATGGTTTATAAATTTAAAACTCAGAGTAATATAGCTGATGTGCCAGTGGCTTGCAGCCTGGATAAAATACACATTAATAGTGGATTTGTAGTGAATAAAAGTTTGCACATGTTCAACACTTATGTTCTTCTGGTATGCACTGGACAGCTGCGCTTGTTAATAGTTGGTGGATTTCTGATTATTCAGTGTCCATGCCATATGAGTTCAAAACTATATCAGCTAAAAGTGTTGATATAAATAAGTACTTCAACATAAATAAGTACTTCATGGGACAGCTTTGAATAAAGCATGCCTGTATTTTATGTATTTTAATATAAGCAAGCATATATATATATTAGGCCTGGGATTTTAAAAGCATTTTCCGAGCCCCTTTAGCCTTTTCTTAAGGTTTCTCAGGGGTGACGTCCTTGAGAATGGGGCCAAGTAGGCAGGGCCTTGGTCACCCTCCTCCACTTTGTCAAAGCGCCTGCTCTTTTGCATTGGGTTCTGAGTAAGATTTCTTTTGAAGAAAGTGCTCCATTAATAAGAAAACTGGTTGAAACTCTATGAGGGTTTTATATTAAATGGTACGCTGGTGGTATGTCTATGGAGACCATGGGGATTCTAGGGGTGGGGCACCTAATTTAGTCTTGGGGGTGTGGCATGGATTAGGAAAGGCTTCCCATAAAAAGTGATTCCTGGCTGGGCACAGTGGCTCACACCTGTAATCCCAGCACTTTGGGAGGTCGAGGTGGGTGGATCACCTGAGGTCACCTGACTAACATGGAGAAACCCTTTCTCTACTAAAATACAAAATTAGCCAGGCATGGTGGTGTATGCCTGTAATCCCAGCTACTCAGTAGGCTGAGGCAAGAGAATCACTTGAACTCAGGAGGCGGAGGTTGCAGTGAGCCAAGATCACGCCATTGCACTCCTGCCTGGGCAACAAGAGAGAGACTCTGTCTCAAAAAAAAAAAAAAAAAAAAAAAAAAAGGTGATTCCTGAGTGTGTGTAGAGTAGAGTAGAACAATTATGTACCTTCCAGGCAGAGGTAGCAGCATGTGGAAAGCCCCGGAAACAAGGCAAAGAAAATTTAGCTCATTCAGAAAAGTGGCAAGTGGTTCAATATGGCTGGCAGGTTTGGTTGTAGAGAAGCCTGAAGAAGCAAGCTGAGGTCAAGCCGGCATTCCTGCCCACTCCACTCTGTGAGTTTCACATCCTTCAACTAATGCTCTGGATCTGGGTGGTGCCTCCCAAGCTCTGAACTTCACATCCAATGCGGGTACCACATGTTTCTCCCTGTCCTTTCTGCACTGCTGAACTTTGACCCCAGCCACATGACCTAGCCTAAAAGACTGGACATTGGATCCTGACAGCTCACCTGTCCATTTGTTTTCCTGCAGTCTGCATATATTCATCAACTTTCCAGACTCCTGAGCCCTAGCAAGCCTGAGGCCTGATTTGGCTAAACCAAGTGCTGAACTTCCACCAGAATTGAAAATGCCAGAAGTTTCCTCCCCTTGTGTGCCATTGAGCACCACGATGGCTGCCAGCAAGGGAACTTTGGATCTTCACAAAGAGCTCAGTTCAAAGTCTCTAGAAAGCCGTCCTTTTTGGCGGAGAAACCATAAGTCCTATACTGCTTATTATGGTCTCCAAATTGTTGATTGTGACAAAGCAAGTTTTGTGTACAGGAAACAACGGCTTCCCTTCTCCTTTGGAGGATCTAAAAAATTTTGATCTTAGATAACAAGCCGTAAATAATTACATAAACACTCAGACTTTGCCTTTTTTCTTTTAATCTCATAATGGTACTGTAGTAATAATATCAACACTACTAATTTCCCTTCAGTGTTCACAATGAAATAAAATAGCAAGAAAATGTAAATATTATAAATACTTGGTCCTTAAGACTTTGTGAGGAAACATTTATTGGTTCATTGCTGGCTCCTAATTTGCTAATTATGCACCACTGAATGCAAATTTTCCCCCCAAGCAGAGAAAAAAACCATTTTACAGGATGTCATAGGGAACAGAAATTTTCCAGGTATAGGAAGTCCTCGGGTAAAAACTATGCTTTCCGATGTGAACTATAGATTCAATGTTTAGTTTTAAATATCTAAACTTTAACTTCTCTCAAGCCATAAAGAAGTTAAAAGCCAAGCCACTCTCTAAACAGAGGTTGGACTTTCTAATCTACTGTTATTTTTTATGGGACGAAAGTAATAGCTATGCGGAAATGTTAAGCTGGCTCACCCTATGTAGCTTTTCTGTGGGAAGTTAGGAATAAAAATATGACCCATCAATGTGAGCAATAAATACTTGCCATGTAGTTAGTGATATTAGACATCTACTGTTTGGAAATGTTCTGGGAAAAAAAGGAGGAATCACTTTGCCTTGAAGAATAAGACTACTATTAACATGAGAAAGAATTTCCTGGATTTGAAGGGAAAAATGGTTGATTTAATATTTGACATTGGTGTTATGTAGATTTTTAATTTTTTTTTTTTTTTTTTTTTTTTTTTTGAGATGAAGTCTCATTCTGTAGCCTAGGCTGGAGTGCAGTGGTGTGATCTCAGCTCACCATAACGTCTGCCTCCTGGGTACAAGTGATTCTCCTGCCTCAGCCTCCAGAGTAGCTGGGATTACAGGTGCACACCACTGCACTCAGCTAATTTTTTGTATATTTAGTAGAGACGAGGTTTCACCATGTTGGCCAGGCTGGTCTTGAACTCCCAACCTCAGGTAATCCGCCCACTTTGGCCTCCCAAAGTGCTAGAATTACAGACATGAGCCACCTCGCCAGGACTGATTTTTAATATTTTAAAACCACGGCAATACATGATTATAACTTGGATATTATAATGCTGTCTAATATGCTGTGACTAATGAAGCTCATTTTATAAAAATTACCAAGGTGGAAGCTTCATTTAATTCTCTAAAGCAGTTGTGTAATTGAACCTTTTATTTAATTAAGCTTATTTGCCTCATAGTAGTAGATTTGATAGAATAAACACCATCTCTATGCCTCCCTATGATGCTTTTGTCATTCATTCATAACATCTGTTGAGCACCTAGAAAGGGCTAAACCACTCTGTAAGGCAGGAGAAATCTAAGATAAGTAGGCTGTGGTCTTTGCCCTCCAGAAGTAAAAGATAAGTGGAATGGAATGTTTGATGTGCTCTGACGTAAGTGTGAACAGGATGCAGAGGAAAAACAAGGGAGGGAGGGGTTGGGTCTAGATGGACAAGGGCCTGGTATACAGTCCTACAATGCAAGATTGACACATAAAAGATGAGAAGGTGTCATGAAGAAGGCCCTGCACTGGGAATCAGATGGCTTGAGTTTGGCTGCTTGTCCAGCTACTTACTAGGTTTAGATTAGGACTCTGGGCAATTCACTTCAACTCCATGAGTTTTTTCAGCTATCAAATAGAAGTAATAATGGCTCCTTGGCCATCTCACAGAATGGCGGTTTTAAGGTTTAAATGAACTGGTGCATATGAACATCTTTTTAAAAGGATTTAAAAGGCTAAGCTATGATATTTGGTAGTCTAGGTGCATTAAATCCTTTTTTGACTTACAATATTTTCACCTTACAATGAGTTTATCAGTTGAAGATGCATTTAATACGCCTAACCTATTGCACATTATAGTTTAGGCTAGCCTACCTTAAGCATGTTCAGAACACTTACATTAGCCTGTAATTGGGTGAAATCATCTAACACAAAGCCAGTGTTAGAATAAAGTATTGAATTCCCATGTAATTTATTGAACACTGTGTATTTTGTTGAAATTGCAATGGTTTTGCACTACCATAGAGTTGAAATATTATAAGTTAAGCCATCACAAGTCAGAGACCATCTATATATATGCATGTGTGTGTGTGTGTATATATATAGATGTTTGCTATATAATACACATATATTTTTATATTATGGGCACTGGCGTCCCGTCCCAAGCATTGTGGCTCCTTTAGGACTTCATAATGAGAGAGGAAGATGAAGAATTTCGAGAGGACTCAGGAGAGATGGATAAGGAAGTAAAAAAAGAATAAAATGAGAAACCCAAGACACCATGTACAATAAACACAGGAAGGGCTCCAGGTGTTTCCTATCTCTACAAATAAGAAGAAATGGATTTAAATCCCAGCATAAGAGATTTGGGTCAGGAATAAGGATGATTTTGTTTTCTCTAAAGAGCTGTTAAAACATTAAGATGGCCAGAAAAAAAATGTTCTGGTTTTCCCCTCTGGGAGCCTTTAAAAATAGGGAGAATTGGCAAGGTGCAGTGGCACATGCCTGTAATCCTAGCACTTTGGGACGCCAAGGCGGGCAGATTACTTGAGGCCAGGAGTTTGAGAGCAGCCTGGCCAACATGGCAAAACCCCGTCTCTACTAAAAATACGAAAATTAGCTGGGTGTGGTAGCAGGTGCCTGTAACCCCAGCTACTTGGGAGGCTGAGGCACAAGAATCACTTGAATCCCAGAGGTGGAGATTTCAGTGAGCCAAGATCACACCACTGCACTCCATCCTGGGTGACAGAGCGAGACCCTGTCTAATAAATAAATAAATAAATAAATAAATATTAAAAAAATAAAAAGAAGAATGGAGCTATCTTATGATGGGTCACTGTTCAGTGCCGAGTATATAAAACAGCTTAAGTACAAGAAATGCACTTGGTACAACTTTAAATTATTCCTTTGGGGGAGAACTGGAATCCTGAGGATCACATCAGGGCCCCACTCAGCCTTCTGGATGTGGTAGATGGGAAAGATATGCCTTCTCTTCTCTGGACCTCTGTTATTCTTTATTCCTTTGTATAACTTCAGATGTTTTATGACATCTCTATACAGACTGAGGCCATGAAAGTCATTTACTTCAGAGTGAACCAAACATGCAACTGCTTTCTCTTAAGCACATGGTCTGATTTCCATTCTTGGTGGGATTCTATTATGCCATCCCATTACAACGTAGAGCACTATAGAGGCTTAGTGGACACTGGACTAACACAAGCCTATAAGTTATAGCCTTTACTTCCATGCGGTCTAGTTCAGGGATTACTGGTATGTAGCTGGCTGGAAATCAGGAACATTGGGACCTAATGAAAATTCTTAATTTGGCTGTTTTCTGGACTCTATAAAGGGAATAAAGTGAACCAGAATCTTCAATGCAGCCAGGTACAGATGTAGTCCAAAGAGAAGGCAAGGGATAGTCTGCATAACCAGCTCAAACATACCCTAAAGACATAAGTTGCCCTGTTGGAATTGTTCTGGACTATTTTAGGACTGACACCATGATTAAACATGGCTTCCATTCCAAACACAGATGAGAGGCTACAAATGGGCAGAGGCCTACGATGGGTTTGCCTGTTGTCTCTAGTCCTGCCATTGCTCCTGCCTCTGCCCTTCTTTGGCTCTGAGAGAAAGAATTCGGGACCAGAGGATGCACCAATGGGTCCTCTCCTTTCCAGTTGCAATATTTGGATCAGACTCATTCTTGAAATGGCAATGTTCTTCCTTAAACATATTTCCCATCTGATCACACCATAGCTTGGAGCACGGAATGCTTTTTTCCACCCTCCATGATCAGGGAGTCTGCCTCTGTGTTTGTGTAGCCAGCAGAGAAAATGGCAGAAGTAAGAGGAAGTTTCTGTTGTAACTGTCTATTTTTAGTGGCTCATAAACTTCTCAATATTCCTTGGCCTGAAGCTACACATGCTTGGTCTCAGCCCAGAGGGAAGTTATTTTGGAAAGTTTGAGCAAAATCCTCTCCATTGCTGTTTGGGCTGGGTAAAGGAGACAGAAATAAATGGACTTTTGGAAAAACAGGTCTGTGACTCTGGGGCTGGTGTGGAACTGGCCGCTGGAATCCTACCTGGGGCGTCCTCCCCAGGCTCCCGTTAGAGGGGGGTGCTGACTGAGGTCCTTTAATCAGCCATCCTTCTAGCCACAGGAAAGTGGCATCACCACTGCTGCTGAGGCGAGTTCTGATAGCAGGGTGGTCAATGGGCTACACTGTGGCGTGAAAGGAGAATGAACTAGATCCGAACTCAGGAAACCTGTGGTCTACACAGACAACTGGCTCTTACTAGTTGTGTGGCCTCAGACAGATCTATTCCCTTCCTCTGGGTTCAGTTGCCTCCTCTATAAAAATGAAGCAGTTAGGCCAGTTCTCCAACAGACACATTCTAAAGTTCTAATTCTGATCTGGAACAAGAGGATAGAAGTAGATTTCATCTTGAGATGAAAATACCCAAATAATTGGAGAGATATTCTCTTCATTCTTTGGAGGCAATGCTGGTCAGAAGCCACTGAGACCAAAAGTCAGGCTTTTCCTGAAGCTCACATGAGGGAAAACTTAAAACTCGAGGCTCTGGTGTACAAACGCATAGGCTTTCTTGTTTGTGGAGGGCAGAGACGCAGGAGAGATCTAAACAAAGGTGATGATTTCTAGGTGGTAATTCTGTGTCGTTTCCCAGAAGTAAAGCTATTTATCCATCAAAGCAGATGAAAATAAAGCTCAATTCTCCTTCTTCCAAAAATGCAAAACTATTTATTTATTCATCTATTTCTTCAACCAATAATTATTGAGTGCCCACTAATTTTCACCTTTTCCTGTTTGAATGGGAAAACAAATGGACAGGGGAAGGGAAAAGTAAGGGGAAAAAATGGGTTGACACAGAAGATAGAGCTTAGAGCCTAGGGAGTACATTGAATTTGAAAATGGTATCCTCCAGGAAGGACCTAGAGCATCACTGAACTGAGTGGCCAGATGCCCAGATTATATATTTGTGCTTCCCACGTGCTTCCAGGTTTCAGAGGCAAATCCCCTGACCTGGCTGACTAGCAAGATGCTGGGCAGGATGCCATCACACCTACATCAGCCTTGTCACTTCCTTGCTCTGTCATTCATTCCCAGGGGAAGCTCTGAGTTCCCACACGTCCTCAGCCAGGAAGGTAGGCGTGGACACATCTGTGTGTATCACAGAGCATGGCTGATAAGCACCAGCTGCTGGACCCTATTTGGCCCAGAGCACCACATCCTCTTCCCTATCAGCTACTGCAGCAAAACCACAGACCTCATCCACAGCCAGCTTTTGAGAAAGAGAAGAAGGAATGGTGTGGGGAGCTTGACTGGGTTTCTTGCCAACCAGGCTAGACAGACCTGGTGTTGGTACTGCTGCTGTCAGAAGCTGTAGAGGAGTGGCGGCATTCTTCTTCTGAGGCTTTAGCGTGAAACCAAGAGAAAGAAATACCTCTACTTTCATTAACCTGAGAAAGCGATACCAGAGCATTAGAGTGGTACTTCTCAGGCCTTCATGTGCATACAAATCACCTAGGGAGCTTGTTAGAAGGCAAATGCTCAATCAGCAGGTCTGTGATGGCACCTGGGAGTTTCCATTTTTAACAAGCTTCTAGGTGATGCCCAGAAAGTTTGTCCATAGACCACACTTTGACTAGCAAGGATCTATGGTAGTCTCCCCAGCACCCCTCCCCAGGGGTAGGAACACAATCGCGAATCAAGCTGGACCAATGAAAACCTCTCAACATGGGCGGCCAAGGGGTGGGCACATGACCCCTGGAAGGCCAATCAGAGTTGTTTTTAGAAAAAAAAAAAAAAAATGGGGTAGGGGATGATCAATACAGAACTGAGAAGGAAAGCTCTATCCTCTAACTGCTAAAGGGTAAGCCAGAGCCACTACTAATAATGATTCCTATCTCAAGGAGAGAAGATGCAACAGATATGCAAGAAAAGGGGAACAGAGGAACAGAGAGGATCTTGACTGGTTCAATGTCCTGATTCTAGTTGTACCTAAGGACAGCTCCACCTTCCTGTGGTTTTCCTCTGTGAGTTTGCAAATTGCCCTTTATTGCTTACACCCAGTGGTTCTCAACCTGACTGCCATTAGGATCTGATGTCAGGGTCTCTCACCTGGGGAACTGGATTCAATTGGTCTGGGATAGGATTTGGGCATAGGTAGGTTTTAAAGCTCCCCCGATTTGAATGCATTGCCAAAATGGAGACCTGCTGAATTAAGCTCATTCAAGTTGGATATCTATCACAGCAACTGAGAGAGACTAAAGTGGGTTCTTAGGAACCACTGATCTAAGAGAGGAGTCGGACTCAACAGGAAGGCTGAGACAGACTCCAAGAGCACAGCATCTACAGAGGCCCTGAAGAGAGGGAGGCTGTGGACAATACTCCGGCTTCAGTGACCTCTCTGCTCCCTAAACTCTGTGCTGTAAGACGCCCTCTCTGAATCATATGTAGTGCTCAGTCTTATTTTGGTCTTTGTTTCCAAGGGGTCTTTGCTTCAGATCCTATGCTCCTTAAGGGCAGGGATGGTATTTGTTGCCTCTTTCCTTTCTTCTAAAACTTCAGTCTCTGTTCATTTACTGGCATTCTCACACAGGGGATAAATGGGCATCTGAGCATGTGCCATCATTGGCTGGCCTCAACTTTCAAACCTGTCTTCCCAACTTCCTCCTTGACTGTAAATAATTCGTAAGGCTGCTGACTGTGTTCTCAGCATGGGTTTTGGAGGAGGGGAGCGGAGGCGGAGGTGAAGGCAGAAGTTCATCAAGTGCTTATTTTATAATTCAGACCCACATCTTAGTTCAGAGTGGATAGAACATGCCAGAAGTGGGAGATCAAGGGGCTTGTGAATTCTTTTGCCACTTAGGTTCAACAACTTGTTCTCTTGAAATAGAAATAGAAGCAAGCATTTCTTTAGTCCATGTTCAGGCCCTTTTCTCAGAAATGCAGTTGCCTGTGGAAAACTGACACTCCCTAATGAGTCCTTCACAACTGTCAGCCCCAGAGCAATAGCAATGATTCTGCAGGCTTCTTGCTAAATTCCAGCGATGGTTTCTGCCAGGGCCTGGGAACAGATGTGCACTGGAGCTCTTTGGGTGGTATCCTCTCCCCTTCCCTTGGGAGGACTTGCCCTGGGAGGCTTCCAGGCAGACCTTCCACAGCGGTGTGTGTGAGGAGTCCCAGGGAGTGGGTGTAGAGCTCTCGGGAGCCTCAGGGCAGTTCTCCCTGAACTCAAAGAATCTTAAGCACAATAGGGGACTGAGCTGATGGTTAAACAGACATGTGCTTTGCCAAGAAAACACACACACACACACACACACACACACCTGCACGCTCATTAACATGTAGAAAATCTTCCACAAATGTAAACACTGTCGTTCTTCTTAGATATTATTGCAAGGATGAAGGCAAGAACATGCATAAGACAGCTTCCATCAAAGGTCCTCTAGGAGTCCAGAGCTTAGCTGTGGTCTTCTAAACTATTAATGCTACTACCTTGCTGTGTGATTTGGGATAATTCAGTTAACTTGTCTGGGCCTCAGATATTTCTCATGGCTAGATATCTGTGGTCCATTCTAGCAACAACATTTTTACAATTTGGCCAATTATTCTTTGAGGTCAATAGCCTTCAAATAATAGATGTGGGAAACTAATTACAATTATTGGCACGAATATTAGGGGACTATTTCCAAGTGACTTGATTCTGCATAGATGTCAATTCTTTTACTTTGTGGAGACCTGGCAGAAATAAAAGGCTAATTGGGAAGAAATTGTAGCCTCCTAGTTGTAGTCTTGGTGTATTAAATAGATCCCCCTTGGCTTAGTGAGATAGAGAATTCATTTTTTCCAGCTCATTTGAGAATTTTTGTTGTGCTTTGTTTCTCTCTCCCTCCTTCTTCCCCCAGGCTCAATGACGGTCAGAGGTGACCTGTCCCAGCACACCTGGAAAGGACATGGAATGGGGTGGGGGAGTCTAGTCAAGTCAACAGCTGCTTACTGCGCATGCTAAAAGGGCACTAGATAAATAGCAAGGGATACCTACCTGGAGAACTGCCCCTCCCAGGCCATTCTGGGAGAACTTCCACCTCCCAGAGGTGGAATCCAGCCAGTACTTCCCACCTGGCTCTGAAATCGGATGCCTTAATGATCAATTTCCCCATCTGACTCCAAAAGACTTGCATGCTGGGGTAAAAGGGACATCTCTCAAGGGTGTGATAATCTACACTTCCTAATAAGGTTTCCAACACCACTCCTCTCAGTGTCTTTCTTGCTTGATTGCAGATCTTTCTGTTGACAGCCTAAAAACACCCTTGATGTTACAATGAAGTGGGTTTCTACTTTTTTCATTTCTAGAATATGAAGGATTCAGAATCTGTGTTTTATATCCTCCATACTCCCACAGTGTTTTGTGTCCCCTTCTCTGTTGCCACGTAGCATGGTTGTATTTTGGTTATTTGTATACTTCTCCCTCATTTAATGACCATTTCCTCAAGGATAAGAACTATGCCTTATTCACTCCTGTAGACTCAGCAACTAATGGCATAAAGTTTGTAGCATATTGTAGGTGTTAACTAAATGTTATTTCAATGACTGCTTTGCATGAACTACATCACAGAATTTGGGTGATCTTCCAGGAAAAGTGAGACTATCAAGAGTCAAAATACAAAGGATTGCATGGTTTTCAGTTCTCAGTAGGGGGAGTACATTTAATTTCACATTCAGAGCCCGAGTTAATTTTTATTAGTATAATGAAATTATTGGTTAAGTCAGTGTTCTTTCTTATAAATAAAACTCCAGTCTTCTAAGATAACATGAAGTAATCCCATGATGCCCTAAATATGTAGAAGTAATAAAGCTTGTATGTTCGTTTATCCATCCATAAGTATTGTTAAATAATAAATGAATTAAAAATTAGTTCTTCATTAACAGAATATATTTCCTGTAACTTTCTTTGAACTTCATCATTTAAAAAAAAAACTTCTAAATGAGAAAACATAAACCGGTGTTGTGTATAGCACATAAATGTTAGCTATTTTAATTATTTTAATGTAGATAATGAATGGAATGCTTCCCCATTCCATACAAATCTGAACCCATCCTTCTATAAGGAACCCACTCCCAAGATAACAGCTTTAACCCATTCAAGAGGGAAGAGCCCTCATGACCTAATCACCTTTGAAAGGTCCCACCTCTGGGCTGGGTGTGATGGCTCACACCTGTAATCCCAGAACTTTAGGAGGCCGAGGCGGGCAGATCACGAGGTCAGGAGATTGAGACCATGGCTCAATCTGGCTAACATGGTGAAACCCCGTCTTTACTTAAAATACACAAAATTAGCCGGGCGTGGTGGCACGCGCCTGTAATCCCAGCTACTCAGAAGGCTGAGACAGGAGAATTGCTTGAACCTGGGAGGTGGAGGTTGCAGTAAGCCAAGATTGTGCCACTGCACTCCAGCCTGGGCGACAGAGTGAGACTCTGTCTCAAAAAAACAAAAAAACAAAAAAAAGGTCCCACCTCTGAATACTGTCACAATGGCAGCTAAATTTCAAGCAGATGGGAAATAGGACAGGTAGTGTGCATTTCATTACTGGTATCTTCAAAAGTCCCGAGGGTATCTGGTTAATTCCATCAGGATTAAGAGGGTTTGGTGGTGTTTTTAAGAACCCTGATGAATAAGGTCTCTTTAGAGGGTAGTCTCTCCTCTCACCATTTACCCAGCCCGTCTCCCTACCTCAGCAGTGAGGACAGGGCTCCATCACCCACACTAGCTTTCCTCCTTCCCCCAAGCAGGTGGCTTTCTATCTGCAGGGATTAGGCAGACTTTCTGGCTTTACGTTATCCTGGTGCCCCCAAACATGGGCACGAGAGCCACGTCCATTTTAAGGATTGCTTTGTTGTTTATGAACAGGAAGCCACGTGACAACCCTTATAAGGTGCATGGAGCCAGGTGATGTGGCTGGGGATCAGGGTTCAAATTAGGGTGAGGCAAGTGAGGACAAGGCATGCAAGTGCAGGGCTGGATCTGATGATGTCTTTATTTAACATTTTGATATTTTGTTCATGCTGGATTTTTGCATTAAAATATTCTCTTGCTTTCTGATATTTTTCGGATCCCCTTATATTTTGATGAAGTCAACAGTGTTTCAATCACCAGCACTCAGATTAGATTTAGTTGTTGAATTGGTGTTTTTTTAATGGTTTCAGAGCAGATCAAGGCCTTGGTATTTGTATAACAGGATGATGCATCATTACTTCCGAGTTAGCACAGATAATTAACAGTGCCTGGCACAGGTTAGGAACTCCACAAGGGTAGGTTTCCTTTCTTCCACTCTCAAGGGTGGAAAGTCTCAAAGCTTGAGGGAATCTTCTCCAGCTTAATGAATATGTCCCAGTGAAATGTGATAGGTGAGTAGGTCTCTCTGGATCTATTCTCTGCTGCGACAGAAGGATTATTTTTACTTCTGATGTAAGAAAACTGTTTGCCTGCCTGTGGCCTCCCATAGCACTTCTTCTCTCCTGGATTACCGCCCTTCCACTGCTAGTGTGTCTGCTCCCATGTCTGCCTCCCACAGGACTGTGAGTTTCTCTATGCAGGGATGTTGTCTTACCTTGTTTCTCCCTAGCAGTGCCCAACCTAGACCTGCTCAATAAACGTTTATGAAGTGAAGGAATCAGTTGGGTAGTGTTTCCGACATATGCAAAATGTTTTTGGGAGACACCTTATTATGGTGCTTTTTTGCTGGCCTAAACTTTTTGTACCAGAAATTCTTTAACAAATCAGAACCAAATGCATTCTGTGAATGTCATCTAGCTCTCTCTTCCTATATTTCCATTTATGAGTGTTCAATGTATGTAGGGTCTGGCCATTTAGGAAAGTCAGTTTTGGGCCAGACTGCCTGTCACTTGAAACCATTATTTTAGTGATTGAAAGTTTTCTTCAATTAATCAGGACCTTTTGGGTTTCAAGTGACAGAATCCAACTCAAATTAGCTTAAGTAAAAGTGGGAATTAGCTCAAATAACAGAAAAGTCCAGGAGTGGATAACTGCTCCAGGAGTTGAAATGATGTAATCAAGCTCCATCTCCCACCACTGGTGAAGATGGTTTCAAGCATTCTGGGGCTCACATGCAACCTGCTTAGCAACTCCCATTGAGGAAGAGTTTCTTCACATTAAGTCCACCAGGAAAATCTTGGGAGAGGACTATATCATATGCTCACATGTGAACCCATCACTGGAACCGGAGGTAATGGGCCACCTTGAACAGGCCCAAGTCCTATTCCCACACCTGTGGCAGAGGAGAGGTAAGGGTTAGCTCCAGCTGAACTGTACCACCTGAGCCCCTCAAGGGACAGGGGGTCTCTCCCTTATAGAAGAATAGGGTGGCTTCTGGGCAGGCAGAAACTACAAATACCTACTACATTCTTTTTTTTTTTTGGAGACAGGGTCTGGCTCTGTTGCCCAGGCTGGAGTGCAGTGGCGTGATCTCGGCTCACTGTAATCTCTGCCTTCTGGGTTCCAGTGATTTCTGTGCTTCAGCTGGGACTACAGGCACACGCCACCATGCCTGCCTAATTTTTTGTATTTTTGGTAGAGACAGGGTTTCACCATGTTGGCCAGGCTGGTCTCGAACTCCTGACCTCAAGTGATCCACCCGCCTCAGCCTCCCAAAGTGCTGGTATTACAGGCATGAGCCATCGCGCCTGGCTGCCTCCTACTTTCTTACATCAGACATGACACTATATTTGTTACATTTGCTTATTTTCCATTTAATTTTCATTTTTGCATTTTGTCTTCTTGACGTATCTTCACTTAAGCCACTAAGTAGATTTATAATTAGAGCAGCTTTATAGTTTGACCTTAATCTTTTTTTCTCTAGGGGAAATTTTTTCAGGCCTTTTTTCAGACCTGTTCTTTTATTTTTCCCTCCATATTGATCTGCTTTTCTTGATTTGCCAGTCTCTCCCTTTTCATCCTCAGTGGTTGCTCTTCATTACCCAGGGTGGATCCTGGGCTTCTGGTTATTAACAGCAGTATCACGTGTGTGCTGTGTGCGTGCATGCATGCATGAGTGGATGCGTGTGTTATGTGTTGTTTTGAATCTTGACCATCTTCAAATGTCACTTATAATGAATTGAGCGAGCTGCCTTGTTCCACAAGGCCTACTTCTGAGAACCCCCAGGTGCGTGTGGTTGGGGTGCTCACTGGGGGTGTTTAGGGAAGGAATGCTGATTCTCTGTTCTCACACCACCAAGCATTTGCATGTACTGTTATCTCTCTCCGAAATGCCCTTGCCCGGTCTATTTCTCCTTGTCCTTCAAGTGTCTAATCAGGCCTCACTTCCTCTAGGAAGCTCCAGGGCCATCCAGTCTGGGCTGAGTCAGGGTTTTTTCCTAATCAGCCAGTGCAGCCATTTATAGAGTCAATTGTTTACTGCTGGAGTCATTTCCGATTGGTGAGTTAAAGATCTTGAGTATTACCTATGGTTAGGGCCCCTCCTCTGCGTTCCACTGCATCCCATATATATCCCTATTTGCTCATTATCATGCTGTTTGGTATGCACCTGTTTGTTTATCTTGCTCTCCTTAAATAACAGGTGAGCCTTTTGAAAATGGGGACTTTATTCCTAGTACCGGAGCTTAGTAAGCCTAGGATAAATGTTTGGGGAATAACCCACTGCCTCTACTGGGAGCCTCTTGCACTCTGCTGCAGGTCCCTGCTGTTCCCAGCACACATCCATTATCGCATCATTGCTATTCGTTTGTGTGTCTCATTTCCCCCATAGCATTGTAAAGTTCCTTGTGCTAACCAAGTGATTTATTGGTTTCTGTTATCCGGCCCATAGTACAATGCCTGGCATATATAGAAGGTGCTAAACAAGTGTACAAAAAATATTTTTAAACTTATGTCTCTTTAACTACTCAGAGTGGCAGATTATTATATATCTTTTTGTTTGTATCTTCTGGAGTGCTTGGCTTAATATGATTTTTGTCAACACTTGGTTTAGATATTCCTTAAACGTCCTCGGGTACCAGACTGTTAACTTGCACAACTAGACTTCTGTTACTCTTCATATTAGGAGGAGAATAAACTCAGAGGCAATGAGCACAATCTGGGCATTTTGTCGGTCCCACAGTCCTATTATATCCTGGGATATGTCTTCATTAGGCACGTGGCGGAGAGTGCCCAAGCCTTTCAGCGAGCTGGGAGTCTCAGACCTCAGATGAGTAATACAAGGAAATGGGGTCCATCAATGAGGGCAGTGGTAGGTCTGCATCAAGTCCACACTTGTAGGTGGAGAATCCAGAAGCAAGAAGAAGCCAGAGGGAGCCCTGAAAGGGGGTACTGGGAAGCCTCCCAGAGACAGTGGGATGCAGCGAGGGCCTTGCTGCTCCACACTCACGATTGAGTCTATGGGTGGAGAGGGATTATCTGGGGCCATGAGTGAGCTCTGAAGTAGACAGAAGGAAGCTGGCTCTTGGCTACATGCGGTGGCAAGCTGGGGGCCCACCACAAACATACCATGTGTGTCAGAGGATATGGATGGAGTAGGCAGAATACCCAAGACAAATGTATCCTGAACTGGTCTCAGCCAGGCTGTCTTTGGGGCCCAGGGTGGAGGCCATGCATGTAGAGACAGGCTGCAAGATAGGGGTTGTTGCTCTCTTCTGTGTTCTGAGCAGCCCGGATTCTGACAACAGTGCTCCTCCTCATCCTAGGAGGAGGCAAAGCTCAAACAAACCTGATGAATAATGTGTCAGCTCCTCTTCAGATAAAAGAGCACGGACCAAGCCTGGCTGTCCAGTCAGTAATTCACACTCACTGAGTGGCAGCGGGCTCACAACCTGTGCTGGTCAAACTGGGGAAGATCAGGACAAAACTCTAGAGAAGAGAAAATGGGAAAGCTCACATCTACTTTTTTATAATTGCAATTGAGTTTAGTAAGATTTCTGAGTGTAGAGAAAACAGACTTGAACCACTTTCCTCTCGGAAGGAGACACTTTCTTTCCCAGCCAGTTTACGTCAGAGTAGAAGATGAGGCTTTGATAAAACAATGTCTTTATTTCCTATGTATATTTCTTTGTTCTGAAAAGAGCACTAATGTGTTTTCATGTTGGGTTCAAAGAAGAGATTGTCCTGGAAAAGTCATAGCTCCTTTGGAAGGGCAACCAGGATGTAAAATCATTTCTACTAAATCTTCACCCTGCCAAGCTGAGAATTGAATTTCCTGAACCAGAGTGAACTCTCTGGCTCAGGTGGTTTTTAATTAAAGCAGTTTATATTCAGAGAATGTGCACACATGCAGGCTCACACAAAATCAATAAAGTCAAGAGGGGAAACAGAAAAAACCTGACTGTAATTGAGAAGCACTTACGTGGCAGGGCAAAAAAAAAATTAATTAATTTTTGTTTAAAATATTTGTATACATGGCCTAATTACAGCCAAAATTCAAAATGTGTTGCATGCTATTTACTACTATCTTCCCCCTTTCCAGCTCTACTCCTACAAGGTAAAGCTAGGTTTCATCCTAGATTAGGCACTGCTTCTTATTTTTTCACATTTTAACAAGTATACAATTTGAATGTCTAGTAGAACACATGGAATAATTTGCTGCCACTTTCTTTCAACCAACTCGATGGGAATGAGTTATTAATCAGTGTCCCCTGACACAAGCTCCACTGTTTTGTCATTTTCATGAAGTTTGCTGGCATATAAATATAACCCCCACATTCTTTTATGAAATACATAAATGCAATAAAATAGTTGCTTTGGTTCTTTTCTGGAGGCAGAAGGAGAAAAATGTCAAACTTTCATTGTTCAATGTTTCTAACAGACCCCTTTTGTATAACCAGTATGACTTTCCAGCACAAAGTTCTGAACAGATAATAGCTTAAAAGGCTATCTGAACCCATTCTGTTGTGTAGATGAAAGAAAGTCTTTAAAATTAATCTATGGCATCTCTGAATAAAAAAGAAGGGCACTCATCCAACTCATTTCCTTGGGCCAAAACAGTGAGCAAGCAGACCAAAAATGCCAAGATTCTGCTGCTCAAAAACCAGAGTCTGACACGGCGCAAGCACAGCAGATTAGCAACTAGATTTTTACTTCTGACCTGTCACTGTTTGGAAATATGCAACAATGTGCTATTATTCAGTGTTATCAGTAAACTAAGAGGCAATGTAAGGCATCTGACTAAATAAAGTGTAACATACTCATTAAGAACTGTTTTGTAACAAAATATTATTTTATGAGATGTAAATATTTAATGGAGATAAAATAATCCTTATTTAAAAAGTAGAACATCTGTTAGAAGACTGTCTAAACCAGGGGAAGTAACTGAAAAACCATGTTTGTCAAATTGGGATGAACATACTGGGAAATATGCATGACATATCACACTGGAGTATCAATTTTATTCATAAAATAGTGTCTGTAAATGTATGTATATTACAACAAATATTATATTATGGAATTTAATGTAAACATGACCAACATGAGGTATTTATTTATTATTTTTGAAATTTTTGATTTGGGGGTACAGGTGCAGAGTTGTTACATGGATATATTGCTGTGATGCTGACGTTTGGGATACAAATGGTCCTGCCGCCCAGGTGGTAGGCATAATACCCAAAAGGTAGTTTTTCAGCCCATTCCACATTCCCTCCCTCCCTCCCTCCCTCATTTAGTAGTCCCGTGTCTATTGTTCCCATCTTTATGTCTATGTGTAGTCAATGTTTAGCTCCCACTTACAAGTGAGAATATAAGGTATTTGATTTTCTGTTCTTGCATTAATTTGGTTAGGATAATGGCCTCCTGTCACATCCATGTTGCTGGAAAGGACATAATTTCACTTTTTTATGGCTGCATAGTATTCCATGGTGTCTATATACCACATTTTCTTTATCTGATCCAGCGTTGATGGGCACTTAGGTTGATTCTGTATTTTGGCTATTGTGAATAGTGCTGTGATGAAGATGTAAATGCACATGTCTTTTTGATAGAATGAATTATTTTCCTCTGGTTATACCCAGTCATGGGACTGCTGGGTAGAATGGTAGTTCTAAATTCTTTGAGAAACCCCCAAGCTGCTTTCAACAGTGGGTGAACTAGTTTGCATTCTCATCAACAGTGTATAAATGTTCCCTTTTCTCTGCAGCATCTGTTATTTTTTGACTTTTCAATACTTGCCATTCTGACTGGTGTGAGATGGTATCTCATCGTGGTTTCATTTGCCACGAGACTCTGAAAAAAAAGGAAAAAGATATATTATTAATAAGTCAATCCCCCAAATTAAGCTCTGATTTCCAACCCATTCCTAATAAAAAAACCAATAGGATTTTGGAGAAAACCTGACCAAAATGTTTTAATACCCTTCGGAAAGAAAATCCATGTAATGACCAGGCACGGTGGTTCACGCCTGCAATCCCAGCACTTTGGGAGGCTGAGGTGGGTGGATCACTTGAGGTCAGGAGTTCAAGACCAGCCTGGCCAACATGGCGAAACCCATCTCTACTAAAACTATAAAAATTAGCTGGGTGTGGTGGCATGCATATTTTAAAAGAAGACTTTGAATAATATTAGGAAGATCTACTAGCTTTAAATCTCTGCCAGTAAGTTACTGACAAAATTCCTTTATAATAAGTAACATTAGAATGAGATTTCCTCTTTAACAAGAGCACCAAGACCCAGATAATGCCCTCACTCAATGTTTCGCAAATTTGGTTAGTTTATAGACAGCTTTTCATGGAAAAAATTATTAGTCCAAGTGATGACTGAAATTTTTTTTTAAGTAATATTACTTCATGACCATCAAACAAAACTAGTTATATACGTCTTAGGTTTTTGACCCTTAAACAAGTATAACGCTAAAAAACATTTATCAATTAACTATCCATAATTATAAAAATCAGTGAAATTCAAATGAGGAATATTTTTGAAATGTGATAAATGATACTTTATGGAAACCAAATTGCTGGTGTTGGATTGAATAGGAGGAAGATGTGTTTGGTTGTTTCATGTTTCACTAGCTGGTTGATGCTTTTGATCTGGAATATGATGAGCCATTATTTGAGGCTTAGTTGTTAACATCACTATTATTTTTAGCTTGTATATTTGTTTTTATCCATTGTTTGACTGTGTTGATGTCCAATCAATTTAGTACATTGTCTTGTATACGATATTGTGTACAGTGTTGCATACAGCATTGAAAGTTTAGCACCAGTTCTCTTGGAAACACAAACGCAGATAACGAACTCAAGCCAGTATTTAGTTACAAGATGGTCGGCCTGATGGGCCAGAACACTCTGATATGACTTTTCTTAGATCATAATCCAAAGAAAAACCCCAAATTTAAAAAATCATCTCAGAACTTGTGAATCTCAGTTTGAGAAAACATTACCCTCGCTTACTTCGAGTAGTAATTGATTTTAAAAAGAAATTCCAGGATAACAGAAGAAATTGGGTAGCATTTTGTGATTATTGTAAGTGAGACTTTGTGACATTGATCTATGTTTTCAGCACCCATCTTTGGCATGGACTGGCTGATTCTCCTTTAGAGATGGGCACTGCTGAGCCTATTCTGCAGATGAATAAATTGAGGCAGACAACAGCACTCCAGGGGCATAGAGAAAGTTGTGGTGAAATTTAGGTTTAAAGTCAAAGTTGTGCCTGAGAGGGAGAGTGAGGGGCAATGACAAAAATTGCTTAGCCTTGGCTTTCTCTGACACTCATTTAAGTTGTACCTTTTGTCTTCCCTAGCTAAACAGGACTTGGCATCCCAGACCACACTGCAGCGAGCCTCATCAGGCACTTGTGCTAAACATGCAATCCCTGTGCCTGACCCCCTGTGTCCTATTCAGCTACAAGGGATGAAATGGAAACTAATCACCAATCGCTTTTCTGAGACCATGAGAACCAGCAGTCAGTTTGCAAGATGTTATCCCCTTCTAATTATAGGTCCACAAGCGGTGAATACTTGCCATGGGAAGCTACTAGTCTTTCCCAAATGCAGGTGTCCCTTCTTGAACAGCTGCCAGGAGCTCAGCAGCCTTGGAAGCCCTTCAGATAAATAGCACTTGAGGTTACATTGCCTCAGCTGTGGCATGTAGAGACACAACCCTCAGGTATCTGGGCGTGGACTTGCTTTAGTCATAGGGAGACTAGAGAGGCTGTTCCTTCAAATCAGACCAACTTATAACCATCTCCCCAAACATCAGGGGAACAGCACCCTAGCCGTAGTTACTATTGTAACCAAAGGAAATACCCAGAGAACACAGAGCGCCAGACTGTGCCAAGTAGATTCATTATGAGTGGTAAATAAGATAACATTTAGGATTAAATCAAACTTTCCTAGGCTTGAGACTTCTCTGCAACTCCACAGAATAGCACTGGAAAATAATTTCAGTTTTACAGTTCTTATTATTAACTATGGTGAGGGCTGGAGTCCTGTTTTTAAATTACCAGATTTGACTTGTTTGCATGTTTGAGGTAACCTGCCAAAAGTAGTCACAGAAAACCAGGTTGCTCTCATTCTGTACTTATTATTTTTGTTTTTAGGACCCCAAAAGTGAGCTTAATACATTATTATAGGAAGTTTGACTTATGATCTTTAATAAGGAGCTTTTAAACATTGGTCAAGGTTTGAAAGCCAAATACTTATAAACATGTTCCTACAGGCATAAAAGGGAGGATGTAAACCAAACTGTTAACAATGATTATCTCCAGGGAGGGGCACTGGACCGGGTGGAAAATGTCACTTTCTGTTTTATACGCTTCTATTGTCTAAGTTTCTTTGTTTAATACTGAGCATGTGACTCATACTTTAACTGTTTAAAAATAGTTTTTATTTAGAATAATTTCATTCACTTATGAAAAATTAAACTGGATTCACACTCATGTCACAAGCAAGCACGATTCAAGGCATATTAGAAAAGTTGATTTGATTTGATTGACTTTAGGAGGAACTTGTGGAAATAAACCAACATAATTTAGGGTAGAGCCTCTTCCTACAGCAGGAGAGATGATTTTTCTCAGTCTCTTCTCATCCAGACCTCTGGATTGAGAAATGGTGCGAAACCAGGCAGATTGCAAGCCCTTGTATGGAACCTTGGTGGCAGTGACTGGTGATAACTGTGCTGCATTAAGGCAGAGGATCCAGCCTCAGTGGAAAGCCATGGAATTGCCTCAGCCTCTGCGAAGTGTTTGCTCTACAACTGCATGATTTGTTTGCCACTGCAGAACCCTATGAATCCCACTGTTGCAATGTTGAGAAGAAGAACATGCTACTTTCATTTTAATCTGGTTTTCTGGGGAAAATACTTGCTAGGATTAGGGAAACTCACAAGCTGGGCCTGGCTCTGCCCCTTATCCTTTATGGGTCTCAGTTTCCTTAACTCTATGCAGAGGAGAAGACTGAATTTTACATGATCTCTAAGGTCTCTTTTGGCACAAAAATCCTTATGACCTTTGAAGTGGTTCCTAAACCAAGAATTTTGAGTAGTGAGTACCATATAGTTCCTTTTTTATCCTTATTGATTGATGGATTGAGACACGGTCTTGCTGTGTCACCCAGACTGGAGTGCAATAGGGTCATCATAGCTCACTGTAATCTTGAACTCCTGGGATTAAGGGAGCCGCCTGCCTCAGCCTCCTGAGTAGCTGGGACTACAGGTGCATGCCACTGTGCTCAGCTAATTGTTTTATTTTTAAAATTTTTTTTGTGGTAGAGTCAGGGTCTCACTAAATTTCCAGGGTTGATCTCAAACTCCTGGTCTAAGCAATCCTCCTGGCTTAACTTCCCAAAGTACTGAGATTTATAAGCATAAGCCACCATGCCCAACCTCATCCTTTTTTAAAAAGCCCAACTTAAGTAAACATAGCAACTCGGTCATAGTCATATATGTAGTCATATAGGTCTATGTTTTATGTTATGTGTGTATGACATGTCAGTCAGAGAAAAGTCAGCCCAACCTGCTTTATAAGGATGGGAGAGGGAGGACCAAGAGACATGGAGGGCTCGGGGTTTCTCATGAAACAAGTATGTATTTGGGATTAAGATCTTGTACTCCTTGCTCCCACATGGAGACAAGTCTGCCTTCAAGTTTCTTTTCATCAGTGCAGCACCTTAGAAATAAGGGCCATGTCACCCATTTTCCTTTAAATTACTCCTAGCTCATGGGCAGAGGTGGTACAGGGTGGCACCCTCAGTGATGTTCTTCTGGCCAAGCCATTCCTGCTCTGATGGGGCCACTCTGGAGTGAGTGGGTGAGTTCCTGAAGTAAGCTGATGGCTCACTTGGTCTTGGCCTGATTCCCTCAGGTATGGAATCTGTCCCAAGGAGGTCTTGTGGAGAGTGGGGAAGGGAAACTGCACATGAAGTGCCCAAACTCCTGGCCACTCTATATGTCAGACTCAACTTGAGTCACTTTTAAGCATGGATGTGATTTGATGATGACCAGCCCATTACATACTACATCGTACAAAATAAGAGAGGTCAGAGTGGCCTTCAGACCTCATCCTGAAAGTGAATGCTAACTTGAACACCTCCTCTGACAGCCTTCCCTTCTTTGTTTGTTTCTTTTTCCTTGTTTTATCTATACTCCCGTTCTTCCTTCTTATCTGACTCATGACTTCCCATGGCACTCATGGATGGACGTTGTGTATTTTCCTATCTGCAACTCAGTTCCAAAGACAAAAAAAAAAACCTACTGAGCCCTATCTGCCAACCATCCAAGACTTCCAGGTGTTTCTAAATTCTTTCCTGAATGTCTATCTCCAGGACTAAGGAGTTCTGGGTCTTCTTTTGCAGGCTGTCAACAGATTGCCCCTCATGTTTGACAGAAAAGCTTTGACTAAAGCTTAGTTTTACTTCTATGAATAAAATAGATAATTGTGGTCAGTGGTTAAAACCATATATATACACACACACACACACACACTATATATACACCATATATATATATACACATACCATATATATATATATATATTTTTTTTTTTTTTTTGAGAGAGAGGATCTTGCCTAAGCTGGAGTTTAATGGCATGATCATGGGTCACTGCTACCTCGACCTCCCAGGCTCAAGTGACCCTCCCACCTCAGCCTCTTGACTAGCTGGGACTACAGAAGCATGCTACCACACCCAGTTTATTTGTTTGTTTATTATTTATTTTGTAGAGACAGAGTCTTACTATGTTGTCCAGGCTGGTCTTGAACTCCTGAGCTCAGTGATCCTCCTGCCTTGACCTCCCAAAGTACTGGGATTACAGATGTGAGATACCATGCCCAGCTTCTTCCATATTCTTTGTTTTTTTTTTTAATAAAGAGACAGAGTCTTGCTCTGTTGCCCCAGCTGGAGTGCAGGGGCATAATCTCGGCTCACTGCAGCCTTGACCTCGCCAGCTCAAGCAATCCTTCCTCCCACCTCAGCCTCCCAAGTAGCTGGGACTACAGGGAAGTGCCACCATGCCCAGCTAATTTATTGTTATTATTTTTTGTAGAGACAAGCTCTCACTATGTTGCTCAGGCTGGTCTCGAACACCAGGGCTCAAGAAATCCTCACACCTCAGCCAATATTCTTAAAGATAAAAGAGAAATCACCATGAGCTTTCTTCTCTCTAGACCACATAGCACCAATTCCCTGTGCCTTTACTTATAAGTCATACCTTAATAATTTTGATTATTATTGGAACCCTTGTCAGAAGCCCTATGTCTTTTCTTAAAAGGATGACTAAAATGAGACGGTGTGCTATGTAAGATCTGATTTTAAAAGAACAAAAACCCCAGCTCTTTGAAAATCATAATTTATATAATGCATTCATTTTCATATAGGCCAACATTATATTGGTTGTTTTAAACAATGCTCCCACATAGGTAAATTATTCTTAATTTTAGGTCATTTTTCTTTTTCCACATTAATATTTCCTTAACTTATTTTTGGGTGGAAGGATTCTGCCCAGAAGTTAACCGTTTTTATTCATCTACTTTTTGCATTAGGTTTTTCTGTTCACAAGGAACAGAGACCCTCTTGAGTTATCTAAGGCCATGGGGCTTGTTGTAAGGGTCCTTGTGGACCACAACGGAACCTGAGAGCTACCAGAAATCTTGGCAGCTTGGCACAGGGCCACTGCCGGCCTCTCATGTTCATTCATGTGCGTCTCCTCCCGTTCCCCTATTCTCTTTCATTCTGCATTTCTATCTCATTCGTCTCTCTACAGTGACCACCTTGCTCTGCTCCCTCAAAGCTCCTGTCCTCCGTGGCCTTGGCTTGCACATGCACTTGGTCACAATGATCTCTCTTCTCCTTTCCCCACATCGTAACTTTCCAGCTTAAGCCAACTGGGTCATTCTGTCTTTCAAAGCAAATTCCCACCAGTGAGGATTTGATAGGACCAGCTCATTTTTTTCATTCCAGCCTGTGGAGTGACTGAGGCTCAAGAGTGACCCAGCACCTTGGGTCAGGTGTTCACCTATGTCCCTCATCGTGCTGGGCATGTGAAATTGTCATTCAAAGAACATGCAGCTGGGAGCAACTGATCAGGCACTGTGATTGATAAACATCTGGTACATCCTAAGTGAACTGAACAGTCTTCATAGAACTATTCTCCCCACTTTCTGAGAGTGAGTTTTCATTATCTCCCAGAATAGTAATTCTTCTAAATTTATTGTCATATAAAAGTTGGGGGCATATATTCTAAGACTTTTTATCCACCTAATAAATACTAATATTTATTAAGATCGATTGTACAAATGAACTCCATGGGACTTTTTTCTGAATATCCCAGGTGGATACTGTCCCACGGAACACTACTACCTTTTGGGTTGAATCCATAAGCCATAACTATAACTCATACTAAAATAAAGTCAAAGAGTATACTTTTTCTTGACTGGTAACCTATAGAGTCCTAGGTTCTGGGAAGCAGTTGAGAGTGAGGGTTGCTTGCACAGGCTGTGGAGCCAGCTTGCCTGGGATCAAGTCCTGGCTTCAGCACTTCTGAGCTGTATCATGTGGGGGGCTTATATGACCCCACTGCTCCTCACTTTTCTTGTATATAAAATGGCACCACTAAGAGTATTTATGAGACAGGCTATTGTGAGGATTTAAAGAACTAATCAACGTAAAATGTTTTGAACAGTATCTACTACAAGGTAAATACTCTACAAAATAGTTACATTGTCACAATTAATTCCATAACCTTTTGTTGAATACCAACTATATAGCTTAAGCTAGTTTCAGGCAGAGTTCTGTGAATTTTACAATCACAGTGGTCTTTTTATTAAGCCATTTTTAAAATTTTATTTTTTTAAATTGACAACTGTACATATTACAGACATGTTTCAATACATATAATGTATCATGGTATAGGGTAATTACCATATTCATCATGTCAAACATCATTTCTTTGCTTTGGGAACATTTAGTGTCCTCTTTCTAGCTATTTGAATCTATATGTTATTGATTGTAGACATCCTACACTGATATAGAACACCAGAATTTATTCCTCCTATCTAGCTGTAATTTTGTATCCTTTAACAAATCTCTCCCTATGACTGCCTTCCCCCTCCTTTTCTGAGCCTCTAGTCACCTCTGTTCTACTTTTACTTCTATGAGATCAACTCATTTTTAGCTTCCACATATGAGTGAGAACATGCAGTGTTTAATTTCTAGCACAATGGTCTTAATCAAGAAAATACAGATGGATTTCCTAGTCACTTTCTATCAGTCTATGTGGCCATAATTTTATTATAGAAAGAAATTAGACAAGTTGCTGTGTCAAGCTCTTTACAGAATCACATTGGTAATTTTCTGTCATCTTCATATGTATTATTTCATGAATTTCCTATTATGAATATTTCCAACTGCCTGGGATCAAATTGAGAACAATTGTATGATTTTTACTGTCTTCTAGAATATTAGAGACTTAATTTAATTAATTCCAATGAAAGTTTCCTCAGTTCAATATAAAATATTTTACAAAGATCATTCTGTGAATCTTACAGTGATGTTCTTTGCATTCCCCCTGCCGCATCACTTCTGGGTGTAGTGACTTGAAGCATAAATATATTGGTGTGAGAGTCTATACTGAAATAGACACACCAGGCCTTCTTGGATCTGAGTTCAACAAAAAATGAAGTGTGACTTTGCTAGTGATCATCCTGAACTAAGCTGCAAAAATTCTGCTCTAAGGTTTTGTCAAACTAAATAGACTGATATTGCTAAGTATACATATCAGGTTCACTGCCTCTAAAAAGGCAGCCTCTTATAACCTAGTGGTAAACATTTTGATTAGTGAGAAGTGTTTTCACATCTGCTTATCTGAAGCACAAGTGTTTTTCTCCTCCTCACAGAAAGATTGGGATAAGGCAAATATCATCAGCTCCATTCATTTCCACTTGCAGTTTCAGCTAGTATGTAAATACAAGGCTCAGAGGACCAGAAGATGTCTTAAATTAACACAGTATTATAACTGCATCGCCCAGTGCTAGGGAGTGATGGGAAATTGGCATTCCTAATAGAGCTGTGGTGAATATTCATTTTTCCATCTGGAAACTAAGTATGTGTGAATTTGGGAGATTAAAAACTGGTGTGACTTCAGCACTATAACTATATAAACTTTACAGTCTTGAGAGTGAAATTAAAATCAAAAATGTGTTTCTGTAAAAGTATTGAATGAGAACTAGAACTGAAACTAATTAAGTCCATTTGTCAGAAGTAACCTAGGGCACAATTACATTTAAAAGAAAACACAGGTGGGGGATCCAGGACCATACTTTGATCACTATTTTAGAGACTATAGGAACTTGGAGAAGTTCTCTGCTCAATTCCTCCACAGGATTCCAGTTTCAACAAGAGTTGCCAGGATCGCCTTAGAAATACAGAATATTGGAGAAATGGAAGGAAACAGTAACTGGAAGACACACCTTATGCCATAAATAAAATCCTGTAGTTAGAGCTTGGAGTGAAAATCTTCTGGGGATGACAGCTCATTCCTCTCTTAGAATTGCTCTTTAGAAATTAATGGGCTTGGCTTTGTATCTCCAACTGTTCTTCACAAATGAACCAAACTGGGAATCAGTTGGAGTCACTGAAGCTTAACACAACTCCAGCTATTGTTTACATGGCTCCCATGAAACCCCTGAGCCAAACTGATTAGATTTACAGTTCATTCGATAAGCCTGTCTGCTCATGGCACATAAGGCAGTGAACCTTTTCACAAAATGAAACTAGAGCTGGAGAGGGGGGAAAACACACAAAATCTTTAATGAAGAGGGAGGCTGAGACTTTGGTGGAAGAGCTTTTAGGTTTGTAGAAAGCCTCCCTTGTACTGGAGTTCTTAGGCTCCGCGTTGAATTGACACTTCGGGACTTGCCCTCCTGCCTACCAGAAACTCTACAGTGCTGTTTTCAGATTCTTTGTGATCATAGATATGTTTAACGCTAACAACAGCTAAGGATTGGAAAAGACTCTTTAAAATAAAGATGAAGTGGGTCAGGGAGCACTGTGTGGATCCATGGAAGCCATCACCAACCACACGATGTCAGACAGAGCGGCTTTTGTTTCCAGCTATCTCCCATCCCCACCCTAAACAAGAGGCTTGGGGGAAGTGTGTAAAACCTATCCCAGTGGCACATGCCTTGGACCTATTATTGAGTGGTTAGGAATTAGTCATGGAGCCATAAAGTCATCACCCCCAATTTTTAGTCCCTTTTTAGCCAGCATAACTGATCTCACTTCTCAAAGAGCATGACTCAATTTCTTTGTAGACCCTGGCCTAGCACTGCAGACTTGCTCCCACTGTGACAATGGCAGAGGAGGTGGCCAGCTGAATAGAAGCTGACAGCTACCATCAGAAGAGTCCCTTGTGGGAACTTTACACCATATCTGTTTTGGCTATCCATTGCTTCATCATAGACTGTCCTAAAACTTAGTGGCTTGAAGCAACAACCATTTTATAAATACCTCTTAATTCTGTGAGTCTGTGAGTCTGTGATTCAGGCTGGGTGGTTCTACTGCTCCATTTAGTGTCAGCTGGGGATACTTGGTTATTCAACCGGTGGGTAGGCAGGTTTGTAGATTCCAAGACAGCTTCACTTCCACAGTCTTGGCCTGGACAGCTAGCAGGCTGGGCTCAGTTGGACCTCTCCCTTTCCATGTGGCCTCATATTTACTCCACCATGGAAGCTAGGCTTCTTACATGGTGGCTCAAGGTTCAAGAATGCATTCCCAAGAGTCCCAGGAATAAGACGTGAGATTTCTTATATTTCAATCCTGAAATTCCCAGGTCATCATGTTTGCTAATTTCTGTTGGTCAAGAAAGTCACTAAGGCCAGTTCAGATTCAAGGGAAAGGGAGGTAGACCCCACTTCTTAATGAGAGGAGTGTCAAAAAATCTGTAGCCATCTTGAATCTGCCTCAAACACTTTCTTTTGACCTTAGAAAAAAAATTCGGTATTCTAAATCAAGTCATTTTTCATTTATCTTACCCAAAAATGGGAAAAAAAAGGTTTCTTTTCTATAGAAACCTTCACATCATCCCAAATTAAAAAAAAAAACAGGCATATTCCTTATTCAAAAGATGCCATATTCTCTGCCAGGCTTGGTTTTTCTTAGAACATAGGCTCTAAATTTGGTTTTGTTGGTGCTCTTCTCCCCACCAACATGGCTTTTAATTCTTTTTTTTTTTTTTTTTTTTTTGAGACAGACTCTTACTCTGTCACCCAGGCTGGAGTGCAGTGGCCCAATCTCGGCTCACCGCAACTTCCACCTCCTGGGTTCGAGCAATTGTCATGCCTCAGCCTCCCGAGTAACTGACATTACAGGTGCCTACCACCACACCCAGCTAATTTTTTGTATTTTTAGTAGAGACAGGGTTTCACCATGTTGGCCAGGCTGGTCTCGAAGTGACCTCAAGTGATCCCTCCACCTCGGCCTCCCAAAGTGCTGGGATTACAGATATAAGTCACTGCGCCTGGCCTATGGCTTTTAATTCTATCATGAACTCAGTACTTAATAATATTCAGTAACACTTGAGAGATCCATTAAATGGAATATATGACTGGGAGTAATAACCTAGCTTTCAAATGGATAACTCTTGGCTGGAAATTTTACTGTCAAGCTTGAATAAATCACAGAGAAAATTGATGTTTAGGTAAAACAACAGAGCCCATAAATATTAAATTCTGGGACTCACACATTGGATGCCTCTTCCCATTCCTCGCATCATGGTCTGCTATCTCATACTATAACCATACTCCTTCACACATCTCCGATATCTACAAAATTCTGTGTATACTATAGCTGTGGCTTTGAAGGATATCATATCATCCTTGCAGATGTGAACAGAGGCCATTTCCTTCAGTCTTTTCATTTTCATTGCAATGAAAAGGCATACTTGTAGTATTCTCCAAGCTCATAAACCTCAGCCATGTCTGCTGTGATACTCAATGTATGCTTTCTCCCAAATATTTTCCTGAGAAGACCTTGCTGGCATTGAGCCTCTTACCATCTGGATATGTACAGTTAGAATAGGGAGGGGGCAGGGTTCAGAGACTGACCCAGTTATTTACCATTGGGTGGGTTGGACAATGGAGGGAGAAATGGGTAGAGGAGTCTATCATCTCAACCATTTACTTTCTAGTTCATGTTACCATGTCTTTGTATGGTGACTAAAGGATGGGACACACTGAAGATGGTAGCTTTATAAGTATCTTGGCACAGGAGACCAAAGAGTGAAACAAATACATTACCCAATTTAGGGAATCTACCCCTCCCAGAACTCTGCTGCTTTGTTCAAAGGGCTTCTCAATTTGTGGTCATCATGGCCCCCTTTCCAATCTACCCTCCTCTCCCCATTTTCCCTCCAACCTCCCCAAAGTCCTGCACTAGGAATTTCCATTCTAGATTATGCAGCTCATCTTAACTTTTTCCTCGATATCTTTGGATTGTTGACAGCATTATAGCACCAGAGACCTTGAGTCCAAAATGGTGCCTTGGTAATCAGCTGACTTGATGCAGTTTTTCATTTCCATGAGAATTACCTATGTAGACAGCATGTACCCTTTGGATAAAGTACACTGTTGGGTATGCTCCATTTTAAGAATGTAATGCAAGGATGACACATTTTCTAAAAATAACGACAACAACAAAAAATCCTTTCAACTTCAAAGAAGTCTTCTGGCATAAAAATGATGATTGGTAAAAACCCTTTGGTAACATAGTGATTGTTTGGTAGCTTCTGTACTCTAGGGCCAGTGTTTGGCATCAGGCATAGAAAAATGACCAAGGCATAGTCCCTACACTGAAGGAACTAAGGATTTAATAATAGGCATCTATGTAGGCAAATAAATCACAGTGTCCTTCAGTGTGAGATAAGAGAGAGGGATATGCAGACTGTTGACTAGGAAGGGAGAGCTGGGGCAGATGGAAAGAGTGTCTACTTAATGCCCACCTTCCGCTTTGAATTTATCGTAAGTGTAACCAAACCTAGATTCTGCTACTTGCTGCCCAAAAGCCAAAATTTGAGAGGCAAGAGTTGGTGGGAGGAAAAGCAGGTTTATTTGGAGATTCAGTAAACAGAGAAGATGGTGGACTAGCATCCTAAAGTACCATATTAAGTCAGTACAAATTTCAGGTTCTTTTTATGTTAAAGGCAGAGGGAAGAAGAGAGGGTTGGGATCAAGAGGTGACCAATGACCATAGACATCTGGACGCCAATGAGGGTCTGAGGAGGCTGGGAACAACTCTGTCTTGGTCAGGTCACAACACTCATATAAATCTTTAACAAAACATAGTTAATTGTTTACATACTTTCCCTTTAATCCCAGAGTTAGTTGCAAAAACTACATGATTGTTGTTTTTGCATATTTTCTCAGTGCTCTAAAATTATCCTAGCTTACGTGCAGGCTAAAGGCTCTTTAAAAATGAAGTTTGCTATGTTAGTTCTTTTACTGTTTCACTGTTATATAAGTGGCTGATGGCTGAAGTATAATCTATAGCTATAAATCCTTTTAATTAACATTTGAAAATGTTTCAACTTTGGAGTATATTTTCAAAATACACATAACACTCAATTTATTTTCCCTGCATTTGAATTATTTTAAAAATACAGATGAGAACTGTTTATAAGCACTAAAGACATCGCTAGCTGACTGTAGTCAGCACATAAAGAAAGTCTCAGAGAAATAGATGCATTTTGGTTATTTACAGAGTGTAAATTAGGAAATTCTAAAAGCCCTTCAAAATCAAAGAGGGGACTGTCTCCCATACTCTTACCTCCTTTTAAACCAATGTGGCATTTACCCAACTGTTTCTGTAACCAGCAGCAACTGGGGTGGGTTGGCTACTCAGGGAAAGTAAACTTCTGGGGCAATGGATTGGAGGCTCTATTTCCTAGTAGGGTCCAAGGCTGAAAAAAATCACTCTGGTTTATTGGATTAAGTGGGGGCAAAAATCCCCCTAAGTAGCCTTTCTGTGCTTTGCATCCTTCTGTAAGCAGGATGAACAAGTAGCATGTGTTTATAACGCCTGAACATCCCAACCTAACTGACAACGTGTTACTGGTGTTTTTTTTTTCCCTGCCAGAAAACACATTGGCTCAAGATCACACTTTGCAGACTGCTACAGTTCCTTGTTTGGGAAGCAGGAGATTTGGTCTCCATGGAGAATTTGTCTGCCAAGGCTGAAGAAGGGTTCAATGGAGTGGTCTGGGTTATGAAATCAGAAGTCGGGAAATCCCAAATTTTAATTTGGTCAGAGAAACTGACATTCTTTTTAGGAAAAGTCCCTGCTTTAGTGTCTCCAGGCATAAAATTAGGACACTGGTTTTTGCTTTGTGGAGATGCATTGACTTTAGTGTTTGAAAAGATTTTTGAACATGAAATGTGATATAAGTATCTGTGAACGCATTTTTCTCCCGTTTCACCAGGGAAAGTTCAGAAATATGTTGTATAATGCAGAAACGTGTGGCCCTTCACTTTTGGGCATGTGATCTGGGACAACAAAGCCATTGCAATAGGGACATTCTCAGCTATTAGGTGGTTCAGATTTCTATGTTCTTTTCCTCTTTTCTTTGTTATTTGTTCTATAGAGTAGTGTGTTCACAGGGCAGAATTTATTGCATCGCTTCAAATGTTTTGTTAATGTGCCATAAGAAGGGACACATAAATATAGTGACTACTTAACTTTTCATGTGCCAGTGACTTGCTTTCCAGATTCAAAAATGTTGAAGAAATTTTAAAGTTCAAGATTCAATTTCCCTATCAAGTGACATGTTCTCGTAACCATCCTGTCAGCTTATTTTAAGTAGTATAAGCTGCTTTAATATTAGCAGCAAGATGTATTCAAGAAGATAAAGCTCCAAACAAAATAATGATAAGTTGGCTGTGATTTGGGATAATTCATAGCGCTAACTTTCTCATTGGCTGAGCAGGTGGTGGTAAGGACGTGTTCAGTAATGTCCCTCTGCTTTTGTCTCTGTATCCCCCCAGGCCTCCTAGCTGGCTTGTCCTCTGGACTGTTTGTCTCTTCTGAAGTTCAGGTGGACACAGAGTTTGGGACCCACTGTTACTTCTCCAAATCCTGGCAAAAGACAGAAATGGTTCAGACCCAGAGTGAAGCACAAACTTGTTTTTATGCAGATCTTGGCACCAGGAAACTATCATATGACAGAGATTATAGATGGCCCTCTAACAACATGGGATTGAACCGCGGGGGCCCACTTACACATGGATTTTTTCAAACAAACTCTTAGATTGAAAATACAGTATTTGCAGGATGAATCCAGCAAATGTGGAGGACCGACTTTGTCTACATGCAGATTTTCAGGGCAGACTTCAGGATTTGATATGCATGGATTTTGGTTATGTGCAGGGGTCCTGGAACCAATCCCTTGTGTATACTGAGAGACAACTATATTTGCCAAGCTATAATGATAAGGAATGGTTTATCCTGACCATTTAAATGACGTGAATATGGAGCACAAGTAATCTCATTTGCATATTCCCTCTCCCTATGTTTACTCTCCATTATTTGAAGTCCTCTCTTGTTATATTTACTAGTATGCTTTCTTCACCTTAATTTTCACAGCTACTATTTTATTCAGCACGCATTTAATAGTGGACATTGTACTACATACCTCACATAGTCTCATTTCATCCTTGTAACAACCTGATGAGGTAAGAATTCTATTTTACAGATTAGAAAATTGAGTCCTAGGCCAGGTGAGGTGGCTCATGCCTGTAATCTCAGCACTTTGGGAGGCCAAGGTGGGCGGATCATGAGGTCAGGAGTTCGAGACCAGCCTGACCAACATGGTGAAACCCCGTCTCTACTAAAAATACAAAAATTAGCCGGGCATGGTAGTACACACCTGTAATCCTAGCTGCTTAGGACGCTGAGGAAAGAGAATCGCTTGAACCCAGGAGGCGGAGGTTGCAGTGAACCGAGATCGCACCATCACACTCTATCCTGGGCGACAGCGCGAGACTCAGTCTAAAAAAAAAAAAATTGAGTCCTAAAGAAGTTGGGTAACTTGCTCTAAGCCCTCAGTCGGGAAAAGGGTGAGTCTAAGCGTGTTTGCTTTAATCTCACCTAATACACTCCACAGATCACTGGCTTAAGTCCTAACTCAAAATCAGCCTTTTTTTTTTTTTCCACAGAAGACATTTTTATAGAAAGCAATGAATTTTTTTCTTTAAAGAACTTAATTTTAAAATGTCTACTCCATCTTTGGTCTTTCAAGAGTGCATTGTGTGTGGCATGAGATGTACATAGCTTCACGTTTGTTTCTAATGAAGGTGGGGATGGAAAACCAAATTTGCCAGGTGGGGGATTTCACCCCAGCCCTGTGAACTCAGTTTTAGATTTACCTTGATTCATTTAAGGTTGGAGTTTATTTCTGGCTGGCAAAATGTGGCTTCCTGGCTTAGAAAAATTCCCTCAAAAGAAACTTGAAAAAAGTTTGCCCACCTAAAATGGCAGCGTGAAATACGTCACATTTTAATGAGCTCATTGTAAGTGAATTAGAAACACTGAAATGCAATTTACTTCAAAATAGATCTGGGTGTTATAAGGAACAGCTGGTAGTATGGAGTCTCCTGATCCCAACCAAAGGCAGGTTTGCCCCTATTAAATGGTCTGTGACTTAGAGTGAATAAAGTGTCACTTTTTTTTTTTTTTTTTTAAACACAAAAGCATGAAGTTTCAGTGTAGAAGAGAAAACTCTGAACACTAATATAAAAAGACAAATAAAAAAGTATGGGAAAACTCTTTCTCTGGAACAAAAAATCTGCCATTGAATAGAAGAATCCCTAGTTTATTAAGTTTAGTTCACGAAACTATAAGTATATTGTGGTCAATGCATAGCTCATAAAAGCCATATCTTGAAAGACTGTACATAGGTGGGAGCTCTGGTTTTGATGCAACATTCTAAGGGCTTTAGATAACATCAACTCTACTAAGCCTTAAGAAAAGGCAACTACTGAGGGGTAGATGACATGTCATTATTTCCACTTTACAGCTGGGAAAACTGAGACATGGAGAGATTAAATGCCCATGTGGCCAGTGTGGAGCAGAGGCAGGATCCGAAATAAGGAACTCGGGTTCCAGAGACCATGTGCTACCCACTCTCATGGATGGCCTCACATTAGAGGGCTCCAGGAAATATGTAAAACTGTTGGGATAATGTAACCACAGAAGGAGAATAAAGAGATGTTTTCAATAACTAGTTTCTTGAGATGGAGTCTTGCTCTGTCGCCCAGGCTGGAGTGCAGTGGTACGATCTAGGCTCACTGCAACCTCTGCCTCCTGGGTTCAAGCAATTCTCCTGCCTCAGCCTCCTGAGTAGCTGAAATTATGGCACCACCACCACCACGCCTGGCTCATTTCTGTATTTTTAGTAGAGATGGGGTTTCGCCAAGTTGGCCAGGCTGGTCTTGAACTCCTGACTTCAGGTGATCTGCCTGCCTCAGCCTCCAGAAGTACTGGGATTACAGGCATGAGCCACCACATCTGGCCCAATAAGTAGTTTTTATGTTGCACGAAAAAAGCAAATATACTGTCTGCTGTTGGTGATGATGAAGTCAATATAATAGTGAACTTGATAACAAAATGATTAAAGTAGGTCTCAGGGAATGGAAAATATATTAGGCATGACACGGATTCTTCAGACTTCTCCATGAGTGAACAATATTCTAAAATTATTTTGAAAGCTCCCCTACAGACGGTGGGCTATAGGACAAATAGGTAATTTTATTTTGAAGAGTGTACTGGTAAAACATAAGAATTCAAAAGCTCTCACCTGAGCAAATGCCTCTATTCATAGCTTTCACTGCCTTTTAAGTAAAAGTGTTCAGTTTATAGAAGTTTCTTCTGTGATGTGTTATTTTGTTTTCTAGTCAGCATTTTTTTTTTTTTAGATGCAGTTTTGCCAGTTAACTGGATTTGTAGGGCCCTTCTTGCACCGTGCATATATTGTTTTCGTAGGCATGTGTGCTAGCATACACACACACGCATATGCCCTGTGCCCTATATACTCAGCACACCTTTATCACCAAGCTGTCTCTCTCCCTTTGGTTCCAGACAAGTATCTTCCTGTCCCAGATTTTGTTTTCCCCATTAAAACTGTGTACTCCCTCCCCAGGTCTTTAATTTTTTAGGGCTCTGAATTCTTCATAATTTTTAGGGCTCTGAATTCTTTTATTCCTTTGGCCCCAGAGATTGACATGTCCTCTGTGGATCCAGAATGACCTCTAAACCTCCTTTTTGTAAGACACTTTTGTAAAACACTCAACTCTATTTTACCATGGAAAAAACGACTGAGTCACAAAACTTGATTTTTTTTTTTTTTTTGCATCAGAGTCTTGCTGTGTCACCCAGTCTGGAGTAGAGTGGCACAATCTCGGCTTACTGCAACCTCTGTCTCCCCATTTCAAGTGATTCTCGAGCCTTGGCCTCCCGAGTAGCTGGGATTACAGGTGCCCACCACTAGACCCGGCTTTTTGTATTTTTAATAGAGACAGGGTGTGGGGGGTCTCACCATTTTGGCCAGAACTCCTGACCTCAGGTGATCCGCCCACCTTGACCTCCCAAAGTGCCAGGATTATAGGCATGAGCCACCGCGCCTGGCCAAAACGTGATTGTTATAGTCAGAAGGAGCTGACAATCTTCAGATAAATTATGTCAAGAGTGAGGGTTTGACTCAACTTCAAGTATCTTTGGCATCCATGTTAAGAGTGAGAGTTTGACTCAACTTCAAATAGGCAGGAGACTTGGGCTAATAAGTTTTCCATTTGCGATAGGCACTTGACATATCCTAGAACAAGACTCCCAGCCTTGTTTTTCTTTATCTGAACCTCTTCCCACACAAGCATAATTTGCTTCAGTAGTGCTATACCTGTAGTTGTGATATTTAAATTTAATATTATTTAGAATTTCAATTTGAGCGCAATCTGTGTTTGGGATGAAGTAAATAACTCTGGTCATTCATACATCATCCACTGAACACATCTTGGGAAGACAGGAATGAATGGTCCACAGAATTCCTCTTAGAAGCAAGGGGTGATATTCAGAATAGTTAACAGCTGGTATGACATGGGGACATCCAAGCAGAAGGAGCCCTTGCTGCACCAGGGCTTAAGGGCTTAAACTTTCATTTGCTAGGCTGTGAGGAAGTTGCTTAGTCCCAGGAAAATGGAGAGGGCAGGGATGGTTGCCCGTGAGAAGCTAAGGGCAGCAGCTTTTATCAACTAATTCGGAATATTTCAGCAACCATTACAGCCACATCACTGGCTCCTGGCTGAGTACACTCTGCAGTGAGGTTCATTATACTATGGCTATAACAGTGTGGACCCCATCTCTCTGGAATAGTACATATTTTACATGAAGGGAAAAGGCTAACTTGCAACTTATTTGCATGAAAAATCACTTTACAAATACTTCCTAGTTTACTAGATTATTTCTCCAATAGTTTCTCAACTTTATCAAGATGTATTCGTTAAAACTGTGTGCTCTCCAAAATCGTCTACTGAATTTAAACCCACTGCACCCCACTTTGGACTATAATTGACTGGAGTTACTGATTGGAAAGGAAGTGGTAAACACCCCTAATATGCTGAGGGACTTACTCTGGCAGCTGCTACCACCTGTGGGGACCCTTGATGATGTTCACGCAGCTTTTCTGAGTGGCACATGCTGTTCCCTTCAATACTCCTTGAGGTGAAGAAGAGGACACCCCCTACCCCTGTGCACACACAGCTCCTGCTCTTTCCTGGGGCTGCACCCTGCTTGTGTTTCCAATGCAGGGATGTCAGATTCCAAAGAGGGCTCCCCAAGGCACTCCAGAGGCTTTAGCCCAGCACGTCCCAACCTTTTCATGCCATGGGACCCCTTTGGCAGGTTGCTGAAAACCATGGGCCTCTTCTCAGAATAAGGATTTTAAATACATAAAAGAAACCACAAGAGGTTACCAAAAAAGCCAATAATATTGAAATACAGTTAACAAAATGTTTTTTAAAATTTCTGCTAGAGCAATATATATGCTTCATTATTGACATATGTGGCTAATTGTCTAATAACTACTGTAATTTGAGATATTTGCAACAACTGTGATGTGATGTAAAACCAATGGTTTCTAGTGATTACTAAGTCATAAATACTTACCCTACTGCTACTGCAGTTTGTTGTCTCCGTTCGTAATGGCAAAACATGCTAAATGTCAGAGGTTAGTGAAAATTAAGATGTAAATTTTTTCTCAACCAAGTTCACAGTACCCTTGAATGAATTCTCTCTCCTCGGGTTAAGAACCCCTGCAGGATAAGGTTGCCCCTAGGGCCAACACCTCACTGGAGCCCCGCCTCATGTCCTAGAGGCAGGAGCCTTCATGCCACCCACACGGAACTCGGAGCTGTCTCTTGGCCCAGCAGTTCTCTCCACAACTAGTTCTTAAAGTTCGGGGCTAGGAAAGAAAGGCATCATCGCCTGAGCTCCTGGCGCCACTTTAAACAACCTATCCTTGACTTGCGTGACTTCTCCCACAAGCTCTCCTGGTCACCTGGGCAAAATCCTAGGTGATCTGGGGGCAAGGCGGAGCTTCGGTTTTCTGATCTGCAAAAAGAAACACCCACCTCATAGGACTGTTAGGATGAACTGAGGTAATGGCTGGGTTGTGTACATTATACAGCACGATCAAGGTGTGTGCTGTGATCATTTTTGAGGGTTAGGTCTTTGAGGACCCAGCACAGTCTACACAGCTGTAGTCCCGAAGTGTTGGGCACGCATTAAGCACTCCACAAACACCTGTAGAAATGAATGAATGACTTATGCATCTGCACGTGGGCCCACATCTGCGAGAACACGCTGCTCAGGCAATGAGGCCCGGTGCATCACCTGCACTTTTCTTTATAACGGGTACTAAAATCTCCCTTGCTCTGCGCTGCTCGGCAACCACAATTCTCTCCAGAGGGGGCGGCGGAGTGGGGCTGCTTCGCCGCGAGCTCGCCTCCGGGTCTCCTACGTCGTGGCTTCCGGGCAGGTACCGGGCGGCGGGAGAGGCGAGAGCCGGCGGGTAAGGTGCGGGCGGTGCGCCGGGCTGCCGGCGCGCAAGGAGGGGCGAGAGGGTGGGGAGGGGCGGGGCCGGCGTCCTCGTCACTTGATAAAACGCCTGCGAGTCTCCAGAGAACAACGGGCTCATTCAGCGGTCGCTAGCTGCCCGCGAGGGGGAGCGGCCGGACGGAGAGCGCGACCCGTCCCGGGGGTGGGGCTAGGCGCAGCGGCAAGAGGAGGCGAAGGTGGCCGCGGCGGTAGCAGCGCGGCAGCCTCGGACTCAGTCCGGAGCGCAGGGCGGCCGCTGCAGGTCCCCGCTCCCCTCCCCGTGCGTCCGCCCATGGCCGCCGCGGGGCAGCTGTGCCTGCTCTACCTGTCGGCCGGGCTTCTGCCCCGGCTCGGCTCAGCCTTCAACTTGGACGCTGAGGAGGACAACGTGATCCGGAAATATGGGGACCCCGGGAGCCTCTTCGGCTTCTCGCTGGCCATGCACTGGCAACTGCAGCCCGAGGACAAGCGGCTGTGAGTTCCCCGACCCTTCCCACCCCCACCGGCGCGCCGGCCTGCGCGCGAGGAGAGGCGAGGGCGCGCCCTGTTCCCGCCGGCCCCGGGGAGGAGTTGGCCGGTGGGTCGCGCCCGGGCCGGTGGAGGCGCACCCAGCGCTCAGCGCGCTCCGCTCCCCGCCCTGACCCGCTCCGCGCGGCGCCTCCCCCCATTCAGCTCGGGAAGGAGGAGCACCCGAGGGCTAGGCTGGGCCCCGGGAGAGTTTACTTTTTTTTCTGTTTTAAACAAAGTGCTTTCCGCCGGTCCTTCCCTCCGGGCATGTTTGCTGAGACCCCGGCAGGTGGCACGCTTTGCTGAGCTTCACGTGTGTGTTTGGGGCAGGGGTGGGGTGCGGGGTCACCGCAGCTCTGCTGTGGGTTTGCAGGGAGCGTAGTTCCAGGATGGTTCAGGCCTTTCCCAAACTCTCTGTGCACCCCGTCTCCCTCGCAGACTCGCGCGCCCCGCACAAGTTGGAAAGCCACTTTCCATGTGTCCTGCATGACTTTCCCAGCAAGGCGGGGGCGCTCCTTAGGATATACTTTTACGCGCCTGGAAAAAAAAAAAAAAAGGAATTAACCAAGCACCTGTTCTCTGGGCTAGATCAGCTGAGAAAACAAGTCTGAGTGATGTGCCCAGCCCCCAAAGTACCCGGCCGCACCCGAGACCCGCTCGGCTCCTGCGTTGGGCAGGCACAGCCAAGGGGTTAAAGCAAAATGTCCGATCTGAGCCTGGACTTTGCAAACAAGGTTTGAAAGGGACAACCCCCGACCGTAGCGGTAAACCTCCCAGGAGAAAGTGGAGACTGGCACTACGGGCCTCCCCTTTTATTTCTTAAACAGTATTTGGTTCCCACATGATCGAGCTATTTAAGCCGGAGAGGGTATGTTGGCGCTTAGTCGCCTTAATCGCTATGGGGCTGCATTCTTGATCTGTGCTACTGAAAAATAGGCTCTAGCAACAAAAGGTCTCCCCTCCCCACCCAGGCCTTGAGTTGAACCAGGACCTTCCAGGACCAACAGACCGGAGAAAGCAAAGTGCAGCCACAGTGAAGAGATTTTGTGTTTAGGAGAGGCGAATGGATTTTAGAACTGGAGGAAACCTCTTGATTTCAGCGGTTAACAACTTTGGAATTCGTGAATGTTGCAGCCCCTGAATTTTAGTCAGTAGTTTTTTTCTGATAACACCTGCTAGGTGAAGCACAGAAATTAGCTGGGGGTGGGGAAGCTCTAGGAGGGTGGTCTGAGGCTGTATGCCTGGCCAGCTGCTTATACTCTGCTTTCTTTCAGAAATAATTGTTGTTAAGCTGTAAATCTGAAATGAAAGGTTCCTGTTAACTCAGATAATGGATGACGTTTATTGTCTCGGAATACTTGGTGTGTAGAATTTGAGCTTGTCAGTGCAGAAATGATTGTGGGCCAGCAGAGGGAATTCATTCTCCTGGGCATTCTCTCTCTGCACCGGGGGCCCACTGAAACCGGTGGCTTCCTTGAAATACTTGTTCAAGCAAAAAGTGTGAAGGGAACGTACTGGGACGAGAAATATCCTGGCAGTAGAGATTTGCAAAACGTTACTTTGCCAGGAATCTGTGTCGTGAAGGTTAGCAGCATGCTTGCTAAAACTTGTTACTGCTGCTGGGCTTCTCTGGTAATAGAGCGGAGGCAACTCCTCCCGAGGTAAGGATAAGCCTGCAGTGGGGTCTGGTGCCTTCTAGAAATGCTCTTTTTAGCAGCTGACAGAGGGGAGAGGCCCCGTATAAGGAAGACTGTATGTTTCCTGGAGTCCAAAGGCAGTGTCCAGGCTTTAAAGAGGCTGTGGTTTATGTCACGTGCTGCCCTCCCCCATGCTTTTGTAAAGTGTTCCAGCTTCAGGAGTAGCATTGGTCTTCCCAGGAGAACCAGCACACACAGACCATAGCACAGGTCAGTTGTCACCTTTGACAGTAAAGAATGTGGGTGTAAATGGCAGAGCCAGTAAGATTGAGAAAACTTCTGGACCAGCTTCCTAAATTCTATGGAAAAACTCAGTGGGGGTCTTTCAGGGACCTGCTGGGAGAGAGACCTAAGCTGAGATTCCTTGTTGGCCTTTTATTAGCAGCTGTTAATTTACTTTGAGCTTTAATTTCTTTATCTGTAAAATGAAGATGTTACTGCTTACTGGGGTTATTATGAGGATTAAGAGATAATATGCAAAGTGCTTAATGCCTGCCTGGCATGGGTACTTGCTAAATGGTAGCTGTTAATGATCATTTAAGAAGCAGTAACTGTGTACCTACTGTGTGTCAGGTACCTTACAAGGTGTCTTAAACATTCTGTGATTGTAAGATCGCCTCAGAGTAAAGCCAAAGGTTATTGTTTTGGGGTAATGATATTTTAAACTCAGTCATGTTTACGAAACCCATGTTCAAAGCAACTTAACTTTAATAGGTCTTAATTAGAGTTATAACAAAAGTGAGTTTAATGAACAGGGGACTTTGAGGAAGGAGAAGTAAAATATCAAAGATGCATGGGACCGTCAGATAAATGCACCGTCATAGAAGACCTATCATAAATTTTTGTAGTTTAAATTTTCTATAGTGCCTTTAACTCTTCAGTCACATTTTAAACTCTAGTTATGACTTTATGACAGAATAATATTGTGTCAGAGAGCCTCAGAACATGTCGGGTGTTCCTAAAGCTTTGGAGACTATAAAATTGAAGTAGATACCGTAAAACTTCATCCAGGTTTTCAGGCTGTGTATTAAAGAAGTTTCAGACTCCAAAAGATTACTCAATGGTCAGCCGAGTTGGTCTGCCGAGTGACTGAGGTCAGGGGCTGAGCACCTTGGACTCTTTAATTTCTCTTAGGTAGTTAAGATTGAGTCATCTCCAGAGGTGGAAGGTATATGATGATGACGGTGGGTATATCCAGCCTATGAATCATCACTCTTAGCTCTTCTGGGAAGAGATGGAGCTATATATGACCACAGGGAAGAACCTAGAAGGAGATCTATAAGAGATAGTTTCATGAAGTCATTTTGGATTTCTGCCAACCATCATTTTCTTTATGGGGTCTCTCTCTCTGATCACCACCGTCTTCCAGAAATGCTCCAGGCCCACTGTCTGTTCTGTTCTGACCCTTACTAGGTTTGTTCTTGACTTTTCTCAGACCTGTCATGTTCCGTCTCTTAAAATCATATTTTCTGAACCAGAGATTATCTAGTCCAACTGCCTCTCTTTACAGACCGAAGCTGAAAGTTCAGCTTGAGCAGAATCTTAACAGAATGTGGATTTGAATTTGATGTCTCTGACCCATGCTGGTACCATCTTTAAATAGAAAAGCCAGAAATGTTCCTCAGACCTGGAGAAATCGGCAAGCGTCTGAATTTTGGAAGTGTACTATATTGTGTTGATTTATCAAACTGCTTTCCTATATGCATAGGCCAGGGCTATCTATTTAAGTATTGGTGCCTGGACTCTTACTATTGATGCTATTCCAGCTGGCCTTGGAACAAGTTCTGGGTCCGTCCGTCCTTTGCCTGCCCCCACCCCATTCCCTTCTGAAAAAGCCCAGTGAAGTGTGGCTATAGCTAGCCAAGAATCAGAGCTGTATTCAGGATGTGTACCTAAGCACTTGCTTCCTTGCATTTATTCACTCGGAGTGCCATGTGGCCCAGGGCCATCTTCCAGGGATTGCTGGGTCACCTTGAATGCTAAGAGTAGAGAAAAAGCCAAAACGGGCAGCGAGACTTACAGGAAGTCTTAGGACTCTGCAAGAAAGCAGAAATAGGCAAGTTTAATTTTAACACAGGCTGGTGTGAGACCAAGTAATGACAGGATTGGGGAAAAAAAGGGTCAACATATTTATATGGTATAAATAATTTGTTGAGGAAGTCAGGTTAAATGCTTATATAAAAGGATTCCTTTATTATAAAGAAGCGGTTATCCTGTGTTCTCAGTTATATAGACTCTCTTAGCATAACAATATATTGAGATTTAATTTAAGCTTTAATAACCAAATAGTACCAGAATTGTGGCGCATGGTTCCCTCAAGACCTCGGCTCACCATGTTACTGTGGACAGTGAGGCCAGTGAATTATTTGGTATTTTCAAGAGGGACAGTGAGACAAAACAGAAAATACTGTCGTAGGCTTAGATGACAGGGTCAGTTGTGCCTGAAACACTGATTTAGTGCTGAATTGGCCCATTTTAAGCATATAATCATAGCTTAAGAATCAGTTTAAAATTTCCCTATTCTACACTAAAGCAATGTCTTAACTCCTTTGGATGTCTGTAGCACGTTGTGTCTGACAATTCTGATGGTTTGTGCTTAACTGTTATCCACTATCTTTACGAGATGATCTAATCTCTCCCAACTGGATTATAGGTTGTGTGAGGGCAGGGGTCTTACATTCATTTCTTTGCCTGCTAGCACCTAGCATATGCCTTGCAAATACAATAGAGTCTGATATTGTACACTCAATTTAACCTGTGAAATCAACTCTTTTCTGCTGAGGGTGAAGAGGGAGAAATCCCTTTCTCTAACCCTTCGCCCTTCCTTGCTCAGGCCTCGGTGTCTTCTGCCTCCGAGGAAACAGAAGCTATAAGCTTAGCGAAGAAACACACAAGAAGTTAATTCTTGGTTTTTGATTTTTCAAAGGCAGGGGTTCCAGCTAAGGGATTTTCATGAGTGATTTTAAGTTACACTTGGCTTTTGCCCTAAAGGCAGACTTTAGAACCTAACCCCAGAAATACAGGCTGACCTACACTGCAGTGGTTATTCAGGACTTGCTGAGGTGGTTGGTTGTTATGAGGCTGGATAGAGAAGGATGGCTGTGGAATAGAGATCCTTCTGAGAGCAAGTTGACGGGAGTGTGGGAGTCAAATGGAAGTGTGCAGTACATGTGTGAAGTCACTTGTGAATTGATAGCAGTAGGTTTATTTCTTCAAGGATAGTAAGGGAATCTTGGATGTATTTAACTCTTTCGGTAGGATGGTGGGAAGGCTGCTTCCCCACTCCAGGGGTGAGCCTGGGAGCCATAGTGTGGGATCTGGGAATCTGTGTAGCACCCCCGCTGGCTCCTGGGAGGATGATGGTAAAGATTAAGTACTGCAGCAGTGGGAAGTGGATGTAGTCTCAGTCCCCAGTGCCCATCTTCCCTTTCTGGGCTTGGGTACAACTCAGGAATCAAATAACTTTATATCTGGAAGGAAGCTTAGGGGTTCTGAAACCTGGCTGGTCTTCAGGGTAACTACTTGGGCAACCTTTTATAAAAGTGTGATTCTCAGCCCAGCCCAGATCTGTTACGTCAGTTTCCATAAGTGTGCTCCAAGAATCTGTTCTTAAAGTCTTCTTCGTTTGAGTCAGACTAGCTTTTCTCCTTTACACAGAAGGCAAAGTATAAAGTAGTGACTAAGAGCAGAGCCTAGAGCCAGGTGGGATGAAACCCTTTTCTGCCATTGACTAGCTATGACTTTGTGCAGGATTCCTAACCTTCCTAGGCCTTCCTGCCTTCAGCTGTGAAGCTAGGATCCTCGCACATTAGAGTAGTCCTGGTCCAGAGGGAACACTTTGTGTTTGTTAAATAGGTGAGGAAACCAAGACTGTAAGAGGTGCAGTGGCCGTAGCATGTTGGGCAAACTTGGTCTTCAGTCTTCATCTTCCCTGCTTCCCGGTCTGTGTTGTGTGTGTGCTTTCTCCTTTTAGGTTTGGTTTTCATCATGTTTAAGTGTACATTCTCCCTTTCTTCCATTCCATTCTCCAGTTGGAAAGTGTGTCTCAGAAGAGCCGTGCCTTCTACTTAGCAGCCCTTCATAGCCACTAAGCCATAGATAAATCCCAGTGAGGTCTCAGTGTTCAGAGATGAGTGGACAGATGGGTGCACAGACTGGCGGGGCAGTGACTGCGGGCTGGATACCCAAGGAGGGTGGGTGGTGCAGTTACAGGATGGGCTTACTGCTAAGGAATACCACCTATCTGGTTTCCAGGCCTTCTTAGACCTCTATGACCTTGAAAGCACCCCCACACCCTCATCCCTAGGAGGCTGGATAACTTGCACAACACCCAGGGCAGGTTTGAAGACGATTTATTTTTCTTAGTTTTTTGCTTGGCACTAATGTTTGCTAGGAAGGAGCTTGTGGATTATTGATGACAAGACTGCCTGAGGTTGGAAAGTAGGTGGGCAGAGTATGGAAGTAGTGTTTCCTTCGCAGGTTTGTTTGTTAAACTGGCATTTAGATTTACAGACACTGATCTCTTGGAACTAAGTTAAAAGGCTAATTGTTAATTAGCCCTGAACTGGGGCAGGTAGATGGGCCTCTCACCAGCGTGGGTCCCTGTCAACCTAATAACAGGGCTTGATAACCACCATCAAATCTGCTGTCTGGCTTTTCCGGTTAGATAAACAAAGCAAGATGATCTCAAACCAGCGTACCGATTCCGAGGTTGGCATGTTTGTAGAAGACTGTTTACAGGCCACAGTGTGGCAGCAGACCCTCCCCAGTTCAGCCCCGTGCCAGATTCCAACGTTGGGTCCCACTATCGCTTCATCTCATCCTAAATTGGCAAGAAGACTGTTTAGAAAACGAAGTCTCTCAAACCAATTAAATGGTGAAGATGACTGTTCTGAATTAGGGGAATGGGAGGAAGTACCACTAAATGCAAGTACAAAAGGCAAAAACTCGTGACGTGGAGCCATGGGTATCTGCTTGCATGTTTATTTGCCAACCGGCTAGTATATTTTGCATGTCATACAATCTGAAACTTACTTTTTTGAAAAGCCATTTCAGATATAGTATAAGAAAAGCCTTTGAGAGAAACATGCTTTCTAAGCCTGGGAGTATAGAAATAAAAATAAACTTTGCAATAATTTGAAAGGGGCACACTGGTTAGTGATTTGAAGAGTAAGGAAGCACCCGGTAATGCCTCTTTACCCAAGAGCTGTGTTTGCGTTGCTCGGTGATATCAATGTCACTGTGGTTTCTTCATTTTGAAAAGGACGTTCATTTGTACTGAGGTTGTTTTAAGTGTGTGTGTTTGAGAGAGATGGAAATGATAATAAACATTTCAGACCCAGAGGGTAGAATGTCACCGAACCTAAGCTTTCCTGAGCCAAATACCTCCTTTGTTCTTGCAGAATCAGGAGCCCTTCTCTTGCGGATATGCTGCCATTATGATAAAGTATTGTGATGTAAAGTTAACAAGAGGATCCTTATCCAAGTGAATCACAGCCAAGGGGTGGAATGGTTGGCCTCTGGCATGGATGCCCCATTCAGCAGCACTGAGAGTTTGGAGTTGTTCTGTTCTCCTTCCTCCTTGCTGAAGGTAGTAAGAAATCCTCCCTAGGCCCCATTCCCCTGATATATCTTGTTGGGTGATGGCCTGTTACTGGCAGTGTGATTATGTATGTCCCTTTAGAACAAAGGTATCAAAACAATAAAAGTTGTGAAATGGAAATGTTTAGAATTCTGCAAGGCTCCAGAGAGATTAGAGATAGGTAGGAAAAAGGCCATTGTTTTCCAATCAAAGGTGCTGAAAACCTGTTGATTGGACCTAAGGAATCCAGCTTTGCTGTGATACAAAACCCAAGAGTTTTCTTTTTCTTTCTTTCTTTTTTTTCTTTTTTTTTAAACAGTGTCTCATTCTCTTTGCCCAAGCTAGAGTGTAGTGATGCGATTTCACCTCACTGCAGCCTTGACCTTCTTGGGCTTAGGCAATCTTCCTACCTCTGCCTCCCGAGTAGCTGGGACTACAAGTGTGCAGCACCATACCCAGCTAATGTTTTTTGTATTTTTAGTAGAGTCAGAATATCACCATGTTGGCCAGGCTGGTCTCGAACTCCCGGACTGTGGCAATCAGCCCGGCTTGGCCTCCCAAAGTGTTGGGATTACAAGTGTGAGCCACTGTGTCCAGCCCCAAGAGTTTTCAAAAAAGGAAGAGTTCCAAGAGGCTCAGAAGTGATCAGGTGGACATGCAAAGACATAATTCTAGGAAAGGGATATTATTAATATTTGCCAGTGAGGCCTCGTTACTGCTGTTGAGACTAGGCCCAGGTGCTGACTTAAGACAATACTTTGAAAAAGTTGAGAGGCTTAAAGACCTGGGTGATGAATGAAGAAGACTTCCATGAATTTACAAGTGCAAAGAGAGATGGGTCTGGGCACTGCTGGGCCTTTTAGAGGCGCAAGGACAGTGGCCTTGGGGAAGGCTGAAGGAGACACCTATTGAATTAGATGGTGCCAAGACTGAGGGAGGACTTTTGGGAATCCCAGACTAGAGAAGTGTTTTAATGCCAAGAACATGGGAAAGCCATTTCAGATACTGTATCAGATAAGCCAGCTTAGAAAGAAAAGTACCTTCTAAGGCTTGCCCTCTATTTAGAAAGGGCTGCTACAGAGGTTAACTGAGAAGGGGTTGTAGGAATGTGGAGAGGCATTGTGAGGACCCTCATTCAGGATGATCTGGGAGGTAAGGTCTGAGAGACAATGATCCCTCTCCCCAAGCTTAGCAGCCATGCCAGAAGCCAGCTGAGAAGGTTTTTCAATATTGTAGAATATGTAAGCTCTGTAAGCTCATTTATTTCTCTGTGTGTGTACATGTTGATTTATACTTGTTTTCTGTTTTAACCCAAAAGAAATAGGGATTTTTGTCTTTATTTGAACAACAGGGGAATGTGCTCTAGACCTGCCAGAGAAACCATGGCCAGCTTTTTGGGGTTTTCCTATAGAAATTGTTCATTCAACAGATACTTACTGAATATTTACTATGTATTTGGCATAGTTCTAGTGCTGGGGCTACAGCAGCAAATAGACAACATCCCTGCCTATGTTCTGACTGGGGAGACAAACCATAAACAAAAAAGTGTGTTATGTTAGATAGTAATAATTAATGCAGAAGTGTTAATGCAAGGGAGGGGAGAATGGTTGGTGTGATCTGCAAAAATAAAGTGGAGAGAGGGAACAGGGAGGTACAGATGGGGAGGGAAGTAGTCAGCAATAGGGCCACCTGGGAAGACTTTGCTGAGAAGGTGAAGCTGCCTTCCTGGCAGAGAGAATGGTGAACACAAAGGCCCTAAGGCAGAAGCATGTTCAGGCAAAGCAGCAAGTCTCCTTGGAGGCAGATTGTATAGGGCCTTATGGATCATCGAATGACTGGCTTTTACTCGTGAATGAGATGGGGGAGAGCATTGGAAGGTTCTGAGAAGAGTAGGACATGACCTCACCTGGATTTTACATGGATTTCTCTGGCCTGCTGCCTTGAGGGTAGACTGTATGAGGACAAGGATAGAAGTAATGATACTAACTAGGAGGCTCCTGTAATAAACAGATGGTGCTTTGGACCAATGTGGCAGCAATGAAGATAATAAAAAGTGCTTGGATTCTGGATATGTCTTGAAAGTAGAATCAACAGGATTTCCTGTGGACTAGATATCAGTTGGGACAGACAGAGAGAAGAATGTGTCCAAAGTTTTTGATCTGAGCAGCTGGAAGGATGGAGTTCTATTATGGTTTGGAGAGAAATGTGAGAGGAATAGATTTTGGGGGCAGGGCAGGAGTATGGTTTTAGATGTGTCAGGTTTGGAGTGTCTAGACAACCAAGTGAGTTATTTAGGCAATTGAGTAAGCAGCTGAGTCAGTTTAAAAAATTGAATTTAAAAGCCTGAAATTCAGTTGGAAAGGTTTGATTGGTGATGCAAGTAGAGGAGCCTCTAGGTTGTGCTTAGAATGATGAACTGATGAGGGCACCAAGGACGGGGACCGAGGCCTGAGCCCCATGGTGTTCCTACACATGGAGGTTAGGGAGAGCCCTGGAGACTGACACCTATGGCAGGAGGAGAGGGAGGGAGTGTGTGGTCCTGGAAGCCACATGATGGTGTTTCAGAAAGGAAGTGAAAGATCATTTATATCAAATGACAGTTACTGAGATTTGATCACGAGATTGGCAGTGTAGAAGCCACTGGTGACCTTGTGAGAGCACTGATGGGGAGGAGTGGGAGCAATGCCTAATTGGAGTGGGTTTGTGAGAGAACAGGAGAGAAGGAATTGGAGACCATAGGAACTCTTGAGGGGTTTTTCTGTAGAGGGGAGCAGAGCCATGGGGACTGGAAGGGGAAATAGTGGGTTTTTGTTTTGTTTAACATGGGAGAAGATTATAGTGAGCTGGTTTGATGAAGATGATTCGGTCAAAAAGGAAAAGTTAATGCAAGAGAGGGGAGAACTGTTGGTGTGACCTCACCAACCGAGTAGGTGAGAGAGAACGTACTGTGGGGGAGCTGGCCTGATGACTGGAGCAAGGGTAGCTCATAACAATCAAGAGGAAGAAAGGCCAGATGAGGGGCACCGATGCAGGTGGGTGACTAGTTGTCCTGGTGGAAGGGCACCAGGTTTCTCCATGCTTCTAATTTCTCAGTGAATAATAAGTCATTAGCTCTAAGTTACTCGGTAGTTGTGTAAAAGTTTGCCTCATTGGGAGTAAGAACTTCACTGAGGCAGATGGATGTGGGTTTGAATCCCAGCTCCTTTACATTCTATGGATTTTGATGTTGGACAAATTACTTGTCTTCATTGGTCAACTGGAGGTACTAATAGCACCTACCTCAAAGGGTTGTGAACATTAAAGGTGAGGATAAAGCACTTAGCAGAGTGCCTGGCACATCCAATCAACGTCAACCTTTACTGTTATGGGTCTCTTAAAGTAAGATATGAACGTAATTCCCTCACACTGGGGAGTTTTTGTAGCTCTCTTATGTTTTCAGTCCGGTGGACAGCAGAGGTTACCCTTTGGGGGCCAGGTCCAAGGTTAACTTTCCCTATGGAAGACTGCAACTGGAGGGCAGTCCACAGGCCACCGTGAAGTATACATTGTCTTGACGAAGACAGGAAGGGGAAATACGGGACTTGGAAGAAGAAAGAGAAGATGGCAACATGTCAAAACTCTTTGGCAATCTGCAGACCTTTGTGCTATATTTGAGCTACAGAGAACCACGGCTTTTTATTTTGAGGTCTTACAAGCCTCATTTTAGGTGTGGAGAGAGCTCTTCCCATGTGGGTCTGCAGGTCCAGAATTGGGTAGTGCCTTGGATGGCACAGTATTGGTGTATCCTGCAGGCTGAGTGGACAGGAGGGGGTTGACACAGGGTGCCTGTAGTACAGGGTGGAAGCCAGCTCCGGGAACACAGCAGGAGAGCCAAGGCTGTGCTTCCTATTCCTGCTGGCCTGGTTGACTTGTCTTTGTAATCCTAGTCAATGTATTCAGCATCTCACTGCATATATTGAATAAAAAAGGACACATGGCCTTCTTGAATTTTCAGGAGTGTAGAAAATGAGGTTAAATCTGCACTTTGGGTTTTAAAATATTGTCCTTTTTCAAATTTCTTCTTTCAAGATGATTGGTATAGACCTTGAGGGAAAGCTGAATCCAGAAGGAAATAGAGACTATCTTTGGAATTTTGCAAAAATGTGAGTCATCAGGACTTGGGCATCCATTCCCCTGGTGTGCTGCAAATCAGATATGAAACATCTGCCTGAGGTGGCATGGTGATGGTATAAAAGCTTCATTATAGTACAAAATGAAGTGTGTGCTTATACAAAACACATTGCAAGCTTTTGGTGGTTGCTTTGCAGTATACCTCTATATATGTTCACCTGCCTCCATCATACAATGCTATTGTGAAAATGGCGGGGAAGCACTGACCAGCTCAACCTTTTCTCTATAGAAAGAAGACTGAGACCCAGAAAAGTGAAGTGACAGCTAGTCGGTGGCAATGTGGGCCCTGAAACCTAGCTCCCAGTGCCCAGTCCACCTGATGGTATGCCATACACATGTTCCATTTGGTGAAATAGCCCATTCTTGGAGTTAAACTTGTGCCACATAAATCTTGCCTTTGATAGAATAGTTATCTTGGGTTTTTAAATGTCCCCTATATAGTGGGCTGGGAGAGGTAGCAAATACAGCCACTGTCACCCTTTCCGTGCTTACTAGGGCACTCCAAATGACCATAAAACATTTTTTCAGTGGAGTCTCAGAATTCTTCAGGTCAACGTTGGTCAGCCTTCACTGTTGTGTGGGTATTTGCAAATAAGGCAGCACCTGTTTGCCCTCTTGGCCTTTCTAAATCCTGTGCATATGGAAGGCACCCTATAAATGTCTGCCTGATGGATATGATTCCTGTTGATTTGTGAGCTTCCTAAGAACAAGACGTCAGTCTTGTTCATTTTTGGTTCAAATCTAATACATAGAAATGGACATTCAGTAGGTATTCGTTGAGCTCTTTGATTCCCCAAATACATTAAAGGCTTTTAGAGAATAAGAACCAGGGTAACCATTTCTTTAGAATGATCTTTTACACGCTGGTACTTTGAAAAAAAATTGTGGTAAAATATACATGACAAAATTTTTTTTAACCATTTTAAAGTGTATGATTCAGTACTGTTAAGTATATTCACATCATTTCTTGCCTGGAAATGATGTTGTTTCATATTATGAGGCCATAAAGTATTGATAAGCTAAGCAAACTTTAACTCAATATATGATTGTGCTAAATCATATATCATTAATACTATATTCTAATGTGTATTAGTGGCAATGAAATTAAAAGTTTAACATTTATGGTACAAGTTGAAATTTAGTCTCAAAGCTTATTGTGTGTTTTTCCAATCTGGTTAAGGACTGCTATGAGTTGAATTCAGCAGTTGTATACCTGGCACCTTTGAAAAACCAAGTAATTTAAGTTTTTAATTGAGTAACAGAAAATTGCAAGTGATAAAATGCCTGGCTATATTAGCTTATTTGTCATTTATATGTTGTTAGTACTCCTTAACTCTTGGTAGCTTTAAGATGAAACCAAGAGTGGTTTTAGTTGCATTCTGTGTTTCGGTTGAAGCTGAGGCTTGATTTGTGGCTTTAAGTTTGAAAGGAAGAGACTGTTTGTTCAGGGAACACCAATTGGACTAACAGCTGTCCTTTGTAGGAAGGTCATCTTTAGCTTGTCTTGCAAATACTTTCCTTGTTCATTAATTCCTGCTCCCCACCCTTCTTCCTTTAGAGCCATGTTAATCTATTACCTGGGAGCAGCTCTAGATTCTTGAGTTTGTAATGACTAATTTCTCTGTTGCTCTCATCCTGTTGAGTTTAATAGGCTGTCTTTTTTCTTACTGATGTTTTCATGATGAGATTTCTAATAAGCTATTTGGGAGCTATCAGAATAGAAACTGATAAATATTATATATCTATTAGCTGTCAGAATAAAAGCTTACTGAGGGTTCTGAACTGTGAGGCCACTGAAGGCAGGGGCTTGGGTCTGATTTTTCTGTGTTTGTTTAGAGCTTTAACAGAGCCTGACACTTGAACCTCTTAAAAATATGCTTTAAAATAAATCTAAATTCAGCCAGGCATGGTGGCTCATGCCAATGATCCCAGCACTTTGGGAGGCTGAGGTGGGAGGATGGCCTGAGCCCAGGAACTCAAGGTGAGAGTGAGCTATGATTGTGTCACTGCACTCCAGCCTGGGTAACAGAGTGGAGACTCTCTCTTAAAAAAAAAAAAAAAAATCGGATCCCAGTGCGTAAGACATAGGTGTTTTCATCTGTGAAAGAGAGTAGACACATTCTAGTAATACCCAATGTTTTTGTGAATTTATTTACAATTGAAACTATTTGCCACTTGCAGAAGTTGGGAAGGAACTTGGGGAATGGCCTAGAAAGGTAGACCATCACCCTCATTTCGTAGAATAAGAAACGGAGACCTAGGATTTGTCATAGTCCTGCAGACAGCTACAGACACAGTTGTGCCCACAGCTCCCTTGTCCTGAGTTGTTACTGCTTCATTTTCCGCTAGAACCCCATCCCGCCCTCACCCCTAAGCAGAGGTCCACCTAGCTGATGTGTCTGTTTTTATAAAATGTCACCAGAAGCTTAAGCACATCTGTTTGTGTCCCACCAAACTTGTCTGAATCTCTTTCTCGTCATAGAGAGGTGCCATCCTGAGTTGCTCAGATGATAAACATTTCTCCATTAGAAACTAGGCTTGGATTTGCCTGTAGCCACAAATCCAGAAGCAGCTATGTGTTCCCCATATTGGTCACCAACGCCTGCGTCCTGTTGCTGAATAAGGAGTCCTGGTTACCGCCACACCCCTCATTCATTGCTTTAGATTAGATGAAAGGCAGGCGCCTGACTCAGGCCACGACTCACTCTGCTTGGGTAAACCCAGCTCCTCCCAGTAGGAAGTGATTGCCCCAGGCAGGTTGAGGAGTGCCCATGGTATCCAGGACTAAAGCATTTGGACCCTGCAGCTATTTATAAACAGCACTTTACAGTGCTTTCTGTCTGAATATTGGGACTCCCCTGGAATGGACAGATTCAGTCCCTTCTGAAAGGAGGGTGGGTTGAAGGGTGAGGAGTTTGTGTTGGATGTATTTTCAGAGCTGAAAGGTTCCCCTGAGTGCTGTCAGTGCCATGGGTTTATAGGGAAGGTTAGAGTTCCTCTCTCTGATGTCATTGCATCTTTATGCTGTAGCTCACTTGACTGTGGGACTCTGTAGGAAGGCTTATCTACTTTTCAGCTGTTGTACCTCTTTTCTTCCATGTAGTTTGGCCTCTGCCTTACATTCGCTCTTTATTGTAATGCCCTGGTTGCCAGCACAGTGCCTGGCCCACAGTAGATACGTTTTTGTGAGCTTGCTTTACTGATGTGTTGTCATGCCTCTGGAACAGGCTGTAAAAATCAATCTTTGACTCTTTTTGCCAGCAACTGCCTACATAAAGAGAGCATGTGTGAGCTTGTTTTATGCAATTATAAGGTTTGCTTCATGACTTGTGGGCACTGATTTTTTTTTTTTTTAACCTCATTATCTCCGTCATTTTCTCTGCAAGATTTTTAGTGACCCCCATGTCCATGGACTGACTTCCATTTTTAAAATTTCATTTTTATTTTTGAATAGGTAGTACAGTCACATGATACAAATATTAAAACTACAAAGATGGAATGAAAGTCAGCCTCCCAACGTTGATCTCCAGTCACCCTATTCTTCCTGGATGCAGCCATTGTTTCACCAGCTTACTGTGAATCCTTCAGAGCCACCTATACATTTACAAGCAAATATGTACATAGTGGTTTTTTAAAATTTTTTTTTTTTTACTCATTTGCCATGTAGATTCTTCTGCACCTTGCTCTTTTTCTCCTGGTATGTTTTAATGCCTGTTCAATCTTGTAAATAAAGAGCTTCCTAAGTATTTTTAATCTCTGCCTAATACTCAGTTTTGAGGATGAACTATGATTTATTTAACCCGTTTGGGTATTCAGATAATTTCTAATCCTTTGCTGTTAAAAGCAGTGCTGCAGTGAAGAACTTTGTGCTTCCCTCATTTCACCTTAAATGGGGGATTAATTAATTCCTAGTGCAGAGTTGCCTGGCCAGCGTTGTTGTTTTAATGGTCATGGCTGATTCTGGAGGAGTGACTGCCCTCATTCCTTTCTATCCTAACCATCTGATACGACCAAAGGCTACGCTATCAGTGGGTTTAGTAGAGTCTTTTTCAACAATAGAGTTGCCAGCCTTATGCCCAAGCTGTTGGATCCCTGAAGGCTTCAGTGTTTGTGCCCTAGCTGTACTTTACCCTTGTTAAAATGTATGTGTTAAAATTAGAGTGGCTTGTTGGAATATATAAGATTGCATATAGTGTTTCATGTTTCATCACTGTGTTAAGAGTTTACAAAGTTACTTGACATTATTTTTTCTTTTTTGAGACAGGGTCTCACGCCCTTGCCCAGGCTGGAGTACGAGTGGCGCAATCACGGGTTACTGCAGCCTCAACCTGCTGGGCTCAGGTGATCCTCCCACCTCGGCCTCCTGAGTACCTGGGACTACAGGCATGCACCACCACGCCTAGCTGATCTTTGTATTTTTTGTAGAGATGAGGTTTCACCATGTTGCTCAGGCTGGTCTCAAATTCCTGGGCTCAAGTAATCCTCCCACCTTGGCCCCCAAAGTTCTGGGATTACAGGTGTGAGCCACCGTGCCTGGCCCATCGTTTCATTTGATCCTTGCAACACCCTATGAGAAAATTTAGATAGAACGATTTCACAGATAATCCTTAGTGATACTCAGCTAACGAACGGGTGGTACTGCCAGGACTTGAACCCACCATTCTTGTAACTTTCTTGGTATTTCTGGTTGTGGTTGTGGCCTGCCGGTTTGTTATGGGGCAGAAAAGAAGATGGAAGCTTTCTGGAGGTAGCTGCTACAGGCATACACTGTATTATCTCAGCAATAACAAGTCCAAGTAGGACTGATACGGTATACACAAATAAAGAAGTAGTAGTTGCTGAAATATTGAAATAACTTTCATTCTAGTTGGTACAGGTTGAGTATCCCAAATATGAACAACCAAAACCTGAAATGCTCCAAAGCTGGAAACTTTTTGAGTGTTTTTGAGTGCCTGCCAACATGACGTGCAAGAGAAACATTCATTTTAGCATTTCGGATTTTGGATTTTTAGATTTGGGATGCTCAGTAGGTATTAATGCAAATATTCCGAAATCCAAAAAAAAAAAAAAAAAACCAAAACCAAAAACACCCAAAAGCCCAAAACACTTGTGGTCCCAAGCATTTCAGAAACATACTCAACCTGTAAATAGCTCTGTCCCAAACCACCTGAGTTTGCTTCTCTACTTCCCTGGCCACTTTTTCACATAGGAACCCCCCTAATCGCCACATATGTCCCCCCACAACCCAGCAACTAAAGGGGAAATGCCCTCATAAACAAGGAGCCCCTGGATTGTTCTCCCGTGCTATGGCCACCATCTGTGCTTGCTAATTGGTTCCCAAGCCATACTGGTCCCTAAATATTCTTGAATATCTAAGTGCAGGAATGGAGTAGTAAACAATTTAAACGTTTAGGCATATAACTTGATTTCTGTAGGTTTTTTTTTTTTTTTCTGGGACAGTCTTGCTGTCACCTAGGCTGGAGTGCAGTGGTGGGATCTTGTGGTGGGATCTTGGCTCACTGCAACCTTCGCCTCCCAGTTTCAAGCGATTCTCCTGTGTCAGCAGGATCTTGGCTCACTGCAACCTCTGCCTCCTGGGTTCAAGCAATTCTCCTGTCTCAGCCTCCCGAGTAGCTGGTACTACAGGAGCCCACCACCACACCTGGTTAATTTTTTTGTATTTTTAGTAGAGACAGAGTTTTGCTACGTTGGCCAGGCTGGTCTCGAACTCCTGACCTCAAGTGACTGCTCACCTCAGCCTCCAAAACTGCTGAGATTACAGGCATGAGCCACCGTGCCCAGCCAGTATTTATATTTTCTAAATTGCCTTTGTTGTTCACAGTATCCTATTTCTAAATCTGTTTTCTTCTTTTCTTTTTTTTTTTTTTTTTTAAAGAAAAGCCTGAAAGACCTCTTTTGGTTTTTCTTTTTGCTTTGTCTTTGTCTTCCCGGCCTCTAAAAATCTGGGTAGCTGGTCTGAGATGTTGGGACCCAGGACTCGCTCTTTTGTTGCTCCACCATTGGAGCCTCAACCTCAAATTCAAGGTAGTGGCACCTACATTCCAGGCAGCTGCTGAAGAAAGGAACAAAGAACAGAGCCAAAGGCACATGCGTACTGTCTTCTAAGGAAAATATTGGAAGCAGCGGTGTGATGCTTTGTCACGCATCCTGTTCAGCAGGACTGAGTTGTGTGGCACGTCCAGCTAAAGAGGGAGGTTTAGTTGAGTAGTATTTATTCAGGGTGGCCTTACGCCCAGCTAAAAAGTCTTTTACTGTGGGAAAGAGGAGAACTGATATTGGGTGACAGCCAGCACTTTCTGGCAGAGCTACTAAGCCTGTTTCATTTATCTCATTTAGAAAATAAACTGTGACCATATTAATTTCCTTTTCAAAACATTGAAAAATTTGTATTTCCTAAACTATTGGAATAGTAAAATGGGTATGGCGACCCACCAGGTGTGAGCTCATTTAAGACTACCTTTTCTGTTGTTTTTTATTGAAATTATTTTATTGAAAAATGATGGAAAGAAGTTGCTTTTTCCTTTGCAGATGAACTATTTGATAACAGCTTTTAAGAAGTGAATCTTATTGTTTGAGTTAACACTGATAATATTTATGCTTGGTACACTTGAAATATAAAAACCTGCTTGGTCACAACATGCTAGAATTTAAAATTATTAAAAGTGATGAATTAATGATAAAACTTTATTCCCATAACAGAAATTTGCTAAGCATCTACTATGTGCCAGGCACTGTGCAAAGGTCAGGGATAGAAAAGGTGAACCCACAATCCAGTGTATACAGCTTCTTAGGCTTGGTTTCTTGAAAGGAAAACTCACTAGAGTTTGGACTCCAAATCACAGATGTCATTTGGCGACTGATAAGTCGGGTATCTGGTAATTCAGAAGCACAGGAAATGATTAAATGCCACATTTGACAAGATCTGGCAGCTGCTTTGTGAAACCGAAAGAACAGGATTGCTTGGAGACAATTATCAGAACTTGGGCTTTCATTTTTCCTTACTGCAGTAGATAGTGTTTTATTGTGGCTCTTTGAGAGATGTCTTACTGGTATGAATTGCTTGGTCAGCTAAAAACTTTTGAACTAATTTTATTTTTACTTTTTTTGAGACGGAGTCTCATTCCGTTGCCCAGGCTGGAGTGCAGTGGCACAGTCTTGGCTTACTGCAACCTCAACCACCCAGGTTCAAGCGATACTTGTGCCTTGGCCTCTGAAGAGCTGGGATTACAGGTGTGCACCTGACCTCAAGTGATCTGCCTGCCTGGGCCTCCCAAAGTGCTGGGATTATAGGTGTGAGGCAGCACACCTAGCCACATTTTATTTTTATTTTTATTTATTTATTTTTTATTTTGTGAGACGGAGTCTCGCTCTGTCAACCAGACTGGAGTGCAGTGGCATGATCTCCGCCTCCCAAGTTCAAGCTGTTCTCATGCCTCAGCCTCCTGAGTAGCTGGGATTACAGGCGCCCGCCACTACGTCCAGCTAATTTTTGTATTTTTAGTAGAGACGAGGTTTTAACATGTAGACTAGGCTGGCCTTGAACTCCTGATCTCGATTCGCCCAACTCAGCCTACCAAAGTGCTAGAATTGCAGATGTGAGTCACCACACCCAGCCCCAATTTTATTTTAAAATGAACTAGTTATATATTTATTTCTGTACTTCATAAATTTGTGTTGAATCGAAGTGGAATTCTTGATCATTTTAAATGCAGGCAAGTTGCTTTTGTGATTTTTATGTTGTTGCTGTTGTTATTCTTTTGTCCTTGAGGTTATTGAAATTCTTATGTTGGGAGATTAGAAGCAAGTGTTGTTGGACCAAGGTCACACCAAAAATAGATCCTAGGGATAGAACCAGAATTCCAGAATTCTCTTCCTGTCTCCTCCTCCATTTTCCTGATCTGACGACTCTTATTAGCATTCTATTTAAATAGTTGAAATTGATGGTTTTGATTTCACATTTTTCCCCCTAGTACATGGTAAAGACTTTGAACTGAAGGAGTTGAAAGTTGTGGATGTTAAAAACACGTTCTGCTTTGGATGTTCCTTTATTGCGTGAATTCCCTTGTTCTTAATGAGACACACCCATAGTAAAGTGCACTGAGTCAGGTTAAGAACTAGAACCCTCAGGCTCAAATGTCCCATGAGCATTATATTCACTAGAAAATGGGTTTAGTTCTAGCATGCTCTTTCAAGGAGGCAGGAAAGAAGGCATCTTGTGAAATTTCGGGAAGGCCAGGATAAAATTGCTGGTCTTGTGCTCCAGTTAAAGGTAACAGGTATTCTTTGCCTTTAACTTGGCCTTTAGCACAGATCTCAAAGTACTTAATAGATGTTAATTATAACTGACCATGCTCTTGTACAATAGATTTTTTTAAATGAGTAAACTGGGATGTAGTGATGTCATCAAATCAAGCAGAAAGGAGACTCGGTGTGTGGTTTAGAGCAAGATCTGGGAGCCAGGAAGTGCTAGGCACAACTCCTGTTTTGTCACTTAGCAGCTGTGTGACCTTGGACAGGTTACTTGTCTTCTCAATTTGTGTCCACATGTGTAAAATGGGTGGTGGCAATAGTGTCTCTTATATTATTGTTTCTTATAGTGTCTCATATTATTAGGCAGAGTACCTAATATGGGAGCATGGGAGATGATTGCTTTTGGGGCATTATTAACAATAATAGCTTGTTTGCCTCCTTTGACAGTAGGCTATGTTTGTGATTTCTTAGAAGGTTATTAGAAATCTAGTCTTTTGAATGTGAAGTTGTAGTTTATAGTCAAAAGAGAGCCTCAGCCTTTTAACCAACTTTCTGTGTATATATGAAAATTCCAGGCTAGATTTGTTCCACTGTGAATTTCAGATCATACTTGCCCAACTGGATTATCCAGTTAGTATAATTTAAAAATAGGGTTTGGTTTTTCTTCTCCAAACATCCTTAAGGTTACAAAAAAAAGCAGGATCTGCTTCCTGCCCTCAAGGAGTTTATAGCCTAGTAAAGGAGAAGCACTTGCCCTTAGAGATGATGAAACTTAAGTAGAGGTCTTGAAGGCAAATTCATAGGTAAAGGCTGGAGCTGGAGCTTGGTAATTGGTGGTGAGACAGTGTTTATGGGGTTGGGGGCAAGGTGGCAGGAAAACGTGAGCAAAGGCGTCAAAGTCCTTGTGTGCCTGGGAAGTGGGAGGAGGGCCAGCTCCTGGTGGATGGCCAGGGTGTGGCCAGATGGAGGAGGAGGGGGGCTCCCGTTGTGGTGGGAAGAATGCAGCACAGTGGGAAGGGCACTGGGCTGGAAGCCCTACCCATGTCAGGGAATGTCTGAGCCTTGGATTTTTATTTTCTAGAATGAAGATACTTGCCCCCCAATTGCTGAGATATTTGAATAAAAGTGTATGTGAAGGACTTTGTAATTATAGAATGTCCTGCAAATGTAAGTAGTTTGTTTGCTACTTTTTTGGCCAAGAAAAATAGTGGGATGCATGAATAATATATACCTAGGGTTGTATTCGTCCCATTTATTGAATGCCAAGGATATACCAGGTATTGCTCTAGGTGTTGTATCCAGGGAACAGAAGAAGAGTCCCTGTGCCCATGGAGCTAACAGCATTCCAGGGGAGGACAGATGGACAGCTGACTTTCATGATCTCAGACACTGATGAAGATTGTGAAAATTATTACATTGGGTAAATGTGGGAGTGATTTAGAGAGCTGGTAGCTAGGATGTTCAAGGAAGGGCCTCTGTGAGAAGGGGATGGTTGGCTGGGCATGGTGGTTCACGCCTATAATTCCAGCACTTTGGGAGGTTGGGAGTTTGAGACCAGCCTGATCAACATGGAGAAACCCTGTCTCTACTAAAAATACAAAATTAGCCAGGCATGGTGGCACATGCCTGTAATCCAGGCTACTCGGGAGGCTGAGGCGGGAGAATTGCTTAAACCTGGGAGGCAGAGGTTGCAGTGAGCTGAGATCATGCCACTGCACTCCAGCCTAGGCAACGAGAGTGAAATTCCCTCTCCAAAAAACAAACAAAAAAGAGAGAAGAGAGAAGGGGATGGTGGAGTTAGCCCTGAGGAATATGAAAGATGCAACCAGCGAAGATCTGAATCAAGAGTGTTCGGAACCAAAGGAAGTGATTGCGGTGACTCTGAGATGGAAATGAGGCTGCTATATTCAAAGGACAGAAACGGAGTCAATGTGGCAGGAGTGCACACTTGAGGGGGTGCAGCTGGAGAGGCAGAGAAGGGGCCACTCACCATGGGCCTTGTAGAATGTGGCAGGAATTCAAATTTCATTCCATTGACCATCAGAACCCACTGGAGGGCTATAAGCAGAGGAGTGATGTGATACGACCTGAGATGTGCAAAGAATGGCAGTTGCTCTGTGGAGGGTGGGCTGGGGTGGAACAAGAGTAGAAGCAAACCAGTTAAAATGATACTATAGTTGTTCAGGTACGACGTGATGGTGGCTCAGGCCGTTGTTTTAGGAGTTTGCAGGAGCTTGGAGCAGACAGTGAAAGTGGCCACTTTGCGGCAAAACACAAATGAAAGGGTTGATCGCACACTGGATTAAAGTTAGCAGTGAGAAAGCTGGAAAGGAACTACTGAGAAGTAGAGTAAAATGTGGAGGGTAGAGCCTGTAGACTTTATTGATGCATTGGATGTGGGATGTAAGGGCAAGTGAAGAATCAGTGATGACTCCTAGGTTTCTGGCCTGAGCACCTGGGTGGATGGTGTACATTTAGTAAGATAGAGAAGTGGGCCGGGCATGGTGGCTCAAGCCTGTAATCTCAGCACTTTGGGAGGCTGAGGCAGGTGGATCACTTGAAGCCAGGAGTTTGAGACCAGCCTGGCCAGTGTGGCCATCTCAAACCCCATCTCTACTAAATATATATATAGTATATGTGTGTGTGTGTGTGTGTGTGTATATAATATATACATGTGTATTATTTATGTATTTATATAAAAATATATAAACATATCTATATAATGTAAATAAATATATATTTTGTATATATAAATATATAGTGTGTGTGTGTATATATATGTGTATATATATACACATAAATTAGCTGGATGTGGTGGTACATTTCTGTAATTCCAGCTTCTTGGGAGGCTGAGGCATGAGAAATCACTTCAACCTGGGAGGCGGAGGTTGCAGTAAGCCAAGATTGCACCATTGCACTCCAGCCTGGGTGACAGAGAGAGACTGTCTCAAAAGAAAAAAAAATTAAATAAAGATACGAAAGGAGGCCAGATGTGGTGGTGTAATCCCAGCACTTTGGGAGGCCAAGGCGGGTAGATCAGTTGAGGTCAGGAGTTCAAGACAAGCCTGGCCAACATGGTGAAACCCTGTCTCTACTAAAAATACAAAAGTTAGCCTGGCGTGGTGGTGGGCACCTATAATCCCAGCTACTCGGGAGACTGAGGCAGGAGAATTGCTTGAACGCAAGAGGCAGAGGTTGCAGTGAGCCGAGATTGCACCGTTGCACTTCAGCCTGGGCAACAGAGTGAGACTCTCTTAAAAAAAAAAAAAAAAAGATAGGGAATGCTTATGGCGAGCCTGGCTGGGGGAGAAACTGAGTTCTATTTTGAATGTATTAAGTACGAGATGTTAAGTGGAAATGTTTAGTAGGCAATTGAATATCTGAGTATGGAGTTCAGGAGAGAGGCTGGAGCTGAAAAGAGGTGTTTTTGAGAGTCATCGAGTGAATGGAAAGAGGTATTTGGAGAGTCATCAGTGAATGGGTGGTGTTTCCAGCCCCAGGATGAGAGTGCGCAGCTAGAGATGAGGAAAAGGGCTAAGATCAGATGGAGGAGAGAAGCAACCAGCAAGCTTGAGGAGAAATTGGCAAGTATCGACTGACTTACATTCCTCTACCTTGCTGTCCTTCCTCCCACTATTTGGTCTAGTTCCCAACTGAAATCGAATTAGAGGGCCAAAAGTGAACTGGATGTGGGAAGTCACAGAGATACTTAGATCTCTCTGCTCTTAAATTGGAGCAGTGAGCCCACAGTTTAAATTGCTTGTTGGCCAGGTGTGGTGGCTAATGCCTATAATCCCAGCACTTTGGGAGGCCTAGAATTGCTTGAGCTCAGGAGTTTGAGACCAGTCTCTACAAAAAGAAAAATTAGCCAGGTGTGGTGGCATGTACCTGTAGTCCTAGCTACTAGGGAGGCTAAGGTGGGAAGATTGCTTAAGCCTGGGAGGTGGAAGTTGCAGTGAGCTGTGATCATACCACTGCACTCTAGCCTGGGTGACAGAATGAGATTGCCCCCCCCCAAAAAAAAAATTTATCGTGGGGGCAAGATAGGAATGATCATAGTGGATAGTTTCTAACCTTGAAGAATATACAGGCAATGGTACATTTTCAGTTAGGGGAAATAAAAATTAGAAAGGGCTCTCTGCACGGTACCCTCCTAGTGTTACCGTTTGAAGCTCCAGCAGTGAAGAGGAGCCCCTGGTGTTTATTCTCACTGCTAACATTAATCAGGCTGGTGATTGACCCTTACATTTGTGTTTTGCCTCAAGGTGGCCACTTTCACTGTCTGCTCTGAGCTCCTGCAGACTCCTAATAATCCAAGGGACAGAGGGGAGCGGTGGTGTACTGTTCTGGTGTCTACTTTTATGATTCAAAAAATCTGTTCTTTTTGAAATCACATGGTACTTAAAACATGTATATTATCTTCTCTATCGTCTTTTCCTCCCTTCATTTTTACTTTGGTAATTTTACCTATTAAGATTGTGAAGGAACCTGACATTTTAGGGATTTCTTGTAGATGTTGCGATGAAATATGGTTTTGGAATTTGATTTAGAAAGAGGTGGAGTATAGTCCGTTTTCTTTCTCTGGCTCCCTCAACCTTCCAGTTCTTTACAGGTGGTTCATTGCTTTGATTACCAGAGGGCTTAAATGCAGGCTGCATAGTTGATCATGTGACCTGTGAGGTTCCCTTTGAACCTTTGTCCCTGTTTCTGTAAAATTAGGAGCTCAAATGAGATCAAGCTGGGTTTCCTTGGTCTCTTCCAGGGAATAGGGACTGGTGGGAGTCAATGGCAGCAAGTCTTGTCTAAAGGTGTGAGCAGCAACAAAGATACACAGGAGGCAGGAAAGGACCAGGCTTCATTGATGGAGGTGAAGCTTGAGCTGAGATGTAGAGGGGATTGAGGGCTGGGCACGTGCTTTTTGGAGAATGGGCAGCATTTGCACAGTGTGGAAGTACAAACCAAAAGCCTGTGGACCAGCTCCAGATGGTGACCCCATCAATAGGAATAGGGTGATTCTCCTGCATTTTCTCATCTATAAGTAGCCATGTGGAGAATCCAAAGACCAGTTACCAACATTCAAAATTACTAGTGCTGTTAGTTCTGCAAGTGTAAAATTAGAAACAAAGTTCAAGCTTCATCTGCCAAGTTGAAGTTTCCTAAGCGTTCTCTCAAAACCCATGTTAATGGGCTCATTTTGGTGTTTGTAACCTGGTGAGTTCCAGATAAGGGCATTTGCGGTAACTAGAGTTGCCTTTTAAAACCCCTCAGCCCTAGCTTTGGTTTCCCAAATGTGTGGGTATTTGGAGTAAACTGCTGTATGGCTAAGCTGTTAGTAAGCATTCGATTTTGAGAGCCCTGTTTCCTTCGCAGCTCTTACAAATGTATTACCCAGTAGGAATTGCTGGAAATTAGAACCACTGCCTCCTCTAATAAGTCTAGTTAAGGTGGGGAGGTGTGCCCAGTCACAGCACAGGGCAGAGCAGTCACTTAGGGAGCTCAGGAAATGTTTGCTGAATGAAAAGAGTGGAGAAGTGAAAGGTCGTGTTCTCAGCCTGGCAGCTGGCATTTCTGCGTCACTTTTACTCAAAGATTTTCAGACAAAACTTTTTGTTTAAAACAATGCTACATTAATTATAATCTAACTCTTACACAATTGTTTTTAAAAAAATCACAATACAGGGCTTGGTACAGTCACTCATGCCTGTAATCCCAGCACTTTGGGAGACTGAGGCAGGAGGATTGCTTAAGTTCAGGAGTTCGAGACCAGCCTGGGCAACACTGTAGAACCCCGTCTCTACTAAAAATACAAAACATTAGCCACGTGTGGTGGCGCACGCCTGTAGGCCCAGCTGCTTGGGCTGAGGTGGGAGGATTGCTCGAGCCCAGGAGGTGGTTGCAGTGAGCCATGATTACGCACTGCCCTCCAGCCTGGGCAACAGAGCAAAACCCTGTCTCAAAAGGAAAATCACAGTACACATGGAATACAAAGGTTTTTTGTTTTTGTTTTTAAGAACTAGAGCCTTCGAAGGAGCATGTGGCTTGCTGGTATTGGGCTGAAGGATGATTGCGTGGGGCCCATCTGGATAATCCAAGATACTTTCCTGGGCAGGGGCATTGACAGGGATATTCCCTACTTTCTTCCACCTTTGGTCTACTTTCGAAATGGTTTAAGGTTTCTCAATGTTTTAAGTCTGCTGTGTTGAAATTATTAAAACTGGAGTTTGTCTTTTAATTGTGTAAATTACTTGGCTTTTTCATTACAAATACCCCATTGAATATCCTTTAAGTGCTAGACACTGAGCTGGATGCTAGGTGATGCAACAGTGACCAGGACAGGTGTGGCCCCTGCCCCTACGGAGCTGACCTTCTTAGGGAGGGAGAGGGACAGTGAGTAAGTGATCTCACACACAGTTGTATAATCACTAACTGTGGCCATTGCTCTGCAGGAAAGGCAAATGATGAATTAGAAGAGGTGGGACCTGATCTAGCCTGGAAAGTGTGGCAAGGTTTTTTTTTTTTTTTTTTTTTTTGAGACAGAGTCTTACTATGTTGCCCAGGCTAGAGTGCAGTGATGCCATCTCGGCTCACTGCAACCTCTGCCTCCTGGGTTCAAGTGAATCTCCTGCCTCAACCTTCCGAGTAGCTGGGACTACAGGTGTGCGCCACCATGCCCAGTTCATTTTTGTATTTTTAGTAGAGATGGGGCTTCACCATGTTGGCTAGGATGGTCTCAATCTCCTGACCGCGTGATCCGCCCACCTCGGGGAAGGTTTTTAAGCAGAGACATGAAGGGGTGAGTAGGAGGATGCCTGGAGGAGAGAAGAAACTGCAAAGGTCCTGAGCCAGGAGAGTGCTGGTGGTTGGAGGGGTGTGAAAGAAGCCCAGTGCAGTTCAAGGGTAGAGAGTGATGGAGAGGGTTAACCCAGAACATGCCCTTTGGAAATACTTAACCTGAAATACTTTTACCTAAGCCATTGTTAGGATCTGAGTTCTTGGTGTCTGAGCACAACTGAATGCGAATAAAAGGCTGTTTGGATTTCCTGCTGTGGACAGCAGGATGCTATTCACAAAGAAGGCTATGTCCTGACCCTCCAGACCTGCTGCTACATTAGCTTAAATGGCAAAGGGGAGTTAGGTTGCAGAAGGAATCAAGGTTGCTCATCAACTGATGTTAAATCAGGGAAGTATCCTGGATTATCCAAATGGGCCCAGGGATTCTTGTAATGTGGAAGAGGGAGACTTGAAGATGCTAGCCTGCTGGCTTTACAGATGAAAGAAGGAACCATGAGTCAGGGAAAATTTTCCTGTTGGGCTCTAGGCTTAGTACCTGAGTGACGAAGTAATCTGTACAACAAACCCCTGTGACATGAATTTTCCTATATAACCTGCATGCGTACCCCCGAACCAAAAAAAAAAAAAAGGCTGGAAAGGGCAGGGAAACAGAACCTTCAGGAAAGAATGTTGGCCCTTGGCCTTAAGGAATTGTGAGATAATAAGATGAAGGCTATTATAATAATTATGTTTTAAGCTACTAAGTTTGCGGCCATTTGTTACAGCAGCAATAGAAAACATTCTGCCTACCCAACTCAAAGTCTCATTGCATAGGTGGGTGTTACCACCAAGTCACTTGGCGGTGACGACCTCTGGTGCTTGCATTGCCGCTCACAGAGCAGTGGAGAGTGGCTCTTACTAATCACACCTCCAGGTAAATATTGCTCAGTAAATACTTATTGAGGGCCTGTCACGTGCCAGACCCTTCTCTCCAGGCTTGGGATAACTTCTGGGTGAAAACAGTAAGATGTGTGCCCTCACCAAGTTTCATTCTAGATGCCTCTCAGCCCTGCCCCATGCAGAAGGGCCAGCAAGAGTGTGAATTTCACATCCAGACACCAATCCTGACTGCGGCTGCTGCTAAACAGTTGTGAATAGCAGTGACTTTTCCCTGAAAAAGAAGTCCCTTCCTTAACTACTTGTAGGAAAACATATACTGAAATAGTTTCCTTCTAGGTTATTTTGAAATGATTCTTTGGGACTGATAAAATGGGACAAACTGAATACAATATTTGCTGAAGCATAGCTCATTACTGCTGGATAGAACTTGTTGTGAGTACAGAGTTCTCAGATGTCTTTTTAGATCTCCAAGTCAGTCACCAAAATAAGGAAAACAGTTTTTTCATAAAGTACACACACACCAACATACATACAGGCTAGAAAGCCTGATATGAGGTGTTAGTCTGGTAGATTGATTTCTTGCTCAAAGGGAGAAGAGTTTACAGAGGCAGAGGCACAGGTTTTGGATAAACGCACAAACAAGCTTTAACACCTCCTCCACTTTTTTTTTTACCAAGTGGGGAAGGCAGGGAAGGGGGACCCTTAACTAAAGAGAGGAGGGTAAACACTGAGCAGTAAAGGCAGCCTACCAGGTTTGCTGAGGGCAGCCAGGAAGTGGTAGAGGCTGTGGACATTCCCTGTTAATCACTGGCCCTTAGAGAGCAGGCACTTCCCCCTGTAGCCAGAGGAGGGACAGTACTTCTGTCAGTGGATACCTGCAGGGTCAAGCTGCGGGAAAGGAGAAGGACTCCTATAAGGCCAGTGAGTTTTGACCAGATGAGCTTACCCTCGGGTATCCTGATCATGTGGAGACTGGCCATATGGCTTCCCAGATCAAAATAACTCACCTGTGCCTGTGAAACCATACCAGGACCAGATGCAGCCACACTGTTGAGATTTGAAGTGTGGCGCTACTGAATTCAAGCTGCTGCATCAGTCAGGTTTCTTTGCCAGCTTTCGATCTGAGGCTAGGGTGACTGTATCATTCGTCTTCCAAACTAGGACACTTTTAATGAATGGGAGTGGAGTGAATGTTCAGTTTTGAGACAACAGGTATGACCCAGGACTCTCCTGGGGAAACCTGGACATGTGACCAGCCTAGCTAAGGCTAGAAGCGTTAACCATTCCATAGGATGGTCTGATGACCCAAAATGGCTCAGTACAAGATAGCCTGTGTGTGGGAGGGCCTCAACACCCCCAGGAAGACAGGGATTGCCCCAGGTGCCCTTGCTAGCATACATACCCATAGCATAGACAGCTCTCTGAGGTAGGGGTCTAGAATAGGTGTTTTCTTTATAATCTAAATACAAAGCAAGATTTTTTACCCCAAAATTATTCCCCTTGTATTGGAACATTATAAAATTGTTCTCTTATGAGAGCTGCCCTTCTGACTGCTTTATTTTGGAATGACACAGTCATCTGTTCTAAACACCTCAGCTTAATCTAAAAGGACCTCAATCCATTTTAATTGTGGATGCTGATAGAGGTTAACTTTGGTTTTAAATAAAAATAATTTAAAGAAGGAGGCAGGCTGCTGTGGTGGCTCACACCTATAATCCCAGCACTTTGGGAGGTTGAGGTGGGCAGATCACTTGAGGTCACGAGTTCGAGACCAGCCTGGCCAACATGGTGAAACCCCATTTCTACTAAAAATACAAAAATTAGCCAGGCATGGTGGCAGGTACCTGTAATCCCAGTTACTCAGGAGGCTGAAGCAGGAGAATCAGTTGAACCTGGGAGGTGGAGGTTGCAGTGAGCCGAGATCGTACCACTGCACTTCAGCCTGAGTGACAGAACAAGATTCTGTCTCCCAAAAAAAAAAGAGGCAAAGAAATTTAGCTCATTCAGTACTTATTCCTCAGGATTTAACATCGTAATTGCAAGTACTGGATGTTACAAACTTTAAAACATCCTGGAAATGTTCTGGAAACTCAGTTAGGCATTGCTCTCTGATGAAGTAATGTCAAAGAAACAGAGTTTGATTAAAATTGCTTGATGAAATACAAATGAAATTATTTTTAAATGAATGTTAAGTATGTGTGACTTTAAATGTTTGCATAAATTTAGATGATCAAATGTCAGTTGACTTTCATCTGCATTCATAAAGCTTAAATATACATGTTAGCCAAAAAAAAAGTTTGGAATGTTTTTACCCGATAAATTCACTTATTTAGGCATACACAGTATTTGAGGAGTGGTAGCCATGATAAGAGAGACGTTGTGGTAACAGCTGGGGAAAGGCATTCCTGTTCATACTGGGGGAAACTAGGCTGGGTTGAAAATCTGATGCCTGCAAGAAATGATTGTGTTTTGACTTGTGGTTCCAGATGACAAACTAGGTATATGGGTTTGCTTCCTGGCTCCTCAAGGCTCCCTAATAGTTCAGAGAATATGAAGAAGCAGAAAGCAGATGGGATCTGGGCTTATGACCTTAGCAGGGGAAGGAGCTGAGTCTAGAGTTCATCATGTGCCCCTCCCCTACCCCCCCAACCAAGAGTGATCAAGCAAAGCAGGGACTCGGAGAGAGGAGTGGGTCTGGAGGTAAAGGACCATACAGGGGACCACGGAGACCAGGTCTGGAGTAGGGGCTGCTGGCACTTAACACCCTGGCTGTGGGAAAATACCAAACCCATAGCACTTTTTAGCACTTTTTGGGGGCGGGGAGATAGGAGAATGTTGACATGTACATGTTTTACAAAGCTTAAATTGCTTACAGTGCACAAAGATAAAGAATGAATTTTTTTTTTTTTTTTTTTTTTTTTTTAAAGGCAGTCCAGCTGGAGTGCAGTAGTGCAATCTCGGCTCCTGAAACCTCTATCTCCGGGGTGCAAGCAATTTTCATGTCTCAGCCTCCCAAATAGCTGGGATTACAGGCGTGAGCCACCGTACCCGGCCAAGAATGAATTCTTTATAGAAGTAGATAAGGCCAAGTCATGACACTAAAAATAACCCCCAAAACTAGGGCTTCTAGTGTGAATGCTGGGACTCCAAGAATTCAGCTGTCCTCATTCTGGCATTTGAAGAGTGGTGTGCAGTCTGACAGCTAGCTGGCTACCCACACAGCCTAAAGCGAATCCCTGGAGTCAGCAGCCCCACCCAGGACTCCCTTTCAGAATTCCTGCTCAGGGTGAGATCCAGCCAGAAATGGACCTTTTTATACAACATCAGAACAAAAGAGAACAGGGATTATCAGGCATGTGATGAGAGCTAGCAGCATAAAAGGCAGTGGTCGAAGTAAACCAACAGAAAAACTACAAGAAACAGATAATCCAGGAACACAAAGAACTGTAGGAAAACTTCTAGGCAAAATGCTTAGAATTTTCGGAACATGTTAAACCCACAGAATAAGATTAGGATCTGTTATGTAAAAGGCACAATGAGAACAAAGAGCTCTTGAAGACTGCAAATGTGACGGCTGAAATTAAAAATTTCACTATGAATACCAGAAAATACAGTTGAAAAATCTCAGAACCACAGAGAAGGAGGGAAAATGAGAGAAAGGGTAGATTAACCCAGGAAGTTCACCACCTGACTAGTTAACAGAGGTTCCAGAAAGAGGACAGAAAACGTAAGGAATGAAACGATCCACACACAATAAAAAGCTTCTGGGAAATTCATGTCCTAGGTCTGCGGAGTGAAAGAGGTCACACATAGGCTCACCATCATGCTGTTCAGAATGCCTTGGGTGAAGTAGAGAACGTAAAAGTCACCCTCTGGAGCACGGTGGTTCACGCACTTTGGGAGGCTGAGGTAGGCAGATCCCTTGAGGTCAGGAATTCAAGACCAGCCTGGTCAACATGGCAAAACCCCATCTCTAATAATAAAGTACAAAAATCACCCGGGCGTGATGGCGCATGCCTGTAGTCCCAGCTATTGGGGTGGCTGAGGCATGAGAAGCACTTGAACCCGGGAGGTGGAGGTTGCAGCGAGCCGAAATCATGCCACTGCACTCCAGCCTGGGCGACAGAGGGAGACTCTGTCTCAAAAAAAAAAAAAAAAAAAAAGTTATCCTTTTGAGAATCAGACTAACACCAGAATTTCCACTGGCAAAACTGGATACTAGAATTAATTACAGCAGTGCTATCAAGTTTCTGAAGAAAATGTTTTTCAACCTGGAGTTCTACACCCAAACTACCATTCAAGAGTGAGAGCAGCATAAAAACATTTTCATATATGCAGTCACTCAGTTTACCTGTCATATGCTGTTAGGACAATATTTAAGAAAGTAGTTCAAACAAAGGGGAACATCAGGTCCCAGATCAAATCCAGTCACCCCAGGATAGCCGTGAAGGACTGTTCCAGCATGATCCTGTGTAGCAGACCCGGCAGAGAATCAGGTCTACGTTGCAGCAGAAGGGTCCAGGGGCTCTGAGAAGGGAGTGTGAGCCAAGATGAGATCCTGATTTAATGCAGGTATGGCTTGGGAGCTCAGAGAAGATTGAGGCTTAGATAAGGGTGAACGATACAAGAAAAAAGAAAGGCAATGAGAAAAGCCAAGGAAAGCAAGAGTCATGGTCCAAATGTGAAGTACATAAAGCAATTGATAGAACGTAAGAATAGCAAGTCTGTTTGACCTTAATGCTAAGAACAGTTTCCCTTGAGGCCAAGGACTTCTGATACTGCTCCCAGACAGAAAAAGGAAAATCTAAATACAGTTTGGTTCAGCACTGAATAATATTTATTTGGCTATGTAAAAGAATAGATGACTGAATTGTGGTTAAAAGACAAAATGTGAGTGGTAATAGGTCCTGTAAGTGTAAAGGTGTAGCTGGTAGATGGCAACACATGGAGAAACTAACAGGAAAGTTTGGAAGGAAGAATCGAAGTGCTGATAGCTTTGTCTCAATAACTAGGGAATCAAGATTTTTGTCAAAAGTTGAAGGGAAAATAGAGGTTTAAATCTTCAAAACGCAGAGTAGCAAATAGAGGAACTAAATCTAGTTATTAAACATAGGATGGGAAGTGGCAAGCAGTTTGTTCTTTCCTTGTCGTATTATGGGGCCAACAGTAATTGCCTAAAGCTGATAAATCAGTACATATATAATAATCCAGAATTATGGAGAAGTAAATCCAGAATGAAAAGAGGTTTATCCAGAGTGTGGGGCTTAGGATGAGTTTGGAATCTGTTGCTTTCTACCATTAAGTCCTTTATTTTTGATTTCCTATCATTTGTACTTACTACTTAAGCAAAAATTAAATCCTGAGTTTGAAAATGGGTTAAATGTAGAGGTGACACAATTGCCACAGTATTTCTACTTTCTAACTTTTTAGGTCTTAATTTGGACAAACTAAGAAGGCTGTGTTTTAAATTAAGCAATAAGAGTGTTCTTGTTCTAATGGTGCAATATTTCATGTTTCCTCTGACCAGCTTGCATAGCTAGGGGCAGAATCTTTAATCCTTGAGGAAATGAATTACTGCCAAAGACAGTGAAGCAAAGCTGCCATTGTCCTTGGAGTTTTAAAAGTGTCCCAGTGTTTGAACTTTTGAAGTATTTTTGCAAAAGTATACCAGCTCTCTTTGGGGGAGAACTTGAATATATGAAACGGGTGTGGCTTACTTGAAGAATTTTGAAATAACCTTGTGTTCATAGCATGATAGTGAGTCCTGAGTCTTTGTGCCCAGAGCTCTGATTATACTCCAAAGATCTGAATTTATATCATATCCCCAGTTACTGTTATACTTATATCGTTAGATTTTTACATTCCATTTAAGAATTTCAATGTTTATTTCTTATCTTTAAAGATGATATTGTGGTTTATGAGTTTTGCCTTTTAAGTGTGGGTTTCTGATATGTTGAAATCCCAAGGCAGTTTTTATTTCAGTGCAGCTTTAAAATTCAGTGGAGGTCATTGTCCACTGGCCGGTTGTGAAATGATCTTAGTTCACACCCAGATTCTTGCCCTGTGTTTAGATTTTCTTGCCTTGACTGGATATGGGAATAGACCTCTTAGGCTCTGCTCTGTTAATTTCCACCACTTCCCTACAAATGCCCTAACTCATATCCCTTGGTCCCTGTCACTCTAAAGGTCGAGTTGTCACATAGCTCTTACTTCCTTCATACGTACTAGGACGGTCAGTAATGAGTGCTGCCGCTGCCCTGGTCCTAGGAGTTGCTGCAAGCATCCTGGTGGTGCCCAGAGAGTACCTGCTTTTCACACTGAACCATCTGGGTGGCCTGGGTCCAGTTTTTGGCATTTAAGGGCCTTGGAGGGAAGGGGAAGAAAGCTGGAATTTGAGCATAAATTGGATTTTGTGTGGGCTGAGGGTCTTCCTAGGTGTAGACTGTCCCTCCTGGACCTGTACCCACTCTGCTAGCTCAGGAGCCAACTGTGTTCTGAACAGCTTAGACCAGCACCCAGACCCTAAATGACCTAGATTAGGAAGTAGATAGGTTGTTCTCTGCTGTCATTGTTTGGACACAGCTCTATTTACCTTATTTATTGTTCCTGCTCCCCATAGCCTCAGCTAATGGGCTGTGTCCTCCTGCCTTTAAGGCTGGTTCCAGGCAGAATTTAAGAGCCTTTGCTTGTTTCCCGAACCAGGGAGTACAGCTTTACCTTGAAGATGAAGGCACCTCCAGTTGCAGAATGTGGTTGGGGTTACTGTGTTCTCTCATCAAGGTGTAGCTTTACCTTACCTTTTGATGATGGGTTCTGCCACCTTATCGCAGTGGGTTGCAGGAGACCAGGTGCAACCGGAGCAGGGGCGCCCTCTGCTGCTGGGTGTCTGCTCTTCTTCCCACAGCCGCCTAGGGGATTTGTGAGGGGCAGTGGAACACCCCTGCTTCCTCCATCCCCTGCAGGACCACCCCAGGTGGAGGAAGGACAGTGCCAGGACCATGTGCAGGCAAAGCCTGCCCAGAAGCAGTGCAACAGCTAAAGTTATTCACCGTGGGTACGTTTCTCTTGTTTGCAGGTCTCTTCTCGAATCTGTTGTTCTTTTCCCCCAAACCACCCTGCTGCCCCCATCCTTCCGTGTGGTCTGCTGTCATCTGCAGTAGCCACCACATGTGAGACACGATGACCTCTTCTGCAAGAGCTTGGTGTGGGCATTTGTGAAATTTCGTCACCACACCCCCTGTAACCAGCCAACAAATTCGAGTCAAATGCCTGTTCTTTGTCCCACACATATTAGTTACAGAGAGTGGAGAACAAGTAGCAGATAGTGGCTGGGGGAAGCCAGCCCACTCTGAGGGACTGGGCATGTGAATGGAACAACATCCACAGCTTTTTCTAAACCACAGGACACCCAAAAGCAGCTGTACCCTGCAGGGCATGGCAGGCTGCAGAAGCCTGGGTCTCAGGGTCACTGACCCTTCGTCCTTTAGTACTGCTGACCAGGCTGCCGATCCTCGACCCCTTCTTGTCACCCCATCGTGTGCTTCTCCCTTTCCTCTGGCTCTTTCCCTTGCAGCCTTTGCATGTGCTGTGCTCCTTACCTGGCCACCTCCAGCCCCACTGTCATCTCTTAGTGACATCCTCCCTTCCTCTCCAGCAGGTGCTGGTGCCCACAGCACTCTGTTCCATCCTCTCATTACCTCTAGCTCCCTGTGGTTTCATGACGTCATGACCTGTTCACGGATCAGGCTTCCCCAGGCCAGAGATTGAGGAGTGGGGGCAATTCCTTATTCATCCTAGGAGGCTCTTCATCAGTGTTTGTTGAGTGAATACGTGAACGAATGTGGGAATGGGGTAAACAGGAAATAAGCCCTGTGTCTGCCTTAGGTAGCTTGGGTGTGGGTGAGAAGAGGAAGTGGTTAGAGAAGACACACGGTCAAGACACTGGGACTCCTGTGCTGCTTTTTCTAAGGCTTCTCTTTGCTGGTGGTTACTTTAACAGGAAATCTCTTACCCAGCCTTCACCCAACTGCAATAATGTTTTCCTTCCTTCCCTCTACTTATCTCTATTATCTTAACTTTATCAACATTATCAACATACAGAACAGTTTTGATTGTGATGTTTTATTTGTGTAAGTTTTGCCCTTTCAACTAGGTTGTAAACTTGAAATCCTGGGTTTTACTTCCTAAGCAGCTTTGTAAAGAAATGGAGACAACATTGCACCAAGGTAATTTTTGTCATGGCCACCTACTAGCTGTGAGATCTTGGGGGATGAGTAATTAAGCTCCTCAAGGTCTCTGTTTCTTTATCTGTAAAATGGGAGGACTGGTCTCTCTCAGGGGCTTCCAGTGTGAAAAAGTCCTGGGGTTCTGGGCCTCTGATCCTGGCACCCCACTTATCCCTTCCAGCGCCCACCACATGACTCCACCTCTGACATCTGCCAAGTACAGTAACTGAACACATTCACCTCATAGTCTGGGCCAGTTCACCTCCCAGGTACTTGTTTGTTGGTGTTCCTGGTATCAGGGACATCACTGGAATAGGTGTGGGGCAGACCTGTGGGGACCCTGTGGCCCCAGCCTTGCCTCTGTCCTCTGTCAAGCAGGTTCAGGCACCAAGGACACTGCTCCAGTTCTGTGTGTCAGTTCTGTACCTTGGTGTGTGCTGTTTTGTTCCTTCAAATGTAGGGTGAGTTTGGTGGTGGAGGCTGACTCTGACTGTCCAGGGATCTGGGAGGAAGGACAGTGCTGGGGCTATGTGTTCTCCATGAGCCACCCCTCCTTCTCTGTCCGGGCATCATCTGGCCCCCTTTCCTGCTTTCCTGCTTTCCAGGTACACTTGCCTCCCATGGCACCTGCTGTATGATATTGGCTTAAAAAAAATGTTGAATCCTTTATTGGAATGATTCCTTTATTGGAACCCAACAGGCATGAAGGTAATAGAGACTATTTGGTTTGTATTTTCACTTGTTTTGCTTTTGCGTCTGAGATTTGTGGGTTTCTTGACGGCCAGGAGTGGCTTGTTTTCTGTTGTAAGAGGTTGTTGTTTGTACAGGTTCATGTTTCCAGTCCTTTTCCTCAGCTCCAGCCTTGTTTCCAAAACTCTCAGCTCTTGGTTTATCTCTGTCCAGTCAGGTGTGTGTTCTTTGTCTTTGTTTCTTGTCCTAGTTGTTCCATGAGTCAGCCAGGCCTCAGAGATTGTGTAAACCTATGGTGAGTAAAGCTGTTAGCAAAAGAGACCTAGCAACAAGGTCGTTGGGTCTCTAAAGAGCCGTCCAGCTGTGAGATGGTGAAATTTTAAGGACTGTGGATTTGGATTGGGGGCCTCCTTATAGGAGATAAAAACACGCGGTTGGGGAGAAGGAATATTACAGTGCCTAGTACATAAGTGGAGCTACCCCAGTTGTCCCTGAATCCTTTGTGGAAGATTGATAGGATATGAGAGGACGAACTCTTGTTAAGGAAGAACTGACTTGGAAGAACAAACATCAACTTGTACATCTCAAATATATCTGCTTTTTTTTTTTGTCCATTCTACCCTAATAAAACTGGAGGTAAAAAAAGAATTGGAAAGAGGCCAAGGCTGCAAGTGAATAATTCAGTTGAGTTGTATCTTACTTACTGTTTAGGTTCTCCTAATCAGTGTATAAACTGAAAATCTAAGATACAGTCAGAATTACTCTCAAACTACCTCAAGAAGGCACAGTGTTAGAAACTGACATATTATTGCTTATTACATTTGGTGTGGCCATTTTTTCTTCCCATTGTCACAAGTATTTGGTTTCTTCTCTTGAGTTTCATATGATATCCCTGGCATCATAGGGGCTTAGAGGTTGTATTCTATGAAGAGGGTGTGTTTTAAACACCAGATCATACCCAGCAAGAAATGCTGATACCATCAGAGACGGGCCTCTTTTCCCTGTTTTGGCCTCCCCTCTTTGGCCTCCCCTGTGCAGTTGTGTTTGTGTGTTTTACGTGAACCAGCCATAGGAGTCTACATCTCACTCACTGCTTAAGCCGTGGAAGAATTAGTGGACTCCTAGACAAAGAATAATCCCATTATCTCCTAGTTGGGACTGATTTACATGTTAAATGTATATTAAATTCACATCTTCAAATTGTTTCTGTTTCATCAACAGGTTGCTCGTGGGGGCCCCGCGGGCAGAAGCGCTTCCACTGCAGAGAGCCAACAGAACTGGAGGGCTGTACAGCTGCGACATCACCGCCCGGGGGCCATGCACACGCATCGAATTTGATAACGATGGTGCGTTCCTGTCCCTCACTCAGCCTTCACTCTGGCAGCTTGCCTGTACTTTTTCCCTGAGGGAGGAGAGTGGGGACAAACATTTATTCTTGTAGAGAGGACCTCTTTTAATTGCATCAGCCTTGACTGTTTTTTATTTGCCCTGAAAATCCTTCCTTCCTTTACTTTCTAAATCATACTGGGATGCTGCGTGTTTTGCTGTTCCTCCTAACCATGGTTACTAAACCAATATGGTGTAGGGATGTTGCCACCTAGTGATGTGTTGAGATTCTGCAGGGGGTCGTGGAAAAACTGATTTCGTAGCAATGAAGAGAATGAATGAGCGTATCTTGTATTCATCAGCCAAAAGTTCTCACATGCTGTTAAAATATTTGGGAGAAAGACAGTTTTAAATATCAGACCCCTTTGGAATGAGAGCTGACTAACAGAGCTAAAGTTTTCCCTACTGTCTCATATAGAGACTTGTTTTGTTAAGGACTCTGGATAGGTAGAAGATACCATGAGGTAGACATGTTGACATCCAGTGTACCTGGCTTCTTGTAGATGGAGCAGAGCAATTAGTGTACTGAGAAGCTCTAGCCAAACCTCATTTGATATGCTCGGTCTAAGTAGATTTGCAGATTCGTGTTTATGTTCTTCATCTTTTAGAAATAACATTTGTTGGCCAGGCGCAGTGGCTCACACCTGTAATCCTAGCATTTTGGGAGGCCGAGTTGGGTGGATCATTTGAGGTCAGGAGTTCAAGATCAACCTGGCCAACATAGTGAAACCCCGTCTATACTAAAAATACAAAAATTAGCTGGGTGTGGTGGTGCACGCCTGTAGTCCCAGCTACGTAGGAGGCTGAAGCATGAGAATTGCTTGAATCTGGGAGGCAGAGGCTGCAGTGAGCCAGAATCGTGCCACTGCACTCCAGCCTGGGTGACAGAGCAAAATACATCTCAAAAAAAAAAAAAAGGAATAACATGTTCATTTATTAGAAAATAATATGTGTTAATTTTAAGAAACTGGTAAAATACACCTATGAAGAATAAAAAACAAAACCCACTGACAATCTCAGTATATAGACTTACTTTTTAACATTTTGGCATTTTTCCTTCTGGCTAAAGTTGTTTAGTTTCATATTTTTGTAATGATTCAAGATTAAAACTTGTATCTGTATTACTGCTCATCCAGGAGTGCAAAAATTTGGATATAGGTCACACAATGGGTTTAAATTGATACTGAAATGAGCACATGGTGGTGGTTGTGGTCCCCCTCTCTCTGACTAACAATAACTCGCCTGTTTGGCATTGATACATTGTCAGCTACAAGATCCTAAAGTAAATCTGAGTCTTTTTCTCCCATCTCCAGTAAAGAACATTTAATGCTGTTACATAAAAAAATTGGGGAGTATATAGAGAAGTACCCATTTTTTTGTTAGTTTGGATGGTAGCTGGAGTTTTGAATACTAGATTTTACATTGTTGCCTTTAGAGATGTATTTTGGAGGGTTCCCTTAGTCTTACACTTTCACTTACCTTCTGCATTCAGGACCCTGGGTATCAAGAGAGGGCAAAGGGTATTGTTGGACAAAATAGGTGACTATATAGAGTTAAGTATTTTATGTTTCAAATTTTTGAAAGATTCTTACCAAAAACCACTTTTCTGTTTCCTTGAGATGACAAGTAATTTTTCTGGATTCAGTAACTGAATTTATCGAGTAGCTAGAGTCAGAGTCAAGGCCATTTGGAAACAGTTGCTTGTATTTTTGTTCAGTGATGGTTTCTAGCATGTGCAGTCACTTGGAAGGCTAACTGTGCTCCATTTTACAGCTGACCCCACGTCAGAAAGCAAGGAAGATCAGTGGATGGGGGTCACCGTCCAGAGCCAAGGTCCAGGGGGCAAGGTCGTGGTAAGTGTAGAGACACATGTTCATCCTGTACTGTTGGACTGCTGGTTACATGCTAGCACCAGGCTTACAGCAGGGGACAAAGCAGGGAGCATACATTCTAGCGAATTTACTGCTTTAAAGCAGGAATGGATGTTAAGAAGAAATCAGGCTAGGTGTGGTGGCTAACGCCTGTAATCCCAACACTTTGTGAGGCTGAGGCGGGTGGATCACCTGAGGTCAGGGGTTTGAGACCAGCCTGACCAATATGATGAGACCCCATCTCTACTAAAAGTACAAAAATTAGTCGGGCATAGTGGCATGCACCTGTAATCCCAGCTACTTGGGAGACTGAGACATGAGAATTGCTTGAACCTGGGAGGCGGAGGTTTGCAAGAGTGAAACTCTGTCTCAAAAAAAAAAGAGAAGTAATCAAAGCCTTATTTCTCCTGTGATTCCTGATATACTTTGAAACAATCACACAACCTACTTTTCTTTAGAACTTTCAGATTTGAACAACTTATTAAAGAACCTTTACTATATATTCCTAAAACTCTAAATAGTATTAAAAACAAAACAAAACTAGACATCATTTCTATCCTTGGAATTTTATAGCTTTATAGATAGTAAATATATGGGCATGGTCTTGGAGAGTAATAACCAGGTAGTTTTAAACTCTTGTTATTTATTCTGAGTTTTTTCAAATAGAAGGGATAGCAAAGAAAAGAGGGTTCGTTAGGTGGATTGGGCTAGATGGTCATGGCAATGCCTTCCTGGTTGGAATGTGATAATCTTTTTGTCTCCTTCAAAATCTGGTTGCTGTAATGAAATTTATACAGAATTTTGAGAAAAAAAATTTAGTGAACATTGAGTTTTGATATTTAAGGAATGACACTTATGGGAAATTGAGTCAATATTATATTTTTTGCCTGTGTTTACATGGAGGGTAGCCATTCATACCCTGTAGAAATTGTAGAGATTATTTCTATCTTTTCTGGCCTTGTAATTCTCTCTGCCTTGTAAAAGTAGGCATATTTTGGGAAATAATCTCAGCTCAGGGTGTGAGTTAGGACTGATTTCGAGGAAATGGTGTGGGGAAAAGGAAATGTCTTTGTTTTAGCTGTATTTGTTTGATCCCTGTGAAAACAGGTCCATGATTTCTCTCCTCTAGAACATAATTACCCACTTTCACACTGATGTTCTCAAGGTTAATACAGCCACTAAAAGCCAATTTGAATTAAGAAAATGAAATAAGGTGTTTCCCTTTGTTTATGTGACAGGTAAATTTACAAATGAATTGCCTATGGATACAGATTGTCATTCAATACCTGGATTGGAGCATTCTTCTCAGTGAGAATAAGACACATTGTAGTTTCTATATGCCTTGATAATAGTCTTCTTAGTGCCACTTCGGGGAATATTTGCTGGTCTGGGATCCAGTCCCAAGATGAGGACATGCTTAATCATCCTCTTTAGAATTAACCTCTATATTGACCATTTTATCCATATGTAATTTTTTAAAAACAAGGTTTATAGACAAGAATGGGCTACTTTCTTTCATCTGCTTGCAGACATGTGCTCACCGATATGAAAAAAGGCAGCATGTTAATACGAAGCAGGAATCCCGAGACATCTTTGGGCGGTGTTATGTCCTGAGCCAGAATCTCAGGATTGAAGACGATATGGACGGGGGAGATTGGAGCTTTTGTGATGGGCGATTGAGAGGCCATGAGAAATTTGGCTCTTGCCAGCAAGGTGTAGCAGCTACTTTTACTAAAGACTTTCATTACATTGTGTTTGGAGCCCCGGGTACTTACAACTGGAAAGGTATGACCTTTGTATTTATAGAAATAGAGATTAGAATGTCTCCCTAATTTCTGTAATATGATTTTGTACCATGATTTAGTACATTTTGAGCTAAAATGTGTTAGAAGACATTTGTATATTATAAAAGTTGGGTAGGCTATTAAAAATCTCTAAACAATATGATTTTTAAAAGCTAATAATAGTGGAATGTATGTTTTAATGTTGACGTTCTTTTCTCCTCTACCAGTACTTTAATTTAGGTAGTTAACTTTTTTTAGTAGGAATATAATAATTAACATTAGTATTTTTTGCTGTTTTATATTTGTGTGGCTCATGAAGCTAGAAGTGTTCATTTTAAGTTAGTGATCTGAAAACTTAGGAGGATTAAATAATGGTATATACAAATAACAGTGTATTAACATGGACATTAATAACTACATTAATATGGACATTTCTCTCTGTATATGTTATTTTCAAAGGATATGCTTTGCTAATAATTCAGTAAAGTTAGAAGGGCAGATTACGGACAAATTGGGGAATTTTGAGGTATAATTTCAGATATGTGAGGAAAAGTTGTTTGATTATTATAATGTGAGTAAATGGAGATGTGGAGAGGTAAAGAGGAAAATGGCCCACATTTTTTGACTATGTGAACCTGGTCAGTTCCTGCTAAGCAGTTTAACTTCTCTGAAGAAATTAAGCAGGCATAGAAAATGCTGTATCATAAAAGACAATTAACCTGTCATCCATGATGAAGAGAACTGCATCTGATTTGAAAATAAGCCATTTTTGAGAAATTTATTAATATAAGTCACATAACACTTTCACTCATCAGGGAGAACTTAGGAAAATGTTCCCTTTTCCATTCAAAAATTTGTTTTAATTCTGGTTCTAAATGAATTTTGAACACCTTTCTCTGTGTGCAGTCTTCAAGGGTAATTTTCCTTTGCCCCCCACCTCACCCCAACAGAATCTTCATGTACAGTATTTCCCAGGTTATTTTGACCTAACTGAAATAACATGTTGAATTTAGTTTTATTTTAGCCTGAATAAATGCCATATACAGTAAAACAAAACAACAAAAACATCCACCAATTATGTATATTTTAATTCATGGAAAATGTGGTTTTCCTGCTTTATAAACCCTGACCTAAAATGTTGCCATTTAAAGTCATATAGTGATTTGGGCTTACTATATGAAATCTTATGTTTTAAATTACTAATTGTAAGAATATTTAGAAGATGAAATCTTGGTTAAAGTGATCTGAAGAAAAGATCAATATGTCTCACTTTTACACTGCTGAAAAAGGACAACTTGAGGCAGGATTACAGAGAATGTAAAATATATATATCAAGTTCATGTCATTTAAAAATTTGTTCTCTGTAGGTTTTGTTAACTAAGCAAACCTTCCATTTTTCATCTAGTTTCACGGCATTATAAAGCTAGTTCATGAAAATGCATGGGACATTTTTTAATGACTCAAATTTCTTTCTCATAAAAATTTACACAAACATACTTAACCAACCATAAGAGTCATCTCTGTCCTTCCTTTTTTTCCTTCAAATTTTTTTTCCTGTAACTAGTGATAGCATGGGGGATGTTTATTAGGAACCATTTATTTTCTTTTGTTTCATCTTCATTTTTTTTGTTGTTTTTACCATTTCATTCCTTTAGGGATTGTTCGTGTAGAGCAAAAGAATAACACTTTTTTTGACATGAACATCTATGAAGATGGGCCTTATGAAGTTGGTGGAGAGACTGAGCATGATGAAAGTCTCGTTCCTGTTCCTGCTAACAGTTACTTAGGTAGGAGCAGGCACAGATGGCTGCCTTTGCCCACCTTCTCAGATACTTTGTGTGAAACTCCCTCGCAGGGCCTACTGCCCCTGGACTTCTAGCCTGAGAAGAGGCCAGGTGGGGCCGGGACCTGTGTCCACTTTTGCTGCAACTTGATAAGCTTGGTGACTAGAGGCGTTATTAACCTGACCGATGCCTGGGATCCTTTCTTTCTGACCGGGGCTCCCTCAAAGGGGGGAAGAAACCTATTATCACCTAAAATCGTCCGTCCTCCTTCCTGCTTGGAAGTCTGTCTCGAGCTAATGGCGGCCTCCGTAACCTGAAACAGGTTTTTCATGCAGCCATGAAAATGTGCATGGGTGTTCACAGTAAGCTGAGCTCTTTGTTCAGTGCCTCTTTCCAGAGATACTCTTAAGAACTGCATTTAATAAAGTTACTCTTAAGTGGCAAGTCAAGACCTCCAGGTCCTTCCTCTGTGATTGTGGTTCTCTGAGGATTGGCCTTGCTTCTGGATTGGGACCCCCATGTCACAGGGCCCCGCAGATGGATAAAAGCTTCCCAGTGGAGGTTGAGCAGGACTGCTGAAGCGGCTTTCAGGACACCCAGACTGTGTCTAAGGGCCAATTCCTTAACTCCTAAGGCTTGTTTGCATGACTAATGGGTGTCCTAAGTTATTCATGTGCATTATGGTAATTACACGAAGGCTTTTAAAAGCTTTAATTCTTGGTATGAGTTGACATAAAGAATAATTACTGTGGATTTCTTGGAAAAAATGTAAAAAACTTCTAAATAGTAAGCTGTTTTTAAAAAAAAAATGGAGAAAAGTACCCAGATGTTAGGATATTAATGGAAGGTAAAAAATGAAAAAACAGGTATAGATATATGAATAATTTCAAACAATGTGCTAGTAAACACGCATTAAGAAGTTTTTCAGGCCGGGCCTGGTGGCTCATGCCTGTAATCCCAACACTTTGGGAGGCCGAGGTGGGCAGATTACTTGAGGCCAGGAGTTCAAGACCAGCCTGGCCAATTCAGCAAAAACCCTTCTCTACTAAAAATACAAAAATATTAGCCAGGCATGGTGGTGCACATGTGTAGTCCCAGCTACTCAGGAGGCTGAGGTAGGAGAATCACTTGAACCTGCAAGGTTGAAGTTGCAGTAAGCTGTGATTGCACCGCTGCCCTCCAGTCTGGGCAACAGAGCAGGACCCTGCCTCAGAATGTTTTATTTAGGGATTACTTATGACGAAAATTTATTGTAATTACACTGGCCAAGAAACCAATACTTTGGTCTTTAAGATGGATGGCTGTGGATTTTATAAATGTACTTGCTGTCAGAACATACGAAAATATGAAGCATTTTTTCTGAAATACATTTGCCACTTTTAGAATGGATTTCCTCAAAAGTGAATGCCTGAGAAAGATATCAAACTCATATTGTTACATTTGACTTGTCCATGCTGTGTGTGGATCTGTCACTTCAAAAGATCGGAGGGTTTGGGGGAATAAAATGATCCGCTTGAGGTTTTGGAAGCTGGCAATGAGAGCAGCTTGCCGGATGCAGTGGTGGCCTCCTCATCCAGCGAGAACAGCAGTGGCTGTCCTGCCTCTTACCAAGCATAATTACTTTTTCTTCAATTTCTTCCGTCCCGTGCATGCGTACAGGCCTGCTGTTTTTGACCAGCGTTTCCTATACAGATCCCGATCAGTTTGTTTATAAAACACGGCCTCCCCGGGAGCAGCCTGACACATTCCCTGATGTGATGATGAATAGCTACCTAGGTTTGTGACCTCTGCGATGACAAATAAATTGTCTTGGTTGTGGTCATTAACATTTTTTTTTTTGATCCATACAGAGCATAAATCTTTTTATGTCCTATTTTGTTTCCATTGAAGCACACACAAAAAGCATGCCATGGTTGGGGCTCTGTGGCCAGATGGCTGGATTCCATATTGCCCTTTCTAATCTGGTGGCTCATGTTTTTTAATTCACTTCACAATTTGAGAACTGTAACGGTAGTGGTGAAGTTTTTCATAAGTGAAACCCAATAAAGAGGGCAAGCTTATAGTATTCTGCATCTGCTTCACCTTTCTATATAAACATTTACTTAATTTGAACGGTTTTGATATGGGCACTTCTATTTGCTTTTCACCAGATCTCTTATTTTTGTAATCTGACATCCTACCTGATGCTTTATAATGGGAGTGTCCTACTGTTTTCTGCCCTCTGAACAAGTATATAACTGATACCAATGACAACTTCCTCACCTCTGTTGTTTATACTAGGTTCTCAAATACCATGTATCATCAGTCATTGTTTTGTCTGCATGTTTGTGTCTGAGAACTAAGTTGGTCCAAAACAATGAAATGCTATCTATGGTGGTGATAGCGTTTGTTTTTGTCTGATTACCAAAGAGATTGATGCCTCTTACCAAGCTTAATTACTTTTTCTTCAATTTTATTTTATTCCTGTAAAAATACTGGCCATTAAATTATAGCAGAACCCTATAATATGCAGTCAATTATGCTTCAAGTCAGGTTGTATTCTCTGTGTAAATGATGTAACATAACCAAATTATTCCTAGACAATTCAGTATCTAGCTTGATCTCCTTTTACCATAGTTCTAATATTAAAATCAGGTGCAAATTGATTCTTAAGATGTATGAATACTTCAAAATTCAAGTTATACATAGGTTTTTTCATTGAAAGTCTTAATATCCATAGAAAGCAGTAAATTTGCTAGCCCCAGGACTTTGTCCTTGTGTCAGATCTGAACTCTGTCACTCATATTACAAATGTGATAGCTGGTGGGAAGGTCAGGAGGAGAGAGGGGTGGGAAGCCAGAGGAAGAGGTAATGATGGAGTTACCCATGTCATAGGCCTAAAATATATGGATTGATGTGAGGGGCTGTATATATTTTGTTTTTCTAGGTTTTTCTTTGGACTCAGGGAAAGGTATTGTTTCTAAAGATGAGATCACTTTTGTATCTGGTGCTCCCAGAGCCAATCACAGTGGAGCCGTGGTTTTGCTGAGGAGAGATATGAAGTCTGCACATCTCCTCCCTGAGCACATATTCGATGGAGAAGGTCTGGCCTCTTCATTTGGCTATGATGTGGCGGTGGTGGACCTCAACAAGGATGGGTGAGAATACCTCAGGTTGTTTTATGCTGCAAATCATTGCTGTTTTGACTAGCTTCTGTAGGCCTTGAGAAGAGCCATCCTTTCAGGTTGGTTGATGTAAAGAATATTTTTACTGCCACATTTTTACCAACCCATCTTTATCATTTGTATGATGGCAGCAGGCAGACATTCATCTCCTTCCCCCAGGGTATAGGATTATATTTTTGATTTTCAGTTTTTACTTACATGTTGGGATTATGGGTCCATGAGAATTAAAATGTGAAAAAAATGAACTCAGAAAACACTTGCATGATTCTGTTCTGTGGCTTCATATGGGGCTGATGGAGCATCAGCTCCTGTTGAAAATAGGGATTGGCGATAGTCAAAAACAGATCCATGGCTGTTGGTGCCAGTTGGGGTGGGGTAGAAGAGTGAGGTCTTAATGGGAGTCCTGCTGCACTGTGGTTCTAACTTGAGGAACTTGCTTTGCGTTCTTACCCTTAGTATTTTTCTTGGGGCATTTTTTACAGGCTACCTTGGTTTTTAAAAAATGCTATAATTGAGTCATAAATTCTGGAGTTGAGGGCCTTTCTATTATATCTCTCTGTAACCTTAGTACCTAGACTGGTGTTGCTGGTATGTTAGCTGTTGGTTCATGGCTCTTTCCCCTCATTATGTTTTTAGGTGGCAAGATATAGTTATTGGAGCCCCACAGTATTTTGATAGAGATGGAGAAGTTGGAGGTGCAGTGTATGTCTACATGAACCAGCAAGGCAGATGGAATAATGTGAAGCCAATTCGTCTTAATGGAACCAAAGATTCTATGTTTGGCATTGCAGTAAAAAATATTGGAGATATTAATCAAGATGGCTACCCAGGTAGATAATAGATTATGAAATGGCTGTGATTTATAGATAGATTATTTGATTGTTTAAATAATAGCACTGCTGGGCACAGTGGCTCATGCCTATAATCCCAGAACTTTGGGAGGCCGAGGTGGGTGGATCACCTGAGGTCATGAGTTTGAGACCAGCCTGACCAACATGGGGAAACTAAAAATACAAATTAGCTGAGTGTGGTGGCACATGCCTGTAATACCAGCTACTCCCAGCTTTGGGAAGCTGAGGCAGGAGAATCGCTTGAACCTGGGGGACAGAGGTTGCGGTGAGCCAAGATTGCTCCATCGCACTCCAACCTGGGCAACAGGAGCGAAACTCCATCTCAAAAAAAAAAAAAAAGCCAGATGAATAAATAATAGTGCTTATGTCATCTTACTTTAAAACATTGTACTGGAGTGTTTCTAAAGTGTTTCTTAAAATGTTAAAATGTCATGTTGTCAACAGATATTGCAGTTGGAGCTCCGTATGATGACACGGGAAAGGTTTTTATCTATCATGGATCTGCAAATGGAATAAATACCAAACCTACACAGGTAACCACATAACCTGGATTTCTACAGCTACAGTCTCAACTTTTTGCCCTGTAATAAAATATTTAGGTTTAAGTGACTTTTCACACAAATTTTATTTACAAATCCACAATAGTATAGATTTTTAAAAAATGTATTACTAGAAGATACCTTCAGAAAATATAAATGCAATTACTTGCTTGTTCTAATTGTAAAATTTCTTAGATATCTAAGTTAGGAATCAAAGTAATCCAAAGCAAAAGAATGTTATTCTACCCTGACAGCATAAAGAGAGGAGATGTGATATATTCTCTTTAGTAGCGTAGTAAATAGAGATGAAACTGGGCAAACAAAATAGATTACTGTAACTACATGGAGGATGTAGATACAAAAAATTAAAAATTTCTTTTGAGAAAAATAAGACTTGTAGGGAGGGTAGGGAGATTTGGTTTGAAATGGCCTGATTGACTTAATACAGTAAACAAGCTCATCAGAAATGGGGTCTTTTATGCTTTGAGAGACTGTGTAAATCAGATGACTTTTATGAAATTAAATGTATGAAGTGTTAGATCATGTAGATATTTATGACTCGTATATAATTTCATATAATTTACTTATAAGTGAACTCTCAAATTCCAGTTCAAAAGAAACTTGTGTGTCTTTTTCAAAGCATAGTTAAGAAGCTTATGTTGCAAGCATAATGTCCATTTGGATGACCTCTGTATTTCAGGTTCTCAAGGGTAAATCACCTTATTTTGGATATTCAATTGCTGGAAACATGGACCTTGACCGAAATTCCTACCCTGATGTTGCTGTTGGTTCCCTCTCAGATTCAGTAACTATTTTTAGGTCTGTTATCTATGATTTTAGTGTTAAGCATGTTCTATAATCAGGTTACATTAAAATGTTGACCTTTTGGGTTGAAATTTGTCATACTTACACTTCAAAGGTTTATATGAATTGCAAAGCTATTTCTTTATTTTGAAGGTAGTAAACAATGTAATAAAAACCTGTTTTCTAAAATCTTTTAAAGTATTTGAGGAAAACACAGATCCAATTTTGATGAGAAAACAAAACACATATAAAACGTGACAGTACAAAGAACATACAGAAGGAAACCACCTATAATTCACCATGCATTATTAAACTCCAAGATCTTGATTTCTATTTTTATTTTCTGTGATTGTACCATGTATATTTAACAAAATTAAGATCATAATTGTGCATAATTTTGTAACCTGCTTTTGTCTCTTTAGGATACATAGTGGACTTTTTCTATGTCACTGAGTACTTTTCCAAAATGAAGTTAACAATTGTCTATGAGGCATCTTCTGACTGGTTCAGAGCTTATTTAACCAACTGCTGGGCTCTCACTGGATGGTTACGTTGCTTCACAATTTTTTTTTTGCCCCCATGATATAAAAAGCTGTGGAAAACATTCTTACTTTGTTTATATCCTTGATTATTTCCTTATTATAAATTCCTGGATGTGAAATTGATATATGTGCTTCAAGACTTTTGATTCGATTTCACCAAGATGCCCTCCTGAAAGGGTGTGACATTTCCCATCAGTGGTGTTTGAGTCTCCCTTTAACCAGCGCTTTCATCACTGCTGGAAATCACCATTAAAAATTGGAGGGGGTTTTTTTGTTTGTTTTTTAATTTTCAAAAAGTAGCAGGTTCTTCTTCTTATTTTTTTTTAAGTTAATAGGCCAGGCACGGTGGCTCATGCCTGTATTCCCAGCACTTTGGGAGGCTGAGGCAGGCAGATGCACGAGGTCAGGAGATGAGACCATCCTGGCTAACACGGTGAAACCCCGTCTCTACTAAAAATACAAAAAACTGGGCAGGGTGGTGGGCACCTGTAGTCCCAGCTACTCGGGAGGCTGAGGCAGGAGAATGGTGTGAACCTGGGAGGTGGAGCTTGCAGTGAGCTGAGATCGCACCACTGCACTCCAACCTAGATAACAGAGTGAGACTCTGTCTCAACAACAACAAAAAAAGTTAATAATATAGAATTATAGAAAGTACAGTACATTATTCCCATCTTCCACAAAACTTTTGAGCATCTCTCTACTTTTAGGGTATCATCAAAAGGCTACACTGTAACTTCTGCTGTCTAATCTGGTTTTTATTTAATCTTGGGGTATCTCTTCCTTGTCAATACAAAAGATGACCTAACTTTAGTCAGTTAAATGTTTGCCTCTATCTGTGTGTAATTGATATTTTAATATCCTTACTTTCGTGTCCTCATAAGTCCTCATAGGTTGATTGTCAACCCTGTACACTTGTTCCCTCTTTACTTGCAGATAGTATGAAAGTAAAATTCAACAACCCTTTGATAAGAATAGCATTAACCTCCCCTTATTTTACAAATGAGGAAACTGAGGCCCAGGACTTGCTTGAGCTTTTAAGTCTGGAGCCTGAGAGACAGAATGTAGCACCTAAATCTTCCCGACTTGAATCCTGGGCATTTTTTCTACTAAATCGTACTAACACTTTAGGGTAGTGTAAATAAACACCAATTTTAAACATGAGGCAGCCAAGCCAATAAGACTTATTTTCTATGTTAAAAGACATAGTTTTCATAATTCATGTATACTGTGCCCTCAAAATTGTGTGTTGTATGTTTAAAAAACAGAAATTAAAATATGTCCTAGGCAGAAATGTCTGTTAAAATATTTTCTTTTGAAATTTATGCCACCCTAAAGCATTAATACTATGACATGTAAAATACTGTATCTGTGGCAACTGATTTTAAAATACTTGTGAATTTTTGCCTTTTAAATATGCTCTCAAACCGTAAGAATGTATCTAGTTAGTATCTTAGCACCTAGCAGCTGTCTAAATGTAAAATAAAAAGAGTGATAAAACAATAAAGGAAAATAGAAAAACAGGGAATGTGGGCAGTATTTGACCCTTTATTGGCCCCCACCTTCACCATGAATGGACTTGTGCTCTCTCTAGCCTACCAACAGATTGATTCCAGAAGTTTGAGCTAGTTGTTTGGGATTTGGAATGCATTTTCTTATAGAAACACTGTTCTCCAGAATGGCTGGGTTTACCACAAGCCCACCAGAGTCAGCCTAACTGAATCCACGTGGTAATGAAACCCCAGGCCCATTCTGAGTTCTGGTGGCGAGCAGTGGAGATGGGCCTCCCCACCCACTAATACCCCTCAACCCACTGCATACCTGCATTTCTTGTGCCTGTGGCAGCAGTTGGGCCATAGACCCCTGGAGACCTCTGTGGCTGCTGGGAGCAGGGCAGCCAAAACATCGAAAAGGTGTTTTCAGACGGTGAACCGTAGTAGGGCGTGGAATTGGATCCCAGCTTCTCAAGTGTTTGCGCGGCTGCAGTAGGCAGCACAGAGGTGGGAAGAGGTTTAAAAGTTCAAGTTTTTGCTTGCAGAGATATCATGTGGGTAGAAAAGTTGTCAATCCTGGCAATAGGAAGGCAAAGACTGAAGGTTGTGGGTGGGAGACTCCGAGGGAGGCTGAAGAGAAGGGCAAGTGTTTGTACGATGGAGACGCCCAAGTTCAGGACTGCCTGTATTAATTCACGTTTTGTAGACACGCTGATCATGAGCATCTCAGGTATTAGGTGTATATTGGTGTAATTCTTCCAGAGGGTGTGTTGGCAAGACTACTCGTAATTAAAAATGCACATATTCTTTGACTCTGAAATTCTGCTGCTGGGAATTTGTCCCACAGATAAAAACTCAAGTGTGTGCATAGATGATGTTTGTGAAAGCAGAAAGCTCAACAACATGAATGTCTACCAATTAGGTACTGGTTAAATAATGTTACACTGATACGGTGTAACGCCATCAGGTGTGAAAAACAATGAACTAGATGTATATGTATATATAGGACAAGACCTCTGAAATGAATGAGAAAAAGCCACATACAGAACAATGGCAATTAAGTTCCCATTTAGTTGAAATTATACATATATTTTATTATTTAATTTTAGATAATTTTAACAAACAGACTGATATGTGTCTGGAAGAACATATAAGGCTACTTGGGTGTTTGGGTAGGAATGGAGACAAAGTATTTAAAACTCTGAAACTCCTACATGTTGCACATGTACTCATAAGTGTGTATGTTTTTAAACAAATATTGTATAATGAGGCTGTGCATTATATATATTTACATCTATTAACAGTTATTTTCTTCAGCAATGGGGGAAAACGTCACGTGTATTTTTTTCCTGTGTCTTTAAGCTGTGCTGGGCAGCTAAGGATGCCATCTAGTATGTGAATTAGTCTCACATTCAAGGTAACAAGAGGCTGAGCTTGTTTTTCACTCCTTTGGTCTTCAGATCCCGGCCTGTGATTAATATTCAGAAAACCATCACAGTAACTCCTAATAGAATTGACCTCCGCCAGAAAACAGCGTGTGGGGCACCTAGTGGGATATGGTGAGCGTCTCTCTGTCTTGGTGGGATCCCCCTCAGTTTCCCACCTCCACTTCATGATGACTCTGTTGTCCTGAGGAGCCCCAGGGAAGATGTCGGGAGAGCTGGGCAAAGGGAAGAGGGTCTGTCAAGTGTTTCTATAACATGTTGATCATCAGTGGGCAGTGGGGGGATTGGAGAGCTAGGGAACATGTTGGGTTTTTTCCACTGCAATAATGGATCTTTTAAGAAATATGTGTTTGATTTTATTCAGCCTCCAGGTTAAAGCCTGTTTTGAATATACTGCTAAACCTGCTGGTTATAATCCTTCAATATGTAAGTACCTAGTACCTTTTAAAATATGTGTATTTTCTGTCTGCCAGGTTGAAAGTTCTGCATAAATCACAGAAAAATAAAACTGTAGTGGCCAACATGGGTCTGTCAATTCTTGTGTAAAGAATTAAGTGTATATTTTGTCTCCCTTGTAATCAGGAGGGCACAGCACAGTGAGGGAGGAAAAAAACTCCACTTGGTCGCCGCTTGAGTTTTCCAGAGCAGATGGTTTAGGACAGAATGGCTTGGAAAAGTACTTATTTGCCACCACAACCGTTTCCTCCATTTCAGTCTTTGAAAAGCAGTGTGGAAAATTGATTTTGTGGTTGTGAGGTGGTGGGTGGTGGCTGGTGGTTGTGAAAGGGCAATGGCATGAGCCAGAGCACGGCACAGGCTCGCTGCCAGGCTGCCTTCTGTTCCCCACGCCTCTCCCTCCCAGAACACCCGCCCTGTGTCCCAAGAGCAGGCCCCTGGGGAATTTGCAGGCCAGCCCTGAGAGGTCAGAGGCCTGGTCTCAGCTTTGATGCTGACTGGCCCTACAGCACAGGGCAAGTCCCTTAACATTTGAGTTTGTTTTCTCATCCGTTCAGAACAATACCTAATAGTCATTAGTGCATACAGTTGTGCTGGAGATGAACTGAGAAGACATGAAAAGCAGTTTGTCATTTATTAGATACTGTTCTGCTTCCTTTCTTTGTAATTCAAAATAAGATTTTTAAAATTAATTTTTGTGGGTACATAGTAGGTGTATATATTTATGGGGCAAGACAGGATTTTTGACAAGAATTTTGACACCGTTAATGATGCTCTTTAACAATAGTGGCCGTAGTAAGCTCTCCTCTGGCATGTTTTAATAGCAGCCACACTTCTTCAGCTGTGACTCACCTGACCCCTGGCTCCAGAGTCAAGGCCAGGGGCATAGGAATTCCAAGAAAATCTTTTCTCCAAAGAGGAAAGTGAAAAGTATGAGGAAATTCTCATCCCAGGTCTGGCCATGCTCCTGGCAGTTTGGGATACTGGTGTACTGTATCTGCCACCAAGGGACACTTTGTGAAGACCAAGGTCATTCTGTCCTTTGATATGGTTGTTAGCCTTTACGATACGATGAGGTAATGAGTCCTCTGAAGTGTTCTTTCTGTTATCTAAAGTAGTACTGTTTTCTTTCTTTAAAAAGGTGTCCCTTATAATATTCCAGAATGTAATGTAATTCAAATAACCTTAAAGTTGTTGCTTGAAACAGGAAAAAAATAGCCACATAAGGACTAGGGTTTGCGATGGTGAATCCTCTCACACGCCACAGCTCTATCCTTAGCTGTACTCTAATTCTTCTTTAATTTTATATGAAGTTTTATGTAACACTAATGAATGTATCTACTAAGGCAACAGAATGAAGATACTGACCTGTGATAAAGTTCAATGAATTAAGAAAAGGGACAGTTTAAATAAATGTACTATCTTTAATTTTTTTTTAAGTCCCCGTTCACCCGATTCTTACTGTCATAAGCTCACTTAGCCTTCATCTTTCCAGATTTCCAGCTGTCTGCAGGTGGTTTCTCCGTCTCCCCGTTTGTGGGGTCGTCTCCTGCTGTGTGGTCTCTCCATGGGACCTGCAGACCTTGCACGAAGCATTCTTAGAGTGGACGGATTATGACTTCGTGCACAGGGGGAGCTGTGGCCTTTTTGCTTTGCTTTTTGACGCAGCCGGCATTTTGTCGAGTGTAGAAAGCAATTCTTTGTGTGACTTTTAATGACAAGAAAATGTGTTCCGTGGCTCTTCAGGATCTATCATCCTTTCAGTATCATTTGTGTTATTTTTACCCAAATGCCATACCTTATACTACCCCACTTGGATAACAAGCCCTTTGCCAGTGTTTGAAATGAATTAGAGCGACCAGAAGAAAACAGTGATTCTTTGACTAGGCAGCCAGAGAAAAAGGGGAAACATTTTTATTCTATTCTGATGGCCATTTTTTCAAACCACTCTCAGTTTGACTGTAGATGTGAAATCTCATTAGAGCACTCCTTGTCTTCCCCCAAATTAATCACCTATATAAAATACAGACTTTCTTCTAGCTGTAGCGCAGCACTTGATGCCATGTGTATTACTTTTACGTTATGTAGCTACTCCATTAACCAAGTGTTTATGGATGGCCTATTATGGGTGAAACTTTCCTTTGAAGACATTCAAAGAACATTTGCTTTCATTGCTTTTACGTCAACAGTAAATTCTAAATGAACTAAGACAGAACTTCTACAAAGCTACATAAGTTAATACATCTAAAATCTTCTCCCAGTATTCAAGAATGTGAGCTTATTGTTTGACCAGGCTGCTTTAACTCAGCAGTCCTCAGATGTAGTGTTCCGTACATATAGATATCTATAATTGAGCCGTAATGAGTGTTCTACTTGGCTTGCCCCTCAAGGGGTCAGCAAAGGTGGCCTGCAAAGATTTTAAGATGATGTGGACTGTCTGGAGGGTTGGGGAAGGTTAGAGTGAATTTGGCAGATAAGCGGTTTTCCTGCACCTACACCTCCCATACTTTTGCTGTGAGGGGCACTCGGCGTGTGAGCCTTTATCTGGTTCATTGTGAAGCTAGCAGGTCACTTACAAATGGATGATGTCAAGGTTGCAGAGGGCCTAAAATGGGGGAGCATTCCATTTGGCAGCTGTGACATTTAAGAATTCTCCAGATGGACACAAATTACTATTGAAAGTGTCAGTGTTTCTGAATTTTGGTCTGAATTGCTCGCATTCAGCATAAGAATGTCACATCGTGTGTGTGTGCATCAGTGTGCAAGTGGGGAACCCATTACTTCCACTTCTGTTCATTTGTTCTGTATATGTCTATCAGGTATTGTGCTAGTTGCTGGGGACTGTGGTGGGGAATAAGACTGATGGGGTCCTTGTCCTTGTCCTCGGCTTTGCCCCACTGTGGGAGAGAATCAGGAAATCACGGCGTAGTGGGTCTAGGTATAGAGACTGGAGAGATGGAATACTCTAGGATCGTGAGGAGAGGCCAGGACAGGCTTCCTGGAGGAGATGAGGTCCAAGCTGAGATTTGAAGGGGAAGGGAGGGCTTAGCCAAGCAGGCCAACCCTGCTGGGAGGTGGCAGGGGAAAGAAGGGAAAGACAGCTGGCTGAGGGAAGGAGTGACTCCTGCAGTGGCCAAGAGGCAAGTGAGACCTGGGCATCTAAGACCCTGTGGAAAGCAATCACCTTTTGTGTTTGTGATAGAGACTTAGAAGCTGGTGCTGCCTCTGTCCCTCTCAGTATGACCCCAAGCCTCCCCAGAAAAGGTCTCTTCCAACTCTAAAGTGAATATTAGAATGTGAGTTATTAATTTTCTGTGTTTTCTATAGCAGATTTTTGTCCTGGAGGTTGCCTTCTCCAGCCCTCCACACACTTTTGTTTGCTTTCCGTTTTGATGGTTAGTGAGTGCTTAATGAATGTAAGTAATTTAAGTATTGGCCCATGAAAAACACAGTTAGCAGCCACATCTAATGAACCAACAAAGAATGCGTTCTGAAGTCGAAAAATGAGATTCTGATCGTCCATATCCTGGCTTCCCTCCAGGTTCCATTAGTGTAGGTTATCAAGAACAGGCTGTGCCTTCTAGCCCAGTGCAGGGTAGGCAGTTTAGTTGTAGGAGCTATATTATGCTGACAGGCCCTCCATCCACTCAAAAATATATAATTTACCTCTTAATTCTTTTTTATCATTATTATTATTATTATTATTATTACTATTTTGAGAAAGTTTCACTCTTGTTGCCCAGGCTGGAGTGCAATGGCATGAATTCGGCTCACTGTAACCTCTGCCTCCTGGGTTCAAGCAATTCTCCTTCAGCCTCCCGAGTAGCTGGATTACAGGCATGTGCCAACACGCCCAGCTAATTTTTGTATTTTTAGTAGAGACAGGGTTTCACCATGTTGGTCAGGCTGGTCTCAAACTCCTAATCTCGGGTGATCCACCCACCTTGGCCTCCCAGAGTGTTGGAATGACAGGTATAATTCAGTGCGCCTGGCCTCTTTTTTATTTTTTAAGGTAAAGGTCTCATCCTACTGTTGAAAGACTTCTCCGTCTCTAAACTATATTATTCCTCTTTTTAGACAACTATCCTTTATCAGTGCTTCTTAAAACTTCAATATGTATAACAATCATCTGATGATGCTGTTATTAATAACACAGATCCTGGTTCTGTAGGTGTAACTGGGCTTTGAGGTTCTGCATCCTCACAGGCCCTCAGGAGATGCTGCTGTTCTAGAGAGACCTTTTCCAAATAGCAAAGGCACGAGGCCACTTGAATAAGCAGTGACTGTTAAAAGGGAGAAAATCAGTTTAGGTCCTCAGGGGGAGTGTTGGGTTCTTCTCCTTATGGTTATATTCTGTGGGTTCATGAGCTTCAGCCAGAAACTGATTCTTAATAACTGCTGAAAGGTTTTAACTTATTCTTGAGCTCCCCCAGGTGGCACAATGAAAATTTAACTTTGAAACATTGTTAACAGCAAAAGGAAGGAAAAGACAGCTTGATTTGAACCATCACAGTTGTGTGAATGCATATTACGAGGAAATTTGAAGAGAAACAATGGCAATGTTTTCTGTACGAAATTAAAATCTTAAAAGGAGTTCAATATGCTTGTGGCTGGATTGTGCATGAATGCACTTACATTAATATGATTTTAATTTTATCTAGCAATTGTGGGCACACTTGAAGCTGAAAAAGAAAGAAGAAAATCTGGGCTATCCTCAAGAGTTCAGTTTCGAAACCAAGGTTCTGAGCCCAAATATACTCAAGAACTAACTCTGAAAAGGCAGAAACAGAAAGTGTGCATGGAGGAAACCCTCTGGCTACAGGTGAGGGCTGTGGATAGTCACATCTGTTTTATGAAGAGGACAGAAAAAGGTTATATGGTGATACACAGATTTCTGAAGTTTATTCTAGCAACCTCTTAATCAATACAAAATCATTGTTTTGGAATTCCCCAATAGGATTTATACCGCCACTTAACTGTGACTGCATGCTTTTCAGGATAATATCAGAGATAAACTGCGTCCCATTCCCATAACTGCTTCAGTGGAGATCCAAGAACCAAGCTCTCGTAGGCGAGTTAATTCACTTCCAGAAGTTCTTCCAATTCTGAATTCAGATGAACCCAAGACAGCTCATACTGATGTAAGTTTCTCTGACTCTCATTTTGCCAAAGTTTTTGCCATTTATGGTGCTAAATCAAATGTCTTTGAAGGGAATACAACTAGTGATTTGCTTTAAAGGCCGTTCTTTTGTGTTAATATGTTTTTAATGTATGCAGAGTTAGAGAAGACTTGTTTCCCAAATTAGCAATAGACACATAAAACATGAAATATGATTTGAGGCCAGAATGTATTTTCCTTCTTCATTTTTGGCCATTATAACTTATCGAGACTATAAATGGTAGAGCTTACATTCTCACACTGTTTCTCCGTTAGCTGTACATAGAAAGAAAAATACATTGTGTTTTACAATTGAGAACACTGAAATATAGAAAGCAAATATATTGCTAGTCAGAACATTAAAATCAAGGAATAGCAAAATTCAGCAAAGCAAAAAAGTATTATTAGCATACAGTAGTCATTTAGTGCCTAATATAGCCTAAGTCATCTTTGGAAGAAAAATGGTCTGCTGGATACTTCATATGAGGTGGGGTCTGTTTGCTAGAGGTTTAGGATGGTTAAGATGCAAGGTTAGCCCGGGGAGCTATGACAGCTTGATTTGGCATTATGTTCTTGCTTTCAAAATCTAATTGATGATGGCCAGGTGTGGTGGCTCATGCCTGTAATCCCAGAACTTTGGGAGGCCAAGGCGGGCAGGTCACTTGAGGTCAGGAGTTTGAGACCAGCTTGGCCAACATGGTGAAACACCATCTCTACTAAAAACACAAAAGTTAGCAGGTATGATGGCGCATGCCTGTAATCACAGCTACTCAGGAGGCTGAGGCAGGAGAATCACTTAAACCCGGGAGGTGGAGGTTGCAGTGAGCCGAGATGTCTCCACTGCACTCCAGGCTGGGCAAAAAGAGTGAGACTCCATCTCAAAAAAAAAAACAAAAACAAAAAATGTAATTGATGATGAGCGTCTGTCCACTCTGGGGCTCCTGGTACTGCTGCCTTACTAAGGCAGCTTTGCAGAAGTGAGTCCTCACTGTCTCAGGCTCAGGAGCTGATGCTTACATCTGCACATTGTCAGTCATTTTTGTCACCAAATATAGTTCCTTATATTTCTGTATATCTTTATGTACTTTTGTTATTATTATGTTACTATTTCTTGTGTACATTCCCAGCTCCATAGCTAGAGATGATTTTCTTATTTATCAGTATGATTATCAAGCACCCATTAGCATGGTACTAGCATGCCGTTTGCTTACCTGACCTTAAGCTCTCTGTTTCCTCATCTCTACAATGGGAATCATAATAATAGTATCTTTCTAGAGGCCTGTCGTGAGGATTAAATGAGTTAAGATATGTAAATCGAGTATTATAATCGTTGGCATGATCATTATTATTGATACTTCTTACAACAGCCCTATAAAGTTAGAATGGTGGTATCTCCACGTGACCTATGATGAAACTTGGACTCTGAAAGGTTAAGTGACTTGCTAGCTAAGTAAGGGGTAGAGCTGGGTTTCAAACCCAAATCTTTGTGGCTGCTGGGTCACTCTTCTATATCACACTGCCACCATGCCCTGGTCAAAGTGTTCTTCAAACACAGTTTTACTAAAGGAGAGAATGGGAATTCCATGTGTGACAGAGTACATTTAAAGCTTGAATTCTGCAATGGTAATTGTCACACAGGGAAATGAACTGTGTGGAATAGCCACTCACCTACATCAATGCCTTCCTAAGTCCTGAATGGTGTAAATTGACAATAGTTTCGTTTTCCTACAGGTGCACTTCTTAAAAGAGGGATGTGGAGACGACAATGTATGTAACAGCAACCTTAAACTAGAATACAAATTTTGCACCCGAGAAGGAAATCAAGACAAATTTTCTTATTTACCAATGTAAGAATCGCTCTGTAGCACTAGCAAAAATGATTCTGGCTTCATGATAGCTTTGTGTTAAGAAAGTTTACTGGAAACGTATTGAGGACTTTGCCTTTTTGTTCTTTTTTTTTTTTTTTTTTTTTTTAATAGTCAAAAAGGTGTACCAGAACTAGTTCTAAAAGATCAGAAGGATATTGCTTTAGAAATAACAGTGACAAACAGCCCTTCCAACCCAAGGAATCCCACAAAAGATGGCGATGACGCCCATGAGGCTAAACTGATTGCAACGTTTCCAGACACTTTGACATATTCTGCATATAGAGAACTGAGGGCTTTCCCTGTAAGTATTGTTAGAGACCAGCTGAGAGGGAAAAAGCCAACACTGTGCGGCAAATGGGTGGATTGTGACCTCGTGCGTGTTTCTTTTACAGGAGAAACAGTTGAGTTGTGTTGCCAACCAGAATGGCTCGCAAGCTGACTGTGAGCTTGGAAATCCTTTTAAAAGAAATTCAAGTGTAGGTGATGCCTTCATGTACTATATTTTGCTGTTTTAAATACCATTGCAGTGTCAGTACGCATGGCCTGTGTTAACAGCTATTTATGTTTTTATAGGTTACTTTTTATTTGGTTTTAAGTACAACTGAAGTCACCTTTGACACCCCAGATCTGGATATTAATCTGAAGTTAGAAACGTAAGAGTTACATCAACCTCTCCATTCAGAATTATTTCATGAAAACATGGGCAGTCAATGAATTGGCCCTGATCTACCTCATAAAAGAAGTCTAATTGTAGTGAGAAAACTGACTGGTAAAATACAACCCTATTGTTTCCTTTTCATTTTCAGAACAAGCAATCAAGATAATTTGGCTCCAATTACAGCTAAAGCAAAAGTGGTTATTGAACTGCTTTTATCGGTCTCGGGGTAAGTGTTTGTGTTTAGCATAACAAATCAATGTTTGAAAGAACCATTTACAATCCTCACTAAAACTAGTGTTTTTTAATTTGACAGAGTTGCTAAACCTTCCCAGGTGTATTTTGGAGGTACAGTTGTTGGCGAGCAAGCTATGAAATCTGAAGATGAAGTGGGAAGTTTAATAGAGTATGAATTCAGGGTAAGTTGGAGCAGTTGGTCTTTTCATTATACCAAAAGCTGATATATACTAGGTATGGTCGTGAGTATGTCATTTTAATAAATCAGTAATATTAATAAGCATTATAAATAAATCATCAGTTAAAAATTAGTTTGTCAGCTTTTAAAGAACATACTGATTTTAGTGGAAATGTCATGCTCCAGAATGGAGAACAACTGTCACTGTTCAGAATCCAGTTCAGTTTAGAATGCGTTACGATTCATTCCTTCCTCCTTTATCAGATCATCTTTCTTACTGCTTGTGTTTGAAAGAATATTAATGTTATGCCTGCCTTTCACAAGCCCAGTTTTGTGGTGAATGAAGATTTGGTGTATGCCTGTAGGAAAGGCAGTGACTGGCTCTGAACCATTTCAAAGTAGGCAATCAGTGACTGTCCTGTTGAATAAACATAAACATATGGTGTGGAGTCTGCTCGTAACTCACACATGGGTTTAGGTCTGTGTGGCTGAAATCACATTCCTGAAGGCATAGTGACCATTGTGGTGAAAGCCTCAAATGGCAAGCATGGGCCCACCTCTGATTCCAGCAGAATGAAGAGGCTGAATTCTCCTCTGTGTCTCTTAGCATTATAGACACAGCTGGGGCAGGTGGTGGTGGTGATGATCTCTACGCAGGTGCAGTTGGAAAAGAAGTCTTTGGATTCTGGAACAGTCTCCACACTAAGAGGGCTCTTACCGCCTGTGTTTGGCTTCTGCCGCAGGACGTCGCTCTGTTCCCAGCTTGGACTCTCAGATTTGTGGCTGTCCTGATGGTTTTGCAGAATCTCCTCTGGGACAAAGGCAGCTTCATTTTTGCAGTGGATGGGGTTTTCCAGAAGCAGGTTGTTGGTACACTGCCTTGGCCCAGGCCTTGTCATTGGCCAAGCCGGGTGGTTACAGGGCAGTTCACAAATCCACACATGATTTTCCCTGGGCATATGTTGAGAACATGGTATACCTGCTGATTCTGTTGCATACAGCAGTTGTTCCTAGAATGAGTTAGCTATCGTTTGTCCTTTGACCTTTTTGTTTTTATTTATAAAAATCTTTAGGTACAAGTCTTTATTTTGAATGCCCTATCTATAGTCCAGTTTTGGAGCCTGTGCTTTTAAGGATTATGCTAGGTATTTTAGCTTCTTTCCCTTGGTAATAGGAGCTGCTACTTAAATTTACATTGAGAAGATTAGACTGAGATAATATGTATTATTTTCTAACAGGTAATTAACTTAGGTAAACCTCTTAAAAACCTCGGCACAGCAACCTTGAACATTCAGTGGCCAAAAGAAATTAGCAATGGCAAATGGTTGCTTTATTTGGTGAAAGTAGAATCCAAAGGATTGGAAAAGATAACTTGTGAGCCACAAAAGGAGATAAACTTCCTGAACCTCAAGGTATGTTGGTAGATTTATCTAATGTCTCCATAAATGCAAATTAGAGAAACTCACTTTTTGGGAGAAAATCATTACTGTCCTTAGGAAGCTGGCATTCTGGCAGGTGGATTTTTTCTTTGGTTGTCACAATTTCTCTTCTCTTCTCTAGTTGAGTAACTGAGGCAGGCTGAGGCATTTTTGCTGGTTAGTGACCATTATAGTACATAAGGCAGAGTCATTCAGTGTTTGCTGAGGCAAATGGCATTTTCTGACATCTCGTCATGATGCAGTATGTTACATAATAAGGAGAACTGGGGGATGCTCCTGGGTAATAGTAGCTGCTATTACCCAGGGGCCAGCCAGTGTTCACTCCAAGTAGAACCAGACTCATTGGAAGAGATAATGGCATCTTAGCAAGTAACCTTGAAAGCTTTTTATGCTTAGTTTTAAAATAGTAATTATTTACTGTGTACTTATTGTGTCTCAGGAATTATGCTAAGCATTTCGTTTGCATTTTCTCATTTCATTCTCTGGATGGGCCTATGAGGGAGTGTCATTATCCCCACCATTTTATAGATGAGGACATTAAGATTCAGAGAGCAAGTAACTCAGCCACTCAGGTGTTAAGAAACAGATTCCACATTCAAGCTCTGCTCTGCCTGATGTCAAAGCCTGTACTCTTAACCCCTCTCTATACTGCTCCATGCTTAGATAACTGGCCTATCATTTCTGTTCCAGTTCGATGAAGGTTTGTGTGTTTATTTCTTTTATTTTAAATTCTAAGGTGACTGGGTATGATCAGTGATCAGAGTTGATGGCTTAGCATGATCTTCTACTCATTAATGTTAAAAATCAAGATAATCGATTATTACTAATCTTTGCGCCGGGCGCAGTGGCTCAAGCCTGTAATCCCAGCACTTTGGGAGGCCGAGATGGGCGGATCACGAGGTCAGGAGATCGAGACCATCCTGGCTAACATGGTGAAACCCCGTCTCTACTGAAAAATACAAAAAACTAGCTGGGCGAGATGGTGGGTGCCTGTAGTCCCAGCTACTTGAGAGGCTGAGGCAGGAGAATGGCATGAACCCGGGAGGCGGAGCTTGCAGTGAGCTGAGATCCGGCCACTGCACTCCAGCCTGGGCTGCAGAGCGAGACTCCGTCTCAAAAAAAAAAAAAAAAAAAAAAAAAAACAACTAATCTTTGCTATAAGGAAAATGCAATTTTAAAAGTTCATACAAGGCTTAGTTTTCATTGCTCTGCTCTGAATGAGCTATATAAAGGGTGTTTTTCCTTCTTTCTCTGTTCTTGAGTGTCACTTATTCCTTCAAGATGTGCTGACCACCATGTTTTAGAAACAGAGCTGGAGGCTAGCGATACAGGAGTATTTGATCTCTGATCTCAGTATGCCCACAGTTTGGTGGGGATACAGAGAAACAAAGAAAGCATATTTCTTTTTCTCTGCGTTTTTAGGTCAGAGTGGGAATGCATTACTCAGTCCTATGAGTAAATCAATAAACTTGAATTTAGAGTGATAATACTTGCTGGTTTTACACTTATTTCTGTGCCTTTGGCAGGAGAGAGGCAAATATTGTTCAGTGTGTGAATCTGGTACTGTTCAGGAGGGTATGCTCAAGAGGCTTGTATGGTAGTGACAAAGAATTATGTACATTGGAACTATTTTGGATATAATTTTTTTTAGGAGTCTCACAACTCAAGAAAGAAACGGGAAATTACTGAAAAACAGATAGATGATAGCAGAAAATTTTCTTTATTTGCTGAAAGAAAATACCAGACTCTTGTAAGTATTTTTCAAGAGCTGTGAATATTTGAGAGGATGAGGGGAAGGACTTCTTCAGAACAATGTCTTTTGATGACCATTCTTCCTTTTCTCTCTAGAACTGTAGTGTGAATGTGAACTGTGTGAACATCAGATGCCCACTGCGAGGGCTGGACAGCAAGGCGTCTCTTATTTTGCGCTCAAGGTTATGGAACAGCACATTTCTAGAGGTATGACCTTGGCATGAGGCTGTCCCATGGAATTAATTTGCCTCTGCCTAGGACACTTCTCACTTCCCTAATGCATTCACTAACCGTCTCCAAACAGGAATATTCCAAACTGAACTACTTGGACATTCTCGTGCGAGCCTTCATTGATGTGACTGCTGCTGCCGAAAACATCAAGCTGCCAAATGCAGGCACTCAGGTGAGAGGTTCCCCAGCTTCATTCAGGTTCAGAACAGGTCTCTCTTCCTGGTACCCCACACTCATGTCCTGACGTGCTTTGGTGCTCATTTCCCTCGTAGCCCCATTACGGAGAAAATAGTGTCTTGAGGTACTGGCACTACAAGCTGTATTTTAATAGAATCATTGAAAAAAAGAAGTAAATCCTAGGGTCATCCAGTTTAGCAGTGCCCATGGTAGGTTTGAGAACTATTGGCTTAATTGAAAGAAGGGTATACCTCACAGCCCTCTAGAAACCTGTATCTTCTACCATCTCCAATGCTGCAGCCATTGGTGTAATGCCCCAGTGATGGCCCATGCCATGGCCAGCTGTAATTATTAGAAAAGATCTCTTCATAGCTGAATCCTGAGCTGAACCTTGTGAAGTAAGTCCCTGGTTATGCCCCTCAAACAAGTCTAAAATAAGTTCTGTCTCTTGACTATGGAGCAGCCTCCCAAATAACTGAAGGAAATGATCATGCCTCCTTGGATGTTTCTTATTCTTCTCAGAGCTTACGCACCCAGCTCTTGAGTTGTGCGTCACGTTGGGCACAGCCCAACCAGCTCCTGGCCTCTCCCTTCCTGGGCAGTGTGACTCCCACGTGGACAGAGAAGCTAAGGTGGGGTCTGCTTGTCCCACTTACCCTGGGGCCTTTACCTCTCAGCATCTCGGCACCACACTTCTGTCAGACCTACCTAGAATTAGGTTTTTCAAACCATTGCTGAGCAGCATGTTTGAATTTCCAGCAGCTGCTATTTTTGTGTTAGTGTTCTACCGAAACTTCCAGGTGTTTTCATCAGAATTTGTTGTCAAGCTGTGTTTCCAGTATCCTGTCCTTGAGCTATTTGTAAAAATCTAAATGTATGCCTTTAAGTGTATCCTTACATTTTATGTGATTTGCTTTCGGTCCATTGTTTCAGTTTGCAAAGTAACTTTGCATCTTGCTTCATCATTTGCTTTCTCAACTTTCTATCCCTGAAAGTTTTAAAAACTGAGAAGCATATTCTCTCTCTTCATCCAGGTAATGACAAATACGTTGAACAGGACTAGTTGTAGAACCTTGCAGTGAACCAATAGTGAGGGGGTTCCCTGTGGGAGTCTAGAACCCACAGGGACTTGTATAAAGATCTCGAGGCAGAATGACTGCATGTCATGGTGGGAATCATGAATGGGAATATTTTGCAGAAGAGACTGGAGAAAGAAATACTGTGAATTACTGCTCTTAATCTGCCAGTCTACTTACGGAAATGTTCTGGCTTCAGTCATTTAACTAGCTGAAAATTCAGGGAGCCTCCCTAATCATTCTGTTTTCTGAAATATAGTGGTCCTTTATAATTTATTATCAAAACAAGAATACATTTTTGTTTATTTTTAGTCTTGTTCTCTGTTACCCAGGCTGGAGTGCAGTGGCGCAAACACGGCTCACTGCAGACTTGAATGCCTGGGTTCAAGCAATCTTCCTGTCTCACCTCCTGAGTAGCTGGGACCACAGGCATGCCACCACGCCCAGCTAATTTTTCAGTTTTTTATATAGCCAGAGTCTCACCATGTTGCCCGGGCTGGTCTTTAACTCCTGGGCTCAAGCAATCCGACTGCCTCAGCCTCCCAAAATGCTAGGATCATAGGTGTGAGTCACTGCACCCAGCCTCAGGATACATGTGCCTGAGAAAAATGCTGTACTGGGAAAGCTGCTGGGATAAATAGTATCAACCAGCACTGCCCCGGTCTCTCCAGGACATATCAACAGGCATCATAAGGGACTTTCAGATAAACCACACCTTCCCTAAGGATCTTTTCTCTGCATCTATAAAGGCAGCAGGTATAACTTTCTATAACTGTAAATCAGCAACTCTGAAAACCACTGAGATTTCAGAGCTAGACAGATAACACTTTAGAGGGAAGGGACGGGACTAACATTAATGAAGCCTTAATAAAATGTCTACAACTTACTAGATACTTTATACTCTATCATTTAAACTTCAGAAGAATGCCAAGGGTAGACATTGTACTCATTTTACAAATAAGGAAGCAGACTCAGGGGATATAATTTGAGACCCTTGATTGAAACTCATAATTATCTGACTTCAGGGCTTCTGTTCTTTGACTTTGTGACACTTGGTCCCCAAATCTCAAATTAAGAAAACTGAATCCAAGGAAAGATATCTCCCCCTCAGGGTCACTCTACCAGCAAGTAGAGCTGAGACCAGACCTTGGGTCTGATGTCCCCTCTTCAAGTGCCCTCTTCTGGAAGATGATAGAACTGGGGGCCCCGGTATCCAGTCTAATGACTGGGTCACAAATGAAAATGAGGTTATCTTGGGCATTTTATGTTCTTAGAGCTTGGAGAACTCATGCCTCCCAATGGGAATTGATGTCTTCACAAATTGGTAGATTTGTGAATGGGTTACTGGTCTCATATCTAGAACCCATGTCTTTTGAAAATTGAGACATTTTCTTCTAGTCTTCTGATACCTTTTCTGTTTTCTGAAATACAATAGCTCAGATGTCATATCTGCACGTTTCTTTAGTAGTTTAAGCTGTAGTTTTTCTGGGCTTGAAGATCTGAGCTTAATTTGGCTTAAGAAAGCAAAAAAAAAAAAAAAAAATTTGTTTCTTTATAACCCAACCAATTTCAAGAGTTTTGTGTTTACCTTTTGATAAAACACAGTTAAACTTTGGGAGCCCAAGGCAGGCGGATTGCTTGAGCCCAGGATTTGGAGACCAGCCTGGGTAACATAGCAAAACCCCATCTCTACAAAAAAAAAAATACAAAAATTAGCCAGGTGGGGTGGCACATGCCTGTATTCCCAGCTACTTGGAAGGTTGAGGTAAGAGGATCACCTCAGCTCAGGAAGTCGAGGCTGCAGTGAGCCGAGATTGCGCCACTACACTCCAGCCAGGACAACAGAGTGAGACCCTGTCTCAACACAAACAATAAAAAACACTTTTAAATTAGGACACTATTATAATGAAGTCAGGGAGAGCAGAAGTCACATAATTGAGCCAGGTAAGCCATGCTATATTTTAGCATCAATTAAATTAAATCCATCTTGTTAATAAACACCTATGAAAGGCACATGTATGCCTTCCCTGTGCTAAATGCTAGAGATGCAAAGTTGGGTAAGATACAGTGTCAATTGTTAAGAATGTCATGCTGTAGGAGACAGAACCAGGAAAACATTATCAAATTAGCCAAGGAAGTTGAGGTGGATTGTTTATTGGTTGTATCTATATGTCCCCATTTATCCCTAAAGAAGCAAGTAGAGAGTATCCAAGCTGTCAAATATATTTTTTAAATGACCATAAAAAGTGCGTAATTCTTCAGGGGAATAAGATTTTCCCTTTTGGCTCTAAATTCAGAGAACTTAAGATATGGATCCTTTTATAAGATGGCTTCTTATATGAGAAACACCAAGAGTGAATGATGTCCTTAATAGATAGTTTTGTAAAAGATACAAAACTATCTTTTGTTTTCATTGGGTGACTTCCTGTACTGAAGTTCAGTGAGAATAGTGGGTGGTACATTACAGAGTAATTTAGAGAAGGTATTTTGGCAGTTGACAAGCTAATGTGGTCTAAGCCTGCCCACTGGTAATCAAATTTAATGCATCAACAGAGCTTATATCTCTCTTCCCCTTATGGGCACATGGTGGATGAGCTTCACAGGTGTGTGGCATCCCCATGGAAATAACTACATTGTAATGAAACCAAAGGTAAGAGATTCTTTTTGGAGTTGTAAAGTTCTACAGTAGTTTCTACTCACCTATTCATCAGTAACACTTGGTGTGACAAGACAGAACAGGGCTTGGAGCTCTAGGAATCACAGCCTGCCCTTTGTCTCCCATCTTTGGTCACCTGGCTCTATGGCCAGCTGCCCCTTGTTCTCAATCCCAGCTGGAGAATGACTGTCATACCAAAAACAAAAACAAAAAACAAAAAAAACCTTCAGTTGACAGTTTAAGCAAACAACCAATAAAATCTTCCTGAATGGCCTCTCACCCTCCAGAACCACAGAGCACATCTGCCCTTTAAATATGTACCCAACCCAGTCCCTGACTTTGGTCCTCAGTCTTTGATGCCCAGTGAGTTGTTTAACAACATGTGGAAGTTCTGCTGTGAATGGTGCCAGGCCTGGGGCCTAGAGCTTCAGCTGGATTCCCATCCACCCTGCCACTTCAGGCTGCAAAATCAAAAAGTACTTTGCTCATTTGTTACAATGTTGGATCCCAACCATTTATGGGGGTGGCTTTCCCCTATGTCAGCTGTTTTAAAGACACTTGTGCACAGTGTTGTTATAATAAAGCTGATTGCCCTTGCTGAAGACCAGTTTCCACTCTCCACTTCCAGATTTCCTGGAACTTATTCTTACAAATGAGGATGGCCCTTTCACATGACCACCTTGCCCTAAGGACACACTGTATGCCTTCCTTGTGTTAGATAATAGGGCAACAAAGTTAAACAAGATACAGTTTAGGCTAATTGAAATCATCTATTTGGTTTGTTTCATTGTAGTCAGCTTACCAACCACATAACTATTCTATTGCTTCACTGGTCTGTTGCTGTTTCTTCTTCCCTTCTTTGTGGATGTCCCTGTGCTGAACCCAGTAACCTCTTCTCTGTCAGGTGAGGGAAGCAGAGGGGAAGTGAGCCATGAGGCCACCTTGGGGCTCAGAGCTTGTAGAAAACCTCACTTAGAGCATAACAGGAAACATGGTGGCTGATAAAGGTGTGTTATGCCTGCCTGTTACCGTCAGTATAATTGGCTAAATCTCAAGATGTGGTTGCTGTCTATTGAATGTTTAAAGAAAAGCAGTTTTACTGCTTTTAAGTATTTTCTGTAAGTCAGGTGAGGTTGAGAAACTGTTTCCTAGAAGTGGAAAGGGAAGTACTTTGATGAGAGATTTTTTTAAAGAAAAACACCACTGCATAGAAGTATCAAAGCACAGTGTAGACATAGCCGCATCCAGGGTTCAATACGGACATAGAATATTTGACTGAAAATGCTCCTCAGAAGTTAAATGCTCCCCCTGAGTTTGGTTTCCCTTTATTTTACATTCTGTTAATTCAGAAATATCAAACTTCAAACCAGTAGATCTCTAATCAGTGTCGTTTACAAAATCATGTTCACAGTAATCACCAGGTCTTTAGCATGCTTTGAAAAATAGTTCCTGGTATCACAAAAGTTCATTTGCATTCTATACCCATGTAACTGAGTTGTTGGAATTGCCAGAAGCAGCTTTTTAGGTTTCTGAGTAAACACTATTTCTATTTAATTGGTATTTGCAAACTATCCTATGTTTAGAGTTTAAGCTTCTCAGCGGCAGCAGCAACTTAAGCGCTAAGCTGCCTCTGAGTGGGTCCAGGGTCTAGTTGGTTCATATACCTTTTTATAGAAGATGGCACCAAGCCATTTCAGGAAATGTTACTGTTGATGAAGGTCTTTAGTGTGATATCCTAAGAAAAAGGTAAAATGGTGTCCATCAGTCATGCAGCCCCATCCCTACTTTTGTATTTCACAACATCTTTAAAGTTGGAATGAGGAAATGTTGGCTACTTGTGCCTAAATTGGCCCCTTTCTTTCCATTGCTTAAAATTAATTAAAAGAAAGTATAGGCCAGGTGAGGTGGCTCATACTTATGATTCCCGCACTTTGGGAGGTCAAAGCAGGAATCACTTGAAGCCAGCACTTTGTGACCAACCTGAGCAAAACAGCGAGACCTTGTCTCAACAAAACATTTTTTAAAAAATTAGCTGTGCATGGTGGCATGCGCCTGTAGTCCCAGCTACTTGGGAGGCTGAGGTGGGAGGATCACTTGAGCCTGGGAAGTTGAGGCTGCAGTGACCTATGGTCACACCACTTGTACTCCAACCTAGACAACAGAGTGAGAGTGAGACCCTGTCTCAAAAAAAACAAAAAACAAAAAAAAAAAAACAGGTATTATTTTCAAGAAGATACTAGGTTAGATAGATGGAACAGATTGGCTGTTAGATCTGTTTAATTGGGTATCTTTTTGAGAGGAATTTCTTTAGATAGATACACAGACTGGCTGTGTATTGATAATTGCTGCAACAGGATGATGAATACATAAGGGTTCATTATACAGTTGTGTTGATAACAAAATAATGTTTTTTAAAGATAAATTAACAAAAAGTAACCACTTTGTCAGAACACAACCCAGCATTTTCAAGATTCTGGGGAAAGATCTTCAAGCAATGTCTCTTGAAGCAATATTCTGTTAAGAGAAAGGATCTTGCATCAGAAAGTCATCTCATCCATTCACAGGCTGCATTGTCCAAAATATATTCAAAAGCAGAATTAGAACCATAAACTTCTGGTGTGAACTCTTGCCGCTGTGTGTAGTAATGCTGCTGTCTTTTCTGCCCTATAGGTTCGTGTGACTGTGTTTCCCTCAAAGACTGTAGCTCAGTATTCAGGAGTACCTTGGTGGATCATCCTAGTGGCTATTCTCGCTGGGATTTTGATGCTTGCTTTATTAGTGTTTATACTATGGAAGGTAAGTCATATCTGGCATTTGAATTTCATAACAAACTTTATTTCATGTTTGAAAAAATGGGAATCAGCACTGGTAGTATGTTTTCTTTTTCATTGCTTCCTTTTTTCTAACATTATGAAACTCTTGACATAGCAAATTTGAGGAAAATTTTACCATGAACACCTGTATATTTACTGATTATTTTGTATTTAAAGTTATTATTTGTACATAATGAGTTTCTTAAATGAATGTTGGTGTCTCTCACACATAATTTAGCATGGTTAGCAAATAACAAATTTAGATTTTATTACTTTAGCATTTTCTTCACCTAAGATTGAAGCCTGGATCTAAGCCAAATTGTTAGGGTGTCGTAATAATCTGAATCTGTATCCCTGCTAATTTCAGTTTCTGTGAAGAATGTTCATAGCAGCCATTGGAGTTGGTTATGCTTACAGCTAGATTTGGAGTAGAAAAGTATGACATGAATGAATAACTCTATCTCAAGGGGGGGGTCATTATAGCATGTATCAAACATAAGGAAGGTCTAGGTTCGATATGATTTTCCTCATTAAAATTTGGCCCTTTGACTGTAAATAAAATGTAATATCTTCCCCTGATTCTACCAGTGAAGAATCTACATTATGAAAAACTGCATATGAGATGGATACAAACTCTTAATGCCCAAAGATTACAGCTTAAAAATTTTAGATTATTCCCAGTGAGTGATAGAGGCTTACAGTCCCTTATCTGCAATTCCAAAAAGCTCTGAAACCTTGAGGTGTATAATGACTTATTTGGCAATAAAACCTGACATGATGTAAAGAGAGGCTACTTTGAAGTCTTTATCCTTTATGATTAATTTCACTGCAGGAATATTAACATTTTGATTATAGTAGCATTAGGTATGCAGTGCATTACTCTTTTTAAAGGACAAAAATTTTGGATTCTCAAACATGTCTGGTCTGGAGGGTTCTGTATGAACCAGCAACCCCCTAGGATCAAACTATCCTTTTCTTTTCGCTGGATCCAAAAATATAATACATAAGGGTTCAAAATAGTCTTGCAAATATTGAGCATCTGTTTTTGCTTTTTTTTTTGACTGACTTTTGCCAATTTGAGATAATTTTCTGATGTCTTCTAGACATGGGATTGAAGCTTGGTATCTGCTCATGACAAAACTCCTCCTGGTAGGGAGTTTCAGCCAGTTTTACCTCTAATGTTTACCTCGGGCAGCAGGTTCCTCTGGCAAACATAGCCAGTCAATATAAAAATTTTTTTCAAGGAGATGCCTTGAAGAAAAAAAAAAATTTTTTTTGAGGCAGGGTCTCACTCTGTCACCCAGGCTGGATTGCAGTGGCATGATCATGGCTCACTGCAGCCTTGACCTCCTGGGCTCAAGCATTCTTCCCACCTCGGCCTCCTGAGTAGCTGGGACTACATGCCACCACATCTAGCAAGTTTAAAAAATTTTTTTTGTAAAGATAAGGCCTTGCTGTGTTGCCCAGGCTGGTCTTCAACTCCTGGGCTCAAGCAATCCTCCTGCCTTGGCCTTCCAAATTGTTGTAATTACAGATGTGAGCCATTGCACCTGGCCTTGAAAATTATTTTGATATCAAAAGCTGAAGTTGGGGTTTGATATTTGAGGATGATACTGTGTTTTCTGGAAGAGGTCATAGGATGGTCTTTTTCAGATTATTGGCAGCCTTTAATGAGGGTGAGATAGCAGTGGATTTAAAGTTAAGAAACCTAAGCTGTATATGATCTTGGTCAAATCATTCCATCTCCCTGGGGCCTCTGTTTTGCCTCGTCTGTTAAATAAATTGATTGGATTAGATGATTTCATTATTTTGGGAGTTTTTATTTTGTTTTTGTTTTTTGAAGCTCTGAAGTATCCAGGCTGTCAAGGGGACTCTAAAATACAGACAACTTACACAACCCCACATGAGAAGCATTTTTATTACTTTATACTTCTATTCAACTGAATTATCTAGTATGTTAAAGTCATAGGATTTTAGGGTCAGAACTACAGTTCAATGGCCCTTAAATTGGATTTTGTATATCCATGTGTAGAGGGCAAAGCTAAACTTAGACAGATGGAGATCCCTACTTCAACCACAGTAGTTCAGATTGTATCCATTTTAAATATCAGGATTCTGTACAGGATTTTGTTTGCAGAAAAAAAAATAAAGGTCCCTTGGGCTGGTCTAATTGCCTTCATTTTGCTAACAAAGATGCTCATGACCAAGGATATTAAGAATGTTGCCAACTGGGCACAGTGGCTCACGCCTGTAATCCCAGCACTTTGAGAGGCCATGGCGGGCGGATCACGAGGTCAGGAGATTGAGACCATCCTGGCTAACACGGTGATACCCCATCTTTACTAAATATACAAAAAATTAGTTGGGCGTGGTGGCGGGTGCCTGTAGTCCCAGCTACTGAGGAGGTTGAGGCAGGAGCATGATGTGAACCCAACCCGGGAGGCGGTGCTTGCAGTGAGCTGAGATCATGCCATTGCTCTCCAGCCTGGGCAACAGAGCGAGACTCCGTCTCCAAAAAAAAGAATGTTGCCAATGGAGGCAGGACCAGGCCTCTTGGTTCCTGGTTCATTCTTCCCACCCTGTTTACTAGCACATATTATTGAAAGCCGCCCAACAAAACTCTGTACTGATGGAAATGTTCTGGAGCTGCAGCATCCAGTATGGTAGCCATTAGTCATGTGTGGCTGTTAAGCACGTGAAATAAGGCTGGTTCAATTGAGGCATAGAGTTTTAAATGTAATTTAAATTAATTTCAATCTGAATAGCCTCATGGAGCCAGCAGCTCCCATATATTGTACAAAGTGAATCTAGGCTTTTACCTTCGTGAGTTGCTGGACTAGGAAGCAGTTTTTCAGGAGATTTTATTTGACCAGGTTAAATTTTATAAAAGACAGTTCCATGGCCTTATGAACTAGATAAAAGTAAATAGGAAAAGTTCTCTATCACTGAATGAAGGAAATTATAGTAGAAAGTGGAATTATACTTTTATACTCATTTAGAGTGACTTAACTTGAGGAGCATGGGGTCCCTACCATTTAAGGGTTATAGGGTGCTCAGAGTTTGAGAAAATGACAGCAATCATTCTTTCATGATGGTGTATTCGAATTTGTATTGTGATTCACCCCACAGATCCAAAGGCCTCAAGTAAATGGCATTTGTTCCATAAAATTTACTGTAAAAGGCAGAAAAATAACCACAGTATATCTATATTTTATTTGGATTTGTGCTAACTTTTACTTAGAGAATTTATTTTCTAACCTTTGTCTCAAACTGCCAAAGTCAGTCTTTTGCCTCTTTTGGAGTCATATTCTCCTGCAGGAAGAAACTACCCAAAGCTACAATCAGCAGTGTATACACGTTTTCCCTATTAGAATGATTTTTGTCCTCAGGATTTCTGTCACAAAGGGAAAAAAAATCAATGAGCTGGCTAGTGTCATCCATATAAATATTTGACCAGAGATGTATGGTGAAGGGTGTATTGAATGTGACAATGAAACAATGCAGTGGCTGTTCACTGTTGGTTGACTGAAAGTGGTCTGTTTATAAACAAGCCACAAGTAGCAGATTAAAATCTGAGATGTTCTGTTGTTTAGTTCTTATACACAAAACTGTAAAATTGACTAAATACCTTGCTTCCTTGTAGTGTGGTTTCTTCAAGAGAAATAAGAAAGATCATTATGATGCCACATATCACAAGGCTGAGATCCATGCTCAGCCATCTGATAAAGAGAGGCTTACTTCTGATGCATAGTATTGATCTACTTCTGTAATTGGTAATTGATCAATGTTTTTTAATTGCTAGCTGTGGGACCTGCTATGGTTGTGGTAGCTAACTTTAAGAACAACAGCTTGCTGTGTGTGTCCCATTAACAGATGTTTCCAAATGTCCACACTGGCTTGCCTTGCTTGGATTTGTTTTATTTCACTTGAAAGCTCTTTTTTTTTTTTTTTTTTTTTTTAAATGCACAAAGAATTTTTTGTTGCAGGTGTTATTTTATGTTGTTGTTAAACATTACCCACAGCAATGAAGAAAATTGCAATCTTTGTATACACACACACACACGAGGCTTTTAGCCCTCCATAGTAGCCCAGTTTGCCATGTGTTATTAATTCGGTATGTAGCATCCTACTAGGGTAGGATGCATAAGAAATTGCTCCAGATTTCTTGTTCATTTTGGAATTTCCCACAGATAGAAGCTGTGTCGACTGCCTAATTAACCTGTTGCATGTTGGAAATGTGTTTCTCTTGGTTGAGGCTTTCTCACTGTCATCCTTTCATTTTCTTTGCTATAAAGTGATGGGGAAGGCTTGGAATGCTTTTTACTGTTGCTCAGGAATCGTTTTCTGCTAGCTAAGCATGCAGCTTCCATTTCCTGCGTATCTCCTACAGGTCAAAGACCATTACAACAAACTATGGTTATCAGAATGACGGGCTTTATGGCCAACTTCAGAAGATGATCCTCTACCAAAGTTACCTTCCATCTACCAAATTCTAGTACAAAAAAATGCCCTGAAAAGTTTTTATTGTAATATGTTGTGATGGAGTTTGACTATATTTCATGTATCCAGATATTTTATCCAACCTTGGGTCTCATTGATTTTAAATTCAAGTTTCTCTTATTTGTAATCTATGGAAAATAGGAATTGCTGGTGATTCCTTTCACCATTTATGTGGGCATAAATCTGAGATGTTCTGTTGTTTAGTTCTTATACACAAGACTGTAAAATTTTTGTGTATAAAATTTTACACAAAATTTTATAGGACAGAATTACTCCTGTAATCCTTTCCATGGCACTATCACAGTGAATCACAACATTGCCATTTCAGCATAACATATCACCTTTAATTTCCTTCTTTGTTTAAATGGGGTAGGCAGCAGTCATATTTTGTAACAGATAGGTACTTTGGTTTTTTTTTTTTTCTTGCACAGAATAATAAATACATCCATGTAGAAATGACCTGGAACAAAACATCTTGGTCCATTTTGCCTACTGATTGTGATAACTATGCATATAATTTTATCTTGCTCCATGGCATTTTTATAACATCATTCAGCGTAAATGTCCTGTTACTGTTGATGTCATATAATAAACACATTAATCAACCATTCTATTAATAACTATTCCTCATTCTTCAAAACTGCATTTTAGTCAAACACACCTTTTTTGAAAGTAAATATATTTCATTAAATGTTTTCATTTCATGAAAAGTAATATATTTCATTAAAAATTTAATCTCAATTTTTTTCAGATATATTCTCAGTAAAAATATACTTTGGATCAGATTATTTAAATGATATATATACACACACACATATACACATTAACAATTTAAAGAAGAAAAATTAGGGAGTGCCCTGAAATTCAGTGTAGTGATACACTTCTCAAGTCCTATGCAGCATATGATTTTTATTGCAGGAAACAGTTACTATGTGATTTATTAATGAAATAGCTTAATTAGAAGCACAGTAGCAAATCCAGGCAACATAAATTACATCCTAGCTAATGAGAGGAATGATACGTGTACTAGAGCCTCAGAGGAGAGAAAAAGATTATTAAATTGACCTGCTGGAACTCTGGCATATTCAAATAGTAATTAGTAAAATACTTGTGACATGATTTGCATTTTATTAGTGGGAGAGGGGCATGAAATAATCTTTGGTTTATGCCTTTTAAAAATGATTCTTAAAATGATATTCTAATCTGATAATTAGATCTTTTACATATAGTGATTATTTTAAAATATGGAAGCACTGTTTTCATAGTCTTAAATTGTTAGTAAAGAGGTAGCCTACATTTGTTATAAAATGTAAAGAGAAGATGAAAATGGACTTTTCTTCCACTTTTACAGCTGTTCTCTTCTGTTGATCCCCATTGGCTGTTCTTTCATTTCAACCTCTTAGTTCTTTCTTAAAAGAAAACTTTTTCCCCGTAGTCCAGAGGTAGACATAGCTGAACAGAAAGCTTAGACATTCCCATTTAGTGCACTTGCTTCTTTGTGAGATTAATTGGTTTCTTTCTCTTTCCCTCTTCTCCAGTGTGGATTCTTCAAACGCTCTAGGTACGATGACAGTGTTCCCCGATACCATGCTGTAAGGATCCGGAAAGAAGAGCGAGAGATCAAAGATGAAAAGTATATTGATAACCTTGAAAAAAAACAGTGGATCACAAAGTGGAACGAAAATGAAAGCTACTCATAGTGGGGGGCCTAAAAAAAAAAAAAAGCTTCACAGTACCCAAACTGCTTTTTCCAACTCAGAAATTCAATTTGGATTTAAAAGCCTGCTCAATCCCTGAGGACTGATTTCAGAGTGACTACACACAGTACGAACCTACAGTTTTAACTGTGGATATTGTTACGTAGCCTAAGGCTCCTGTTTTGCACAGCCAAATTTACAACTGTTGAAATGGATTTTTCTTTAACTGCCTTAATTTAACTTTCTGGGTTGCCTTTGTTTTCGGCATGGCTGACTTACATGTGTTGGGGAAGGGCTTGCCTAGTTGCACTCGGGTGATATCCTCCCGATAGTGCAGGTGAGTGTAGGTGCCTCCTCAGCTACACTAATAGAGTGGCCGTCCTAACCTCGGGACTGCTGCGCAGACATCCCATCACGTTAGCTGTCACACATCACAAGACTATGCCATTGGGGTAGTTGTGTTTCAATGGAAAGTGCTGTCTTAAACTAAATGTGCAATAGAAGGTGATGTTGCCATCCTGCCATCTTTTCCCATTTCCTAGCTGTGTGAATACCTGCTCACGTCAAATGCATACAGGTTTCATTCTCCCGTTCACTAAAACACACAGGTGCAACAGACTTGAATGCTAGTTATACTTATTTGTATATGGTATTTATTTTTTCTTTTCTTTACGAACCATTTTGTTATTGACTAACAGGCCAAAGAGTCTCCAGTTTACCCTTCAGGTTGGTTTAATCAATCAGCATTAGAGTATGGGAGGTCATCACATTGACCTAAATTATTTACTACAAAAAGAAAATCTTTATAAATGTACCAGAGTTGTTTTAATAACTTATCTATAAATTATAATAGATGACAACCTCCACCCCACAACCCAAAAGTTTTAAGAAACAGAATTATAACTGTAAAGATGTTTAATTATTTCAGGCATTGGATATTTTTTAGTTTAGAAGCCTGCGTAATGTTTCTGGATTTCATATTGTAACATTCAGGAATTCTTGGAGAAAATGGGTTTATTCACTGAACTCTAGTGCAGTACTGCTGCAAATACTGTATGTTCAGGACTTGAAAGAAATGGTGAATGCCTATGGTGGATCCAAACCGATCCAGTATAAGACTACTGAATCTGCTACCAAAACAGTGATTCCAGTCAGAGCATCGTGGCTTTTACATTGTTAAATGTTATTGGAACCATTTAATCAGTGAGTCGATATTCCATTTTTTGTTTTGTTTCCTCCCCTATCTGTATTCCCAAAATTACTTTGGGACTAATTTAACCAGAACTTTGAATTGTGTTTTTAATTGTAAAAACGGCAGGGGGTGGAATTATCACTCTATACATTTAATAGAGATTGAATAGATATGAAACCTGATTTTTTTTAATTACCATGCTTCACAATGTTAAGTTATATGGGGAGCAACAGCAAACAGGTGCTAATTTGTTTTGGATATAGTATAAACAGTGTCTGTCTTTTGAAAGAACAGAACACAGTTGTAGTGCCACTGTTGTTTTGGGGGGCTTTTTTCTTTTCAGAAATCTTAAACCTTAAGAAACTAAGGACGTTGTTTTGGTTATACTTTGGAATTCTTATTCACAAAATATATTTTGTTTACAAAAATGTCTGTAAAACAGGTTATAACAGTGTTTAAAGTCTGTTTCTTGCTTGGGGAACTTGTGTCCCTAATGTGTTTAGATTGCTAAGGAGCTGATATTTTGACAGTTTTTAGACCTGTTATTAAAAAAAAAAAAAGTCCCAAAAAGGGTGTTGGGAGGGTGGTTCAACAAAGAAACAAAGATGTTATGGTGTTTAAATTTATAGTTGTTAAAAATGTCATCTCGAGTCAAGTCACTGGTCTGTTTGCATTTGATACATTTTTATACTAACTAGCATTGTAAAATTATTTCATGATTAGAAATTACCTGTGGATATTTGTATAAAAGTGTGAAATAAATTTTTTATAAAAGTGTTGTTTCATAACAAGCATTGTATATGTGAAGCAAACTCTAAAATTATAAATGACAACCCGAACTATTTCATCAAACCAAAGTTCAGTGTTTTTATTTTTGGTGTCTCATGTAATCTCAGATCAGCCAAAGATATTAATGCCAAAGCAATGGGACTGAGAGTTTTTTCTCTTTTCACTCTGTTTAGTTGATCCTCAAGTCTTTAATTTTCCTTATGATTAAAAGAAACCTACAGGTATTTAACAACCTACAAATTGGGAGTTGTCTTTGGATTGAATGTTCCACTTCACTGCCTGTCCTTGTAAAGATAGGGAATTACTTAGCAATGATAACCTGGCATTAAAGTTCTGATGGCTAAGCTGCTTCCTTCTTAGAACACGTTTTGGATGTGGGAGCAGGCTAGCTGTGACATGTGTCATATTAATCACCAGGACTGGTTTGGCAGAATCAACTAGTCAAAATATTTTCAGTAAAAGATTTTAGATTTGCGTTTTATGAAACTTCTCTAGCTGGATTATCACAACCTAATACAAGAAAATATATATATATATATATATATATATATATATATATATATATATAATGCCTAGACAATATAGTGTGCCCTGGCCTGAATAAATGTCCAAGATATTAGGTAATAGCTTTCTACTATACTTGGCATTACATAAAATTTTGGCCCTCTTGGTTCTTTGAAGATCAAACAAGTGTTACCACCCAAAGAAATATGTGATTGGCACTTCTTAATGATTTGGGCTGGTGGCTGTGAACCTTTTTAGCCTCAGTTCACATATTGGATATACCCAGATTAAATCACTACAATAATATGTAATCATCATAACCTCATAGAGCCTATCAGTAGCTGTGGTTTGACTAGGGCTATGGCATAAATGACACAGACTAAGTCACGGCCCATCCAGTCATAGTGCCTGTGATTCCAGCACTTCCCCTCCCTCTCAAAAAATACAGGAACATCTACCAGCGATTATGGTATTATTACAGGGTTATCCTTGGATCTACTTGGATTCACAAAGGAATCATCGCAAACATTGATACTTCATTATTGATTGCAAATTAGTTGCTGCAAATTCAGTATGTCATGCATAGTCACGGTTTATGCTTTTCCCTGGTGGCTGAGAATATTCTAGCATGTGGTGGTGACATAAATGGGGAATGCTTTAAAGATTGTCTAGACTGCCAGCTGTGGTGGCTCATGCCTGTAATCCCAGCACTCTGGGAGGCTGAGGTTCCTTGAGACCACAACTTGAGACCAGCTTGGACAACATGGCAAGACCCCCATCTCTACAAGAAATTTAAAAATTAGCCGGGTATGGTGGTGTGCACCTGTAGTCCTTGCTACTCGGGAGGCTATGGTGGGAAGATCACTTGAGCCTAGGAGTTTGAGGCTGCAGTGAGCTATGATTGTGCCACTGCATTCTGGCCTGGGCAACAGAATGAGATCCTGTCTCTAAAAAAATTGTCCAAACCAGGGAAGTAAGGATAAGATCAAGCCTTCTACTCTAAATGAAAACATCTTAATGAGAAACTGGTCTCTAGTATACTATCCCACAAAAGGACAATGTGCGAAGACAAACTGGGATTGAGAGACTTGTTTTCAAGGAGGGAAAGAGATGGTCAGTGGTTGGGTTCCACATAAGTACATCCACAGGGCTGTGAAAACAGAAATGTGGAAGAGTTGTTTGATCAACTCGGGTAGCATAAAGTAAGTGATTACAGGCAGTTCCTCAAGACCAAGGACAGGGTCCGACCACTTGGAATGAGGAAAAGGTGAGGGTCAAAGAGGTGAAGAAAATTAACTTCGGAATGATTTCAAAAGAGTGGTTACTGCATGCTAGTGGGCATCTGTTCTTCCCGTATTTTCTGATTACAATTGGTAGCCAATAAGTGCTTTTTCTCTCCTGTACCTTAAACCGGTTTTGCCAGCTCCAGAAGGCATCTCATCCAGCTGTTGGAAGGTGGGAGAGCTGTACACTAGGAGCTGAGGCCAGGTCTATGGAGGTGCTACCAACAGACCTCATCTAGGAGGAAAATCATGATGGGATTCATAGCCAAATCCTCTTGACTCAGGGTAAATGAACTGTAAAACACAAGCCAGAGGAAGGACACTGATGTGGTCCAGTGCAAGGGTGGACCTGACACCACAAAGGGCAAAACTAACCATAATGGTTGATGATTACACCAGAGTTGAGGGAATCAAGTGGTCAAGTGCAATTTTTGTAGCAGTCAGCAAAGCATTAAGTGCCTCAATCTTCTCTTGCCCTGTAGCCATCTCCCAGTGATGCTGCCTGTGCTGGGGTCATGCAAACAGTTCCACGCTAGGAGAGGTCAGATAAATTTCTTACTCTTCAGCCTTCTAGAACATGTGCCAAAAATCTCAAGAAACTACAGGGTAAGAATGTGCTACCTTTGTTATCTCAAAAACCAGCAATTAAGTTTTCAGTTCACCAACAACCAGTAAGTGGATTTAAGTGAGTGTTCTGTTAAGATTCTGTCATTGTGAGAGGGATGTGATTTAATCATTATTTTCCAGTTGGAAGTAAACAGATGTTTATGGATGTTAAATTAGGCTCTGGGGATATACATAAGACACTGGCTCTGACCTTTTATAGGAAGCTTATAATCTAAAACTACAGATGGTATTGACAAGCATAAGTGAATTCACTTTTTATAGGTAGCAGAATTTAAAACCTTGAGTTAATATATCAATGACTGACACATAAATTTAATACCTGGCCGGGTGTGGTGGCTCACGCCTGTGATCCTAGCACTTTGGGAGGCCAAGGCAGGCAGATCACATGAGGTTAGGAGTTCAAGACCAGCCTGACATCGTGAAACCCGTTTCTACTAAATACAAAAAATTAGCTGGGTGTGGTGGTGGCACATGCCTCTAATCCCAGCTACTTGGGACGCTGAGGCAGGAGAATCACTTGAACTGGGAGGCAGAGGTTGCAGTGAGCCAAGATTGCGCCACTGCACTCCAGCCTGGGCAACAAGAGCAAAACTCTGTCTCAAAAAAAAAAAAAAAAAGTCAATACCTGACCCTTTGTGGGTGGAACTTGCCCCTAGAACAACCCCATTCCCAGAAAATTTAGAGTCCTCTCAACCAGAGGTCTACACATTTAAATCACCAAAGAAATTACATATATATTTCTTAAAATACATATTTCTTAAATACATACATATTTCTTAAAATCCTGATGGCTAGACAATCTGCCACACTGACTACATGAGAATCTGAGTGCGAGACCCAGGAATTAGCACTGCTTAAAGCTCCCCAGCTGACCTGTAAAGTGCAGCCAGGATTGAGAACTGCTTTAGAGATTATTGGATGTTGTGAATATTTATCAAAATAATATGCTCACTGTGTGAAATGCCTCATTCCTGTTTGTGGTACTTCCACTGCACCAGTAACAGGAGCTGAGAAGCTAGAGATGCATTTGCTATAGGCAGGGAGGCAGCTGAGCAGTGCATAAGGGCATGGCTCTGGAGCCATGTTGCAGGTGTGAATTAGCTTCACCTCTTAGAACATAACCTTGGGTGGGTTACTGATATCTCTGTGCCCAGTTTCTCGGCCTATGAAATAAGATTGGTTACAGTACTCAGAGGTTCTTTTTTTTTTTTGAAATGGAGTTTTACTCTTGTTGCCCAGACTGGAGTGGAATGGTGTGATCTTGGCTCAGTGTAACCTCTGTCTTCTGGGTTCAAGTGATTCTTCTGTATCAGCCTCCCGAATAACTGGGATTATAGGCGCCTGCCACCATGTGTGGCTAATTTTTTGTGTTTTTAGTAGAGACGGGGTTTTGCCATGTTGGCCAGGCTGGTCTCGAACTCCTGACCTCAGGTGATCCACCCCCATTTGGTATCCCAAAGTGCTGGGATTACAGGTGTGAGCCACTGCACCCAGCTCAGAGGTTCTTGTAAAGAGGAAATTGGACCATCTGGAAGTGCTTATTAAATGTTAGTTACTTTTATACTTACCCTTGTTTATTATATAGAACTATAAAATGTTAAAATGGGAAGGAAGCATGGAAATCTAGTTCTACTTCCTCATTTCACAGATGGGGAGATAGTTTATTTTTATTGTCACAGGAACCTTTTGTCTCGTCATTCTTCAGTGTCTACCAACTTAAGTCTTATTAGTGGGTGTTAAAACTACCAAAAAAAAAAAAATATGGTGAACTAACTCTTTAAAGTCCTTATCAACATAGATCATTTTGAATGACAAGAGTGACCTTATTTCTACGTTAAATTCTGTTTCTGCCGTTAATACAGTGACCATAATGCTGTCTTTGGTTGGGGTCAGAAAGACGACGTGTCAAGATAATGAAAAAAGCATCTTGAAATTGCTAGGTACTGATTCTTTGTGTTGTTTTCTCCCCAACATGAAAGAGTGTGAAAAGACATTCTCTCTGTGAACCTTTTCTCAGAGTTCTTTACACACCATTGATTTCTTTGGTTTCTTTTAGTGGGAAGGCAAGCCGCAGTTTTACTGCTTATTACCTTTACTGCTGTGCAGAAGAGGAAATGCTCACAGAGCTCATCTTGCACCTCAGTTACACCATGTGTGTTAAGACCAGAATTTGTTACTCGAAGAACAGATTTGAAAACTCCTGCCTCCCACATGTCACAATAATGCATGGACTGAAAGACTATGTAAAGGCAAAAAACATATATATACATGCATTCTTCCCTAGGAAGACTGGGGGACTACCTGATGCCAAGGTGTCCTCAAATTGCTGATGGAACTGAAGTTCTGGGGTTCCTACCTAACTGAGGAAGTCACTGGTGGTCAGGAAATCTCAATTAGAGAAGTTAAGAGCAGTCTTTCTCAAAATTTAACATGCCTAAGACTCACCTGAGAATCTTGTTAAGATTCAGGTTCTGATTTAAACAGTCTGGGAAAGAGCCTGAGCGTCTACATTTCTAACAAGCTCCAGGTGCTACAATACTACGGATCTATGGATTATTCTTTGGGTATCAAGGGTCTCTAGAGTCAGTCTTTATTCAAGTCCCTACTGTGTCACTTTTTACTGTATGACCTGGGCAAGTTTAAATGCCTGATGCTTTAATTCCTTCACCTGTAAAATGGTATAAGGAATAAATAAGATTATAACCTAGGCTGCCAAGGAATATACACCAACTTATATACCTCTCCACAACTTCCAAATCCCTAACATGCTCAAATGTGTGAATAAAGACTGACTGGGGTGCAGTTAAGTCTTTGGTTTATGTAAATATATAGCTTTCGCTGTCTTGACAGGATAGCTGACGTTTGTTGTAGGCTACTCTTATAGGCCATACTTTTAAGATTCCTGCCCCATGAGAAGTAAAATCCCATGACAGTGAATAGCATTACAACGGAATGGGAAACAATGTGCCAGTTCTAGTAGCTGACCCACAGAAGCAGTAACATGTTGATCTGGTTATAAAGACTTCTCTAAATCAGTAACAAAACAAAAACATTGAAAAGGTTCAGGCTGACTCAAAGAGAAGCTTTTGCAATTTGACATTTCCTTTCTGAAGCAGCAATTATTCAGTGTTTCTTTGCCTGTGCCCACCACAAACAACCCAAGTACTCATGCCAGAAAACAAACGCACATAAATTAATAAAACTCCTAAGCCACCGTGATATGTATCTGCAGACTGGCTTCCTCTATTCCACACTTTTTCTAGTTGGAAGGGCTGAGGGGGCTAAAAATACCTTCCCAGACTCCCTTGCAGCTAGGGTTGTACATATGAATTTATTTATTTAGAGACAGGGTCTCACTTAGTAGCCCAGGCTGGAGTGTAGTGGTGCAACCTTGGCTCACTGCAACCTCCGCCTCCTGAGTTCTAGCGATTCTCTCACCTCAGCCTCCCAAGTGGCAAGTAGCTGCAATTACAGGCACCCACCACCCCACAGGGCTGTCTTTATATTTTTAGTAGAGATGGGAGTTTCAGCATGTTGGCCAAGCTGGTCTCAAAGTCCTGACCTCACGTGATCTGCCTGCCTCAGCCTCCCAAAGTGCTGGGATTACAACAGTGAGCCACTGCACCTGGCTGAAATAAATTTAATTCTATGACTTGCATACCTGTTCACTTGAGATCTGAAAGATGGACTCATGGTGGCTGTTTCCCCTAGCAAGCATGGCATGGAGCCCCACGATTCAATGTTGAGTGTCTTCTAGCTTTCTGAGCCATCATCAGAGAAGGACTGACCTCTTGATTCCGTTTTCCTGACCTTGGATTACAACTTCAAGTATTTGCCTTCAACCCTATTTCGAAAAATAAAAATGAAATCCTAAGCCCCCCAACCAAATAAATGGACCCCCTCTTTCCCATGGGGACCCCAGAGTAATTCTGAAAACCCTCTGAGTTTAAGGGATGCTGCATCTCCCTTTTGTGGTTTTGACACAACTGACCAGCATTCCTTCTTGATAAGAGACCACTAGCCATGGAGTAGCTCTGGCTAGTCTACATGTGACTCATGAAGGGGCATGAAGCTCCATTGCATATGTGTACATTTCTCCTTTTGTAAATATTCATGATTCCTATTGCTGGCCACTCTGTTCAGCATAGACTACTGTTCCCTTTGCCCCTCCCTCAAAGTATCTGTTTCTAGCTCCTGGCCAGAGGCTATCCTTCCCAGTGTCAGAATGGTCACCCTGCCAGCTGCAAGCTTTTATGAAAAATAAAGCTCTCCTTTCCAAATTTATAAGCTTTGTAACCAACCAATGGGTTCTTGCCTACTGCCCAGATAGAGCCCAATTCATTAAGACGGGATTACAACAGAGAAAGAGTTTAATGCATGCCTGTGGGGATTCAGTCAGGATAGTGGGGAAAATTATAAGATGCAAATCTTCTTGGAAGGCCTGGGAGAGATGCATAAGCTCCAGTAATAAACTTGGCTGAAGGCAGCCTTGTCCCCTTAGTTAAGTAAATTCTTTAAAGTAGAAACAAAGGAATGTGGGGAGTTTATCTAACTACCTTGTTTATTCATGCAGTCCTAAGACTAACCTTTGATTTACCATGGGTGCTTAACTCCTTTCTACTCAGGAGGTCCACAATGTCAATTACCCTTCAGTGGTGTTTACTCACGACCTCTGTCAACTTACTGAATAAATGCAAGTCTCGCTGACTGATTGATCAAGGACGCAGTTGCAACTGTTTACAGCACCCTGCTTGGAGTCTGTAAGCAGCCTATATGCTCAGCTGGACTGGCAAAGCAGAATATCTGTGTGTCAGTGTACTTTATTCATCCGTTGTTGGGTCTGGTGCCCTGTGTGGGGATTACTGCGAAGGGAGCATGACGGACTCCCAAAAACGAAGGTGGAGAGGACAGCATGGTCAAGTCAGTAAAACAGTGAGTCATTGGTGCCTGCTTGGGATTACCAAGTTTGGTGGGGGATTGTTCAGGCTGAGATTTCATCATGGGACAACAGTTATCAGTTCAACAGAGACAGTATATAAAAGTGTTGAAACAGTTACTTAAGGCTAGGGGAGCATCAGTTTTGCAGGCTCAATTAAGAGACCTAATGCAAACTGTTGTCTCACTTAATCCATGGTTCCCAGAAGGACCGCTAAATGTAGACGTCTGGGAAGAAGTGGGGAGAAATCTTAAACAACGTTATGCACAAAGGCAAAGCGTCCCAGGAACAGCTTTTAATGCTATGGGGTTTAATTAGAGCAGCCCTGGTTCTGTTATACACGGAAGAGCCTAAAAAGGGGAAGGAGGAAGAACCGTCACCTATCTTATCGCCTCCTCTTCCCTCAGCCCTGATATCACCGGGCCAAAATAACAAAGAGGAAACAGAAGTTGTGCCTGAGCCACTTCCTCCAATAGATAAGAAAAAGAAAAAGGAAAAAAAAAAGCTGTGAAACCCTGTCTTAAGCAGGCAGCATTAAAAGGGGAGCTCTTAGCCTGCCCAGAAATGCAAAATCAGCAAGGCAATCAGGTACCTAAAGAGTTGTTTTTTTTTTTTTTTTTAAAAAAAAAAAAAAAAAGCATTAGAGGCTAAAGCCAGGCGGTCAAGTGAGCGGTAAGCAGAAGGAGGGCTCAGCAGCAAGGAAGTTCGCGAAACCAGAGCCAGCAAGTGCTCCTGGGAACTCTGTCCACACGGGGGCAGCGACAACAAAGAGCCAGGCCCAGCACTCCGAAGTTAGCCTGTTAGGGAGAGGCCAGGAAGCGCATGCGGAAAAGTCGGCCCAGCGGGCAATAGCCACCTGGCAGCAAGGGCAGGAAGTGTCACACACTAAAAGCGGCACAAGAAAAAGCAGCACCTTTGCAAGCGCAAGGCAGCCGCCACCCCAGGACCCGCCGGCTCAGCTCTCCAGCTCTGCAGGCGGCCCATGGCAAAATTTCATGTGCTCCTTGTACAGGAGAGACATCCCAAATTATAATTCTATGCTAAGATTTAAGTAAAATTTCAGAATCTGAAAAACCTCTTCTGATAATGGCCACTGTTACCTCTCTCTTACCCCTAAGGTGACTCTCTCCAAATCCAATTTAAGTAAAACAGTAACCTCTAAAGGGAGAGAAGTTACCAACGGCCCTTAGTTAAGGAGCAATTAAAGCAAACTTCACTCCAGAAAAAAAAAAACAAAGAAACAAAAACTTCCTGATTACAAGGTTATTCATTTTATGGATAATATTCTACTAACAGCCTTGGAATTGGCCCATTTTCGTCATTCCCAAAAAGTCTGGGAAATGAAGACTTTTGCATGACTTACATGCCATTAATGCTAATTTACAGCCTATGGGACCCCTTCAACAGGGTCACTCATCCCCCATGGCAATTCCTCAAGATTGGCCTATAATCATTATTGACTTAAAAGATTTTTATCAATTCCTCTAGCAGAACAGGGCAGATAAAAATTTGCATTTACAATAGCAGCTATCAATAATGAAAAGCCAGTTTGTCAATTTCATTGGAAAGTGCTTCCTCAAGGAATGCTAAACAGTCCTACCATGTGTCAGTATCATGTAAATCAAGCTTTGCTCCCTAGTAGAAAAGAATTTCCTGATTGCAAGATTATTCATTTTATGGATGATATTCATGATATTCTACTACCAGCCCGAACAGAGCCAATATTTTTAAATTTATATTCCTCTGTCGTAAAGAATTCAGAGCTAAAAGGTTAAATCATTGCACCTAAGAAAGTACAAATGTCCTCTCCTTGGAAATATCTTGGGTACATACTAACTTCCTGGTCAGTAAGACCTCAAAAGGTTAAATTAAATACTAGCAACTTATACGCCTTAAATGATTATCAGAAATTATTGGGTGATATTACCTAGCTCCACCCCACTTTGAGGATTCCTACTGATTAACTACAAAATCTGTTTTCTATCTTAAAGGGCAATCCAGCCCTGGATTTTCCCAGATATTTAACGCCTGCAGAAAAAAAGGAAACTGAGAAAATAGAGCACGCCATCTCTCAGAGGCAGCTAGATCGCATTGATCCATGGTATTCAATTCAGTTGTTTATTTTTCCCACCAAACACCCCCCTACAGGGTTAATAGGACAGATGACCCCAGGGCTATACTTTCTAGAATGGGTTTTTTGCTCACAAACCAGGACTAAAACACTATCTCTGTATATTCACCTATTCAGGCTGTAAATTATGCAATCAGTTGCTAGGTTATGACCCTGATGTCATCAGCATTCCTTTAAGCAAAAAGCAGTGCAAATCAGTATTGTCCTTATCGACAGATCTGCAAATAGTTTTCTCTGATTATATAGGACAAATAGAACATATGCTTCCTGCTGATAAACAACTTCATTTCTTATCTCATATGCAGGTAATATTACCCACAAAAATAGTTCACTCCCCCATACCTAATGGTCTAACACTGTTCACTGATGGATTTGGTAAATATGGAAAAGCGGCAGTCTTGTGGAGACTACACAATTCAATCACTCGATCTGGGTTTACTAGCAATCAGAGAGCTAACATTGGGGCTCTGATACTTCCATGGCCTTGGAAACTTTTTCCACTCAGCCCATAAATATTTTAAGTGACTCAGCTTACTCAGTATATTTGCTACAAAATCTTGAAACAGCTTTAATTAAGTCCACTCTGGAGCCAGCCCTGTGTGCTCTTTTCCTCTGCCTTCAGCAATTGCTAGATCAGCATACACATCCTCTTTTTATTACACACATTTGAGCCCACAGCTCTCTGCCTGGCTCATTGGCTTATGGCAATGAACAAGCGGACCTTCAGGTTATGACATCACTGCTTGAGCAAGCCACCCAATCACATCAATTTTTCCACCAAAATTATGAAAATTTATCTAAACAATTTCAACATATACAAAGGCTGGCTAAACAAATTATCCTACAATGCCCAGATTGCCAGCTCACAGGCACATCCCCTCCTTCCACAGGTATTAACCCTAGAGGACTAGAACCTAACCAGTTATGACAAACAGATGTTACACACGTCCCTAACTTTGGAAAACTTAGATACGTACATGTATCCGTTGATACTAACACCCATCTAATTAGTGTACATGCCCTTCCTGGAGAGTCCACTTGGTATGTCATTAAACATCATCTTTTAAGTTTTGCATTTATGGGATGGCCCACAAAAATTAAAATGGATAATGGTCCAGCTTATGCCAGCTCACAATTTCAACAATTTTGTCACATGTGGAATATCCAACATTCCACAGGGATCCCATATAACCCCCAAGGGCAAGTAATAGAACATGCCCACTCTTAAAAGTATGCTCAAAAAAACAGGAAAGAAGGAGTATGGGTAAAAGACCCTGCAACACTATTGGTACAAGCCTTATTTACCCTTAACTTTTTAAATTTTGATGACAAATTTCAATCAGCTGTAGAAAAGCACTTTGCTAAAACCTCTCAAGGCATAAAACCTGCAGTTTGATGCAAAGATGTAAATAGTAATGTATGGTGTGGTCCAAATGAATTATTAACATGGGGAAGACAGTATGCTTATGTTCACACCCTCTCAGGTCCTCTCTGGATTCCAGCATGATGCATCAAACCATACCATGGCATGGCTAGGACCCAACCTGGTACCAGAAATGAAGGAGTTAACCCTACGAGACCCACAGACCCAGAAGATGCGGCTTCCGTGGATGACACAAGCCCTAGATGTTACCTGGGGGATGCTGAAGAGGACAACTCAGGAGGCTGAACAAATGCTCTAGACACAGACAGCATTTACTCCAGATAATTCGTTTCTTGCTATGCTTTCTGTTGTACATTGCAACTTACGTAGGGTATTAATCCTTTTCATGCTCTCGCTTTGTTTGCAACCTGTACCTGCTACACTCTTTTGGGCTCGTATCTTAGACCTGCCTTTCTTTGCCCTGTCACCTGGGCAGACACTCCCTTCCCAGCCTTTAATAATGTGACTGCTTGGCTAGGAGGGATAGATTTACCCCCAGTGGGGTCCCTCAATAATGGCACACATTGGACTAAAGTGCCAAATAACACTACGTAACACTCCACTATCCTCCCACTGTGTGTAAGTTATAAAGGTTCTAACCCCTACTGTGTACCTGTACCTGTCCCCAAAAACAAGTATGGCTACATCATGGCAAAGGAAATGCCTTAACATTCTTTGCTGCAGGTAGCCTCAAACCAAGCAGTGCAATCAATGCTGCTTTCCCAAACATTCCTTCCAGTGCTAAAGAACAAAGCCAGAAAAGTAATGGATTCCACTTTAGCTGGAATGTCTGTCATGGGAAACAAGCCCACAGCCTCCAGTTAGGCAATTATAGCATCTTAGACTGAAGCCCCCACGGCCGATTGCAGGGCAGCCTTACTAATGTCTTCGTCCATCATAGCATCAATCACAGTTTCATAGCCACGTCTTGTTCCCCTATATTTCGGGCCAATGGGGGAATGGGATATCCCAGACCCCAAGTAAAGTCCATGCCAACCCAAGGCACCTTATGGTGCCTGGGACATCTCAGCACCTCCCTTAACATCTGGCATGGGACATATCATAATGCCAGTCGTAACTATACGATAACCTTTATTCATAATCACACTCATCAGTGCCTGATTTGCACTACCCATCCATATGTTTTCCTTACGGGAACTAATATTTCCATTATACCCCAAAACTCCATGTTTGTAACCCAGGTGCAGGGATAGGCTGGTTTTCCTCATATATCACTAACCACAATACATGTAATTTAAAAATCACTGTGTTATGGTATTAAGGAGACAATCTGAGGCATTTCTACCAGTCAATTTGACACATGATTGGCAAGGTTCCTCTGCTCTTGCCACGTTAGAACGTCCTCTGTCCCAGGTCAGACACAAAAGATTCATAGCTACACTTATGGCCTTTATAATCTCAGCCATAGTCATCCTGGCAACTGCTAGTATTGCTGTTGCATCTACTACTGAGTCAATATAATCAGCTAGCTTTGTAGATAATCTGGCCAAAAATGTGTCTAATGAACTTCTCTTACAGCAATGTATGGATCAAAAGATACTTGCATGACTGTAAGCTGCCTTAGAATATGTGGGGGAGTGACAAGATGCACTGGCATTCCAACAGCAATTAAACTGTGACTGGGGTATAAACATATCTGTGTCACTTCTCTACCTTGGAATCAATCAATACACAGTTGGGATGAGGTAAACCACCACCACTGGGGAACCTTTCATGACAATTTAACAGCAGACATAAAGCAACTTAAAACTAATTTTAGAATCCCTTCAAACCATATACCTACAAACCCAACAGCCATATAGAAGGGTGTGCAAGATCATCTCTCCTGGTTAGACTCCCACTCCTGGGGGTCACTCTTTGACTGGAAAAGAATGTTGCTAATTGTACTCATGATTGTATTATGTCATTTGCTAATTCTAGGATGCAAAGCCAGAATAAGAGCAATAACTACCACACCTGACAAACCTGTTGTTGCATACATGTACACTCTCCAGTCAAAAAGACCTGATGCAGAAAACAAAAAAGGGGGAGATGTGGGTGTTTAGTCAGGATGGTGGGGAAAATTATAAGACACAAACCTTCTTGGAAGGTCTGAGGGGTTTGCATAAGCTCCAGTAATGAACTTGGCTGAAGGCAGCCTTGTCCCCTTAAATAAATAAGAGTAGAAACAAAGGAATGTGGAGAGTTTATCTAACTAGCTTGTTTACTCATGTGGTCCTAAGACTAGCCTTTGATTTACTGTGGGTGCTTAATTGCTTTCTGCTCAGGAGGTCTACAATGTCAATTACCCTCTAGTGGTGTTTACTCACAACCTTTGTCAATTAATCTTTACTGAATAAATGCAAGTCTCTCTGATTGAGGCCATGTTCGCATCTATTGATAGCACTCCACTTGGAGTCTGTAAGTGGCCTGTATGCTCAGCTGGACTGGCAAAGCAGCATATCTGTGTCAGTGTACTTTATTCATCCGTTGGTGGATCAGTGTCTGCAGGACAGACCCCTGCACATGCCCAGTCAGCCAAAGGGGAGATCAGAGTCATTATTCAAATCAGTCTCTCCAAAAATTCGAAGACTGAAGTTTTTTAAGGATAATTTGGTGGGCAGGGGATTAGAGAGTGGAGAATGCTGACTGGTTGGGTCAGAGATGAAATCATAGTGGGTTGAAACAGGTTCTTCTTGCTGTCTTCTGTTCCTGGATGGGATCACAGAACTGCTTGAACCAGATTACTGGCCTGAGTGACAACAGCTGGTGCACCAGCACACGGGGTCCCCAAAATATCTCAAATACCAATATTAGGTTTTACAATAGTGATGTTATCTCTAGGAGCAACTGGGGAAGTCGGGAATCTTATGGCCTCTATGGACTGTGACCTCCAGGTTATATGTAGGTTCTAAGTTATACTGAGGGCTTAAGAAATACCCTGAGAGATGTGGGCCATAAGGCTGCACCACTGTCACTCTAGATGAAAACCAGTGTTCCAAACCAAGGAATGATTTCTTTTATTAAGGCCTTAATGGCTTCAGAAGCTCTTTCTGTCCAACAAAGAAAAGCCTCAACCCAAGGTATCCACAAACAAGAGTAGGTATTTCAAGTTACCTGCTATCCTCGACATCATAGTAAAATCAATTTGCCAGTTCTCTGTTGTTCCTTCACCCCTGGTCTGAACGCCTGTGTTAAGTGGGGAGGGCTAGTTTTGGGGTTGTTCTGGGCAAAGAGGCATTTTTCTATAATCTTCCGAATGGTCTTGTTTATATGTGAACCAGCAATGTATTTTTTTATCCAATTGGAGAGTGGCATCCCTACCACACTGAGTGGAGTCATGATTACATTCAACAATGTCATTCCTAAGATAGTCCAGTGCCAGAATTGTTCCTCTCTCATTGTATATCCATCCAACCTGAGTCCTCTGATCGGGGTCAAAACCCCAATCGAGTGCTCTTTTTAGGTCCTCATCTGAGTATATGGGAGGCTCAGGACCACAATCTATTTTAGGTAGCAAAGGTATCAACAGCATTTTGGGGCCTTTTTCCTTACTATTTTCTTCGTGGCCTCATCTATGCAATATTGTCCTTTGCTACCAAACTCTGCTGGTGCCCAAGGCAATGTATTATAGTTACTTCCTCTGGGCTAAAATGGCATTTAATAGGACTAGAGTTTCTCTAGCATATTTTTAATTATCAGAGGTTAGTCCCATTTTCTTCCAGATGGCCTCATGAGCATAAAAAACAGAGAAAGCATATCTAGAGTCTGTGTACACGGCCACTTGTGCTCATTTACCTAGAAGGAGGGTTCCAATGAGGGCTCTGAGCTCCGTTTTCGGTGCTGATGTTCTGAAGGGCAGTGCTCTGGTTTCTAAAGTCAGTGGGTTACCACCACACACCTAGCTTTCTATTGTCCCTGGCCCATAAAGCTGTTCCTGTCAGTGAACATCTCTAGGCCTGGGCCATCTAGGGGTACATCTGTCAGGTCTGGCCAGCTGGAATGAACTTTTCAATTGTTTGTAGATGGCTGTGCCCAAGTTGAGATGGCATTTGATGAAGCAGGGGGCAGGACTGAGAGTAGATATGGCCCTTCAGCATTACATTTGGGTTGTCTGAAAGAATGACCTGACACCTGCAGAGTCTCCCAGAAGTTGGCCAGTATCCTCCCTTCTGTTTCAGCAAGGGGAGCACACAGTGGGGTGGGTGCACTGTGGCTGGTTGGCCTGATGTAAACTTTTCTGCTTCCTGGAGAAGGTCACAAGTGGCAGCAACAGCCCAAATGCAAGGAGATCATCCTTTTGTGACAATGTCCAATTGCTTTAAGAAACAAGCAATGGATCTTTTAATATTTCCTAGGTCCTGAGTTAACACTCCTAGGCTTATTCTTGTCTCTCAAGCACAAAGAGATCAAAGTGCTGGGGCAGTCAGCAGTTTTCCTTTGATGTCTAGGAAAGTCCTCTATCAGTCTCCAGTCCATTCTAAGGGTTCATTATCTCCTCCCCACAAAGCATTGTATAGAGGCTTGGCAATAAGTCCAAAATTAGAAATCCATATCCAGGAAAATTTGGCCATAACTAAGAAATCTCACAACTGTTGCCAGGTGGTTGGTCTGTCTGCCCTGGTGAAGGTGTCCCGCTGGTCAGGGACCAGGTTCTTCTGCCCTTGGGAAAGCTCAAACCCAAGATATTACTGCAGGCCGAGAAATCAGAGCCTTTTTCTTGGATACCTTGTACCTTTGTTCGGCCAGAAAACTTAGGTTCAATATAGTGTTTTGGTCAGACAACTGCTGTGTGGTGCTGGCAATTAAGATGTCATCAGCATACTGCAATAGAGTACTGCAAGTCTGGGAGATCTTTAGCAAGTCTGGGAGGTCTTTAGCAAGAATTTCCCCAAAGATGGTAGGGGAGTTTTTAAACCCCTGAGGGAGAACTGTCCAACAATACTTTTACTGTGCTTCGGTATCTAGGTCTTCCCATTTAAAAGCAAATAGTTCTTGTGACTCAGGGCTCATGGGGAGGTAAAATAAGGCATCTTTTAAATCTAAGACTGTGAACCAACCGAGTTCACCCAGCTGGGGTTGTGAGTAAAGTACAGGGATTAGGGGCCATTGAGTAGATATCTTTTACCATTGATTGATAACCCTCAAGTCCTGAACAAATCTATGTTTCTTAGTCCCAGGCTTCTGAACAAGCAGAATAGGCATGTTACATGAGGACTAGCAAGGCCTAGTAAGTCCAAACTGAAGGAAAGCACACAGCAGAGGTTGGATGTCCCTTCTCGCTTGTTGGCTTAACAGGCATTGTTTTAAGCATGGCTACATTGTTCCCACCTGTACCCTGTCTTATACTGGACGGCTGTTCTGGCCCTTCCTGGTCTCCCATCTGCCTATGCTTCCACGGCAACCTGCAGGGCATAGGCTTGTTCTGGAGGGTACCAAAATATTTACTCGTACTGGGATGAAAGTAACTTTGGCATTTACTTTAGTTATGAAGTCATGTCACAGCAGAGGAATGGGGCATTCAGGCATATATAAGAAGCTGTGCTTCAGGTGGGTTGGCCCAGCTGATATTCTAAGGGTTGGAGGATAGTCTCGTTAAGGTTTCTCCCAAGACCCTGGTCACTTTAACAGTTTCTGAAGAGTTTAGACAGCCAAGTAACTAGCCTCAGTGTTCACCCAAAAGTCCAAAAGTTGATTTCCCACTGCCATCACGACATGGGATTTCATGTGGGAATATGGAGGGTGTTGCTTGGGTCTGGAGGAACCACAGGGCCCTATCATTTCTGGTCCTTATCCTAGGTATCTTTAACCTCAGACCTCTCAGCTATTTTAGGCATCTGGTGAACAGGGAGGGGGTTTTCCCTAACGCTGTTCTTTTTACAGTGTGGATTGTCTTTTCTCCAGTGGCCTTTTAGCTTGTAGTAAGTGTACTGCTCGGGACCTACAGTGGGATGTCACCTTTTGTTGGTCTGGGGCTCAGTAGGGGTCCTACCTGGGATGAAGCATCTGAAGGAGATTCACGCTGTGGTCCTGGGACCCCTAGAGTCACAGCCACAGCCAGAAGTTTAGCCTGATGTTTCATCTTCCACTGTTCCCTTTAAAAAATTATCTGGACTGGGCAAACACTCTAAAGGCAATCTCCATTAACTGGGACAGGGATATACCCAAGAGCCCCATCCATCTTCTCCAACTTTCTCCAAATGCCAGGAGCACTTTGGCTGATAAAGGTCATTATTTATCATTTGTTGGTACTTCTAGATCATGTCTATATACCACCTATACACTTTAAACACCCATTCCAAGAATTCTGAAGGGCTCTCATTAGGTTTCTGCCTAACTTCTTGAACCTTATTAAGACCTTTCTAGGCCGGGCGCAGTGGCTTACACCTGTAATCCCAGCACTTTGGGAGGCTGAGGCAGGTGGATCACCTGAGGTCAGGAGCTTAAGACCAGCCTGGCCAATATAGTGAAACCCCATCTCTACTAAAAATACAAAAAATTAGCTGGGCGAGGTGGTGCGTGCCTGTAATCCCAGTTACTCAGGAGGCTGAGGCAGGAGAATCGCTTGAACCCAGGAGGCAGAGATTGCAGTAAGCTGAGATCATGCCATTGTACTCCAGCCTGGGCAACAGAGTGAGACTCTGTCTCAAAACAAAACAAAACAAAACAAACAAAACTTTTCGGTTTCAGCACTCCTTTGCAGAGGCCAGTCAGAACGCAGTTGCAGTCTTGATAAGACTAAACCTTGATAAAGCCTTCTCCATTTACGTTCTATTCCCAGTCTGAGGTGGGTACAGCCACCTGTGCAGCCATTCTTACCAGGTTACCTGGGACCTCACGCATGCGACCAACTTCTTTCCCGGCCTTACCTAGGACCATTCTCTGTTCTTCTCAGGTTGATAAAATATAAAGGAAATTTTGTACATCTGCCCAAGGTGTGCTTGGGTTGCAGATATCAAGAACAAATCTTCCATCCTCCTCAGATTCTCCAACTATGTGGGCACGTTATTTTTCCAATTAAACAAATTGAAGGTGGAAATGGAGAGTAGACCCAGATAAGCCCCACTGGCTGACCTGTGACAGCGTCAATGCCTCCTATAGGAATCTGCTGAAGAGGGAATTGCCTTCCCTGAGCTAGAGGGGCACTATGGCCGAATTTGGTTTCCTGTTAGAGGTGTGGGGGTAGACCATTCCTATTGCTCCTGGCTTCTATTCCTGCAAAGGTGGGGAGATCAGGGAAGACTGGGAGATCAGGGAAGATGGGAACCCCAGCTCAGGTGCTCATAGAGCAGCCCCAGCTGCCATAGGTAGGAGGAGGAACTGAGGGCTCATTTAACCGAGCAATCGAAATGTCATCATTTTTTCCTGTGACTCAAAAAAAAAAAACAGGCTTTTTTCCACTGCCAGTTAGTTGGGCCACAACCTTACACCTTTTCTGCATTGGTTTATTTTGCCAAAGTGCCATTAAACACTGTACATAGGAGGTCCCATCCCATTTCTCTTTCCTTTTACAAAACAAATCTAACTCCAAGATTCTGTGGTGACAAACAGAACCCTGACAAGGCCATCATGCATTCTTAATCCCACAGGGAACTATGCCCAAATGGTGTTAGAGAGAAAATAAACTGCTTACAGGTCAGTGGGTGATACCCCCCAAAATTTCCACTTCTTGGGGATACACGCCAATGGGTTCTCCTCCAGTATAGCAGACATTTGGGTCCCCATACTTCTGTGTTTTTATCACAACTTTGTCTCCAATCTTCAAATAAGAGTCTCCAGTGGTTTGTAGGGACACCCCATCCATCAGATCAAGCCCAAAACAAGTTTTCCATTTTCTTGGCCCGATAGGAAGCCCGATATGCCAGAGGGTGAACTTGGTGGCTTTCTAGTGGGTCAAAGAAAACAGCACATTATGAGCAGGTACAGGCATACAAGAGGGACTGAGGTATTTCCCTGTTGCAGGAAGTCAGGGATCCTGAACAGAGGGACTGGCTGAAGCCACAGCAGAAGAACCTAAATTGTGAAGATTTCATGGACATTTATCACTTCCTCAATCTATACTCTTGTAATTTCCTATGCCTGTCTTTACTTTAATCTCTTAATCCCGTCATCTTTGTAAGCTGAGGATGTATGTCGCCTCAGGACCCTGGGATGATTGCGTTATCTGTACCAACTGTAAAACGTGTGTTTGAACAATATGAAATCTGGGCACCCTGAAAACAGGATAACAGTGATTTTCAGGGAACAAGGGAGATACCATAAGGTCTGACAGCCTGTGGGGCCAGGCAGAACAGAGTCATATTTTTCTTATTGCAGAAAGCAAATAGGAGAAATATCACTGAATTTTTTTCCCAGCAAGGAATAACCCTGGGAAAGGAATGCATTCCCAGGGAAGGTCTATGGACAGTCGCTCTGGGAGTGTCTGCCTTATGCGGTTGAAGATAAGGGATGAAAAAGGCCCTGGTCTCCTGCAGTGCCCTCAGGCTTGCTAGGATTAGGAAATTCCAGCCTGGTGAATTCTAGTCAGACTGGTTGTCTGCTCTCGAATGCTGTTTCCTGTTAAGATGTTTATCAATGACAATGTGTGCCCAGTGGGACATGGAACCTCATCAGTAATTCTAATTTCACCCTGGCCTTGTGATCTTGCTCTGCCTCTCTGCCCCTGTGATCTTTTATTGTCCTTTGAAGCATGTGATCTTTATAACTTACTCCCTGCTCATACCTCCCTCCCCTTTTGAAATTCCTAATAAAAACGTGCTGGTTTTGTGGCTCACGGGGCACCATGGAACCTGCCAATACGTGATGTCACCCCTGGAGGCCCAGCTGTAAAATTTCTCTCTTTGTACTCTATTTCTCAGACTGGCCGACACTTAGGGAAAACAGAAAGGATCTACATTGAAATATTGGGGGCTGGTTCCCCCGATATAAAACAGCACACTAAGAGAAGGTACAGGCATACAAGAGGGGAGGTATTTCCCCACCTGCCACATAGCACCTTATAACTACCCTCCCAAAGTGGATTCTGGAACATGTGTTCCCACTCTTGATCTCAGTATAGAAACCTCTTCGCTGTCCAACAGTAGCCATAAGAGGGCAGACACAACCAAGGTTGGGGGCCACAGTCAAAGCAAAGCAGCTACCACCCGGCCACCCACACCTATCTACAGACAGGACAGGTTGAACGAAACTCTCCAATGTTAGATTTTAGATTCCCAGGCAGAGAATACACACAGAACAGTACACAGACATTAGTTTCTTTGCCAGGGCCCAAATACTGACCTGGCAAGGCTCAAATTTGCCCCCACTGACTCCTATCATCTTTGATCCACTCAAGGTGGGGAGGGATGACCTCTGACCAGGAATTTGTTAGTCTCACAAAGCCGGTCTGGTTCCCAGGCAAAAAGGAGATTTAGGGAAAGCACTATTATCATCTTTATTTCAAAGTTAAACTATAAACTAAATTCCTCCTATAGTTATCTCAGCCTGTGTCCAGGAATGAACAAGGGTGGCTTAGAGGTTAAAGGTAAAATGGAGTTGATTATATTAGATCCCTTTCGCTCTCTTTTGTGTGTGTGTGTGTGTCCTCTAGCTATATAAATCCTAAACCTGGGTTTTCTAAGGATAAAAAACTCTGGGCAAGATCGAAGACCAATGTCACCCTGAGTCAGGCCTGCTGGACTTGTGTCAGCAAGTCCTTCAGGGATCCCCTCCATATATAAAAATATACAACAAAGTAATGACAAAGAGAAGGCCTTCAAAACCACAATTCCAGACCAGATTCTAAACTAGAAGAGCATTTCTTTAAACAGGTTCCTTATTCTTCATCCAGCTGGGGAGAGACTGCCACAAACTGAGACTCTTCTTAGAATTCCAGGGAAAGCTGGATAGTCCCTGTGATGGGGCCACAGGTGCCTCTAGAGGGGTCAGTAGATCAGGAGAACAAAGGTTTTGGCAGCACCTGGAATACTCACCAAGCCAGGTTATAAGATGTCTTCCAGGAACTACGTCTCCATTGCAATTAGATCCATGCACTCTGGGTTGGCAGCAGCCTGCTGGCAGACACAACACCAGAGGCAGCCCTTAGTCCAAGAGAACTAAGCAGCCACTTGGATTGGCCTGCAGACCCGAAACTGGTGAGGGACTGCCAAATCACAAAGAGATGTCCACAAGAGCTATCCCAGACAATCCCCCAGATTTGTAACTGAACAACGGATTCTCCTTGCCCACTGCCCAGATAAGAGACAATTTATCAATACAAGGGAATTGAATAAAGAAAGAGTTTACCGCACACAGGGCTGGCTAAAGGGGAGAATAGTTTTATTACTCAGATCAGTCTCCTCCAAAATTCAGAGACAGAGTGCTTAAGGATAATTTGGTGGATAGGGAGTTAAGGAGTGGGAGTGCTGATTGGATGGGTTAGAGATGAAATCATAGGAGGTTCCACGTGGGTTCTTGCCATCCTGTTCCTGGGTGGGATCATAGAACTGGTTGAACCAGATTACTGGTCTGGGTGGTGCCAGCTGGTGCATCAGAATGCAGGGTTTCAAAAATACCTTGAACACTTTTACAGACATTGATGTCATTTCTAGGAGCAACTGTGGAAGTCAGGAATCTTGTGGCCTCTAGCTATATAACTCCTAAACCTAACCTTGTGGCTAATTTGTTAGTCTTACAAAGATGGTCTGGTTCCCAGGCAAGGAGATTTGTTTAGGGAAAGCACTATTATCATCTTTGTTTCAAAGTTAAACTATAAACTAAATTCCTCCTATAGCTCTCTCAACCTACGCCCAGAAATGAAAAAGGGCAGCTTGGAGGTTAAAGGTAAAATGGAGTTGGTTATGTTAGATCCCTTTCGCTCTCATAATTTTTTTTTTTTTTTTGAGACAGAGTCTCACTCTATTACTCAGCTGGAATGCAGTGGCATGATCTCAGCTCACTGCAACCTCCGTCTCCTGGGTTTAAGTGATTCTCCTGCCTCAGCCTCCCGAGTAGCTGGGATTACAAGCATGCATCACCAAGCCTGGTTAATTTTTGTATTTTTTTAGAGATAGAGTTTCACCATGTTGAGAAGGCTGGTGTTGAACTCCTGACTTCAAGTGATCCGCCCACCTTAGCCTCCCAAAGTGCTGGGGTAACAGGTGTGAGCCACTGCCCACTCTCATAATTTTTGCAAATGCAATTTTAACTCAATCATTTTCAGTTGGCAATTTTCAGTGACTGCCTCAGAACTCCCTAGCTGGGTTATTAGTTTAGAAATTATTCTCAGTGGCACAGCCTAGAGACCATTTTAGTCTATTTTGCTTACATTTAATCAATCCCCTGAATTAAATCTCTTCATGTCAGTAATATCTACAGTGGTTTCTATTTTATGCATCAAATTCTACTGATATGGCCATCCACCCAAAGAAAATGTTATAAGATCTGGGAAACTGAAAGAGAAAATATGTAGACAAAAGGTAGCTGCCTTCTTCCAGCTAATGCTGAATTCACAGTAGGCTTTCTGCTTTTAAGATCAACTTGATTATTCAAGAAATGTCCAGTAAGTTCATATCACAGTGAATTCTGTTTCTTCTTTTTTCTAAATCTCTAAGAAGGGTGAAAATATGCACATTACTTAACTAAAAAATAATAAAAGGGGTTGGGCGCAGTAGCTCACACCTGTAATCCCAGTACTTTGGGAGGCAGGCAGATCACAAGGGTCAGGAGTTCAAGAGCAGCCTGGCCAATATGGTGAAACCCCCTCTCTACTAAAAATACAAAAATTAGCAGGGTGTGGTGCCTGTAGTCCCAGCTACTCACGATGCTGAGGCAGGAGAATCACTTGAACCTGGGAGGCAGAGGCTGTAGTAAGCCAAGATCACACCACTGCACTCCAGCCTGGGTGAGAGAGCGAGACCCCATTTCAAAATAATAATAATAAATAAATAATTAAATAATAAAAGAGATAGGGTTCAGGACATACCACCCAAAAATATGACTGTAGGAGAATATGGCACTCTAAATTTACCTTGTTAGCATAAAAGATTATTTTTAGCTATTCTGGAAAACAGCCAAAACAGGGGAAGCTCTGAAAAAAGAGATGTTACCCTTTTGTAAGAGAAATTATACATCTATAAAGGAAATCGCCATTTGTAAGGATGGCTTCCTCTCTGCACTCTAAAATCACTAGAAACTTATCAATGAAGAAGGCATTCGTGTAAATCTACACAACAAACCTTGCTCTTGTTTACAATGATTTTCCTGGCCATGTCATAATTGAGTCTCTTCCACACTATTTATTTGATTCAGAAAACCACAGTATCTAGGCCTAAGTGAAAGCCACCTCTTAGAGATTTACCCATTTCTCTGGATTATCTCCCTTGTATATATGAGATATATGTGTTAATAAACTTCTGTGTGTTTTACTCTTGTTAATCTGTCTTTTGTTCCTGGAGTCTGAGAACTCCCAACAAAAGAAGCAATCAGGAAATGAGAGGAATAAAAGTAGAGAAAAGTGTAAAGAATCATTATTCTTCAAGTTTTAAAGAATGTCACATTTCGTGAATTGAATGTGTTTATTAAATCCCACTAACAAATTCCAGAAAAATTTAAAAATCTTCAGTTAGTAGAAATTTGTAAGTACAATAAAAGAAAGTATGTCCAGTCTGCAGAATATCAAAATTGGTGATGAACAGGTATGGTTTTTATTTGCCTAGCATCCTATGATGGAGAGAGAGGGGGAGAGAGAGAGAGAGAGAGAGAAAAAGAGAGAGCGCACGCGTGCGCACGCACTGCCTCTCTACTTATTCCCAGTTTCCAGGAGTGGAAACATGGTCCAACTCTGGCCAGAGACTATCCTGGTGCTTTTCAAAACTGACTGGGAAAGAAGTGCTCACTACCAAGGTTTTGCTCAGCTAGGACTATTAAAGCCTGGTGCTACTCTGTCCATCCGTCATTATGAGGAAAGCAGATACCAAGGAAAGCAGAGCTGAAATAAGGAGAGGAAGGAAGGTGAGGGCAGTACACATTCTGGTGCTTTAGGTCCAGTATAACTGAGTTTCCAGTGACACTGATAACACAGGAGTCAGAAAAATGCCTAGGGAGATGGTGCGGGTCGCTGGTGAAACCCCACCTTCATGCCAAAGACAGTTTAAAGCCTGAAAGCCAAGCCACAAGTCAAATCCACAGAATGAAATGAGAACCTGTCTTCCCGTTTGGTCCACTGGCCTCTGATCACCAACCTTCACCTATCTTACATATACTCACCCTTCCCCAATTGATTTTTTACACAGCCATGCACACCTTTAAGTGGTGCCTTTGTTTTGAACTTTTTGCATACTCACAAAACAATCAGCATGCACTCCCCTATTCTGGGCCCATAGAGCCCCAGACTCAGTCACACTGGGAAAGAAACCACCCAATTTGGGGTGGGGTACTACCCCTGCATCCCCTCTGCACTGAGAACCATTATGTTGCTCAGTGCAATTCTCCACCCTCCTCACCCTTCAATTGTCAGGATATCCTCATTCTTTGATGCAGAACACCAACCTGGGAAGCACCAAATGCAGGTATGAGCTATAACACAGCCGTATGTGCAAGCTAGGTGCAGACTGGGTGCGCTGAGTGGGTAGGTCACCTCCAGCAGGTAGTATGCCCAAATGAGGTCTGGGTGGGTCACCAACAGGAGGTCCCTGCTGGCAAAGTGACTGAGAAAAATCCTGCATCATTTCTCAGAGCTCATCCAGGATCACCAGAAGGGTGAGTAAATGTGGACCAATGATGCTTCACTTTTTCCCAAGGCTTCTCATCCTCAGACTTTCTTCTGAAGGCAGATGAAGCACCAATCCTCTGATTAGCCAATTAAAGGCAAACAGCACAGCTACAGAGCAATGCTGGGGAGGAACCTGTCACACTCACCTCTGCCCTGTTGCACTCAGGTGTAGGGAATCCTGGCTTTGTTTCCCCTCACAAAGGTATGGCCATCATGGGGATCAGAATAAGGTCCTGGGGCAACTGAAGGCATCCAGCCAAGGCCACACCTTGATGTTGCCTGAAGTCTCCAGACCAGCTCCAGTACCCAACCACCTGCTAGGGTGTCAGCCAAGACTTTGCTGTGGCATTTCTCTTCTTTCTTTCATGGATTGTAATGGCTCCTATCTCTTCTTTTATAATATTAAGGGTGTTGTTGCAAACTACAGAGATATTACTGGGTAGGATGGGCAAGTGGCCCAGTCATCAAAAATGTAATTCAGAACAATGTGGTTTCCACCCATTCTTGGAGGCAAGGAGGAGGCAGTGATTAAGAGTTTTTTCCCCATTGAAGGAACCATTTGCATAAGAGCAAGAGGCTTTTTAACCCAGGTGCCTACACTTTCCTTGACATAAGCTGTTTTTTTTTCCCCCCCACCATGTCAGGAGTTAACACAGATCTGCAAATACAGAGAGCTTTCCTATGCGAGAGTTGTTTTTTTCCTTTTGGGAGGCACCTTACTGGGCCACATCCCCAAATCTTGGGACTCCCCTTCTCTCCCTTGTTAGAGGAGGATCTGGTTCCACAGCTTCACCTTAGCAGTCTGCTTATGGCAGAGACACAATGGAGGAATCGCCCAGGCTGTCACTGCCAGTCACTGACTGCAGTTTGGCAAGGCCCATATGGGAGTCAATTTAATGAGTCCATGCACCCTCCTGGGGCACTTGTTCCAAACTCAATTCCAACCTTCAGGCTGAAGCCCTAGAAAAGGAAACTAGGTCTTAGATCAGACAACAGCAGAAGTCTAGCGGCACAGCACAGGCGAGTATGACTAATTCCTGCCAATTAGGCAACTCCCCCCAGCGTCATGGAAGGAGGTCATGTGTGTATCCAAGGCATAAATGAGGTCTAGGGAACTCGAAGGTTACCAACAGCAGGGAGGATAGGCCAGTGCAGATATTCCTACCCTCTAGGCTTCCCTGCTACATGGGTGAAGGCCATATTGGGACCTATGGGCAGCACCTGCCAAGGTTGGTGAAACATGGGGATAGAAGGATGGAAGAAAAAAGAGGATGCCTTTTTTTTCCCTCTCCCTCATGTACCCTGGGTATTTGCTGGGAAGAGAAATTAAGGGATGCCTTTTTCCCCTCTTTCCCAGATGGTTAAAAACCATCTTCAGTTTGTACTTCTCTCCAGTATATCCTGAACCACTGGAACTCCTTTGGCGGGGGGGGGGGGGGGGGGGGGGGAGGCTTTTTTTCTGTTTCCTTCTCTGTCTTCTCTTTGTGGATGGGTAATTGTGTCTCTATACCACAGGAAACTCCCATTCACAAGTATCCCCAAACAGGGGTAAATATCATTTCCCCAAACCTTAAACTGTTTGGCCTAAAGATGAACCAGGAAGAAATTACAGCTCTAACTGAAAAATCTCTTGAGAAGGGACAACTTTTACAGTATGTAGATAACCTCTCTGTCTGCTTCCCCTTCACAGGACTCCAGGGTCGATAGGACTCCAAAGCCCAAGGGAAGGCAACTTAGAAACCTGACATGCCAGAAGCGTAGAAGTTCTTACCAGTCACACTTCTGGCCTCCCTCTCTCTGTAAAAACTGGATGAATGAATGTTGGGGTGGGGGTGGGGAAAAGAAAATTCGATGTTTATATAATCTGTAGATTTGATTAATAGAAAAAAAGATTTGAGGCTAGTCTTAACCTATAGCTAATCTGGTATACTTTGTGTGTCTTTCTGTATAGTTGTCATAAGGTGGAATACCTTAAAATACAACCTGGGCTTAGCATCCCATAAGCCTGTTGTTCAAGCAGGCCAGAAAACTGGATAGTTACAATCTTTGCTACAGGTCTCAGAAAAACAAAACAAAACAAAACAAAATAAACACTGGATGAGGTCTCCATCTTATTTTACATCCCTGGGAGCTTGACCTTGTAACCACATGGCAGTATTTTCTCTTGCTCTCTGCCATTTTACAATGGCATTCCAGGTTCAGTCCTGCCTTAGGAAATGAGTACTTTCCAGTTAATATCTGTGTGACTTTTTTTTTTTTTCCTTTTTGAGACGGAGTCTCACTTTGTCACCCAGGCTGGAGTGCAGTGGCACGATCTTGGCTCACTGCAAGCTCCGCCTTGCAGGTTCGCACCATTCTCCTGCCTCAGCCGCCCGAGTAGCTGGGACTACAGGCGCCCACCACCACGCCCGGGTAATTTTTTGTATTTTAGAAGAGACGGGGTTTCACTGTGTTAGCCAAGATGGTCTCCATCTCCTCACCTTGTGATCTGCCCACCTCAGCCTCCCAAAGTGCTGGGATTACAGGCGTGAGCCACCGCGCCCAGCCCTATCTGTGTGACTTTTACATTTGCTTATTCTATTCCCAGCCATCCACAACTTTTAGCTTCCTTTTTTAAATTTTCCTTTCTGTGAGCCACATTTAGAGATTCTAGATTTTTAAAAAACTGCTTACCACCTCTTTGAAAATACCTCATAACACTTGTGGTTAAGTCATAACCTTAGTTGAGGTTTGTTGGTTTCACCTGTGAGGTTGCTTTTGGTGACGTTCAAAAGCCAGAAATATTGGCTGCTTGACTAACTCAAGTAATAAAGGACTTAAAAATATTTTTTAAAAGAGCACCATGGTTAAAAGTCAGCTTATATTAACAGCGGGCAGGCTGGGTGTGGTGGCTCACGTCTGTAATCCTAGCACTTTGGGAGGCTGAGGTGGGTAGACTGCATGAGCTCAGGAGTTTAAGACCAGCCTGGCCAACATGTAAAAATCCAGCCTCTACCACAAACACAAAAAATTAGCTGGGTATGGTGGCGTGCACCTGTAATGCCAGATACTTGGGAGGCTGAGGCATGAGAATTATTTGAACCCAAGAGGTTGCAGTGAGCTGAGATTGTGCCACTACACTCCAGCCTGAACAAGAGTGAGACTCTGTCTGAAACAAAAAAAAATTGGATATCCTAGCTATAAGTATACTTAAAACACCTTTATGTCTTTTTTTTCCTCTTTTTGGATCTTGTTTGGTTGGAAAAAGGTTTTTTTCTTCTCAGTTGACTGAATTATTTTTCTCCACTCTCAATGCACACCTGAGAAGCTTAAGATAATTTCTGATAGCCTGGGATTCCTTGGGATAAACAGAGAAGGCACCACAGAACCCATTTTGGGAAAAATCTGTTTTCCTCAGGGAACCCCAATAATCAAAGTCAGATAGATCCCTCTCAAAATCTGTTTTTGTCTTCAAGCTATACCTACTTATTAGGCCCTAGAAATGGCATGTTTTTGTACCCCTGTTCCTTGAAGAGCTCCACCCCAGGTCCAGTAATCCAACTAGGAGATTGCCAAGTGAAAAATCTGGCAGGGCCAGGTGGCTGACACCTGTAATCCTGGAACTTTCAGAGGCTGAGGTGGGTGGATCACCCGAGGCCAGGAGTCTGAGACCAGCCTGGTCAACATGGTGAAATCCCATCTCTACTAAAAATAGAAAAATTAGCCAGGCATGGTGGTGGGTGCCTGTAATCTCAGCTACTCAGGAGGTTGAGCCAGGAGAATCACTTGAACCCAGGAGGTGGAGGTTGCAGTGAGCTGAGATCACATCACTGCTCCCCAGCCTGAGCAACACAGCAAGACTGTCTCAAAAAAAAAAAAAAAAAAAAAACTTATATCTACTGGATTTTCTTCTGTCCGTGTAGTTATACATGTGATATGTGTGTGATGTTTATATTAAAAAGAGCTCCAATTAATTGGATTAAATAAAAATAAGCACTTAGATCAAATATTTTTCAAGAAAAAATAGAAGCTGTAATGCCTTTTAGTTCATGTGACTTTAATCTTAGAGAAATTAAAGTCTTAAAGATTATATGACAAATGTCTTCGAAATGTAAATACACGGTCTAAATTATGCAGGTCAAAGACTAGGATTACTAAATGCTTTAAGGTCAAAAATTGCTTCTTTGGCTGTTGAAAATTGTTTGACTTGCCTGCTTTACAGTTTAAGGCCTGGGGACATACGGAGTTAACTGTGCCCCTAACTATGCTGGAAAGATACCTTATCTGTGCCTAGTACATAATTAAAATAACTTACCAGGTTTTACATCAACACTAAAAATATCTAAAAGTTACCATAACATGTAACTGAGGCTACTGAAAATAGATTTACATGCAAGGTGTGTGAAAAAAGTAAAATATATTTTTAGTAAAAGATTATAAGAAGGCATGGGAGTGTCGATTTTTGCCTAGAGGGTTAAAGGATTGTTTTAAATTAAATTAAGTTAAATTAAACTCAAGGTTTGAACAAGTGTGGAAGGTCTGTAAAAATTAACCTTGTAAAAGAAATCTTGTGTGTAAATGTATTGACTAAATTCAAAAGAGTATTATTTGGTTTTTCCACAAATAGAACATTGGAATAAAAGGAAAACAAGGTTTTCTAAAGGCACCGATCTGCTCTTTAACAAAACTTTGTAGAGAGTTATAAAAGGCTTATAAGAGGATGGGCGCAGTGGCTCTTGCCTGTAATCCCAGCACTCTGGGAGGCTGAGGTGGTCAAATCACCCAACCCAATGTCAGGAGTTCCAGACCAGACTGGTCAATGTAGCAAAACCCCATCTCTACTAAAAATACAAAAATTAGCCAAGTATGGTGGTGGGTGCCTGTAATCCCAGCTACTGAGGAGGCTGAGACAGAAGAATTGCTTGAACCAGGGAAGTGGAGGTTGCAGTGAGCTGAGATCGGGCCACTGCACTCCAGCCTGGGCAACAGATCGAGACTCCATCTCAAAAAAAAAAAAAAGGTTTATAAGAAACTCACCTCATAGACAAACAGGTTAAGATTTGATAGAATTATCTATAAGGGTTTTTTTGTTGTTGTTGTTTTTGAGGCAGAGTCTCACTCTGTCACTACCCAGGCTGAAGTGCTGTGGTGCAATCTCACTGCAACCTCCACCTACTGGGTTCAAGTGATTCTCCTGTCTCAGATTCCTGAAAATTAACCATGCCCAGTTAATTTTTGCATTTTTAATAGAGACAGGATTTCTCCATGTTGGTCAGGCTGTTCTCAAACTCCTGGTCTCAAGTGATCCACCTGCCTTGGTCTCCCAAAGTGCTGGGATTACAGGTGTGAGGCACTACCCCCAGCCTATAAGGTTTCGTTTTTTAAACATTAAGGTTGACATTAATAAACTAATGTAAGGGTGGAGTTTGGCTTTCTCTCTCTTAAAGAAGATTTTCATATAATATAATTAAAGGATAATGAAAGACTTTTGTTTGCCTTGCAAATAAGCTACTGAAAAAAGAGGGAGAGATAAGAGACAGACTGTTTTGGAAACCTAAGTCTTCCCTCAAAGTTTTTGCCTTTTAAAAAGATTTTTCAGTCATCATTTTAGGTAAATAAATGATTTATGATAACCTGGAATTTTATTTCATAATATCAAGTGTTCTAAATCTTTACCATATTTGATAGGCTTCCCAAAATCAAACTTCAACTTCAAAATTGTCTTTCCTGACTCCTAACTTTGGGCTGCTACAGAGGGCCCCTGAAGCATCCAAAAGAGAAATAAACGGGATTATCTGACATATTTAGTTACACAGCACTGTCAAAATAAAAATTATGTTTAAATTCTTCAGGTTATATTTTAGTATATGATATTAAAATACATTCCAAAATTGTATTGGATTTCTAAAATTCTAATGTCTGAGTATATGCTACCAATCATAATCAGGGTTATTATGTTAAGTTATTGTAAACCACAATAATAACCAAATTTCTTTGTTAATCCTGTTTTTGACTGTAACTAACCTGGATATTTTGTTATTCAGAGACAATTGTCTTGTTTTGATCCTTTTCAAAAGATGGTTTATAATCAGCTATAGGACTTTTTGACAGGTGCTCTTAAATAAAGGTTTCTGATAACTTAGGAAATTTTTTTTTTTTTTTTTTTTTTTTTTTTTGAGACAGAGTCTCGCTCTGTCGCCCAGGCTGGAGTGCAGTGGCCGATCTCAGCTCACTGCAAGCTCCGCCTCCCGGGTTCACGCCATTCTCCTGCCTCAGCCTCCCGAGTAGCTGGGACTACAGGCGCCCGCCACCGCGCCCGGCTAGTTTTTTGTATTTTTTAGTAGAGACGGGGTTTCACCACGTTAGCCAGGATGGTCTCGATCTCCTGACCTCGTGATCCGCCCGTCTCGGCCTCCCAAAGTGCTAGGATTACAGGCTTGAGCCACCGCGCCCGGCCAACTTAGGAAATTGTGACATTGGAATAGAGGAAAACAATACAGGATTCATGAAGAGCTGAACTGCAGAATAAGAGTTAACTGAATGGACTGAACTAATAGAAAACTGAAGAAATTCTTTTTAATTTTTTGCTTAAAATGTTGCTGATCCTTTCCAAAGCAAGGGAAACTTTCATTTTCAGCTACTTACAACTTTTAACAATTGAGTAAGGTATATTCCTATGAACAAAATTTGGAGCAATATTTGTTTCTCTCTGCCTGGTTTCTCCAAAATTTGGAAGCTAGATGTGAATATTCTTAACTTATAGCAATATAATGTTCTGCATAAGTGCAATAAGAATCCATTTTCTTTTGCAACAGGATGCAATTGGAGAAACTGGTTCTTTTACAAAGGCTTTTACTAAAAGGGTGTGGTTCCCTTTAGGGAATCAAGCTTGACTTGCAGAGGCATAAAACTTGCAAGTTTTCCCTTAGGAAAACTTGTCTCATGCCTTGTCTACACAATCTCCGTGCAGGTTTGGTGAGTTAGAAATGCCACTTTCTAACAGGGCTAGGAGCCCCAAGTCATCTCGGGCCCTCAAGAAGAGAGAAATGTACCCAACTCAGGTATTTCAGAGTACAAACCCATGGCTGGGCTTGGCTTTAAAAAGTCTCAACTGAGATTCCTTAGAGAACAGGGTTTCATCAAAGCCACTTTTTAAAAGTCTATGTGAAAATAATTATTCTTGCTGCACTTTATGCAAATAATCAGGCCAAGTATGAGTCTAAACTCTGTTTTGCAAACAATTCAGTCCTATCATGATTTAACAAAACTGAGGACTGGAGAGAGAGCAATTACGTTTCAAAACTTATCATACACTTGTCATTATATTCTAGTCTCATAATTAGTTTTTTAAATTTTGGTCTGTATTTTAGACTAACCCTGCTTATTCCTGTGAACTAACCAGTGATCTCTGGCTGCAGCTCAGAAGAGACAAAAGGGATGGGTAATGTAAAAATCTGGATCAATTTTTAAGTTCTGGGCAATCATTCTGCAAATCCTACCAGGTGATAGGAGTAAATAGGGTGTCTATGACCCAGAGGTTTCGTTTTTGGGAAAATAAGACCAAAGGAGCTAACCAAAGCTAAGCCCCATGCACCCAAATCGTAGCAGGCATAACCATAGCCCCCAGTTATCTGGGTGTGTCAGCAGCCTCAGGATTTTGGAGCTGCCCTCATCCCCTCTCTTTTGTTTTGATACATGTCCTCTTTTTTCTTTTTTCAAGATAGAATCTTGCTTTGTCACCCAGGCTGGAGCGCGATGGCATAATCTCGGTTCACTGCAACCTCCGCCTCCTGGATTCAAGCAATTCTCCTGCCTCAGCCTCCCAAGTAGCCGGTATTACAGGCACACACCACCAGGCCCAGCTAATTTTTTGTATTTTCAGGAGAGACGGGGTTTCACCATGTTGGTCAGGCTAGTCTCAAATGCCTGACCTTATGATCCACCTGCCTGGGGCTCCCAAAGTGCTTGGATTACAGGCATGAGCCACCACACCTGGCCTAACATGTCTTCTAGCAACCCAGTCTGTCTCTTCTCGCCTTCAGGCTATCAAACTCCAAACTGTAATGCAATTGCAGCTTTGGACAATGGCTCCCTTTTTTAACGGGGACCCTTAAATAGGCCTCTGAGGTAGATCTGACTGCCGTCTTCCCAAAACAGCGCCCTCTGTCAGCAGGAAGCAGTTAACATCAGTCTTCATTCCTATTCTAATGGCAGTTAGACGTAGCTCCTCAGAGAGGGGAATGGATAGCAGCAGGAGGCAGAAAAACACCTAGGCAGACAGGGACAGGTACCTGGTGAAACCCCACCTCCATGCCAAAGACAATTTAAAGCCTGAGAACTGAGCTACAAGTCAAATCCATGAACCAGATTAAGAACCTGTCTTCCAGTTTGGCATGCTTTCCTCTGATTTACCCCTACCCTTCACCTACTTTACATATGCCTACCCCTTCCCTAATGGGTTTTTTACTGTCATGCCCACCTTTGATTCATGCCTTTGTTTTAACCTTTTTTGCATACTCACAAACCAATCAGCATGTACTCCCCTATTCTGAGCCCATAAAAGTCCTGGACTCAGCCACACTGGGAAAGAAACCACCCAACTTCAGATGGGGGACCACCCTCATGTCCTGCCTCCACTGAGAGCTGTTCTCTTGCTCAATACAATCCTTCTCTGCCCTCCTCACTCTTCAATTGTCAGAGTATGCGCGTTCTTCTTGGACACAGGACAAGAACTCAGGGACCGCTGTATGCGGGTATGAGCTATAACACAGGTGTGCTGGGGCACAGCCTGCGTGGGTCGAGTGGGCGGGCCACCTCCTAGGGGCAGGTAGTGTGCCCCACCAAAGCCTCGGTGAGGACATCACCAGTCAGAGGTCCCCAGCTGGCAAAGTGACCAAGAAAAATCCTGCGTCAACGTCAGACAAATAGCCTCCAGTTATTTAAAGAAGTTTGAACTGAGTTTTTTGTGCTTGAGTCTGAAAGAGGCCTGGCAAATACAAAATAAAAATCTGTCAACACCATTGCATCTCTGAAATTAGCAAATTAAAATAAGTAGTTGGTTTTTCTGCCCCTCCTTAGTTGGTTTAGCCAATGAGCTTCTCCCTCGTAAACCAAAAATAAAATTTGGCTGGAGGCGGTGGCTCAGGCCTGTAATCCCACCACTTTGGGAGGCTGAAGTGGGCAAATCATTTGAGATCAGTAGTTCGAGACCAGCCTGACCAACAGGGTGAAACCCCGTCTCTACTAAAAATACAAAAATTAGCCGGGTGTGGTGGCACACACCTGTAATCACAGCTATTCGGGAGGCTGAGGTCGGAGAATCACTTCAACCCAAGAGGTGGAGGTCGCAGTAAGCTGAGATCATGCTCCTGCACTCCAGCCTGGACAACAGAGTGAGACTCTGTCTCAGAAAAAATAAACATTCTAAACCCTCCAACCAACTGAATAGACCCTTCCTTTTGGCCAAGAGCATTCCAAAGTTAACCTGAGAAACTAGTTCAGGCCATGATGGGAAGGTGGGGTCAGACATGTCTCATTATTCTCTCCTCCCTGCTGGAATTCAGGTACAGCTGATCAGCATTAACACAGAGACTTTACATCTGACAAAACAGACTGTTTGTAGCATAAGATACCAACATGACAAGGAGCAGGCTCTGCAAGAAACCAAAGATTTTATCCCAACATATATTTCTTGACATATTTTGAAATGGCCCTGCAAAGCTGTCTCTTGTGGGGAAAATCTACATTCTATAGAGAATCCTATTCCCTTTCCAAGTACTTTCCCTGATTCAGAAGGGAATTAACTAACTCTGGCAACTTTTTAAAGTCTGATAAGAAACATTTACAAGGTTGGGTGCAGTGGCTCATGCCTGTAATCCCAGAACTTTGGGAGGCCGAGGTGGAGTCAAACTCTGTTAAATATTTGAAGAGATTTATTCTGAGCCAAATATGAGTGACTGTGGCCCCGTGACACAGCCCTCAGGAGGTCCTGAGAACATGTGCCCAAGGTGATTGGGGCACAGCTTGGTTTTATACGTCTTAGGGAGGCATGAGACATCAATCAAATACACTTAAGAAATACATTGGTTTAGTCCTGAAAGGTAGGACAATTCAAAGTTGAGGCTTCCAGGCTACAGGTAAATTTAAACATTTTCTGATTTACAATTGGTTGAGTTTATCTGAAGACCTGAGATCATAGAAAGGAAATGTTCAGGTTAAGATAAAGGATTGTGGAAACCAAGGTTCTTTTGAAGTTTTATTGTGGCTGCTCTCAGAGACAATAGATGACAAACTTTTCCTATTCAGATCTTTAAAAGGTGCTAGACTTTAAGTTAGTCTTTTTAGGATTGGGAGGGCCTGGAAGTAAAAGATCCAGCTATGTTAATAGAGATTCTTTACTGATGCAAATTTCCCCCCACAAAAGACAGATTTGCAGGGCCATTTCAAGATATGGCAAAGAAACATGTTTTGGGGTAAAATATTTTGCTTTTCTTCCTTGTCTTGTAAATATTATTCCAGAGTCAGGTTGAAAAGTAAGTCTCCATATACAGGGTTAAATAAAACCCATCTGATGAGAATTTATGGTTTGTAGGGCATGACTCCCCAGAATTCTTAGATAGGAATTTGGGCAAGATAAAAAAAAATCAGAAGTTACTCCTCAGTAGCATCACATGACAGATAGCAGGTCCTGAAATAAATTGAAGTGTTTTACTCCAAAACATTTTTTTTTTTTTTTTTTTTGACATATTTTGAACTGGCCCTGCAAAGCTATCTCTTCTGGGGAAAAATCTACATTCTGTAGAGGACCGCCTTCCCTTTCCAGGTTTTTCCTTTTAAGGTCTGACACCTTTTTAGGTCTGATGAGAGACACTTACCATCTGTATTCTCTGAAGCCTGCTACGTGGGGCCTTTATCTGTGTAATAAGAACCTTGGTCTCCACAACCCCTTGCCTTAACCCAGACACTCCTTTCAATTGATCCTAGGTCTCGAGATAATAACTTAACTCTTTCAACCAACTGCCAGTCAGAAAATCTTTGACTCTCCCTATAACCTGGAAGCCCCCTCCCGCCAGAAGTTTCCCAACCCCCCTATATTATGTCTTAAAGTTGTCCTGCCTTTCCAGACCAAAGCAGTGTACGCTTTACATGTACTGAGTGATGTGTGCCTGCAACTTCTGTTCCCCTAAAAATGTATAAAATCAAGCTATAACTCAACCACCTTGGGCACATGTTTTCAGGACCTCTTGAGACTGTGCCTCAGGCCTTGGTCACTCATATTTGACTCGGAATAAATCTCTTAAACTATTTTACAGAGTCTGAGTCTTCTTTTTAAATCAACAGTTCAAATAAATTTTTACAACTTTTAATGTGCCCAAATTTATCTTTTAACATTACCAGTCTCATTTTGTGGAAGTCTAGAGTTCTCCCTGTCCATGTCTGTAAATTCTTGAGGCTCACAGTCTCATTTATAGGCCCACCCACGCCGCCACCACCACTCATACTCTTTATGTGCAAAGTCTATCCCCATTGCCACAAACTCTCATAAAAAATCATCCTTTCCTCCAATTTTCACAAAAGTACAACACATAAAAGAGTCAGTATCCAATAATCTCTTTTTGCAAACTTTACTGAGGGTTTGGGTTACAAGGAGTGCTCACGTTGTGAACAGTCTTTGCAATCTTCTGCCTCCTCCCCTTCCCCTTTGCTCTACAAAGTGAATTCCTCTCCTAGCTTCCCGTAAAGCTGTTCTGAGCCTTCCCTAGAGATCTCTCCTTCCACTCCAGCAGCATTTCAAAGCACTTACTCCAGATAAAAACTATGTTTTTGCTAAATAAATCCTGGTGAATAGGATGCCCTCATATCACTACACAAGTAATTACCTGAATCAAAGTACCCTTTAAAGAAAGAAGGCAAATGTATATGGAGAAAAATTATGCTTCAGTGGAATATTATGTATTGTTTAGAGCATAACTTTTTAGGATATCTGATTCTGATTCACTGTCTTTGAGCTATTTTACAGCTCTATAAATTGTAGATGAATGGTAACACTACACATAATTCTTACCTATACATGCGCAAATAAATTCTGTGAGGTAGAAGGGCAACCCTCCCTGATTCCCAAGGAAAGAGCCAGTTTTACAGCCTTTGCAAATTTTTCTGTATTCCTGTTTTTTCACTTCTCCTTTGAACTGGCTATAATATCTTCACTGGTTCCCTCGTTTAATTAATGTATTAAATAAAATTTGACACATGTTCATTTTACAGCTGCATGAGTCATTATGTCACCTTTTTTGAAAATTATCTTTCCAGCATATCAAAAAGGGTTCTAGGGCAGGAAATGATAGCACACTCAAAAGGGAAACTGATTAATGAATGAAGGCACTATTTACAGGAGTGTGGGCAGAATTAAACCTCCAGGGCTGGTGAGCACCCAATCAGCAACAGAGAAAAATTAGTACTATCTCTAGGGATACTGGACAAGGGTAGGAAGCTGTGGCCATCCTTGAACACAAATTATAGCCTTGAAGAAAGGTGTTGGGGGGGAAAATATCATGACTTTTCTTTCCTTTTGTCTTTTGAACCTCATGAAGCCAGAGGGTACTGGGTACAAGGTGACAGAGTTTACTTGTTTTCTATTGCTTTTTCCATTCCTTTCAGTCACATCAGTCCAACATGGATCATAAATTCTTAGTGAATTTACAGGGGCTGGCCCATGTCTGCTACGTAAAAATTTTTCTATAGAAGCTTACAGTATGATTATACTTTATATCTACATGTGTGTCTTAGTCTGTTAGTGGTGCAGTAACAAAATATTTCAGTCTGGGTAATTTATAAGCAATAGAAATTAGTTTTCTTACACTTCTAGAGGCTGGGAAGTTCAAGATCAAGATGCCTGAATTCAATGTCTGGTAAGGGCTTTCTTGCTGTGTAACCACCCAACAGGTTTTTCCTGCCTGCTGCCCAGATAGAGCCAATTTATCAAGACAAAGAGTTTAATGCCTGTGGAGCTGGCTAAATGGAAGATGAGAGTTTTATTACTACTCAAATCAACCTCCCAGAAATTCAGAGGCTAGGGTTTTTTAAAGATAGTTTGGCAGACAGCAGGTTAGAGAATGGGGAATGCTGATTGGTTGGGTCAGGAATAAAATTATAGGAAGTCGAAACTGTCATCTTACACTTAGTCAGTTTCTGGGTGGGGGCCACAAGACCAGAGGAGTCATTTTACTTATCTTTGTGGTTCTACCTGGTCCATTGGAATTCAGGGTTTGAAAAATAACTCAAACACCAACATTTGGTTTTATAATAGCAATGTTATCTATAGGAGCAATTGCGGAGGTCAGTGATCTTGTGGACTCTGACTGCATGACTCCTGAGTTATAATTTCTAATCTTGTAGCTAATTTGTTAGTTTACTTATTTTTTGAGACAAGGTCTCGCTCTGTCACACAGGCAGAAATGACGCGGCAGGATCTTGGCTCACTGCAAACTACATCTCCTGGGCTCACAACTGATGCTCCCCACGAAGCACTACAGGCACGTGCCACCATGCCCAGCTAATTTTGTTCATTTTTTGTAGAGACAAGGTCTATACTGCCCAGACTGGTCTCGAAGTCCTGGACTTATGCAATCTTCCCACTTTGGCCCCCCAAAGTGCTGGGATTACAGGCGTAAGCCATTGTGCCCTGCCTAATTTGTTAGTTTAACAAAGGTGTTTCGGTCCCCAGGAAAGCTGGGGGTTTGTTTCATGGAGGAGCTGTTATCTTTGTTTCAAAGTTAATATATAAACCAAATTCCTCCCAAAGTTAGTTTGGCCTATGCTCATGAATAAACAAGGGCAGCTTGGAAGTGAGAAGCAAGATGGAGTTGGTTAGGTCAGATCTCTTTCACTGTCAGAATTTTCTCACTGTTATAATTTTTCAAAGGCAGTTTCACTCACATGGTAGAAGAGATGGTAGGAACAGACTCACCCCCTTAGGCCCTTTTATAAGGCTCTGCCCTCATGACTTAATTCCCTCCTAAAGGCCCCACCTCTTAATACTACCACATTGATAAGTTTCAACATACGAATTTTAGGGGACACATTCAGACCATAACAACAGAAAATATAGCTCTTTACTAAAGTCCTCAAAAGTTCTCTCCAGTTTCTGGACCCAAAGTCTTTGACTAAGAAGCAAAAGTTGACACCACTTAATATGTGCTTTTATATGCACATTCTCCGTATATTGATTGAAGCATGGCGAATATACTTTGGAGAAAAGAAAAAGCACTTTATACAACAGTTGATTCCTTCCTGGGGGGGAAAATCTTGCTAAAATAGTCTCAAAGTTTCTGCTGGGCCTTTGTGCTTTCACATAAATTAATGTTCAGCTGAGCATCTTGACATGCTCAGGCAGAAAGCAGCAAAATTGCAAACAGGGATTGAGGAAGCTGAATAATGGTGTGTATGATAAAGTGACAAGACTTTGGAGCTCAGGAAATAATCTAGAAGGAAAGAAGAAAGGAGGAGGCAACCTGAGAAGCTGGAGTAGAGCTGTGGAAATGTTTGGTGGATTATTTTAAGAATGTGTAATACTCAAAATTGTTTTCTTCATTCCAACTTGGGCACTGCAGAAGAAGGGTGGGAAGCAGAAGGGGGCCATTCAGCCACCAATGAGGTGGTGACACCATCAACATTCCCAAGCACATCCCATTGAAATGGACTTCAAGAAGTGTGCCCCTTGGGCACTCAGCAAAGATATCTGGGAATTTGCCAAGAAAGAGATCGGAACTCCAGATGTGCACACTGATACCAGGTTTGACAAAGCTGTCAGGGCCAAAAGAATAATGTCCCATACCGTATCCACGTGTGATCGTCCAGAAAAACATAATGAGAATGAAGATTCACCGAAATGTGAAAGGAAAATAACATGGGCCCCAAAATCACTGATCTAAAGGGAAAATTCAAGCTGGGAACTGCTCAAGGCAAACCTGCCTCCCATTCTATTCAAAGTCATCCCTCTGCTGAGATAGATGTATATCTGATTGCCTGTTTTGGAAAGGCTTATCAGAAACTCAAGACTGCAACCATTTGTCTCTCACCTACCTATAACCTGGAAGCCTTCCTCCCTGCTTCAAGTTGTCTGCTTCTTACATACAGAGACGGACGTGTTCTCAACTTTGCCAAGATAAGCTTTATACATTAATCGAGACTTGTCTCAAACTTTCGGGGTTCACAAAACTATGTACCCGTTACACTTTCTAAAACCTACAGTCAGTGTGGGAGAAGAACTGCTGATACTCGAATACGTCAAATAGTTATAAAACCGCCAAAAACCGTTGTTTTCTCTCAAACTTTTGGTAAAATGTGCTTCAGGGAAAACACAGGTAAGTGGTTCTGATAAAATCTTAATAAAGACATAATTTTAAAAAGCAATAATGGTAAAAATAAATCCCATTTATTATCTGGTATGTCCCCGGCATTGTGCTAACACAGATAGCTCTACTACCCATGTCAGAGCAACTGAGGCAGATATTACGCTTCTTTTTCAGGTAAAGAGATGGAGGCTCAGAGAGGTTAAATAGCTCACTCAAAGGCACACAGCCAGTACATGGCAGTACGTCTCTCCTCCGGCGGCCGCCGTCTCGGTGATACTATTTAGGGCCACACGTACCACTGTTTGGCAAGCGGGGACTCCCGAAGCTCTCTGACCCTGAAAAATGTGTGGCTTGCGTCACAGAGAAGCGTTTTTAGAACGCGCTCGCAGCAGGACACCGCGGTGTGTGCAAGCGGAGGGCCGCCCTCTCCTTGAGCCTTTTGGCTGAGACTGGGAGGGCAGAGGAAGCAGGAAGGTGGGATTTGTTTCTAAAGGGCGCGGAAAGGGGACGCTCCACACCGCCTCGCCTCTTAGTGTCCCCGGTCCGGTCACCCGACATGTACGGGGACCACAGCCACGCGCACCCCACACCTCGCTGGCGGCGGCGGGATCTGGGCGCCGGCTGCGGCCTGGCGCGCGTTCCTCATCTCCTTCCCCGCGGGGCTGGGCGGGACTCCGGCGAGGGGGCGGGCGCTGCGCCCGCCCCCTTTTCTCTCCCCGCCTCCTTCCCGCTCCGCATCCCGCCCAGCGGCGCAGGGGGCCGGGCTCCGGCGAGAGGGGTGGGGGCCGCGCGGGTGACAGCCGCTCCCCTCCCCTACTGCCCGCCACGTCCCTCACGTACCACTCGGCAGAGGCGCGGGGAAACGCGGCGCCCGGGCTCTGGCTTCTCTAGAGGGGCTCGGCATGAGGCTGGCGCGGCTGCTTCGCGGAGCTGCCTTGGCCGTCCCGGGCCAGGGGCTGCGCGCCGCCTGCCCGAGCCGCACCTTCAGCTCGGACTCGGGCTCCGGCCCAGCGTCCGAGCGCGGCCTTCCGGGCCAGGTGGACTTCTACGCGCGCTTCTCACCGTCCCCGCTCTCCATGAAGCAGTTCCTGGACTTCGGTGAGTGCGGCCCGGACTTCGGGCCTTTGTGCGCGGTCCCAGGCGGGGAGTTGCGGCCCCTGCCCCAGGCCCGGTCGGCGCCGGCCAGCTCTCGCCTGAGGCGCAGCCCTCCTCCTCAGTGTTTCCGCCCCCAGCGCCTTAGGTGCTTCCTTCCTCCCTCTGAGTGCCGGCGCTGGCTGACGGCGTAAATAACGGTGGGCGTGTGGCTTTGATCGTATTGTTGAAAACAAACCAGCTGGGCCGCGGAATGACCGCTCGCCTTCCGGCGCACGTGTGCAGGTGCGCGCTCTGCCAGGCCCCTTCCAAGGAGGCGCGCCCGCGTGGGAGGCCGAGCGTGGACACCCCCGAGAATCGCTTTTGGATTCCGCACAGTGATGATGAATGCCCAGTTTTGCATATGATGATTGCACAGAAATGGCATGATCATAGGCAAGGCAGGTTATAACTGGCCCAGAGTTTCTTAGAATGTTTTCCTTGCCGGTGGCATAAATTGTTTGCACCAACAGCACATTTCATCATCAGCAAGTAAGTCTTGAGCACGTGTTGAGTGCATGAGGACAGGATGCTGTGAAGTTTACCAGATTATCCTTGTTTTCTCGGGAAGCTGTTAAACAGATTGCAGAAGGAATTGCATAGTTAGGCATTTTAACTTTTACTTCCCACTTACCTATGAAGGCAATGAGGGGAAAAGGGAAAACCTTAATGAATTCATAAAATTTGAGTACAAAGGTTATCTTCTGCATTGTGACTTCTGCATTGAATGATACCTGCATGGTTGACAACTTTGTCTTAAAACAAAGTTTTACAAAGGTTTACAGTGGCATAATTTTTGGGTCAAAGCCTTAGGTTTTTGTTTTTACTTTAAAATGACCCTAGTTCGACGAAGGGGCGAATTTGGTGGTGGTCATAAGTATGCCATGAAACTTTCACAAGCTATTTTCCTTTAATACCTTAATTTCTACTATTGACAATCTAGTTTTTGCTAACGTTTTCTCTGCTAAAGCAGCAGGAATAGCAAGCTTAAAATGCTTTACTGGAATAATAAGACTTTTTAGTTTAATATTAAGTGGAGCTGTTTGCCAAAGGATATTCTACAACGATTCTGCTTAGAAAGTGATACGGGATCGTGATATGGTGGTGGAGGGGTCAGGAGACTTTCCAGTAACCGGACAATTGAATAGGACCTACTTGAAGATGGTGCTAACAGGCAGTGGTGGTTTTTGCTTTCTGTTGCTTGAAAGCTTTCCCCTGCACTTACTCTTTTTTCCCGTGTGTGTGTGTGTGTGTGTGTGTGTATACATATATACATTTTTTTAAAAAATAGAAATGGGGTCTCGCTGTGTTGTCCAGGCTGGTCTTAAACCCCTGGGCTCAAGCCATCCTCCCAGCTTGGCCTCCCAAAGTGATTATAGGTGTGAGCCACCACACCTGGACTCCACTTACTCTTTGCTTACAGTAATTAGCATTTGTGATTCTGTATGGAATCAGTGAATCTTCATATGCAAACATCAAAATTTTACTCTTTCTTTTTGTTTGAGACAGGGTTTTACTCTGTCACCCAGGCTGGAGTGCAGTGGTGCTATCATAGCACACTATAACCTCACTTTTCTGCCTGAGCCTCCCAAGGCTAGAACTACAGGCAAGCACAACCACGCCCAGCTGTTTTTTATTTTTTATAAATACGAGGTCTCATTGTGTTGCCCAGGCTGGTCTTGAACCCCTGCGCTCAAACAGTCCTCAAGCCTCAGCCTCGCAAAGTGCTGGAATTATAGGCATGAATCACTGTGCCTGGCCGCCTGTTTTTAATTTATTTTTTTAAGGCTAGTCAAGTGAAACAGTGGGAGTGGAGAAGGAACAAAGAAATCTGTAACTGGTCGTAATCAATTAGTCGTAAATACCACTGCATTCAGACCACCTTAAAGTTTCTGTTTCTTAGACAGACATTAACTCTTTTTAAACCTAGAGTTAAAAAACAGATTTTCTAAATGATAGCAGCAACAGGGTGTACAGGCTAGACTTTTCCAGGTTCTGCTGCTGATTTTATAAAGCCTTGCTCAGAAATGCTCAGTTTACCTAACTTCTAAAATGGGTCATCACTATGAGGATGCAAGTTAGGGAGACAAGGTTATCGTAATTGCTGTACAGAGCCATTGGAATGTCACTAATTGGAATGTCATAACTCTGGAGACTGGGTTATCTCATCCCTCACCTCCCACAGGCAGGGATACCTTTGCCTTCTATTCCCTGCCCCATCGTGGTGATTCTACCCCTCTGGCCTTGCCAGGTAACTGCCTCTCATTTGTCCCTGCCTCTTGCCTTCGGTTTCCTTATGGCTTTTACTTACTGCTTTACCCATCATGTTTGGTTTCAGGATCAGTGAATGCTTGTGAAAAGACCTCATTTATGTTTCTGCGGCAAGAGTTGCCTGTCAGACTGGCAAATATAATGAAAGAAATAAGTCTCCTTCCAGATAATCTTCTCAGAACACCATCCGTTCAATTGGTACAAAGCTGGTAAGATTCTCATCTTGTGTTTGCAATTTGATGGAGTTGTGGACTCTATTCAAGGTTATGGCAAATGCTTTTTTTACTCTTCAGTGGAATCTTTTTTTTTTTTTTTTTTTTTTTTGAGAGGGAGTCCTGCTCTTAGGCCAGGCTGGAGTGCATTGGCACAATCTCAGCTCACTGCAACCTCCAACTCACTGGTTCAGGCAATTCTCCTGCCTCAGCCTCCCGAGTAACTGGGATTACAGGCATGTGCCACCATGCCCAGCTAATTTTTGTATTTTTAGTAGATACAGGGTTTCACCATGTTGGTCAGGATGATCTCGATCTCCTGACCTCATGATCCGCCTGCCTTGGCCTCCCAAAGTGTTGGGATTACAGGCATGAGCCACCGTGCCTGGCCAGAATCTTAAGGTAGTAGCAGTATTCTCCTTTTTTTGGCTGGGGGCAGGTGGGGGCAATGTATTTGGGCTTGTGCCCTGAATCCTGGACTCCACAACTCCTTGATTTTGAGAAAACCAATTAGAACTGCACTGAAATACAGATGCTAAATTTAGGATTTATGTTAGTATATCTGCAAGGATATTATGAGAAAAATGTCTACAATTTGTTGATGACTAGGTATTTATGTTTATTGCCTTTAATCCCTTTAACAACCTTGAACAGTAGGTATGAATGTCTCCATTTTATTCATTGTTGTTATTTTTATTTATTTATGTATTTATTTTTTTTAAATGGAGTCTTGCTCTGTCACCCAGGCTGGAGTGCATGATCTTGGCTCACTGCAACCTCTGCCTCCTGGGTTCAAGTAATTCTCTTGCCTCGGCCTCCAGAGTAGCTGGATACAGGCACCTGCCACCACACCCAGCTAATGTTTGTATTTTTAGTAGAGACAGAGGTTTCACCATGTTGGCCAGGCTAGTCTCAAACTCCTGACCTCAGGTGATCCTCCCACCTCGGCTTCCCAAAGTGCTGGGATTACAGGCGTGAGCCACCGCTCGTAGCCTGTTTACTTATTTTTTTGAGACAGGTTCTTACTCTTACTCTGTCACCCATGTTGGAGTGCAGTGGCGATCACAGCTCAGCTCACTGCAACCTCTACCTCCCTGGCTCAGGTGATCCTCCCACCTCAGCCTCCTGAGTAGCTGAAACCACAAGCGCATGCCACGCCCAGCTAATTTTTGTATTTTTTAGCAGAGATGGGGTTTTTCCATGTTGCCTAGACTGGCCTCAAACTCCGGAGCTCAAGGGATTTGCTCACCTGGGCCTCTCAAAGTGCAGGGATTGTGGGCATGAGCCATTGTGCCCAGCCTGTTTATTATTTTTAAAATGAATTTATTTTCTTTTTAGAGACAGGGTCTCCGTCACCCAGGCTAGAGTGCAGTAGTGTGATCATGGCTCACTGCAGTCTTGACCTCCTGGGCTCAAGAGATCCTACAGCCTTAGCCTCCCGAGCAGCTGGGACCACAGCCATGCGCCACCATACCTGACGAATTCTTTTATTTTTTGTAGAGATGGGGTCTCACTTTTTTGCCCAGGCAGGTTGTGAACTCCTGGGCTCAAGCAGTCCTCTCACCTTGGCGTCCCAAAGTGTTGGGATTACAGACATGAGCCACTGCACCTGGCAGGTTAACTTTGTTTTACAGATGAGGATGCTGAGGCACATAAAGGTTAAATCTTTTGCATAAGGCAGTACCATTGATAGTGGAGTTGGGATTCAAACTCCCATTTGTCCATCTCTGCTATACCATTCTATAGTCAGAACAATGAAATATATGAAAGGGTATATGTATTTTTAATAAACTTTATTTACTGAAGGGTATCTTTTTATAAATTACAAAAGTTAAAACGTTTATTTTTCTGTTTTAAAACAATTAGAAGTTTTTGGAATTGTATAGAAAAAGTGTGATCTATTCCCAAAGATGAGTAGAGATGTTAAGGGTATACACTCATGAAGCCAGCTATATACAGCTTTTGTTAATGTTACTGCTTTAAAAGTGTTGTTCTTTTAAGCACTATACACTTCAAATAAATGAGCTGCCTAGAGTTAAGTCTTAAATGGAAGAAGTTCAGCTGCAGGGCATTTCCCAGTTATGATTCATGGAGATTCAGGTTTTCTTTTTGTAGGCATTATAGTGTATGGGAGAAGTTGATCTCATCTCGATTAAAAAAAGCAAAAGAAGTATGATTGCTATATATATGATAATCAGATGCTATCTAGTCCAAGTATGGAATAGTTGTAAGTGTGACTTAAATGGGAAGCATTTGTTTAGGAATTATGATGGGATATAAAGGAGAAAATATAATATTCCATGGAAGATTTTTCCTGTTTTTAAAAAATTCTTCATTAGAAGTAGAATATGCTGCTTTTTGAAGCTTATCAGTCATGAAGTCTGATCGGTATCTGTTGTAGGTACTCAGCTATCTCTTGGATGGAGAGCGTAGTTGTTCTTACCAATTAAGAGGAAATTAAGGGTTAAAGCAAAGCAGCAGCGGCTATCAGAATCCCTTAACTTTGGAATGCATTAAGACATACTGCTTGTCAGAAACAGCTTTCCAAACCAACAGATGGAATTACAGGTTTTTAAAACACTTTCATTGCTCCTAGATGCCTGTTAAGTTAGGGCAGTTGCAGATGAAGTGCTTACAGCTAAGTAATAGTTCCCTTACACTGTCAAAGAAAGTAGTTCAGTAGTAGCAAGTTATTTTTAGCTCTGGCCCGGCAGTGCCATTGTACTTGCCTGCAAGACCATCAGAAAATCATTTGGCCTTCTTTATTTTGCTCATTTCTTAACAGATGCTTTGATACCTTGAATTATTAGATGAATTTAAAATCTACATTTTTATGACTTTTGTATTTTTTGTTCAGTTTAAAAGAACCATATAGTAGATTATAGGCTTTTTTTTTTTTTTTTTTTTTTTTTTTTTGAGACGGAGTCTCGCTCTGTCGCCCAGGCTGGAGTGCAGTGGCCAGATCTCAGCTCACTGCAAGCTCCGCCTCCCGGGTTTACGCCATTCTCCTGCCTCAGCCTCCGGAGTAGCTGGGACTACAGGCGCCCACCACCTCGCCCGGCTAGTTTTTTGTATTTTTAGTAGAGACGGGGTTTCACCGTGTTAGCCAGGATGGTCTCGATCTCCTGACCTCGTGATCCGCCAGTCTCGGCCTCCCACAGTGCTGGGATTACAGGCTTGAGCCACCGCGCCCGGCCGATTATAGGCTATTAATAAATACTTGTTAGTTGGACATAAACATGTAAAATTAAGGTTTTAAAGCATAGATATTTAAGATAGAGTCTCAGAGCAAGAGAGGCCGTCCTCCTTTTACTGATAATAAGACAAATTAAGTCATTTGCCCAAGATCACATAGTTATTGGTGACAGAGTCAGATCTCAGCATAATCAGTATGTATACTGTAATGTACAGTGGTAAATTAAAAAAAACAACAACATTAAAAGCCATTTTAGGATGTAGAACTTAGAATAGAAAATCTTAAAATTCTTAAACTTGACCTATGCTTTTAGGAGAAAATGTGTACCTTCTACTATTTGTTCCCAGCACTTTGCTCGAATGTGCATGGGTGTAAAAATTCTACTTCAACCATAATTTATAGCAGTACTCTAAGTTAAAAATTATAAAATGCTAAAAATAGCTTTTGAGCTAAGTTTCATGATACTGAACTTTCAGAATATAAAAGAACGAACTTATCCTCTTGATCTCCATTTTAGGTATATCCAGAGTCTTCAGGAGCTTCTTGATTTTAAGGACAAAAGTGCTGAGGATGCTAAAGCTATTTATGAGTAAGTTCACTATTTTGACCCTATTCTTAAGCCTATTATTAGGTCACTTAGGGGAAATTGATTAACTTTTAGGTTTCTGCTACTTTACAACATGTGATATATGTGACTATAGCAGCCCATACAGGCAGGACAAATAACCTAATTATTAAATTTGACTAGGCATAAGAAATGCTTCGCATTCCTCTTTAACAAAAGACAAAGTTCAGGTGTGATGATCAATGGAAATATAGGTGTGGCCTCAGTGGCAGCTGTACTGTTAACCTGGAGGGTGCATGCTCTTTCTAATGGACAGCCACCTTCAGCCCCAGCTGATCTTTGCCATATTAAAATACTGCCCATATCATCTGATTGTTTTCTGATTTTAAAGGAAAGCTACAAGTCTAGATTTGTAATGTAAAATCTCTTGCTTTTGAAAGATTGGCAGCTACTTAAAACATTTTTTAAAACATAGAAGGCCTATAAAACATGGTTACAGGTTTCTAGTTTATTCTCTATGGCCTGTAAGATGATGTCAGTAATATGACAAGTTTAATAACCCATATACCGGCATTGGTAGACCAAAGTATTTGCCTTATGCAGCTACCTGCTTATTGCAGTGAAGGGCACCGACAATGTAATGACCATCTCTTGTCCTCAGTTAGTTACACATGTTTTTTGGACTGTCTTTAAAGGGAACAGTAACACTTCATTTTTTTAAACATGATTTTTAATCTGAAAATAACGTTCAGCAAGAGTTTACTCCTTGCTTAGGTATTGAGCAGACTTTACATGAATGATGTTTTTTAATCTTTAAAACAATTCATTGAAATAATGCTGTTTGTGCACAAAGAGGGCATGTAGCTTAAGGTTACATAGTTAGCACATGGTAGAATCCAAGCAGCCTTACTTTAGAAGTAAACATGCTATAGAGCCTTCTGAAAACAGTCGTTCAGAGCTGTGGAAAATAAGTAGTCAAGCAGAATAATACAGATTTGTGTTTCTTTTAAGAAAAAAGAAAAATAAATAAAGGAATGACTAGAATGATGAGTTGTTTGTTGTTTTCGAAGAGTTTTGTTGTTTTTATTTTGGTTTAACAGTCTTGTTTTGAAGCTTGTTACTAACTAGGAATTCCAAAAATGTTTTAAGCAGTGGAAACATCATTGGAATAAGTTAATAGTACTCAAGATGATGACTTTGAATAGGAAAACACTCATTTGGAAGTGTAAATTCAGATGGGTTATGTTAGAAAATTGGTTTTGTTACTGCATAATTAAGACTTCTTGGGTCGGGCACAGTGGCTTATGCCAGTAATCCCAGCACTTTGGGAGGCTGAGGTGGGCAGATAGTCTGAGGTCGGGAGTTTGAGACTGGCCTGATCAACATGGAGGAACCCCATCTCTACTGAAAATACAAAATTAGCCAAGCGTGGTGGTGCATACCTGTAATCCCAGCTACTGAGGAAGGCTGAGGCAGTAGAATCGCTTGAACTTGGGAGGCAGAGGTTGCAGTGAGCCAAGATTGCGTGATTACACTCCAGCCTGGGGAAAAAGAGCAAAACTCCATCTCAAAAAAAGAAAAAAAAGATTTCTTTTCTCTTTTGTCTTTTATTTAGTTCTTTAACCATGAAACGTCTTCTAAGTGACAGAAATGGGAAGGCTACTAGATGATTTGAAGATTTATCTTTTAATATAATTGTTTACTTTTCCTCTCCCATTTTATAAACTCATAGGATAAATGAAATGATAATTCTTTTTCCATTTTTCTGTCCTAAGTGTTTCCTTCTCTCTCTTTGAACCCTAGGGAATAGTTCTAAACCAGGCAGGCTTTATTGGCTCATTCATCTTGATTCCTTGCAGAGCAGAGCAGGTGTTCCCTAGAGGCAAGTGCTTTGTCTTCTATGCAGAATATCTCTGGAATACCATCCTCTTAGCAAGTGCTCAGATAACCTTAGTTGATAGCAGTTAAAACCATTAACATTTTTAGGATTATGTTTTGTCACAGCCTTACTCTTAGGAAACCAAGAAAATAATTACATTTTGAAAGTTTTATTTTGGAGGTCATTATACTTCCATAGATTTGGTATATTTTATGATTTGAAATACATTTAAATAAGTATAGGAAAACATGAACTGATTTTCCTTTTAGTAAATTAGGGATTTTTGTCTAGCATAGTTGGTTAAACTTACATTTTTGTACTAAGTTTACTTGTCAAAATATTTGGCTGTTTTGACAGATGGGTTTGTTTAGCTTTACAGATACTGTGATACGGATCAGAAACCGACACAATGATGTCATTCCCACAATGGCCCAGGGTGTGATTGAATACAAGGAGAGCTTTGGGGTGGATCCTGTCACCAGCCAGAATGTTCAGTACTTTTTGGATCGATTCTACATGAGTCGCATTTCAATTAGAATGTTACTCAATCAGCACTGTAAGTGTCCTGAGTCAAGAGAAGCAGCTAAATGAGATGTGTTGACATATTTTAAATGTATTTAGGAAACTTCCATTTAGGTAGAAAATTTAGTTTTTACCTTTTGGCTAATTAAGAGAAGTAAATAGACTGCCATCAAGAAAGGTATTTTTATTGAATGTAAAATACTGTGTTTATCCTAAAGGCAAATATTTGTTCTACTGTTTGGTACAATTTAAACACTATTCAGATTTGGAAAAGAGCATTAGGTAGTTTAGCTTATTTTGTTGGTTTTGTCTTTTTGGATAGCTTTATTGTTTGGGGGAAAAGGCAAAGGAAGTCCGTCTCATCGAAAACACATTGGAAGCATAAATCCAAACTGCAATGTAGTTGAAGTTATTAAAGGTAAATACTGACATTTCTCCTTACAAAAAAGATACAAAAATCAAAGTTACTATTATTTCTTACTATTAAACAACTATTTGTATCATGAGATAAAATGGTAGGCACAAATGCATGGGTTTGAAAATAACCTTATAGTATTATTTGTGCATTATGTATAGGATGACTATTTTATTGATAGAATTATAGATAGGCAAAGTTTGGTGATACTATAGAGGATATCTTTTTTGTTTTGTTTTGTTTGAGACAGAGTCTCACTCTGTTGCCCAGGCTGGCGTGCAGTGCTGCAATCTCAGCTCACTGTAGCCTCTGCCTCCTGAGTTCAAGCGATTGTCTTGCCTCAGCCTCCCCAGTAGCTGGAGTTACAGATGCTCAATACTACGCCTGGCTAATTTTTGTATCTTTAGTGCAGACAGGGTTTTACCATGTTGGCCAGGCTGGTCTGGAACCCCTGCCTGCCTCGGCCTCCTGAAGAGCTGGGATTACAGGCGTGAGCCACTGAGCCCAGCTGAGGGTATCTTTCACTTAAAAAAGATTTCAAGTCCCTGCTCCTCTGTTTCTAATTCCTTACACTATGAGCAGTAATTCATAACAGGTTGGTTTGAATCCTTTCACACTTTTTTCTATTTATACCACTTGTACACATACACAATTGATATTAGCCTTACATTGTTGTTTTTAGAAAATGGGGTGCTCTGTGATTTTTCTACAAGTTTGCAGACATCTTGCTGTTCAGTACATCTGGATATACCCCAAGATTTTGAATGACTGTATGGAATGTATCAGTATGTATTAATTCATTCTCCTGTTGGCGTACACTTAGGTTGTTTTAATTTTTTTGTTACCACCGATACCAGCAGTTCTGCTGTGAACATCCTTAAATACATGCTTACTTTTGCTAGTATTTTAGAGGGTAAGATTCCTAGAATTAAAAACATTTAAATGCATATAAATTTTTGGTATCTCTAAAAAGGTATCAAACAGTGGATAAAAGTATTTCCTAACCAACTCTTAAGTTTTGTTATATAGATAAGAAATATTTTCTTCAACCTGTTATTTTTCTTTTTTGCATTGTTGTTGGTGTCTTTTTAGCATATACACTTTTACATTTTTTTGTAGTTATATTTGTCATTTATTGTTTGTGGCTATTCAGCTTTGTCATGTCACACTTAGACTTTCCCTGGGCCAGGTGCGGTGGCTTATGCCTATAATCCCAGCACTTTGGGAGGCTGAGGCGGGTGGATCACCTGAGGTCAGGAGTTCGAGACCGGCCTGGCCAACATGGTGAAACCTCACCTGTACTGAAAATTCAAAAATTACCTGGGTGTGGTGACACATGCCTATGTAGTCCCAGCTACTTGGGAGGCTGAGGCAGGAGAATCACTTGAACCGGGGAGGTGGAGGCTGCAGTGAGCTGAGATAGCGCCACCACACTCCAACCTGGTTGACCAAGACTCTGTCTCAAAAAAAAAAAAAAAAGAAAAGAAAGACTGTACCTGGTTGGGGGCCTTGAGCCCAGGAGCTGGAGACAAACCTCAGCAATATAGCGAGACCATGTCTCCACCAAAAAAAAAAAAAGCAGAGACTTTCCCTAAACTATCAAAGTATATTTTCTTCTGTAGAGAGTTTAAGACTTTCATTTGTCAATACTATTGCCATCTTAATGCATGAAAGGGAAGTATATTTATTAAATCCTTTTTTGTTTTGTTTTGATTCGCACTAGATGGCTATGAAAATGCTAGGCGTCTGTGTGATTTGTATTATATTAACTCTCCCGAACTAGAACTTGGAGAACTAAATGGTAAGCCTGATGTTGTCTTTTTCTCAGTGATTAGTGCGTTGATTACTTGATAAGGGATAAGAATTTAAATGTTTTAATGGAAGATGACTTTTTTCATCAAATTCATTGGATATGAAGGCTAAAGGATAGTAATCATGTAAAAAGTGTATCTATAAATATATATGTAGTCAGATTCTTTATGAAAAAATTTGGCTTTTTGTGCCTCATTTTCTTTATTTTTAATTGATAACTTTGATTCTTTGCTTATTTTTTATTTTCTGTTTAGTCATAGAAAAAAATGATGCCAAGAAAGTTACATTTGACTTTTACATGCACTTCAATAATGTAAGACTTACCCTTTTTCTACTTCCTGAGTTATAAATAATTTTCTGTTGTTGAGGACGTAGAAAGACTGGGTTTGTAAAAGAGGAAAGAAAGATGCTCATCTATTTGAGAATGTGTTTGTCTCTGATGGTTTTCTTTTTACCGTGATGAGTGCCTTTTGGATAAAAAGGGTTTAGATGCCTTGAAGGGGGATTGATGAGTCTCTTTTTCCTGAAGGCATGGTAGTTTGACAGAGAAAAACATTTCCTAGGATGACACTTTAAGAAGGTGTGGTGGAAAGAATAAAATGAAATAGGCTTTTACTGAGCTGTATTCTGGACCTTAGAGTGAGAGAGCAGTGAAGTTACGCAATTGAAAATAGCATTGCCTGGTGGTTTTCTGAAGCCATATTAACTCTTTTGAGCCATGATGGTAGCATAGCATTTGGTAAATAACAATCACAATGTACAAGTGACAGTTTGCAAACCTGAACTGCTGTGAGAAATTGATGCTAGCTCATATTTTTTTTATTCAGCTTTATATCCATCGAAATGTCTGAAATAAACAATATTCCGCCCAGGTGAAACATTTTGAAAATGGCTTAAAGAATGTGTGGGCTGGGCGCGGTGGCTCATGTCTGTAATCCCAGCACTTTGGGAAGCCAAGGCGGGTGGCTCACAAGGTCAGGAATTTGAGACAAGCCCGGGCCAATATGGTGAAACCCCATCTCTACTAAAAATAGAAAAATCAGCCAGGCGTGGTGGTGGGTGCCTGTAATCCCAGCTATTCGGGAGGCTGAGGTAGGAGAATTGCTGGAACCCAGGAGGCAGAGGTTGCAGTGAGCTGAGATTGCGCCACCGCACTCCAGGCTGGGCGACAGAGCAAGACTCCGTCTCAAAAAAAAAAAAAAAAAGAAAAAGAAGAATGTATGCATGTGAATTGGACTGTGGAATTTATGGACTTTAACACTTCTCTATTTGAAAAGTAAAATTCCTACTCAACAGTTGAGTGATCTTTAAAAAGACTTTACCATCCTAGAGAAAAATGGTTGCATGGGTTGGTTCGATTGTTACACAAGATTGTGAGAAATGACCACAGGACTCTTGTCATTGTCTGTTGTAAATACTTGTGGGTATGGGTTCAAACACTAATACATTGAAGAAATGGTGTAGCAGTTCTCCCCCAGATGATACTGTCCTCCGTAGTTAATGTTTTCTTTTCATCACTACACAGTTTTTTCTTAAAAATGCTTTAAAGCACATCTCTCTGTACTTTCATATTTTTCTCTTCTGCTCTGTAGCAAAATCACCAGGACAGCCAATACAAGTGGTTTATGTACCATCCCATCTCTATCACATGGTGTTTGAACTTTTCAAGGTTTGTAAAATAGTATTACATAACCTTTACCAGTACTTTCCTGAGGTTAGGAATCTGCTCTGAAAGCCAAATATTCCACTAGGTTCTCCTATTAAGAAGTGCCATTTCATGTCAGTATCGTATCACATTGCTGGAGATCAGCCTTTTATCAACACAGGGAGATACCTCCATGTAGTAGTGAGCTCAGACTATGGAGTCAGAAAGACCTGGGTTTGAATCCCAATTATGGCACTTAATATGTGTGTGACCTTGGGCAAGTCACTCAACCTCTCTGAGCCTTAGTTTCCTTTTCTGTAAAACAAGAATACTGTCCAGGATTGTTTATGATGATTGGAAATAACATACTAAGTGTCCAGTACAGTGGCAACATATTACATATAGATGCTCAGTAAAGTTATCTTTACATTTTTAAACAATATTTAGATGAGTGATTCTCAACTTGCTACCCTCAAAGGACCAGAATTCTTTTTTTGGTCTGGCTTTTCTTGGGAGGGGGAGGTCATTTATATTGACTTACAGGGTTTTTGCTGTTATCTTTGCTCTTTACAACAAATTTTGAAAACAAATTATGCTAGTAATATTGAGAGTATCTTTTTTCCCTGCCCATGATACTTGCTGGTTGACAGGAAAATGGGTGAGGAGTGAGGGGCACAGGTCCTGGTGGGTGAAAACGACTGCCCTCCATCAGAAGCTTGTAGTCTCTCTTTAGTTCTGTTTCATCAGCCAGCAGCAAACTAGAAGAGAGAGGGGGTGGCTTTCAATCTGATAATGTAAAGGAAAAGTGCACTGAAACACAGAAAAACTGACCGAGTATCTTAGAACACCACCGAAATGTTCTTTCTTCTAAGACAGCAAAAATGTATTTAATACCTTACAAAATCTTTTCAAAAATATTTATTTTATTTTTTGTAGCATTGAGGTCTCACTCTGTTACCCAGGCTGCCCTTGAACTCCTGGCCTCAAGCAGTCCTGCCTTGGATTCCCAGTGTTGAGATTACAGGCATAAACCACTGCACCTAGCCCCAAAATCTTTTTATCCAAGTTGTTAAACAAGAAGTGATGGGCACTTAAAGCATTAACACGAATTTTTTCCTTGAAATTCCAGTGGCATAAAGATTTTGTGCCCTATGATTGAGGCATTCCATATTATATTACATATTGTACATAATGTCAGTAATAATGGCTTTCACCTGGAACCTAATCTTAAACTGCCTTTGATGGAAATGATGGAATCTCCTCCATAAGGGGACTCAATCGCAATTGCTGTGCCAGGGCCACACACACTTACTGCCAAATTCAGATGCCTTTTTAGTTACATCTAGTTTGTATCATTTTCCACTGCAATGCTGAATGTCATGATATTGTTCAAGGCTTCTGATATGTTGGCACTGTGTACCCTATTTCCTTTAGAAAGTAGTCAAAGCAGCTTTACAGTGTCAGTACCCTTAATTTCAAGCTAGAGATAAAGGGATTCATTGCTCCTTCAAATACAACCATCGCTGTTACTACTATATGAAAAAAATTATTTTCCTTTAAAGAAATTTGTGACAGTTTTTAAAATAGTTCTGAAAATAGAGCTGAAACTACATTTTCAAAAATGTTTTGCCCATTATTTACTAAAATTATAAAAGTGTTTGAACAGAGTTTTCTGCTTTAATGTAACTAAAGTGTTTTGAAGTCTGACTTTGGAAAATATGCAGAATTTAGTTGGCATCTTTAGATCAGAATATCCTTTAGATCCCCCCCAAATTGACTCCATTAAAAAAAAAAACTTTAAATGTAGTTATAAGAATTGTGATTCTTTGGCATATTTTCATCAAATTTTAAAACTTCAAATAGTGCATATGTACTTGAAAATTATACTTTGTCCTTTCTAAAAAGCTGTATCTTTAATACAACCCTAATGTGTTTCAGAATGCAATGAGAGCCACTATGGAACACCATGCCAACAGAGGTGTTTACCCCCCTATTCAAGTTCATGTCACGCTGGGTAATGAGGATTTGACTGTGAAGGTAAATGTGTTTGGTGGTTTGTTTTTTTTTTGTAATTGATGTACAGACATGCAAAGGTAACCATACACATAATTTTTAAAAGACATAATCTCTCAGGGGAAAAGAATCTTGTCTGTAATAGATAATAAGCACATTGCTTCATTGAGCTGGTGGATTATAGTTACTCCTTGAATCTTTTCTAGTCTGGTTGCCCTTCCAGGTGATTCAAGTTAAAGTAAATCTTGGAGACAGACAATTTATCATGAATATCTCTTTGATAAGATCTAAAATATTTGGATAGTTGCAGTATTATGGAGATAGTATTTAATATATAATTTAAAATTTTTAAAACAATGCTTTTTAATCTAGTTTGTTTCATTTGATTCTCATAATGCAGGTAATTTTATCCTCACTTTTACAGGTGAGGAGACTAAGACTTGGTGATTAGCTCAGGATCACACAGGGCATAATTACCATGGGACATGATATCCAGTCTTCTTTCCCCAGGACTAGACCTTTTCTATTACGTTGTTCAGGTGGCTCAATTTCTTCTTTTAAATTTTATTAAAAATTGTTTTCTGTCACCCAGGCTGGAGTGCAGTGGTATGATCATTGCTCACTGTGACCTCGAACTCCTGGGCTCAAGCGATCCTCCTCCCATAGCTTCCAGAGTAACTGGGACTGCAGGCTGCAGGCATGTAAGCCTGGCTAATTAAAATAGTTTTGGGGGGTAGAGACTAGGTCTTACTGTTGTTGCCCAGGCTGATCTCAAAACCCCTGGTCTCAAGTGATCCTCCCACCTTGGCCTCCCAAAGCACTAGTATTACAGGTGTGAGCCACTGTGCCTGGCCCTAGTTTCTTAAGAGTATGATAGTGTTTTTCTCTTTTAATAATCACTAAAAATTTATATTAAAGTAGTAAATGCAGAGACTATAAAAAATCAAATGTGTCAGTTCCTGGCCCTTTGTGGGCCTCATTACTCTGAGTTACTCAGAGATTCCTAGTCTTTCTTTTTTTGAGATGGAGTCTCGCTCTGTCACCCAGGGTGGAATGCAGTAGTGTGATCTTGGCCCATTGCAACTTCTGCCTCCTGGGTTCAAGCGATTCTCCTGCCTCAGCCTCCCAAGTAGCTGGGATAACAGGCACCCGCCACCACGCCTAGCTAATTTTTCATATTTTAGTAGAGTCGGGGTTTCACCATATTGGCCAGGCTGGTCTCGAACTCCTGACCTTGAGTTGTCCACCTGCCTCAGCCTCCCAAAGTGCTGGGATTACAGGCATGAGCTACTGCGCCTGGCCTAATGTTTACATTTTAAACAGTAAATATTACCTTTCTGTTATAGTAGTTGAGGAGTTAGCTCTCTTTAACAGAGCACCTGCTCCCCTCCCCTAGCCCAAGGGCCACTTTCCCTATACTATTATCCTAATATTTAAGTTTGTATATGAAATTCAAAGTTGAGAAGAATCATTTGCAAAAGTTTGAAGGCATCCGTTGTTCCTTTTTTTAAAAGGTACAATTCAGTGAAATTCATAAGATTTTTCAAGTATTGCCGCTGTCTCATTCTAGAACATTTTCATCAGTCCTAAGAAAAAACCCAGTACTCCCATCAGGCACAGCGGCTCATGCCTGTAATCCTGGCACTTTGGGAGGCCAAAGTGGGCAGATTGCCTGAGGTCAGGCATTTAAGACCAGCCTGGCCAACATGGTGAAACCCCATCTCTACAAAAAAATACAAAAAATTAGCTGGGCGTGGTGGCAGACGCCTGTAATCCCAGCATTTAGGAGGCTGAGACATGAGAATCACTTGAACCCGAGAGGCAGAGGTTGCAGTGAGCCGAGATCGCACCACTGCACTCCAGCCTGGGCGACAGAGCAAGACTCCGTCTCAAAAGAAGAAAAAAGGGAAAATACCAGGACCCATGAAGTCACTTCCCATTTTTCTCTCTTCTAGCCCTTAGCAACCACTAATATATTTTCTGTTTGTGTATTTCTCTTTCTGGGCATTTTATATAAACTTAATCATGCAGTATGTGGTCTTTTGTTACTGACTTCTTTCACTTACTATAATGTTATAGTATGCATTTGTACTTCGTTCCTTTTTATGACCGAATGATATTCTGTTATATAGATATAACACCTTTGGGTTATGCATTTATCAGTTGATAGACATTTGGTTCCTTTCTATTTTTTGGTTATTATAAATAATACGGCTGTGAACATTTGTGTACAAATTATTGTGTGAACATGTGTTTCAGTTATCTTATGTCTATACCTAGGAATTGAATTGCTGAATTATAGGAAACTGTTTAGCTTTGAGAAACTGCCACACTGTTTTCCAAAGGACCTGCCCCATTGTGCATTCTCATCAACAATGTGTAAAGGTTCCTGTTTTTCCTTGTCCTTGTCAACAATTGTAGTCTTTTTTATTGTCGACATTATTGTGAGTGTGAAGTGGTAGCTCATTTTTATTTGCATTTGTCTAATGACTGATGTTGAGCATCTTTTCATTTGCTGATTGGCCTTTTGTGTATCTTTGAAGAAATGCAGATTAAGATCCTTTTTTCAGTTTTAAAATTGGCTATTTGTCTTTTATTGTTGAGTTGTAAGGGTTCTCTCTCTTATGTATATGTATATATATAAGGATTCTATATGTGTGTGTGTGTGTGTATATATGTATAGGGGTTACTGATCCCTGATGAGATGTATGATTTGCAAGTATAGTCTCCCATTCTGTGTGTTCTTTTCACTTTCTTGATAGTGTGCTTTGAAGTACAAAGTTGTGTTGTTTTGTTTTTTGCTTTTTAAAATAGAGATGGGGTCTCACTATGTTGCACAGGCTGGTCTCGAACTCCTGAGTTTAAGCAGTCCTCCCACCTTGGCCTCCCAAAGTGCTGGGATTACAGGTTTGAGCCACCACACCCAGCCAAAGCTTTTAGTTTTGAAATTTTTCAATTTTTTTTCACATTGCATGTGATTTCAGCCTTAAGAAGCCATTGCCTACTCCAAAGTCTTGAAAATTTGTGCCTATGTTTCTGAGAGTTTTATAGTTTTAGCTTATACATTTAAGGTCTTTGATCCATTTTGAGTTAATTTTTGTACATAGTTTGAGGTAGAGGTTCATCTTCATTCTTTTGCATGTGGATATCCAGTTGTCCCAGTACCATTTGTGAAAAACCTATTCTTTCCCCATTCAATTGCCCTGTCACCCTTGTCAAAAATCAATTGCTCATGAATGTATGGGGTTTATTTCTGGATTCTCAGTTCTATTCCATTGATGTATATGTCTCTCGTTATGCAAGTACTTAACGCCTGTCTCAATTATTGTAGCTTTAAGTTTTGAAATTTGCAAGTATGAGTCCTACAACTTCTTTTTCAGGATTATTTTGGCTATTATGGGTTCTCGCATTTCCATGGGTTTTAGGATCAGCTTGTCAATTTCTGCAAAAAACAATGCCAACTAGAATTTTGATGGGCATCATTTGGGAAGTGTTGCCATCTTGGAGTTAACAATATTAACTCTTCTAATTCATGAACACAAGACATCTTTACACTTATAACACAGGGCATCTTTATAGGTCTTCTTTGCTTTCTTTCAATAATGTTTTGTGGTTTTTAAGTGTACAAGTCTTGGACTTTTAAATTTATTCCTAAGTATTTTATTATTTTTAATGCTATTGTAATGGAATTGTTCTCTTAATTCCATTTTTTGGAGTGCCTTTTGCTAGTGGATAGGAATATAACTGATTTTTTTTGTACTGATCTTGTATCCTGCATCCTTGCCAAATGTCTTTATTAACATGAATAAATTTTTGTGGATTACTTAGAATTTTCTATATAAATGATCATGTCTCTACAAAAAGATGTAAGTGTGACTAGAACCTCTAGTGCAGTGTTGAATAAAAGTGCTGACAGGAGACATCCTTGTCTTTTTTCTGATCCTAAGGGGGATAACTTCATGTCTTTCACCATTAAGTATGATGTTATCTCTGATTTTTTTCATAGATACCCTTTATCAGATTGAGAAAGTTTGCCTCTATTCTTAGTTTGAGTGTTTTTATCATGAAAGGATATTCAATTTTGTCAAGTGCTTTTTCTGTGGAGATTGAAATGATTGTGTGGTTTCTTCTTTGTTCTATTAAGTAGTGTATTACATTGCTTTTTCTACATCAAACCAACCTTGCATTCTTGGGATAAGTCTCAATTTTTTTATGGTTTATGTTGTTTTGTTGATTTTTACATTGATGTTCATAAGGTATGTTTATTGGTCTGTAGTTTCTTGAGATGTTTTAGTTTTAGTATCGGGATGACAACTGGCCTTATAGAATGAGTAGGGAATTTCCCTCTCTTTCTGTATTTTGGAAGAGTTTTTGAAGGATTGGTATTCTTTCAGTGTTTGGTAGAACACAAAAGTGAAGACTTCCGGGCCTGAGCTTGTCTTTGTGGGAAGATTTTTGATTACTAGTTAAATCTCTATTTGTTATGTATTCAGATTTATGGATAGATATTTATAAATATAAATAATAGGCCAGGCACAGTGGCTTATGCTTGTAATCCTAGCACTTTGGGAAGCTGAGGCAGGTGGATCACCTGAGGTCAGGAGTTTGAGACTAGAGTGGCCAACATGGCAAAACTCCATCTCTACTAAAAATACAAAAATCAGCCAGGCACAGTGGTGTGTGCCTGTAATCCCAGCTACTTGGGAGGCTGAGGCAGGAGAATCACTTGAACCCGGGAGGCAGAGGTTGCAGTGAGCTGAAATTATGCCATTGCACTCTAGCCTGGGCGACAGATAAAGACTGTGTGTCAAATAATAATAATAAAATAAATAAATATCAATAATACATTTGCTATCTATTCAAATTGTCCATTTCTTCCTGAGCTGTGTCAATAGTTTGTATTTTTATTGGAATTTGTCCGTTTCATTTAGGTTATCTAATTATTACACACAATTGTTCATAGTATTCCCTAATAATCCTTTTTATTTTTGTAAGATTGGTAGTGGTGTCCCCACTTTCATTCCTGGTTTTATAAATTTAAGTCTTCATTTTTTTTTTCTTGGTCAATATAACTAAATATTTATCAATTTTGTTAATCTTTCTAAAGAACCAATTTTTTATTCATTGATTTTCTCCATTTTTCTATTCTGTATTTCATTAGTTAGACTCTAGGCTTTATTATAATTTCCTTCCTTCTGCTTGCTTTGGTGTTATTTTGCTCCTGTTTTTCTAGTTTCTAAAGGTGGAAGTTTTGGTTATTCATTTGAGACTTTTTACAACTATAAATTTTACTCTAAGCACTGCTTTATCTGTATCTTACAAGTTTTTAATGTTTTGTTTCATTTTCATTCATCTCAAAGTATTCTCTAGTTTCCATTTGGATTTTTTCCATTGGTTAATAGGAGTGGGTTGTTTTAATTGCCACATACTTGTGAATTTCTCATGTTTTCTCTTAATCATTTAAATTTCGTTCTGTTGTGATTGGAAGCATACTTTGTATGATTTCAAGTATACATCTATTGAGATTCATTTTATGGCCTAACATAGGGTCTATCCTGGAGAATGTTCCATGTGTACTTGAGAAGTGTGCATTCTGCTGCTGTTGAATGTTCTACAGATAGCTATTAGGTTTAGTTGGTTTGTAGTGTTGTACAAGCTTGTCTTTCCTTGTTAATCTGGTAATTGTTAGACCCATTGTTGAAAGTGGAGTATTGAAGTCTCCAATTATTGTTGAATTGTCTATTTCTCCCTTCAGTTCTATCAGTTTTGCTTCATGTATTTTGGAGCTCTGTTGAGTACATATATGTTTTTAATTACTATATCTTTTTTATTAATCATATCATTAAAAAATCTATTTTGTCTCTTGTAACAATTTTTGTTTTAAAGTATATTTTGTTTGAAGTTAGTGTAACCATCCCAACTCTCTTTTTGTTTTTGTTTTCATAGTGTATCTTTCCAGACTTTTAATTTAAACCTCTTTGTGCCTTTCAGTCTAAAATGTGTCTCTTTCTAGCATATAGTTAGAATTTAAAACCATTCTGCCAATGTCCACCTTTTAATTGGAATGTCAGATCAATTACATTTAATGTAATTAACAGTAATTTTGGTTTATGTTTGCCGTTTTGTCTTCAATATATGTCATACCATTTTTTATTATTTCTTCATTATTACTGTCTTTTGTTAAAATGATACTTTGTATTACATTGTTTTAATTTCGTTCTTGTTTTTGTTACTGTATTTCTTTCAGTTTTTTAAGTGATCATCCTGGCGATTACAATTAACACCTTAATATCTAGTTCAGATTAATACCAATTTACTTTAAATAATATACAGTGACTCTTCTCCTAAATAGGCCTTTGCCCCTCCCCACCCATCCTTTGTGCTGTTATTGTCATATAACGTACATTTTTATACATTGTGGGCCTGTCTACAGAGATATATAATTATTCTATGCAATTGTCTTTTAAATCAGATAGGACACAAAAAGACTTACAAACAAAAAATATACTCATATTATCCTTTATACTTACTTTTGTAATTACTTTTCCTGGTACTGTTTATTTCTTCACATGGATTCAGTGTATTGTCTAGTATCCTTTTGTTTCAGCCTGAAGGATTCCCTTTGGTATTTCTTGATAGCGTATGTCTACCAGTGATGATCTCTCTCAGTTTTTGCTTATCAGGAAATGTCTTAATTTCTCCTTAATTTTTGAAGGATAGTTTTTCTGATTGTAGAATTCTTGTTGATAGTCTTTTTCTTTCAGCACTTTGGAATATGTTACCTCACTGCCTTCCAGCCTCCATGATTTTGGATGAGAAATCAGCTGTTACAATCTTTTTGAATATTGCAAATATATGATGAGTCATTTCTCTTTCTGTTTCTCAGACTGGATAATTTCAATTGACCTGTCTTCACTATCACTGATTCTTTTCTTTCACATGCTCAAATATGCTGTTGAACCCCTGTAGTGAAATTTTCATTTCATTTATTGTACTTCTCAACTCCAGAATTTCAACTTAGTTATCTTATATAATGTCTAACATGTTTTTTCACCTTTGCTAAATCTTGATGCATATCATTTTTATTGCCATATCTTTTATTGTTGTATCATTTAAAATTTTCTATTTTGAGACATCCTCATACTTTAGTTCTTTAGTGTTTGTTTACAGAGTCTGAGTTTACTGACTCAGGTATAGTTTATTGATTGATTTTTCGTTGCCTGTGTATGGGCAATACTTTTTTTGTTTCTTTTCATATCTTGTTATTTTTGTAGAAAACTAGACATTTAAAATAATATATTTTGACAGCTCTGGAGATCAGATACTGTCCTCTCCCCAAGGTTGTTTTTGTGATTGTTTTGTAATTTTTTTGTTTTGGAGTTAATTCTGTTAAGTTTATTTGTTGTGTGTGGTCTCTGAAGTCTCTGCCCATTTAGCTTAGTGGTCAGCTAATGACTGGACTGAGATTTTCTCAAATACGTGGAATCAGTAAGTTTCCCAGCTTTGCCGGGGGACTCTGTGTTTGTATAGGAGAAGTGTTTAGGAGAATATCTTCAACTGTTAACCAGGCAGTTGACAACTGTGCCTTAACCTTTAGGTCCTGCTGGCATAGAGCAGTTAGAGGTGAGAGCTTAGGGTCTTCTCATGTCTTTCCTGAGCATGACCCTGGGCATGAGTATGGCCTTGCAGATTCCCAGGAGATAGCTGAGTTTTTCAAAGCTCCTATGGCTATCTCATTCCCTAGACCTTCCTGTTAAGCTTTTTGGTTAGCTTAACAGGTAACCAATTCTTTGCCCTAATTCTTTGCCCTAGCTGTTGTCCAGTGCCTCCTGCAGCCCTCAAATTAATCAGTTACAGCTAATTGTTTTTGACAGATGTTTCCAGGGATGGGGGTGGGGCGCAAGACTTTTGTACTGGGGAGCTCAGAGTCAGGTCAAATAAATATAGTCTTCCCAGCGGCCACTAGGCTGCTGGTTTCACTCTGATTGCATATTTATTGGAGGAAGGGGGAGCAGGATAGGAACAAGTTAAAATGCTTACTGTTCTTTTAGGGATTCAGTTGTTTTACTTTAATAAATATTCCCCAGATTGCTGCATGCCTTTAGTTAATTTCCAGAATTCTGTCAAAGTTGATTCTTCATGATTTTTGTGCCACCACCCCGCCCCCATTTTTTTTGATGCTTTGATAGAGGAGACACTTTTGCAGGTTCTTTCTCTCCTATTTTTGCTGATGTCACTCCTGCTGTTCTTTTTGAGAAGACAACGTTTATTACAATTCCTCTTCCTTTTTATGTGACCAGTTTTAGGTGTCTACTTTTGTTTAACTGGAGTTTTTAACATCTTTTTTTTTTTTTTTTTAAGCTGTGTTCTGAAATTTCAGTGATGTGACTTGGTGTGGGCCTTTTCTTATTTATTGGGCTATGGTCTTTGAACTTCCCATTATTTTCTTGATATTTTCCTTTTAACTATGTGTTTAGTCTCTTTCTGATAGTCATATTAGGAGGATGTTGGGCTTCATGACGTCATTCCCTGTTTTTTATCTTTTTTTCTCCTGTTTTTCATCGCTTCAACTTTTTATTCTATTGTGTAATATTTCCTTGACTTCAAATTCCCAGCCCTTCTATTGAACTCTTATTTCTATTATCTTACAAATTTCCAAGAACTCTTATTTTTAAAATTAATCCCTTTTTAGAATTCTGCTCTAGTTTTATTTTATTGCTCTGAGGATATTATCTTTTTTTTTTTTTTTTTAAACTAATTTGCCTCTGCACCCTGCATTGTCCATTTCCTGAGTTTCTTTTTGTCTGTTTCTCTCCTGGTTGTTCATTTTTAAGGGCTAGGCACAAATAAGTCAATAAATGGCAATGCCATCTGTTTGCTGTAAGAACAATATGAATGTATCACTTTTTTTTCTTTTTAAGCTCAGATGCTAATGTGTCTATTTTTTGGTTATTTATGTGTCAGCTGCTTGCCCATTAAGGTTTACATAGTCAAGAAAAGACCCACTGGTCTTCTGGTTTGGGACTTAAGTTGTGCTGCAGCATGTTCTTTCTTGTACCTTTTTCTGTTTCTATTAGAAGTGCTTTATTTAGCATTTTGGTCTGCAGCTGATTTCTATTGCTAATATCTATCATTGCATGGATCAAGGTTTACTGAGTTCTTAGACTCTCAGAAGAGATTACTTCTGTGCTGGTGGATGGGCTTCGCTTAGGTAATCTGTCTTTATGATGTAAAGAAAAATTCTTAATGACCCGGCAATCCCACTCCTACGACTATACCTCAAAGGATTGAGAATATTTAGGCAAAAACTTACACACAAATACTCATAGTGGCACTGTTCACAATAGTGTACAGGTAGAAACAACCCAAATATGTATTAGCTAATGAATGGATAAACAAAATGTGGTGTGTCCATACAGTGGAATATTATTTGGCCACAAAGCACTGAAATACTCACACATGCTACAAACTGGTTGTTATAACATTGAAGACATTATGCTAAGTGAAAGAAGCCAATCACAAAAGGCCACATATTGTATGATTTTATTTACATGAAATGTCCAGAATAGGCAAATATATAGGGACAGAAAGTAAATTAGTGGTTGCCTAGGGATATGGCCACTAAAGGAGCCAGGGTTTCTTTTGGAGGTGACGAATATATTCTAAAATTGACTGTGGTAATGGTTGCACATATCTATGACTATATTAAAAATCATTCAATTATATACTTTAAGTGCATAAATTATATGGTATGTAAATTATTTTTATCTTTTTTGAGATGGAGTCTCCCTCTGTTGCCCAGGCTGGAGTGCAGTGGCATGATCTCAGCTCCCCGCAAGCCTCCCAAGTTCAAGTGATTCTCCTGCCTCAGCCTCCCTAGTAGCTGGGACTACGGGCGCCTGCCACCACACCCGACTAATTCTTGTATTTTTAGTAGCGATGGGGTTTTGCCATGTTGGCCAGGCTGGTCTCGAGCTGCTGACCTCAAGTGATCTGTCTGCCTCCGCCTCCCAAAGTGCTGGGATTACAGGCATCAGCCACTGAGTCCAGTCTGCTATGTAAATTATATCTGAATAAAGCTGTTTAAAATAAAATAGGCTTGTATCGGTCTCAGAAAGACTGTTCTAGAAGCCTGCTATGTTAATTATGTTTGAATAAAGCTGTTTAAAATAAAATAGGCTTGTAAAGGTCTCAAAAAGACTGTTCTAGAAGTGCTGTCTGTATTAGGCTCTGCCTTCACCTGTTGTTTCTCCCCTCACATCCAAGGTCACATGAAGGCATCTCCTCTTGCAGTCTCTCTTTACATGTTAAATTTTTGCTTTTTCTTCATTTGAGCTTTTATCCCCATTACTTACCCTGGACTTTCAGAATCAAGACTTGGTTTTTTTCTTTCCCATTTTTTTTTAGCTTATTCAAATTATTGACATTTTTTACCTTTTATCCTTCTGCTAAAAACCTATACAAAAGTTGTTGTTTCTGTCTTTCAGCCCTAGCTGCTCTTTCAATTCTGTGTTTAATATATAATCTATAAATAACCTATGTGTTATAGCCACATGTCTTTTTTTTTTTTTTTATAGATGGAGTCTTATTCTGTCACCCAGGCAGGAGTACAGTGGCAGAATCTTGGCTCACTGCGACCTCTCTTTCCCGGGTTCAAGCAATTCTCCTGTCTCAGCCTCCTGAGTAGCAGGGATTTACAGGTGTGCACCACCACACCTGACTAATTTTTGTATTTTTAGTAGAGACGGAGTTTCACCATGTTGGCCAGACTGGTCTTGAACTCCTGACCTCAAGTGATCTGCCTGCCTCAGCCTCCCAAAGTGCTGGGATTACAGGTGTAAGTCACAGTGCCCGGCCTACATGTCATTTAAATTAAAATTTAAATGTCTTGGTTCATTTACTGTTGATGATTTTACAAACTTAACAGTGAAAACGCTGTTGGCTAAGAAACTTTAGGAACTCTGGGTGAATACACGGTTGGTAGAATGTCCTGGCTTTAGAGCTGTCATCTTATGTCAGTAGTGGTTCATTTCGTCTGGGACTGGAATTCACATGAATTAACCTAGTGAGCCTAGTGTTACTAGGAACAGGAAGTTAGGGAGGGCAGCTCTTGGTTAGATGACATTGACGTGGTGATTTTGTGCACTGAGGAGAAAACTTTAAAAATAATTGGCGAACTTCTCTTCCTTGGCCTTCCTGTTGACATTACTTATCTCATTATCTTAATAGGGTTTCGTGTTAGTTTTCACATCTCTCTTTCAATACATTTGTCATCAAAGGTACCACTCTTCTTGCCTTGAATATATACAGACTTAATGTCTGTCTCTACCATTATTCCCTCCCTTCCTTTTCCTGAAGAACTTGGATCCTCCAATAATCTATTACTGCTCTTTTGGAAACTCTTTCGCCTACTTTAAAATCCACTGGCTCCAGTTTATTGTATTGTTGACTGCAAAGCAAAGTACTACTTTGACTGTAGTTTCTAACTCTATTCCTGTGGCTTAGTTTGCCCCTTTAAACTCTAGCAAGATGATGCTTCTCACATCCTCTCTGTCCTGTCTGCTTAGCCCCTGTTGTTTTCCCATGCAGCCTGAGGCTGGAAATGGCTTCTTATTTTGTACTTGCCAGGTTGTTGTTATGGTCTCCCTGGCCAAAAGGTTAAGGAAAACCAGGAAATATTTACTCAAGTCTACCTTTTTATCTCAATATCTATTATAATATGTTCTTTACTCCCTTCATGTATTTATAGAATGCGCATACTTCTTATTCATGTTACTAGCAAATGTGCAGCAGAGCATATCATTGAGGGATGAATAATTAACAAATTGTTGAATTTCTCAAAATACCCAGAGCTCTTTATTCATCTTACTAAAATAAATTGCTTTACAGGGCCAAGAGCAATTTCAAGCATCATGCTACATAAAAGTTTTTTTTTTCTTTTTTTAACTGAGCAGAGTCTCACTTGTCACCCAGGCTAGAGGACAGTGGCACAACCTTGGCTCACTGCAGCCTCCTCCTGGATTCAAGAGATTCTTGTGCCTCAGTCTCCCAAGTAGCTGAGATTACAGGCGTGCACCATGATGCCTGGATAATTTTGTATTTTCAGTCGAGACAGGGTTTTGCCATGTTGGCTGGGCTGGTCTTGAACTCCTGACCTCAAGTGATTCACCCACCTTGGCCTCCCAAAGTGCTGGGTTTATAGGCGTAAGCCACCACACCCAGCCACAGTTCCTAATAAAGTCCTTGTATACTTTGATAGTGTAATTACTTAATTTTAGATGTATTAGAGGCAGATTTTTAAATGGGATTTCAAGGCAGATTTTTTAGTTATAAAAATCAAAATATCTCCATAATTACCATTATAAAGGTAATATATACATACTGTAAAAAATTTTTAAATATAGAAAAACTTAACTATAAGCCATTCAGCCTATTGACTTTTAATACATATTATTCAGTACTATTTTATATATACATAAATTAAAAGCAGATTTGTGTATGACAACTATATTGTTATAGGCAGTAAAATCAATAAGATTCTGTGACAAAGGAAAATGGCTATACTAGATGAGAATATAAGCTGGATACTAGCTAGGAAAATAAGTCCATGTTAACTTTGAAGGAAAACAAAAATTATACGTAAATAAATTACTAAATTTGATTTGCCATACTGTTTATTTGAGTTGAAAAATGATATAAAAATGTAAAGACCTTACATGCCTTACGAACACATCAGAAAGTGTTCTGGGGTTCTAGGCTGTAAAATTGCTTGTAGATGTAAACACAAAGTAGCGGTTCTGTTTTTTCCTCCCTGAAAATGAAAATTATACTGTTTTTTTCCTGTTAAAGTAATTGTGAAGAAAATTCAGAAACTGAAAACCTCAAACAAGAAGAGAAAATTACTCATTCTACAGACAATAAAATTATATATCATTTCAGACCTTTTTATAATAGAATTTTTACAAAGTATTATAAATGCTTCTTTGTAACTGGTTTTTTTTTTCCTGCTTAACAATATCTCTTAAGCCAGCATATAGAGTTCTGTATAATATCTAATTAATGGTTAACAGTATCCTATTTTAGAATGTACTTTCTTTTAACTAATCCCCTAGTTTTAGGTATTCTGCATAGAGCTATGATGGATGTTCTCATACATGCTTTGCATGCTTTTCTGCTTATTAGGATAAATTTTTGGAAGTGATTATTGTTGTGTGAAAGGTACATGCATTTTTTTTTTTTTAATAGAGGCAGGGTTTTATTCTGTCACCCAGGTTGGAGTACAGTGGTGAGATCATAGCTCACTACAGCCTCGAAGTCCTGGGCTCAAGTAATCCTCCTGCCTCAGCCTCCTAAATAGTTGGGATTACAGGCATGCACTACCACATCTGGCTAATTTTAAAGTTTTTTTGTTTTTGTTTTTGTTTTGTTTTGTTTTTTTTGTAGAGATGGAGCTTCACTATATTGCACAGGCTGGTCTGGAACGGCTCGGCCCAAGTGATCCCCCTGTTGTGGCCTCCCAAAGTGTTGGGATTATATGTGTGAGCCACCACACCCAGCCAATATATGCATTTTTTCTTTTTTTTTTTTTCTTTTAATTAGAGACAGTAGCTCACTCTGTCACCCAGACTGGAGTGCAGTAGTGCAGTCATAGCTTATTATAGCCTCCACCTCCTGGGCTCAAGTGATCCTCTTTCCTCACCCTCCCAAGTAGCTGGGATCACAATTGTATGCCACCATGCCCAGCTAATTTTAGAAAATTTTTTGTAGCAATGGGGTCTTAACTCTGTTGTGCAGGCTGATCTCAAACTCCTGGCTTCAAGTGATTCTCTTGTCTCAGTCTCCCAAAGTGCTGAGATTACAAGCATGGATCACCATGCCCAGCCTAATACTTGCATTTTTATTATTTTTATTTTATTTATTTATTTATTTATTTTGAGAAGGAGTCTTGCTCTGTAGCCCAGGCTAGAGTACAGTGGTGCAATCTTGGCTCACTGTGACCTCCATCTCCTGGGTTCAAGCAATTCTTCTGCCTCAGCCTCCCAAGTAGCTGGGACTACAGGCATGTGCCACCACACCTGGCTAATTGTTATATTTTTAGTAGAGATGGGATTTCGCTGTGTCGGCCAAACTGGTCTTGAACTCCTGACTTCAAGTGATTCACCTGCCTCTGCCTCCCAAAGTGTGCTGGATTACAGGTGTGCATGTTTGATTCTAGTCACCACGCCGCCCACCAGAAAAGAATAACAAATTATAGTTACATACAAGATAGCGTTAACTTGTGTCCAGTTCTGTGCTATAATGCACTGTTAATGAGACTCCCGGCAATATACAAAGCCACAGCAGTATTATGATGGAGTTTATTATTAGAATTTCACATATTAGAGGAGTTGGGTTGGGTTCAGCAGCGAGGGAAATGCTTATATTGGCAACTTGGATTGTGTTGTATTCATTTTCAAAAGCAGCGCTCAGGCCAGGTGTGGTGGTTCATGCCTGTGATCCCAGCACTTTGGGAGGCCGAGGCGGGTGGATCATGAGGTCAGGAAATCAAGACCATCCTGGCTAACATGGTGAAACCCTGTCTCTACTAAAAAAAACAAAAACAAAAAAATTAGCTGGGTGTGGTGGCAGGCGACTGTAGTCCCAGCTACTCGGGAGGCTGAGGCAGGAGAATGGCATGAACCTGGGAGGCAGAGGTTGTAGTGAGCCGAGATCGCGCCTCCGCACTCCAGCCTGGGTGACAGAGCGAAGCTCCATCTCAAAAAAGAAAAAACAAAAACAAAAAACGCAGCACTCTCCCACCAGCAGTTAAACTGTGATGCTATGAGTATGTGTTGATATTTTGCTGTTTTGAGGACTTGGGCATAGAGCATGATCCTTTTCTTATCTTAGATGAGTGACCGAGGAGGTGGTGTTCCTTTGAGGAAAATTGACAGACTCTTCAACTACATGTATTCAACTGCACCGAGACCTCGTGTTGAGACTTCCCGCGCGGTGCCCCTGGTATGTTATCAAGAAATAGTGAAGTGTGTTTCTGTCAATTGCCTTCCACATGCTCTAGCTGTAAGTTAAGCCATCATGTAGGGTACTCCACAAGGAAGAAGGAAGCTCTTAGAAATGCACACTTTCCCCTACATTTAAACAACCTTCAGAACACTTTTTTTTCTTCCAACTGAAATGGGCACAAGACAGAGATCTGGAGTTCTTGTTACAACATTTGATCATGATATAGCAGTAGTTTTCCTGTGTAAAACCATTTTTCAAAATGTGGTTAACCACATTATTTCTAATGTGGGGAATAAATTACTGGTTTTAGCAGTATTTGGTCAACACTGAATTACTTTTTAGTGTTTACTTTTTTCTCAAGTATTTGTCATTAGAATGATCTCATATCCTAGACTAAAAAATAAGACTAAAATTCTAATCTGTTCAATCACCAACCTGAAGTCTTAAATTATAATTTCTTTGATGGTGTTTTTATTAATCTTAGTTCCACCTATTTTCAGGTTTAATAGGATCAACTTTTGAATTGATTCCATCCTTATCTTTATGTTCTAACTTCCCCACAGAAAGTATGTTGCCAAAATTTTGTCTGTAATTCTAGAAGAGCTCTATTCTTCTTGGCTTGGAAACCTCTCTGACATTTCCAGTAGAATTATGCTGTAACATGATGGGATATAGTACAAGATAGATCTATTTTAGACCCCTTCCTAGGAAGTTACTAGGACTTTATTCTGATAGTTTTGTGTCCAGAATTGGTGGGTTCTTGGTCTCACTGACTTTAAGAGTGAAGTCGCAGACCCTCGTGGTGAGTGTTACAGTTCTTAAAGTTGGTGTGTCCAGAGGTTGTTTATTCAGATGTTCAGATGTGTCTGGAGTTTCTTCCTCCCAGTGGGTTTGTGGTCTCACTGGCTTTAGCAGTGAAGCTGCAGACCTTCGTGGTGAGTGTTACAGCTCATAAAGGCAGTGCGTCTGAAGTTGTTTGTTCTCCTGGTGGGTTCATGGTCTCGCTGGCTTCAGGAGTGAAGCTGCAGACCTGTGCCGTGAGTGTTACAGCTCATAAAGGTTGTGCGGACCCAGAGAGTGAGCAGCAGCAAGATTTATTGTGAAGAGCAAAGAACAAAGCTTCCACAGCGTAGAAGGGGACCCAAGTGGGTTGCTGTTGCTGGCTTGGGTGGCTTGCTTTTATTCCCTTATTTGGCCCCACCCACATCCTGCCGATTGGTCCATTTTACAGAGAGCTAATTGATCCATTTTACAGAGAGCTGATTGGTCTGTTTTACAGGGAGCTGATTGGCTCATTTTGACAGAGTGCTGATTGGTGCATTTACAATCCTTTAGCTAGTCATAAAAGTTCTCCAGGTCCCCACCGGATTAGCTAGACAGAGTGCTGATTGGTACATTTACAATCCTTAGCTAAACAGAAAAGTTCCCCAAGTCCCCACCCGATCCAGAAGCCCAGCCGACTTCACCTCTCAGTTTTACCAGATGCATACCACAAATTCTGTGGCTTGTACTATAGTTGAAATGCTTGCTCTAATAATGTCCTTGTCCAGTTGAGATACATGGCTTCTAAGAGTTGGCATCCATATGTCAAGGGGCAGACAGACAATGTCAAATAAGAAACAGCATCTTTTCATAAGTCTAGTTTTATGCTAAAAAGTAGAGGGAGAGACGGGAGCTGCTGTTTTTGTAGTAAACAAATACTGTAGAATTTTTGTAGAGAGTGGCATAGTGAGCTAGTCCAGACTCTGGATCTAAACTCTTTGGTTCCATTTCTGATACTGCTGCATCTTAGATGTGCAGCCTTGGGGAAATTATTGACCTCTGAATGCCACAGTTTCCCCGGTTAGAAAAATGGAGTTATTGTGAGAATTCAGTGAGTTGATATATGTGAAAATGCTCTTTATAGTGCCTGGCTCATGGTAAATGCCATGTAAGTGTTTGTTGTTTTAGGATATAAAATGTATGTGAATTTTTAAGAAAACAGGAGGCTTGACCTGAACAGGCTCCCCCATCCATCTGCATGCCCGTAACAAAGCTAAGACTGTTACTAATTTCTTGCAGAGCCTCCTTTCTGCTGACGTCACTTTGTAGATGGTCCCAGTCAGCAGGCAGTAGGGTAGCTGGCAAAAGGCCAGCAGATGCCCACAGGAGTGGCTTTCTTGTCCACCTGGTTACTGAAGGCTTCTTCCCTGTGGATACCTTCTGGTGGGTCTTTGCATGGATAGGCTAGCTTTACACTGTAAGTCCAGAGAGGAACATCCACACGTCTCTCTTCCAGACCTCCTTCTCATCCTTCACTCAGTTTTGATCTTTCCGAATCTTTAACAAGCCAGCCACTTTTTGCCACCGCCCGTGCTGGAAGGGTTTACTTTCACCCTGTCTTTCAGGTCTGCCCTCCAACCCTGACAGGGATTGTAGTAGGAACACGGCAGCCTACTTTCGGATGGTGATAGCACATGGGGTAATTCCATCAGTGGACCCAGAAGCCCAGCCAGCTTCACCTCTCAATCCCCCCTCTAAACAGGACACTGCAACTGCTGTTGGGAATTGGGCAATGACCGCTGTAGCTACTTCCTGCTGGACAGGGACGAAGAAGGGGCCCTGCAGTGTAGTGGCCTCCAGAGGGGAACTCTTTAGGCCAGTGAAAGGGCCAGTGGGTGAGTCCAGGGGTCCTCGGTAGAAGTTGTTAGTTGAGCTCATTTGGGGTTCCATTTGTAAGACCATCTGTAGCTTGATGGCCTTGATTCTAGAGGAAACAAATTTGACAAGGAAGTTAAAAATACAGGGCCTGAAGGTGAGTAATAGCAAGATGGCTGTCACAGGACCTAGAAAGGGGAGAAGCCATGTTGCCCAATGCCAGAGGTTGATGTGAGAGTTTGAAAGGCATTGTCTGATTTCAGAATACTTTTCCTGTAAACACTGGGTGACATCTCGTTCTATGCCTGACTGGTTAGTGTAAAAACAACACTCTTCCCCTAAGAAGATGCAGAGTCCTCCGTTCTCAGCAGTGAGGTCTAGGCCTTGGCGGTTTTGGAGAGTCACTGCCGCTAAAGAGAGTATTTGGGATGTAGAGTAAGGATAGATTTTGTTATTTCTTGCTAACTGTCTGAGAAATCCTTTGAGTGTTTGTGGTAGTAGGTTAATGAAGTAGATAAACTGGATATTCCGGTTCCTGTAGCAGTGGCCATTTTTAACCCTGTAAGTAGGGGTATGGTTGTATGGCCCTGCGCTGAGGGACTTGAGCTTTGAGGGGCACTGATAGGGTCTGATTTCCATGAGATTAGAAGTTAGGATAATATATGTTACACTGTTAGCTTTTAGCAAATTTTACTTTTATTGAAAACCTTGTAAGTTTGGGATTTCAATTATTCTTTGCTATTAATAAGATCTTCTTCAGTCCATATTAACTTAAAATTGGTATAGATGGCTCCTTCCTGATTCTGTAACTACCTTAAGCGCTCACATTTGAGCAGACCGAATATTAGGCAATTTTCCTAACTCTGCTTCTACAAGAGTTTCCTTATCACTTACTGAATACCCATTGTGTCTTTTTCCCTTAATGCCTGGGAGGAAACATCTATCGTCCTGTCCTGAAGGGAGTTCCTCCTTTGTGTGGTTGGACCTTCAGATTTAGATCCCCTGTTAGGAAACCTGCTGGGTTAAGGATTTTTGATAGGAAAGCTATGGGTTGTCAGTGGCCTCAGTGCTTTCAGGCTATGCCCTTGTTTACATGGACAACAAGGTGGTATTGGAGTATTATAGGGTTACAGAGAAGACCTTCAATTATCAATTACAGGTTTTAAATTTACCCTGGCTTGTAAATGAATAGGGTACACTGTTTTTTCTTTGCTACTATCTCTCTCTTTGACTTCTTTGTCTCTTTCTGACTCTCTTTGTCTCTTTGTCACTCTCCCTGCCTCTGCCAGCCACTTATGCAGCTCTTCTCCCCTCTCCTGGAGAAGTCCGTAGACCAAGAACCCACCGGAAGGAACCAATTCCGAACACAATACGATCAAGCAGGCAGCAAGGAAAAGCAATATGCTTTTTCCAGACCAACCACAAGTCTTTTTATAGAAAGAATAAAGAGTTTTAAATGACCAGAGGGAAGTTAGCTGATACAGTACTCGAGTAAACTTCAGTTTAATCATTATTAATGCTTAAATATTAATTATATTAAATATAATGCATCTCTCAGATATAGGCTCTGAAAGCCCGAGGGTCCTCAGTGGCATCTATCTTAATTAGAAAAGTATTACAGTGTGTGGCTCTCTGAATAGAATTTTGTTTTTCTCATCAAATAGGCTGGTTTTGGTTATGGATTGCCCATATCACGTCTTTACGCACAATACTTCCAAGGAGACTTGAAGTTGTATTCCCTAGAGGGTTACGGGACAGATGCAGTTATCTACATTAAGGTAATAGCTGTAGTCTTCTTGATTTAATATTTCTTTTGATGATAAGAATAGATGCCCATACTTAACTGTAATGAAATTTAACTCTACCACATGCTGTTTACATAGAAAAAAGATTATGGTTTTTTGCCTGGGTTCTCACCAATTTTGATAGATGATCCCCTCAACTATGGGGAAAGAGATTTGTATCCTGGAGTGATCAGGACTCTGGCTATTAATAGGAAAAAAATTGGGTTAAATTAGAGAATCATAAGTTATATATCATACAAGTTTAATTTTAATGTAAAACACATGAATGAACATTGATATACCAAACTTTTGATGTACTGCCAAGGCCTTTTCTTTGTATATGGGTCTGCAGTTTGGAGTGTCACATTGTCTTTTTTTGCAAAAGCTGTACTGACAGTGCATCATTTTAGTTTCTTTAAAAAAACAAGTGCATACTCTTTTTGGACTTCTATGCTGTCCTTTACAGATACCTCCTGACTGATTTGACGGCAAGTTTTATGTGACTTTCCTTCAGGAGTCTTTCCAAAACATTCATCTTAGTTTTCAAAGAAACATTCCCTTTTTTATTCTTTGCTAATGTAATAGATTTTGTAATTATGACAGAACTGTACAAACAGATTTGGGAACAAGCACAAGTGACTCTTGGTAAGCATATAGCTTACCCGATGGACACAGAAGCACTTAGTTTGCTTGCCTGGAGTGTTCAATGCATTAAGGAGGGATCCATACATTTTTACATGGTTGGAAAAACACTAGGTTCCATCGTTCCCCTTCTTCGGCTAACTGGTGACTGTTCATGCCTGATTTAGTGACTCTAGTTTCTTGTTCTGGCCACTAGATGGCATCTATTTTATAGAAAATGTTGAAGAATTTATATTGGAAAAATCTGAAAAGACTAAATTCTTTCCAGGTGGTATTTTTTGTTTGTTTTTTTAACCATGTCAATTTTGAGGAAAAAGGGCAACATCAATGCAATTTTTTTTTTTTTTTTGGACAGAGTCTTGCTCTGTCACCTAAGCTGGAGTGCTGTGGTATGATCCTGGCTTACTGCAGCCTCCGCCTCCCGGGTTCAAGCTGTTCTGCCTCAGCCTCCCAAGTAGCTGGGACTACAGGCGCCTAATTTTTGTATTTTTAGTAAAGATGGGGTTTCACCATGTTGGCCAGGCTGATCTTGAACTCCTGACCTCAGGTGATCACTTGCCTTGGCCTCCCAAAGTGCTGGGATTACAGGCGTGGACACTGTGCCTGGCCCAATGCAGTATTTTTATGACGAAATATAACATTTTGATCTAGCCCAGGAATGTCCAATCTTATGGCTTCCCTGGGCCATATTGGAAGAACAACTGTTTTGGGCCACACATAAAATACACTAACGATAGCTGATGAACTTAAAAAAAAATTACAAAAAAAAAAAATCTCATAATGTTTTAAGAAAGTTTACAAATGTGTTGAACTTCATTCAAAGCCTTCTTGGGCTGCATGCGGCCTTGTGGGCCATGGATTGGACAAGCTTGATCTAGCCTATAGATCAAGAAATTCTGGAATATTTAGAGAGAATATGGAGGTGAAAGGTTTTTAGTTCTACCTTAGAGAAAATAGAAGACAAGAAGTCTTAGAGAATCATTAAAATTGTCAACATCAAAGACTTTAGTGCCGGGCGCGGTGGCTCACGCCTGTAATCCCAGCACTTTGGGAGGCCGAGGCGGGCGGATCACGAGGTCAGGAGATCGAGACCATCCTGGCTCACACTGTGAAACCCTGTCTCCACTAAAAATATAAAAAATTAGCCGGGCGCAGTGGCAGGTGCCTGTAGTCCCAGCTACACGGCAGGCTGAGGCAGGAGAATGGCGTGAACCCGGGGGCGGAGCTTGCAGTGAGTGGGGATCGCGCCACTGCACTCCAGCCTGGGAGACAGAGCGAGACTCTGTCTCAAAAAAAAAAAAAAAAAGACTTTAGCATTATCAGAATGAGATTTTCTGGTTCAGGATGTTCTGCATCTTAGGAAATGCCTTTGGCCTGGGGTGGAAATACTACTGAAAAATCCTAACTTGAAGAAGATAACCAGAAACGTAGTTTACCTCGGGTTCCAGTGACTTTCAGGAAATACAATGGAGAATTAATGGTAATAATATATTGAAAACATGAAATAATGCATGATGCAGCAATCTTGTGCACAGTGACTGAAATTGGAGGCTGCAGAAGACACAGGTTCAAACCCAGGGCCAAGAAATGTTCACAAAAAAGCCAAGATGCCTTAGACATAGATTTATATTTATTAATAATGTTATAATGAGTTTTAAAATTTTTATGTATTTATAGAGACAATGTCTTGCTGTGTTGCCAGGCCAGAGTACAGTGGTACAATCACAGTTCACTACAGCCTTGAACCCCTGGGCTTCAAGTGATCCTCCTCTGTCGGTCTCCCAAGTAGTTAGGACTACACTCATGTGCCACCATGTCTAGCTGATACTTTTATTTTGTGTAGAGACAGGATCTTGCTATGTTGCTAGGCTGGTCTCCAACTCCTGGGCTCAAGCAGTCTTCCTGTGTAAGCCTCCCAAAGCACTGGGATTATAGGCATAAGCCACTGTGCCTGGATTGTGATGAGTTTTTTTAAACACAGTGACTATACTGGAAAAAAAAAAAAACTATTTCTTCTAGTAAATAATTAAAATAGAGTTCATTAAATTTATATACATATATTAAGATACATATATCGATTTGTATGTTTTTACATTTAACCAACTTCTTCAGTTTGCCAACTCTGGTCTGGGTCATGTTTTGTGTAAAATTTCAATACAGCAGCTTCCAGGATGGCTGGGAACTACTGTAAGCAACAAACTCAGTCAACCTGCACGTCAGTCAGTGCCATAGATTTAATAAATAAGATGTTTCAAATGTACATACCATTTAAAAGTATAGTTAGGTGGTATAAGGATTAATAAGATACTAATAGAATGTTATCTAATTTGTCATAACCTTTTTACCATTCTCTATTTTCTCAAATAATGAATTCTAAAAAATGCCAGACTTAATAGGTCTTAGGTTTTTTTTTTTTTTTTTTTTTTTTTCAGGCTTTGTCAACAGACTCAATAGAAAGACTCCCAGTGTATAACAAAGCTGCCTGGAAGCATTACAACACCAACCACGAGGCTGATGACTGGTGCGTCCCCAGCAGAGAACCCAAAGACATGACGACGTTCCGCAGTGCCTAGACACACTTGGGACATCTGGAAAATCCAAATGTGGCTTTTGTATTAAATTTGGAAGGTATGGTGTTCAGAACTATATTATACCAAATACTTCATTTGTCGTTTTCACAAAACTATTTGAGTAGAATAAATGGAAACTGAATTCCATTTGTGCCCATGAAACCTCCTAAAGGATGAAATCACACCTATTTTACACTTATATTTCACAGTAATTGAACATAGTTTTAAACAACTGTAGTTTTGGTCAACTTTTTGCTTTGTGGTAGACTTCAGAAGTGTGGAAATCTTTGGGTTTCTATAGGAAACTAGTTTTTTTTTTAAGAAATACTTTGTTTGGTAGAAACATTTTCTAAATAATAGTGATTAGCTGGTTAGCCATCTTCCTGTTATTTGGAGGAGTTCTGCCATCTTTATTCAGTAGTAATATGGTCTTCATGTTTGTCAGTGACTGACTACAAGTAAAGCAGAAAACAGTTGCTCTGTAATCACAGAACCAGCCACCATTCGGCGTCTATGTGCATTGTCTTAGCTATGAGGTTAATTCATCATTTTTAAATTTTATTGTAAAGAAGTGTAATGACTATCTCTCTGTGGATCTATGCCAAAATCATGGGCTGTCTGTTCTAAATGTACTTGTGATTAATGCAAGGGGAGATTTTTATACTGAAAACAAACATACTAGCAGCTACTAAAATAGAGAAGAAATTGAGGGCAAAGTAATATGTCTCCAAAACTGAACTGATTGCTTGTTGAGATTACCTAGAAAGCTTTTGGAAAAAAATAGAGTTTTTCTGCGTCCTACTCCAGATATACTGAATCAGAATCCCTAGGACTAGAGCCTAGAAATCTCACTTTTAAAAATGCTTCCTAGGTGAGTCTGATGCCTACCCTAGGTTGGGAACCACTCTTTCAAAGTAAGTAGTGATGACACAGCATTTACTAAAGTAATAGATCTGTAGGTTTTGGTTTCCACCTATTTAAAGCCAGATTTATAGACTCGAGAAGACAGAAACTGAATCCCATACCTGGTGCAATTAGAAGCATAATTAGAAGCAGAAGAACAAAATGCCAGGTAACCAAAGCATCAGAGCCATCATTGCTCAAGTTTTTTTCTTTCTCTTTTTCTTTTTTTTTTTTTTTCTTAAGACAGGGTCTCGCTCTTTTGCCCAGGATGGAGTGCAGTGGCATGATCAAGGCTCACTGCAGCCTTAATCTTCTGGGCTCAAGTAATCCTTCTACCTCAGCCTCCTATATAGCTGAAACTACAGTTGTGCATTACCACACCCAGCTAATTTTTTTTATTTCTTGTAGAGATGAGGTCTCGGTATGTTCCCAGGCTAGTGTTGAACTCCTGAGCTCAAGAAATCCTCCTGCCTGAGTCTGAAAGTGCTGGGATTACAGGCGTGAGCCACCACGTGTGGCCTATTGCACAAGTCTTGACAAACAACATGTATTTTCTAAAACTATCCAGATTTCGTTATCAGGGAGAAGTTTGCTTAGGTTTATTAGAGCAGTCCTTTGCATTCGTATGGTAATTTGTACTTTACAAACACTTTGATATATTATAACTCTGTTGGTCTTTGAAACAAAGCGATGCAGTGTAGGTGGTATTATTGTCTTTCTCACTCAATGTGGCCCAGAGTTTCTCAGAGTCGGAGCAGACCCTGAGATGTATCTGCAGATCCTGTCATCAGCTGGCAAGTCCAGGAGACTGTGTCATTTAGAGACTTGTTGTTAGTTACCCCTCAACATCTTTTAAGGTGGCAGGAAAATACATTGGACATAACATTTTAAAGTAAAAATTTTAAAGTTTAAAGAAGAGTTTTGCCACTTAAACGGGAGAGCTTTGTCTGGAAAATTCATTGAGTTGAAACACTTCATCCTTGGAAGGATTATGTAAGATGAACAATTGTGGTAAATATGTGGATTAGAAGCAGTTAGTGAATAGGCAGTTAGTCCAGTGCCCTCATTTAAGAGGCCAAGATCCTGATTCAGAGGAGGCATCCTTTGCCCAGAGCTTCTTAGCTAATCTGACCAAATGTTGGGGAAAATGTCTCACCTAACCCACTATTCCTTAATTGTGGATTTTGCGAAAAACAAAAGAACATGTTAATGAGTAATTGATATTAGTTTGATGTATTACAATTTTTTAGCTTTAAATTACACTTTTCTTATAATGATGAAATGTTTTAGAATCCTTTGAATCTAAGTATTTGTTTCCTAAATGAAACATTTGTACAACATTTGATGTTTTTACTTACGAAATATTCTCCTCCCTCAAGAAAATTAAAACTTTTTCTCTCTATTTAAAAGCTAAGAAATGTTTTAAAGGAAAAATGAAATTATTTTCCTTTAGCTTATTTTTAAGGTAAAACAGCTTTTTACTCTTATTGTGGTAATGGACAGAAAATTACATAAAAAATATTCTGGGAGAGCTTTCTCCTAGTTGGTTTTAAATCCTTGTGCTACCTGAAAGGTTTTTAGATTTTACAGGAGCTATTTTGTCCACCAGCATTAATGTAACACAGTGTAGTTATGAAAATATATTGAAGGACAAGAATTGGACACGAAGTGATTTTTGTAACCTGAGCAGTTAATGAATGTGCCAACATTTTCTAGGAAGGGACAGCAAGAATATTCTGCTCTGTAGTTAAAATACTGGCTGACTTTTGATGTCTTCATGCTTAATTGTGATCACTTTCTTGCACTGTGATGTTTTTACGTAAATATGTTGAAGTGGAAGTCTACCTTATTATTTTATAAAATGTTTTCTGTACGACAATAAACTGAAAACATGGATCAACCCTTATTTTGAAAATAAACTGAGTCAATTTAGCCTTTTAAAAATATGATCATCTCTTTTAAATAGAATCCTCTTCCACCATCAAGGCTCAACATTTTGTAAGCATCCAAAAAATTGATAGTTAGGGGGCTTGCACTAAATTTCACTATCTTCAGTAGAGAGGAACTGTTTGGAACTTAGATTTCCAATGTGTATATTCTAATGGAGAAAGCGAGAGGTAGAGTTTGTATGTTTGACTTACCTTAGATTTTTATTTTCCATACATACCACAGATGATTGACTTGTTGCATAAATGAACATCTTCTGTTGTGTGCTTTTCAAACACTGTAAATAAATTTGAAATTTGAATAACTTTCCACAGTATAACTGTTAAAAAAAAAAAAAAGTCTTAATTTAACCAGCATTACTACCCTCTGCTTGTACCAGTTGAATGGCAGAACTAAACTCCTGTAAATTCCTATCCTATTTCTAACTGATGGGATATAGGCACTACAATTTCCCTTCATTGTTGAAGCCAACAAGTTCCATAACAGAACTCCAGAGGTAAAGAGCTGGGGAAACTGTTAGTTTTAAGGTCACACTGTTGCCCTGTGAATGATTAATCAGAGGAAGCCCAAAAACAGCCAACCAATTTCAGTTTATGTCTTTAATTGTGATGTAAGTGTGAAGTTTCTACATATGGGTAATCATGGTTGAGTTAGGTAGTTTGCAAACATGACTTTTGCTGGAGGAACTTTTAATCATGTCTGATTAATTTTTGGCCCCAATAATTTATTTTCTTACAGTCAAACCCAATGCACTTGGAAAATAATATAATTAATACTGTGTGAAGGATTTTTTCCATGTTAAAAAAAGCAAATCACTAGTTTGCTTAGTTCTGGCATTCATAAAGTACTGCGCCTTCTGTTCTATTGACATGTTTGGAAAAAAGAATTGAACATATGTACCACCCCCCTCTTTCTAAAGTCTCCACAGTTCTTTAGCAATTGCTAACCGTAGGTTTTTAATAGCAAAAGACAAGATTGTCAGTTTTTGGTGCAAAACTCTACTCTTTTTGGTTGACTTGGAAAAGCTGTTGTTTATATTGAGAATTGTGACAGCTATCTTTTACTTTGTTAAATTAGAGATTATTTAGCAAAAATATAGTTTCACCCCAGTAAAATAAACTTCCACGTGAGAGTTGTGTTCATTCAGGGTGTTTTTTGAGAGTGGAAGTACACTTCCTGCATTTGTCACAGATAATATCAGAAATTTTGTTGTTTTGATTAAAATGTTGCCATCTACTTATAAGTTAAAAATGCTGAGGAGGTTTTTTTTGGAAAGAGTTTATGAAGCCAGGACACTTTTAAGTTTGACTCAAATATAAAAAGCCACAGTATTCTTGCCATGGTTTTGTACTTAGATGTCTCTCATTATGGGATTCAGAATGTAACAGTTATAGTACTGTATGAAAACACTTAATACACAGTTCTACAGTTACAGTATTGCATGAAAATACAGTATGGTGTGAAATTATTTGTCCAAAACTGTACTCTACTCTCAGTATCTCCATAATGCCCAGTATGTAGTAGGCACCTGTAATTGTGAAGCTGCCTCATCTGGGGTAAATACCAAGGTTCTTGGTCTCACAGCCAAGGAGATGGAGGTTGCAGACACACAGTTTGGAGCAGTTTAACAGGCAAAAGGAAAGAACAGCTCTCTGTTACAGAGAGGGGTCCGGAGCAGGTTGCCAAGTTGTAGTAAAAATGTCAGGCTTTTTATAAATGGGCTAGCGAGGAGGGAGCTCGTGAGGAGGGGATGTCTTATCCTCCTAGGGCCCGAGGACGCTTTAGTTGGGACCAGGTGTGCTATCTGTGCAGAGCAGAGCTTTTTATCAGCTCTTATCCCAGTCCCTGACCACGTAGGCTCTTAGACTCTTAGTCTGTGTTTCTTTGTCCTGCTTATCTGGAAGGGAGAGTTTCTGTGTCTGTTCCCATACATCTTGCAGCTGCAGGCATCCCCCCTAGTCTGCTTTTAGCTTCCTTATCTTAGCGCCCCTAAAGGGAAAGGAATGTGCTTATTAAGGGCCACTGTTTTACTGGGGTTAACTGCATGAGGTTAAAAAGGGAGCTATTTTTGAGCTGCTGTTTGTTAAAAGGAAAGTTTTCTGCCGGGGACTTACTTTACCCTGTTTACCTAAATTATTTTTGCCTTCTATGACAATTGTGTGCTCAGTAAATACATAAGGAATAATGAACTTTTTTTTCTCCATTCTCAAAATGATACTTAAAAATGACTCAGTACAACAAAGAAACTGAGTAGTAACCAGTGCAAAACTAGCAAAAGGATGAAATACACAAGAAAATGAGAGAATTTAAGAGGAGTAGCAAAACAGCACTGCTAAAGTTACAGGTTTATTTTAAAGTTTAAAATAGAAAGTAAACAAGCAAACACGCTGATAGTGGTTAGGCTTTCTGTCCCCACGGCACAAATCTCATCTTGAATTATAATCTCCACATGTTAAGGGAGAGACCAGATGAAAGTAATTGGATCATGGGGGTGGTTTCCCCCATGCTGTTCTCGTGATAGTGAATTCTCATGAGATCTAATGGTTTTATAAGTATTTGGTAGTTCCTCCTGCATTCATTCTTCCTGCTGCCCTGTGAAGAGGTGCCTTCCGCCATGATTGTGAGTTTCTGGAGGCTTCCCCAGCCATGTGGAACTGTGAGTCGATCCTCTTTTTATTATAAATTACCCTGTCTCAGGCAGTTCTTTATAGCAGTGTGGGGACAGACTAATACCCACTGGGTTAGCTGGGGTAGGTAAACAGCAGCCAGCTGGTGGGTGTCCCTTGATGGAGGCTTTGCAGGCTGTAGCAGAAGGGACCCTTCCGATAAACCTCCAGTCAGGAAAGGAAAAGGCCCAAATAAACAGTATTTAGATTTTTTTTTTAAAGGACATAACTACCAATAGAGATTTAAAATAATCATAAGAGTACCATTAACTTTAGGATACAAATTTTGTAAGTGGAGAAGAAATGGATATATTTCTAGGAAAACAGTATAAGATCCATCTAAGATTTTGACAATTTAAATCAACCACTAAGGAAATGAAATCAGTAATCACAAGTCCACCTCGCCAAAAGGCAATTTTTGAAAGATGAATGTTACCAAAACATCAAGAAACTGATAATTCCTATCTTACAGAAACTTTGAAATGGGAGAAAGCTACCCAACCCATTTCAAAAAGTTAGTAAAATCTCAAAGCTACACTTGAGCAAAGACTATGAAATATTAATAGACCAATCTTGTTTATGAACATAGATGGAAAAATTGCCAAAGAAATATTGGCACATTGAATGTAGCAGTGCATAAAAATATTGTTTTGAGCAAAAGGAGAATCCCAGGAACAGGAGGATGTTTTAATGTCTGAAAATCTATGTAATTTACCTCTCTACAGATTAGAGGAGGAAAAACATGAACACATCAACAGAGGCAGGAAATTCAGTTTTTTTGCGGGGGATGGTTGTAATTAAAAGTGCTTAACTCACTTATATAAGCCATTATATCCAGTTACAATAAACCTTGTATAGTGGCAGATGTAAGACAGATATACTGGAATTATCTATGGGGTTGGATCCATGGGCCTGCCATGGAAAATTTGTTGAGTTATATGTCCAAGGGTCACCATTTGCACGGTGTTAACAAAAAGTTACCTGCCTATGGATTCCCTTTTCTAACTCTGGCCTATTATTTTGGAACATGGAGGAAACAAACATCTGATGTTTCTGTGTTTGGGTAAACATTATTAGGCTTATAAAAGGGCCTAGGGGTTTTTTGTTTGGTAAACCGTTGCCTTTCCTGCTTTGGTATGGCAAATCTTCCTTTGGAGAAGAAGATCCCTTTCATCTTAAAACCAACTCTCAGTGACAAACAAAAGCAACAAATAGAAAGAGCCACCAATTAAGAACCATCAGGTGATGCCTCATTTGCTGCGGTGCACAGCTGAACTTGATTGTTGCTCTTGGATCAGGGCTGGCTTAATAAGGACTCGCTTAACCAATGGAAAGTAAGGTTAAATCTTTGTAAGCGATGCTTCTGATGCGAATCACCTGGACGTCTTGAGAAAATGAGGATTCTGGTTCAGCAGGTCTGGAGTGGGGCCCGAGATTCTGCATTTCTAACAAGTTTCCTGGTGGTATTAATGCTGCTGGTCTGTGAGCCACACTTTGAGTAGCAAACAAAGGACTAAAGGTTGTGAGATAAACTGCTTTTAGCAGCCCAAAGGGCCAACTGGAAAGTTGAGACCAGTTGCAGAGCAAATGGAGAGACAGATCTGCTAATCTGGTTCTTAGAGTACTTAAGATAAGAAGGATCTATTCCTGATGTCCAGGGTACTTGGTGGATGAGTCCATGACCTCGAAATCGAAAACCCATTAATCTTTGTGAAATCTGAATTTTAAGAATCTTACCCAGTGAGCATATAACTAGTGGAAATCCTGAAAATTGGCTAATGCGAGGAAGTGATATCCATGTGTAATGCTTATCTTTGGATCCATTTCATGGGGAATGTCATGGAAGACGACAGTAAACTTCAGTGGTTAATGAGAGCTTCACTAACGTTGTCTGTTCCAGGCAATAAGTGAAGTCTCTGGCAGTGGGAAGCATGGAACCAAGACTGAAAGCTCTGGCACTTTACAGCAGTGGTAGCGGATAGATAGGACTTAGTGTGGCCCCTTAGAGCAAGGCTCAAGTGATTTTCTCTGGTGAACGTGGATGTGGATCTAGTTTCTAGGGTTAGATCCAGGCAGGTAACATCAAAGTCAGTTGGTAAGATCTCTTATGCCTGTGAATGGAAGGCCTTGATAAAACTTCATTATTAATGTTGTGCATTAATTTAGCAGATGACTATAGTCATTTCACATCTAATACATGAATGTCCTGTATGGGTGACTGCTGAGGATTTAGCGAAGGAGACTCCGCTTACAATTTGGTAAGGTGGATGCTCCTGACACTGTTGATGGGCAAGGATGTTAACATCAATATCTAAAAAAGTTCTGAGATTTGGATTGTGATGTGTTACATTTCTAGACCAATTTGAGGAGAATTTAACAATAGTGAGCTTTTCAACTTATGAACATGGTATATATCTTTTTTTGCGGGGGTGGGGACAGAGTCTTCCTCTGTTACCCAGGCTGGAGTTCAGTAGCGTGATCTCGGATTACTGCAACCTCCGCCTCTGAGTTCAAGCAATTCTTCTGCCTCAGCCTCCCCAGTAGCTGGGATTACAGGTGAGCGCCATCACATCTGACTAATTTTTGTATTTTTAGTAGAGACAAGGTGTCGCCACCTCAAGTGATACACCTGCCTTGGCCTCCCAAAGCGCTGGGATTTACAGGTGTGAGTCACAGTACCCGGCCAAACATAGTGTATATCTTCATTTACATAGGTTGCCTTTGATTTCTTGCATAGGTGTTTTGTAGTTTTCAGCTTACAGATCCCACGCATATTTTATTAGACTTAAAACTAAGTATTTCCTTTTTTTTTTTTCTGATAACTTACAATTTTTTTTTAAAAAGTGTTTCCTTTCCAATGTTCATTGCTAATACATTTCACCATTTGAATCTCCAGTTCAGAAAAATCATGGCCTTTGGAGTTTTACTAAATAACATAGTTCCACCTTATTCCCTTGGTCTTTGATGTGGTGTCCATAATTGAGGAAATGGCAGTATGTCCAATGCAACATCAGGCTGCCATTAACTTGACTTTGCCCTCTTGTCTAGCCCTTTCCATTTAGACTACTTGGAAGGGTCAGCAGTAAAATTTCACTGGCCCAGTCCAGGGCTGCTTGAGTGTTACTGTTTTGTGCCACAATATGATGTGGCCAGACTACTTTTCTAGTTTTGAGATTATTTTGGAGCTTTATATTGGGTATGTTCTTATCCAAGTATCATTAGGGGTATTGGTTTCTGCCCTTTTCTTTCTTATTTTTCAAATGGCAGGCAGTAAATGGCTTATTAAGCAATTATAAGGTTCAAGATCTCAGCCCCAAAGATATGTTTGTAGATGACAGGCTTAACGTTCCTGAGGCGCTCAGAGAAAACTTCTCCCTCTATAGACTCTCCATTTTAAGAAGGAGGCACAGGGCTTGGTTGGCCCATTTAGTTAGTGACACACCTATATTACTCTCCTTGGCATCTTACCCCAGCCCATCCATTAGGTTGTGTCAGTCTTGTATTTCTAAGTGAGAATCCAGTCAACAGGAGGCACAAGAGATAGAACCAAATACCATAATGCCTCCTTCTATTCCACTGTGAACAGTCAAGGACACTGGAGGCCTCTGGGTAGAACACATATGCGTTCAGGAGCCTCTGAGCTTAAAGATGTGTGAGTGGAACTAACTAGACTGCCCAGGTTTGGTCTACACTGTAAATCTTTATTTTTTATTTATTTATTTTTTTGAGGCAGAATCTTGCTCCTCTGCTCCACAGTGTAGAGGTGTGATCTCAGCTCACTGCAACCTCTGCTTCCTGGGTTCAAGCAATCTCCTGCCTCAGCCTCCGAGTAGCTGGGATTACAGGTGCCTGCCACCATGACCAGCTAATTTTTGTATTTTTAGTAGAGACAGGGTTTCACCATGTTGGCCAGGCTGGTCTCGAACTCCTGAGCTCAAGTGATCCTCACGCCTTGGGCTCCCAAAGTGTTGGGATTACAGGCATGAACCACTGCGCTCAGCCTCTCTGTAAATCTTGAGTTGGTACGGAGCTCATGAAAGCTGTGCTGAATGGGTTTCTTTAGATTTTCATTTTCATGTTTGCCCCATTTATGCTAATAATAATTATTGGAAAATACATTCACCTACTTTACTTCTCTCTGACCAGCATAGGGGCAGGATCTGTGGAAAGACATTTACCACCTGTTTGGAAAGGTCAGCATGCTGATATTCACTAACTGCCATCCCTACAACTCCCCCTCCCCCAAACCTGATAGATAAATAATTTCTGCAGTCCAATCACTATTCTTCCCAAACTCCATAAGCCAGATTTTATACATACTTTGTGTGACCTTAAAACTCTATGCTATTATAGATCTAAAACCATTTAATTTTGTAGATACCTCCAACGGTGGCATCACTGGGTCCTCTCTTGGATAGCATAGTCCTATGGCTAAATCGGTCAGTGGTTGATCATGCTTCATGAGAATATGATCCCTGGGAGAAATATACAGCTAATTTAATAACAAATGAGTGTCCTAATTCTGGAGACCTGGGAAGTATTGATAAGAGCATAATGATCATAAGCAGACATTGGGTGCTTTAGCAAAGCCAATTTGCCTGCATCCTCTGGAAGGTAAAGTATGCCAAGATCTGTCTCTCAGAACTTAAACTCTTGGCAACCACATCTGCACTCAGCAACATGAAGCACAAGTTCTGTTCAGTTGCCCATACGCTGTCATGAGTTTTGCCATATGTATCATCTGGCTTTCAGAGGACCTTTCATGGTTGCCAGGTCAAGTTCCTGATATAGAAGTGGCATCGGTGCTGGTGTTAATGGCTGCAGAAAAGTCAAATTCCTTGATTATAGTGCTCTATGGTAGCAGTGAGAATGGTGGTAGTTTCTTTTTTCTTTCCTTTTTTTAAAAACCTTTCTCATGTTGAAGTTCACATGACCATTTTAAAGTGTAATTCAGTGGCGTTCAGTACATCCACAATGTGCAATCACCACTTCTATCTAATTCCAAAACATTTTTACCACCTTAAAAGGAAACCCTGCACCCCTTAAACAGTGGTAGTTTCTCTATCATGCCACTTTTGTAGCATGCTTTGGGGTCTTATTCCTGGGATCTTTCTCTACAGTGGTATAATTATATAAGGGTGGAAATATAAAAGAGTAAGCCTTTAGAAACAGTTTGTGTCTAAATTAGCTCTCAGGCATATTGTCTTCAAAGGCATGTTTTAAACCAGCCAAAGACTAACATCAACATGCTTATATTTTGAGTCCCAAATTAAAATCCAAAATAGTGAGCCAGGCATGGTGGCTCGCGCCTATAAGCCCAACTACTCCAGAGGCTGAGGTGAGAAAATTTCTTGAACCTAGGAGTTCCAGGCTGCAGTGAGCTATGATTGTGCCACTGCACTCCAGCCTGGGTTACAGAGTGAGATTGCTTCTAAAACAAAAATTTGAAATAGTAAATGCATTGATTTCTTTTAATATATATAGAATCAAACAATTGTGAAAATGTAATTGGCTAAGTTTCATATACAGTTCTTTATAAAACTCCTGGTGTTCTCTAAGATGTAGTTTGAGCTAGCCAAGGATGATGGCTTCAACATGCCTCCAGTTGTCTTGTCACTCCAGGGCCTGCCTCAAACCAAAATAAGACTTGCTGTTACTCTGAGACAAGCCAACTGTCATTGCCTTGGCAGCCACTACAACTACAGGTTGTTGCATCATGCCAAGCTGTGTTCTTTGTAACTACTAGAATGCAGTGGGATAGTAATGTGATGGTGAATCCGAAACAATGGTACTAGGAAGGAGGTTGGCCAAACTCAGAGTGGAGGCTGACGCTGTATCTGGTTGTAGCAGAGCTGGTCCTAGGGGAATAGGCTCAGCAATACCAAGGATGAGGACCAGAAGGGAGCAGGGGGTAGGGGAACTCTAGGAGCAGCGTAGTGTTGATAACTGGCATCTGAAACCTACAGTTTCCAGTTCAGAGCAGTACACCATATCCAGTGTATACTTACAGTCCAAGACATTTCCTGGGCGGTGATCTAGAAATGATATATATATATATACACACACATGTATATATTTGTGTTTTTTTGAGACGGAGTCTCGCTGTCTCCCAGGCTGGAGTGCAGTGACGTGATCTCAGCTCACTGCAAGCTCCGCCTCCCGGGTTCACGCCATTCTCCTGCCTCAGCCTCCTGAGTAGCTAGGACTACAGGCACCTGCCGGCACGCCCGGCTAATTTTTTGTATTTTTAGTAGAGAACATGTTTCACTGTGTTAGCCAGGATGGTCTCGATCTCCTGACCTCGTGATCCACCCGCCTCGGCCTCCCAAAGTGCTGGGATTACAGGCGTGAGCCACCGCGCCTGGCCTTAGAAATGATATTTTTAAAAGGAGCTGTGTTTCAGTGTTAGACTGTAGTTATCCAAGCAATATCAGATAGTGTGCAGTTTTTGTAGTATAAGGTAAAAATCTGAATAATAAAGATTTTTTAATAACAGTTTTAGTTAATACTTGACTCAACTGACATTGAGACTCTTGATGCAAAAACGTAAGTAGAAGAGAAGGCTGAAAACTCAAGACCATCATACCCTGTGGGGAATTTACAATCTATAACAAACATACAGCGTGAGATAGGAGAAAAGAAACAGAATGGTAATGATATTGCTGGAACTAAAGTCTATTTAGTAAATGGAAATACATAGCAAGAGGAGTCAGCTACTTCTTGGGCATTGATCAAAGAAAAATACACAAACATACAGAAGGAAAGAAAGGTCGTTTTATTTTATAACATTTTCCTTCTGATTCTGGGTGATTATATAGCTAGTCTGCTCTTCCACCCGCAAGATTCTGGGGTATTTTGACTAATGTTATTTGCAATGTCCATAAACTCAGAAGAAGTTAGTATTAATGGGAATATGAAGGAACCTCCAGTTATTGTGCAAGAAATTTTACATTTCCATCATGTTAAATTGTACAACTGTTTGTCATACACTGTGCTGTAAGTCTATGTGAAACCAAATCTGTGGATTTACCGATGGCCATTTTACCACCTCCAAACTATCTTATTTTTTTGAATTGTATCTCTTCTTACTCCATTTTCTTCTGATTAAAATCCTTCATGTTCTCCTGCATCATATGTCACTCATTTTTGTGTGAGCCACCTAGACCCTCTGAGAAAAAATTCAAAGCTACCCACTGTATGATTGTTCGTTCACTGAACATGTATTTTTTGAGTGCCTACTGCGTACTAAGCATTATGAAAGGCACTGAAATGGAAAAGACTAAGACATCCACCATCCGCAGATGGGCTTTTGTAGGTCCTGGAATTGAATTTGTCTTTTCTTTCCCCTGTCATTTAACAGCCACTCAGGATGTTGGTAATTGGATATTTTCATAAACCACATTAAATTGTATAATTCTGAATTTCTGTAATGGAAAATCATTATAAAGTCCCAAATCAGTGAAGATAAACTTACTCCACTATGCAAAACTAAAAATATGCTTGACTTAGAAGCTTTATTTTCTAAGGAGATAGTTAATAATGGACACTTTTGAAATGGTACTCTAAATGCACTTTTAGTTTCCAATCAGCAGATAGCAGCACTTGATTCCAATTCAAAGAGAAAGTTAGGATGGTATTCTGTGTGAATGCTGTTTATGACAAGGACACTCAACTTCCGGAAAATGATTCTTAAGTGGAAATTGGGCACATTCTAATTGGAGATTGTCTGGTTTGTCTTTGCAAGGGGAGCACTGCTGTACATTGGTCAGGTATATTTAAGGTAAAAGACAGCTTTTCCTCCTCATCAGTATAAACAACTGGACTTCTTTCTGTTAAGTATCAAACACAATCTGAAATTTTACTTACTATAAAGAAAATAAGATTTTATGCTTTTTTGATTAACTTTTCTCAGGTGCATTCTAAGTGAAGTGAATTTGATTTATTTCAATTGGAGTATTACTGCTGTAGGCACAGAGGTATCCGCTGCACTCAATAAAATAAAGACCACACAGAAGAAATTCTATAGTCCAAACAACCCAAAGAAATCGAAGGAAATGCTCTAAGGAAGGAAATGTAGACGCTAAGTTTCTAAAATGGACATGCGTGTATCCTTAAGTGCACATCATCATTGGAACGCGTGATTATCCTGCTGTTTGTACTTGCAGTATTGTCCCAAAAGTAAACTGAATTATCCATCTGGCAAATGCAATAGATGGGCCCTATGCTGGAGTGCAGTGGTGTGATCTCAGCTTACTGCAACCTCCGCCTCCTAGGTTCAAATGATTCTCATGCCTCAGCCTCCCAAGCTGCTGGGACTACAAGTGCTCACCACCACGCCTGGCTAATTTTTGTATTTTTAGTAGAGACAGGGTTTCACCATGGTGGTCTGCTGGTCTCAAACTCCCGACCTCAAGTGATCTGCCTGCCTCAGCCTCCCAAGGTGCTGGGGTTACAGGTGTGAGCCACTGCACCCAGCCAGTATCACTTTTAGTCTGTAATATTCTAGCTTGTTCATCTAGTATAGCCTTCGCTGTTAATTCTATAATACAAGATTTCAGGTTTATGTTCACTCAACAGTGGCTCTTCTTGGTTAATCTTCTCCAAAATGTATCTACTGCTTGAATCATCCCTCTTGTTCTGCAGTCACTATTTGAAAAATAGGTATCCGGTATGTTTAGACACTGCCTGCCCCTACGATGCCTCTCAGAGCTCTGAGCGTGAGCTCTGAGCTTGCAGGGCCAGAACAAGCCAGCATGATGAGGGGCTCCTCCCTGCGCCTAGGTTTTTGAAACACATCTTTTCTTTTGTTCTCCAGCTCTGGGTTGGACTGAAAAATTATTTTCCTGTGGTTACTCATCTTTGGGTTACCTCGTAATCACCTTTTGGTTTCTCAGTTTTGTATTATCTGTATATTCAATTTCCTACATCAAATTATCTGTATTTAATTTTTGTCTTTTTTCTTTGAGATGGAGTCTCACTCTGTTGCCCAGGCCGGAGTGCAGTGGTGCAGTCTCGGCTCACTGCAACCTCTGCCTCTCGGGTTGAAGCGATTCTCCTGCCTCAGCCTCCCAAGTAGCTGGGATTACAGTTGCCCGTCACCACACCCGGCTACTTTTTGTATTTTCAGTACAAATGGGGTTTCACCATGTTGGCCAGGCTGGTCTCAAACTCCTGACCTCAGGTAATCCGCCCTCCCTGGCCTCCCATAGTGCTGGGATTACAGGCATGAGCCACTGCACTCAGCCTCTAAAATTCTTAATTTCTGTTTTCCTTATTTGATTAATACAGCTGTAAAAATAGCAAACATGTATCTAAAATTTTACTTCAGTGGCAAAGGAGGGTTTTTATTTTGTAGAATTTATGTGTGATTTTAAGTGAAATATTTGTTTGGATCTTGGGGTTTTGGTAGCATATAAAGTCAATAAAATCAGAGACTTAGGGTTATAGAAGGGGAAAAAATCCTCAGCATCACATTCAGCAATGGTTTCAATTCATGAACAAGTTGATAGTCAAATCCTGAGTATAAAATACTTTACATTCTATCAACTTCTTCTCAAATTACTAGTAAGAACTTCATATTTTATGTGATTCTCTCATTGACTATTTTCATCTTTTCCTTAAATAAAACCAGGAGCAAAAACCTCAAAAGTACCAAAAATCAATCAGGATGAAATAATGTGCATAGTCCTTTAACCACTAAATAAGTTGAATTTGTAATTTTAAAACTTCAAAAAGGGAATCTCCAGACCCACATGGTTTCACTGAAGAATTCTATCAAACATTTAAAAAAAAAAAAGTTATCAGTTTCATACATTCAGTATATAAAAAAAAAAATTGTTAGTTTTGCACGGTCTTTTCCAGGAAATAGAACAGGAGGTAAACACTTCGCAACTCATTTTATAAGACTAGTTTTACCATGATGCTAAAACCAAACACAATATAAAAAAAGAAAACTACAGATTAATATTTCTCATGAACTTAGAGGCAAAACTCCCCCCAAAATATTAAATCCATTAATGTGTAACAAGAAGTACATGTCATGACCAAATGTGATTTATCCCTTCTAAGCAAGGATAGTTCAAGATTCAAAAATCAATTAGTGTAATCATAGAAACAGGCTGAAGAAGAGAAATCATATGATAATATCAACTGACATAGAAGCATTTGACAAAACTCACATACATTCAAAATAGCCAGTGGTCCCCATGTTGGGATCTGATAGTGCTGACTCCCCTCAGGCACCTTCTCCCATCTTTGATACTCCCTAATGTAAGAATAATGCTTTTTCGTATCTCATCTTGTAAATCAGTGAGTCAGAATTCGTAAGAAATACATGGCTAGAAATGGAATAAATCAAACACATATTTAGCATATCATAAATTATCCAAGCCACAATTTTAAAAGGTGTTTTCTCACAGAGAAGAGCATTTCTCTAAATATGTAATATAGTTGAAAAATTCATAATTATTCCTATGGTACACACTTTTTTGGCCTAAGCTAGTAAAGACCATTTCTCTTCCCAAGATCCACCATTATACATTAACATTTGAATATTTTCATTATACAGCCAAGATAGCAATTCCCAGATCCAACGCTAATGCACTTCCTGTCTAAAGCTGAAACTCTTACGAGCAATTAACTAATTCATGAGTAAATATTGTTTAGACATAAGCCTCTAGAACTAAGTGAGCCTAATGTATGTACAACGCTTAGCACATTTCCTGCGTATAATACTCAATATATGATAGTAATTAGTATCACTGCCATAAACTAACAATGTCAAGAGGTTTTCTACATTGATTAGAAGGATTTTTGTTTTTTAAAAAAAGCGTTTTCAAGCTAAGCATAAATTTCTCAAACTTATGGACGTAGGTGATAGGAACACTGTGTTCTCCTAAGTCCAGTCACCACTCTATCCAAAATTCAATTTTAAAATGTGCTAATAGTTTTTCTGTGTATTTAGCCAAATACATGCTACACATGCATGTCAGTAAAAGAAAATGCTACCAATAATGTTTTGGTTTTGTTTTGTTTTTTTTTTTTTTGGAGACAGAGTTTCGCTCTTATTGTTCAGGCTGGAGTGCAATGGCGTGATCTCAGACCACTGCAACCTCTGCCTCCCGGGTTCGAGCGGTTCTCCTTCCTCAGCCCCCTAGTAGCTGGGATTACAGGGGTGTGCCACCACACCTGGCTAATTTTTCTATTTTTAGTAGAGACGGGTTTTCACCATGTTAGCCAGGCTGGTCTTGAACTCATGACCTCAGGTGATCTGCCTGCCTTGGACTCCCAAAGTGCTGGGATTACAGGCATGAGCCACGGTGCCCGGCACAGCTAGTGTTTTAATTAAAGCCTTTGCTACAGAAAAGTTGTGTCATTTGGGTACTCTGGGAAGCAGATGCTGAGACAGGAATGTAAAAGGTTTATTGGAGGGTAACGAAACAATTTAGAAGTGAATTGTGGAGGAAGCAGTATTGGGCATAGAGAACCTCAGACCATGATGCAGAGCTGAGTCTTGACTAACATGAGGAGCTTAGGAGCAAAGATTGCCCATGAGGACACCCACTCAGGGCAGAAATGGCGGAGGGCACCCTGGCCCTGCTCAGTCATTGGTAGGGACTTCCCTGGAGGGGTGTGGCCTTGAGTCGAAAGCTGAAGCACAGCCTGAAGGAACTGACAGATGGAGCTTATCAGCTAATTTGCATTTTTTACAGCTAAACTGGACATTCATTCTTGAGGGGAAATCTGAGCAGTACACCTCCATGACTTCAGAAGAAATGCTGGAGAAGACAAATAGTAAAATCCTTATTTGACCTTTCTTGCTGCTAATTCCTTTTTTTTTTTAAGAGGTGGAGTCTCACTGTCACCCAGGCTGGAGTGCAGTGGCACAATGATGGCTCACTGCAGCCTCAAACACCAGAGCTCAAACAATCCTTCCACCTCAGCATCCTAAGTATCTGAGCTTACTGGTTTACCACCATGCCCACCTTGGACTTTTTTCCTTATTCCCTATCAGATAGTCTCCTATCTGGACTATCTGAAGGGTGGTTTTAAAAATCATATTTCTGTGGAATACCTACCCACTTAAAAATGTGTAATAATGATGCCAATGGCTGCTGCCATCATGCTGGCTGCAGCAGGGAGGTGTGGCTGGGGCTGCGTATGCCATGGAGCCAGGGGAATCCCTCCTCCTCCTGAGTTGGGACAGGAATTCCCGGTGCTGCTGTGGCCGCCCAAACCGCAGCTGTAGACCCAGGCCTGCTCTACGGAGCAGGCAGGAGCCCTGCCCTCCTGGGCTTCCCAAACTACAGCCATGGATCCAAGCCTCCCTGTGTTCTTGAGGGAGCCGGAAACAGGCAGGATCTGCCCTCCTGGGTGCAGCTGCAGCTGCCGCACCCACAGCTTCAGACCTGGGTCTCCTGCTCCAGGAAGCAGGCAGGAGCTGTGGATAAGCAGGAGCCCTGCCCCTTCCAAGTTGATGGGGTGGGAGCTCCCGGGTGCAACTATGACCGCCCTCCCAGGTGTAGAACCCGGGAATCTCTGTAGCCTGTACCCTCAGGGATCCCAGGAAGGCTCCCCCACCCCCACCAACCCCTAGCCCTGCAGGTTCAGGGGTGTCTGTTCAGAGTCCTGAATGGAAGGGGTGGGTCCCCAGTAAGTCCCCACCTTCTGGCCAGGGAGGGCCTGAAGACTGGGGGCCAGTCCGCCAGTGGCTGCCAGTCCCTCCCACAGGAGTAGGGACTCATGCTCTTCCGTGCTGCTCATGGCCACCTATGGACCAATCAGCACGTACTTCCTCCCCTCTGAGGTCCATAAAAGCCCTGGGCTCAGCCAGAGCAGGGCAGAGGATGACGGGAAGCTACAGAGAGGAAGTATTCTACCCATAGCTGGAGATGATGGGCGACCAGCTGCAGAGAGGAGCTACCCTCTGCTGAGAGCTTCAGAGACCTGCAGACATCCGAATGACTTGCCTGCAGAGAGGAGCCACCCTTTCCAGGGCTGCCTCTCGGCTGAGAACTGAACACCCAATGGAATAATCTGCCTACAGAGAGGAGCCACCCACTCCTCTGAGCTATTCTAACACAATAAAACTCTTCTTCACCCTCCACTTGTCTGCATATCTCATTCTTCCTGGATGGAGGACAAGAATTCAGGCACCATGGCCATAGAGGTCTCTGGCCAGAAAAAATTGACACCCCAGAGATCCTGTAACAATCATCTATTTCTAATTCAGAAACACTTACAAAAAGATTTCATAAAAATTAAGGTAACATAACATTTTTCTGAATTTTAAGTTGTATTAATTTTTCATAAATTTGATGCGTCATGACATATCTGTTAAGTATTAGTACATAACAGTGATGAACGTTCAGGAATAGCTGTTTACACTTTTTCTTGGACATAACTTTGCCTGGTCTGGCTACAGACCCTGCAGAGAGTTTGCTCCTGTGTGGGTGGAGTGGCCGCCTGGATCCCACACTTGCCCACTCATGTGCTCCCTCCCACAAGGGTCTGAGCACAGTAGGCCAAGCAGACAGGGTGCCCCTGCTAGGAGTCTGGCAAAGGGGCTAAGAGAAATCTTGCATCACTGCCAACTTTGGGTTCAATATTTCATGTTTTTCTGAAAAAAATGCTTAGTGTTCTGAAAACAGCACTGAGTTATTCAGTGACTAAAACAAAATTTAGAACTTCTCTACTGCCATTAAAATTAAAGAGTAGAGGCCGGGCGTAGTGGCTTATGCCTGTAATCCCAGCACTCTGGGAGGCCAAGGCGGATGGATCACCTGAGGTCGGGAGTTCAAGACCAGCCTGACCAACATGGAGAAACCTGGTCTCTACTAAAAATACAAAGTTAACCGGGTGTGGTGGCACACGCCTGTAATTCCAGCTACTTGGGAGGTTGAGGCAGGAGAATCGTTTGAACCCGGGAGGCAGAGGTTGCAGTGAGCTGAGATTGCACCGTTGCACTCCAGCCTGGGCAATAAGAGTAAAAGTCCATCTCAAAAAAAAAAAAATAGAAGCAAAATACTGCTTCACCAAGGATAACTAATATTTTATGCAAAATCATCTTTATAATAATTACGTGAACACTTTTTGAAACAAGTCAATTATGCAAGAGAATCGGTTATCAGTTACACTAAATTGGCTATGTAATGAGACTTACTAAATTACAAGGTTAGGGAAGTAGAGCTTGCGGTACCTTGTAAAAAAGAACATCTTTACATCTTAAATTAGCAAGTCCATATCCTAAGTCTTATTTTGCTACATGAAAATTTACTCAGTTAGTCAACAAACATTTAGGGAGTGCCTACAATAGAAGCAGCACTGTGGGGATGCAGCTACGAACAGGCACTTTATAGAAGAAAACCGGAAAGTGAAATCTCATGTAAGTGCTGAACCTGCTTAGTAATCAAGGAAGTACAAATTAAGACCACATTGAGGTACTACTATTTTATATCCCTTAGAGGAAAGGTCTAAGAAAGCCAAATGTGAGAATATGAATCAGTGTGAACTCTCATACATTATAATACATGTGCAAATTTATAAAATACCTTTGAAAACCAATTTAGCAGTTTTTTGTAAAATTACACATTGACATAACTTGTTACCTAAAACTCTACTCCTAGAAATACATTCCAGGAAAAGTTGCACGTATTTGGAATGCTAATAACAAAAACAACTGGAAATACTCTTGAAACCCAATGACATGGAATAAGTAAGTTTTGGTATATTGTATTTATCCAGCGAAATAATATACAGCAGTTAATGAACTATAGCTCCACACATGAATATGAATCTTAGGAACATAATTTCGAGTGGAAAAGAACTCCCGAGAGACTGATACTGTATAATATCTCCATAAACTAAAAAAACCCAAACAAAACAGTGCTCAGGCCTATGAAAACCTACATTTTTTGAAAGGTGAGGGGATGATAAATGCAAAACTCAGGCTAATGATTGCATGAATGGAATAGGGAAAAGCACATAGGTGAATGAATGGTATTGTTCAAGTTGAAGGTTTTGTGAGAAATAAGTTCATAGAGGTTCATCATCTTATGCTACATAATTTACTTATATGTGATAGGTTATTTTTAAATTTAGGAATATTTTTAAATTAGGTTAATTTAAAAAGCAATAAAATAATGCTCCCTCTTGAATAACATACTTCTGCCATCTAAATTGGCTAGTGGTTGGACTGACAGTAGAATGCATGTTTTCTTTCAGGGTGGTGTCTTGGAAAGTCAACTTCAAAACAATAGAAAAACAGAACATGGCATACAGTATGCTTTCCCAATAAGATGTTCTTTTTCTGTCTTTGTAATTTATAAAAATGATTGGTTGGTTTGTTTATTTAGGGACACAGTCTCACTCTGTCACCCAGGCTGGAGTGCAGTAGTGTGATCTCACCTCACTGCAACCTCTGCCTCCTGGGTTCAAGCGATTCTCCTGCCTCAGCGTCCTGAGTGGCTAGGATTACAGGCATCTGCCACCATGCATGGCTAATTTTTTTGTATTTTTAGTAGGGATGGGTTTTCACCATGTTGGCCAGGCTGGTTTCAAACTCCTGACCTCAAGTGATCTGCCCACCTCGGCCTCCCAAAGTGCTAAGATTACAGGCATGAACCACTGCGCCTGGCCAATTATTTTAAAATTCAATACTTAAGAAAATTGAATAGATAAAAATTATTGAATAATGTTTTATTAAAGATAAAAATAGATTCTTATTAAATGAAATAATTTGTATTAAAACGTATTCTCAGTCCATTTTGTGCTGCTATAACAGGATTTCACTGAGTAATCTATAAAGAATGAAAATTTATTCTCTCACAGTTCTGGAGGATGAAAAGTCCAAGAACAAGCCACTGGCAGGTTAGGACCTGGTCTGTCTGCTTCCAAGATTTCTTGGCACCTAGAATACTGTGTCATCTGGAGGGGAGGACCATCATATCCTCACATGGCAGAAGACCAAGAGAGAGCTGATCAACTCCTGCAGGCCATTTTTCTGATGGCATTAACCTATTCATGAGGGCGATTCCTCATTACCTAAACACCTCCCATTAAGCCCCATTGCCCAGTGCTGTTGCATTGGGGATTAAGCTTTCAACACATGAGTTAAGAGGGGAACAAACATTCAAACCATAGCATCCTCTGAACCTCTCAACTTCTATAGTTCCATGCCCCAGATGTAATGACTGAATATTTTTGTGCATTATTTCTAACATTTTCTATATATATGCAAACATGTATATTTATACACATTAAACACATAACTTTATTAAAAAACTTTGCTGAAAACTATTTGGCAATAACCTATTCCTTTACTTACAAAGCATATTTCATGTTAGAACCCATAAATCACCCTCAACACTTTTAGGGGTTATGTAGTTTTCCGTTATAATAGATGTGTCATGATTTAAACAGTCATTTGATCACAGTTATTTAGGCTATTGCAATGTAACAGGACAGTAAATGAGACTCGGTCAATTTTAGTGGAGGCTTCCAAGTCTGCAAGTAAAAGCATCCAACTACCCCTACATTCTATAGTGAGATGATAGACTATGTAGGTAGGACTTATTATACAAAGGAGGCCTTTATAAACTGGCTTAGGACCCTGAAGTCATCATTCATCTTAGGATATACAACTATTGAAGTGTATAAGATTGAAAAAAGTTAAAATTTTAGAAGGAGATATTTTGAAACATGCTAAAGATGAAAACAAGGGGTCCTTTTTAGTTTACCCAAAAGTAGGTGGCAAGAATATACATTGGTCCAATGTTTGGACAGTGATGGCAACAAGCAATAAAGATTAAAACATTCCATTCTGTGCAGTGAGCCGAGATTGCGCCACTGCACTCCAGCCTGGGCGACAGAGCGAGACTCCGTCTCAAAAAAAAAAAAAAAAAAAAAAAAAAACAACAAAAAAAAACATTCCATTCCTACTTTGCTTCACTTTCATAATCATCTGGTAGGAAAGAGTAGAAGTAAAATTGATGTGTGAGAACTGAAGCCAAAGATGAATGAAGAAGAAAAGAATAATAGTGCAAACCACGATTCTCTAAAATAATTTATCTCTGCACCTGGAAAAGTTTGGAGCAGAATTATGCAATCTTCAAGCTATCGGCTCAGGTGAGCAGATACCTTAGATGAATTCCCTGGCAACAAAATTAAGCGGAGAGCTGAGAAAATTTGTTTGGGAGAGTTCTTAGAAAATAACCTGGAAGAAGTTGGGGCAGGCAGGACTGACCAAAGCAAGAAGCTTTCCTACAGTGTGGCTGCAACTGAGGTCCCAGCTGATCCTTCTGGGAGTTCCAGAGTTGGGGTGGCTTTTCAGAGTTGTCCCACATTGAGGCTAGAGAAGTGGGCCATTTTATTCCTGCATCAGTGAGCACTGGGAAGGGTGTGACTTTGGGTAAAGAAATTATGGTCTGCAGCTAATATCCCCAGCAGCTTGGAGTTAGGTACATCGACCGTATGGAGCAACTCTGGATGAAGTGCTGCAGTATCCCCTATAAGAAGTAATGCAGGTTTTTCTTCCTGGTACTCATCCATTTCTGTTTTAGCCCTTATCTTTGCATGACTTTCACCACTGTATGCTACTCTCAGGCTTACCGGAAATCATTCTGCCACCCCCTGCCCCAAACTGCACTAGGGAGAGCAGGGCCTTGTGAGGTTTTCTTGGGCTGCCGGGATATATCATGTGGACATTTGCACTCATTTTGCTGCTGGGCAGGAGAAGACCCTCAAGCTTTGCCTTATTCACCAGGGGTGCCCACATTCTCTCCTGTTCTTGGATTTCCAACTGTCTTGATTTCTCTCTTCCCATAGTCTGAACAAATTTCCACAGCTCAGTGGACCAGGGGTGGAGCTGAAGAGAAGCAGAGGACCAGGAAAAGCAGACACTGCCGATAACTCATTTTCTCCCATTTAATTTTTATGACCTGAATTATCTCTAGGCCTAGCTTTTTTTTCTTTTCTTTTCTTTTTTTTAAACATGTAAAGGCGTAAGCTTCAGAAATTTTAGCAGCTCTTTGGTTTTCTGCTGTAACAGTCTTTGCCTGAGGCAATGAATGCATTGACTAAATGAATAAAAGGCAAAGAGTAAAAAATTTAGAGAAGGATTTCTCAATATCTCAAAACATCCCGCCACAATTACACCCAGGGATATTGACAGGATCTGTGATGAGATCCATGAAAGCTTGTAAAAAAAAAAAAAGCTTGTAAAAAAAAGCCTTTGATGGCTCATGAAAAAGGGAAAAGGATCAGATGATCAGAGTCAGGGAAAAGTCTCAATTTCATTTAAGGAAGGAAGAAAGAGGATGCTGCAAATTGTAGATGGGCAACCTTAATGTTCTACATGAAGAACATTCCAGACAAAATGGATCTCAGGCCAGGCATGGTGGCTCACCCCTGTAATCCCAGCACTTCGGGAGGCCCAGGTGGGTGGATCATTTGAGGTCAGGAGTTCGAGACCAGCCTGACCAACATGGCAAAACCCCGTCTCTACTAAAAATACAAAAATTAGCCGGGTGGTAGTGGTGTGCCCCTGTAATCCTAGCTACTCAGGAGGCTGAGGCAGGAGAAGCACTTGAGCCTGGCAGGCAGAGGTTGCGGTGAGCCGAGATCACATCACTGCACTCCAGTCTGGAGTGAGACCCTGTGTCAAACAAGCAAAACAAAACTCATTTATGTTTTTGATAGTTAGTCTTGGTCAGACAAAGGCTGTTGAAATAGGTATCTGGACTTCAGCAAATAATTGGACAGTCTTCTGAAATATCATGAATAAGATGTAAGAATGGGAACCAGAAGACAGAAGGGCAGGTAGATTTATAATACAGTGAACAACTGTGCCCAAAGAGGACTGGAACATGGCCACAGTAAAATGGTCAAGATAGATGTGACTGTGGAAACGATGGCATTTGAGGGAAGTTGGACAGAACTGAGGATATGAAGTCTGGAGAAGAAAAGCCTCAGGGAACCTAGGGTAATCTGAAAGTGAGGCCTGTCATCCTATGCAGGCTCATTCTGTGGGGCTTTGATATGGTTTAGCTCTGTCTCCCCACTCGAATCTCATGTTGAATTATAATCCCCAGTATTGGAAGTGGGACCTGGTGGGAGGTGACTAGATCAGGGGCTGGATTTCTTATGAATAGTGTAACACCATCTCCTTGGTGCTGTCTTCATGATAGTGGGTGAGTTCTCACAAGATCTGGTCATTTAAAAGTGTGTGGCACTCCCCACCTCACACTCTTGTTCTTGCTTTCACCATGTGAAGTGCCTGCGCTCCCTTTGCCTTCCACCATAAGTAAAAGTTTCTGGAGGCCTCCCCAGAAGCAGATGCCACAGTGCTTCCTGTACAGCCTGCAGAACCATGAGCCAATTACATCTCTTTTATTTATAAACTACCCAGTCTAGGTACTTCTTTGTGGTAATGCAAGAATAGCCTAATACAGGCTCAAAGGAAAAAAACTAGAGCACATTTCTGATGTCTAGAACGTGTCGGCTGGGCACAGTGGCTCACTCCTATAATCCCAGCACTTTGGGAAGCCAAGGCAGGCAGATCACTTGAAACCAGGAGTTCAAGACCAGCCTGGCCAACATGGCAAAACCCCATCTCTACTAAAAATACAAAAATTCGCTGGGCATGTGTGATGGTTAATACTGAGTGTCAACTTGATTGGATTGAAGGATGCAAAGTATTGATCCTGGATGTGTCTGTGAGGGTGTTGCCAAACGAGATTAACATTTGAGTCAGTGGGCTGGAAAAGGCGGACCCACACTTAATCTGGGTGGGCACCATCTAATCAGCTGTCAGTGTGGCTAGAATATAAAGCAGACAGAAAAATATGAAAAGACTAGTTTGGCTTAGCCTCTCAGCCCACATCTTTCTCCTGTGCTGGATGCTTCCTGCCCTCGAGCATTGGACTCCAAATTCTTCAGTTTTGGGACTCGGACTGACTTTCCTTGCCCCTCAGCTTGCAGATGGCCTGTTGTGGGACCTTGTGATCATGTGAGTTAATACTTAATAAACTGCCCTTCATATAAATATATTTATATATATATATAAAATATACATTATATATATTTTGTATATAATATATAATTATATAGGAGAATTGCAGGAGAATTGCTTGAACCCAGGAGGTGGAGGTTGCAGTGAGCCGAAATCATGCCACTGCACTCCAGCCTGGGCGACAGAGTGAGACTGTTTAAAAAAAAAAAAAAGAATTTGTCTCAAAAGCAAATAAAACAATCACATGAAAACCTGGGCTGTTGTGAGGTAATAAGCTTAACAGCAGTGTGATGCCACAGTGGAAACATTCATTCCACTAAGTGTACAGAGTGCCTACCCTCCAGTCACAGAGAAATAGAGAATGAGGTGAGATGACTTCTGAGAGCTCCCACAGTTCTGAGCAGCTATGATTCCACTCCTAGAAAATGCAAGTGCTAAGACAAAACCAAGTGAATTGCCACTTTTTGGTTTTTACCAAAATGTTTTATGTTTTACAGAAAAACCAATGATTCAGAAAGAGGTTTATAAAAGCTTGTGGATGCACTCAGAGTCAATTTTATGGCTCGTGACTGGCAATATTAATAGAAGCACTAACAAAAGGTATGATATGTAGTAATAAAACACCTAAGCATGCACTCATAAATCATGTTCCCACAGGATTTGCTTGGGCAGGTTGTTTTTCCCTTGTGATTGAAGACAGAACAAATTCTACACTAAACTTAGCTTTTCCCCAGGAGACCCATAAACCTCAATACAGGCTAAAGACTGGAGTAAAAACCATGTCGTTTCAAAGATAAAACACCAATGAACATATAGATATGAAAAAAATGTGACATTCTAGACTTACACAATGGAAATGTTTAGTCATCATACTTCATAGCATAATAGCACAGTGGGTTGCTCATTGGGCACTCCTAAATTAAAATTGCATAGGTTGATTTTCTACCCGTCAGTTCTGCTAAGATCCTAAACCAAAATTTGATGAGATATTAAAGCTTATTTAGCTTTGGTGATGGCTGTTGTTTTTGCAGCTACTTATCCCTGCCTTCTGGTATTAGAGTCTTTCTTTGTTCCTCTCAGGAACTCCTCCTCCCACATCTGATGGAGCTACCAATCATCAGGTCTCCTCTGCCTCTGGGGTGTGACTCAGGCTGGCCAATCAAAGTTCTTCATCCAGTTGGACTGTGACTGGCCCTGGGTGGTTATCTCACCCGAGGAAGCCCAGAATCCTTTTGCAGGGATTATCAGAGATGCTAAGAGAATGGTTGGGGAAAGCTTATCTCCTGAGATGATACACTAGAGCAGGAGTTCCCCAGCCCCTGGGGCCACATACCGGTACCACTCTAGGGCCTGTAAAGGAACCTGGCTGCACAGCAGGAGGTGAGCATTACTGCCTAAGCTCTGCCTCCTGTCAGTTCAGTGGTGGCGTTAGCTTCTCATAGAAGGGTGAACCCCATTGTGAACTGTGCATGCGAGGGATCTAGGTTTTGTGTTCCTTATGAAAATCCAATGCCTGATGAACTGAGGTGGAACAGTTTCATCCCAAAACCATCCCCCAACCACCATCCATGGAAAAATTGTCTTCCACGAAACCAGTCCCTGGTGCCAAAAAGATTGGGAACTGCTGCACTAGAGATCATTTGAGTGGACATGCTGGGGTCCCATCCTTGCCACCATAAGGAGAGGGGTAAACCAGTGAAAAGGAAGGCAGAGCTGAGAATAAAAAGGAAAGGGCAGGGCCAGGTGCGGTAGGTGGCTCATGCCCGTAATCCTAGCACTTTGGGAGGCCGAGGTGGGCAGATCACCTGAGGTCAGGAGTTCAAGGCCCGCCTGACCAACATGGAGAAACCTTGTCTCTACTAAAAATACAAAATTAGCTGGGCATGGTGTTGTGCACCTGTAATCCCAGCTACTCGGGAGGCTGAGAGAGGAGAATCGCTTGAACCCGGGAGGCAGAGGTTACAGTGAGCCGAGATCGTGCCCTTGCACTCCAGCCTAGGCAACAAGAGTGAAACTCTGTCTCAGAAAATTGAATAAATAAGTAAAAAATAAAAGGGGGAGGGACAGAAGCCTGATAATGTCTTTTGAATGCTTGAATCCAGGGACAAAACATGGAGATATGAATGACTGTGTGGAGCAGAACCCACCTTCTTCCAACTCAGCTTTGGACTGTGAGGTGACAGAGAAGTAAACATAAACATTTGTTGTGCTAAGCCACTGAGATTTTGAGTCATAACAGCTGTTAGCATCAATGAATCTAACTAATACAGTAGCCCACTATATAACTTCACTAGTATGTCTGAAATTCAAGGGTTGTGATCAGTTACTCTCCCCTGTCCCCACTCTGACAGTTAATTGACCTGTGAATTTGCCTTTTGAAGGCAAATACTGCGTTATTGTATTTCAGCCTTTGTTTGGTTTCCTGACAGATGTAATTGTCCTGTGTGTCCTTTCTCCAGGCAGAGTGATGTTCCTGGAATGTTCATCTAATCATATCATGCTTCTGTTTGTAACTTTCTCCCTTCAACCTTATCTCCTGCTAGTCCCTGCTCTACCTCTCTACGATTGGAACATATTTTTCTTATGCCCTTGTTTTCCAAGGACTGAATCTGACTCATCTTTTGGGGCTCTGTGTAAATATTCCTTTATCCAGTAAGCCTGCCTTGAACATTTAGTCTGGTCTAATCCTAATCTGGTGCCTCTGCTATGAACTCCCATAGTACTTTCTATTTGTCTTAGTGGAGCACTCACGACACCTTATTTACATTTCTTAATTGTCTGTTTCCCCTCTCTGGATTTGAGGTATAAAGGCTCTTGGGCATTGCATTTCCAGAGCCTTGAACAATGCCTGGCATATAGCAAAAAATATATAGATATATTTTATGTATGTGTATTTATATATGTCATATATATCATATATACATATATGTGCTTAATGACATGAATGAATCAGTGACAAAAAAAGAGAAAACCAATATAAACATCAGAAAGATCTTCCTCCCTTAAAAACATCACAAAGATCCTCCTCCCATGCAAGTGTGGTAACTGACGTCTGAAGGTAGTGAGTCTGCAGCAGGTAAAAATATTACCTAGAAATCTTTCAAAATCTTTGAAAACACAGTCATGTATTGGATTCTTCCTAACATTTTTTTCTTTCCTTGGCTTGGGAGATTATAATATCTCTGAAAGATAAAAAAATATATTTGGCTTGGGTCAAAATAATTTATAGTTAAGAAACTAAGTGTACTTATTTTTTGGATTCTGAGTTTGATTAGTTGCTGAGGCTCATTTATTATCTGAAATGTAAGTAGTTAAAAGTTTTCAATAGCCTAAGTCAGATATGTGCTACTTTTCAATTTGATTTTTCTTTTGAAGGTAGAGGGACATTAGTAATAATGGGGGCAATAAATAAAAAGGAATTTATAGGCTTAAAATTTCTGTTGACATATTGGTATTGCCAGCATTCAACAGACATAGTTATTTTGGAGAAGAGGGAAGCTTTATAAATAATGAAACAAAATAACTGTTCTTCTCTCTGTAGTTTGGCAATCCATATAGACACTAATATCCATTATTTTAAAGATATAGGTTTGAAATTAACGTGTTGCAGGGTGCAGTGGCTCACACCTGTAATCCCAACACTTTAGGAGGCCGAGGCAGGAGGATCACTTGAGCCCAGGGGTTTGAGGCCAGCCTGGGCAACATGGTGAGACCCTGTCTCTACTAAAAATAAAAAAATTAGCCCAATGTGGTTGTGCATTCCTGTAGTCCCAGCTTCTCAGTAGGCTGAGGTGGGAGGATTGCTTGAACCCTGGAGGTTGAGGCTGCAGGGAGCTATGATCATGCCACGGCACTAAAAAAAAAAAAAAAAAAAAGAGAGAAAAGAAATTACTGTCACACCTTCTTTTGGGGTAAGTCATTAATTTATTTAAGAAATAAATAAAAAACAAGGAGATAAACTAATTAGAGATTGTTGAAATGTCTTATGGAAGGCACAGTAAAATACAACAGTATCCAAACCCTTTCTTTCTCAGCTGTGAACACTTACGAAAGACATACAACGTGAATTTCTACAGAAAAGAAAACCCCACACAAATCCATTCCATTCCTGCAGAATTCTAAAAGAGAGAGAAAAAAAGAGGGGAGAGAATGAGAATCTGAAAAAGCAACACTGCCATAGGAATTTCGTCCCAGGCCCAGCAACATGGTTATGCAAATCATTTCAGATGTAGAGGATTGAGTGATGCACAGGGCTGAGAACATTGTCTGAAAGAATAGTATCTAAACCTGCACCCAGGGCTACCTGTGGATTGTCACAAGCTCTGATCTTGGCCCATTCACTCTTCAGTTCTCATGGTTTCAATTCAACATTCAGGCATTTTCTGCAATACAGGTTTCACAAAGCATTATATTCGTCAGGGAAATACTTCAGAGGAACATAAAATACTCTGTTGTGCCAAAGCAACAGCAGCTGGTGGAGTTTATAGAAATGAGCAGAGCCCAATATGATGAATTATAAACATGCTTATGTTTAAAGCAAGCACTGACATAAGAGAGGCAACAGAACACAGAACATGCTTCTATTTAGCGCAAAAAATATGCACAGTATCAAGAAAGCCATACATAGTCATTAAAAGATTTAGGAAATTCACATACTAGACCATATTTTGTTCTCTCTTCCCTTGGACATCATATGTGAGATGGAGTAAGGACCTCCTTAGAGGCCTGTGGGCACCCCCAAGCATGGGAATTAAGGAAAATCTTGAGTTCCTTCAAGTTCCAGGCACCTAGTTAGCCCTGAGAAGTAAATAAGCAACTTGATGAGCAAGAAGGTAATAGCCTAAAGCAAGAGCCAAGGAAACTAGAATCAGGGGACATTTGGTTCCCCTATACAAACCAAAGATAACATTGTAACATACGTCTCTGAGTTGTTTTTCAGAAACCGAACCCTCACCAAACATCTGCCTGCATATCTACCTGCACGTAGGCCTCAGATAAGGGAGATCTGGGGCTTGAACTCTGACCACCATCTTTTGGTCTAAATTTCTTCCTGCAGCGAGTGAAGAAAGTCACACCTGTGAGCTGGGCCTAACATTCTTTTCTGCTGACCCCAAATTCTTAAAGCTTCTCAAACCAATTGCAAATCAGAAAGTCTTTGAATGTATCTATGACCTGTAAGCCCCTGCTTCAAGATATCCTGCACTTTAAGGTCAAAACCAATGTGTAACCTTGATTTATGGTTTTGATTTATGGTTATGGCCATCAATCATTGATTTATTATTTTGCCTATAGCTTCTGCTTTCCTGAAATTTACCCCTGCTTTACAAACCCTTGCCTGCTAGTCATAGGTCAAAGTTTAAGCGTTAGCTTAGCTACCTGAGCCTCCTTGCTTGGCACCCTGCCAGTAAACACCTTCCTTTCTCCTGCTGCAAACCTCCGTGTGGATATCTGGTCTCATGGTGCTGGGCTAGTAGAACCCATTTCAGTTGTATAACAGGTTTAAGGGTTAAGATAATTATTTCCTTTCCTTTATGGCATATTATCATCACTCCTGTTTACAGTAGCCTTTTCTCTTCTTCCCCCAATCCCTGCCCCTTACTTCGCTTTCACCCTCTATCTACTTCGTGGTGCAAAATTGTCGGTAGGTACCAAGCAAGAGTAATGTGTTTGATATATGGCCTTGGTTATACAGACATCTTTGAAGAATATATTACTATTTCTGGGTGAATTGATGTTGAAAACCCGTGTTGATAGGATCATACTATCACATCTCACTCTGTTTCTTACCTTTCTCACCTAACACTACATTTCCCAGCCCTCTTCATGTTGTTGTATGTAGCTCTGGTTCATTATTTCTGACTGTAACAGAGTATTCCATAGTATATACCTCCATCAGATTTAACGTCTCCATTCCCACCCATGATAAACTTACATCGCCTCTAAATCTCCACTGTCTTAATGTTGTGGGCCATGGTGGCTCATGCCTGTAATCCCAGCACTTTGGGAGGCTGATGTGGCAGGACTTCTTGAGCCCAGGAGTTCAAGACCATCCTGGGCAACATAGGGAGACCCAATCCCTACAAAAAATAAATTAGCCAGGTGTGGTGGTACATGCCTCTGGTCCCAGCTACTCAGGAGTCTAAGGTGGAAATATTGCTGGAGACTTGAGGAGGTTGAGGCTGCAATGAGCCTTCATCATGCCACTGCACTCTAGCCTGGGCAACAGAGCAAGACCCTGGCTCAAAAAAAAAAAAAAAATGTGATGGGCACCTTTCACCTTTGTACATATGATATGGACAGGAGGCAGGGAAATACTGGGTAGAAGAGGGTGGTCCCCAGTGAGGGCCACACCCTCAAGCCTGGACCCATGGCCCAAAGTGAGAATATGCATTCCTGTTTTCCTGCCTGAATGTTGCCTTTTCCAAAACCACCCTGGCCCTTCGCCTGCTCCCATCCTGTACCCATAAAAACCCCACAGGCCGCACTGGTGGAGTGGCAGAGCAGCAGAAAAAGGAAGAAGAGAAGAAGCAGGTGGACGTCAGAGAGAAGCAGCTTGACTTCAGAGGGATGACTTGACAGTGAGATCTCAGAGAGGATTTCAGCTGGGGATGGCCGAACTCCAGGGGAATACCATCTTCCCAATCCATCCCCTTTCCAGCTCCCTATCCTGCTGGGAGCCACTGCCACCACTCAATAAAATCCTCCACATTCACCATCCTTCAATTTGTTCTTGTGACCTGATTCTTCCTGGACACCAAACAAGAGCTTGGGATACAGAGGGCTGTCACACTGAGCTATGAAACAGCCATCTGCAGATGGCAAAGCTAAGAGAACACACTGTAACACTCCCTCTGGGGCGTCAGGGGTCACAGGCAACCCCTAGATGCTGCTGCAGGCCTGCATGGACTTCTGCTCCTGCCGGTTGGCCAGAAGTGCTCATCCCGACCTCTGCACCCTTGTACCTGTGAACTTCCCCTTCCATGAAGGTTTGAAAGCTGTGAGTAAACAAGCCAACCCCTTGGCTGGTCCTGTGACAGGGTGAAGGGAAATATTCTGTTTCACATTCACCTCCTCAACAATCTGTGTGTGAGTTGTTCTAGGGAAGGTGAGAAGGATTGATTGGTTATCTGATATATACATAATTCCAAAATGGCTGCACAAATCTACTCCTCAACCTTCAGTAGTAAGTGAGGGTTGCTCTTCCCCACATCCTCACTAACACTTGGGATCATATGACTTTCCAATTTTAGCAGTACTATCTTACGGTTTTAATTTGTATTTTGCTATTTACTTGTGATTTTGGATCTTTTCCTAAAAACTATGTACTTGGGCTTTCCTTCTGTCAACCTATTTATATTCTTGACCTATTTTTATATTGGACAGTCTTGTGTTTCTTATTGATCTGCTAGAGTCCTTCAAATACCCTAGTTCTGCACTGCTCCATATACCACACTAGCCACAGATGGCTCTTTAAATTCAAATGAATTAAAACTAAAAATTCAGTTGTTCAGTTGCACTATCCCCATTTCAAGTGCTCCGTAACCCAGTGTGGATAGTGACTACCATATTGGAGAATACAGACAGAAAACATTTCATCATCACAGAGAGCTCTATCTTCTCTCAAATGATCGTCCAACTGTAAGGCTTATCTACCATGTCCTTCATTGAATGATGATCCTTGATATTCATATGGTCATATCCACCTATTTTTTTACCCTCTCATGGAATTTTTTTTTTTTTTTTTTTTTTTTTTTTTGAGGCAGGGCCTCATTCTGTCTTTCAGCCTGGAGTACAGTGGCACAATCTCTGTTCACTGCAACCTCCACCTCCCAGGTTCAAGAAATTCTCGTGCCTCAGCCTCCTGAGTAGCTGGGAATACAGGTGCATGCCACCACACCTGGCTAATTTTTGTATTTTTTGGATAGGATGGGGTTTTGCCATGTTGGCCAGGCTGATTTTGAACTCCTGACCTCAAGTGATCCTCCCACCTTGGCTTTCCAAAGTGCTGGGATTATAGGCATGAGCCACTGCGCTCGGCCACCCTCTTGTGGAACCTTAAGAAGTCCTTCTCCATCCCCAAGTACTCAAAAAATATTCTCCTACATATTCTGTATTCACTTCATAGCTTTACCTTTCACATTTAGGTCTTTGATCCATGTGGAAGTCATCTTTATATACAGGGTGACAAAGTTTCAGCTTTATGTTTCTATATACAATAGGCCAATTTTCCAAATGCAATCTATTAATGCATCCCTTTCTTGCTGTTTTGTGGAGCCACCTCTATCCAATAACAAATTACCATATAAGCGTGTCTATTTTGACTTTTCTATTTCATTCCATCCCATCCCATCCTATGGCAGTCATTCTATTCCACAGTTAGTTTGGCTTGTGCCAGATGTGTACTGATTGTTGTGTTGTTTACTAGAAGACACAGTCCTCTCTTATAGCTGACTCTCCTAATTATGATTCAGTGTTCATTCCCTTTCTTTTTCACTAACAGAACTTTCCTTCTCTGCTTGTGCATGTGCACTTAACATCCACCATTGTGGACTGGCCTCCCAGTTTTGTTTGGGACAGCAATATACTCAGCCAAAATATTCCTCTTCTCAGACTTGCAGCAGAAGTTAGCCATGTGGTAAGGTTATAAATAATGAGATGGAGACAAAATTCCCTAGGGGTAATTTTTGTTTCCTGAGTAAAAAGGTCCCATAGAAAGTCATTCTCTCCTCCCTTTCCTTCTTTGCTTGCCTAGAATGTAGACAGTATTCTGAGGTAACACACATGGGGACAAAGGTGTACATCCTAAAGATGTAAGGACAGGAAAACTCAAAAGAACCTCTATGACTGGTAGCATTGTTTAGCTGTCAGTATCAACCCAGCTGTCTCTTGGCTTGTAGCATGAGTTAAATCATCCTTTGTCTATGCAACTCCTATGGTAGGACTTTCTGATATTTGTATATGAATACACTTCTGACACAGCCTACCTTTCCCCTTCTTTTCTGAAATTGCTTTACTTAGACTTTAATGTAATTTAATTTTAATAGATGGTTTTGGCTGGGCACAGTGGCTGACGCCTGTAATCCCAGCACTTTGGGAGGCCGAGGCGGGCAGATCCCGAGGTTAAGAGATCGAGACCATCCTGGCCAACATGGTGAAACCCCGTCTGTACTAAAAATACAAAAATTAGCTGGGTGTGGTGGCATGCGCCTGTAGTCCCAGCTACTCGGGAGGCTGAGGCAGGAGAATTGCTTAAACCCGGGAGGAAGGAGGTTGTAGTGAGCTGAGATTGCACCACTACACTCCAGCCTGGGTGACACAGCGAGACTCCATCTCAAAAAAAAAAAAAAATAGATGGTTTGATTCAAAGAAATATAGTATACGTTTTTATTTAATATTTTTTCTTTTTTTTTCTTTTTTCTTTTTTTTTTTTTTTTTTATAGAGACAAAGTCTCACCCTGTTGCCCAGGCTGGAGTGCAGTGGGGCAATCATAGCTCACTCTAGCCTCACACTCCTGGGCTCAAGCGATCCTCGTGTCTCAGCCTCCCAAGTAACTGGGAGTATAGGCATGCACCACCATGCTTGGCTAATTAAAACAATTTTTTTTTTTTTTTTTTAGAGATAGGGTCTCACTATGTTGCCCAGGCTGGTCTTAAACTCCTGGTCCCAAGTGATCCTTCTGCCATGGCCTTCCAAAGCACTGGGATTACAAGTGTGAACCAGTGAGCCTGGCCCTATTTAATATTTTGTATTTGTTGATTTTCTTTCTTTTGTTTTTTTTTGTTTTTTTTTTTTTTTTGGTCCATTTTCTTGACACTTCCAATTGATCAAAATCAAAACTGATCATTTTCTAGAAAAACTCATTAACTTTCCAAATTATTGTATGCACTGCTGATTCTGATAATTTATAATGCTAAGAGCATTTCTCCATTTTTTGTAGCTAAAGCCAATCTGTTTTTATGTTTTGCTTGTAGTTTTTTTAATTAAAATTTTTTGAAAAGCACAATATATTAACAAACTCCTATAAGCCAGCCTGGCAGATGAACAAATAGCGACATTTTATATTTACTTCAATTTTCTCTTCTTTTTAATAATAAAAATATAAAATTTTCATTTTATGTATTAGTTTAATTTATTTAATAATAAAATTATTATGACAAATGAAATTTCCCTACTTCTCTTCCCTTTCTCATATCTCACCCTCCCAATATTGTTTTATGGATTTTAAAATTTTGCCTGTATGACATCTTAATGATTTTTTTTTTTTTTTTTTTTTAAAGATAGGGCCTTGCTCTGTGGTCCAGGCTGGAGTGCAGTGGCACAATCTCACCTCACTGCAACCTCCGCCTCCTGGGTTTAAGCAACTCTCCTGCTTCAGTCTTCCAAGTAGCTGGGATTATAGGCACACTCCAACAGCCGTGGTTAATTTTTGTATTTTTAGTAGAGATGGGGTTTCACTATGTTGGCCAGACTGGTCTCGAACTCCTGAGGACCTCAGGTGATCTGCCCACCTTAGCCTCCCAAAGTGCTGGGATTATAGGCATGAGCCAACGCTCCTGGCCAAGTCTATGATATTTCTGCAACTTTCATTCAACATTATGTTTTTTAGTTCTTGCTATGTTAGAAGATACAGATGTAGTTCTATTTATTTTATTATTACTATTGTTTTTTGGAGGCTGAGTCTTGCTCTGTCGCCCAGGCTAGAGTGCAATGGCGCAATCTCGGCTCACTGCAAATTCTGCCTCCCAGGTTCAAGAGATTCCCCTGCCTCAGCCTACTGAGCAGCTGGGATTACAGGCATGCACCATCACACCCAGCTAATTTTTGTATTTTTAGTAGAGACAGGTTTTCACCCTGTTGACTAGGCTGGTCTCAAACTCCTGACCTCAAGTGATTTGCCTGCCTTGACCTCCCAAAGTGCTGGGATGACAGACATGAGCCACCATGCCCAGCCGTAATCTATTTTTTTTAATGTCTGGATAGTATTTTATAAATTCCTTTACTGAGAGGCTTTTGGGTTGTTTCCACTCATTACTCATTTGTTAATATAATCATTGCTGCAGTGAACTTTGAACATGTTTCCTTTTTCATGTTCAAGTACAAAGAATTCCTCAGTCCTACCTTCTAGTCTCTTGATTAAGGCAATCTATTCTTAAAATGAAAAAAAAAATAAGTTTTTTTATTCTTTTCAAAAAGAAAATATATAATTTATAAAAACGCTAAGGAAACTTTACCCTCTTTGTATGAAGTAACTGCAGTGTATTAGCGCATTGTAATGAATAGTCATTGTAATTGCATTTCATGAAGGAGCTCTTATCAGAATGTCAACATTCTTTATTCCATTGGAATAAAATTTCTATTGAAAATAATTTTTTAAAATACTCCCTGCTTCTGCCCCCAAATCAAGCACAACCTAAAATGTATACTTGCATAACTCTATTTCATTAGAAATAGTGAAATCTCACTATATGTGTTTAAGTCTACAATATCACTACATTGTTCAATATATACATCTAGTGTTTATCTGAACACTTATACTATACTATCTATATATTTCTATATACTATAGAAACAGTGGGATTTAAATGACTGTGTATTTATTTCACAGTAAAATTTAATTATATAGAAATGCATTTCATTCCTATACTTTTATTCTTATCGTACTTTCTTAGAGTCTGTATTTGTCTATTTGGCATCTATTTATCACATGGCCAATTGTATTAACTTTTTTGGCCGTGGGGCAGGGGTGAGACAGAGTCTTGCTCTGTTGCCCAGGCTGGAGCGCAGTGGCGTGATCTTGGCTCTGTGCAACCTCCCCTTCCCAGGTTCAAGTGATTCTCCTGCCTCCACCTCCTGAGTAGCTGGGATTACAGGTGCACACCACCACACCTGGCTAATTTATGTATTTTTAGTAGAGATGAAGTTTTGCCATGTTAGCTAGGCTAGTCTCGAACTCCTGCTCTCAAGTGATTTACCTGCCTTTGCCTCCCAAAGTGCCGGGATTACAGGTGTGAGCCACTGCACCTGGCCTGTATTAACTATTTTTCTATTTTTTGTATTCTTGATGCTCTGGCATTTAGTGGCCTTGCAGACCCTGGGAGAGACTGTCCCTCCCAGGGCTAATTCCTAAATATAGTGAACAAATGACTTGGGAGTATGCCTTTCATATGCAAGCCAACCGCTCTCTTTAACCTCACACACCAACCCAATGTTTCCTCTTCCCTGCATCATTCCAGGGGCAGTCACTGGTCAACCTGGCACCACCCCAATAGCTCAAAGCCCACCAGAATTATTCACACTAGCCAATCCTAAACTGTTTCCCCTGCCTTGCCTTGGCTTTCCTGTGGAAACCCAGTAAAAGCTGTGACCTAGGCTCTCCCCGGCTCCTTTCTGCCTCCTAACCAAAACTGATGTTTCCCTTGTGGCCCCACATGGCGTGGTTTGGCCTCTTCTCTTGGGAGATGTAAGGAATAAATTCTTTCCGTGGCATTGGCCTCTCCCTGTCAGCACACAGTCACTTCCACAAATTAGAATCCTGTGAACACAAATGAGACATATCTACAGAAGGTCTGTGTCATCATCTGTTTTGCTTTGCTATAAAGGAATGCCTGGGGCTGGGCAATTTATAAAGAAAGGGGATTTATTTGGCTCATGGTTCTGCAGGCTATACAGGAAGCATGGCACTAGCATCTGCTTCTGGTGAGAGCCTCAGCCTGCTTTCACTCCCGGAGGAAGGCAAAGGGAACCCACATTACATGACAAGAGAGGGCGGCAGAGAGTGGGGAGGAAGGTGTCAGGCTCTTTTAAACAATCATATTCTCAAGGTGACTTAAAGAGCAAGAACTCAGCAGGGCGCGGTGGCTCATGCCTGTAATTCCAGCACTTTGGGAGGCTGAGGTGGGTGGATCACCTGAAGTCAGGAGTTCAAGACCAGCCTGGTCAACATGGTGAAACCCCCGTCTCTATAAAAATACAAAAATTAGCTGGGCCTGGTGGTGGGCACCTGCAATCCCAGCTACTCAGGAGGTTGAGACAGGAGAATCGCTTGAACCTGGGAGGTGCAGGTTGCAGTGAGCTGAGATCATGCCGCTACACTCCAGCCTGGGTGACAGAGAAAGACTCCGTCTCAAAAAAAAAAAAAAAAAAAGAGCAAGAACTCATTCATTACCATAAGGATGGCATGAAGACATTAATGAGGGATCTATCCATGGTCTGTACATCTGCCACCAGGCCCTACCTCCATTACTGGGGATCAAATTTTAACATGAGGTTTGGAAGGGACAAACATCCAGACGATGTCAATGTGTTACCCTCCACCCTCCAATGCAAACAAAATAGAACATAGAAAAAAACTCAAACTGTACCAACAGGTAAACAGTAAGTCTCCTTCCCACTCTAGACCTTAAGTTTCCCAGAATCCCTGGCTCGGTTTAATATATAACATATAACATAAAGCTGTTTATATACCAGTTTATGTTATTGCAGGATTTCAATAACACTTATGAGAAAGTAGAGTCTAGAATGGGTTAATGAATCTGCATTAGAACTGACTCAAGTGATTTCTGTGTGAGGCAGCTTTGTAGATAACTTTTAAAAAATGGTTCATGTTTCCAAGTATTTCTTAGCTCCCACTTTGACCTGTTCCGGAGCAGCTTCCTGACGCTAGCAGATTGGTGCTATTTTCTGGAACACATGATCTGATGGAGGACCCTTCACTGCTCAGTTAGAACATTTCACATGCTCCCTGCTGAACATCCACAGAGGTCACTTGTTCTGCCTATTTCCCTTCACTGAATATTCCTTTAATGCCTACCAAACAGCCTCAGTCGGCCCCGTACCTGATACACTTTATCCCATTTAAAATTATTATTTTGTCAAGAATCAATAAATATTGGGACTCTTGGGTCTACAGGATTCTTTATCATCCTTAGGATATTTGGAAATAGTATAATCAATAATTTTTTTTCTCCCATTTTAATCCATTTTTCTGTAGATTTACATTTAAGTCAACACTATTTAGTTGATTTGATTAAGTAAATACATAACTTAGTACTTTCATTCTGATCTGCTCTCTTTTCTACTTCTACATCAATAGGCTGCATTTATTTATTTATTTATTTATTTTTATTGAGATGGAATCTCTCTCTGTCATCCAGGCTAGAGTGCAGTGGCACGATGTTGGCTCACTGCAACCTCCACCACCCAGGTTCAAGCAATTCTCGTGCCTCAGCCTCCCGAGTAGCTGGGACTACAGGCACACACCACCACACCTGGCTAATTTTCTTGTATTTTTAGTAGAGATGGCGTTTCACTCTGTTGTCCAGGCTGGTCTCAAACTCCTGACCTCAGGTGATCCACCCACCTCAGCCTCCCAAAGTTCTGGGATTACAGGCAGGAGCCACTGTGCCCCGCCTGCATTTATTTTTTTTAAATGGAGTAGGGAGAAAGCTGATAAAAATCAATATTAAGTTAAAGAAATAAATTCCTTCATGTTTGGTTGATTTTCATAATTGCTACTTGGATAGATACAGTCATGCAAGCAACTGGTGGTCAACCAGCCTTCCCAAGTATGGGCCCAAGAAAGAAACACCATGGACTGCTGCTGTGGTCAGAGATGGCACTTTTATTTAAAAAATTAACTCATGAAGAAAATGGCATTTTATTATCATGAGTGAGTTGTCTTAGGTGATGCCACTCGTGACTACAAAGCCAAAAATAAAATAAACAACTGAAGAAAACAAATTAAAATGAAACTTTAACTGTCATTTTATCTTCTTGCTGACATACATTTCCAAAGACAAAATCCTCCTTCCTGTGAAGTCAGTGGGAGGAAAAAACTGTTTTTGAAAATTATTAACTGAATTTCAGCTGAAATATTAACATGTAGAAAATATTATTTCTTTGGTGGAATTAATCATACAGGTAAAATCTATGTAATGGTCTTTATCCGTAAAAGAGCTCATATTCAGTATAATATGTAGCATAAAACTAGCAAATATCTATACTTAAATCTTATTAATATAACTTCTTTAGCTATCATATGGCAAAAAAACTGTATTTTTATTACCATTGATGCTTTTAGTTAGTTTCTACAGTCATTCATTTGTAAACAAAAACCTGTTTTTTATGGACAGATGAAATCATTTAAAGTTCCTGAATTCTACTCATGTGCTTTTAATTCTCTCCTCTTCCTCTTCCCAACCCATTCTTGCCCCTCTCCTATCCCAGGGATGGCCTAGCACGAAAGTCTCCACACAGAGAAGGACCATCTGTGTCTCTGTCAGTAGGTTAGGTGGAAATGGGGAGAGACTTGGTCAGTCAGTATCAGAAAAAGTTAGCAGAAATACAGAGAAAAGGGCCATGAAAGATCATGAATGATTTGAAGTTAGGACTATGTGAAAACACACACCAAATATGATCATTCCACAACATTACGAGTCCATTTAATATCACTGATATATACACTTAAAAATGGTTACGATTGTAAATTTTATGTAATATATATTTTACCACAATAAAAGTTTGAAAAAAAAATACATACCAAATAGAGAGCAAGGAAGTCAGTGGTAGCAGTAAGATCAGTACAAGCAGACATCCAGGCCACATTAATGGTGAATATGAATCACCATGTTCTCCACTGAGGGGGCCAGGACCAGCTTCCTGAACACCGGACCACAAACAACCCAGCACTGGATTAAATCCTCTGCTGTCACTGTCTTGAAATGTTTATTAATTTAATCTCTAAGACAGGCACAATAGGCATGTCTGCTATGTCTTGCCACCCTTTTGCACACAAAATTCACAGTGCCCATGAGCACAGAATTCCAGGGGACCCATGGAGGGGCAGTGAGACTCAGAGTGAATGTGAGGTGAAGGAGTTGTATCTACAATGGAGTAAGTAGGGCATTCACTACCCCAAGAAGCCATACTTTGCATCAAAACCAGAACTTGCTGTGAAAGCAGAAAGAATAAGTGCATTTTTAGGAACACAAATGACCAAGGAATCTTTCTTATTCATGTCATTTCCCTGGATTAGTCAATCACTTACACTGAAAATGACATTGAAGGAAAGGGGAAAAGATGGGGCAACTCCTAGTCCTTTCCCTTTCGGTCCTTCTTTCCTTAGCATAAGCCAAAGGTGGAGAGTCTTGGCAGAATACATGTACATATATCAAGAAGCGAAATACAGATAGTTGAGTTGGTTTTGTGCAATATTTCTGCTGTTCTGGTAAGAGTGAAATACATATGCAGAGAGGAATGGGGAAATACAAATTGCATTATTTATTTATTTATTCTTTGTCTTTGTTTTTTTGTTTGTTTTTGTTTTGAGACAGAGTCTCGCTCTGTCACCCAGGCTGGAGTGCAGTGATGCATCTCAGCTTACTGCAAGCTCCGCCTCCCAGGTTCCCGCCATTCTCCTGCCTCAGTCTCCCTAGTAGCTGGGACTACAAACGACCGCCACCATGCCCAACTAATTTTTTGTATTTTTAGTAGAGATAGGGTTTCACCGTGGTAGCCAGGATGGTCTCGATCTCCTGACCTCGTGATCTACCCACCTCAGCCTCCCAAAGTGCTGGGATTACAGGCGTGAGCCACCGCGCCCAGCCACAAATTGCATAATTTAAATGATTCTACATATAAATTAAATGCTCTTATATTTGCATTTAAAACTGGCATCATACCATATAAAGATGAAGGTAAAAATGCTGATAATCTATAATTTTAAGTTGGAATGGCATCAAATAGCACATAAAAGCTTCATGACAAGGTGAAAGAGAAACTGCACAAGAAAAAAACATATTTTAATACCTTTTTTTAAAATTTTTCATTTTTTAATTTTTAAATATAGAGACGGCGTCTTAATATGCTGCACAGACTGGTCTTAAACTCCTGAGCTCAAGTGATCCTCTCACTTTGGTCTCCCAAAATGTGAGGCCTTTTGCTCCAAAAGCAGGATTATAGGCATGAGCCACCATGCCTAGCCAAGTATATTTAATGGCAAATGTTTCCACTTTTGGAGAAAAAGGCCTCACATTTTCATTTTGCACTGGCCTTAAACACTATGTAGGCAGCCGTGGAGGGAGCTACACAGTCACATGAATTCAGGAGCCACCTGTATCCTGAATGACCTGTGTGCTCACTCTCCAAAGTTTCTGGCTAATGGAGTCTCTGTTCTTCCTGTGAAGTTTGGGCATTTGATTTTTCTAGGTCCCCATGTGTCTTAGCCACGTGTCTGAGATCCCTGTTTCCTTATTACTACAAGGTGATTTATAATAGACTTCCCTAATCGGAGACAACTGGAGTTCTCTATTCTTTGCAATTAAAAGCACCTAACATAAAACCACAAAATGTGCTATGATTTTTGTTCAGTAAATGATGTAGAATTATTTCCATTCCCAAAATAAGTGATACTAACTTAAATATGCTATATGCTGTGGTTTGAATATGGTTGCCGCCACCAAAACTAATTTTGAGGCTTGGTCTCCAGTGCAACAGTGTTGAGAAATGGTGGTATTTTTAAGGGACATTAGGTCATGAGGGATCCACCTTCAGGAAGGGATTAACATCATCTTTCGGGCAAGAGTTCTTGATCTCAAAAAAAACAAAAACAAACAAACAAACAAACACCTCAGCAAAATGGATGAGGGATCTAATACTGTCATCACACTTTTGCCCTAAGGGACTCCAACCTTTATGTGGGCTTTTGGGGAGACGTGTCAGGAATGACCACAATCACTGTGGTTTTAGTCTACATAGACAGGACATAGCAATCAACACTGGCTGAGTCAGCAGTGACATTTGCCTTAGCAACAGATCACTAGGTGGCAGGCGAAACAAATGTGAGGACAAAGGAGGTAGGACTGGATTATGGAAATCGGTGGACAAACCAGAAAGCCGAAGAAATATTCCAAATGGACAATGTGATAGAGGCCATGGGCTACTGCCAGGAAATATTTTTTGTCTTTAAACTTCATCCTGTTTGATTTTCCCCTTGACAACGGATAGAAGGGTACTGACTGGAGAATGCAAACATTTTAGTATAGTTAAGTTATGGGCAGTATCTACCTAGTACACTGTGAATGGAAATTGAGACTCACTGGAAACGATGTCTTATATTTATTCATAAGTATGTATTTAGGTTTAATATGAGTTTAGACACTATGTCTAACTTTGGGCCCTCCTTTCTGGTCCTGAAAAGCGATACCCCAGGCAAAACTGCCTGAGAACTCAGCCTGCTCATTGGCAGATGAGGTCAGCAAAGGCAAATGGCTACACGGAAGCCTCAAAGACTGAGAGAAAAAAAAAAAAAAAAAAATATATATATATATATATATATATATGGTTTGATTGATTGATAGTATGTTTACAGACCCAAAAAATTGTTTGGAAATGTAATAGCTGGCAGCTCTTTGCTTTCTTTGTTTGTTCAGGGTGTTTTGCTTAAATACCACAGGAATGTGCTTGGAGCATGTGGCCTTCTGCTCACAGCCAACCGCAATGAGGCATCGGTGTTTTACATGGAGAGGTAACCTGCTTTTGTTAGAAGTGATAATATGTTCAAAATAGAAATAGGAAGAGTTTAGATAATGTAGGGGCCAAGGGCCCTCTAAAGGTTTGCTGAAAATCACTGACATGAGGCTGATTGATTTATAGGAGAAAGGGCATGCAAATTTATTTCACATGGATACACAGGAGCCCTGAGAATGAAGATCCAAATATACAGGGGAAGCTCTCCCTCCCTTCTTTCCTTCCTTCCTTCCTTCCTTCCTTCCTTCCCTCCCTCCCTCCCTTATTTTCTTTCTTTCTCTCTTTTTCTTTTCTTTTCTTTCTTTCTTTCTTTTTTCTTTTTTCTTTCTCTCTCTCTTCTCTTCTCTTTTTTTCTCCTTCCTTCCTTCCTTCCTTTCTTCCTTCTCTCCCTCCCTCCCTCCCTCCCTCTCTCCCTTCCTTCCTTCCTTCCTCTCCTCTCCTCTCTCTTTCTCCCTCTCTCTTTCTCTCTTTCTCTTTCTTCTTTCTTCATTTGAGACAGAGTCTTGCTCTGTTTCCCAGGCTGGAGTGTAATGGCATCATAACTCACTGTAGCCTCAACTTCCTGGGCTCAAGCAATCCTCTCACCTTAGCCTCCCAAGTTGCTGGTACTATAGGCACGAATCGCCACCACACCTGGCTAATTATTTTTTCCTTTTCGTGGAGACAGGATCTTTCTATGTTGCCCAGGCTTAATCCCAAACTCCTGACCTCAAGTGATCTTCCCACTTCGGCCTCCCAAAGTGCTGGGATTACAGGTGTAAGGCACTGCATCTGGTAAATTGTCCATTTTTTTTTTTTTTTTGGAGATAGAGTCCTGCTCTGTCGCCAAGGCTGGAGTGCAGTGGCATGATCTTGACTCACTGCAAGCTCCACCTCCCGGGTTCACGCCATTCTCCCGCCTCAGCCTCCCGAGTAGCTGGGACTACAGGCGCCCGCCACCTCCCCCGGCTAGTTTTTTGTGTTTTTTAGTAGAGACGGGGTTTCACTGTGTTAGCCAGAATGGTCTCGATCTCCTGACCTCGTGATCCACCCGCCTCGGCCTCCCAAAGTGCTGGGATTACAGGCTTGAGCCACCGCACCCGGCCCAGATCATTTCTTTATGGCCAGTTTTTATACAAAAAGGCAGAGGAAAAATTAGAGTAATATTTTCGGTTTTGTGGCTGGCTTTTGGGAAAAGGTATTCTGGTTGCTACGACCTGCCTTGGGGAAGAAGAATTCTCATTTCTATGGCTGGCCTTGGGAGAGAGTGGGACTGAGAGATGGGCGGCGGGGCGGGCAGAAGATCAGAGAAAACCTTTGCTTCTGAGGCTGCTGGTGAGCCCTTCATTTGGGGTATTATTTTCTAAGCCCCAACAATAACATCATAAGTAACAAATCCAAAAGAAAGTTAGAGATGTTTGAGTGGTTTAGGCCAATTATGAAAGTCAGTACTTTTGGAGATTAGATTTCCACAAAACACCTCTGTTTTGATGTTTTGATGTCTGCTATTGGGGAAGAATACAGAGTTGAATAGAGTGTTTATGGTGGTGTTTGTCTGATTGTAGGAAAAAAAAGGATATGTTATTAATGTTAAGACTTTTGGAATTTACCAATACCTTGGGAAACTGCATGTGCTTTTTCTTTTTTGTTGTGCAAATGGCTTACACTGTTGAGTTTAATCTCTTATGTGGGTACTTGGTGTGAAGACGGAATATCAATTATGTAATTAGGAAGGTGGTAGGGGGTGCAGTTATAGAGGAAGCTGAGCTGTGAGTATGGTGTAGGAGTGGCTGTGAAAACCCTAAGGCAGAGCTTCTCAAAGTGGTGTCCCTGGACTAGCAGCATCAGCATCTCCTGGGAACTTGCTAAAATGCAGGATCTCGGACCCCACCCCAGACCTACTGAATCAGAAACTCTTGGCACAGGACCCAACGCTCTGTTGCCTTTTAACAAGCCCTCCAGGTGAGTCTAATGTGCTGGGAAGTTTGAGAGCTTCGGAGCCAGTGAGAGAATGAGCTGGGCCCAGTGTGTTCATAGAGACCTCCTGACAGGGTGGCCGGTCCCATCCTCAAGTGTGTCCCATGATCTTGGGCTCCCTCCCTCAGGCACTTTGTGCCAAGGTACTGGCTTTCTTCTTCTCCTCCTTTTCCTCCTCCTCTTCCTTCTCCTCCTCCCATTCCTCCCACTCCTCCTCCTTCTCCTCCTCCTCCCAGTCCTCCTCCTTCTCTTCCTTTTCTCCTCCTTCTTCTCTGCTGAGATTTAGGAAATTTAAGTGTCAAATCTTTTCTCTTAGGACATCAACCATTTTCATACTCAGTGAACTAATGTAAGATTATCCCCAAATTTGCCTATTCAAGAGGAGCTTTGGACAGAGGTAGCACTCAGTAAACTCAGATTGTATATAAGAAAGTGCTGGGAGTCTTCCCTTCAATTAAACTGCAGTTCTTTTTGGAATGTCATGTTTGTTATAAGCCATTAGCCAAATGGTGATACTGCATTAGCTCTCACATTGGTGTTATGGACATTGGGGCTGAAAAGGTGACTGTTAGCCATTGCCATGTAGCTGTCACCTCATAATGGTGGCAGTTTTATAGATATTAGATTACTACTTCACCTCCTTTCATCCATTTATCAAATACTTGAGTCATTCAAACCTAACGCCCACAGGTTCAAAGTGGTACTCCAGGAACAGCATACTCACCATCAGTCCCAAGCTGAGATCTATAGGAGTCAGGTGTGGACTTGAGCCTTGGCTGTGCTGAGCTCTCTTTTAGCCTCAGGGCATCCCTTCCAACCCCTGGGCCCTGGAATCTCCTTCCCAAATACCCAGAGTGCACATCCAGGCCTAAGCAGACCTCCTCCTTAGGTCCATCTTCCTGGGGACAGGCCACATCTCCAGTGTTTGCACCCCTAGACTCAAGGGGTGGCCAAGGGGCAGCTGCTTGCTGGGGAGGGGGACCTAGCTTGGATGTATGGGCTGGAATGTCCACATTCATGTGTGCAAGGACAGAGCTGAGGGTGGGGAGAAAATGGGACAGGCCTTTGGTTAAGGGCCAGTTCTCCCTGACCCACCATGAGAAACTCTGAGGAGTTCAATAATTCTGAATTCCAGCCTGGCTCCCTGAAGCATTATGAAGAACAGAGTAGATTTGGTTTAACAGTTTAATAGCTTGATTTATAATTCTAAATATTTAGACAAATGGTATGTGGGCCTCCATTAGCATTGTTGCCCCCAGGCCCCACAAATGTCAGGGGTGGGCTAGCCACCCACAGTGACTCATGTGTTCCCCCCATTGTATGAAACTTGAAACTTCAGTTCCCATTACTGAGTTCTATGAGTGCCGTCTTCCGAGAATGGTTAACATCAAAGGGCGTGACAGGTTTACAGCAAAGCAGATTTGGAGAGGCCGCGAGGGCATGAGGAGGCATCCAGCTCTTCTGGCCACAGCAAACACCTGCTGTAGGTAAGAAAGGAGAGGTGACCAGGGACAGGACAGGAAGAGAGACTTTAAAAATGTACCAGAAAAGAACTTCAAGGAATATAACAAGGAGTTGGGCTGCTGGGACATAAAATTAGCCAGCACCTCTGTCTGTAGTGTTTCAGGACTGACTAGGATAACATAATAGTTAAAGAGTTCAGGCTCTAAAAACATGCCTGGGGCTTAAATCCTGGCTCTGATGGTCATTAGTTGTGTGGCTTGGGCCTTTTTTTTTTTTTCCTAACCTCCTCTGTGCCTTAGTTTCCTGTGTGTAACATGGGAATGGTAATAGTGCCTACTTTACAGGGTGGTTGTGAGGATTAAATAAAATGAAACACACAGAGTATAGAGTGCCTAGCACATTTCAAGTACTCAGTAAATGAGAGTTGTGATTACTATTCGTCCTCATGGAAAACGTTTGCCTATATGGATAATAAGAACAGTTTAAAGTGAAAAGCAAACTCTTCAATGAATGGGTTAGCGCTGAGCCACAGGATAAATACAACTTGAACTTGAGAAGGAAAAGGTCTCACAGCCAAAAGAGCAATGGCTTCCTTTTCCAATGTGAAGGACTGCTTTTGAATCATCTGGAAAATGCAAATCAGAAGTTTAATAACTTTTCATCTTATTCCATACTTATTACACATAAGGAGTATAATGTCAGTCAGTATAATACTAGCTTTAGCCTCACAGTGCCCAGGTTTACATCCTAACTTTACCATTTGCTGTATGACCCTAAACAAATTACTTATTTGTGCCCTTGGTTTTCTTATCTGTAAAACACAGATAACATTGCTATGACAGTAGTAATACTAACACCCAGTACATAGGCTTGTTGTGAGCATTACATTCGGTGGTGCACTGGAGCTAGCTCATACCATGGGCAGACTCAATGGTTAAATTTTCAGGATTTTATAAGCCAATTTTTAAACACTGGGTATCTTGAAATTAGCTGCGATGAGAGTATTTACCCTACAGAAATCATCAAAAACTGTATATCAGGCCCTTTCCCCCAGAAATCCATTTACCAGCACTGCACTGATGACACTGGATAAACACTTAAAAGGCTTAGCAAAGTACACAGCACAAAATAGGCGATTCTTTTTTTTTTTTTTTTTTTGAGATGGAATCTCATTCTGTTGCCCAGGCTGGAGTAGAGTGGTGCAATCTCGGCTTACTGAAAACCTCTGCCTCCTAGTTTCAGGCAGTTCTCCTGGAGTAGTTGGAACTACAGGCACCCACCACCACACCCGGCTAATTTCTGTATTTTTAGTAGAGATGGGGTTTTACCATGTTGGCCAGGCTGGTCTCGAACTCCTGACCTCAAGTGATCCACCTGCCTTGGCCTCCTAAAGTGCTGGGATTACAGGTGTGAGCCACTGTGCCCGGCCTAAAACTATTGCTTTATTGAGCTCTTCATACACGTTTACATCCATTTGAGGCACTGTATAACTCCACTACTGAAAGAGAATGGTTGTGCCCATGGTGCTCCAAGAGAGAACAACTTAGACTGTGTCTAGAGGACAGGGTAAATAACGTGTTGTCATCATAGCCATAGAGACTAGAGCAGTGGTCACTGCAACCTTCTCCATCTCTATTAGACTCTTTTATTCATCTTTATTTCCCCTAGATTCAGCACAGTACCTGGCAGAATGGGTGTTTGTTGGATACATGATTGAATAAATCAGTTTGATCATGCAGTAATAAAATAATGTATATGATTGGTCACATATCACACCAAAAACCTGATTTTTAAAGCATTTCACTGACTGGTTGATTGAGTCAGGCTACTGTGGGTAAACTTAGCCAACATACTCATTTCTGTCTTTTCTTTTCTTTATAAACATGTACCTTTAACAATGAAGCAAATAACACCTTTTAAAATACTAAATAAGATAGCATAATTGCACAGTGTACACTGCCCCAACTGGATTATTGTAATTTACTGCAGGGTTTGCTGTGGATAGATAATAGTATGCAAAATAGATAAAGACACAACAGAAAAAAAAGACTTCTTATATATGTCTGTTGAAGAGTGATTCTCATACAAAAGGAGTTTAAATTAGATGACAACTTAATTAACATATTTGCTATTTTTGTTTTGTTTCAATTTTTTGGCATTGTTTCATCTGTGAGAAGGACACTAGAAATGAAAAGAAAAAGGAAATGGTGCTCTGTGGTGGAATATTTATATTACTCTTTACAAACAAAAATCCACTTTTTTTCCTTGTAATTTGACATCCTTATAGAGGAACCAAGTAATCTGTTTGGAACTGTTTGGATGATACCCAAGAAAAGGAGAATGTTGAATTATGGGAATCTTTAGGTAAACACATCCAAGGCAAAAAGAGCAATCAACTTGATGTAGTTGCTTCAGGTAGAGTTTAGACTGGAGGGATGAATTTTGTTAGCCTGCTTGTGGTTTTTAGTAATTACAACATAGCACGTTTCAGTGCTCCTCACACTAGCATACATAAGAATTCCCTAAAGAGCTCATTAAAATGTTGACTCTTAGGCTCTGTCCCCAGAGATTTTGCTTCAAGTCAGAGAGACCCAAACCTTGTGTTTCCTTTTTTTTTTTTTTTTTTTTTTTTTGAGATGGAGTTTCGCTCATGTTACCCAGGCTGGAGTGCAATGGCACAATCTCGGTTCACTGTAACCTCTACCTTCTGGGTTCAAGCAATTCTTCTGCCTCAGCCTCCCAAGTAGCTGGGATTACAGGCATGCGCCACCACATCTGGCTAATTTTGTATTTTTAGTAGAGGTGGAGTTTCACCATGTTCGTCAGGCTGGTCTCAAACTCCTGACCTCAGGTGATTCACCCACCTCGACCTCCCAAAGTGTTGGGATTACAGGAGTGAGCCACTGTGCCCAGCCTAACGTGTTCCCAGGTGATGCTGATGCTGCTGGTCCACGGATCACACTTTGAGTAGCACATTAGAGGCCAATAAGGTTCATACTCCCATAGCCCATGAAGGAGAACAGTGATTTCCAAACACGGATGAGCTTTAGAATCAGCACCTAATGAGTTTTTTGTGTGTTTATTTACAGAATGTAGATATAAGCCCACATCAGACTCGCTAAATCAGAGTCTCAGGAGGTGGGCCCAGGGAATATGATGGTCGGATACCCTGTGAAGTTGAAGGACCCTTGGTGGTGATCACTCTTGGTAAGCCAGCTTCTTGGTCAGGACAGATGGGACTTCAAGGCCACCACATTGAGGCGCATATGCTGAAAAGAGGCAAACTGTAAAATTCAAGCAAGAAACTGCTCAAAAAATAATGGAGGCATGTCAAAAGGACACAGGAGGCAACTAATGGCCAAAGCAGGGCTAATTCAAGGACTAAAATAAACAATGATAGTATTTCATTGTAGGCCTCAGAAAAAAGTTAAATATCCATGAGTCCATACTGACATAAATAAATAATTGAATGAGTAAAATATAAATAAAGGGAGATAATTCATCCTTAAGAAAGAATTCCAATTAATAAATGTACAAGGAACGCAGAAACTGGAAACTCACCATGAAGCGAGCTCTACCGTAATAATTGTTGCAGGCAAGATCCATTGATGGATGCTAAAATTAGTGGGTGAAAATTTGATGAGAAACAGAATAGTTGCAGAGTTTCAAAGTCTTTACCACACGATATTTCTTAGTTTCTAAGGGGAATACCATAACTTCACAACAAAGAAACGCAGCAGACACTACCTTTACCAAGAATCAAGGTGAATATCACCAAAAAGAAGACATATTCTCACGTACCCACTGATGTGATGCACCAAGAAGGAAGGTCACACCACTTTGTAATATTCGTGCCAGAAATGTTTTAGTTTGATCTAATCATGAGAAAATGCTAGGCAAACCTAAATTGAAGTACTGAACAGTAACCTTCAAAAGTATCAAAGTCATGAATGACAAAGAAAAATTTAGAAACTGTCACGGATTGAAGACTAAGAAGAAATGAAAACCACGTGCAGCATGGGATGCTGACTTGGATTCTGGACCAGAAAAAGGATATTAGTAAGAAACCCAATAAAATTTTAAAAAGGTCCACAGTATAGTTAACAGTATTGTAACAATGTTAATTTCCAGGTTTTGCTAATTGTCCTATGGTTAGACGGTAAGACGTTAACCTTAACCTTAAGGGAAGGTCAGTGAAAGATATATATTGGTAACTGTTTCTTAATTTTGCATCTTTTCTGTAAGTTTAAGATTATCTCAAATCAGAAAAATTTTAAATGTCAATGCGCTCTGCCTTGTGGAAAACCCAGTTGCCTAAGCAACTCTACGGCCTCCCTACCTGGCTATGGATAAGCGGCAAGGACGGTTTCACCCGGGAGGTTACCCTAATAGTGGGCATAGAAAGCAATACAAGTGCGAAAGTCTGTGAGCTGCAGGGGATTGGGATTTTGTCAGCTATACTCAGTACTGCCTTGTCATCCCCTTTCCCCAAACCACTACCCCATAGATGGACAAAAACAAGCATGGGAGTCCTCAAAGACTCCAGAGTCAGAATATCCTGGATTTTGGATAATAAGGGGCCCTTCTGTAACTCCTGACCAGCTTTTGGAGCTCCCCTGCTATCTGGCCTGCAGCCCTGCCCACCTGGTGGCTGGAGTCAGCATGCTTCTGCAACCTGGCAAAGCCCCTCTCCCATTTTGTGGTCTGGATGAGGGCTGTGGGCTCTGCTTTAAGGTGATCATCTGTCCCGAGGACCGACTTTAAAACTATTTCTTTAGAGAGCATTTTATTGAATACAAACTCCTTAGGCAGCAGTGTTCACATTTCCCAGTGTTGAACAAATGGTGGTTTTTAGTCACACATTCATCATTCCAGGTCTCGCTGATTCACTTCCAGTGGCCCCTTTTAGGAACCTTTTACTAATCCCACTAATAGAAAGAGCTCATTCCACGCATTTGGTTATTTCCCATTCACATGGTCAGGCTTACATTTTATTTAACTTTCTTTTCATGTAAGAAGGTGAAAAAGTGCTAATCCATATTTTCCAAGCTCTTGGATCATTTGTTGGTCATTCTGGAAGCAGCGTGGTGGTGAAATAGGAGAGTTCCCCAAACCCCTTCGCCTGATGTTTGACAGGGGTGTGGCTCATCTGTTTGGTCACCATCACTGCTCAAACCCCTTACGGGATGGGGAGCAGGCAGCTGGACAAGTGCAGGAACCCAAGTGGGCGTGTGTTACAGTGTGCCCTTTTAGCCTTTCTGTCCACGGGTAGCTTGAGTGTTAACCAGCTCAGTGGACCCTCTGCCTTTCTGTAAGGACAGAGGGCCAGTGTGACAGCTTTCTGTATCCCAAACTCCTGTCCAGCATCCTGGAAGAATCAGGTCGCACATGGACCTGAAGGATGAATGCAGGGGTTTTATTGCGGTAAAGGTGGCTCTCAGGGGGATGGATGTGGAACCAGAAGTGGGGATGGAGTAGGAAGATAATCTTACCATGGAGTTTGGCCATCCAGGAGCCAAACTCCTCTCTGACCACCCCCAGCTGAACTCCTCTCAGCGTTCAGGTGCTCCTCTTCTCTCTTTCTGTGCCACATTGTTCTGCTGTTTATCTGCTTGTCTTCTCGTCTGCTTATCTGCTCCTGGAGCTTGGAGTTCGGGGTTTATATGCATGTAGGATCGGGGGTGGTGGCAGACCAAAAGGTCACTTTTTGGGCAGGAAAACAGAAATGCCTGTTCCCATTTAGGGCTGCAGGTCTCCAAGCTTAAGGGTAGGGCTTTTGCCGGGGAACCATCCTCTTCTACCCAGTGTTTCCCTGTTTTGTCCATATTAGTGGGAACTAGCAGAAACTGCAGAGAGAGATTACATTGAGTTTGGTTTCTGGTTGTGATGTTTATTAATCTGACCTTGCACAAGTCTTTTTAGGCTTTTGAGTCTCAATGTCCCTGACTACAAAAAGACATGAATAATACATGTAATCTTGGATTACATGAAATAATGTCTCTGTAGAATTAGAAAATAAATTTCTCATTTGTCAGATAAAATAAAAATGATCCAAAACTCACCCAGCCTTAGTGAAGAAGGGAATGTACAAGTAAAAAGAGTCTTGCACAGAATGGAAGCTGCCTCTAGACCCATACATATTTTATTTGGCCAGGATTGGCCTTTCTTTGGACTGAAAAGGAAAGGAACTAAACCAAGAGCCAGGTCTCATTAAGACTAAATTTAATTATGTCCTGTTTAGATATCAAAGATAAACTTCCTTCTGTTGCTAACTTGTTTTTACTAAGATTGTCTTTAAATTTCTGTTGGGTAACCTTTAACCTTAGCTGACTGGAAGTCATTAATGACATTTTTGGTAAGAAATGCAGTGGAGCACATAAAGTTTATGTTTGAATAATTCTTAGTTGTAAATTATATCACCCATGTTGTGGGGGTGGTAGGTTTTTGTTTGCATATTTTTATTTATTTTTCCGTCCTCTTTATGTACATTGAAAAGCTCCAGGTGAAGAAAAAAAACATTGAATCCCTTTTCCTCCCAGCAGCTATTGATTTTTAGAGTAAAGAAGTGACTTTGGCTTGTTTTTGACTCAAATCTAGCATGAAGCTTGGTTTCTTTGAAGACACACTTTAAACATGATATTCAATAAAGATGAGTCATCTTTCCCTGGATCTTTATAGTTTGTCCTCCATAAACATCACCTTATTTGTATTTGAAGCTTTATTATCTGCACTAAATTCACTACAGATTGTTTCCATTTTTCTCTCTTAAAGACCTGACATTATCCTCGGGTGCAATTAGGTAGCTTTATTTTAGAACAGTGGTTTCAGAATCTCTAAGTATTTTTTACACTAAAATGATTTACTGAACCTCCATATGATAGTGGCAGAATCCCACATTATGAAAATACTTTAGCAATAAGCTACTATACATTCAACATTGTTTTTAGCTGTAAACCCTTGATTATCTTATAGGAGCCTGATTGATGTGGTAGTGAGGTGTGGGGTGGGGGACACATTCTACAGTCCTTTGATTAAGTCTCAGCTTGTGGTGAGCCTGTGTCCCTGGGCTGTGACCTTTACAAGTGCTTCTTAGCTCTCCCCCATGCTCCTCCCTTAGAGGAACCTAGAAGATTGGAGTTGAGTATTTTTCTTCCCCAGGTTGATTAGGCTCTGGCAAAACCCAATTAGGCTAGGCCCTGGTAAAATAGTTTCCCTTGAAGGCAAGCTTTTGTTAAAGAGAACAAAGCCTCTAGTATATTGCAAAATAGTTCTCCCATGCGGTTGTATGTGATGGCTCATGCCTGTAATCCCAGCACTTGGGGAGACTGAGGCAGGAGGATCCATTCTTGAGGCCAGGAGTTCAAGACCAGCCTTATTGGGCAACATGGCAAAATCCTGTCTTTACCAAAAATACAAAAATAGTCTTATAACCTGGCCTCAAAATAAATAAATAAATAAAAATTAAAAGATAAAATTTTAAAAAAATAGTTCCCTCACCCACACATGAGGGGAAGTTTCTCTCTGACCTTCACCTGAGAGTTTGATGAGACTCTTGGAGGTAAGACTCAAGAAAAGTGTGGGAACCCTCCTAAGACTGGGTCCCCCAGAGTTTTTAACTCCCAAGCTCATTCACATTGAGGCTACAGCAATTTGTCAATTACCGTTTGTGTTCCTACTGGTATTGCCTCCAGTGCTGGCCTTTTATTCCTGGGCTTCTGTTCTTGGTAAGTTGTGATTCTCTACATCCTCCTGTCTTGCAAATTTTCTGGGAGATGATTTGCCCTGTGACCTCAATTCTCTGATGGATCTAAGAAGAACTGTTTTGTTTTGTTATTTATTTTTATTATTTACTAATATTGTTAAATCGAGATGAGGTCTCACTGTGTTGCCTAGGGTGATCTTAAACTCCTGGGCTCAAGTGACCTCCACACCTTGACCTCCCAAAGTGCTGGAATTACAGGCATGAGCCACCGTGCCTGGTCAGAAGAATTGTTGATTTTTTGGTTTGTTCAGCTTGTTTCTTGTTGTGAGGATGAGAATGATGACTTCCAAGCTCTTTTCATATTGAACTAGAAACCAGAAGTGTCTCGATACTGCTTTTAAATGAATTTGGATGGTAATACTTATAAGAGCATCTGCTTATATTTTTTAACTTGTGGTTTTCATTATGTACAGTTTGTATTATTTAATATTAATTTACAGATAAAATCCAATACACCTATGGACTCGTAGATTTCTTGCAATTACCGAAGGAGTTAAAAGCATTACACCCCAAAATATCTTGCTCTGGCATATTGATTATTTTGAGTTAAAGGCACTTGAACAATAGCAGGTGCAAGAAGATCACTCTGACCTTTCTTCAGTTTCTTAAAAGCAGGAGATGAAATTCCCATGTGAAAGACGTCCTCCCTATGACAGAAGGGAAGCATTATTCTTATCTTCAAGGATAAGAAGTTGAGGCTGAAGGAAATCTGTACAGTCTTAGCCCATTCTGAGTTGCTATAAAGGAATGCCTGAAGCTGAGTAATTTATAAAGAAAGAGGTTTATTTGGCTCTTGATTCTGCAGACTGTAGAAGAAACATGATGCCAGCATCTTCTTCTGGTGAGGCCCTCAGGCTGCTTCCACTCATGCTGGAAGGTGAAGGGGAACTGGCATGTGCAGAGATCACATGGTGAGAGAGGAAGCAAGAGAGAAGGGGAAAGTGCCTGGCTCCTTCTAACAGCCAGCTCTTGTGGATATTAATCGAGTGAGAACTAACTTGTACCCCCCCAACCACCTTTCAGGGAGGGCATTAATCTATTTACAAGAGACCCACCCCTGTGACCAAAACACCTCCCATCAGGCTCCACCTCCAACACTGGGGACCAAATTTCTACATGAGATTTGGTGAAAATAAACCATATCCAAACTATAGCACAAATCTAATTTCACTAACCCTTATCTTCCTGGCCATTTCACCCAAGTAACTACCCTAGTCCAAGCCCCTTGCTTTCTCTCATTTTCATAATTTACTACTCTTTGTTCCATTCAGTATGTAAGTGTTCAACCCTAACTGCATCTTTGGGCCTTCATTTTCTTATGAGGGCTCCTGTGCCACATAAAACATGGATTAAATAAATTTGTATGCTTTTCTCCTGTTGATCTGTCTTATGTCAATTTAATTCTCAGTACCCCACAACTGAAAAAATCTCTAAGAGGGTAGAGGTAAAATTTTGCCTCCCCTGAGTTACCCCACATGCTAGGGGAACCACTGTTTTAAAGTACACTAAAAGCTCATAATTTTGAATCAATTGCGAGGAAAGCATCCAATCAGTAAATTCTGAAAAGAGATGACCTCAATGTGAATACAATTCTATGTCTTTGGTCTCCAAAGACATCCATCCTTTTTGACTCTAACTTACCACAACCCCACATGGCAATCTGCACAATTGTGTGGGCTAAATTACATCCCCTGCAAAATTCATATGTTCAAGTCCTGTCAAAATGTGACTGTATTTGGAAAAGGAATCTTCCAAGGGCAATTAAGTTAACATGAGGAGGCCATTAGGATGGGTCTTAATCCAGTATGATTGGCATCCTTATTAAGAAGAAGAGATAAGGACATAGACACAGAGGAACGACCATGTGAAGACAGAGGGAGAAACTGGTCATCTACAAGTCCAGGACAGAAGAAACCTGAAACCTGGAAGAAACCAGCCTGTTGACACCTTGACTACAGCCTTTAGAACTGTGAGGAAATAAATTTCTGCTGTTGAAACCACCTGGTCTGTGATACTGTGTTATGTTAGCCCTGGCAAACTAATACATCAACCCTTCCTCTTTCCTTCTTACATTCAGCAAATATGCATTAAATATGTCCCTACATCAGGCACTGGGCCACAGGTTGAAGCTAGAGGGATGAATTTGCAGACACAGTCCCTGCCCACATGGAGCTTCCAGTTTATCAGGGAAGGTCTTTTAAAGACTTAGTATAGGACTGGGATGGCATTCCCTAAAGAAAGAAAAGGAGAAAAGAGGGGGAAAAGGCCTAGTCATCCGTGTACCTTTTTCCTAGAAATTTCTCCTAAGGAAAACAAAGGATGCATTATTTAGCTGCAAAGAAGTGCTTTGTAAGGGTTGTCTTTTTTATTTGTCACTTGTTTCATTTATTTATTTTCCTAAGGCTGTAGTTTTAATTGCCACAAATTGGGAACGAACCAAATGTTCAATCACTGAGGACTGGTGAAATAAGTTATAATCAGTACAACAGCCTTCTATGGAATAATTACAAATGAGATTTTAGGAGAAAACTGAATAACGTGGAAAGATGCTCTCCAAATGCTCTTTTACACACACGCGATTTTAAAAAGTCTTCCCTTTATAGCTATAATTCGATATTTGTTTAAAAAAAGCATATGCATATGTGTCATGTTATCTCTTGGTAGAGAAATTACAGGGGCTTTTTACTTTATTTTTGCTTATCAATACATTTTTAAGATTTTGTACAATAAACAAAAGCTCCCTCCCTTCCACAGAGGGCAGTGCTGGCTAATCAGAACTGCATTTTTAGAGTTAATTGTGGCCTCCTGACAGCTGTATGCTGGTAAATATCTTATAACTGTATCTTTGAGTGTAGTTCCACCATGAGCATTGGTTGATGTTTTCATTTACTTTAATAAGTAAGGCAAAATAAAGATAATGAAAAAGTATATTGGAGCTTCACTCATTCACCAATGATGTGAATGACTTCCTTGTACTGAATCAAATAATAGTTTTTGAAAACTAGAATATTCTCTTGGTGTTTGTATTATTCACATTTTAACAACTGTAGACACATGTTTAATCTGCATTAACATTTTTCTTCAACATCTTCGTAAAAAATAATTTCAACTTTTATTTTAGATTCCGAAGGTACACATGCAGGTTTGTTACATGGGCATGTTGCCTGATGCTTAGGTTTGGGATACGAATGATCCTGTCACACAGATGGTGAACATAATGCCCTATAGGTAGTTTTTCAGCCCTTGCCCCCCTCTCTCTCTCTCCCTTCTCATAGTCCCCATTGTTTATTGTTCCCATCTTTATGTCCATGTGTAACTCATGTCTAGCTCCCAATTACAAGTTACATGCAGTATTGGTTTTCCGTTCTTGCATTAATTTGCCTAGGATAATGGACTCCAGCTGCATCCATGTTGCTGCAAAGAACATAATTTCATTCTTTTTATGACTACATAGCATTCCATGGTTCAACCATTCTTAAGTTTACACAATCAAAAAGATAATAAATCAAGCCCTGACTCTCAATATTTGTAATTCCACAGTGTAAAAACTCCAACCACAGCTGATTTCATGGCTGACGCCACCGAATGTGGAGTTGGGAGAGACATGCAGCAGTACATGATTATGTGATATTTCCCCCAGACAGGCACAAAATAACCTCAAGAACAGCAGCAAAGTGTAGTAAGACAATTAGGAATTGATGGCTTTTGAGTATTTATTACCTTTGTTTTCAATATATAATTTTTATATAATTTATACGATAATGGCATATAATTTAAGCTTGAATAATGGCTGTGTTTGACCACCAGATTGCAAAATTCCTGAACTGTAACAGTCAGCTCTCACAAGATAGTTCCTGCACCCCTCTGCCTGGAGGTCTACTGGGAGAGGGTAGAGCCTACTGAAAGCACAGCTACATTAAACTGAAAACCATAAGCCTCAACCCTAGCTGCTGATCAGAATGGAGGAACATTCTTGATGAAATGTCAACTTCACTTCCTCACCCTGTAGTTCCCTCATCTTGTAGGGTCACATCATCATCACACCCTTACCAACCCCCCAACATCAGTATGAATCTCATTTTTGTCTTTTTTTGTATACGATTATCAAGCTTATTTATATCACTACCATCTACAGAGCTCATGAAAGCAAAGAATATTTATTCTTGTCTTTCCTCCCTTGCCAGACAGGTGAGTCCAGAGCTGGAAATCTGGCTTGGACTTGTTTAGAGCAACAGGGCAGAGACCCTGCACCTGCAGGGAATGGAACAAACGAGAACTGAAGAAAGTGCCTGGACAAAGAGAGGCTGGAGCAGGAATCCAGAGGAAACCCAAAGCATCCACAGATTTGAAGCTGAGCACCTGCTTCAACCAGGGCTGCCCACAGCAAGCAGAAGTGTCCTTGAGGCTATCACATATAAGCAGTGTAAATAAAAGTTCAAGGGAGACATTAGCCTATTAAAAGAACAATATGATTAAGGAGGTCACAATAACCATTCAGAGACAAGCAATATAAGGGAAAGCAATTTGATGGGGTGTTGCAGGAAGTCAGGGCCCCAAACAGAGGGACTGGCTGGAACTGAGGAAGAAGAACATAAATTGTGAAGATTTCATGGACATTTATCAATTCCCAAAATTAATACTTTTATAATTTATTATGCCTGTCTTTACTGCAATCTCTGAACATAAATTGTGAAGATTTCATGGACATTTATCACTTCCCTAATAATACTCTTATAATTTCTTATGCCTGTCTTTAATCTCTTAATCCTGTTATCTTCATAAGCTGAAAATGTACGTCACCTCTGGACCACTATTGTACAAATTGATTGTAGAACATGTGTGTTTGAACAATATGAAATCAGTGCACCCTGATATAGAACAGAATAACAGCAATTTTCAGGGAACAAGGGAAGATAACCATAAGGCCTGACTGCCTGTGGGGTCGGGCAGAATAGAGCCATATTTTTCTTCTTGCATAAAGCCTATAGATGGGCGTGCAAGTAGGAAAAATATCACTGAATTCTTTTCCCAGCAAGGAGTAACCCTGGGGAAGGAATGCATTCCTGGGGGTAGGTCTATAGACAGCCGCTCTGGGAGTGTCTGTCTTCTGTGGTTGACATAAGGACTGAAATGCACCCTGGTCTCCTGCAGTACCCTCAGGCTTACTAGGATTGGGAAATTCCAGCCTGGTAAATTCTAGTCAGACCGGTTCTCTGCTCTTCAACCCTGTTTCCTGTTAAGATGTTTATCAAGGCAATGTGTGCACAGTGAGACATAGACCCTCATCAGTAATTCTAATTTTGCCTTGCCTTGTGATCTTTATTGCCCTTTGAAGCATGTGATCTTTGTGACTTACTCCCTGTTCGTACACCCCCTCCCCTTTTAAAAACCCTAATAAAAACTTGCTGGTTTTGCGGCTCGGGGTTGTCATCACAGTCCTACCAGCTACTCGGGAGGCTGAGGCAGGAGAATTGCTTGAACCCAGGAGGCAGAGTTTGCAAAGAGCCAAGATCATGCCATTGCACTCCAACCTGGGCAACGAGAGCAAAACTCTGTCTCAAAACAAAACAAAACAAAAAGCATTGCCTTGCTTTATATGTTGGTTTTGAAATGTCTGATGCTAGTCTAATTCTTATAACTTATATATATATTTGTTATAACTTATAACAAACAACTTTGTAAGTTATTTGATATTTTTTCCTGGAGGCTTGAGAGTTTCTTTCTTTCTTTCTTTTTTTTTTTTTTTTTTTTTTTTTTTTTTTGAAATCTAATAGTTTTACTGGGCTTTGCCTTGGAGTATGATCCTTCTGGGTAAATTTTTCCTGGTACTCAGTGATCTCTCAGAACGTGTAGACATAGGTCTTTTCCCACCGTATAAAGTTATCTTGAATTATAGTTTTAGATATTGGCTCTGTCTCATTATTCTGTTCTTCAGGAACTCTGATAACACAAAAATTATTATTATTATTATTATTATTGGCCTGTCTTCCATGTCTGTTACTCTTCTTCTGGCCCTTTTTTCTTCTTCACGTATGCCTTTCTTATTCTCCTCATAGTTTGCCTACTTTTCTTCAATGCCCCTTATTAACTTTTGAATCTATTCTATTAACTTTTAATTTGAGCCTATTCTCATTTTATCAGAGGAGAATTTTTCTCAGTTGATATAATCGAAATTCCATTTCCTGGCTTTTGTTATAGCTGCATATGGACTTTACTTTCCATTTGTTAATTTTTATGGTATGAAGATGTTTTCAAACTTTTTGGTTTAATGGCATCATCTTATGTTGGTATTGCTAAGGGAGGAGACCACCCCTCATATTGTCTTATGCCCAATTTCTGCCTCCAAAGGAAGAAGAAGTAAAAACTAAAAGGCAGAAATGAAATCCGCAGGCAGATAGTGCAGCACCATACTCTGGGCCTGGTAGTTAAAGATCAACCCCTGACCTAATCGGTTATGTTATCTATACATTACAGACATTGTATGGAAAAGCACTGTAAAGATCCCTGTCCTGTTCTGTTCCATTCTAATTACCGGTGCATGCAGCCCCCAGTCACATACCTACTGCTTGCTCAAATTGATCATGACCCTCTCACGTGGACCCCCTTAAGAGTTGTGAGCCCTTAAAAGGGACAGGAATTGCTCACTTGGGGAGCTCGGCTCTTGAGACAGGAGTCTTGCTGATGCTCCCGGCTGAATAAACCCCTTCCTTCTTTAACTCAGTGTCTGAGGGGTTTTGTCTGTGGCTCTTCCTGCTACATTGCAAAGTCCGGGTCTTTGGCAGGATATTTTGGTTTGATTTGCTGGGATAGAGAGAGTTGTGAATCTTCTGCTTTTATGTTTCCCTTATATCTTGCAGGAACCTGAAATTTCCATCTTTTCTTTTTTAACTCTTCCTACCTAATGCCAAAGAGTGTTTTTTTTTATTATTATTATTTTTAATTTTCTTCTTTGTTTCTTTTTTTCTTTCTCAGAACTTTTGGGTTTCAACAATTGTCCCCTTTAAATTGCCCAGACTTCCAAGTTCCTTCCTGAAGTCCATGCTCTGATCTCAGACTAGGGTGGACCTAGACTTTCTGGTGTTAAATCAAACTCAGGATCCTTCACAAGCTTCCCTATGTTGCCTTCCCTGCAGTTCTCTGGGGTTGCTTTTGTTTGCCCCAAGGGCTAGGGTGTGGTGAGGGAATGAGAAATTGTGTTCTGAGATCTGATTGTTCCCTATTCATAATTATTTTGAAGTTTGGACATTCTGTCTTTAGGTTATGCTGAAAGTGCAGCTTGCATGTAAATTCACTTTTTGTCCTTTGTTTTGATCCATGAAGAGGCAGGTGGCTATGCTGCTGCTGTTGCCTGAGCCTACCCTGAAGCCTTTTAACCTCACTTTTGTTAAAAATTGTAGCAGAAGTGCAGTTTGCCTACCAGATTCCATTTTTCTCTCATTCTTCCTTGATAACAAAACCCCAGTTTGCACAGGAGGAATCAGATATGCAGCTTTGGCATTTTAAAATCTAATTTATAGGCTCCTGTGATCAAGTAGCACAGTTTAGTCAAACAGACATAAGCAGAAATCAATGGGGTGAGGTTTGTGGAAAAGTCTGAGTGTCTGTGGAAATGGTCAGACTCAGCTAGCAAAGCCCTTTGCCCTTTTCCTTCCCTCGTTTTTCTTCCTGGATCACACAGACATAACACCTGGAGAGGCAGAAGTTATTTTGTGGCCATAAGGATGAAAGCTAAAAGCTAAGGATGATGGAACAGAAAAATAGTAGGAACCTGAATACTGAGGAACTGGGTCAGCTCTGGATTTCCTCTTCCCAGATTTCTAGTAATATAAGAAATATAAACCTCTTTCTTAATTAAGGCCCGATGTTTTAGGTCTCTGTTCAGGGCTGTATATACAATCAATACTTTGATTTACTGAGGCATTTTCTCCTTTGCATTGACAAGATTATTTCCACAGCTCAACTTGTCTAGGGCCCCACTAACCTACTACACATGCTATTCCTTATGTCTCAGTTACATGTTAAAAGGCTCAAGATTTACATCAATAGAGGGGTACAGAGAAGACATTCCTGTAGGTATCTTTCTCCAGTAGTGTATACAGATGTTGGAAATAAATTTTCGGTGCCACACAAGAAATAGCACTCAAACATAAATTTTATTTTCTCAGCAAGGCAATTTTACTTCTATAGAAGGGTGCGTCTCATGGATGGAGCAATGGTGAGAGCACACCTGAACAAGGGAAGAGAAGGGATTCTTATCCCCGACGCAGGTACCCCCTACTGCTACGTTGTTCCCCTGTTGGCTAGGATTGGACCACATAGTCTAAGCTAATTCCGATTGGAATTATATCTCTACTTCCTAGAACAAAGAAACCCCCAGTAATGATCTGTGAACCATAAATCTTGTGATTCAGTTCTATGATTATCATTTTTCTCCAGCTAAACCATATATACCCTTTATGATTTAATTTTGAACTCAAGTGGCCTACTCTTGCTGCTTAGCTACGGATAGGAGTTTGGGTATGTGCTAAAATATTACTTTAATGATTGTTTGAATCTCTCATCTACTCTCACCTCATAGGAAGTTATGGCCTCTTTGGATGGGTGCTCTGCAGCTGCCACCAGTTGTCAACCAGCCATGATGAAGACTGTTTTATTGATTGGCCACCAGTCAGGCTAATGTTATTTGTATTTCCAGCAGAAGGAAGAAATGTCATTTTATTTTATATATGCATACATACATACATATATGTGTGTGTGTATATATGTATGTACACATACACACACATATATATTTTATATACATATTGTGTATATATATATAGAGAGAGAGAGAGATGGAGTAAGCTCATTCAATATTTGTCTCCCTGTGCCTGGCTTACTTCACTTAACATAATGTCCCTAGCTTCATCCATGCTGCTTCAAATGACAGAATTTCCTGAGTTTTAAAAGCTGAATAGTATTCCATCATGTATATACAACACATTTACAAAATCTGTACATTCATTGTTGGATGCTCAGGTTGTTTCCATGTCTTAGCTATTGTAAAAAATGCTGCAATAAGCATAGGAGTGCAGACATCTCTTCAGCATACTGATTTCAATTCCTTTGAGTATATACCCACTAGTGGGCTTGCTGGATCATATGGTGGTTTTATTTTTAGTTTTTTGAGGAACCTCCATATTGTTGTCCAAAATGGCTATACTAATTTACAATACCTGCATATCAGAGTTCTTTCTCTCCACATCCTCACCAACACTTGTTTTGGTAATAACAAATTTAATAGGTGTCAAATGATATCTCATTTTGTGTTAATTTGCATTTCTCTGATGATTAGAGATGTTAAGCATTTTTTAATTTATCTGTTGGCCATTTGTACGTCTTCTTTCGAGAGACATCTGTTTGAGTCTCTTGCCCATTTTAAAATTGAAGTCTGTTTTCTTGTTTTTGAGTAGTTTGAGTTCCTTGTATATTTTGGATATTAACACCTTATCTGATGTATAATTTGCAAATATTTTCTCCATCTGTGGGTTGCCTCTTTGCTCTATTGTTTCTTTTGTTGTGAAGAAGCTTTTTAGTTTTATGCAATCCCATTTGTTGAGTTGTTTGATTTCATTGCCAAGGCTTAGATTTAAAAAAAAAATATTTAGAGACAGGTCTTGCTCTCACCCAGGCTAGAGTGCAGTGGCACAATCAGAGCTCACAGCAGCCTTCGACTCCTGGGCTCAAGTGATTCTCCCACGTTAGCCTTCTGGGCAGCTGGAACTAAAGGCTCATGCCACTGCTAAAATTTAACAAATTTTAGCACAGCTAAAAATTGCTTAAATTTGTAAATTTTACACAGATTTTAAAGAAAAATAACCATGACCTAAAATTTTCATATTCTAGGATCTCCAGTGTTGCTCAAAAGGAACATTTCCATAATTTGAACTACCTGCAAAAATATTGACAATTATAATGTAATTTATGAAATCTAACATATTATACTTGAACTTTCAGCTCAGTGAAAAAATGTTGTTTACTATCAATATTTACACATGGAAATTTAGTTTGCTAAATTTATGAAGTTTTAATTAATGTTATCTTAGTAATGTGTGAATATTTGGAGATGTCAATTGCCTGAAGGTTTATAAATTTGATTTTAGACAAAGTACAAATAGTGAACATTCTTTTCCTCACACAGAAGTTCTCTTGGGCATTAAATAAATATTCAAGTAAAGAAATAGGCATTAAAAAAATTAAGGTTTTCTTAAATGTCTTAAACACTAAAAAATAAAGAAATGAAACCAACATTGCAATGATTGCAAAACTGATCGGTTCACTTGTTTATAAAAGTATTTGTATAGTGTATTTATTTTTAAATTTTATTTATTTATATTTCTATTCTTTTTCAGGCTAACCTCTCAAGCTCTTGAAGGTTATAAGAGGGGTTGACAGTCCATGATTCAGGGCTTGAGATAAAAGGCATGAACGTCTCTCTCAAGATGAGTTATTTGAGTCTGTCATCCAATTGGATGAAGTTTGTTAATAGTTATACTTCTAACATTGCCTCAGGAGCTACAAAATGCTAACATTGTTGACTTTGATCCATAGAGATGTTTTGATTTTTTGTGATGTAGACGCTCCTGCAAAATGACTTATCTTCATAGGAAGGATGATAAAAAATCTAATTCCCTGCCATGTTTTGGGAGTCTTTTTTTTTTTTTTTTTTTTAAAGCACAGCTTAATAGCTTTTCTTTACAACTGTTGTTCTGAGTATCTTTTCTTTATCGTATATTGTAGGATAAGTTTATTTTGCAGCTACTTGTTTTGCGTCATCCTAGTCTTTGTTAAATCTAAAGACCTTGAACAAATTTCTTTCTCATCAACCACTGAAACCCTTAAGATTTTGTCACCTTTATGTATCACTACTATAAATAATTATGATTATGAATAATTGATATCTGATAATTATATGAATATATACATCATTCAAAGATAAAGTTTTTATTCTTTAGGAATTTTCAAACTAAAATAACCAAAATAGATTGGAATGTATCTATAAGTTAATGCTTTTTTTTTTTTTTTTTTTTTTAGCTCTTAACATATTTAGGCCTCAGTTGCTCCCTTAGAGGATTATAATACTTCTTCCATCTATTGGTTTTATTTTTTTTGGTTGTTATAAAAATAACTTGAACTATAGGTTGTGAAGGTTATTTGTAAACTACTGTCTATATGATTGTATTTGATATAATAACTATTCTTGATATAGCACACACTGATAATGTAATAAACCAATAAATCTAAGCACACAAGTCATAAGGGGTAATTACATCTCTTTTTATCTGTGTGTCTATGGTGAAACATGAATGCAGAAGAGAAAGAGAAGAGGCAATGTTTCTTAGAATAATAGTTTATCATTATCCTTAGGATATCCCTAGCAAGTTGCAATGAAAGTGAAGACAGGTAACACGGTAAAAACTTAAACACATTTCAGAGAAGAGAAAACAAGATACAAATTTGGAGAAATATGAATTCTCAATAAATACTTATTTCATGAGTGAAGAAATTAATTGGATAGGAGAGTAGAAAGTCAGCCGCTCTTTTTCTCTTACTATTTATATGGGAAACCTCAGGAAAGATAAGCACCATGAGTTGGTAGAAGTGGGCATCTTAGTAAGGAGAGCATACTTGACTTTGAAAGAGACAAAAAGTATTCTTGCAATGTTAGCAGGTCTGCAGAGAGGAAGACAAATGTAGATCCTTCTCAAAGCTATTGATTTTATATTCTTTATCTCTGAATCAGTTGAGCCTCTCATTTTAGTCATTCTCCCTTTTCAAGCTGTTTAAAGTTTGAAATTAGCATCATACATCGGAACAAACTCTCTTGCTAAGTCATAGCTCTCCTTTATGTGTTCAATGATTGTATTTTTATCCATGAATCACCAGTTCTCTAGATGACATACCTTCCTTCCTCCACTCCTTGCTAAGTAAATTTATTTATTTCACCATTTGTTCTCTTCAGTCTAAATGTCAAGCACATTCCCATAATTACTGAGGATTTGTGATTTTTAAATAATGACCCCAAAAGGCTGCTGAGATCTCCCTATCCAAGCACACCTCGTTTAATCGTGCTTTGCTTTATTACCCTTCACAGAGATTGCATTTTTTACAAGTGGAAGATTTTTGGCAACACTTCATTGAGCAAGTCCATCAGTACCATTTTTCTTTCTTTTTTTAAAAAATAAAGTTCTTTTCTTTGTATTTTTGCAATATCATTCAATACAAAAGCAGTAGAAACATAACAGTCTTAATAAGTTTACAGTGGAATATTTGAACAAAAAATCTGTACACATAATTTGCAGCAATTTTATGTAGTAAATCCACTGATTGTTAAAAAAGGTTCTTTACAAATCGCTCTGCTGCATTAACTCTTGGAGTATTATAGATAAAGAATGCATCTAGCTCTATTTACAAATGTTAGCAGCAGAACATACCCAAGTCATACAGCATCAAAGCATGTTAGCAGTGGCAAATCCATATGGGTCTTCAGCAGCCTCAATTCTTGCCTCCTCAGAAGAAATAGTTCGACTGAGGGGCATGAGGCAGAAGGACAGACTGAGGCAAGTTTTAGAGTGGGAGTGAAATTTATTAAAAAGCTTTAGCACAGGAATGAAAGGAAGTAAAGTACACTTGGAAGAAGGCCAAGTGGGCAACTGGAGAGATCAAGTATGCTGTTAGACCTTTGACTTGGGATTTTCTATGTTGGCATACTTCCTGGGTCTTGCGTCTCTTCACCCTTGGGGTGTGCTGTCCACATGCGCAGTGGCCTGCCAGCACTTGGGAGGTGAGCATGTGCATTGTGTTTATTGGAGTTGTACGCATGTTCACTTGCATTCTTCCCTTACTAGTTGAATGTCCTTTGGAGGTCATATGCCAGTTAAATTCCACCATTTTGTCTCTTAATAAACATGCTTGAGCCCAACTGCCAACTCCTGAGATCTTATCAGGAAGCTGCTGATCACTAGGCTCAGGTTTTTCTATCTATTGGGAAACTGCCTTTCCCTGGCCCTGGCTGTGACTAATTATTATTTAGAGAGACAGTTAACAACCTCCTGAGCATCACGTGATGGTCGCCTGACATTCCTGGTGTGTGTGTGCCGGGGGAGGACCCTCTCTTGTCCTGCTCATGACTGACTAGCTACCTACTGTAACACAGGTACCAAATGAAGAACGTAAACGTTCATAAAACCCATCAGTTTAACAGCTCAACTTAACATGTTTGTTCAGAGCACTGTCTGACACACTGATAAAAGGCCAAAAATTAAGTTTCCATAGAGATAGTAAAGGTGTCTGACACTGCTTTGCCAGACACCTGTAAAGAAAGATTACTCTCAGTTGGTCCCATGAATTACATGGTTAAATCCAAAACAACCCATCTGAAAAGTGGCAACTTAAAATACTTGTGGAAAACCCATTTCAGTATACTTGTCAGTTTGCCTTGGAGCATGGTAGGGGATTAAGCAAAGTTTGCCACAAGCCTGCTTTAAGTTTGAGCTTCCTTGGATTTAGCCCCATTTACAATTTAAAACATGCAAAATACACTCACTATCCATAAAATTAATGTTCCTTAAGAAAATAAGGCTAGACTAACAGTTTATTGTGAGATGATGAAAGAAGCCTCCAGGTGCAAGTGCGCACACGTGCTAGGCACCTACCTGATCAGCCTTCCATCAGACCTGGGAGGAGCTGTTTCTCTTGGTGGCCACAGGTGGCGCAGTTAGCTCATGACCCATGAGTCTCTCATGGGTTCAGTGAAACTTCAAATCGAACTCGTCCTGCACTCTGCAGTCCACGCGTGTAACTTTGGTGGGTGCCAGGGTGCGTTTCAAAGTCGTCCTGCAAGCTTGACTGGGGCTCGGGGCTGCTCTCTGCGGATTCGAGGTCTGCAGGGTGGGTATCTTGACAAATCACATCCTCCTTCAGCTGGAGGATTCCAGAAATGCAGAGCCACTTCCAGAGTCTGATTTTCTGGTTCACGGCTGTGCTTCTTAAATATACTGGGGGTCTGGATTGAATGGCAGGTGACCGCAGGTGTCTTGAGACCTCTTTAATGTGGTACCACAGGCAATCGTGTCCGCTTCCTCCTCGGGACGCTCCCCTCTGCAGAAGTCGTCGGCACTGTGGATGCAGGTTCCTTTCCATCAGAACTTCCCGGTGAAGATTTTCTCTCTTCCGAAGTCCTGGGTGAGTTTTCTTTTATTTTGCCATTTCTTTGTCAAATTCTGGTTCTCATTATATCTTCCACTGCCCTCGTCCCGTCTGAACAACTAGAACAGAGCTCAGGGCCTTCGGGAGGGGCGAAGCCCTAGGGCTGCGGGCGGCCAGGCCGGGCCTCGCCTTTCTGGGCCCCGGGCTTCCGGCGCCGCGGTGTGCTCCGGCATCCAAGGCGCCACCTTGCGGGGACAGCGGGCACGGACTTCGCGGGCCCGGTGCCATTTTTCCAAGAGCATGTGCTCACTTTGTCACATTTTGGTAATTCTCGCAATATTTCACATTTCCCACCATTATTTTATCTGTGTCACTTTAATCAAAAGCTAGAAATGATTAAGCTTGGTGAGGAGGGCATGTTGGAAGCCAAGTTAGGCCAAAAGCTAGGCCCATTGCACCAAACAGCCAAGTTGTGAATGCAAAAGAAAAGTTCTTGAAGGAAACTAAAAATGCTACTCTAGTGAGTACCAGAATGATAAGAAAGTGAAGCAGGTTTATTGCTGATATGGAGAAGGTTTGAGTGTTCTGGGGAGACTATCAAACCACCCATAACATTCCCTTCAGCCAAAGTCTAATCCAGAGCAAGGCCCTAACTCTCTTCAATTCTATGAAGGCTGAGAGACGTGAGGAAGCTGCAGAAGAAAAGTTTGAAGCTACTAGAGGTGGGTTCATGAGGGTTAAGGAAAGAAGCCATCTCCATAACATAAAAGTGCAAGGTGAAGCAGCAGTGCTGAGGGAGAAGCTGCAACAAGCTATCCAGAAGATCTAGTTAAGATCATTGATGAAGGTGGCTACCCTAAACAACAAATTTTCAATTTAGAAAATATAGCCTTCTGTTGGAAGAAGATGCCATCTAAAACCTTCAGAGTTAGAGAGGAGGAGCCAATGGCTTCAAGGCTCCAAAGAACAAGCTGACTCTCTGGTGAAGAGCTAACACAGCTGGTTACTTTAAGTTGAAGCCAAGGTTCACATATTATTCTGAAAATCCTAGGGCCCTTAAAAATTACACTAAATCTACTCTGCTTGTGCTTTATAAATAGAACAGCAATGCTCGGATGATAGCACATCTGTTTACATCATGGTTAACTGAATATTTTAAGCCCACTATTGAGATCTACTGCTCAGAAAAAAAGTAGTTCTTTCAAAATATTACTGCTGATTGACAGTGCACCTAGTCTCCCAAGAGCTCTAAGGGAGATGTACAAGGAGATTAATGTGATTTTCATGCCTGCTAACAACATCCATTCTGCAGTCCATGGATTCAGGAGTAGCTTTGACTCTCCAGTCTTATTTGAGAAATACATGTTATAAGGCTGTAGCTGCTATAGATAGTGATTCCTCTGATGTATCTGGGCAAAGTAAATAGAAAACCTTCTGGAAGGGATTCACTATTCTAGATGCCGTTAAGAACATTTGTGATTCATGGGAGGAGGTCAAAATGTCAACTTGAACAGGAGTTTGGGTGTTGATTCCAACCTTCATGGATGACTTTGAGGGATTTAAGACTTCAATAAAGGAGATAACTGTAGATGTGATAGAAATAGAAAGGGAACTAGAATTAGAAATGAAGCCTGGAGATGTGACTGAATTGCTACAATCTCATGATAAAACTTGAACAGATGGGAAGTTACTTCTTAAGGATAAGCAAAGAAAGTGGTTTCTTGAGATGGACTTTACTCCTGATGAAGATGCTGTGAACATGGTAGAAATGATAAAAAAAGAAAAAAAAAAAAGAAAAAAAAAAGGATTTAGAATGTTACATAAACTTAGTTGATAAAGCAGCAGCAGGTTTTGAGAGGATTGGCTCCAATTTTGAAAGAAGTTATATTGTAGGCCAAATGCTATCAAATAGCATCTCATCATACAGAGAAATCTTTTGTGAAAGGAAGATTGAATCCATATGGCAAACCTCATTGTTGTCTTGTTTTAAGAATTTGCCATAGCCACCCCATTCTTCAGCAACCACCATCCTGATCAGTCAGCAGCCACCGATATTGAGGAAGACCATCCACCAGCAAAAAGATTACAACTCACTGAAGGCTCAGACAGTTGTCAGCATTATTTAGCAATAAAGTATTTTAAAATTAAGATATGTACATTTTTTAAAGACATAGCGCTATTGCATACTTAATAGACTACAGTATAAATATAACTTATATGCATTGCAAAACAAAAAAATTGTGTGACTTTCTTTATTGCAATATTCATTTTATTGAAGTAGTCTAGAATCAAACCCACATATCCCCAGTGTATGCCTGTACATTGCTTTTGTTGCAGTGTGATAAATGGTGTTGTTTTTGCAGCAAGTAGCATTTTTGCTTCCTCAGGCGGGACCAAAAAGTTCAGAGATTTTTATTAGTTAAGGTAACAATGTGCCATGCTTCTTTCTTTCTTCGTATGCTTCCTTTATTTGCTGAAGCCTATCTTCCAGTAGCTTTCCAGAGTATTTGCAAGATACATTTATTGAGGTTTTGAATGTGTCTATTTTGCCCTTACACTTGATTATTTGATTGGGTTTAGAATTCTGAGAAAAAGTAAATTTTTCCTTAGAATTTGAAGAGAAGTCTCAGGACAACAGCTTTTCAGCAAGTCCAGGCAGCAACTTGCTCTGGATTGCAGCCAGAGGACAGAGGGCTCTAGGAACAGTGCTGTTAAGGGAAAATAACAATTGGAAGTGTTTGAGCATTTGGGAAAATTATTGCCTAGACATTTCACAGCTCTGTTAAAGCATTTTGGGAAACATAAAGGTACACAAATAATTAAACATCTTAAAAAGAGGCAGTTGTTAACTTCAGAGAAAACATAAGATTATACAAGAATGAAAACATCACAGTGAAGTATTTGGCTTAGCAGTGAATAATACCTAGATAGTCAAAATAAGGTAAATATTGATTATGGATTTAACCCAAAACTATATAGTTACATTGGGAGGATGAATTAAAGGGAAATTAGGCCAGGTGCGGTGGTTCACGCCTGTAATCCCAGGACTTTGGGAGGCTAAGGCAGGCAGATCACCTGAGGTCAGGAGTTCGAGACCAGCCTGACCAACATAGTGAAATCCTTGCTCTACTAAAAATACAAAAATTAGCTGGGCGTGGTGGTGGGCGCCTGTAAATCCCAGCTACTCAGGAGGCTGAGTCAGGAGAATCACTTGAACCCGGGAGGCGGAGGTTGCAGTGAGGCAAGATTGCACCACTGCACTCTAGCCTGGGTGACAGAGCGAGACGCCGTCTTAAAGAAAAAGGGAAAGTAGAGGGAGTCAGAGGGCTCAGCCACAGAAGAGAAGTCTATAGGTCCTGTGTTACAGCAGCACGTCAGGATGATCCTTGGAAGTATGGAAGTCATGTAATGAATCACATAGAGATTATTCTGAGAGTGAAGGGACCACTGGCAATCATTATTCTGAGACAACAGGTACAAACTGGAATTGATGGACAAACTAGATGTATGGTCACCCAAATTATAGGCATATTATTTTAAATGTAGAGGTAAATGCCAGATGAGACTGGTAATTCAGTTGGAAGTGGCTGTCTCTAGGGAGTGGGATTGGTGTTAGGAGAGAGAGTAAGATAGGAGACTGTTGTTTTTTTTAACATGAGTCTATTAGTACTATTTGATTTAAAATAATGTTTATGCGTTATATTAAAATAAACTACAGATTAGATTAACATTGCCTAATGCTTTTTAATATAAACCAAAATGTTCCTCTTATGGCAAGAGGCCATACAGAAGGACTCCTGGAATACTTACTTCCTATATTATTTATTTGATTCTTTCCCCAATTTAAGAAAGGTGCCACTGGAGGGAGAATAAGTACTAGGTCCTCTTCATCTCTGAAATAGGGCCTTGGCACAAAGTAGATGCTTATTTGTTATTGTTAATGAATAAAAGCAACATTCAGTAGCATTTTCAAAGGCAGAAAAGCCTTTGAGAAACCAGGTTTATCAGATGATATTTCCAAGTACAGGTGTAATGGCTTACCAGGCTTACCCTGAGTGGAGTTCATTAGAAGGGGGTCCTGCAGGCAAAGTGAAGCAGGGAGACCTTTTTTTGTTTTTACAAAATATAGCTCTAGAGCTTAGAGTGTACAATGTTGACTCTCTCGCAGAGATTTCTTTTTTTTTTCTTTCTTTCTTTTTTTTTTTTTTTTTTTTTGAGATGGAGTTTCGCTTTTGTTGCCCAGGCTGGAGTGCAATGCAGGGATCTCGGCTCACTGCAACCTTCACCTCCCGGAATTCAGGCAATTCTCCTGCCTCAGCCTTCCTGAGTAGCTGGGATTACAGGCATGCGCCACCATGCCCGGCTAATTTTGTATTTTTAATAGAGACAGGGTTTCTCCATCTTGGTCAGGCTGGTCTCGAACTTTAGACCTCAGATGATCCGCCCGCCTCGGCCTCCCAAAGTGCTGGGATTACAGGCATGAGCCACCACGCCCGACCTGAGATTTCTTTAAGACAGTGGTACCTGAAGCAATAATAACTGAACATTCAGAAATCATAGTCTATAATGTGTGCCTTTATGGATAATGGTATGTTTTTTACTGCTGACTTGATGCTCATTAGTTTGTAACTTCCCTAAATTTTTATTCTCAAAGAAAATTTTAAGCCAACCATGATGACTCATGCCTATAAATCCAATGACTTGGGAACCTGAGAAGGGAGGATTGCTTGAAGCCACGAGTTCAAGACTAGCCTGGGCATCATAGACACTGTCTCTAAAATTTTTTTGAAAGATTAGTCAAGTGTGGTGACATGCACTTGTAGTCCAGCTGCTTGGGAAACTGTGGCAGGAGGAGCACTTGAGCCCAGGGGTTTGAGGCTACAGTGAGCTATGATGCCACTATTGTACTTCAGCCTGGGCAACAGGGCAAGACTCTGTTTCTTAACAAAAAAATTTTTGTTGTTATTTGAGCAACAAGATGAAGTCATGAAGTCTTGAAGAAAGAAAGAACTGGAAGCATTTTCTTTTGGAAAACATTTTTATAACCTAATGTCCTATCGTTTCGAGGAGGGCTTGGATCAATGATGACCACTACAGGGTGAACAACTTGTTCAGAGTATTTGCAGTGAAATAGGACCAATAGACTGTGAAATTGCAGCTTATTGTATATTAACATGTGTCCTCTAAATTGAAGTTATAATGGAAAAAAATGGGGAGAGAAAGGAAAAAAAAAGAATGGAAGCAAAACAGAAACGAGAAAGAAAAGAAGGCAATAACTCAGCAGATCTAGCTATTGGAAACCAGGTCGAACATAGGTTAAATCTCTAACCTTAGGGTTTTGGGGTTTTCTTAGCCTCTTCATTTAGAGCACACCTAAACTTAGGATTTTTTATTTTTTATTTAAGTAGAATTATCTGCCAAAGCAGACACAAGAAATACCAAAACCAGTCTTCTTAATTTGAAACCATTTTCCCTTCAATGCTTAAGAGAAAACTTAAATCAAGTTCATTTTTCTCAGTTGAGTTATTTTGTAAAACTTTTCTTGACTCCCAAGTTCAACCCCTAATATACCAAATTCCAGCCAGGTGCTTCTTCCATGCACCCTCTGTCACAGTCTTTATCACAATTGCATATTAGTAATTGTTTACTTGCCAGAATTTTTCCTGAATAGCAAGCTCTGGGAAGGAGCCATTCTATTTTGTTCATCATTGAATGCCCTAGGCTCGGTATTTGGGCATAGTGATGCTCAATCAATATTTACTGAATAAATGAATTGTACTTTTCTTTCTTTTTATTTTATTTTATTTTACTTTTTAAATAGAGACAAGGTCTCACTCTGCTGCCTAGGCTGGAGTGCAGTAGCATGATCATAGCTCACTGCAGCCTTGACCCTCCTGGGCTCAAGTGATCTTCCCACTGCAGCCTTTGGAATAGCTGCGAGTACAGGCATGCACCACCATGCCCACTAATTTGGTTTTTTTTTTTTTTTTTTTTTTTTTTTTGGTAGAGACAGGGTTTAGCTATGTTGACCAGACTGGTCTTGAACTCCAGGCCTCAAGCACTTCTCTCCCTCAGCCTCCCAAAGCGCTGGGATTACAGATGTGTGCAACCATGCTTGGCCCTGTTCTTTTTTACTTTATATCTACAGGAATCTGTCTGGAAACAATGTGCACTCATTGAAAACTTGACTCCAGCGGTAAATTCTGAATTTGGCAACTGGTCAAAGCTCTCTAGCCCAAAGGGAATAAGACAATGGATATTGTGACAGTTTACAGGCAACAGAGAGCTTAAGGCAGGTCTCAAGAGCAGCTACAGAGGGCCTGGGGCCAATTAGACAAAGGAAAAACCTGGGATTCCCATCAGGCTTTGACACTTCTCTCTCTTTTTAGTGACTGTTAGCTCATTCCCTAGCCTGTGAAGCAACACAGGGCAAGTATAAATTATGGCAAGAAACCATACTCCATCTTTCACCTGGCAACAGGCTTAGTACATCTGGCTTATTTCTGAGCTGTTGTGTGCTGCCTGCATATTGTGATCTCTCTTGTTTTGGACTGTAATAACTCTGAGAGCTTTTCTTTCTCTTTGGGAACAGTATGGTAGCAGTCATGTAAACTAGGCACTGTATTTAATTTATTGGGAATGAAAGTTGTGCCCACAGAGGAAAGGAGTGAAAAGAAGTTAAGTGATGCTCTGGACCAGGGACAAAGTCCTTATTATTCCATAATGCCACCCAGTCCCAGTGAAGCTGATAATTCTCACCACTAATAGTGGACATGCACATTATGGAGCTTTATTTTATTATTTATTTTGAATTTTGTTTTTGCAGTGGGGATAGACTTGTACCAGTTAATTAGTGTTCTCTTTTCTAATTCCCTTGTGAGACTTGGCATGCATCTGAGAGGCAGTCGTTCCTAACCATGGGATAGAAAATGAGTTATCAGCACCTACATGCATTGAGTACCCCTCTCAGCTTCTGTCATTCATTCATTCATTCAACAAATATTCATTGAACACCTATTATGGGGCCAGGCATTATTCTAAGTGCTAGGGAAACAACAGTATGCAAAGTAGACATGATGTTCTGGTTGCGGAAGATAGACAAAACACATAATAAATAAGTAAATTATACATGTTCAGAGGTGATTGGTGGTATACAAAAGGAAAATCAGGGTAATGGGCATGAAGAGTGTCAGTGGGCAAGGTGGGGAATTGCAGTTTTACTTATTAGTTATTATTTTTTGATGGTGTCTTGGTCTGTTGCCCAGGCTGGAGTGGAGTGGTATGATCTCTGCTCACTGCAACCTCTACCTCCCAGGTTCAAGCGATTCTCATGCCTCAAACTCCTGATAGCTGGGACTATAGGCGCTCGCCATCACACCAGGCTAATTTTTGTATTTTTAGTAGAGATAGGATTTCACCATGTTGGTCAGGCTGCTCTTGAACCCCTGACCTCCAGTGATCTGTCTGCTTCGGCCTTCCAAAGTGCTGGGGATTAAAGGCGTGAGCCACTACGCCCAGCCAGGAATTACAATTTTAAACGATCAAGTCGGTGTAGGCCTTATTGAAAGCTGACATTTGAGCAAAGGCTTGAAAATGATAAGGAAGTCAATTCTGCCAGTATCTGGAAGAAGAGATTCCAGCTAGATAGAGACCCTGAGGTGGAACCATGGACAGCATGTCTGAGGAACAACAAGGAGGCTGTGTGGCTTAAAGTAGAGAGAGCAGGGGGAGAATAGGAGAGGACATCAGCAAAGTGATGAAGGCTCAGATGGTACTGGGGCATGGAAGCCCTTCTCAGGGCTTTTTCTGAAAGTGAAAGGGAGAGCCCTGGAAGTCTGTGGGCAGAGGAGTGACCTGATCTGATGTGTGTTTCAAAGTCTGGCCACTGCAGTGAGAATGATCCCTAGGGAGTATGGCAGAGATGTCCAGCAGACCGCCAAAATCCACCCTCCTTCCTCCACAGTGGGGAGTTGTCAGTGGAAGCAGCTGGCCAACCAGGAACCACATTTCCTATCCTCTGCATGCAGATATGGTCATGTGACTAGAAGACAGTAGAATGGCCATTGGCTGAGAAAGGAATGAGTACGTGGTGGAGATCTGCTTTGCAGACCTGAACCCAGCCCACACTGTTACATAAGAAAGGAATAAACGTCTTGTTCCTGAAACTACTGAGATTTGGAGGTACTTTTGTTGTAGAAATCTAGCCTACCCTAACTAAGACAAAGGCCAAGAGTGAAATTTAGAAGATCAATGAGGAGGCTGTTGCAATAGCCTAGGTAAGAAATGGTGGTGGCCTAGAAAAAGGCATTAGCAGTGGAGTTAGCACAAAATAAAGAGGTTGGACTATGAATATAGTTTGAAGGTAGAGCCCACACACTTTCATGACAAAAAAAGGAGAGCTGTTTGATTTCATGGTTTTTGTGCTGATACCTTATAAGGTTGAGGAAGTCAGGTGATGGAACAGGCTTGAAAGGGTCTACTTGGAGTAAGGTTTGGATTGTGTGCTTTTAAAAAATCTTATAAAGAGGCTGGGCACGGTGGCTCACACCTGTAATCCCAGCACTTTGGGAGGCCAAGGCAGGCAGATCACAAAGTCAGGAGATCGAGACCATCCCGGCTATCGGGAGATCGAGACCATCCTGGCTACTAAATATACAAAAAAATTAGCCGGGCACGGTGGCAGGCGCCTGTAGTCCCAGCTACTCAGGAGGCTGAGGCAGGAGAATGGCATCAACCCAGGAGGCAGAGCTTGCAGTGAACTGAGATCACACCACTGCACTCCAGCCTGGGCGACAGAGCAAAACTCCATCTCAAAAAAACAAAACAAAACAAAAAACTTATAAAGAAACGAGTTTTAATTGGCTAACAGTTCTACAGGCTGTACAGGAAGCATGGCACTGGCATCTGCTTAGCTTCTGGGGAGGCCTCAGGAAGCTTCTAGTCATGGCAGAAGGTGAAGGGGGAGCGGGTGTCTCACATGGGCAGAACAGGAGCAAGAGTGGGATGTGTTAAATTTGAGATGTTAATTCATCTCCAAGTGAAGACGTTGAATAGATACATGGATATATACATTTGAAGTTTAGGAAGATGTCTTCCCAGGGATGTTAATTTGGAGTCAGTAATGCATGAATTATATTTAAAATCATGGAATTAGATTGGGACTACTGTGGGGATGAGTAAAGTTACAAAATAGGTCAAAATATTGAGGCCTAGATGACTTCATCTGTAAGAGGTTGGGGGCCAGGCACGGTGGCTCACGCCTGTAATCCCAGCACTTTGGGGAGGCCAAGGTGGGCGGATCACAAGGTCAGGAGATTGAGACCATCCTGGCTAACACAGTGAAACCCCGTCTCTACTAAAAATACAAAAAATTAGCTGGACCTGGTGGCGGGCGCCTGTCGTCCCAGTTACTCAGGAGGCTGAGGCAGGAGAATTGTGTGAACCCGGGAGGTGGAGCTTGCAGTGAGCTGAGACCACACCACTGTACTCCAGCCTGGGCGACAGAGTGAGATTCCGTCTCAAAAAAAAAAAAGAGGTTGGGAAAATAGGGAGAAACCAGCAAAAGTGACTGAATGGGAGCAACCAGTCAGAAAGAATGAAAACCAAGAGAGTGGTGTTCTGGGAAATACTGACCTGTTATACTTAGATGTTCAGACCTCCATGCTGCATACCAGGGCCTACAGCCCAGAGGAAGACTGGAATGGTTCTTTGCCTTTTAGAAGCAGGAGAAATACATATAAACTAGAGACATTATGATGAGAGCAACCCTGGAGGCATAGCAGAGGCCCAGGAAAGAGATTTTATAGCTGAGAACCCTGGCAGCAGCAGTGGTAAGTTGGGAAATATTTGGATTCCATTTTTTGATAGGGAGGAGAGAGATATATTTTTTGAGCAATGGTGATAATCATTTCTATTTTAGAGAAGGAACTGGGCTGGGTGCAGTGGCTTATGCCTGAAATCCCAGCACTTTGGGAGGCTCAGGCAGGCAGACTGCTTGAGCTCAAGAGTTTGAGACCAGCCTGAGCAACATGGTGAAACCCCGTCTCTACAAAAAAATTAGCCAGGTGTGGTGGTGCATGCCTATGGTCCCAACTACTTGGGGGACTGAGTTGGAAGGATTGCTTGAGCCTGGGAGGTGGAGATTGCAGTGAGCTGAGATTGTGCCACTGCACTCCAGCCTGGGTGACAGAGTAAGACCCCATCTCAAAATAAAATAAAATTAAGAATAGAGAAGTAACTGGTGACAGGAAGTGGGCTAGATTTTGGGGAGAACATAAAAACTTTGTAGGTATTTACAAGACCAGTAAACCAAGCTGGAGATGAGTCAGTCCTCTTAAGTGGCCTTGGGATCAGTGCCTCAGTGACTTTAATCAAGCTGGGATCAAGGGGCTGACTCTGAGTACAAACTTTCCCTCCAAACCTGGTCCTTTACTTGTGTCTTCAATCTCAGCAAGGACATCATTATCTACTCAGTTGCTCATGCCAGAATCTACTAGTTGTTTTTAACACCTTCCTCCCCTTCACCCCATGTTCAGTCATTCACCAATTGCTGATGATTTTGGCCTCCTAAATATCTCTCAAATTTGTCTACTCCCCTCCACAGCTGATATGGTTTGGCTCTGTTTCCCTACCCAAATCTCATCTTGAATTGTAATCCCCTCATGTCGAGGGAGGGACCTGTAATCCCACATGTCAAGGGAGGGAGGTGATGGGGCAGTTTCCCTCATGCTGTTCTTGTGATAGTGAATGAGTTCTCATGAGATCTGATGGTTTTATAAGTGTTTGGAAGTTCCTCCCTCACTTCTCTCTTTCCTGCCACATTGTAAAGAAGGTGCTTGCTTCCCCTTTGCTTTCCGCCATGATTGTAAGTTTTCCAAGGCCTCCCCTGCCATGTGGAACTGTGAGTCATTTAAACCCCTTTCCTGCATAAATTACCCAATCTCAGATATTTCTTTATAGCAGTGTGAAAACGGACAAATACAACTGCCCTACTCACCTAAGCCACTCCAATAGGTTCCTGACTGGCCTCTTCAAAATGGTCCCTGAAGGTCTCCTCTATTCATAGACCACAGTGGAGGCAGGGGGAGCTTTTAAAATAGAAACCTCATCACCTCATTTCCATATTTTCCCTTTCTCTTGGATTAAAATCCTGAGGCTGACCTTCAAGGCTCTGCACGTTCTGATTTCTACATACTTCACCAGCTGTGCACAAAGAAACATCATTTGCTGACTGAATGAATAAACCAGTAGACTAATACACAGCCTCACTTTGGGTAAGTCACATAAATATTCTAAGCCTCATTTTCCTCATTTGTAAAATGAAAATTATTATTTTCCTCACTGGGATTTGCTAAGTTAAACAATAAGCTACCACATTAATAAAATATGAGTGTTTAGCATTGCATACTATAATTGATCATTGCAAATATGCCAAATCAGCACTTAGCACATAACCTGATAAATGCACCCAATACATGTTGTATTATTCATGATAAATCAGCACTTTGGGGTTCTAATGATCTTAGGTGACTTTTTGTTTGTATCAAATTACCTCCAAACTTCCATACCACCTCATTCGATGCTGAACAGACAGCTGCACATGGTTATTTTCAGCATTGTATTGCTGTTCAACAAATCTTCGTTGTCTCCAATGCTTATGAAATCCAGTTTAAATTCCTGTTTTGCATTGACATTCCCAATTTTGTTCAACATACATCCTATGATCCTGAGAAATCAATCTCAAGCAAAATTTACAGGGTTTCTACAAAATTCCAGGAGCTGTTTAACTGCTGGATATTTAAATTTAACCATTGAAGCCTTGTATGATGTAGTTTCACTACTGAAGTGCTATTTCATTTAAAGAAACAGAGTCTAAGTAGGCCAAAATATCATAAAACAGGAATTTCACTCTTTACTAAAGTCTCTCGAAGGATATCAACAGGAATCGTGGCCCTAGAAACACAGCCCAGCACCTGTGGCAGCCATGGAGATGCACTGCTAAGATGTCCCTTTGAGGGGAGAAGTCAGCTGGACTTCTGGGTCGAGTGGGGACTTGGAGAACTTTTCTAACAAGAGGTTTGTAAAAGGCACCAATCGGCGCTCTGTAACTAGCTAGAGTTTTGTAAAATGCACCAATCAGTGCTCTGTAGCTAGCTAGAGGTTTGTAAAATGGACCAATCAACACACTGTAAAATGGGCCAATCAGCACTCTGTAAAATGGACCAATTAGCAGGACATGGGCGGGGACAAATAAGGGAATAAAAGCTGGCTACCCTAGCCTGCAGCAGCAACCTCCTCAGGTCCCCTTCCATGCTGTGGAAGTTTGTTCTTTTGCTCTTCACAATAAATCTTGCTGCTGCTCACTCTAGGTCCGTGCCACCTTTAAGAGCTGTAACGCTCACTGCGAAGGTCCGTGGCTTCATTCTTGAAGTCAGCAAAACCAGGAACCCACTGGAAGGAACCAACTCCAGACACATCTTGATCTAAATCTAATCTATCCATCTATGTATGTATGTATGTATGTATGTATGTATGTATGTATGTATCTATCTATCTTGATCCAAATAAGATTGCTATTGTAAAACAACTAAAATGAACTTAATAACCACATACCATCTGTCTTCGATATCATCTTTAAAAATCACACAACTTTTTAGGAAGAGAATAATATATGCACTACTGTTTTATGTAACAATTTTTAGGACTATAAGCATTTTTTGTATGGTTGAACTCATTCATAAGAAGTATTTAAGCTTGTTTTGAAATAATAATACCCATGTAAACTAACAATATATTATACAGTAATATAATATATAGCAGTTGTAAAGAGAAAAATACAAATTAATGAACTCTATTTCCTGCCTCCTTCCCGAATATATTTTACTTGCTTTTAATTGGAATCAGCCCAATTACTAATGAGGTTGAACATCTTTTTATATGTTTATTGTCTATATTGTTTCTTCTCTATAAAATACTAATTCCTGTCTTTCCCTATTTTCCTATGAGGTTATCATTTCTTATTGACTTAAGAAGTGTGTGTGTGTGTGTGTGTGTGTGTGTGTGTTTTAAAACATATTCTGGGTTATACTGCTTTGTTGTTAAATAAATCACAAATACTTCTCTGATATGTGTCCTGTCTTTTTACATTTTTAGGGCATCCTCCAAGTTTTCCTGGGGATATTAGAAGAGGGAAGTTAGAAGGATGAACTATAGCTCCTGTTTCTGTAGTTGGTCTCAGGGTCACACTTCATACTCATCCTCTTTTTCCCCATTATCCATTCTAAATCCCCACCCCTCAACTTCAGCTATCACCTCATCAAGGCATGGTGGATTACATGGTGGTGTTTCCCAAACCTTCATTCCAAGGGGTCTCAGCGCTTGGTTTATCATATCTTTCTCAGGCTGGGGTTGCTATAAATGTCCACAGTTACAACTGGGCAAGGGAATAGCAGGAGGTGTCCAAGTGGATTATTTGGGTTCACACATATTCCTCTCTGCCTGCATTGTGTAAAATCAGCCTGACCTTCTCTTGCTAATGGGAGTCAATTGACCCTGACTAGATGGGGACTCCTTTTCTTGCCTGCTGCCCACTGAACACAAATACTTCCAAGTGAGCTGGCAGCAGCCATAGCTTGCATTTCAGTGGGAGTCTTACCAAGTCCCCCTGCACAGGGATCCCTTTTGGGAGCAAGGACTTCCAACCCTGCAAAGCCCAGAATTGTGGGCACAGGAAGCACATAATCCCACAGTGGGTCAATTAAGATTGATGGTAATTGGGACTACTTTTGCTTTCACCCTTGGTTCCCAGACACATGTATTTTTCCTTGAGAGGACACACTGGCATAGAGTTGTCTATTTAAAACATGTAGGATGGGATAGCATCTATCCCTGCAGAGTATGACCTCTGAGCATTCCAGCTGATCATTCGGTAGGCTGTTGCAATCTTTCATGAAGCAGCTCCTTCTGGATTGTGCCAGAAGTATGTGATATGTATGGATGGATGTGTGTGATCCCACTCCCATACCTCCTGCACTGTGTAGTAAGAGCCCTGGTCAGATGCTCTTTGTGTGGGATCCCAGAGCACCAACGTTGAAATCCTTAGCAATTAGGTTAACTACCTTGTGCCAAGGATTATTGTGCCTGATGTTTCCCTCATGACTGGGTCCTCCTTGCCAGCTGGGTGGTGTATGAAGCAGTCCCAAGCACCATCTCACCGACTGTTGTCTTGGACCACTCTTGGTACCACTTGTGTTAGTTTGCATCCTCTAAGGAGCAGACACCAAGGTAGGATTTGATATGCAACCGGCATTCAAAATGCCTATGAAGGATAAAGGAGGAGAGAGCAGTAAGATGCAGAAGAGCCTTCAGACCATTTGCAGGTCTAATATCTGGGAAAGGAGAGAAGGAAGGAAGATAGGGAGAGCCTTAGCCTCAGTGCACTCCTCTAGCACCCCTACTTAGGCCATTCACTGGCTGAGTGCAACCCAGAGTAAGCTTGGCCTCAGTGTGAACACTGTGTTGAATCCCACATGGCAGCCAGAGGCTGTCAGTCAACTCTGTTCCCCACAGCAGCTTCTGCTGAAGGTGTGTCCAGAGTTGGTTCCTTCCAGTAGGTTCGTGGTCTCGCTGACTTCAAGAATGAAGCCACAGACCTTCACAGGGAGTGTTACAGCTCTTAAAGGTGGCATAGACCCAAAGAGTGAGCAGCAGCAAGACTTATTATGAAGAGTGAAAGAACAAAGCTTCCACAGCATTGAAAGGGACCCGAATGTGTTGCCACTGCTGGCTAGGGTGGCTGGTTTTTATTCCCTTGTTTGTCCCCGCCCATGTCTTGCTGATTGGTCCATTTTACAGAGTGCTGATTGGTCCATTTTACAGAGCACTGATTGGTCCATTTTACAGTGTGCTGATTGGTCCATTTTACAAACCTCTAGCTAGTTACAGAGCACTGATTGGTGCATTTTTACAGAGCACTGATTGGAGCATTTTACAAACCTCTTGTAAGAAAAATTCTCCAAGTCCCCTCTTCAAGGAGAACTAAAACCACTGCTCAAGGAAATAAAAGAGAACACAAACAAATGGAAGAATATTCCATGCTCACAAATAGGAAGAATCAATATCATGAAAATGGCCATACTGACCAAAGTAATTTATAGATTCAATGCCATCCCCATCAAGCTACCAATGACGTTCTTCACAGAATTGGGAAAAACTACTTTAAAGTTCATATGGAACCAAAAAAGAGCCAGCATTGCCAAGACAATCCTAAGCAAAAAGAACAAAGCTGGAGGCATCATACTACCTGATTTCAAACTATACTACAAGGCTACAGTAACGAAAACAGCATGGTACTGGTACCAAAACAGATATATAGACCAATGGAACAGAACAGAGGCCTCAGAAAAAACACCACAATCTACAACTGTCTTATCTTTGACAAACCTGACAAAAACAAGAAATGGGGAAAGGATTCCCTATTTAATAAATGATGCTGGGAAAACTGGCTAGCCATATGTAGAAAGCTGAAACTGGATCCCTTCCTTACAGCTTATACAAAAATTAATTCAAGATGGATTAAAGACTTAAATGTTAGACCTAAAACCATAAAAACCCTAGAAGAAAACCTAGACAAAACCATTCAGGACACAGGCATGGGCAAGGACTTTATGACTAAAACACCAAAAGCAATGACAACAAAAGCCAAAATAGACAAATGGGATCTAATTAAACTAAAGAGCTTCTGCATGGCAAAAGAAACTACCATCAGAGTGAACAGGCAACCTACAGAATGAGAGAAAATTTTTGCAATCTACCCATCTGACAAAGGGCTAATATCCAGAATCTATAAAGAACTCCAACAAATTTACAAGAAAAAAAAACCCCATCAAAAAGTGGACAAAGGGTAAGAACAGACACTTCTTAAAAGAAGACATCTTTGCGTCAACAGACACATGGAAAAATGCTCATCATCACTGGTCATCAGAGAAATGCAAATCAAAACCACAATGAGATATCATCTTACACCAGTTAGAATGGCAATCATCAAAAAGTCAGGAAATAACAGATGCAGGAGAGGATGTGGAGAAATAGGAATGCTTTTACACTCTTGGTGGGGGTGTAAATTAGTTCAACCATTGTGGTAGACAGTGTGGCAATTCCTCAAGGATCTAGAACTAGAATTACCATTTGACCCAGCAATCCCATTACTTGGTATATACCCAAAGGATTATAAATCACGCTACTATAAAGACACATGCACACATATATTTACTGTGGCACTATTCACAATAGCAAAGACTTGGAACCAACCCAAATGTCCATCAATGATAGACTGGATTAAGAAAATGTGGCACATATACACCATGGAATATTATGCAGCCATAAAAAAGGATGAGTTCATGTCCTTTGCAGAGACATGGATTAAGCTGGAAACCATCATTCTCAGCAAATTATCACAAGGACAGGAAACCAAACACCGCATGTTCTCACTCATAGGTGGGAACTGAACAATGAGATCACTTGGACACAGGGCAGGGAACGTCACACACCAGGGCCTGTTGTGGGGAAGGGGGCTGGGGGAGGGATAGCATTAGGGGAAATACCTAATGTAAATGATAAGTCAATGGGTGCAGCAAACCAACATGGCACATGTATACCTATGCATCAAACCTGCACGTTGTGCACATGTACCCTAGAACTTCAAATATAATAATAAAAATAAATACATAAATAAGTCGCCACTCAACCCAGGAAGTCCAGCTGGCTTCACCTCTCAAAAGGACACTGGTGAAGTTACCCTTGGTTTTCCTGTTTGTTTTTAAAAGCAGACTATTTTTTAGAGCATTTTTAGGCTCTCAGAAATATTGAGCAAGAGGTAAAGAGACTTCCAATATGCATTCCTGCCCACATATAGGCATAGCCTTCCCAATTGTCAACATCCCATAGCACAGGGGTACATTTATTACAATTGATGAATCTACATTGACACATCAATATCATCCTGAAGCCATCCTTTTGTAGTTAATAAGCATGATGATTCAGTGTTCACGAGCATGTGTGGGATGTGCCGCCCCCAAACCTTGTTAGGACATTGGCACATTACCCGTCTGACATGAAGAAATATACATAGCACTCAAAATCCATAATTTACATTAGAGTTCTCTTTGGTTTTGTACATTCTAAGGGCTTGGACAAATGTGTAATGACATGTATTCACCATTACAGAATCATTACAGAGTAGATTCACTGCCCTAAAAATCCTCTGCTCTGCCTATTCATCCCTCCTTCTCTCCTAACCCCTGGCAACCACTGATCTTTTTGCTATCTTCATAGTTTTGCCTTTCCCAGAATGTGATATGGTTGGAATCATACAATATTTAGTTTTTTCAGACTGGTTTCTTTCACTTAGTAAGAGGCATTTGAAGTTCCTCCATGTCCTCTCATGGCTTGATGGCTCATTTTTCTTTAGCACTGAATAATATTCCATTGTCCGGATGTACCACAGTTTATGTATTCATTCATCTACTGAAGGACATCTTGGTTATTTCTAAGTTTTGGCAATTATGAACAAAGCTGCTATAAACATCCATGTGTGGTTTTTGTGTGGACATAAGTTTTCAGCTCCTTTGGGTAAATACCAAAGAGTTGGATAGTATAGTAAGAGTATGTTTAGCCTTATAAGAACCTTGGCATATTTTTTAAACAGACAGCTGGATTTCTCCCCTTTGGCCAAGAATCCTACATTGGAGCACTTGAAAAGGCATCAGTGACACTTTATCATCAGCCTGCCCATGCTTGATGGCAACCAATATAGGCATTCAGAATTATGTAACCTTTAGTGCAGTGGAGAGGGATGCATCCAAGGATAAGTACACAGATTTCCTGGCACTGGAAATATTCTATGTCTTAACCTGCATGAAGGGAACATGAAAATTGGTTTTATTATTCTTTATACCATGTATAAATTATGTATTTTGGTATCGATGAGGAAATATATCAGAAAAATAAAAATTTTTAAAGGCTCAAATACAAGGTACTGGTGGCTCTGGGATTATACAATAGTAGTTTACAACCTTTGTATGTTTTACCCGTATTTTCAAAGTTTAGAACTTTTTGCTGTTCACTTAAACAAGACACTAAATATGTCTGCAAGAATCACACTCTTTAAGTGTAATAGGCTGTTACTGAACCAAACTGGCTCAATTTGCCCGTGTGCCATGGAAGGCCAAACACTGAAGCACCAGGCTTTTGTAGAGAGAAGAGTTTATTACAAGCTGCTGAGCAAGGAGACAGGAATCTACCTCAAATCTGTCTCCCCAAGTTGGGGACTAGGGAAGGTCTTATAGGGAGAGGGTAATGAGGCATGTAGTGATTGGATCTTGCAATGAGGTGATGCTGGGAGCTGTGATCTGACTGGATCTTGACATGATGTGATGCCAGGGTGCTATCTGATTGGATCCTGCCATGTGGTATCTGCATTTAATTTGGTCTGGGTGTGATCTGATTGGATCATGCCACATGGTATCTGCATTTAATTTGGTCCCCATATTCCTTGGTCCGAGCACTTAGTTTCCACCTGTGGTTGCACACTTGGTTCACCTGGGGATAATCAGGTTATGTAACTTGCACCCATGGCAACTGAAAACCAACTCACCATTTTATTACACAAAGTTCAACCAGATTGGGTTGGTTCTGCCGTTACAGCTTCACAGAATCTGCAAAAGCATCCACAGTAATCACTCTGTTTTCCAAGTCACCCTTTAGCACCCACTGGGTGGTGTTTGACAGAGGTGTCTACCTGACCAGATTTATGCTTCAGTCAAATCTGGATCCTCCTGGAGGACCAGCTCACCCCACAGTGAGCCTCTTCCTTTGCACCAAGTTCTGCTCTCACCTCCTGTGCCCGTGGCTTGCTCAGCCCCATCTGACACATCACTGTGGTGATAGGAAAAATACATTTTACACGTGAGTCAGAATGTCCATATGCCCTGGTAAGTGTTGATGGCACACTGGCTGGAAGCCATTGGCTCATAAACTCATGAGTCACTGCAGCAGCTCTGTGCAGAAAAGTCCGCAGCGTGGGAATGGTGAGGAGAATCTGCTTGAGTGGTATTGCCTAAGCTGGAATTCTGGCTTTGCCATTTACTGAGTGGATGACCTTGGGCAAGATACTTGACTATGCTTTCATTTTCTTTTCTATAAAGTGGTAATAATGTTAGCATACCTACTTTATAGGGTTGTTATGAAAATTAAATGATTTGGTATATGTAAAATACTTAGAAGGTACCTGGTACCTGATGCTATATGAGTGTTCAATTTTTGTGTTTGTTTGTTTGTTTCTATGGCATTAGAGTAGCTCCATTTAAGTCCAAATGGCAAATGGGAGGGGGCAGAGTTGGGGAGAGGACAAACCTGCTTTTTGCTTTTCTAAGCCTTGAAGCTATAACAAAGAACCAGACTCTATTTTGACTGCTGACAGCTCTGGAGCTGCCCCTCTTTTGCTCCACATCTGAGTAAGCTGATAAGAAAGCCCATATTCCCCTCTCTTGGTTCCCATAGGAAGCTCAACCCACACAGGCCTCTTCTCTTATGCAGGAACCTCTAACCCAGCCCACTCCTTGACTACAATAAAGGCCAAGACTGCTCTCCCCTCCTGGCTTTCCCTTAAGATCCATTTTCAGACCTTCTCGGGAGCCTACTGTTCTCTCCTCAGCAATCCTTATTATGTAAGAAGTAAACCTCCTCATACCCTTTTGCTTCCTGTGTAGTCAGGATATCCAAAAAAATGTTTGGTGTGTGTGTGGGGTGTTCCACCTCCATGTGGTGACCACAGCAGAGAGGCATGGGGCTGGGAGACGGAGGGGTGCAGAAAGCTACTCTTTCTCTTTCCTTACTCTTCACCATAGGAAATGAATTCCCAGTCTCCAGAGTAAAGACGTCAGGATCCACAGCATTGAGGGAAGAGAACTGCATTTCATACTTCCTGTAAGTAAGGTTCTTGCACTGCCCTGATGCAATGTCCATGTGGTTACACAAGAGACTACCCAAGAATTTAAGAGTGTAGTGGTCCTTTTGTTTTTATAGAAGCCATTAGGATCTTACTTCTTCATGGAGCTAAAAAGGAATGGAAAATAGAAAATAAAAGAAATACAGCAGGTCCTCAAATAACATTCAACATCGTTTCATTATAGCATTGATGAGAAAAAAGAAATCAATTCCTGCCAGAACCACTGTCTGTGTGGAGTTTGCACGGACTCTCCCTGTCTGTGTGGGTGTTCTCCAGGCATTACAGTTTCTTCCTACATCTCAAAGATGTGCTAGTTTGGTGAACTGGTGTGTCTAAGTCATCCCAGTCTGAGTGAGTGTGGCTGTGAGTGCATCCTATGATGGAGTGTCATCTTGTCCAGGGTTGGTTCCCACCTTGCACCATGAACTGCAGGGATAGACTCTGGCCACCCTTGGTCCTGAACTAGAATGATTGGGTAAATAATTATCTTACTTCTTTTTATTAATCTTTCTTAAATGTATACATAGCTCTCATTTATTTCAATGTTTAATATTAGAAGTGTTTTAGTCTTTATGGAAAAGTTTGGTAGGCTGGGCATGGTGGCTCACACCTATAATTCCAGCACTTTGGGAGACCAAGGTGGGTGGATCACATGATGTCAGGAGTTTCAGACCAGCCTGGCCAACATGATAAAACCCTATCCCTACTAAAAAATATAAAAATTAGCCAGGCATTGTGGTGTGCACCTGTAGTCCCAGCTCCTTGGGAGACTGAGGTGGCAGAATCACTTGAACCCAGCAGGCAGAGCCTGCAATGAGCCTAGATCACGCCACTGCACTCCAGTCTGGGTGATACAGTGAGACCCTGTCTCAAAACAAAACAGTTTAGTGATGTTTTTGTGACCAGAAATATGCCGTAGGAACTTAACTCTTGTTTATATTAACTAGCCTATGGTGCAGTTGGTTTTGTTATATGTTGTTTTGCTTAAAGTCACAGTTTCTAAGAACCTATGGATGCCATACTGTGCTCCATCACACTGTAAGGAAAAAGGAGGGAAAAGAGTGAGACAGAGGACTTAACTCATATATTGAGGACCTACTGCATGCCTGGCCCTGTGTTCTGCCCTCTTGTCATGCACACAACATAGACAACAGTCTATGGGGTAGAGATTACAATTCCCACTTAACAGATGGGGAAAGTGAAACTCAGGCAGGCTAAATAAATTACCTGTGGTAGACAGACTCTCAACTCCCCCGCACCTCCCCCATGCTCCTTTCCAGTGTTCAAACCTTTATGTAAGCCCCTCTCCTTGAGCATGGATGGGATCTGGGACTTGCTCCCAATTAATAGTATATGGCAAAGGTGATAGATGCCACTCCTGGAATTATGTTGCATTATATAAAACTCCATCTTACTAGGAGTCTGCTCTAGAGACTCTCCTTGCTGGCTTGATGAAGTGCTTATGTTGGGAAAAGCCAGGTGGCAAGGAACTGCAGGTGGCCTGTAGGAATGACAGGTGGCTTATAGGAACTGCAGGCAGCCTGGTTGCTGAGGAAGTCCTCCAGGCAGCAAAAAGCTAGGGCCCTCAGTCCTACAGCTACAAGGAAATGAATTCTGCCAATAACCTGAGTAAGCTTAGAAGAGGCCGGGCACAGTGGCTCATGCCTGTAATCCCAGCACTTTGGGAGGCCGAGACGGGCAGATCACCTGAGGTCAGGAGTTTGAGACCAGGCTGGCCAACATGGTGAAACCCCGTCACTACTAAAAATACAAAAATTAGCTGGGCGTGGTGGGCGCCTGTAATCCAGCTACTCAGAGGGCTGAGGCAGGAGAATTGCTTGAATGCAGGAGGCGGAGGTTGCAGTGAGCTGAGATCTCACCATTGCACTCCAGCCTGGGTGACAAGAGCGACAACTCTGTCTCAAAAAAAAAAAAAAAAAAAAAAAAAAAAAAAAGCTTGGAAGAGCATTCTTCCCCAGTTGAGCCTCCAGATGAAAGCACAGCTTGGCTGGCACCTTGATTACTGACTTGTGAGACCCTAAGCAGAGAACCCAGCTAAGCTGTGCCTGAACTCCTCACTCAAAAAAGCAATGAGGTAATAAATTATTTTGTTGTAGGCCAATAACTGTGGCAATAGATAGCTAATGCATTACCCAACTCCTGTTTTTAGCATCTCTTAATTTTAATTTTTTAGTGATGAAGAATCCTATATAACAACCTATAAAGTGTTGATGAAAGGCTATAGAACATCTTTGACTGTGGGACATTTTGGTTTAGCTGCTGTCATAATCTGAGAAGTTGATTGTTGAGGAAAGTGTATAATGATCATAATATGTGTTAGTGTGATGACATAGGATCATTGACATATTAGGATTTAATAATATCCTAACTGATAGCTTATTTTCTCTTTATTTATACACTCTGACTCTGTCACATTCTTCCAATTTCTATGGAAAGAGTAAATTTAATGTTACTGCTTTATATTTCTGGATTGCTAAAATTTTTCCAGTTAACAGCTTTTATAAGGAATCCTATGAAGTTTCTCAATATCTTCCACAAGACTACTTATTCATGACCTTATAGGATGCTTGTAGTGTATGAAATTATTCTAAAGTGTTATACAACTTCGAATATGAATAATATATAAAGGAGAGGTAAAAAGTGGTATTGTTTGTGTCAATCAACCAACATTCACAAGTTATATACTATATTCTAATTTATTACTCTACTTCTATCCCAATTAGTATTTTTTAAGTTTCCTTAGTAAAAGCACTTATTTATTAATATAAATCCACTTCTGCTTGTAAAATTGGTATATTTGTTATGGAAGATGTTTGAGAGCATATTTCCCAACTTTCCTTGCAATGGCATTACCCCGAATAGAGAGGGCTCCTTTGTGTGAATGCTACCCATTTGCTGCCTTAAGAAAATCTGGTTCTCTCATTTGCCAATTCTAGCTGGAAAAACCCACTGGGCAAAAATCACTAAGACAAGAGATAATTCTGTGACCAGTTCCCCAAGATCTGTAATTGGCCCTGTTTGTGCAGTCCCAGAGACATATGACAGGGGATAGTAAATAATAAATGGCACGTTTAATTTTAAATTTGCTGGTAAAGTATCCAGATAGGTTCCTGCCATTTATTTTCACATGTAAATATCCAGCTTTATCAAGCCTCTGACATTTCAAGAAGAATATTTCTTATGTGGCTGTTGATTACACCAAGTATACCACTGGCCATATTAATCAGGATGGATGGGGCAACTGCCCTCCTCATCTTTAGAATACACGTGCTGAGCAGTGATACTCCATGATCCAAGCTGAGCTCAGAATGTCTCCAGTTAAAGTACAGTCCTTGGAGATTTTAGAGATGTTAATTAACCCCAATAATTACATGTGGTTCTCCCCAAGATTGAGAATCTTCTTAAAAACAATTAATGTGACATTACTCTTTCAATAAATATGTGTAATATTTCAATTACATATATTTTCAAATATGTGTAATCCTTGTGTTAGGCCAGAAGATGGAAGAAACTTCTCCATTCTTAAGATACTGGCCCCGATCAATAGAAGCTGAACTGTGTATCTCACTCGTATTAAACATTACCACAGTTATAGTTTTAGCAAAAATTGCAGTGTAACTGCACCATATGATACTTGCCAATGAGGAGAATTTAAAATGGTGTCCAAAGGGATTTATCATGGCAGCTGTCAGAAGCATCTCACTGGAAAACTAGAAACCCTAGAAAATGATCCAAATGTCAACATTTGTTTATTCTGAAATACAGTCCAACAATGAGATGGCCACCCGTCTTCCTGAAGGAAATCCCAGTCTACTGTGTAATTTTTATGGCAGAGATAAAAGTCATCAGCATCATCCTAGAGGGCGAGATGAAATACTTCCTAAAACCAATTTAATTTTGCGTTCTGGTTTTGTGTATCTACATTGAGGTATGCATGATCATCCCCCACTTTGTTCTACCAAATATTTAGAGTTTCTAATTTTCATGCTCACTAGACTTCTGGGCATTTTCCTGCCCCTTCCTTTCTCTCCACCAAGAATCTCCCTCTTCTCATGCAAGAAAATATAACATAAGTTTGGGCTGGTTTGTAAGTGTGACTCACTTCACCATGGTATGACTCATCCTGGGTAAGCTGATCATAAAAGAAAAGCACCTTCCTCAGCAACGTCTGGTCTTCCACCCAAACTACTACAGAGCCTCCTACCTCCCAGGAAGAAAGTCCACCTACCTATATTCCCTGTCATGTGTTAACTGCATTCTCCTGAAAATTCCTGTTATATTCTTTTAAGCCTAACGGTTGGAACTTGAGCGTGCACCAGAACTATCTGGAGGGCTTGTTAAAATAGAGGTGACTGGGCTCCACCCCCAGAACTTCTGATTCTGGAGGGCTGTGGGAAGCCTCAGCATTCGCATGGGTAACAAATTCCCAGGTGACGCTGAAGCTGCTGGTCTAGGAACCACACTGAGAACTACTGTTTTAGGCAATGGTCCTCAACTCTGACTACACATTAGAACCACTTGAGGAGATATTAAACAACACGCATGCCCAGGGCCTCCCAAGACCAAGTAAATGAGAATCTCTTGCAGGGGAGTCTCAGGTACTGGTCTTTTTTGTTTCTTAGAAGCTCCTGAGTTGATTTTTATGTGCTGCTAGGATAAGAACCATTACAATAAGAGGAGGTGACACCAGAGATGCAAAGGAGGGTGAGATTTAAGGACAGTGCCTTGACTCAAAATCTCCCCTATAAGTTTTGTATTTTATGTGAAGAATGCATGTTTTAATATTTAAGCAGCATTTAAAATATTTCAAAAGCACATTAATATATGTCTCATGTCCCCAGAATCTATTGTTAGTCAAATATTAATGAATTATAACAGCCATAATAACAGCAAACTTTCATTTCTAGTTGCTTCAACTGGGTGGCTAGAAATTTAATTACACTATTTTTTATGGTAAGATGAATGTGCTATTTTCTATGAGAGAATAAAAATTTGCAGCATTTGAGCACAGCAAAAACGTAATAAATGGCATGGAAAACAAATTCCTTATCAAGAGAATAATTTTCAGGAAACCTCAGCTGAGTAAAACTAGAGTTTCTCAGCGAACCTGAGCTGTTAGTTTGTGCTTGGAAACAAACTTCAGTTCCTGCAAGTAGTCAACTGAATCGTCCATACTTTTCTTAAGACACCTGATTTTGAATACAGACTTTGTCTGATTTTATTTTATTTATTTATTTATTTGTTTTTTTTACTGTTCAGATTGTAAAAATTAAAAGTAGTGCACTGGGTTCTTATTCCGTGAGAACATTGAGTCTCTGTGGAACTCAAGTAATTGCGACCGATTTTCGGGCTAGACTTCAGTCTTTTCAGGTTTCTTTTCCTGCTGTCTAGCACAGCACTTGGCACAGAATAGATGCTCCACAAATATTTACCAATTTAACTGAAAATTGTTGCTCTATTTCAGAAGAACTAAATGTGCTTTTTTTCTTTTTCTTCATTTAATTTTTATTTGTACAAAGTAATAGATGCATATAGTGTTAGAAGTCATGGCTTATGACAACAACAAAAAAATCGGCCACTTGTTCCATCTTCCTCACCCTCCAAATTCTGCTTCCCAGACACAAGCACTTTCTGTTCTGTTAGTGTTGTTTCTTGTGATATTTCTATCCACATTTGTGTGTCAAAGTCATCACAAAAGGTTGTCTTGATAAAAACAGATACTATGTATTGATTAAAAACAACAATAAGCTGAGCTTAATGAAAACTTCTCAGACAATGGGCAACTGTCCAAATGAATCAGTCAAATGAATTCCCTGAGTCGCCTGAGTATTTGGGTTTTATGAAGTTTGTTGGACTGGAGTTAGTCACGGGGTGGTTGGTGCAGGAGTCAGAGTTAGAATCTGGGCAAGAACTGGTGAAGATTTGTAAGCCCAGGTACCCAGGATAACTTGTTTGGTACATGCGTAAGGCTACTTGTTGGAGCAGTCTGTGGTTTTCTCTTTCCAGAGTCTGAGTCCAAAAGAGCTGCTAACTAGTTTATCCTGTTTTATTTTTATTTTTTTGGAACACGAGGGTTCTATTTCTACTTCTAGTTCTGTTAATTTTGCTTTACATATTTTGAGTCTATCATTAGATACATGAACATTTAGAAAAGTTCTATGTTCTTGGTGAATTGAGCTCTTTATTATTATGAGATGTTCCTTTTTACCTCTAGAAATGCTTATTATTTTAAGAGACAGTTTATTTAGATGTACTTACATACGTCTGTTTTAGCTGAATACACTTTGCCTGAAGGATTCCCTTTAGTATTGTGTTTAGCAGATATCTTCTGGTGACAATATTCTTAGTGTTGGTTTGTTGACAATGTTACTATTTCTTCTTATTTTTGAAAAGATTTTCACTGGGTATGTTATCTTCCTCCAAAAAGGATTTACATGTGCTTAGGGCCAAGGACTAGGTTAGGGGCGCTGGTAATACAAGTGAATTTGATTTAAGTGAAGGTCTGGGATGACTCAAAGACGACTGGCTTATTTTAATTCACCTCTGTTCCTAGGGTGCATTGCTTCTGGGTGCCAACCTAAAGACAGAGGGATGGCCGGGCGCAGTGGCTGATGCCTGTAAGCCCAGCACTTTGGGAAGTCGAGGCGGGTGGATTACCTGAGGTCAGGAATTCAAGACCAGCCTGGCCAACATGGTGAAAATGTTTCTCTACAAAAATACAAAAAATTAGCAGCACATGATGGCGATGCCTGTAATCCCAGCTACTTGGGAGGCTGGGGCGGAAGAATTGCTTGAAACCGGGAGGCGGAGGTTGCAGTGAGCCGAGATCATGCCACTGCACTCCAGCCTGGGCAACAGAGTGAGACTCCGTTAAAAAAAAGAAAAAAACAGAGGATTTGCCAGGGCCCCTTTCATTGTTAGACCCTGAACTACAATTGTTGTCTCGCTTACCCCATTAATCTACCAAAAGCTCTGCTCAGCTTCTCTGCCTCCTAACTGCCTTTTTTTTTTTTTTTTGAAATTGGCAGGTGCTTCCAAGAGAAAAGCAGCCAAAAATGCTGGGCTCATCTCTCTAGGTTTCTTCCCTCTTTTGGAATTTGGCCCTATAATCTTTCACTGATTTGAATGCAAACAGATTTTTTTAAAAATTGTATTCAGCTTTCCTAGCTGCTCTCACTGGGATGGATGGTTGGAATTATCTAGATCACCATGATGGAGGGCAAAACCATTGGTACCCTGCCCATATTCTCTTGGCAATACCTTTTCTGTGTATGCTGACCTTATTATGGTTTATTCCATCTCATTGTAGACTGTAGTGAGATGAAAAGTGTGTCCACCCAAAATATCAGTTCCTAATCCCTGGAAACTTTAAATGTTACCTTATAAGAAAAAAAAAATATTTGCACATGTGATTAAATCAAGGAGCCTGAGATGGGGAAGACTATGCTGGATTACTTGGGTGTGACCTGAATGCCATCCCAAGCATCCTTACGAGAGAGAAACACAGGGAGATTTTGTACACACATGCAGAGGAGAAGGTAATGTGAAGACAGAGGCAAAGGTGAGAGTGATGTGGCCACAAGGCAAGGGAAGCTGGCAACCACTGGGAGTTGAGTTGAAACAGTCAAGCAACAGACTCTCCTCTAAATCCTTTGAAGGAGTACAGTCCAGTTGACACCTTGATTTCAGCCCAGTGATACTGATTTTGGACCTCTGGCCCCCAGGACTGTGAGAGAATATATTTTTGTGGTTTTAAGCCACCTAGTTTCTAGTAGTTTGTTACTGCAGCCACAGAAAACATACCTAGATTGTTTCCATCAAAGCCATTTTTGTATCATTTTCCTATCTCATTTAATTAAATACCATAAAACTCCTGGCAGGTTCAGAGCCTTGAGTCCCTGTCCTTCAGAAACTCACAATCTGCTGTCATAAGTAATTCTGACCCAACCCAACAATAAGCAGGCGCTAAAATTAAAATAAAAAATCAAAGACAATATGGGAGAGGGAGAAGTTAATTTTAACTGAGGGAACCCAGGAAGTCATCTTAGATAGGATGGTATTTAAAGATCTTCTACTGCCTTCTAACTCCTCACACTTTGTGTTTTTATGTAAGTTTTCTTCACTCTTTCTTTCTTTTTCTTTCTTTTTTGAGATGGAGTCTCGCTCTGTTGCCCAGGCTGGCATGCAGTTGTGCTATCTCGGCTCACCACAACCTCTGCCTCCCAAGTTCAAGTGATTCTCCTGCCTCATCCTCCCGAGTAGCTGGGATTACAGGTGTGTGCCACCACACCCGGCTAATTTTGTATTTTTAGTAGAGACGGGGTTTCACCATGTTAGCTAGGCTGGTGTCAAATTCCTGACCTCAAGTGATCCGCCCACCTTGGCCTCCCAAAGTGCTGGGATTACAGGTGTGAGCCACCGTGCCCAGCCTACTTTTTCTCTTGCAATTGTTTTCATTTCATTTAACAAAGGAATATTGTAAAATAGGGTTTAAGAGCATGTTGTCACGGTTCCATTTCCCCTCCGTTTATTCTTACTGTGCTTGACATGGCTTTAGAGAAGGGGACACTCCAAGGGCTCCTGGTATGACAGCAATGGTGAGACTTCCCATAGGGAAGTGGTGTCTCCTTCCCACAGGGCTCCCAGGGATTCTGTTGTCTAGCGAAAGAAGGGCAGCTGACAGTACGAAAAGGGGATGTTTTCAGTCGGGGTTTTGTGACAGTTGGGGTCCATGTGTCAGAATGACTGAATTGGGGTGAAAGGGATTACTTTCTCATTTCTTCTCAGAATGCCAAGGTTTACAATCTCTGTAAAGGGAAATAGTATTTTCAAGAGAGCCCACAAGAGGGCAGTATTAAGGAAGGATCAATTTCTATAGGTTCTGGAGAGTGTGAGAGCCAGGGTGTACTCTTGAGCCCATATCCAAAGCACCACAGTCTTTAAAAATGCCATGCTCAGCCTCACAAAAACCCAGATGCTTATGTGCTTTATTTTAGCACGTACCCACCTGATAAGGTAGGGGGAAACAACCAAAAGCCATATATGTGTATAAAATTACAACCCTGTGTAGACAGACGCCCTCCCTCATCTGTCTCCCACTTTGGGAGGCTGAGTGAAGAAATGGTCACATAGAACTGCAGTCAGGATTGAACAGGGAGGTTCTAGAAACTTTTCCCTGTGCTCTGAGGTAAAAATTTATGGAGTCCCAATATCAACCAAATCCAAAGAATTGGAAATCACATCAGTTCTATAAGCTCAAAGAAGAACACAAATGCCAGAAATCTTCTAACAAACAGAGAAAACAAAGGCCAGCAAAAAAGGTGGAAAATTTTATAGGACTCAGTAATCAGAAAAGAAAGATTAAAATGTGAATATTTAAATAGGCAGTGGGGAAACTGACCATCTCATATATACTGTGTGAGTTAATGGTTGATACACTTTGGGCAGATTTATCCATATCTATTAAATTTTGTATAAAATGTACAAAAAATATGTACAAAATTTAGTGCAAGTCTAATTGTAGGGATGTATCCTTCAAAAATACCCACCCACAAAAGTATCCAAAGTCCAAGGATTTGCCTTGAAAATTTTGCTAAAAGATTTAAGGTCCAATAGTCCCTTTCTTCCTATAGAGTAATCTTCCTATGAATGATTCCTACAGGAATTTCTGAATGTCTAGCCTTTTGCATCATTAATTCTTGACATTTTAAGTCTGCACAAATCTCTGGTGTTTGCCCAACCCTGGGAATCCTTGAGTGAAACTCTCTCTATTCTGCCCTATCTTACTACTGTCACCTAAGTACAGGTCTTGCCACTGTATGTGTTGCTTTACCATAATCCAGGCTTTCTGAAAGATCCGTTACTCAGTTTGACTCAGGCTTGTACTCAGTTGTGATGTGGAGTAAAATTGTCATAAGCCTCTAATACTTAGAGTTAATCTTCACTCAATTTAAATGATGGTTGTATCAGACAGTCAGTTTTAATCATGCTTAATAAGAAATATTGAATGAAAAAAACTATTTATGTAAGTAACTTTGCAAACGTTAAGGATGAGATTAACCATTACCCTCTGTTTGAAAAGGAAGAATAAAGAATATTTACAAAACACTTGCTCTATAGTTTAAGTTAAATATACTTATTCTATATTTTGCCTTTGTAAAATTGAGTTTCTAAATCTGTTTACAGAAAAGGGCACAGAACTTACCTGTAGTATTGAGAATTGTGAGGTTTTCAAATAAATGTTTTACTTTGAGAGGAAGAAGGCTGTAGATTCTCATGCAGTTATAAGAAATAATACAGAGAGACCCCACTGGCCCTTTACACAGTTTCCCCCAGTGGTAAGATCTTGCAAAACTATAGTGTCAGTTATCACAACCAGGATATTAAGGTTGACATAGTCAGGACAAAGAACATTTCTGTCACCACAAAGATCTCTCACGTGGCTTGGTAATATTTACACCCATGTCCCTCCTTACTACTTAGCCTGTGGCAACCGTCAATCTGTCCTCCATTTCTACAATTTTGTTATTTCAAGATGTCCTTTCAATGGAATTGATATAAGGCTACAGTGTAAAACCTTTTAGGATTGCCTTTTTTTTTCACTCAGAGGAATTATTTGGTGATTCATTTGTTTCTAGTGTGTTTGTAATTGCTTATTGTAACATTTTTATGATGATTACTTAAAAATATTTGTCAGACAATTCCAACATCTCTGTCATCCTGATCTTGGTGTTGGTGTCTGTCAATTGTCTTTTTTTTTTTTTCTTTGAGAGAGGGCCTAGCTCTGTTGCCCAGGCTGGAGTGCAGTGGCACAATCTCGGCTCACTGCAGTCTTGGCCTTGCCAGGCTCAGGTGATCCTCCCACTTCAGTATGCAGAGTAGCTGGGACCATGGGCATGTGCCACCATGCCTGGCTAATTGGTGTTTGTGTTTTTATAAGGACAGGGTCTCACTGTGTTGCCCTGGCTGGTCTCAAACTTCTGGGCTCAAGTGATCTGCCCGCCTCAGCCTCCCAAAGTGCTGAGATTACAGGTGTGAGCCCCAACTCCGGCTTCAGTTGTCTTTTCTCATCCTTTTTGGGTATTCTGTTTGTGCCTCTGGCCCTTATTTGAGCTTTCTGTCTTAGCAGTCTTTTGGCACCTCTTTGACAGGGCATGTGGGGAGGGAAGCCCCTCCATTACTGGCCAGTGGGGGTAAAACTCCAGGCTTCCCTCTCGGCTTTCATCCACATCCTCCAGGGGGAGGGGCTCCTCGTTGCTGCCGGGTGAGGTGGGAATTCCAGCTCCCGACTCTGCCTCCACTGACACCACCAGCTGGGAGGGAGTTACTGCTTCCTATGTGGCCTCCATTGACACCATGGGGGTGGGAGGTGGCCTTGTTTCCACTGGGCACGGGCAGAAGTTCTGACTGTCTGGTAGGCCTCCTCTGATACCTAACCCCAGCAGGGAAGGGTAGGGAGGCTTTGTTTTTCTGGATGTGAGTCCAAGTCTGGGTTCCCTACGTGGTCTCCACTGCCACCACAGGGTGCAGGGACTTCCTTATCACCTGTCAGGGATGAAAGTCCTGATCCCTATTTGGTCTCCTCAGATTCCACCCTGGGAGCGGGAGGAAGGCTAGGGGCACTTTGTCATTACAGCCTGATGTGGTTGGAAGTCTAGGCTCCCCAGCAGACTTGTGCTGGCACGGGCAGGAGTGGGACCACAGTTTGTCTAGGATGTTTGACTAGGCTACAGTGGATATCGTCTGAAAGTTTTCTGATTTGCCAGGGTACCCCTTTCCTAGTCCTCTGGCTACAGAGCAGAGGTTTGTTGGGCGTTTATTGTCTACACAGGACTCCTTGGTGCTTCCAGGCTGCCAGCTTCGACAGCTCCAGACTAAAGCAAAACCTGGGAACTCACAGCTGTGTCATTCCCTGGGTCCTGAGGTCCCTGGCTGGTCTGGCTTCTTCATTCCACCTTTCAGAATCTTATGTTCGTTTTATATATAATGTTCAAGGTTTTGGGTTTTACATAGCGGGGGGAATAGGGAAAAGTATGTCTACTCCATCCTCCCAGAAACAAAAGTCTTGAGAATTGTGTGTTAATAGTTATTTTCTGAAAACCATTGTCTTACAACTATGGACCGCACATTTGTTGTGGGAATCTTCATTTGTTAGAAAATAGAAATCTGTTTGCTTAAAGTTCTAAAGTTTCCACAGAAAAATGGAATTTACTCATCCACATTATACTAACTATGATAATTCTCCAACCAGTATATAAGAACTGTGGAGGAGCGAAACAGAGTGCGTAGGGAGTGGGGAATACATGGAGGATAAAAACATTTAGAAAAATGGCCAGCCAGGCGTGGTGGCTCATACCTGTATCTCAGCACTTTTAGAGGTCAAGGTGAGCAGATTGCTTGAGTCCAGGAGTTCAAAACCAGCCTGGGAAACATGGTGAAACCCTGTCTCTACAAAAAATTAGCTGGGCATAGTGCACCTGGGAGGATCACCTGAGCCTGGGTGATAGAGGCTGCTGTGAGCAATAATTGTGCCACTGTAGTCCGGCCTGGACCACAGAGTGGGGAAAAAAAAAAAAAAAGAAAAATTACCAACAGGATTTAGTGATGGATAATTAAATTAAAACTATGGTTGTTAGTAACTCTAAGGAAAAAAAAATTTGTTTTTGTTGATATTTAAATTGTTATAATAATATAATTGCTTTAAATGTAGGGGGAGGACAGTAGCAAGAGAAGTGAGTACATGTGTGGCTTGGTTTAAGAGAGTTAAATCATCAACTCTTTTAATAGTTTCTCACTAAATAATGACAAAAAAGATAAATTAAGAAATAGCAGTATACATATATCATTGGGAAATACGGAAATAAATCTTGAGAAAAACAGCCAAAATAATTGATACAGGTTGAGTATTCCTTATCTGAAAGGCTTGGGATCAGAAGTGTTTTGGACTTCAGATTTTTTTGATTTTGAAGTATTTGTACATATATATAATATGAAAAATCTTAGGGATGGGGCCCAAGTCTAAAAATTTATTTATGTTTCATATTCACCTCATACATATAGGCTGAAGGTAATTTCATTTTTCCCTTGGGAATGTTGAATAAACTAGTGTTGTCCACCTGTGTTTTGACTGGGACCCATCGCATGAGGTCAGGTATGAAACTTTCCATCTGTGGCGTCATGTTGGTGTTCAGCAAGTTTCAGATTTTGGAACATTTTGCACTTTGGATTTTTGGGCTAGTGATACTCAAGCTGTAATTGATATCCACAGTTAGAGATGAGACAAAAAGACAGCTGAGAAAGAGATTTGTTGTTTCTCTCTCTCTCTCTCTTTTTTTTTTTTTTTAAATAGTCATTTAGCACTATGTTTTTAAACCTTTGCAGGTATAATGATGTCACAAAATAAAAATTAATTGGAAAATAGTTAAGGGTATTTTAAAAACAGTGGATGGATAAAACAATACATCTACTACCGCCACCACCCTAAGCCATCTTTTCTCCTGGGGTCCCAGCGTCTCGTTGACTTCTGGGACCATCTCTCCTCACAACTTGCTTTCAGCTATTTCAGCTCCTCTCAGTTTCTCAGCCCCTCACTATTTCAGAAACTCAAACATCTGATTTTTCTTATTCAGAGAACTATAGATTCTTGTATTTCATCAAAGTCATCCCTGAGTGCTAAGTGAGTCCACCTACCAAATGACCCATCAATGTGTTTTGTTGAAAAAAGAAATAAAGTTAGTTCTGTTAGGGAAAAGGAAAGGCAACGCTCATCCCAAATAAGTTTGCTGTCAGTTTTGAAGCTAATTCTTGCTTAATTTCAGCAAACTTTTCATACATTCTTTGTGAGGGTGGATGTGGAAAATACAGGTAGTCCTTGCTCACCTGGTTACATTGTGTACCAATTTCCGTTACCACTGTTTAGTTAAATAACAGCAGTCACCCAACAGCACAATTCAAATTTCAGTTACTATGGCATATTAACTGTGAGAAATTGCATAAAGTGCCAACTTTGCTGCTAGCTCTTAGTTCACAAGTCACTATGTAAATAACAGACATGCATCAATGATCAGCAACTGATCACATCACTTCTTCCAATCTGTTCCTGATGGGTATGGTGCATGTTACTCAATTCAGTGATGGACAGCAATGGTAGTATGGTCTTCTTATCGCTCAGTGATAAACCCACATGACATTTTACAAAAATGGATAACTGAAAAAGACAGTTTGTCAACAAAGACGAAATTGCAGCAAAGAAAAAAAAAGTGATAATACTGCAAATGAAATTTGAAGGGAAGATAATGAAGTTATAGAGGAAATCGCTGACCCTGGGAATGTTGACCCTGCTCCCACTGGACAGATTCTGGATATGCAGCCAGGGCAACTTAGTGCAGGTGAACTCATGACATAAGTGAGGACAGTGGTTGTGAGGAAATGGATGGTGTGCCAGAGGAAGCGATGCTGGAAAAAACTTCACGGTAAAGGCATTCTTGGAGATACTTCGTCACATCCAAAATGCAAAGGGTAACGTGTTAGAAGCTGATCCAAATTCAGAAAGGAGTATGACAATCAGCTGAGACATATGAAAGATGCATGTTTCCTACCATGAGTTCTTCAACAAGAAGGCTGCAAGCTTTACTCAAAGTACTCTTAATATATTCTTTACAAAGAAATAAAACAATTTCATTCTCAATGTTTCTTATATTTTAAATTACAATGTACGAAATAACATGCTAGTTTTAGTATTTTTTCATTTCCTCATACATGTATAACGGACAGAGCTTTAATGTTTTGACAACAATTATTAAAGGTCAGGAAAGTTATGAAGATTGCTTTGCATGGTTTAGGTATGCACGGTCCTTTTTATGGCCCTGCACTGCTGGGCAAAACAAGGACCGGCTCTAAAGGAAATTAAGAAATTCATGTTTTCCTTCTTTTCTCTATACTGGCCTGCCCTCTGCTGGAGGTACCAGACAGTGAAATTGTCAGACTGTCAAGCTACAGATAGGTAGTTCTCAACCTTTTATTCTTTTCAGCTCTACCCCTTCGCTGCCACCCTAGAGGAAGCCAAGCATTCCCATGCAAAAACAGGGATGCTCTAATTCTCAGTGGAGTGAGTCATTATATCCACATTGTGGAGAAGGCTTTCATGCCACTAAGCAATTACATCATGTAACTAAATTCTCTTAATGTGATTCTGTGCTCTGAGTGTAACCTGATTCAAGCCTATTATTGGAAAGGACATTGGAAGTTATTTAGTCCAACTGGTGGCTATGCCAACTTTCACTGCAAAACTAAAATTTTTCCTAGGTTGTAAATGAGAGCTCAGAGAGCATCCTCTTTAAGCCTAGATTGGAATTTTGACTATGCCAAATTTCCCCTGATATTTTCTTCTCTTGTTCCATTCCAGCAATTGTCCTCACTGGCTGGACAATTACTCTCGGAAATGTTTAGCATTAATAGTGACATAAAGATGTCTCTTGTGACCAATAGAAAAAGCCATAGTATGTCAGTGTCTTTCCAGAACTTTCATATCTGCTTCCAAACTATTTTAGTTCCAACATAGTGCATTAATCTCCTCTTCCACTCTGTCCCTACCTTCCACCCTCACAGTTTACATTTCCAAATAAAGTAACATTTTTTTTGCCCAGCAGTTTAGCACAAGCAGTTTAGGTCCACAGGAAATGCTTAATAAATAATTGTTAAATGTGTGAATAAACTAATATATTTCCATTCCTTAATGGAAGCAACCAAAGTTATCACATGGTAATGAGAACAGGAATTTGGATGCAGGCAAATTGTGCATCTATACATTTATAGAAGGCTGTCAAGGCATCTGTCTATGGCTGGGTGCAGCAGCTTACATCTGTAATCCCAGAACTTTGGAAGGCAGAGGCTGGTCAATCCCTTGAGTCCAGGAACTCGAGACTAGTCTGGGCAACATAGTGAAATGCTGTCTCTACATAAAAATTTAAAAACTAGCCAGGCGTGGTGGTGCAGGCCTCTAGTCCCAGCTACGCGGGAGGATGAGGTGAGAGGATCGCTTGAGCCTGAAAGGCTGAGGCTGCAGTGAGCTGTCATTGCACCATTGCACTTCAGCCAGGGCAACAGAGTGAGACCCTATCTCAAAAAAAAAGAAAAAAAGAGTTCCTTTTGCTCAAAAGGAGGGGCAGATTATAGAACATTTAGGAATATGTTCTTATCTGTCTCATATTTTTGTTGTTAAAAGATGTTATATATATTTGTTACATATATTTACATATATATAATGTACATATATTTACATTTGTGTATAGAGTCATATTAAGGCTGTTAAGGTTAGAGGTTTAAAAGACTAAGTTAGAAACTATTGTCTTAAACCTTTAAGATTCTGAATTGTCTGTTTTGTTAGAACCCATGGGTTTTCAGTTTCCCCTATAATAAATTCTAGTAAATATAAAAAGAACAAGATAAGTGAGTACTTTCATTTCTAATTTGCAATAGTTCACAAGTAATTTAACATATAATGTGGCTTACTATTACTGTTGTCATGGGATCCTCAGGTTGTCACTTTGCCAGCTGGAAACCTCTGTGGCTGTTGGCACCTTTGCCCGAGTTTTGCTTGGGCCGCTGGGCTCGCTCTGCTCACTTGGCCTGGCAGGTTTCACTTGGCTTTTGCTACTGGCTTAGATCCCACGGCTGCCAAGGGCAAGCCAGGCACAGGGCAGTGAGGGGTGTGTGAGCGAGCAGGGGGTCCAGCCACTGCACACAGCCAGGCATGCTAGCTGTGGTGGGGTGGGCAGTTCCAGGTGCCGGCATGAGCGCTGGCTTCCTGCTAGGCTGTGGCTGGACCAGGAGTACTGCAAACGGCTTCTACTGTGGACACCAGGGAATGCAGTGTCACCTGAAGCTTAGAGATGCCAGGAACCACAGAGCACCAAATAGGGTATCACAGTCCTGGCTTGGGGAACTCCTAGGTCTGGACTTCCCAAAGAGCTGCAGCTCTTCTCTCCTTCCTGTTGCCCACAATGTGGCAAGCAGGGGCAGAGGGCGTGTTTCAGCCCTGTTTGTTACAGCTCTTTCAGTCCCAGCATTCAGCAGGTCCCAAGTTCTTGTCCCACTTCCTGTCCCACATCCAGGAAGAATGAGGTACGCAGATAACTGCAGGGTGAGCAAGGTGAAGAAGTGCTTTATTGGGCAGCAGTACAGCTCTCAGGACACCGGAAGTGAGTAGCTCCTTTCACAGGCAGGCTGTCCAAATGTCTCTGTAGCCATCAGCACAGAGGAGACCTGGAGTGGGTAGTTCCTATCTGCAGGCAGGTCCTTCTGATGTCTCTGCAGTCCTCAGTGGAGAGGAGACCTGGAGTACCTGGAATGGGTAGCTCCTAACCACTGGTAGGTTGTACAGAGGAGTGTACAGATCTCAGCGGAGAGGAGACTCATGGTGGGTAGCTCCGCTTTACAGGGAGGTCCTGCTGTGATCTGTCCAAGTCCGGGGTTTTTATGGGTATCAGAGAGGAGGACGTATGTGCTGATTGGTCCATGGGCAGCCATGGGTGGACTTGGAAAAAGTACCATAAGTTTTTACTCCAGTCCGTGGAACTGGCAGCCTGGTCCCCAGGCTTCAGGCGGGGTTCTATGGGGGACTCGCTCCTTTCTGCCCAGGAGCCTGCCTGCCTCCTGCCACTGTTCATGGCGCCCAGGCTCTTCGAGCCGAGGGGTGCCTGCAGGCCTGTGCCGAGCTGCCCACAGTGGCCAAGGTGCTCAAAGCTGGAGGGGGCCGAGGAGGCAGGGGGCTGGTGTGTCAGCGCTGCCCTGGAGCATGTGCACACCCAGCCTGGTTGTGACAGCACCTGGGCTTGGCCACAACTTTGCTCTGAAATTGGAGCGGGTGCTGGGAGCAGGGAGAGGCCAGGCAATGCGGGCAGGCACTTCCGTGCCTGTGCGGACAGGGGGGCTTCCTGGGCCCCCAAAAGCGCAGGGATGCCCAGGTCCTGCAGCTGGGTGACTGCAGCTGTGTCCGGGAGGGCAAGGTTCCCGCCCCTTTGGCTGGGAAGGGGGTGTGGATCCCGTCTGTTCCCGGCTCCCCCGCTCCATGGAGTGCACAGCCCTGGCTGCAGCCGGTGTCTTTTCGGCAGCCTCTCCAGATGGGCCACTGCTGCCATCACTATTACACAGGTTTTTCTCTCTCAAGAGTTGCACAGATACCTCTGGCCACAAGGAAAGTTATCATGCCCATTTATATTTGGAGAAAAGATGACAGACGAAGTAATGGAAATAAATGCCTCATTTTACAGTAGATCTGGGAACAAAACACTGGTACCACTAATTTATTTCACGTCATTAGAGTAGTATTTTTTTTGTTAGCATACTCCTTAAAATAGTTTTGAAAAACAATGTGCCTTCTCACACATTTTTATGTTAACATCTGAAATTTTTCTCATAAATTTAAATAGTAACAAAAGATATAAATATTGACACTTTTTAACAAAAACCTATGACATCACTCTTTTCAATGTATACAATATAATCTAAATACCAGAACAGTTTTATACGCTCCATCTTAAGTTAAAAAATATGTGAACAACTTCTCTTCCAACATTAGGAAAATTTACATTGTTCCTGTTTCCCCTTGACCTCGTATTTCCATTTTACTTTACCCACAAAATTTTTTCTTTATGTTTGAAAGTTTTTTTAGAATTAATTATATTACCATACTTTTCTGTATCAAAAATATGTCTATGTTGAAATTTAAAATGTATGTTTTCTTTATTGATAAAGCTGAGTGGTAAAATTTTCTTCTAGATTTTGTTATCACAGTTATTAATATACAATTAAATATAATAAAATAAATTTATTAAATTTGATAATAGAGATAACAAGTAAAATGTTACTGGAACTATATATCTTAATGAGACAAATGGAGCTTTTTTACTTTTTAAATTAGGTTATATGTCAATAGATATGTATTACTTATTGCTAGAATGTGACTGGATACTGTGGAAATTGACAGCGAAAAGAAATTATTGGCTATTTTTACATGTATGGCTTATAAAAGTTGTATTAATGACTATTTATAGTAGAATCCACAATTCAATTTTGTTCAGCTACTATACCTCTAAATAAGTACACTGTAGGATAGAATAAACTGGTAAAAACTGACCAATAAGAGTAAACAGAAAATGGACCCAAATGAAAAATGAATATAGATTTTCTATAAGTATCTTTATGGCATAGTTATTTACAGAATTTCCCTATGAGTCTGAATAAATATACAAGAAAATATACAACACTAACTCACTTCTAATATATGTTCTGGATACTTGAAAATATAATGTTGACCAGCAGGAATAACTGGGGGAATTTGTATCCCTTTTTTCTTGAAATCACTCAGCGGAGACACAAACCATTGTTTTGATCAAGGCAGCTTCCCTGTAGGCACTGACATCCCAGGGCAAGACCCCATAGCAGGATTCCTGATGGGTGAGAGGTTTGCCTTTACTTTAAGAAGTTGGGTCAAGGTGATTGGGAATGAGGAACTGGGAAGAGACGGAGCACTTTGCCTTGCCCAGTTTCTCAGACAGCTCAGATTTAAGCCTGTGGACGCTGAGGCTCTGCAAAGTGAGTCCCTTAAAACCATCCAAGATTACATACCCTTTAGAAGGCTCCCACGCAAATCCCAGATTGAAGACCATGGTGGAGACCACTTCTGAGGCCCACCACTATATATTTCAAGTTTACTTAAATTTTTTAGAAAGCCCAGCAACACAAAGCCTGCCTAGCAGGTTCATCAGGCTGTTCTGTGAGAGACCTTCACAGAAGCTTGAGTCATTATGTGACAGCTGCCCTCCTCATGGGAATGCAGCCTCACAGAATGAACAGTGAACAGCCGGGTAGGACACAGGCAAAGAACACATGATAGGAGACGAGTGCTTTTAATACCTTTCCACCTTTGAGTGAAAGTTTATGTCCACAAGAAAAAAAATGAAAATGGTTATGTGCGAACTGCCTCCCCGGAAAGTAGTACAATAACAATCAAAATGTAATGGAAACATTCAAACAAGGTCATAGTCTTCTTAATGTTAAATTTTGTTTTAAGATACTTTGAAGGGCCAGAGTTCAAATAAGCATTCTTTTTAGTGATCTAGAAATGAAATAAATAAAACTATCATGCTGTTTTCCTAAGGTATTTAATAAACAGGTCACAATCTGGAGTTTCATAATTGTGATTAATAATTCTTAGGGAACCAGAGAACATTTCATTAGATTATAATGATTTTTATCCTCCTTTGAAAAATTGCCACAAATTTATAAAGGATTTATATGTTTTTCAGAAACTTCAATCCATTAGCAAAAATGAGCAAAGTTGATGTCCTGCCTTTGAGATTTTGAAAATGTTATCAAGATGGATATGTAGAAGGCATACTCATTAATAATATGACGGCAAAACTATGTCAGAAATAGGGTTTTGATTTTTTTAAGTGTTTACTTGGACTACACATTCACCTTCATATTTCTCAGCCTACACCATTTCTATATACTTGGCTAAAATACTTGTGACTAAAATACCTGAGTAAGTTGGCCTAATTTTCTTTTTTTCTTTTTCTGAGACAGAGTCTTGCTCTGTTGCCCAGGCTGGAGTGCAGTGGTATAATCTCGGCTCACTGCCTCCTGGGTTCAAGCGATTCTCCTGTCTCACCTCCTGAATAGCTGGGATTACAGGTACATGCCACCACGCCTGGCTAATTTTTGTATTTTTCATAGAGGTGGGGTTTCACCATGTTGGCCAGGTTGGTCTCAAACTCCTGACCTCAGGTGATCTGCCTGCCTCAGCCTCCCAAACTGCTGAGATTACAGGAGTGAGCCACCACGCCAGGCCTAAGTTGGCCCAATTTTCTGGCTTAATAAATAATTTATTTTCTTATTGCTATAATTAATATATGTGTATTTGTTCAAATATTATTTTTCAGATTTACTTCTACCTGTGCTATTGCTAAATGGAATTTTATTCACATTCAGCAGTTAAATAAATCTAAAATACAGAGGTAAAAATAGATATTGAAAAACTGTGATTCTGAGCCTCAGATCACTAAAATGATATTTTCATGTTGCTAAGAAACAGTTTATATTTAATTGGAACAAAACTTCATCAGTGTTTTCTGTTTCTCTCAGTTCTGTGAAATATTCCCTTACAATCCAATAAAATTAAAACCTGAATGTGGATTGGAGTACTTGTATTTATTTAAAAATGTAGAGATTCCTACTTGGGGTAAACAGCCTCCAAGATGGCACCCAGTGATCCCCACTTCCTGATATTCACAGCCTGTGGAGTCCCTCCTACATCGTACCAGGGTTGGCCAATGGAATATGGCAGAAATGATGGTATCTCAAATCCAAGACTACATTATCAAAGAACTGCTTACGGCTTTTCTCTCATTGCTCACTCTAGGGGAAACCATGTTGTGAAAGGCCCCTGTTATGGCTGAACTAAACCTGTGTGCATGTGAGTGAAACAGAGCCTCAAGCTCCAGATGGATCTTGAGATGGCTGCAGCCTGGCTTGACTGCAACCTCATGGATGACCTTGAGCCCGGAACAACCAGGCTAAACTGCTCCCAGATTCCTGACCCTCAGAAACAGTGAAATAATAAATGCTTGTTGTTTTAAACTGCTAAATGTTGGGGTAATTAATTGTGTAGCAATGGATAACTAATAAACCAACTTTAGTTAGTATGCTTCCTATTAAACCTGTTACTTAAACTACATACTTGGCTAAAATACTTGTTACTAAAATACCTGATTAAGTTGGCCTAATTTTCTTTTTTTCTTCTTTTGAGACAGAGTCTTGCTCTGTTGCCCAGGCTGGAGTGCGGTGGTGTAATGTCGGCTCACTGCCTCCTGGGTTCAAGCGATTCTCCTGCCTCACCTCCCAAATAAATTTTTCCTTAGTCCAAGCATATTAGTATTTTGAAGTAGAACATTGCTTTGCCATTAAGGAAATATGCCCTAAATTGGTAGTTCTTGATGGTGGTGGTTCCACTCTCCTCCTACCCAAGGACAACCCAGAGCTCTGTGAGGGAATTTTTTTGGTTGTCACAATGATTGATGGAGCTCACTGGCCTCTAGTATGTGGGGGCTAAGGGTGTTAGACATCCTGTAATGTGTAAGACACTTTATTTTAAGATAGGAAAGGAAAACATTACAAAACATTTGTTTTATAAAAAGGGTGTTATTCCAATAGAGCCGTGAGCTACCAGATTAAAGAGAGGAATGTCCTGCTTTTCCTGGGGAAGGGTAAATGAAATCTGCTGATCTTTTTTTGAGATGGTCCATAATGGAAAAGTAAAAGAAACCAGGACTTTGTCACATAGAATGTAATTTGATAAAAAATGTGAATATAAGAATGTAAAATTTATAATCATAAAATTTCCATTTGAAATGGTATTTTCAAAAAAGAGAAATCAGCCTTTAGTTTTAGTTAACAGGTTAGTTTGAGACAGGTAGAATTCCAGACTCATGGAAGGAAATAATGAAGCGAGTGAAATGAAGAGATGTTCTCACTGCCCTTTAGCATCCTAAACTGGGCAAATCCAAAACTGTGAAAGGAAGGCAAAGTAAAAAACTTCCATTAAAAATGAAACCTTATTTCGGTACAATTTTCATTCTCATGTAGATGTAAAAATATGCATGTTACTGAAATGATCAGAGATTGATTTGATGTGGCTCACAAACATTGAGATCTATAAGATATATTTTAGAAAAAGTTAGGTCTTTTAATATAGTATTCAGAGTAATTTTTCTTTGATGTTATATACATTTTAAATCAAATGTAATGTAGTATATTCTAGGCTTATAGGATTTGTTTCAGCAAACAGAATACGTTGAGTGAGTTTGTGTTTTCTAGAGTGATTCCATTTAGGTTGATAAGGCAAGGACTCATGGGGAAGGTCCTAGGAAAGGATAGAGGATATTCTGGGCCAAAATACAAGACAATAAGCATCATCTTCTTATAAGGCAATATAATAGAGGATTGAAAAAGTCAGGAAGCCAGAGTCCCTGTCTTTATTTATTATATCTTTTTATGTGTTTGTTTATTATTTTTGTGAAGTATATGTTTATATATTTTAAAAATCACCTTTCTAAATGTACAGTTCTATGAGTTTGGACAAAAACATAAAGTTGTATAGCTACCACTACATTCAAGATATAGAACACTTCCATCACCCCCAAAATTCATTTTTTTTTAGTCAAAACCTCTCCATCCGTTCTTAGCAAGCTCTGATCTATTTTCTATCTTTATAGTCTGGCCTTTTCTAGAAGGTCCTAAAAATTAGATCATTATATAGCTCTTCTAGTCTTTTTCCTCTCATTTAGCATAATACATTAGAGATTTATCCAAGTTGCTGCATGTCCAGCAGTTCATGCTTTTATTGCTGAGTAGTACTCCATTGCATAGATGTACTACACCAGCTGAAAGACAATTGGGTTGTTTCTAGCATTTGGAGGTTATGAATAGTCACTATAAATAGTCATGTACAGGTTTTTAGTTGAAAATAGGTTTTTATTTCTCTTTGGTAAATGGTTAAGAGAGGATGGCTAGATCATATTGTATGTTTAGCTTTATGAAAAAAACTTACCAACTATATTCTAAAGTGGCTATATTATTTCATATTTTCATTAGCAATATATGATGATTCCAGTACTCCACATCTGGGTCATCATGTGGTTCAGCTGGTCTTTTTAAGTTTAAACATTCTGTTAGGTATGTAGTGATGTCTCAGTGGGTTTTTATTTGGTGTCATACGTAAGAAATCTTTGTTTATCTTTGTTTCCATCTTGCTTTATTTCCAGTGTTTTCAATATATGTTTTCTTACAGTTTTCATCTCTCTGCTGAAATTCCATATTGGTTCATGCACATTATCTGCCTCCTCCATTTAGAGCCTTTAACATATTACTAATGGTTATTTCAAATGGCTTATCTGATAGTTCCAACATCTGAATCATCTCTGAGTTTGGTTCTCTTGATCGTTTTATCTCGTGACAGTGGGTTGCTTTTCCTTATCTTATTGTCATATTATTTTTGACCAAATACCAGACATTGTTTGTAGGACAACAGAGACTGAAATAAACAGTATATATGATCGGCAATGAGCATGTCTCTTCTGCTAGGCTATTTGTATAGGGGTTGAGTTTATCTAGTTAGCAGTTGAGCAGGTTTTGTTGCTGCTTGGGTGTCAAAGAGCTTTTCTCTCTCTCTCTCTCTCTCTTTTTTTTTTTTTTTTTTTGAGACAGAGTCTTGCTCTGTTGCCCAGGCTGGTATGCAGTGGTACAATCTCAGCTCACTGCAACCTCTGCCTCCTGGGTTCCAGTGATTCTCATGCCTCAGCCTCCCAAATAGCTGGGATTACAGGCATGCGCCACCACCCTGGGCTAATTTTTATAATTTTAATAGAGGTGAGGTTTCACCATGTTGGCCAGGCTAGTCTTGAATTCCCGACTTCAAGTAACCCGCCACCTCAGCCTCCGAAAGTTCTGGGTTTACAGGCATGAGCCACTGCTCCTGGCTGAGATTTTCTCAATGTTGCTGCTCTTCCCCCAACTTTCAGCCTTTCCTGTGTTGTAGCACCACAAAAGGGATCTATCTTCCCAAGGAGTGGACTGCTATTGCTTGTTACCCTGTATTGCAAGCTTAGTCGTTTTGTTCCTACGTGATCCTACTTCTCCATTTCATGGCAGCCAAACTGTCTTGCATCTTTGGCAAATCTTCTATGGGACTTCCCTGCACCTGCCCAGTGGGTAGGAGACTTCTAATAGTAATGATGTAGGATCTTGAGCCCAGGACTGTTCCTTGCTCCTCCAATAATGACAAGGTTTTGTTTTCCCTTTCTCTAGCTGTAATGAGTTTTCATCTAGTCTTGGAGATATACAGAGTTTCTGCTTCTTCCCCCAAGGCTAGAGGCTTTTGTTCCTTGAGAAAGTATCTAAGGAGGGCTTTGTGACTTTCCCTCAGCAACTGCACTCCCCTCCTCCAGGCCTGCACCACCAAGGAAGACTCCCTCTCATTCCCCACCCTCACCCAGTTTTCTCATGAGCACCAAATGGAAATCTGTGAAGAAGATCTTGTAAGTGTGAACTGCTTTTCTGTCTGTGGCTCCCAGACAAACCTGTACTGTCACACTAGTTCACAGTCAGACTTCTGCAATTTGTTAGAAATTTTAGCAAGTCTTTCCTACTTTTTCGATGCCAACCAGCACCTCTTCTTCCTGTGTTCTGCCAAAGGTGAGCCAGAGCTCGCACCCTGTATTCTTAGAGAGACTTTGGATTCCAAGCTACCTAGTTGCCCTATGGCCTTAACAATCTGATAGATTCAAGAAAAATTATGAGTTTGTATTTTATCTGTGTTTTTCTTATTTCTAGGGTGGAAAAGGTGTTCTTGTCTGCTTTCTACATCCTAGGTAGAAGTAGAACTCCCATTGTATCTTTTTGTTGTTGTTGTTTTGAGACACAGTCTCACTCTGTCAGCCAGGCTGGAGTGCAGTGGCATGATCTCGGCTCACTGCCACCTCCGTCTCTCAGACGCAAGCAGTTCTGCCTCAGTCTCCCAAGTAGCTGGGATTACAAGCGTGTGCCACCATGCCCAGCTAATTTTTATATTTTTAGCAGAGACGGGGTTTCACCATGTTGGCCAGGCTGGTCTTGAACTCCTGACCTCAGGTAATCTGCCTGTCTCAGCCTCCCAAAGTACTAGGATTACAGGCGTGAGCCACCATGCCCGGCCCCTATTGTATCTTTAAAGATATTCTAGAGATTAACATTTCACAGATTTTTCCCAGTAATGCACAGAAGGGTTAATAATTTTCACTATCCAAATTTTCATCTTCACATTTGGCTGAGTCATAGAACAGTTAGGAAAAGGCCAAGCAATATTGTGTCTGGCATATTGCTATGTGCACTCAAGTGTTATCATTATTTTCTTGTCCTACAAGAAGACTTGGAGTTTCCCAGAATAGCCCCTCTTTGTGGGCAGAGGTGGCTGGCTGGCCACCAAACATTTATGCTCCCTTCTGTAGTACAGTGCCATTGGGAAGAGTTGGCCCTTCCATGAACTACACTTTACAGCTTGCCTTACCGTTAGCTACTGCCATGTAACTGTGTTCTAGCAAATATAAAATTGCAGAATTGATGTGAGCCCCTTTCAGGCCTTCCCTGTAAAAGCCACTCATGTGGCACTCCTCCATGCTCCTTCCCTTACCAACAGGTGGATGCAAATGCCCACAGTGATGTGGGAAGTCAGGTGTTTAAGAAGGCAGAACCTCTATTGGTCTGAATACCTATTGACTGTGTGGAATGGAACTCATATACTCCCATCCCCCAAGACTGGAGTCAACTTGGATTATTTCATGAGCAAGACATCAACTTTGTGTTCCAGCTCTTAGAGATATTGAGGTCAATTGTCTGGGCAAATGGCCAACTCTAACTAATCTTATCCTTTCCTTCCCTTGTCAAATCACCTGGTCAACCTGCTCTGATATGAGATTTTTACCAGGCTTGCCAGTTGTCTGTAGGTCATTCACAAGAAACAAACTCCTGGACCCTCACCATTCGTGTGTAGATGAAGTCGAGAAGCTAAAAACTAGATGAGATTTAGAAAAATATGTTTTCCAAGGGTGATAAAAGATTTCATCTGATGTATTGACTCCAAATTATTATTAGTGGCTGCTTGTAGAGCTGTGTTGGGAAGTTGTCTTAGGCAGTGTCCAGGCTAACAGAAAAGAACACTGTGATTAATTGGCAATAACTATCATGGCAGGTGAGGTAGGAGTGATGGCATGGATTCAAAGAACTTCGTCATCCCTGGGACTTAAGCCAAGCTCTTGGATGCATTCAGTCAGCTGTTCCTAGAAATAGTACCCATATTTGTAAGTCTCAAGTAGGAGGTACTTACCATTAAGGCAATATCCTTACCATGGCTGTTACTTATATAAGTTGGTATGATTTATTGGCAGCCTTAATCGGCTAAGTTATAAATGAAATTTACACATCCCTCTGCCTAGATTCTGCTTGTTTAGTTTAGAAATCAGGTATTTTCAGGACTCAAAATTTCTAGTAAAACAATTTTGAAGGCACACATACTGCTTCCATCGGAGCAGTGACAAAGCAGATGATTTTAATCTTTGGGATTGTGATCTAGTGTCTTGAAGTCTATTCTGATGACCCGATGAACTCCTTACTGGCTTATAGACTGGTCTGGCAAATAGAAGGAAACAAAGAATAGGAAACAGTCCCTGATATAGACAACTGTTTGGTGGTTAAAAAGCGGATAGACCCCTTCTTTCTGCTGTGGGAATTAGAGTTTACTTACGGTGGCTCTCAAGTGCCTGGATTTCTTAAGCTACATGTTCTTAGTTATTATACTATTTTCTTGATGACAAAGGATGAAATTCAGATACACACACCTAAGTCCAAAACACACTGCATCCAAACAAAATCTTAGTTTAATCTTTTTCACAAACACATTAGAGATTTTTTATTTTCACAGGACATGGGAAAGAGTAATATATTTTGAACACAAAATAAAATGGAGAATTTAGCCAAAAAGTTCATGTAATTTCTAATCATGAGGAAATAGACACATCCAACTTGAAGGATATTCTGTAAAATAACTGCTCCAGAGTCTTTTAAAAATGTCAGTCATTAAAGAATTTTTTTAAATGGTTGAGGGATTGTTTTAGATCAAAAAAGACTAAAGAGGCACACCAACTAAATGCAATGCTCAATTCTCCATTGAGTCCTGGATAAAACAAGCCAAAAAGATAGTTTTAAATCTTTTGGAGAAATTTGAATATAAACTTTATATCAAAGTTAAATGTCTTGAGTGTGAAAACTGTACGAGAGTTTCCTTCGATAATTTTAGATAAGTGTTGTAATACTTAGACCATGGTGTCAAAATGTCTGCACTTACTCTCAAAGGAGGTGCATTACACTTAAAGAGATGTGGCAACTGTGGTCACTGTTGGAGAATCTAGATGAAGGCTATACAAGCATTTATTGTTCTGGTCTTACAACTTTTCTGTAAGTTCAAAAATTTTCACATTGAAAAGCTGGGAAGAAAAGTTTTTCTACTTAATGGTATATCCTAAGAATTTCCTGTAATATTATATTATATCCTAACCACTCATAATGACTACTTTTAATAACACCATGGTATTCTTTTGAGGGAATATGTGTTCTCTTTAATGATTCCACAATTTAGATTCCTAATAAATAATACTTTAATGTGCGTCTCTGTATGTGTTTTGTAGATTCTAATCTTGGCATAAATTTCCACAGGTAGGTTGCTGGATCAAATGGCCATTTATGGAGAATTTGAAACATTCTGCTGTGATCTATTATTTTTTTAAGCTGCTAAGTGAGATGGCAGGATCTTAATAAAAGTGAGTCATTTCAGACAGTTATATTTCTGTGAGCCTGAATATTTTTAGATTGCTGACACCCCTTTTTCCTCACTCATCTGCCAACCTCCCTGATAGCTGTGGGACCTTGGTTCTGTCTTTCCTGCCATTTATTCCTATAGATGAGATTTTTCAGACTGAGATACTGGGCACCAAGAGGCCAATAAGAGTAGGAGGAAGTTGTTAAGCTTTTCAATATTTCATCAAACAAAATTCATACATTTCTCACGCTGAAGCTCACATAAGTGAGTTCAGACATGGAGTCTGGCTCTGGTTCAGCTTTGATAGGTAGGGCTGCAACCTCAGACAGCAGCTCAAATGCAACCTGAGACGCTGAGCCAGAACCACCCCATGAAGCTGCATCCAGGTTCCTTCCTGACCCGCAGAGATTGTATGAGAGAATGAATGTTTGTTGTTTTTAGCTGTCAAGCTTTAGAGTACTTTTTTTTTTTTTTTTTTTTTTTTTTGAGACGGAGTCTTGCTCTGTAGCCCGGGCTGGACTGCAGTGGCCTGATCTCAGCTCACTGCAAGCTCCGCCTCCCGGGTTTACGCCATTCTCCTGCCTCAGCCTCCGGAGTAGCTGGGACTACAGGCGCCCGCCACCACGCCCGGCTAGATTTTTTTTGTATTTTTAGTAGAGACGGGGTTTCACCGTGTTAGCCAGGATGGTCTTGATCTCCTGACCTCGTGATCCGCCCGTCTCGGCCTCCCAAAGTGCTGGGATTACAGGCTTGAGCCACCGCGCCCGGCTAGAGTACTTTTTTAATGCTGCGACAGATAACCAATACAGATTCTGGAAGTGAGATGTGGCCGTAACAAAAACATAAAATGTGAACAAAACACTTGAACGCGTATTTCATAAAAGCAGATATGTGAATAATAGGCATATAAAAAGGAGTGCATTAGTCAGCAGGAAAATGTATATTAAAAGCACAATTCAATACCACTGCACACCTACCAGAAAGGCTCCAAGTGTTGGTGAGGATGCAGAATATCTGGAACTTATATATTGCTGGCAAGAGTATAACATGGTATAAATGAATACAGTTAACCTAAACCTAAGCCAGTTGACCCAGAAAGTACACTGCTAGGTTTATACCAAGAGAAATGATTGCATACAACCAAAATAAGAGGAAAACATAAATGTTCCTAGGAACTTCATTTATTACAGGCCTAAACTGCAAATAACTCAAATATTCATCAGCAGAAGAATGGATAAATAATTTGTGATATATCCAGGCAATGGAATACTACTCAGCAATAAAAATAATTGAAGTATACACACAGCAACCTGGATGAGCCTCACAAGCACTATTTTGAGCAACAGCATGCTATGTTGTTTAGTTTATATGCCATTAAGGAACAGGTTAAAACAAATTTATGGTGATAAAAGAGAGAGTAGTGGTTGCTTCAGGATTGGTAAGTTGTACCAACTGGAAGGTAACAGGAGTGAACTCTCTGGGGTGATGGAAATGTTCAACATTTGATCTGGATGGTGATCACACGGTTTTATATATCTAAAAAAAATCACAAAATAGTCACCCATTTTCTTCATTTTACTACTATATAAATTACATGTCAAGAAGATAATGTTGAAAAGATCCAAATGCCTTTCTGGCCCTAGAGAACATGTCTTTGGCCCCTTTTCTGACTTCTTCTCTGAACACTCTTCCCCTTATTCACTCCCCAAACACCCTGGCTGCCCTCCTGCTCCTCCAACACACCAAGCATACTGCCACCTCAGGGCCTTTGCACTAGCTCCTCCCTTGTCAGCACTCCCTGCCTCAAATATCCCTGTAGATATTATTCTTTGCTTTATTCAGGTCTACCTATCATTGTCACAGTTCTCTGGAAACAGAGGCCTAGGCAAAGGTTAAGGCTTAGAGGGTTACTTGGGAGGTACAATCTCACACAGCTGGCCGCTTGATATGTTAGTTTCCAGAGCAGCTGAAGTAACGCACCACACACTGTTGTCACTCAGAACAACAGAAATGTATCGTGTCACAGTTCTGGATGCTAGAAGTCTGAAATTTAAGTATGGCGAGGCCATGCTCCCTCTGAAACCTGTAGGGGAGGCTCCTTCCCTGCCTCTTCTAGCCTTGGTGTTTGAGGCTCTCTGTGGTGTTGCCTAACATTTAGATACATTACTCCAATCTCTGCCTCCAATGTCACCTCACCGTCTTCTCCTGATGTGTCTCTGTCTTTCTTCTTCTAAGGACAAGAGATTGGATTAGGCCCCCACTCCCTTAATGACTTCATCTTAACTTGATTCCATCAGCAAAGACCCTATTTCCAAATACTATAAAGCCACACTCACAGTTCCTGGGGGTTAGGACTTCGACATATCTCTTTGGGGAACATAGGTGAACCCATAACACTCAGTCGGTGCACAGGCTTGGCCACACAGCAGGCTGTGTGGAGAAACTGTGCACCAGACGGAGGGGGAAAGGGAGAGGCAGTTCAGCTGCCCAGTATCCTCCAATCTCCTGTTTCCTGTCTCCCACTGGTCAAAGTCCATTCAGGGGGAATTAAATCCTCTTCCTTTCCGTGTTGCATCATTCAGCCCCATTGGCAGTTGCTCGGGAAACAAGGCCCTGCAGTTTGGCATTTCTGCTGAGTTTGGACTTGGGGAGAGAAGCCAGATATTCTAGGCCTGTGGCTGGTGAGCTTCAGGCAGGAAAACCACAGGGGCCTGTGGTGGCTGCAGGGAGTAAGTGGCTGAGGAAGGGACAGGTGGTGCTGAGACAGGCCCAGGTTCTGCCCAAATGTCATCTGACCAGAGAGGCCTTCTCTGACTACTTCATACCAGATAGATGCCCCTTCCCTGTCTCTGCATTTCTTTGTTTTGCTTAATCATTCTTCACATCAATTATTGCCATTGGACATACTATATATTTATGTGTTTATTTGCTCATTTATATGTCTCACTTTACTCACTACCACAGCATTCCCTGCAAGTAGGAAATTTATCTGCTCGTCCTTTGCCCTTTTTTCAGTGCCTGTCACAGTGTCTGGCACATTGTAGGTGCTCAGTAAATATTTATTGAGTTTCAATGACTCGAGGAGTCAATGGATATAAAGAAATGAAAAAGACTTTGTCTCTGCAGTCTGTTAGAGAGTAGCTGAGTGGGTGGCAGTGGGGTTCTCTTAGGTCCAGACAGGCCTGTCTTAAGCAGGTCAGGACCCAGGTGCAGCTGAAAGCAGAGCTCCATTTCCAGGGCTTGAATTCCGCAGCTCCCTGAGGAGGCCAGGGGCTGCCAGGATCACAGCTGCAAAACCTCTGGGCCATAAGGCAGAGGAAAGAGCAGACAGAGGGAACTCTTCTCATCTGGACTTGGAGGGTCGACCTTGCCCAGAGGGGAGGTTATCGCTTCCTGCAGAGTCACAGTGGGGAGAAAGAATCCTGTCTTCCCAGGTTGACCTCTTCTAAGCTTCCTGAGTTATTTTCTATCTCTGGAACCAAACTAGTACTTTTAGTCCCAAAATGCCAGTAAATATATCTTCTTTACTAGCTGTGGCACTATCATATTTTTAAGGTGAAAATTAGTGTCACCTAAGCAAAAGAGCTCAGCTCCTTATTACTTATTGCCCAGTCAAGATTTAATGTGTCTCACTTTAAATGACAATTGTCCATTTTGCTTCCTTCAAGTCACACATGCTCTTGGTTCAATATAATCACTATGATTTTTAGTCACATTCTCTCTTTCCCTTGCTATTTTCTCTGTGGAATCCACTATATAAAGTCTTCCATTTTTTGAAATATGTAGGAGACCATATTGGATTACTGATGAAAAGGAAATTGTAACAAACACTGGTGACCATAATTCATTCAAAATTAGTTTGTGGTAATTTTCTCGACTAGTGTGAAAAATGTGCATAACACAGGTAGAGATTTTGTGAGTTGAATAATGTACTCTGTGTCTTTCGTACGATAATAAAAAGCAATGGCAGCTTGTTATTTCACCAAAATAAATATATTCCACCACTAGAAAATAGTCCTAAGACTAAAGCTGTGACATGGTGACATTTTCCTCACTGCAGATTATGGACCAAAGTTCATTACTGCAACTTTACCACCTGAGCTTGAGAAAGTGGCATATGTAACCCTCTCCTTTTGTTTCGGTGAGGAAGTGCAGGCTTCGCTTTGGTGAGGAAGACTTCGGCATGGGTGGAGTGCTGAACCCAGTTTGGACCTGAGTGACTTGTGGATTGCTGACTTTCACCATTGGCGGTTTGTGAGGAATTGTTCCTTCTGGGAAGGGGGCAAGGCGGAGCGTTCAAGCTCTTTCCTAGCCTATTGCCTCCCAGGAGGCAGGGAGTTTGTATGTTATAGGAACGAACACGAATAACTACCATTTTCTTTATAGAGGTCAGTATGCTTCTCAAGCAGACACAGTTACTTCCAGGACAAAAGATTTTTCTTTTCTCTTAAGACTTGCTTCCATTAATAACTAAGTCACAAATTTTAACTCTGAATTTTTTTTAAATTAAGGGAGTTCATTTTAACTTTGCCTCCTGACTGTATGTTACCTTTCTGTAAAACTAGGAACTATGACTGCACTTACCTATGAAGTTATCTGAAGAGCACAGGGAGTAAAAAACAGAACTTTACCTTAGTCTTCTATGAAGCTGGAGATTGGAAGGCAGTCACTAGACAAGTTCAAACCAATTTTTTTTTCTTGTGCTCATATTTAGTTGTCTGCCTTAATTCTAGTGCCCCGAAGTTGGATATATCTAAAGTACAGTTAAAACTAAATGGCTAATTCCTTTCTAATTTAATTTACTTTTACATGCCATAATGATAGAAATACAAAACCAAAACAAAACAAAAACTTTGCTTCTAAAAGTCACAAAGAAATGTAATAATACTGTCGATCTATAAGAAAGGAACTGAGGCAGAGTTAATATAGGTAGGAGTTTATTTGGGCTGAGTTTGAAGATTGCAACCCAGGAGCATAGATGCATGTTGCCCTGAATAGACACTCTGATTAGTGGCAGTTACAGGTGGACTTTTATTTATCTTTTTTTTTTTTTTTTCTTTTCCTTTTTTCCCTTTTTAAACAGGGTCTCACTTTGTCACCCAGGCTGAAGTGCAGTGGTACAATCTCAGCTTACTGCAGCCTCAACCTCCCAGGTTCAAGTGATCCTCCCACCTTAGCCCCCCAAGTAGCTGGGACTATAGGTGAGTGCCACCATGCCTGGCTGATTTTTGTATTTTTTGTAGAGACGGGGTTTCGCCATGTTGCCCAGGCTGGTCTTGAACTCCTGGCCTCAAGCGACCGACCCGCCTTGGCGTCCCAAAGTGCTGGGATTACACGAGTGAGCCACTGCACAGGGCCTACAGGCTGAGTTTTAAAGGTAAGAAAGGAAGACAGCGAGTGGGCTGATACAAAGTTGTTTGTCGGGAATTCTCATTGGTTTACAGAATTAACACTGATTAGTGATTGGCTATACATTGTTAAGCTATAGGGTGTGGGTTATAGTGTCTGGTGTGTCACTATTAGATTAATTTATAGCTACTGTGGCAATAGCTAACCAGTTTCAGGAGATAAATACATAGCTCAGAGTGGGGAATAAGGCACAACTGTGATCTCATTTTAATGCTTCTCTGGGCCTAACAATTCGAAAGGGCTCACAATCCTCAGATGAAAGTTCTTTTCTTTCCTCAATACCTAATTTAGTACTGAAAATATTGAGGTCCTAAATGTGGGTCATTTGTGACTTTTGCTTTAGCAGTAAAGTCTAAAAAATTTTGTTATCGTAAATAAAATTTTAGCCACTTTCCTGTCCCAACTTATCACTGCTTTAAGATCTTAATCCAAATATATTCCCCTAAATGGACAAATCACAGTTTTAAAACAAACCACAACCATTTTATTATAACCCACAAATTGGGACTGTCCTGATCAGATATTTTTAATTACGCATTTCTTTTTTAGAAAGCTCAAGAGACTGTAAGAGCTATACTTCCCTAATGAGTATGGTATTCCTCACAACTCCCAGGCGAATCACTTTGCGGAGAAAAGGCAATTGTCTTGGTTGAGTAGGAATTAATGTTGAAGGTGTGGAAGGAAGTTGACTTGATTCAGTTTTCACTAGCCTAAGTCACAGATGTTAAATTGCAAGTTTCACAGGAGGCACCAAAGTAGAATAGATACATAATTCCAAATTGAGATGCCAAGAAGCAAACTTTCAATCAAAATACTAAAGACCAGTTTTACGGGTCCAAAACTTCTCACCCGAAGGGGGAAATAACAGTGCCTACGAAGGAGAAATTAAAGGAAGATTTCGTGAGGAGTTGTAATGGTTAATTTTATGTGTCACCCTGAGTGGACCAAGAGGTCCCCAGATTAAACATTGTTTCTTTGTGTTTTTTGTGAGGGTTTTTCTGGATGAGATCAGCGTTTCAATCAGTGGAGTCGGTAGATGGCCCTCCTCGAGGAGGCAGCATCCCATTAGTTGGGGACCTGAACAGAACAAAAAGAGAAATTTGCCCCTTTTTTCCTGCCTTACTGCTAGCACTGGGACATCTCATCTTCTGCTCTTGGATTGGGATTTTTAGCAGCTTCCTTTGTTTTCAGGCTTTTGGATTCAGACGGAATTACACTGCTTTCTTGGGTTTCCATCTTGCAGATGGCATATGGTAGGACTTCTCAGCTTCCATAATTGTGGGAGCCAATTCCTCATAATAAATCTCCTTTTATAGATACAGATATAGACATAGTTATAGATATATAACCCATTGGTTCTATTTCTCTGGAGAACCATGACTAAAACAGGAGTATTTTCTTGTTTTAGTCATGGAAAGTCTTGAAAAATAGTAGTTCTCATATTATTTTTTCCTCTCCATGTGGGCCACTCAGAGAACCTATAAGTTGGGAGCATAGGGGATTGTTGTCTGACTCCAGCCCTGGAAACCTACAGATCAAGAGAGAGGGACTGGTGAGCCTCTTTGGCGAGTGAAGAGGCTGTGCTGTTTGTAGGATTGGTCTGCACTGAGTTTATTAGAGCAAAATAGGCACTGAGTGTCCCTATGGACCAAATGTGGGACACACAGAAGAGAATGATCCTGGAGCCCCTTTAAATCCTGCTCAGGAGGACAGCTGGGGTGTGGGTGGAGGATAAATTGGGAGTCCTATAGAGGGAGGAAATTTGGAGGGGACTCAGGAAATCCAGTGGCACTTGCCTATGTGGGGGGCCCAGCAGGAGGGGCACCTAAGAAAACATGAAGGCACCCACAAGAGAAAAAGCAGGCTTGACATTTGCCAGGTTTGGAAAAGACGATGCCAGCTTACAGCTGTTCCAGTAAAGTAAGAATTTACCTGCCCCTTCTTTTCTCTCTTTCCTTCCCTACTCTGATCCTGGAAGGGTCAAAACCAGCAGCTTTCATGGTGGTCTGGGATGAGGAAGGAAAGGAGAAGCTGACCACGTCTTCTCTCCTAAAGGCTGAGACCTGCCTATGACCAGCTGTAGGTTGAGGAGGAGGAGAGAATTCTTTTCTTTGAAATAAAGATTGAAATATGTAGTGATATATTGGTTTGGGCACTCTAATAGAAAGAATCTGGTACTTTCTATTACCTATAAGTGACCAAAAAAACTATATCCAGTGGCAGAGGTAGAATTGCCTTCACTGAGCAAGTTTAAAAAGACAGTGAGAGAAAACATTAAAATTGCTTTTATGATTTCACCCCAGGAGTACTGTGTCTTCATTGAATTGGTTATATCACCAGAAGGAGTGATAGATGTAGTTTTATAACCTACCTTCCAATCAGGTACCTAAAACATGGTGAATCAGATTTTTTCCCCCATATACAGATATGAGTGAATGCTCAATCTACAATAGAATTTCCTGGAGAATTTCTATGGGTTTCTCAGGAGACCCATCCCTTGTATCCTTCATAGCCAAAACTGGCAATTTATAGATGTCAAAGCCCTTTAGTATAAGTGATCTCGATGGCTTATCACCACCAGGTCCCTGCGAAATGCAGAGAGCACCTAGTATTATCTGTACTATATGGAGAATAATAGCTAAGAGTTATTGAACACTCACTATGTGCTTGGCACTTGTGCTAAATATCCTACAAATACCAAATTCATGTATAATACTATTAATTTCTCCACTCTACAGATGATGAAATGGAGTCTTAGGCTAAGTAGTTAATTTAAGGCCAAACATTTAGTAGAAGATATGGCTGCAATTTGAACTTGGCTGTCTGCCTTCAAATTCCTAACTTTGAACCTCTGCTCAGATGAACAAAATGGAAATCAGACATTTAGCAACTCGTTTGAGGATCTACATAGCATGAACAGATATTGGTCTTGACTCATCTTTGTCTCATGGAGATCTTCAGTAGAGATCTTAGTTCTCTAGTAGAGAAAGAGTTCACTAAACTACAGGAAGGAGATTAAGCAGATAATACCTTTTCCCAGTGAAAAAACAAGTCTCAAAAGATAGTGTAAGTAAATTATAGCTATACTCTAGAATATTTGGTGGCCAGGAAAAAATGTTTAAGGATTTTTTAAGGAAAGTAAAGCATTTTTCCATTCCAATAGAAAAAGTAGCCTATAAACTATTAATGCTTTCAAGTCTGTTTGAATATATGTATCTATATACATACATGATAGGCACATATATACATATACATATATGTATATGTTTGTGGGTACATGTATGATCATATAACTTCTAATTTTTATTTTTTAAAAATTTTTGTAGAGATGGGGGTCTCACTATGTTGCCCTGGCTGGTCTTGAACTCCTGGTCTCAGGCAATCCTCCTGCCTTGGCCTCCCAAAGTGCTGGGACTACAGATGTGAGCCACTGTGCTTGGCCTTGATTGTATCTTTTTATAATAGAAAAGTTTAGAATTAAATGCACTAAAATATTAACAGTATTACCTCTAGGTGATGGAATTATGGGTAATTTTTACTTTTTCTCCTATACTTTTCTGTATTTCCCCCCAAAAGATCAATCATATTTTTCTTCTCCATATGGGTTCATTAATAATTTACTTAACATTTTTATTGAGATAATTTGCATACTATAAAATTCACTCATTTTAACTATACCATTTGATGATTGTTATTAAATTATAGAGTTGTGGGCCGGGCACGGTGGCTCAAGCCTGTAATCCCAGCACTTTGGGAGGCCGAGACAGGCGGATCACGAGGTCAGGAGATCGAGACCATCCTGGCTAACGCGGTGAAACCCCGTCTCTACTAAAATACAAAAAAATTTAGCCATGCGAGGTGGCGGGTGCCTGTACTCCCAGCTACTCGGGAGGCTGAGGCAGGAGAATGGCATGAACCCGGGAGGCGGGGCTTGCAGTGAGCTGAGATCCGGCCACTGCACTCCAGCCTGGGCGACAGAGCCAGACTCCGTCTCAAAAAAAAAAAAAAAAAAATTATAGAGTTGTGTATCCATCACCACAGTCCAATTTTAGATCATTTCTAGAAGATTTTTCAGGTCCATCTGCAGTCATCCCTTATTCCCACCTCCCAGACTTAGGCAATCCCTAATCTACTTTCCATCTCTATAGATTCGCTTTTTCTGGAAGCTTCACATAAATAGGATAATACAACATGTGCTCTTTTGGGACTGACATACATTATGTTCTTTTAAAGAGAGAGAAATAAATAAATATTCTTTGGTTCTTTGCCTTTCCCATCCAATCCAAGCAAAAGCCCATTTTTTTCCTCTTAATACTATAATAACTAATTATCAACAGAGTTTCCTTTATTCCTGTAGTACTTGACCAGTAATCAAATCCCTTTCAGATCACAAGATAATCTATAGGACAGTAAAGCTATTCCTGACGTTTTAAGGATCTCTAGTTTTTAATTCCTCACACATTTCTCTGTTTTTACATTAAAAAACTGATTTATAACTATTTTGTTCTTACCCTCTGGAGAGTCATTGTAGACATGCCCTATACTGCCATTCTACTGGCAGAAACAGGGATACCATCACTGATGTGCAAGGGTTTGGAATCAGACAGACCCAAATTCAGCTCTGGGGCTCTATCTCCTGTAGCTGGGTTAGACCCTTCCCGAGTTCAGCGTCTTAGTGAGTATCTTGGAGTTACTCGTACCTTCCTCTAGGGCTGGATGGAGACATGCGCACGCTCTGGATGAGCTAGTGATTTTTGGTGCTCCTTCGAAAGGATGTTCTTTAAATAAGTCTTCAACTTCTCTTTAGAGAAAAGGCAGGGCCCCCACACAGCAAAACAAAGGCCTTGCAATTCATCAGGGCTACACTCCTTAAAATGCACTGTAAATTCCTCAAGGGTCTCACTCTCACTCCCAGCAGCTCATCAGTGTCTTCCTTCCAATCCAATTAACACTCTCCCTGAAAGTACTGATACATATCATTTTCAATATTTCATTACATTTTCAAGGATTTATTGCTCTTTGTGGAGTAGTGTCCTTCTGGCTCTGCCTCATAGAGTGTTCTGAAGATTAAACGGGATCACACATCCAAGGAGTGCTGCACGGGGTCTAACACTCAGTGGATGTTCAATAAATGGCAACTATTATTAGTATCATAACCAAAGCTATGGCAACTCCAAGCCTGTGTGATAATACGTGATGTGCAGCTCCTTTCTCCTCTAGCTCCTTACTTGGAAATCTTCTTTGCAGAAAGCCATTTTCGGAAAGCTTTTGGTGACCTTGAAACATTCTCAGGTGCTCTCTGATGTTTTAATAAATGAAACTTAATATATATAGGAGATACAGTTCCTCCTTCATACCTGTATAGTAAAAAAGCTGCAACATAAATACCTTTGGTTAACCTTTATATAGTATAGTATTTTAAATATTACCATAAACATGATAGAAATTAACAGAATGAAGGTTAACTGGGGGAAAAGCCCTGAGCAGGGAGGGAAGTGTTGCTGCGGGAACACTGTGGCAGGTCTGAAACCAGATCCTGGCTATCGAGCAGAGGGAAATGGCACATCTTTGGAGGCTTTTATATCATGGTAATAACTGTTTTATTAGAATCAAAGCATCCCAGAGAGCACTTGTTCTTTCCTTCTTTCCAGTCCCCTTGACTCTCCCCTTAGCAGGGTTGGATGGGAGGTGGGGGCTGGGGGAGGGGGAACAGTACAAGAAAGCAATGCTATGTCCCTTTCTCCCATTGTCTGGCCCCCAAATGCAGTGCCATAAATATCAAAACAGTGCTTGGTAATAGTCCAAAAGATTTAACTTGTCCCCAAATTCCTAAACCACCATTGGCATGTAATTTGGTTCTTGGCAGAGTGTAACTGAACAACTTGTAGACATGACATTTGTGTGAACATCTACAAGAGACAGGCCGTTATCACCACCCATTCAACACTCCAGCCAGAGGAAGAACAGCAAGTGGGGCCAACCATCCAAGTTCACCTGAGCGCTCCCGGGTCTCGGCCCGCATCCTAAAACCTCAGTTCTGCTGTGGCCCGGCTACTCCCCATTCTCAACTGTGTTTTCTTCACCATGCAGGTGATGGAAGCCCAGGCAGGCCCAGGGTTCAAGGCCAGTGACTTCAGCCTGTCACCCCCTCAGTCCGCATCGGGCCCACCAGCCCCCTCCCTCCCTGCCCCCAGCCCGGCCCACACTGCCCCCCATTGCGCCCAGCCCTTCCTCACCCCGCAGGAGAAGCTGGCCTCTCATTCCTCACTGAGAGACTCGACGGGCGGCCCCACGCCAAGCCTTCCTCGCCCTCCCCTCCAGCCCTTTCTGAAGGGGAGGCAGCAAAGGTGAGCAAGCAACCGCCGCAAGTTTCGGCAGCTGCTGAGGAAGACTCATCGGTTTCTAAGGAAACAGAGAGGCAGCAGCCATTTTAGTGGCATTTGCTGTATGAAAAATATATAGACACTGGCATCCCACTCCCCACTCGCGCCGCGGCGCCTGCCCTCCCGCCCCGCCTCAGAGGCCCCGGGATGAGGGTGGGGCCCCAGCCTCCGAGGGACGCAGCGGCCACCTGTCGCAGGTGGCCGGCCACTAGGGTCGCCAGCCCCAGTGCCCCCCAGCGGGCGGGACCGCGGGGTCCCCACCCCGGGGCGGAATCTCCACCCCCGGGCGCCGCAGTGCAGTGGCGGGCGGGCGGCTTGGCCCTCCCCGCGCCCGCGTCCCGCCCCCCAGGTCCCCTCCCTCGCCCCCCCGCCCCAGGCCGCGGGAGCCCGCGGGGAGGGCGGGCCCGTCGCAGCCGCGCTGGTCGCCAGGCGGCCGGGAGGAGCGGGGTCCGCGCGGCGGGCGAGGCGGGGGCGGAGGCGCAGGCAGCTCGAGCGCGGGAGGTCGCAGCAGCCGGGGACACCGCGCGCCGCCGCTCAACATGGTTGCTGCGCACGCTGCCCATTCTTCCTCCTCCGCCGAGTGGATCGCCTGCTTGGATAAAAGGTAGCTCGGCCGGGGGCCGCCGCTGGGGGCCGAGCTCTGCGGCGCTGCCCGGGCCCAGAGACCGCCGCAGCCCCACACCTGGGTGCAGCGCGGCCGGGCTGCGGGTGGCCGGGTCCCCGAGCGGGGGAAGGGGTTGAGGTCCTCGTCCGGGAGACAGGAGGACAAGGACCCCCGCCTCTCGTGGGGTGCCAGCGGCATGAGATTATTACACGTGGTGGAGAAAATGCAGCGCAGTAAGGGGAGAGAGCACCCACCTCTCCAACCCCCCGCCCCGCCGCGACTCCAGGCTCCGCTCCTGGGTGGGGGTTTATTTTCTCTTGGCATCACGGGACGGAAGAATCATGCATACCCTCTCTGGCTATTCAGACCTTGCGGGGTATTAAGTTTTAAGGAGGGGTGGGGGCACCGGCAGGTACAGAGTAACATTCTTTTTTTTGTTCTCGAAAGCAAAGTGTGAGGGACCCAGTGGAGCTGTCGAGTCCCTTGCTGAAATTCACAGCTTTCTGCCCCCGCAGTCGCTCGCTCAAGGTCTGTGTTAGAGAAGGTCATTTGGGAGGCTGCTTTCGTCTTAATACCTGCTTCTCGGGAAAAGACCTTTACGCTAAAAAAAAAAAAAAATAATAATAATAATAATTAAAACCGTACATAAAGCATATAACTCCCGACGACAGCTCTCTCTAAGGAGGATGTGTGTGTTAACAGTGGATTGCAGTTGTTTCCAGGCTCTGACAGCATAATATTCTGTTTGTCCAGATTGCAGGTTTAGCAGTAAACATTAGCAATTATAGTATGTTAGCAATTATAGCTTATTACCCTGATTAAAAGGTGATGCATCTGAACTTTTAAGAACTGAGCAAGAAATCTTGCAGAGTGAACTGCCTCTGAATTTCGGAGTTTAACGCAGAAGGGCAATGATTCACGTCTTGCAGCTATCTGCATGACATCTCTATTTGCATTTGTGTGAAATATTTTGTGTTCTGCCATATTGAAAAATTTTCAATTAACAGATTCGTAACACGATCAAACTTGAAAATCTTAAGTGTGACATGCTTTGCATACTCTATTATAGGCCTTTGTTGAAAAATATTAAGTAATTTGAGAAAAGCTAAATGTAGCTCATTTGAATAACTTAATATATCTGATAAATAGTCTTGACTTTCAATTACCATACAGTAGCAAGATTTTTTGGCAGGCAGTGCCCTATTTATGTCTAAAATGATATGTACTAATATTAGAAATAGTTGCATGCAATAAATAGTAAGAGAATTAAAGTAATGGTTAAATCATACAGGATTATGTAGAACTAAGAGCATTTGAAGGATAGAGGTTGTTAATGTGTCAAGTATCTAAATTTAATAGTTCAGGAAAAAGGAATTATATGGGATTCAAGATCTTGCACTTAACCTATAAATAGTGGTGCTTCCTTATGAATGGAATGTTTAGATAATAGATAACATATTTCTATGTGTAGAAATGCATGGCATGGCGTTTTTTGAACAGTCGTTAATTCACTGGAAACCCATTAGTCAATAAGAAGAAGTACTTATGGCAAAATCATAGAGCAATACTAACACAAGTGGGACATAGTCGACTCTCTCTTTTCATAATGTGTATCTGCCCAAATGATTTTGCTTGAAATGGATTTTTTAGAGCATGGTGCCCTCACTTAATGCCACCATTCATAATGGAAAAAAAAACTAGGAAAAAAAAAAAAACCCTTCACAGATACTGAGTCTAGCATCAGAAGAGTCAGATGAGTGGACAGATCAATAAGTTAAGGGTTTCAGGCACAGAGCTGTTACCAGTTCTGATATTGGACATGTCAGTTTTACTTCCTTGAGTGTCTGAAAAATGAGGATAGGACTATCAGGGATAAGTGGACAAATGGAAGAAGAAAAAAAGGTGAAACTGTGAGGTGCCGTGTAGGCTTTTTATTTTGTGGTATTAAGAGAACTTTGCATGTTCTGCAGTGTTCATGCCAGAATTGATACCTGTGAGGAACAGTTTAGGGCAGCAATCTCATTGTATGAAGGCTGCGGGGGCCTTGTTTTGAAGGTGTGTTTTTCTCTTAGATTGTTTATTTATTTATTTATTTTTTAGGAAAGGAGAAAGATTGAGAGTGTTTATGGAAGTTGTCTAGAGAAGCCCCCTGAAAGCCCTGTTTAGTGGAGACAGTGCCCTCAACGTTTCTGAGAAATGCTATCTTGATATTCTTTTCCAGGCACTGTGCTGGGCACTGGGGATACAACAAAATATGAGAGTTGCTTATAGGCTTGGAGGGTAGGGGAGATTGGTGGTGGGACGGCTGTATAAACAGCTAACCACAATGCAGTGGTAAGTGCTTTAATGGAGATGTATAAAGTGCTTGGGGAATGCAGATGAGTGAGTTATCGAGATGCTTCCATAGGTGTCCTGCGTAGACCTCAGAGGCTGAGAGAAATTTTACCAGGCAGAGAATAGGGAGGGCATGCCAGGCAGTGGTGTGGCATATGAATATGCTAATTTCTTCCCAACTACAAATTCCTGTTGTGACCAAATCTAGAATATAGGAATGTATGCTCTATTTTTATAAAAACTTTTTTATAATGGACATTGTCAACCCTGCACAAGAAAGAAAGAATAGTGCAATGAACCCCTGTGGGTTCACTTGGGAATATGATACTGGGACCTTTTAACTGGGAAAAGGACGTAACTGGGAAACGTAGTTCAAATATATGCCTCATTCAAGTGACAACTGTTGTGGATGGTGAAAAAAAGAGAAACCCTGGGACTGGAAATAAAAAGGAGAGTTAAAAGAGGAAGTCTGCAGGAGTAAAGAAGTATGCAATGAATGTTGAAGTGAAACAAACAAAACACAAGGAAAATCGAGCCTTAAAGTGTTTGTTAGGAATGCCTAGAAAGTTATCATAGATAGGACAATACTTGCAAGTGGGGAAGGGGATTACAAGTGTGTAGATATGTAGATTAGGTTAAAGAAAGACAATCTAAAGCTTTTTATGTATCAAGCATCCACCGTCTTGGACTATAGTGGGACTGAGGAGATGAGGGTCTACAAATACTAATCTTAAAACCAGAAAGACAAGACATTGAACATTTGGATGGATAAACCAACATTGAAAAAAATCTCACATGTTAGAGTAAAACAAGCTCACCACTATCTCAGGGATCTTACAATTTTTTTCTGAGGGGATGGTAATTAGGAACAAATTACATAGTCCCACTATTTGGGACTTAAGATGGGTAAAATGTCTTTTTTTTTTTTTTTTTTTTTGATATGGAGTCTCACTCTGTCACCCAGGCTGGAGTGCAATGGCGCGATCTTGACTCACTGCAACCTCCTCCTCCTGGTTTCAAGGGATTCTCATGCCTCAGCCTCCCAAGTAGCTGGGATTACAGGCACCCACCACCATGCTTGGCTAATTTTTGTATTTTTGTAGAGACAGGGTTTCACCATGTTGGACAGGCTGGTCTTGAACTCCTGACCTCAGCTGATCCACTTGCTGCGGCCTCCCAAAGTGCTGGGATTACAGGTGTGGGCCACCACACCTGGCCCATTGTTTAATTTTAATGAAAATATTTTTCCCGTAAGGTTTTAAATTTGCCAACTGTGAACTTAAGATCCACTTATGAATCCTAGATCTCAGGGTTGGTAAAGGAGTATTATGAAAGGACAGGGACCATACACATTCATGTAGTATAGTGACTCATTGCTGGCATTCATCATGATGGAGCAGGGATTGACAAACTATGGCCTGTGGGCCAGATCTGACAGCTTGCCTGTTTGTCTTGTGGGCTAAGAATGGTTTTCACAGGCCGGGCGCGGTGGCTCATACTTGTAATCCCAGCACTTTGGGAGGCTGAGGCAGGGGGGATCACGAGGTCAGGAGATCAAGACCATCCTGGCTATCACGGTGAAACCCCGTCTCTACTAAAAATACAAAAAAATTAGCTGGGCGTGGTGGCGGGCGCCTGTAGTCCCAGCTACTCGGGAGGCTGAGGCAGGAGAATGGCGTGAACCCAGGAGGTGGAGCTTGCAGTGAGCTGAGATCGCACCACTGCACTCCAGCCTGGGGGACAGAGCAAGACTCCGTCTCAAAAATAAATAAATAAATAAATAAATAAATAAATAAATAAATAAATAAATATGGTTTTCACATTCCTGAATGGCTGGGAATAAAAGAAGAGTAGCATTTTGTGACCCATGAAATTTAGATGAAATTCAAATTTCAGTGTCTATAAACAAAGTTTTATTGGAACATAACCATGCTCATTTGGTTACATATTGTCTACAACTGCTTTCCCGCTTGGCAGAGCTGAGTAGCTGCAATGGAGACTGTGGACCCACAGAGCTTGAAATATTTGCTATGTGGACCTTACAGAAAAAGTTTGCCATCTTTTGTTTTAGATGAAAGAACCTATCTAAGTGATTGACAGTGAAACCACTGGAGATGAAAGAAATTGTCTTCATTTGGAAAGGAGTTCACAGTGTTTGGTTTCTTGTTCTTTAATTAGAAGTATAAGTTGGAGAAAGGTCCTCAGTTGATTGGCTTATTTGAGGAACACTGGCTATCACAGCCAAAGCAGACGATGAAGTTAGCATGGTTATTCAAAAGGTTGTGATCTTTCAAAGGCAGCAGATGAATTTTTTTAAGTATTCATATTTCAGTTTAAAAATGCTCCATGGACAGTTTCCATCTGACTTGCCCCCAGATAGATATTATGTTAGTTATTTTGATTAGGTTGAGAGTGAAAGAAGTCAAGGGATAAATTTGTTAAGAACCAAAATGCTTTGTAGCACACATGGTGAGAGAAGATGACTCAAATATCAAAGAAGCATCAGACATGGTCCAACCCTTGAGAAATACCGAGGATCAAAGAAGCACACAGAGCAGAAGGGAGTCCCTGGAGGAGGCTGGTATCTACTAGCCAGGTCCCAAGGGATGACATTACCCCGGTACATCCTCCAGGGCTCAGCCTGGTCTTGCAATCTCAGAATCCTGACTTGTTAGCACATCAAAAATTAATACATCTTTCAGTGACAGATACACAGGTACCAGACTCTCAGAGACTGTAAAAACCAGAAAGACGGTTTATTAATTTGACAATAAGATCTGTCACATCAGAGAAGTGGACACTCATGTCCTTTGGCTAATGTATTCTTCTTCTAAGTAAGCCATATGGGAAATCCAATTATTCTCAGAAGTCCGTTTTCTGCATTTACAATGAGAAGCCAAGCTGCCAGGAGGTCAGGATGCTTACATCTTCTGACCTGTATAAGAGTACATCCTCTTCCTGGAGCAACAGACCCTGGGAATTGGATGATAATGAGAAGGTAGTTCTGGGAATCGTCCAGGACAGTGTGGCTGCCACCTTTTCCAGTCAGATCACCATTGCCTGTGCTCCCACAGTGCACTTTGGTCTCACTGTCATGACATAACACAAGTCCAACTCCATTGTAATGGCCTGCTTACTTCTCTTTTCACATCACTTGACTTTAGTCCCTATATTTTATTCATCATTTTATCTTCAGCTTCAGTGCAGTGCCCTGACTAGAGTACGTGCTAATAGGCCCAGGGCAAGATGGCCACAGGAGTCCTTCTCCTCAGGGATGATGGCCTCTGCAACCCTGTAGGAAGGCCCTGGCACTGGACCCTGTGCTGGGGAAGGAACATCTGCCTCTGTTGCTTCTTCTATGTTTTTTGGCTAATGTGAATACTTTTTAAAAAATGACACTGCATAGCTCTAGTCTAATCTGTTTTTCCTCCTGAAATCCTCCCCCCACTCTTTTTTTTTTTTAAAAGAACATCTTTTTATTATGGAAAAAAAATCAAAATATACAAAAAAAAGAAATAGCAGTATGATTCTTAATTCTTTTTGTTTGTGTGTGCGTGTGTTTTTAGACAGGGTCACTCTGTCACCCAGGCTGGAAGGCAGTGGTTTGATCATGGCTCATTGCATGCTTGACCTCCTGGGTTTAAGCGATCCTCCTGTCTCGGCTTCCCGAGTAGCTGGGAACGCAGACGTGTGTCTCCATGCCTGGCTAATTAAAAAAATTTTTTTATAGAGATGGAGTCTCCCTATGTTACCCAGGCTGGTCACAAACTGCTGGGCTGAAGTGATCTTCCTGCGTTGGCCTCCCAAAGTGCTGGGACTATAGGCTTAAGCCACTGTGTCCAGCCAGTATGATTTGTGCCACCCCTTCCCCTACTCCAGCATCATCAACTTCCAGCCAACCTTGTTTTGTTTATACCCCCATGCAGTTCCCACTCCCCCCAGGATTATTTTCAAGCAAATTCCACATATTTCATCTGTAAACATTTTAGTATATGTCTCTAAAAGGTAGTGACTTTTTATTAAGAGAACAATATCACACACATTAAACAACTTGACATTAGTTCTCTAATATAATCAATTTTTCAGTCAGTGTTCAAATGTCCCCATTTACCTCATAACTTTCTTTTTTGCAGTGTGTTTGTATCAAGAGCTAAATAAGTTGCATTTAGTTGATATGTCTGTAGGTCTGGGTTCTCTCTTTCTCTCTTTTTCTTCCTTATAATACATTTCTTGAAGAAACTGGGTTGTTGTTTTTTTCAGTCTGAATTTTCATTGTACCTCCATGCAGTTTTTTAAAACATGTTCCTTTGTCCCCTGTATTTCCTGTAAATTGGTATTTGGGTCTAGAGTTTGACTTTTTGTTAAGAATGCATCACAGAAGTGTTATATATTTCCATAATGAGGTATATAATATCAAGTGATCTCTTTTCATAATGTTAACAATTTATTGTTTTTAAAGTTTAATGCTTGGCAACTATCTATTTGCAGTTTATCAGGGAACATTTCACTGTGGCCCCAAATACATGGGAGCACATGACATATATATTTGGAGTAATTCGAGAACAATACAACCTCATATGTAATTAGGGTTAAATTCTGTGGTGCTGATTTTACTTGCTTTAGTCTATTAGGAAAGGAAAGTTTAGCCAGACCTGGACTCCCTCATACTGGGGATACATGTAGGATTGGTGTGCTTAGTCCACACCCTTGGCCTTGCTGCCTGGTCTCCTGCACACAGCCTGCGAGCTGGAAGGAGTCTTCAGAGGAAAAGTGGTGCTTAGCAAAGCAAATCCAGCCTCTTTGTCTTAACTGGAATTCTCTCAAATGGATTTCTGGCCCCTCCTATGAGGGTGGGACTGGCAGATACATTTTGTTGGAATTTCCCATGAGCTTGGAAGATTTTATGGCCCTCTCATGGTAACTGCTTATTGTCCTACACCACCTCCTCACCCCCCATGCAACTAGTTTTTCTTCAGTCAGAATAAAACCATCTTTGTGCATCCTCAACAGTGGTCAATGAGAGTGGGTTTTTCCTCCAGTACTTTCACATCACAGATGAGGGAGAGACTGCCCTAGGAGTACTGAGAGACTGAGGGAAGAGAAAGAGGATGGGAAGAACTGGGTGGGGAGGGAGACAGTGAGATCCAGCTGAACATCTGACAGAAAACAATCTGGCTGATGAGCGGAGGCGGACAGTCCTGGCGTGTTGACTCAGCTGCATCCGTGTGCACCCGCTTGCTTCCCCAGCCCCAAAAGAAAAACAAAGTGCTGCCACTATTCTCTTTTCTCTCCGTGCCAGCTCTTTCTTGGAGCGCTCATCTGTTTCCTTTGCTGTAACTGTGCAGATTCCTTAAACTCCATATCTGTGGCTTATCTTCTAGACCAGATGTATTTTTGTCTGTCTGTTGGATATTCCCACATGAATATCCCATTAATCTTTTGTGGGGCAGACATTGTTTTCCTTCACCTACCTCTGCTATAGAGGTTGGAAAAACAACATACTTATTTTCCCGATCTCTCTTCAGGTGAGGTTTCCATGTGACGCTGTCTGGCCAATGAGACATAGCAGAAGTCTACTAGAGGTTTCCAGGGAAGCTCTTGCTTTACCCATGTATTTGATTCCCCCTTCCTCTCTTCTTTCTGCCTGGAGTTACTACTGGAGGCCTGGGCCTGTGGCAGCCATCTTGTAATCCCAGGAGGAAGTGCCCAGAGAAACACAGAGCCTCCAGTTCTGACTTTGCCCACCTGTTGAACCCAGATCGGTAGTTACCCACCTTCAGATTTTTGTTTTGTGAAGAAAAAAAGCCCTATTTCTCTAAAGCATTCTTTGGTGTTCTATCATTCACCATCAAAATGATCTCTAACCTAACAGATTGATACTTGTCTAAAGTTGACCTCATCTTTTTTAGCCCTGCTCCCCATTAGTTTCTCCTTCTTGCTTTACTATTTTATTTATGATGTTGTGACTTCCTCATTCTCAGAACTTTGAAGTTATCTGCATTTTCCCTTTCCTATGTCCTTTTCCACATCTAACCAGTCAATAATTGTCTTGACTTTTATATTCCACTTTTATTTCAGGGCCTTAGCATCTGGATCTCCCTGTTTTCTGTTTCCAGTCTGGAAAACATGATATCGTCAAATCAACTTTGTCTTAGGATCAGCCAGACCTGGATTCAAATTCTGTCACCTCTACCCTCTAGCTATGTGAAATTGACCAAGTTATTAATCTTTCTGAATCTCTGTTTTCACATCTTCATGAGATTCCCAATGCCTATAGTAATGGCTATGTCGAGGTGTGTGAGCTAATGCAAACGTTGCATGGTCATCTCTAGAGAGAAAATGTAGAAGTTAAAAATTTAGGAGTCAGATTATATAGGCTCAAACCCCAGTTTAAACTTTATTGATGGTGTAATTTTGGGCAAGTTATTTGGTTCTAGTGGTTACTTTATAGATTCATTGGGATTTTCCCTGTAGACAATCTTAAATGTGAACACTGGCAGTTTTACTTATTTTTTCTGATTTTTGTGTCTTCTATTATTTATTTTTCTTCCCTTATTGCATTTGCCAGGAATGCCAGGACAAAATTGAATAGAAGGGGTGAGAATGGATGCTCTTGTTTTGGTTATGATCTTATAAAAAATAGTTTGCTATTTTGCCACGTTAGTTGTCTTTCATGTAGTTGTTTTTTTTTTTTTTAAGCAAATTCCCTTTTCTGAAATTATTGAGATGATTATATTATTTTTCTCTTTTATTCTGTAAATATAGTGAATTTACATTGACTGAATTTCAAATGTTAAGCCAACGTTGCCTTCCTAGAATATATACTACTTTGTCAACATGCATTATATTTTTTATATATTAATTTATTCAACTTACTAATATTTTATTAATGTTACTTTCATGTCAATTCATGAGGGATATTAGCCTATAACTTTCTTTTCTTATTTTAGTATCAGGATTATTCTGGCTTCATCAAATGAATCAAGAAATATTTCCTTTTTTTTCCTATTTTTTCCCTCTATTTTTAAATGAACTTATATAAGATCAATGCTATTTATTTTACAAATGTCTTAACGATATCTGGGCCAGGAATTTTCTATATGAAAAACTTTTTAATGACAAATTCAAACTCTGTAATAGAGGTCTATTCGTATTTTCTGTTTCTTTTCATGTCAGTTTTGATAAGTTATTTCAAGGAGTTTGTGCATTTCATCTAAGTTATCAAATTTATTGATGTAGAGTTGTTCATAGTATTCCTTATAATCCTTTTAATGCCATTAGGATATGTAGTGTTGTTCTGTCCTTTGTATCCCATATTGGTAATTTGTGTCTCTTTTTTTTTAATTCATTCTTACTAGGAGCTTCCCAATTTTGTTAATATTTTAAAAGAATGAACTTTTAGTTGATTTACTTTGTTCTTTGAGAAATTTATTGATTTTTGCTCATTGTTTTTTTCCTTTTCCCTCCTTACTTTGGGTTTAACTTATTCTTTTTCTGGCTTCTTAAAGTGGAAACTTAGTTGTTTAATTTTAACTTTTCTTCTTTACTAATATAAGCATTTCAGCTGCAATTTCTCATTTTCAACACAAAGAAGGAAGCACAGGTATTCTTTTGTTCAGTATTTATAAACTTAAACTATTTCTGCTGGAGAAGAACAATTAATCAAGCTGATGCTGGGACCTCTTGACTCCCTTAGCCTCAAGAAGATACTTTGCAATGTGTTGAACAGTATCCTCAACAACATTCCAACAGTGATTCAGCAGTGAGTTTCATAGGCTCTTTCAATATGGCATAATTCTAAAGAAACATTGAGAAAGGGTAATTCTGTGAGAGGGCCAATATATAGTTTTCTGGTGATCTGATTTAATCCAATAAAATATTTTAGTATATTTTAGAAATAGATGGATTGTTTTTCTTACTGGAAATCAGCTATAAATATTATTTTTTTTCACATTTGAGCCATTAATAATGATTATGATTGGGTTGCAATGACTTTGAAGTAATATTTTCCGATAAATACCTGGAATCATTCTATTCTGTGTTGTTGGCTGAATGAATAGTAATAAGACTTTGGTGTCAGCCAAACTAGGGGAAAATTACATTTCTGTTTGGCTATCATTTGACCTTTATATTCCATTGCTTTATTTCATTTCGTGTATCATTTTGTAGCCAAACAAGAATGTATGCCTTAATGGTGGTCCATCTCCTCTGTGAGGATGTGGGGGCAAGGGTGTATTCTCAAGGAGGAATATTGGTGCCACTCTCACAAATAGACAAATGGTGGTCAAGAGCCCACAAGTAATGCTACGGAACATAGCCCCTCTAATTACAACTGTGGAAACTAAGGGACATATGCTAATTCCACTGGAGTAATCTTAAAATGCTTATCTGTGGTGAAATAATTTTCTAAAAACACTTTTATTGAATTAAATTGATTGTACAATGTAAGCATATTACTTTTTTTTTTTTTGAGACAGAGTCTTACTCTGTCATCCAGTCTAGAGTGCAGTGGCATGATCTTGGCTCACTGCAACCTCCGCCTCCCAGGTTCAAGCGATTCTTCTGCCCCAGCCTCCCTAGTAGCTGGGATTACAGGCGCCTGCCACCGCGCCTGGCTAATTTTTGTATTTTTAGTAGAGACAGGATTTCACCATGTTGGCCAGGCTGGTCTTGAACTCCTGACCTCGGGCGATTTGCCCACCTCGGCCTCCCAAAGTGCTGGGATTACAGGCTTGAGCCACTGCACCTGGCCAGAAATATGACTTATAAATTGGTGAAAAGCTCAAGAACCACCCCCTTAATTAAACGGAAAAATAATTTTTATAGGCCCTTAGAAAAGACTTAATAATTGAGATGTTGAAAACAAATAGAAAAGATCTTTGATGGGAAGGAGATATTACTCATAACTTAGTAATTTGATTCTTGCTATTATATGAAATTTCAATTCTGTTTAAACCCCAAACGAAGGCATTAATGTTTTCCCTTGTATTTGGGGCAGCCTTAGAACAGCCTTATTCTTCTAGTTATTAATTTTTCATCTTCATTGAGGCACAATTGACAAGTAAAAATTGTGTATCTTTAAGATGTATGACTTGTTGCTTTGATATATGTATACATCGTGAACTTATTGCCACAATCAAGCTAATTAACATATTCATCACCTCGTATAGTTACTTAGTATGTGTGTGTGGTGAGAACACTTAAGATCTACTGTCTTGGCCAGGCGCGGTGGCTCAAGCCTGTAATCCCAGCACTTTGGGAGGCCGAGACGGGCGGATCATGAGGTCAGGAGATCAAGACCATCCTGGCTAACACGGTGAAACCCCGTCTCTACTAAAAAATACAAAAATCTAGCCAGGCGAGGTGGCGGGCCCCTGTAGTCCCAGCTACTGGGGAGGCTGAGGCAGGAGCATGGCGGGAACCCGGGAGGCGGAGCTTGCAGTGAGCTGAGATCCGGCCACTGCACTCCAGCCTGGGCGACAGAGCGAGACTCCGCCTAAAAAAAAAAAAGATCTACTGTCTTAGCAAATTTTAAGTTTGAAATATAGTATTGTTAACTATGTTAACATTGTTGCACATTAGATCTCCTGAACGTATTCATCTTTTAATTTTATTTTTTGAGGTAGGGTCTCACTCTGTCACCCAGGCTGGAGTGCAGTGGTACAATCATAGCTAACTGTAGCTTTGAATTCCTGGGCTCAAGTGATCCTTCTGCCTTTGCTTCCTGAGTAGCTGGGACTATAGGCACCTACCACCATGCCGGCAAATTTTTTATTTTTAGTAGAGACGTGGTCTCACTGTGTTGCTCAGGCTGCTCAAACCCCTGGGCTTAAGCAGTCCTCCCACCTTGGCCTCCCAAAGTGCTGGAATTATAGGCAGGAGCCACTGTGTCGAGCCCAGAATTTATTTATCTCCCATAACTGAAACTTTGTACCCCTTGACCAATATCTCCCCATTTCCTCCTCCCTTCAGCTCCCGGCAATCATCTTCTATTCTCTGCTTCTAGGAGTTTGAGTATTTTAGATTCTATATATAAGTAAGATCATGCAGTATTAGTCTTTCTGTACCTGGCTTGTTTCACTTAGTGTACTGTCCTTTAGGTTCATCCATGTTGTTGCAAATACCAAGGTTTCCTTTATTTTTAAGACTTAATAATATAATAATATTCATTGTGTATATATACACCACATTTTCTTTTTCCATTAATCTGTCAACAAACATTTAGGTTGTTTCCTTATCTTTGTTATTGTGAATAATGCTGCAATAAACAGAGAAACCCAGATATCTCTTCAAGATACTCATTTCATTTCCTTTGGATATGTACCCAGACATGGGCTTGCTGCATCGTTAAGTAGTTCTAATCTTAATTTTGAGGAACCTCCATAAGGTTTTCAATAATGTACTAATTTACATTCTATATTAATCTGTTTTCATGCTGCTGAGAAAGACATACCCAAGATGGGGTAATTTATAAAGAAAAAGAGGTTTAATGGACTCATAGTTCCATGTATCTGGGGAGGCCTTATAATCATGGCAGAAGGTGAAAGGCATGTCTTACATTGGTGGCAGGCAAGGGACAGAATGAGAACCAAGTGAAAGGGGTTTCCCTTTATAATACCATCAGATCTCATGAGACTTATCCACTACCACAGGAACAGTATTGGGGAAGCGGCCCTCATGATTCAATTATCTCCCACCGGGTCCCCTCCGACAACACAAGGGAATTATGGGAGCTACAGTTCAAGAAGATTTGGGTGGGGGCACAGCCAAACCATATCATTCTGCTCTGTCCCCTCCCAAATCTCATGTCCTCATATTTCAAAATCAGTCATGCCTTCCCAACAGTTCCCTAGTCTTAACTCATTTCAGCATTAACTGAAAGGTCCATAGTCCAAAGTCTCATCTGAGACAAGACAAGTCCCTTCTGCCTATGAGGCTGTGAAATCAAAAGCAGGTTACTTACTTCCTAGATACAATGGGGTTACAGGCATTGGATAAATACAGCCATTCTGAATGGGAGAATTTGGCCAAAACAAAGGAGGCACAGGCTGCATATAAGTCCAGAATCCAGTGGGGCAGTCAAATCTTAAGACTCCACAATGATCTCCTTTGACTCCACATCTCACATCCAGGTCACGCTGATGCAAGAGGTGGGTTCCCATGGTCTTGGGCAGCCTGGCCCCTGTGGCTTTGCAGGGTGCAGCCTCCCTCCCGGCTTCTTTTGGGGGCTGGTGTTGAGTGTCTGTGGCTTTTCCAGGCACATAGTGCAAGCTGTTGGTGGATCTACCATTCTGGGGTTTGGAGGACAGTGGCCTTCTTCTCACAGCTTTGCTAGGCAGTGACCCAATATTGACTCTGTGTGGGGGCTTCAATCCCACATTTCCCTTTTGCACTGCCCTAGCAGGGGTTCTCCATGAGAGCCCTACCCCTGCAGCAAGCTTCTGCCTGGACATCCAGGCATTTCCATACATCTTGCAAAATCTAGGAGGAAATTTCCAAACCTCAGTTCTTAACTTCTGCACAACTGCAGGCTCAACACCATGGGGAAACTGCCAAGGCTGGGGGCTTGCACCCTCTGAAGATTTGGCCTAAGCTGTACCTTGACCCTTTTTAATCATGGATAGAGCGGTGGATATGGCTGGGACGAAGGGCACCAAGTCTGTAGGCTGCACACAGCAGGGGACCCTGGGCCCAGCCCAGGAAACAATTTTTTCCTCCTTGGCCTCTGGGCCTGTGATGGGGGAGGCTGCTGCAAAGGTCTCTGACATGCCCTGGAGACTTTTTCTCCATTGTCTTGCTGATTAATATTTGGTTCCTCATTACTTATGCAAATTTCTGCAGCCAGCTTGAATTTCTCCTCAGAAAATGGGCTTTTCTTTTCTATTGCAGGCTGCAAATTTCCCGAACTTTTATGCTCTGTTTCCTTTTTAAAACTGAATGCTTTTACCACCACCCAAGTCACCTCTTGAATGCTTTTCCACTTTGAAATTTCTTCTGCCAGATACCCTAAATCATCTCCCTCAAATTCAAAGTTCCACAAATCTCTAGGGCAGGGGCAAAATGCCACCAGTTCCTTTGCTAAAACATAGCAAGAGTCACCTTTACTCCAGTTCCCAACAAGTTCCTCATCTCCTTCTGAGACCACGTCAGCCTTGATTTCAGTGTCCATATCATTATCAACATTTTGGTCAAAGCCATTCAACAAGTCTCTAGGGAGTTCCAAACTTTCCCACATTTTCCGCTCTTCTTCTGAGCCCTACAAACTGTTGCAACTTCTGTCTGTTACCCAGTTCCAAAGTCGCTTCCACATTTTCGGGTATCTTTTCAGCAGCACCCCACTCTCCTGGTACCAATTTACTGTATTAGTCTGTTTTTATGCTGCTAATAAAGACATACCCAAAACTGGTTAATTTACAAAGAAGAAAAGGTTTAACGGACTCACAGTTCCATGTGGCTGGGGAGGCCTCCCAATCATGGCAGAAGGTGAAAGGCACATCTTATATTGGTGGCAGGCAAGAGAGAAAATTAGAACCAAGCAAAAGGGTTTTTTTTTCCCCTTATAAAACCATCAGATCTTGTGAGACGTATCCACTACCACGAGAACAGTATGGGGGAAACTGCTCCCATGATTCAGTTATCTCCCACCAGGTCCCCTCCCGCAACATATGGGGATTATGGGAGCTACAATTCAAGATGAGATTTGGGTGAGGACACAGTCAAACCATATCACATTCCCACCAACAGTACACAGGGGTTCCCTTTTCTCCACATCCTCAATGATACTTGTTATTTTATGTCTTTCTGGTAATAGCCATTCTAACAAGTGTGACATTGTTTTTCATTGCAGTTTTGATTCACATTTCTCTGATGATTAGTAATGTTAAGCACCTTTTCATACACCTGTTGGTCATTTGTTTGTCTTCTTTGGAAAAATGTCTATTCAGGTGTTTTTCCCATTAAAAAAGTCAGGTTACTTGTTTTTTTATTATCAAATTGTAGGAGTTCCTTATGTATTTTGAATATTAACCCTTTATCAGATATATCTTTTGCAAATATTTTCTCCCACTTTATAGGTTGACTTTTTTATTGTATTGACTGTTTGCTTTGCTGTGCAGTCATTAGTTATTCATTGGACTTGTCACAGCAAAAGATGGGTTCTTGAATTTTACATGTTTTCTTTATCAACTCTTTAAAGAAACTTGGAATATAGAGATGTTCCATATTCAGTGTCCCTTGCCATTCCTTTTGTCACTCTTCTACCTGCCTCATACTGTCTTCCACCTTCCCCCACCAAAATGTGTTGTAGAGAAAGGATCTGATTGTAGTAATTTACTTTCCTACTGTCATTCACTCATTCGTTTAGAGATTTTACTATCTGCTTACCGTGTGCCAGTCACTCTTGCTGGGTATACATTAGTTAGAAAAACTGTCAAAGGCCCTGACTTCACGAATTGAAATACTAGGTGGGAAGACATTCATTCATTCATTCAGTCTTCAAAAAATGATTTATTGAGTACCTAATATGTGCTAGATGCTGTTCTAGCTGGTAAGGAATACAGTGGTGACATAATAGGAGAAGTTAGATGGTAATAAATGCTGTGAAGCCAAAGGTAAGAGAATATGGAGATAGAGGAACAGACGGTAAACAAATACAGACATAACTGTACTACTACTGTGTCAGGCAGTGATAAGGGCAGTGAAGGCAAATCAAGCAGAGAAAAGAGGAAGAGACTAGGGGGTAGTGTTATCTTAGAGAGGGTGGTCAGAGAGGTCTTTCTGTAGAAGCGACATTTGACCAAAGACCTTGGATGAACTGAGAGGTCACCTAGTTTGAATTTAGATCAGTGTAACCCAGACTTTACTAAATAGGTGGATGAAGTATTTTAGAGAACAGAGGCTAGTTAGTGCCTGTGGTGCAAACACAGGCTGAATCAATGCAGCACTGGCCTTTTGTTTGGTAACAAGGCCTTTTTTTTTTTGGAAAGTACCCATAGACTACTACTAATTGCTTTTGTTGATGTAATAGACAAGTAACTTCACAAAACAATGAAAGGGATAAATGAAGTCCTTTTGGAATTTTGGTTTACCCTTTAAATGTTATTATGACTTAAAGGTGTGAAAATTACATTTCACTTTAGTTTTTTCTGATAATAATTTTCAGGGAAAAGAAAGAAATGATGACTACCATTCAGACCAGGAAAGGTACTATCATTTAAGTGGGATTGTAAAGATACTGTTTGCGTGCTTTTGATAATGGATGCTAATGATTACAGCATGGTGGTATCCTCATTCCCATCCTACCCATGGAATTTTGGTTTTTGTATTTAACCAGTTTAATTTCACCAGTGATGAATGTGACTGGTACCTCTGTTGGATCAGTATCTTAGCCAGGCCTCCAAGGCAAATGTGCTTGAGCAAGAAAGTGGTCCTGGATACCTAGAAATTCCAACAGTTTCTCATTTGAAGGATTTCTTTGCTGTTATTCCACCATCTGCCTTTTGATCATGCTTTTGTATTGAATTCTTATCATATTTTATTCATAGATGAATTCAGTGATATAGCAGTGTGTTTTAAACCTTTTTCATGTCAAAAACTGAAGGTAACTTGAGAATAGTAAGTCTCTGTTGTGATGTTAGGGCACCATATGTACATCAGACTTATAAATATTCCCTGATGGTGTTTGAAGGTCTAGGTTGAGAGTTAGAGCTATCTAGTTAGTAGCCAGGTTTTACATTCTATTTACCAAAAATAATTTAAAAACCTAGATTAGCCATCCTTGTTTAATTATGTAAATCATCAGAGCATAAATAAGGGAGCCTTCTATTGACACAAAAGTGTGCAGCTATAGAACATACCAAGGGAACCATAAGGAGGCAGCTTCATCTATAAGGCATAGCCCAATCTGGATGTCCAACTGGTTGAATGTGAATAGAATATAATTTTATTATGCTCTTTTATCTCCTTGCGCTGTAGCTGTACATTATCAGCTTGTGAATGAACCTTATCTGTTCCTCAATTGAATTTTACATTACCTCTGTTGCTTTGCTTCTTACCTTTTCAGCACTTCACTGGATATTTATCTTAACTTTAGAGGTTCATTTTAGAATTCAACATTTAACAGGTCATGGATGTCAAAGCAATTCTAATTTTGAAAACCCCTTTGTGTTCAGATGACTAATATATTTTTGTCTCTGTGATTGGAAGTCCTAATCCTAAATATCCACAGGAGAAGTGAGCAATGAAACTGCTTCTTGGAGGAACTTACAGGAATCAAAAGTGGACATTACTTAACCCTAGTCTTGTTTTATTTGAAATATAATCATAAAGTGATCAATTTGCAAAACTGAAAGAATTTTAAAATGTATATATGATTAATCATCTTTAGGGAAATAATGTAGGTATTGGTGAGAAGGGAGAGTGAACAATAATAAAATAAAAACAACAAAATGGAATGCTTTTTTAAAAACTGGAAAATTATTTAAAAGAGAGCTGTTCTTCTTTTCATTTTAGTTGAACTAACCTTGATTTTCTTTTTTTTTAATTTACCTATAATTGATTTTTATCTGCCTATTAAAGAGTTTTGTGGTCAAATTCTGCCACATAAGAATACCTCTACAAATAGAATATATTTGAATATATTTCTTTTGAATTGAGAAAAGCAACGCAGGTATACAATTGATTTTATGTACTGAATTCTACTTATTTATATGATTATATAGGGAAGAAGCTTCATTGATGGGGCTTTGATTTCATAGGATTGACATTGTAGAGATTGAAAAGATTTAGAAATAAAAAATTAGTAATAAGGGAAATTATAGGGGAAAAAGAAAACTTTTTTTTTTTTTTAAAGCTTACTAATCTTTAGATGCTAAACCAGGTATCTGAGACAGCACTGTGACTCTTTTTAAAATAAGTGACATGTGACATAGTTGCTACCAGCACATTCCTTCCTCTTTCGGTTTTTGAGGGTTGCTGCTAGATTGCATCTGAGACATGACAGTGTGTGTATACACACACACACCTCCCCCACATACACACCGCACACATACACACACCAGCTTCTTTCTGAGAGTGTTACCAATTAACATGTGTTGACATATCTTTCTCCTTTCCCAGGAGGAAAGTGGCAGGAGCTTGTGAAAAGTTACAGACTCTGATTTAAACTATATTGTAATTGGACCAAATAAAATAATTTCTGGCTTATAATTATTAATTTATTTCTATAAACTCTATCACCAGGAATAACAGGTCTTAACATTTTTAGTGTATTTTTCTGCAGTATTTTTTTTTTGTGTGAGTGTTTTTTTAACATGTTTGAGCTTGAACTTTATGACTTTATACCTTTTAAAATGAACTTTATAGGATGATCATTTCCCAGGTTATTAAATATTATTTGTGTTGGCTGAAATCATACAGGTCATGTGGCTTAAGTTTTTCCTTATTGTTGGACAACTAAGACATTTGAAAATGATTGTTACTGTTATAAATAATGGAATAATCTTTTATATTAAAAATTTCTTGTGTTTTAGATACTTAGGATGAAGAGATATCTATAGAACTAAAATTAGTTAATGTGTGTGAAGCAATTTAAGGTTTTTGATACATATTTTAAAATTACTTTTCATAAAGACAGTAAGAAGCTGATATTATTGATATTTTAGAAATAAGGAATTTGAGATCTGGAAAAGTTAAATTACTCATCCAGGGTCACATAGCTACTAAGTGCTAGGGACCACCGGGGAATTGGAACCCCAGTCCTTTTCCACTCTAAGTGTTTCAAGTGTGTTCCTTGGAATATTAGCAGATAGGGCAAGGAAAAAAGGGCTTAAATGAGAAAAAATTTGGAAATGTCAAGTTAAATTTTTTGAAAAAAATCCTCAAATCTCTGGACATCACCATAAAGATAAGACGATATGCGGCTGTAGAACACTGAGGAATACTCTGGGATGTGCTTGCTGACATCGGGCTACATTATGGTGATGAAAGCAGACTTTTGACAAGAAGTTGAGGTTCATATTCTATTGGCCCCATACAGAAACTCTTTAACTCAGGACCTATAAACATCTAACATTAGTCCCTTTCGGTAAGATTAAATGACCAAAGAGGAACGGTTTAGTGACATAATTAAAATCTTACTAAATTCAGCCCCTTGAGATTTTAGATAGAAAAGTAACACAAATTGAGCTAGTAACAATAATTTAAAAATTGTCTTTTAAAAATGGTTTATTTATTTATTTGAGATGAAGTTTCACTCTTGTCACCCAGGCTGGAGTGCAGTGGCACAATCTTGGCTCACTGCAACCTCCGCCTTTCAGTTCAAGCGATTTTCCTGCCTCAGCCTCCCAAGTAGCTGGGATTACTGATGTGCACCACCATGCCCAGCTACTATTTTTGTATTTTTAGTAGAGACGGGATTTCACCGTGTTGGCCAGGCTCGTCTCGAACTCCTGACCTCAGGTGGTCTGCCCACCTCGGCCTCCCAAAGTGCTGGGATTACAGGCGTCAGCCATTGCACCTGGCCTAAAAACTATTTATTTTTAAATACTTACAGATTCACAGGAAGTTGCAAAAACATGTACAGGGAGGTCCCATGTAATCTTCACCCCCAAGAGTAACTCTTACATAACCATTCTACAGTACAATGTCAAAACTAGGAAATCGGCGTCAGTAAAGTCCACAGAATTTATTCAGGTTTTACCAATTCTATGTGCACTCAGGTGCACACATGTGTGTGTATAGTTCTATGTAATGTAATCACTGTGTAGACTCATGTAACTACCACCATACTCAAGATGCAGAACTACTCAATCTCTCTAAGACTCCCTCTTGCCAGCCTTTTGTAGCCATGCCTACCCCTCTCCTGTCAATAAAAACTAGTTTTTTAAAAAAATGAGCAGTGTATATCTTAGGATATGATAGTTCCAACCCTGCTTCATATCACTCACCTATTTCTATAGGACTCTGCTGATAACTGATTAAGGCTCAAATATTGTTTGGTAGATAGTATTTACTAGGACAGTAAAGTTAGCCAGTCCAGTTTAGAAATAATTTTAACACCAAAGAAGGGTGGCCTTAATTCTGAGTTGAGGAGGGACCTCAAGCAAAATGGAAAGGTGCCCTGGGTGCTGCACTGCCCTTTCCCATGGCCCTCTGCTGCCTTTCTGTACTGCCTAGCCTTTGCACACCCACTTTGGAGACCTCAAATGCCCTGGGGCTGATAGGATGACAGTCAGCTCCCACTCTTAGCTTTCACACAGCCCTCACCACTGTGGGTGAGCCTCGAGGAGCCATTTTCAACCCACTTAATCTTCCATACCTATTCTGCCATACCTGTCATATCCCTAGTTGACTGTGTCTAGTCTCCCTTTTGTGTCTAGACTCCTTGGACAGGAGTCCTCTTGACTTCTTCCTCAGCCCTGTCTTGTACTTCTCTTGTAGGCTAATGTCTTAAATAGAAGAAGTAGGACAGACACCTTGCTTCCCACACCTGGAGGTAGTCACAGGATGGTAGGGCACTGCACCTTGCATCTATTTGTTCAGGACCTTGCAGTCCCAAATTTCCTAACCTTTAATAAAGTAATCTGAGCTAATGTGTTAAATAATTTAATGTGCTATCCCTTGCAGAAATGACTGTAGTTCAGATAAAGAATTCCTAGTGAAGTAAAAGCCTTAACTCAAAGGAAATCAGAGTGAAACTCACAGAGTTGTATATCTGCCTGGTGACTCTTTGGAGTCGTATTGTCCAGATGTGTGCCTTCTAACCTAACCCTAATCCTAACGCACTTACCTGGGATGGACCATTTCCCAAGCATTTTGGCCAATTGAGAATTTTCTATATATGGTTTTGAAATTATAAGAACCTCAATTTACCCAGAGTTCGGAAACCTGCTGAGATTTTAGAGTTGATTGGAATGTGCTCTGTTTTGGAACACAAGATTAGTTTGTGGATTTGCAGCAATAAACAAATGGCTGAAAGCCAAATAGTGTAGCTATTTTCAGTGAGTCTTCAGTAATCCAGTATCATAGAGAAATTAATTTCATACAAGTTTATCCCAATTAATCCTCTAAACTTGCCATTATTTAGTAATTCTGTCAGAATATTTAATATGACTGCTTTTCTAAAGCATACTGAGTATAATTTTTCTTTTATTTGATGATTAAGGCTCAGTATATTGAACATAAATTAGCATCCTGTACCTCTGTGATTTATGATTTTGAAGTATGTGGATTATCTGTTTTAATACCAGATGTCCCCAGTGCTGTTTTTAAAGTTCTGCCTGCTTTTGTTTTATTTATCTGTCTCTTCTGTACTACTGAGAAGCTGTCACTCCTTGCCTGCCCTTTAGGTTTTCATCCTATCTTCTTCCCTTGCACAAACATAATATATTGCTTCTAATTCTTTGAATTTCAAATCCAGTTAACTAAATTTATTGGAGCTGTATGTATAATACAAGCGCATGTATTTGCCCTCTGGGTAGTTCTCCTGTGAGTTACGTGTATGAATGTCAGAGTTTTTGGTATTTGGGGCCTTGATTTTGGTTTCACAAATCCTTTGTAAACTTACTTGCTACATGATCTCACTCCAGTGATTGTTTTAATAACTGAGATTTCCAGACAAATATCCTTTGAATAGTTGAGGCATTACTGTAATGAGATTAATTCCTGCGTTTAACAAATATTTATTAAGTGCCAAAGAAACACGTTCTAGGTGCTTAGAATTTATAATTGAACAAACCAAAAGACTCTTGTTGTCATGGAGCTTACATTCTAACAAAGGAAATAGATAATAAGTCATAAACATAATAAATAAATTATATCTTGTGTTTGAAGGCAATATATATTTTGGAAAAAAAAGAAACCCCAAAAACAAATAGAGTCCAGTAAAAAATCAGGAGTGCCAGTGGGTGGAGACTGTAATATTAAATAGGGTAAACAGAATAGCGTTCACTGGGACAGTGATTTGAGCAAAGAGGCGGAGGAGTTTAACCAAGCATATGTTTAGGATAAGAATTCCTGGCAATGGGAACAACCAATGCAAAGGCCCTGGTGTGGGTGCGTGTGTAGGTTGTTTGAGGGATGGTAAGGAGGCCACTGTGGCCAGGGTGAAGTGAACAAGGGAAAGGGTAGGAGAGGAAGTGAGACAGAGAATGAGGGCAGATCACGTAGGGACTTGACAGCTGTTGTAAAGATCTTGGGTTTTACTCTGAGTGAAATAGGCAGCCATGAAGGTTTTTGAACAGAGGAATGATATAATCTGGCTTACATTTTCAAAAGATCACTATGACTGCAACGTTGAGAAGACGCTGGGGGAAGGGGGACAATGGTGGAAGAAGGGAGAGCTATGAGGAAGCTATTTCAATAATCTAGGTGAAAGCTGATGGTGGCTTGGATCAGGGGAACAGCAGTGAAGATAATGAGAAGCAGTAGGATACTTTCTGGAGGTAGAACCAATAGGATGTGCTTATGAATTGAATGTGGAAGTGTATGGGAAAGAAGAGTCAAGGATAATTCTAAGGGTTTTGGTCTGGGTCGTTAGGAGGATTGTGGGTCATCTGTTATGATGGGGAAGGCTGTAGATAAGAGGGAGAGTTCAATTTTGGACATATTGGGTTTGAGATACCTATTAGACATTCAACTGGAGATGTTAGGTGTGAAATTGGATATATGCCTCTGGAGTTTGGGAGAGAGGTCTGAGCTAAAGATACACATTTGGGGATCATTAATACATAGATGACATTTAAAGCCATGAGATGGGAGAATACCAAAAAAGTGAGCATTGAAAGAGAGGAGTTCAGAAGGAAAGGGAGTAACTAGCAAAAGAAACTGCATGGGAATGACTAGTGAAGTAGGAAGAAGATAAAGGGAATGTCGACCGTGTTGTGAAAGGCAAGTGAAGATGTTTTCAAATATTCAGACAGATTGTGTCATGTTGACAAAACATCAGGAAGAAGAAAGACCACAATCTGGGGTTGCATTTGAAGTTTTATTTCTTACAGGTGATATGGCTATTAGGTCTATTTTTCCAGTGTGGTTGGCAGTTGGACTGATTGCAGACTCTGTGCCAGGTCTTCAAATGGTGTTGTAAAGAAGCTGGAAGTACTAAAAACAAAAATAAAAGATCTTGCATACAAGGTACAGGGCAAATGCATAGCCTGTAACCTAGGTTAGAGTGAGATCATTTAATGGGAATGCAGCTAAGTGGGAAAGTCCAGGTAAGGGAAGATGAAAAATCAAGGTATGGAGATGCAGAGGGCATGGGGGTGGATGACATGGACGCAATTATGAAATTAGGATGTTATTTCTCCATAACAGACGGGAAAAGAACAGAGAGTCAACATCACTATGATAAATACTGAACAGCAAGGAAGCAAACGATCACAGCTGAGGCATGTGAGCTGCTGTGAAACTCAGAAGTGATATTATCAATAAAGCCAGAGTTGTCAAGTGATTACCAAATAAACAACATATGGCTCACTGGTTGCCATGTCCCTGGAAACATATCCTCTTAGGAGATAGTATGCTTCTGTAAATGAGTTTCTGGTTTGTGCATACTTGCTTTTGGTACATATGGTAGTTGTGACATTGTAGGTACACAGTTTACCTAAGCAAAACTGCTGCCAAAAAGACAACTATAGATTTCTCATTCTGGACAAGATGGTGTGGACTCAATTCTCCCTGTTCTTCCTACTAAGTACAGTTCTAAACCCTGGACGTTATATATAAACAAACAAACAAACAAACAAAAAAGACTCTAAAAGGCAGAGAGAAAAGGCAGACGGCTTGGGGCCTCTCTATCTGAAGGACACAGTGGTGAGTTCCTTGAGTTTTCTTTTTGCCTCATATATCCCAGGCTGGGTGTTGACAGCTACCCAGAAACACCAATGGGCACAGGCAAAAAAAATGCCCCAAGAAAAGCCTACTCTTTGTAGCCATAAAACAAGGAAAATAGGAGCCTAGAGAAATAGAAAACTTTCAGATAATTGCTCTACTATGCAAACACGACAGAAGAAACCACAGGCTTACCTCCACCCCCATCAGCAAAGACCAAATGAGGAGCCTAATCATCCATCCTTGCTTGGTTATGATGAAGCAGTTCTTTACTCCTAGATTTTAAAGGCATCATCATAAAAATACTCCACCGAGCAATTATGAACACGCTTAGAGCATATGAAAAAACAGAATGTTTAAGCAAAGAATAGAAAGCCTTAGCAAAAAAAATACAAGAAATAAAGACGAAAGAAATGGAAATTTTAGAACTGAAAAATACAATAACTGAAATTTAAAAGTGAATGGAGGCCAGGCGCGGTGGCTCATGACTGTAATCCCAGCACTTTGGGAGGCCGAGTGATTTGGCAGATCACGAAGTCAGGAGATTGAGACCATCTTGGCTAACATGGTGAAACCCCGTCTCTACTAAAAATACAAAAAATTAGCTGGGCATGGTGGTGGGCACCTGTAGTCCCAGCTACTTGGTAGGCTGAGGCAGGAGAATGGCATGAACCTGGGAGGCGGAACTTGCAGTGAGCCGAGATCACGCCAGTGCACTCCAGCCTGGGCAACAGAGTGAGACTCCATCTCAAAAAAAAAAAAAAAAAAAAAAAAAAGTAAACGGATGGTTTCACAACAGAGTGGAGAAGACAGAGGAAAGAAATAGTGAACTTGAAGATAGAACAATATAAGTTACCCAATTTGAACAACAGAGAGAAGATGGACTGAATAAAAAATAACAGTGGTGAGATCTAACATTCATTATCTTTGGAATCCTAGAGGGAGAGAATCCTAAATATGAAAACCTGAATAAATCCACACCAAGACACATAATCAAACTACTGAAAACTAAACATAAAGAAAACATACTTAAAAGCAGCAAGAGAGAAATGACACCTTACCTATAGGGAAAAAACCATGAGAATGACAGTGGCTTTTCTCATCAGAATCCATGGAGCCCAGAATGAAGTAGAACATGCTTCTTTCTTTTTTTTGAGACAGAGTTTTGCTCTTGTTGCCCAGGTTGGAGTGCAATGGCATGATCTCAGCTCACCACAACCTCTGTTCCCTGGGTTCAAGTGATTCTCCTGGCTTAGCCTCCTGAGTAGATGGGATTACAGGCGTGTGTCACCATGCCCGGCTAATTTTGTATTTGTAGTAGAGACAGAGTTTCTCCATGTTGGTCAGGTTGGTCTCAAACTCCTGACCTCAGATGATCTGCCTGCCTCGGCCTCCCAAAATGCTGAAATTACAGGCATGAGCCACTGTGCCTGGCCTGAAGTGGAACATTTTTCAAGTGTGGAAAAAAAAGAATTGTCAACCCAGAATTCTATACCCAGTGAAAATATCCTTCAGGAATGAAGGGGAAACCAAGTTGTCTCCAGATGAAGAAAAACTAAGAGGAGTTGTGACTAGTAGTCCTAGCCAAGAAGAATTACTAAAAGAAGTTCCTGAAACAGAAAGGAAATGAGAAAAGAAGGAATCTTGGAATATCAGGGAGAAAGAAGGAACATGGAAAGAGTAAACATATGAAGCACAGGAGAAAGGAAATTGAATTAAAGTTGCATAACTTGCAAAACAGAAATGCATGAGGAGATCAGTGGGTGCTAGAATGGGTAACTCTCAATGCAAGCGCCCTCCCGTTTCCACTAGCCTTAAAAAAAGTGCTGCTTTTGGCTGGGCGTGGTGGCTCACGCCTGTAATCCCAGCACTTTGGGAGGCTGAGGTGGGTAGATCATGAGGTCAGGAGTTCAAGACCAGCCTGGCCAACATGGTAAAACCCATCTCTACTAAAATATAAAAATTAGCCAAGCATGGTAATGAGCATCTGTAATCCCAGCTACTCGGGAGGCTGAGGCAGGAGAATTACTTGAACCCAAGAGGCAGAGGTTGCAGTGAGCTGAAATCGTGCCATGGCACTCCAGCCTGGGCAACAGAGTGAGACTCCATCTCAAACAAACAAACAAAAACCAAACATGCTACTTTCCACTATGCACCAGAATTCCATCTTTTTAAAAGCCCTTCAATAATACTCTTAAATTACCCACTTGGTATACAAGAAGGATGTTAGTTGATGAGCAGGTACAGCTCCCTTCCTGACTCCTATCCAGCAATCTTCCCTCTCCAGTAATCCAGCTACCCCACATGCAAGATCCCTTCCTGAGATATAGACTGCCCCACCCTGGCCTCCACTGTTTCTTTTGCCAGACTGAGAAGAGAATCACATATTTATCACTGAGATCTGTGCTCCTTATGGAGTCCCAAAAGTGGTTGGAAAAAAATTTCTTTGATCAAGGGCATCACTTCTACTCAGTCCTTATTCTCACTCTGCCTCTTCACCTGGTAATTATTAATTTTTTGGAACCCCAAAGGCTGAGCTTGTCTATATGAGGCCTTCTGTCTGGGATTGGGGCTGCGTTTGTCACCAGTTAGAGACAGAGGACAGAAGAAGAGGTGACCAACAGTGGACACACCTGGCGGTTGAGCAACAACTTTTATCTCCCTGGCTTCAGCCTTCCTATATCCCAGCCTTGTATTTGGACCATGTCACTGCCTAATACAAGGTCACAGATAGGAATCACGTGGTATAACCTGGGGAGTGAACATCTTTGTATTTACATGGACCTGCTATCTTAGCTGATATACACATAGGGAAGTGGGGAGTGGGGCCAATGGTAAAACACTGACTGTGGACCTGCAAGGCCTCTGCTCTGAGTGACTGTGGGATACACAATGAGATAATAATAAACCTGTGTGACCATGAGGGCCAGTATGCTGTTATGAGAATTGCGTGGTGAATGTCAGTGATGCCTTCCAGTTATTAAAGAAGGAAAGTCTTATTTAACTTATTTTTTGAAACTAAGATCTCCAAGATGAGAGCCTGGTATGATTGTGTGGATGGCACAGAAAATCTTTCTCTGACTTGATGAGCCAGTCTGTTGAAGAAATTCTGGCAGAACATGAAGCTCTCAAATCCCAGAACCTACTTTCCTCTGATGCCTTCCTCAATCTAAGTACACCCTCTTCCTCACCATCATTTTATCATACAGTCTCTTTCCTTGTCTTGACTCACACAGGAATAAGGAGATAACATTCAAAATAATTTTTATAAAGCCTTTGTGTATTGCCTGTTAGTCATATATTGAACAATGTGCTACATGTGACCCTGATACTGGGGCTCAGTCCTTAGAAGGGAACAGTCCATGCCATTATAGAAATTACCTGGGACATGGACACTGAACAGAGGGGTATTTAATGTAATTTTCATATGTGCTATGAGAAATCAGGTGAGGCTATGAGAACATACACAGGGGGAGATCAGACCAGATTTCCCCAGAGGAGGTGGCATGCATGAAAGCAATAAACAGGAATAGGTGAGAGAACATCAGAGGGTCTTATGTACAGAGTACCTTTTGATTATCATCTCATCCAGATGATTTAATTCCTAGTTTCAAGAAGCACCCATGTAGCCAGGAACGTGTACATGAATTGTGAATTAATCATTTTGACTTAGTGATATATGGATTAGGAAAAAATGACCTGCAGATTTCTCTGGCTAGATAATACAGGCAAAATTTTGAAGGAATTTTTTATAAATAAATGTTGACTTTTCCAGTTCAATGCAATGAAAATATTATCTAGTTTGTCCATTTTTGAAATATTTGTATGTTGGTATATGTTACAAAATTGTAAATGTGTACATATTCATATTTCCTTTTTTTGGTATTTTCTGATAATGCTAAGAAAAGGACTCTGTATACAAGTGAAAGGAAATACTACTTAACCTATAAAAAGTAATACTGTCAGTCAGACACCATGGCTCACACCTGTAATCACAACACTTTGGGAGACCGAGATGGGAGTATCACTTGAACCCAGGAGTTTGGAACCAACTTGGGCAAACACAGGGAGACCCTTGTCTCTACAAAAAATAAAAAATAAATTAGCCAGGTATGGTGGTGCATGCCTGTGGTCCCAGCTACTCGGGAGACTGAAGTGGCAGGATCGCTTGAGCTCAGGAGATTGAGGTTGCATTGAGCCATGATCACGTGCTGCACTCCAGCCTGGGTGACAAAATGAGACCCTGTCTCAGAAAAAGAAAAAAAAAGAAAGTAGTACTATCATTTCATGATTCAAGTCTTTCTTGTTCACCATTAAACATGCCTTATCTCCTTACATGATTCCTGCACAAAGTATGTGCAAGTTAAAATTGCATTTGCTGTTGGAATTAACATGGAACTTGCAGAGGTACCATCCCAAAATCCTGGAGTCCTACTATAGGTGAGTGCATTTCCTGCTTTTATTTTGTTTGACTTTTCAATGGAAATGTAGTCAAAGGAGTGTAGGTGAGATGGGCTTGGCAGGATGTGGGTGGAAGATGTGATCTCACTTGTCCCAATAAAAGGGTAGCAGTGAGTCCAGATCCCCTGAGATACAGCTGGGACTCTTCAGTTTGGATGCCTGTGGGGAGAATCTTAATTAAAGAACATCCATGCCTGAACTCTGGAAGGCAATGACTTGCCCCTTTTGTGGGAACTACTTTGGGAGCCATACCCTTATGACATGTCTACACAGTGTCTAAGGTGCCTGCCTTCTTGGTGATGGAGATTGACAAAAGACTTTTTGTCTGTCCAGAGTGCTTTTCAGTTTTATGGGAGAAGCACTGGGCAATTTGGTCAGCCTTATCAGAGTTGGAGCCAGCACTGAACATGGGTCTGAGAATTTTCCCTGGGAAGATGAATTTCTATGGGACCATGTATTATTAGTTTCCTACAACTGCCAAAACAAAGTACCACAAACTGGGTGGCTTAAAGAACAGGAATGCATTGTGGAACAGTTCTGGAAGCTAGAAGTCTGAGATGAAGGTGTTGTGTGTGTGGACCGTGTTTCTTCTGGAGACTCTAGAGAAGAAGCCTTTCTTCCCTCTTCCTAGCCTCTGATGGTTGCTTGGCATTCCTTGACTTGTAGATACATCACTCCAATTGCTGCCTCCATCATAACATGGTTGTCTTGCCTCTGTGTCTGTTTCTGTATGTCTTCTCCTTTTCTCAGTAGGAAACCAGTCATACTGGATTTAGGGACAACCCTAGTTCCATATGACCTCTTCTGAATGAATTACATTTGCAAAGACCCTCTTTCCAAATAAGGTTACATTCTGAGTTCCAGGTGGCATGACTTTGGAGGATGGGGGTGACACTGTTCAACCCAGTACAGACAGTAACAGGAAAACTCAGAAAAGAATTGACCTGTTTCATTTTCCTAAACTATTTTAAAGGCCTCTGTCTAATATTCTATGAACCCAATTTCTACTTCATCTATCCCAAGAGAGAAAGAGCTAGGATAGTCTTTTTACTTGTCCCTAGTGTCTTGCCATCTCTTAGGCACAGAGAATCCAGATCAACATGGTCCTGGGGAGGCTGGTGTCTGAGATCATGACTATGCCTGTGCTGAGTGTGTACTGTGGGAGGCTGAAGATTTATGTATATGTGAGCCTGGATCCAGCCATGGCCAATGATTTCCTCATATTTTCCTGTGACCTGAGGAGCATCAGATATGGGTACATCCAGCAAAACCAACCAGAGAACATGGAGATATTCATCCCTACTGCTGGTGCTGGGTTCCCCTCTCATCCGTTGTGGTGGCCACTGTTGGGAGGTGGAAGTGGGAGGCCCAGCTGAATGGGTTCTGGGTGTGTGCAGAGAATCTGCATATTGCAAAGGAACTTTCCCTATATCTTTAGACTTTGGGTTCTGGATTGTGGGCTCAGGGGAGGACATGAAGTAGCTATCACTTCTGAACCCTGGGCTGTTCTCTGTGTGAAGCCCGATTTGCAGAAGGTGGGGTTTTTCCTGGACTGTGATGTTGAAAGCCATTTTATGTTTCAGTGTCACATGTGAATTAGAATTCTTGTCCCTTAATAATGGGCTTATCATACCTAATTAAACAAGATATCTTGCAAATTTATGATATCCTATTATATTTTTTTAAGTTCAGTTGAGGCACTGAATTCTTACTTTTATTTATGTATTTATCAAACATAGCTTTATTGAGGTAGACCATGACACAATAAAGTACACATATCTAGATTATACAATTTTACATTTTAAATTATACAGTTTGGGGCGGGCATGGTGGCTCACACCTGTAATGCCAGCACTTTGGGAGGCCAAGATGGGCAGATCCCTTGAGGCCGGGAGTTCGAGACCAGCCTAGCCAACATAGCAAAACCCTGTCTCTACTAAAAATACAAAAATTAGCCAGGCATGGTGGCATGTGCCCATAGTCCCAGCTACACGTGCCCATACTGAGGCATGAGAATTGCTTGAACTCGGGAGGTGGAGGTTGCAGTGAGCCACTGTACTCCAACCTGGGTGACGGAATGAGACTCTGTCTCAAAAAAAACACAATTATACAATTTGGCACATTTTGACTGATGTGTACACTTGTGAAGCCATCACCACAATCGAGATAGCACCTTTACCCATCACCCCTAAGTCCCCTGGGGCCTTGTTATGTTCCCTGCCTCCAGCCCCTCCCCATCGCCTTTCTTCATCAAAACCAACAGTGGATGTGCTTTTGTTGCTATAGATTAGCTTGCATTTTCTAGAGTTTAATATAAATGGAATCATTCAATACTCACTCTTCTCTGCTGTAATTGTTTTGAGATCTATTGATGTTGTCGAATGTATCAACAGCTCATACCTTTTCATTTCTAAGTAGTATTCCATTGCGTGGGTATACACAATTCATTTATCCAAGATGATTCTGAAACTGTGTGCAAGGAGAGCTACAAGCAATTGCAGCATTTTCTTGTTTGGTTTTGTTTTTGATTGCCTCGCTTCTAGTCAAGTTGGCTGCCTTCAGCTCAACAAATTCTCAGAAGTTTCTTTTAAAATGTGCTTAATTGGCTTTTTGATGTGTTGTAAAAGTCATAGTTTTTTACATATGGTCATAGGTCATCCAAGATATAATAAGGTTTGGGTTGTGAAGATAAACTCTCTGTTTTAAATAAACATATAAACAAAGATAAAACACGCTATTTTTTTTTTTTTTTTTTGAGGCAGAGTTTTGCTCTTGTTGCCCAGGCTGGAGTGCAATGGCATGATCTCAGCTCATCACAACCTCTGCCTCCTGGGTTCAGGTGATTCTTCTGCCTCAGCCTCCCAAGTAGCTGCTATGACAGGCATGCACCACCATGCCCAGCTAATTTTTGTAGTTTTAGTATAGACAGGATTTCTCCATATTGGTCAGACTGGTCTCGAACTCTCGACCTCAAATGATCCGCCCACCTTGGCCTCCCAAAGTGCTGGGATTACAGGCGTGAGGCACCGCACCTGGCCTAAACACTCTGTTTTAAAGAAACATATAAACATATACATGGACAGTTGAATCTATGAGGAAGATGAGATTGTGCTGAGATTGAACATAGCCCACTAAAGAAAAATAAGCTGAAGATGGAAGCCTAAGAAATGCTTTTTTCTTTCTGCTTTCTTGGAAAACAAAGACACCAAGTGGTTATATTTCTTTTTTTATTTTTAAAACTTTAGAAATAAGGATCCATATGCTTTTTAGAGCTACCTTTGTGTGTACCTCCAAATAACTGTCTGGGAAATGGCCCTGCCAGCATCTTCTCTTGAGTTTATTGTGGAAAGCTTAAAAGATGACACTAGGTTCCAGAGTCTATAGTGATTCATGATTTTTTTGTTTGTTTGTTTCTGTTTTTTTGAGGCACAGTCTCCCCATGTTGCCCAGGCTGGAGTGCAGTGGCACAATCTTGGCTCACTGCAATCTCAGCCTCCTGAGTAACTGGGATTACAGGCGCCTGCCACCGTGCCCAGCTAATTTTTTTTTATTTTCAGTAGAGATGGGGTTTTGCCATGTTGGCCAGGCTGGTCTCGAACTCCTGAACTTGAGTGATCTGCCCGCCTCAGCCTCCCAAAGTGCTGGGATTACAGGCATGAACCACTGCGCCGTGTCTGATTCATGTTTTGATGCGTGACTTTTTATTGACCGGGACAAAATGTATGCACTGCTTGTGCAGACAGTTCCCCATCTCTACCAGGTGAAATCTTGAGAGTTATTAAAGTCAGGGAGGGAGCTCAAGGCCATTGAAAGGAGGTATGGACTAGCAGACAGTCATTCATGCGAGAAACGTATTGCTGTTTTAAAATGTGAAGAGGAAAAATATATCTACCATTAAAAAAAAACCCTTAATTTTGCTTGGTTTTATGTTATAGGGACATTCCATAAAACAGAAAATGAAGCTATTTATAGTCCTGTGTTTGTAAACAAACATTTGATTTATCACGTTTTTGAACAGTTCCAGTAGGAAGCTGCACTAGTTTATGGGAGCCAGTAGAATTTTTGTAGCCAAAAGTAACAACAACAACAACAACAACAACAACAACAAAAAAAAAAAAAAAAAAAAAAAAAAAAAAAAAAAAAAGAAAGAAAGAAAGAAAAGAAAAGAAAAAAAGCTGTGGATTCATCAAGAAATCACACTTCCTGGCGTGAATACTCAGGCGGAAGAGTGCCAGTTGTAGGTGCCAGTGACATCATTAGCATAATCAGTTCTGCCAAAGACATTGCTCACTGTTTCTGCACCGTGGTGCTGATTCTGGGGATTCCCATATAACTCCAAAGTACCAAAGATTACAGTCCCTTATTGCACATTAAAATATCTGTGGCCTACTGGATTCCATGAAAAGCTCGACATTGGCCACGATGGAAAACCAAAAGACTGCTGCATATTGACGTGACAAATTCTTTTAAAAACTCAAGAATGCAAAATTTTTCATCTCAAACTATTTCAGTAAAATTGTTGCTTCAGGTGGATGTTCCCTCTGCATTGCACAGCTCTCCTTGTACTCTCACAGAGAACTGAATACCATCATGAGATGACGAGCGTGCCACCCACAGAAGCGCCAACATGGTAGTGAGGAGCACAGGCGTGGGATCACCATTTCCCTTTCCTTATGTGTGAATGTGGAACAAATCATGATATGTTGGAACGGGGAGGACTAGACCTAGGTTAAGCTGTGAGACTTCAGGGCAGTTGTCTTGGGGCATCAGTCTTAAAGAGGTTCTAAATCATTGTGAGGGTAAAAGGAATTTTCCTTTCTTGAAGGTTTGATCTCTGGAATAAACTTGACAGTAGACAGCATAAAAGGCATACACATTTATTACGTGTGTATGCATGGGAGTCACGAAAAGTATGAAACTCAAAGAAGGGCCAGATGGTTGAAGCTTAGACACCCTCTTTATAGGGGTGAGGCAAGTGGGGGATGTAGACAATTTTGGAGGAAGATTAAAAGATTCTTGGGGAAATGAATGGGCCTGAAGAACAGACAGTAGCCTGAGACAAAGCCTGCCTGAGCTCTGGGTGTGATATCCACTCCTGTCTTCCTTCCTGGGATATGCATCAGTTTCCCCTGGTTGACAAGATACCTGGGGAAGAGATTCACACAGTTGAATATCTTCTGGAGGATCTGGCCTTTGAGTAGATAGGGGGAGTTCAGGGAAAGCTCTTCCCTGCATTTGCTGCGCCCCAGGTGCTCTCAGTTTGAAGTTCAAAGCAGCACATTTTGGGGTATTGTTTTCTGAACCCCAACAACACCAACAGAAATAAGATATAGAGAAAATTGAGCTTATCTAGGTTCCTAGATAAAATATAAGATGTACAACTGAGTTTGAATTTTGGATAAATGACAAATAATTTTAAAATATAAGTATGTTCCAATTATTATAATGGGACATACTTATATTAAAAAAAACTACTCATCATTTTTCTGAAATTCAAATATAAGTGGGTGTCCAATATTTGTATTTGCAAAATCTGGCAACCCTAGGCTTACCAGAACTCTTCACACAAAAATACTGTTTAGGGATGGAGTATCCCTTGAAGGGATCCAAGGTTGGATAATAAGGTGATCATGATGAACCGCATATAGTCTAACAACTTTCTAAAGAGGGTGAGACTAATTAAATGCAGGATTATGTTTTGCTGATGTATTTGGTGCTGTATGCGTGCATACCCACTTTTGTTTGTTGCCAGAATATGCTAAACTGCTTGAGGAAGTATAAGAATACCTGAGAGCTGCCACTGGCTGGTCCTCCTCCTCTGCTCAGCTACTCAGCTAAATAAATATTGAGCCAACAGTCAGAGAATGTTTGAAGTGGACCCCGATTATCTGCCTGCCTGGGGCAGTCACACATCTGTGGGTGGCCCTGATCAAAAATGTGGTTAAGAGAGCAGTCAAATGCTCTGAGTTCCAGGCTGGGCTACCCCACTGCCTATGAGATTTAGGGGAAGTTCCCAACACCCCATGCTCAGTTTCTCCATCAGCAGGGTGATAATATAATACTTACCTTTTAAGGCTATTGTGAGGATTAAATGAGTTCACATTATGTAAAGTGAGTACATTGATGGGCCCTAATGAAAACACAACACATGCCATCTGCTATTTTACTTTTATTTCCCAAAACATAGTGCTTGCTAGGTTGTGATCTAGTTGTTTACCTAAAATCTTTCTTATTCCAATGTACACACCTTGAGGAGAGGGAGTAAATCCTGTTCACATTGCACCCACAGCATATATTATTGTGGCATGCAATAGTCACTAGATGAGTGTTTGTTAAATGAAAAGAATTGACATCTGTTGTCCCCATGGATTAGGAAATAATCTTCCCTAGTTGGTTCCTGAACAGACACACTTACAGAATTGGTTCTCTAGGCCAGAACTTCCCAACTAATATGCAGGCATGAACCACTGCAGCCTTTGGATGGCCTGAGCTTCAAAAGGTGGCTTGGGGACATGGATCAGTTTACCCTGGTGTGCCACGCAAATGTAATTTTCTGTGAGTCCAGCATGACTTAAAAAAAGGATGGGAGGCACTGTTCTAGGCTGTAATGTAATACTTTCAGGTGTTACAGAATATAACTTGGTACCAGTCTTAGTCTGTTCAGGTTGTTATAACAAAGTACATAGGCTGGTCATTTATAAAGAAAATAAATTTATTGCCCACAGTTCTGGAGGCTGGGAAGTCCAAGCTCAAGGTGCCAGCAGATTTGGTCAGGGCCTGGTCTCTGATTCATAGGTAGTGCTCTCTTGCTGTGGAAGGGGAGAACAAACCCCCATGGGCTTCTTTTGTAAGAACAGTAGTCCCATTCATGAGGACTCCTCCCAAAGCCCCACCTCCTAATACCATCACCTTGGGGGTTAGGATTTCAACATATGAATTTGGGGGCGGGGATACAAACACTTGGACCAAAGCAGTACTGTTTTGTTTTGTTTTGTTTTGTTTTATTTTTTAATAAAGTGAGTTTTAGATTTTTAGCTAGCTAGCTTGCTAGAAAAGGATTGAAAAAAATATATAGTATATTGAGGTTATTTGAGAGATTATAATTGTGATTTTCCCCTAATATTTTCCCCCAAATGCATTTCTGTAATTAGGAAAAGACAAACCCTCATAAGTGTTATTTTTAAAACGTGAAAAACATTTTAAAATTCTTTTTATTTTTATTTTTTTGGTATGAGAAAAGGTCTCACTATATTGCCCAGGCTTGTCACAAACTCCTGGGTGCAAGCAGTCCTAAGTAGCTGGTATTACAGATGTACACCACCGTGCCTGGCTTTAACATTATTTTAAATATGATATTAGAAATGTTTATGTGCATCTACAAGTAAGTAAACTCTAAACAATGATATGAAGTGGTTATATTGTGAACAATAAACCAGCCTTCAATGGGGCTTAAAAAAAAGCCCACATTTGCTCTATAAAGAAAAATGTCTGTTGCTCAAGGAAAAATAAAAAGTTTTCCATCCAGTAGAAAGTAATAATTGTTGGCTGGGCACGTTGGCAACATGCCTGTAATCCCAACACTTTGGGAGGCTGAGGCAGGATGATCACTTGAGCCCAAATAATTTGTCACTAGCTTGGGAAACATGATGAAACCCCATCTCTACAAAAAGTATATGAAAATTAGCTGGGTGTGGTGGCATACACCTGTAGTCTCAGCTACTCAGGAGGCTGAGGTGGGAGGATCACTTGAGCCCAGGAGATGGACACTGCAGTGAGCCATCATCTGGCCACTGTACTCCAGTCTGGCAACAAAGTAAGACTCTGTCTCAAAGATAATTTTTGAACTCAGAGAATAAAATGAATGTAGTTAAAACAGAATAAAATGTTATTTTTTTTTTTTATATTGTTTTATTTTTGAGATGGAGTCTTGCTCTGTTATCCAGGCTGGAGTGCAGTGGCGCAATCTTGGCTCACTGCAGCCTCTGCCTCCCTGGTTCAAGCAATTCTCCCGGCTCAGCCTCCCGAATAGCTGGGATTACAGGCTCCTGCCATCATGCCTGGCTAATTTTTGTATTTTCAGTAGAAACGGGGCTTCATCATGTTGGCCAGGCTGGTCTCAAACTCCTGGCCTCAAGTGATCCTCTTGCCTCAGCCTCCCAAAGTGCTGGAATTATAGGCATGAGCCACTGCGCCTGGCTAAAACATTATTTTTAAATGAAATGAGTTTGTTTGAGGACCGATGATTCGTTAAATACTCAGTATGTTTGTTGAACGAATATGTGAATAACTAAGCATGTGGTTTGGTGCCAGGTGCTGTGCATCAGATGTGGTTGCTGTGCTAAGGCTGCTCACAGTTTGGGGGAATACAGAAGTTTATTTCCTCATCAAACTTTTGTGCTCTTTATTTACTTGTACTAGTTATGTTCTAAACCCAGGTTACTAATAGTGAATCACAAGCATGTGCTTTCTGAATCTACTTAGCGCACAGGTCTTCCAGGATATGTCAGTAATCACTCTTTGATCCCTTTCTTTGATTAAAACTCATTAGGTCGAATTCCATGTGAATGACTGGATTATTCTCTTTCATTAACTAATCTTGGCCCACCCAGAAATGCAGTGCCACTTTTTGTACATTGACATTGGCTTTTAAAAATTGTTCCTGTTGGCTGGGCATTTTCCTTCTTATATAAGTTCATGAGTATCTGAAAAATCCAGATCTTTTACTGGATAGTATGATTTATTTATTAATAATAGAAGGAGTTAGTGTTGTAAACAAATAATCATGCCACATGAGTAACAAACTATAATTATGAACACATATAAAGAGTTTACTATTACAATCAAATATAGCCACAATAAAAATGATCTGGCATCTTTTATGATTCATATATTTGTTCTTGGACAGCATTGTAATTAGGGACAAATGGTTCATATGATGTTCAAATAAATGACTATAATTAGTGCTACTTTCATGCAGTCAAGTCACATTTTTCATTTTGCTGCTAACATGTACCCTTTCATCATCATCTTCACACACCCACTGGTATTTGTGGATGGGAAAAGACAAAGGTCTAGAATCTTACTCATCCATGGCTCTCTGGAGAAACCTTGTCCTCCTCCCTCTTCTCAGACTTGAGAGCCTCTATCTCCTATTCCAGACTTCCATCCCTGCCCCTCACAGCACCCCCCACCACCATCCTACCCAACAACCTAAACCTTTTCCATCAGAATTTCATCCTGCTCTGACCCACTGACTTGGAGCTAGAGAAAAAAGGCAACAGAAGCTCTAAAGCCAAAAAAAAAAAAAAAAAAAAAAAAAAAGTGATCACCTGATATCCTGGGGAGGGAGAGAAACTGATCACATAATCATCATATAGTGAATGAAGGGAAGGGGCTGCAAATGGTGTGAACTAGCTCTGAATCCCTGATATCTAGGAGAGGATCTGCAGAGAAGTGGAAGGAGAAGGATTATTTCTAAGTAAGGTTCATACATAATTTATTATCCAAACCCGAATACTTTTGAGAGTGAATGGGGGCACTATTAATAATTTCACTGGGACTGCAGGTTTAAACCATGACCATCTCCAGAAAAAAAGACTTATTGTTGCACTACTTCTAAGTAGACATTGGAGAGAGAAGAGAGTAATGATATTGTCACACCTAAATGAGCATGTGGATTCTGCGTGTTATTGTGAAAAGCATGACATATAGAACCCTAAAAGCTCTGTCCTAATTACCCTCTGTACTTTTGCCCCTTTCTTCTCCAGTTCATTCCCTGCTAGAAGACTAATTTTCGAAAATGATGGCCCTGATTTTTTTCTGATTTTCTGATTTTTAAATATCTCTGCTGGCCTTCCCGTGGTTAGCAGAATGAAGTCTGTGCCTGACTGGCTGGCATTCAAATGCTGCTCCAATTGGGTCCCAACCTTGTTTCTTAGAACCAATAGAACTCCAACTCATTGGAACTACTGGCTGTTCCTGGCCTGTCATTTCCTACCTCCATGCCTTTACTCAAGCTTTATTATTTTGCTGTCCGGAAACATTTTAACCTCTGTTTGTACTTTTGCAATTTCTGTCCATTCTCCATGACCTAGTTAAAATATCAGTTAAAATGCTGTGGAAAGCTGAGCATTGGAAGAAAGGGGCTCTCTGTGAAGCCTTCTCTACTCACTCTTATCTCATATAGCTCTGAACTTCTAGGAGTTTTTCTACAGACCTCTGTGTACCTTTTATAGACCCATATGACTGCTTTTATCCTTGCATTGCCATCATTTAGATATATGTCTTAGATCCCCTAATAGATCAGAAGCTGTTTTAGGGCAGATTCAAGGTCTGGTTCTCCCTTGTAATTCTCAAATAACTTTTTATTGTGCTTGTACATGTAGACATGCACCAGTCTTGTTGAATGAAAGAAATTAAAGACTGCAATTCAAAATTCTGATGCTGTGAATGAAAGAAATTAGAGACTGCAATTCAAAATTCTGGTGGTGTTTATTTCTGCTTTGGTGAAGAAAAGCTGGGGGATGAAGATGCTTCCTGTTTTGCTTGCTCAGAGACTTGGGAGTGGGATAAGTGTGGCCATTCGATTCTTTTTTTTTTTTTTTTTTTTGAGACGGAGTCTCGCTCTGCCGCCCAGGCTGGAGTGCAGTGGCCGGATCTCAGCTCACTGCAAGCTCCGCCTCCCGGGTTCACGCCATTCTCCTGCCTCAGCCTCCCGAGTAGCTGGGACTACAGGCGCCCGCCACCTCGCCCAGCTAGTTTTCTGTATTTTTTTTAGTAGAGACGGGGTTTCACCGTGTCAGCCAGGATGGTCTCGATCTCCTGACCTCGTGATCCGCCCGTCTTGGCCTCCCAAAGTGGCCATTCGATTCTTATTGGTTCTGAGGAGTGGCTTCCTTTCCTTCATAGGAGGGATAGAAAAGATGGACCAGCTTTTGGTGTTTAAGAAGCCTGTTATAATCTCCCAGGCCAGAACTATATCTTTGGCATGGTTGGATAGTTATAGTATCCTATTGCTAAATGGACCATACGTGACTATAACAAGACTCCATTCTGCCATTTGCTGGCCCTTTGGGAGCCCTGTCTCCAGGTTTCTTACTGCGTAGGTAGTCACAATTACTGGCAGTTATAATTAAATGCAATCATTCAAACCTTTCCTGAAATTATATGTATGGATGGCTTTCTTTTTATTAAATCAGCATTCTATACACTAGCCTACCTGGACTGAACTGTTAATTCTGATCTCTATGAAAACTGAAATGACTAACACTAAAAGGAAAGACTGTCAAATTGAATCTTCTTCCCTAACTAATCATAATCCCTGCCATATGTCCTTGGCACAAATCATGCTGCCTGGGGCTTTTCATTCTATGCAGTGAGGCATACAGGAAATTTGTGATGGTGAGGACTGCTCTTGCCATTTTACACACCGAAGGGTGTACCGGAAGCTGTTTCCAAAAAGAATGAAATGCAAGGCATCTTTTTTTTTTTTTTTTTTTTTTAAATTGGCATTTGTAGTTTTAGAACTATGAAAATGAGGCATATTAGACTCAGTGGGTATGACAAAAGGTTTTTTCCTAACAAAAGTTTATAAGCAATTACAGATATTTTTTCTACTAGCTACCTCAGATTTATTTAAGTCTATTCACTCTTAAAGACTGAGGATTGTTGGGGGGAAAGCCTAGCACTGTGAAAGGAAAGGGATTTGACTATATCCTAATGTGCCTTAGATCATCTTTAGTTTACTAATACTCTTTAGCCATAGGACCCTATTACTACTATATCGTCTTTAGTTTATAAGTCAGAGCCATAAAGAGTACATTATTCTAGCCAGAATCCTAAGTATATTTTGACTTAGCAATAGATCTAGAAGGTTCAAATACATTTTGACTAAGATATTCATATTCTTAGCAGCCAAGTACTTACAGATTTACACTTTGACATGTCATCCTGATTTATTTTTATTTATTGGTTTGATATGTAACTCCTCTTAGAATATAGATTTTTCTAAATCTGGACAGAATGTCAGAAAATTTAGTCCCACATCACTCTATTGGATATGAGAAAGTCAAGACTCAGGAAAGTTAAGCAACTTGTTCAGGGTGGTAGGCTTGATAGTGGTAGTGCTAAACACAAGACACATAGTATCACTTCCATCACTTTCTGTTGGTCACAGAGCCAGCCTAGATTAACAGGGAGGGGAAATAAATCCCACCTCTTAATGGAGATGATGACAAAGCATTTGTGGCCATCTTTAATCTGCCATACTTTTAAAGCTTAAATTTTACTTTATAATATTTTAGACTTTTGGGGGTGTTTACTAGCTTTTTAACTGGAAAATTTTCATCCATTATTTAAATTTTTTTCCCTCCATTTTGTCTCTCTTCTTCTTCTTGGACTTTCATCATATGTGGATTAAACTCTCAGTATTGTCTCTGAGGCTGTTGAGTCTCTAATTATTATTACTATTTTTAATCCTTTTCTCTGTGCTTTAGTTCAGATGATTTCTATTACCTGCCTTGAGGTTCAGTTATCCTTTTTTTCTGCAGTGCCCAATCTACTATTAAGTCCATACATTTTGTATTTTTAAGTTTTAGAATTTCCATTTGCTTTTTAAAAATACGTTTATTTCACTAGTGATATTCCCTATCTGTTCATGCATTATGGTAATCTTTTCTTTTCAATCTTTAAACATATTTATTATAGTTATTTTAAAGTTCTGGTTTGCTATTTCAGCATCTCTGTAATTTCTGAATCTGTTTTTACTGATTATTTTTCTGGTTATGGGTCACATCTTCCTATTTCTTTGCATCTATAGTAATTTATATTTGTATGCTAGATACTGTGGATGCTATGTTATTGAGAGTCTGGATTGTGTTTCTTTTTTTAGAAAAGATCAGCTTCCATTTTCCTAGGCAGTTAATGTCCTGGCCAATCAACTTGATTCTGTTTGGCTTGTTTGTAAGCTTTATTATAGTAGGTCTAGCTCTTGGTCTACAGTAGCGTTTTTGGAGACTCAGCTGAATGTCCAGGGTGATCCAGGCAGCCTCCCTCTCTGCCTCCATTCCAGAAAGTGTTTCCAGGCAAAACAACAAATAAAAATGGTATAAAAAGTATATTTATTGTTTCAACAATGTTTATTGGGTATCTACTCTAATCCAGACATTGTTCTTGGTACTGGAGAAACAAGAGTTATTAAAAAAAAATCCCTGCTTTTATGGAGCTTATGTTCTAATGGAGACAATAAGCAATATAAATCAGCCTGTGTACTCTGACTGGTCAGAAGTGCTGTATCTCTCAGCACTGTGTGACCTCTGGAATGTCCACTCAGCTCACACTGTCTAGGACCTATTGTCTGCCACATCTCTCCATGAGTATTGGTCTACACATGTGCAGCTAATGACTTAAGAGACCCCCTATGCTAAACTTTGGATCTCTTTCTATGGACAACTTCTTTCTCTCTGGCTCACTTCACTGCACATTCCAGCTACTTCAGCATCCCTGAATTCTGATTGCTGCCTCCCCAACCCTGTGAGTCTGCCGTGCTCCATTTGAGTTCTCTGTTTCTGTCTGTGTTCCGGAATGTGTTTCCAGGCAAAATATCAAGGCTATTGTGTAGATAGATATTTTTTGTGTGTTTCCCTTCTTCCTGGGATCAAACTACTGTGTATTTGTTGTCCAGTGTCTGAAAGCAGTCACTTCCTCTATTTTGTTCAAGTTTATAATTGTTTAACATGGAACTTGCAGAGGTACCATCCCCAAATCCTAGAGTCCTACCACAGGTGGGTGCATTTCCTGCTTTTATTTTGTTTGACTTTTCAATGGAAATGTAGTCAAAGGAGTGTAGGTGAGATGGGCTTGGCAGGATGTGGGTGGAAGATATGATCTCACTTGTCCCAATAAAAGGGTAGCAGTGAGTCCAGATCCCCTGAGATACAGCTGGGACTCTTCAGTTTGGATGCCTGTGGGGAGAATCTTAATTAAAGAGCATCCATGCCTGAACTCTGGAAGGCAATGACTTGCCCCTTTTGTGGGAACTACTTTGGGAGCCATACCCTTATGACATGTCTACACAGTGTCTAAGGTGCCTGCCTTCTTGGTGATGGAGATTGACAAAAGACTTTTTGTCTGTCCAGAGTGCTTTTCAGTTTTATGGGAGAAGCACTGGGCAATTTGGTCAGCCTTATCAGAGTTGGAGCCAGCACTGAACATGAGTCTGAGAATTTTCCCTGGGAAGGTGAATTTCTATGGGATCATGTATTATTAGTTTCCTACAGCTGCCAAAATGAAGTACCACAAACTGGGTGGCTTAAAAAACAGGAATGTATTGTGGAACAGTTCTGGAGGCTAGAAGTCTGAAATGAAGGTGTTGTGTGTGTGGACCGTGTTTCTTCTGGAGACTCTAGAGAAGAAGCCTTTCTTCCCTCTTCCTAGCCTCTGTCAGTTGCTTGGCATTCCTTGGCTTGTAGATGCATCACTCCAATTGCTGCCTCCATCATAACATGGTTGTCTTGCCTCTGTGTCTGTTTCTGTATGTCTTCTCCTTTTCTCAGTAGGACACCAGTCATATTGGATTTAGGGACAACCCTAGTTCCTTATGACCTCTTCTGAATGAATTATATCTGCAAAGACCCTCTTTCCAAATAAGGTTACATTCTGAGTTCTTTGTCTCCTCCTCTCCCCCCATGCTCAGTATGCTTCCTTTTTTCCATGTTCTTTCTGTTCCAAGGGTCTCCCTCTAGTTACCCAGGAATAGAGAGAGCTAAGAGAAGGCTGTCAGAAGGACCTGACTCAAGAGAGTCCCCTTCTCTACCTCTTTCAACCCAAGGCCCTCCGTGGGCTCTCCTACTATTTAGGGGCAACAGTGGCAATTTTTTGAACAGAGTCATCTCAAATTTGAGTGTAGCACTAAGTACTATGAAACGATTTTTGAGAGCCTTTGCTTACTATGGTGAAAATTACATAGAGGAAGAAAAGCCATCAGTTGAAACCCATCCGGAAAGCATTTTAAAGAAGTCTTTGGTTATCTGAGTCATCCCAGAAGTTGTTCTAAATTTTAAAGAGCCACACGAAATTATTTTTTAACTTAATGCTAGTAGAGCAAGTGTATTTCAGAGGGACAATTATGGTAGAGTTCTATTTTAAGTGCTGTTTGGGATTCAATAAGCATCCCTGTTTGGCTGGGGTCTGGTGACCTAAGGCTGAGGGTGTGTGGTGGAGAGCCTTTGCCAAGCCTGATGATCCTCTACTGAGGTTAGATGCTCAGAAACAGTCAGAGGTTTTTGAAAAGAGTCTGTTAAAATTGAACAAGGTTGTACTTTGATTTCACATTGCATTTTAATTGTAACAAGACAATTTGCAGCACTCTAGACCTGTTCCAAAAGTTTTCCTCTCTCTCTTCACTTACAAATGCAGGGCTAAACATTCTTTAGACATTAGCAGGCCTGGTCCGGCCCTCTGCCTAATGATGGGGTTTTTCAACTCTCAGAATAGCCCTGAGCCTCTGATCTAGCATCTTATTCATCTATGGGCCGAGGGCAGAGTGGTCGAGGACAGAGTGGTGGGGGAGGTGGAGGTATTTGGACCTTTTTATTGCTTTGCTTAAGGGCAAAATTGTGGTCTGCAGTGAGCGTCAATCACAACTCTCTTATCTCATTTGGGATCTTGAGGGAGCAGTTTCCTCTTCATTCTTTCATAGAGACATAAAAGCAAGAGGGTATGACTGCTAAACAAGGAGGTATGCCAGGAATTCACTGACTTAACGTGCTCTGCTCCCTAGTGGTGGCTGTGCAGGCCATGTTTCCGAAGGGTCACAGGAGTCTTGGTGTGCCCTGTCTGACTGATGATCAATCTCAGCTGTGAGTGAAAAACTGCAATGGCCCCTGGGATCTCAGACTCCTTCAAAGGGATTTTTTTCTGAGAGTCACCCTGAATACTGGCAGAGTCAAGAGCCTCAGCCGAGAGAGAACTTGGGCGGTTGATTGCCTTGAGGAGGTGCTTGCTTATGTGTATGTATGTATCTCTGTAGGCGTGTTTATGTGGGTATGTATATGGGTATCTCTGTGTGTGTGTGTGTGTGTGTGTGTGTGTGTGTGTGGTCGGAGTGGCTGTGTGGGTAGGAAACTCACAGGGGGAGGAGTTAGGAGAGCATATCTCTAGGGAGAGTTGCCCCAGCGATGTACCAAAGTTTTCGGATGAAATGACCAAACAATGTTGGTGCTGTAGTCATAAAAAAAGAAATGAGAAGAAACTGAGTTTAAGGAGATTTTACAGTAATGCCTTCATGAAGTCTTTTTAGAAATTTCATCCATAATTGAAGTCTCTTTCTCTCCTGGATTCCCATTCTCTTCTTTCCCATTTACATTGTGCTACTTACCACGTTTCACCTTGATACTTGCTGTAAATGTACATATCTCTCTTACCCATTTTTAACTTTCCGTGTGCAGGAACCATGACTTTGTATCACCTGAGTACTTTGTTCGCCTGTCATATAGATGATACTCAGTAACGAACTATAGATATGATCCCTGAGCCAGGCGCGGTGGCTCACGCCTGTATCCCAACACTTTGGGAGGCTGAGGTGTGCAGATCACGAGGTCAGGAGATCCAGACCATCTTGGCTAATGTGATGAAACCCCATCTCTACTAAAAATACAAAAAAATCAGCTGGGTGTGGTGGCGAGTGCCTGTAGTCCCAGCTACTCAGGAGGCTGAGGCAGGAGAATGGCGTGAACTGGTGAGGCAGAGCTTGCAGTGAGCTGAGATTGCGCCACTGCACTCTAGCCTGGGTGACAGAACGAGACTCTGTCTCAAAAAAAAAAAAAAAAAGATTCCTGAAAGTATAGTCTTCATACTCATTAAATGCTTGCAGATTGAATGTATTTTCAACACCTTTCTGAATTTTGTTGACATTGTTGGAAAAACTTGTAATTAGGAAAGAGTAAACATTTCAGTATTCTAAGTGGTTAATAAACATATAATTAAAATAATAACATAAGTGGTAAACATCTTGAGTTTCAAAGACTTTGGCTGTATCCATGTCATCACTGACATTATAAATACACACAATTTTAGCATACTAATAGTCACCTAACTTCTGTGTCTAAATGTGTGTAAAATGGTATTTTTTTTTTTTTTTTTGTGATGGAGTTTTGCTCTTGCTGCCCAGGCTGGAGGAAAATGGCGCAACCTCAGCTCACCACAACCTCCACCTCCTGGGTTCAAGCGATTCTCCTACCTCAGCCTCCTGAGTAGCTGGGATTACAGGCATGCACCACCACGCCTGACTAATTTTGTATTTTTAGTAGAGCTGGGGTTTTGCCATGTTGATCAGGCTGGTCTTGAACTCTTGACCTCAGGTGATCTGCTCGCCTTGGCCTCCCAAAGTGCTGGGATTACAGGCGTGAGCCACCGTGCCCGGCCAAAATGGAATTCTTAATACCTGTTTTATCTAACAGGGCTGCAATAATCAAATTTTTCAGTAAGTGTCAAGGCCCTTTGAAAAGCTAGTAGTGTTATAAAAAGATTGAAATTGTAGAGTACATAGTATTTAAGATCTTAACTATTGTTATAGAAAAAAAGCACAGTGCACACCTATCCATAAAATCTCTAAAAGGCATGGAAGAATTCTAGTATATGTTTTTAAGCACTTTATTTATTGCTTTCCTGAGATACTTTTAAAAAAAGGTCTTGGTGGCTAATAATGATGATGATGATGGTGGTACTAGAAATAACTTCTGTAGCCTTTTATAATTGATAAAGCTCACATGCATTATCTCAGATTTGACAGTTCTTCACTGGAGAAGATGAGTAGCTCTTTACAATCCTAAATTACTGTTAAAAAGAGTGAAACTGAACTGCAAAGTCATTTTAATGCATATATATTAAGTGAACATTACACTCAGTGTTTTGAAATACATTTACTGATTTTCCAAAGACATCTGAAAATTAAAAAAACATATCGAGGTAGTTGTGCATTATATATATTCCAGTAAGAGGACAGTGTCACCATAGTCTGCTAATGTGGTCCATTTCTTGGCCAAGCTTTTTATTTATGATTATGGGAAGGCACTGGGCAGACAGCAGTTCTGCCTCCCTCCTCCTTTCTCTTCACTTCTTCTTCCTGCAGCCCCAGGTCTGACTGTTGGGTGTTGGAATCTACTGTCCCAAGAGGTCCCCAGGAGCTGTGGCAGGAGTCGCCACTAAGGGGTCTACTCAGCTGATCGATGAGGGGAGTGGACACTCTCCACGGTAAAGGGTTTGCAAATATTGACTGTCAGATAGCCAAGCAACGGAAGTCATGGAGGGTACAATGTTTCTTACTGATTTATGGTTATTGTGTGTTCTGTCCCACAAATGCCTTTGTGTTCTTATTTTGTGCTGCAGCTAACTTAAAAACTGGTTAATTAGTCCCTAGATAATCCAGAGTTGACTGAATTAAAATTTAAGAGCACAGTAGATTTCCACATTGCATAATGCATGTGGGCAACACCCGGAATCCAGAACCTTTGCTTTCCCTCAGATGCCTGACTTTGATAGTTTCCATATTCAACTACCTTCTGTAGTAAAACAAGGTCTGGCCCTGAACATTGTTGGTACTCATAATACAGTCCTTATTATACTATGTTCTAATTTTGGTTGACTCCATTTGCCACTAGATTGTGAGTTCCTTGTGGAGGGTGTTGGCATTTTGCTAATCTTTGTACTTCAGATTAAGGTGCCTAATGTACAGTAGTAAAGCAGTAGAGTTTACTGAGTGAATAAGTAAAATGAATGAGCATTCATGAAAGGATGTGTTTGGTGAATGGAGTCATTTAAATTGTCTAGATTTCATAAATTTCTCTCGTGTCTATGTCTCCTGAAAGAAAAAAAGAATGGTTTTAACACTTATTTATAGTCCAGGTGGTAATTAAGAATTGACTCATCATGCCTGTAATACCTGAGGTTTGGGAGGCCAAAGTGGGAAGACTGCTTGAGGCCAGAAGTTCCAGATCAGCCTGGGACATATAGAGAGACCTTATCTCTACAAAAAATTTTCAAAATTAGCTGGATGTGGTGCATGTACATGTAGTTCCAGCTTCGTGAGAGTCTGATGCCAGAGGATTGCTTGAGGTCAGGAGTTTGAGGCTTTGGTTCACTATAATCGTGCCTGTGTATGGCCACTGTCCTGTAGCTCGGACAACATAGCATCTCTAAAAAAGTAAAATAAACTTAACTTTAAAACCCTATTCCTGGCTGGGCACAGTGGCCCATGTCTGTAATCCCAGCACTTTGGGAGACCAAGGCGGGTGGATCACTGGTGAGGTCAGGAGTTCGAGACCAGCCTGGCCAACATGGTAAAACCCCATCTCTACTAAAAATACAAAAAATTAGCCAGGTGTGGTGGCGGGCGCCTATAATCCCAGCTACTAGGGAGGCTGAGGCAGGAGAATTGCTTGAACCTGGGAGGTAGAGGTTGCAGTGAGCCAAGATTGTGCTATTGCGCTGCAGCCTGGGGGACAGAGGGAGACTCTGTCTCAAAAAATTAAAAAAAAAACCAAAAAAACCCTATTTCTTTTAAGATTATCAAAGCATTCTAATAAAATGATCTTTTTTGATACTGCTAATAGGCATTATTACCATTATGATTTATATAGAACTTAAAATAATTTTATGTCATCAGAGATATTTTTAGTTTTAGCCTTTTGCTAATTTAGATGGATTGTCCTCTGTCTAACTTGCTGTCAGAAAGTTTTTGATGACTGTGAAATTCATCTTGGAAGAGCTGAGGAACCATGAGAAGAAGAAAACAAAACAAAACAAAACAGGAATGCATAGTGATTTGAGGGTTAATAAGAAATAAGACCCAACTAGCATTTATTGGATGAATGAATAGATAAGTGAAGGTGACTGTTTGGGCTGCCAGAACAAAGTACTTTATTTATTTATTGATTTATTTATTTATTGAGACAGGGCTTCACTCTATCACCCAGGTTGGAGTGCAGTGGCGTGATCATGCTCATTGCAGCCTCAACCTCCTGGGCTCAAGCAATTCTCCTGTCGCAGCCTCCTGAGTAGCTGAGACCACAGGCATGCACCAAAATGCTTGGCTCATTTTTACATTTTTTGTAGAAATGTAGTTTTACCATACTGCCCAGGGTGGTCTTGAACTCATGGACTCAAGCAATCTTCCCACCTTGGTCTCCCAAAATGCTGGAATTATAGGTGTGAGCCACCATGCCCTGCCTAACAAAGTACTTTAGACTAGGTGGCTTATAGCAACAGGAATTTATTTCTCATAGTTCTAGAAGCTAGGAAGTCCAAGATCAAGGTGCTGGTAGATTTGGTGTCTGGTGAGGGCTGCTCTCTGACTCACAAACAGCACCTTTTTCTGTGTCTTCACATGACAGAATGGAGAGCTAGTCTTATAGTGGCACTAATCCCATTCATGAGGGCTCTGCCATTACGATCGAATCACCTCCCAAAGGCTCCACCCCCTAATACCATCACTTTAAGGGTTAGGATTTTAACATATAAATTTGGGGGATGTGGACACAAACATTTAGACCATAGCAGAAGGTCTCTCCAAGAAAAAATTTACATGTATGAAACATGAAATAATAAATAATAGGGTTAGATGCCAAAAAGAAATGTTATCAATTGGATTTCAGAGAGGAGAAAACGTTGTAAGGAAAATCTCCAAGAAGGGAGTGAAATCTAAGCTGGGACATAAGGAAATTAGTCAGTGTGAGAAAATAACTTTGTGTTAGTTTTCGCTGTGTAACAAATTATGATAAACTTAGCTGCTTAAAAAAGTATACATGTATTATCTGTCTGTTTTCATGTGGCAGGAGTCTAGGCACAGCTTGTCTGGATCCTCTGTTCAGAGTCTTAAAGGCTGAAATCAAGGTGCTCCTGGCCAAGTGTGGTGGCTCACCTGTAATTGCAGCACTTCGGGAGACCGAGGCAGGAGGATTGGTTGAGCCTAGGAGTTCAGGACTACCCTGGGCAACATGGCGAGATCCTGTCGCTACAAAAAAAAAAAAAAATTAGAAGAGTGTGGCGATGCACACTTGTAGTCCCAGCTACTTGGGATGCTGAGATGGAAGGATCACTTGAACCCAGGGGGTTGAGGCTTCAGTGAGCCATAATCACGCCACTGCAATCCAGTCTGGGTGACAGAGTGAGACCCTGTCTAAAAAAGAAAACAAACAAACAAATAAATAAATAAGAGGTGCTTCTTTCTGGAGCTCAGTTGACCTCTTCGAAGCTCAAATCATTTTTGGCAGAATTCAGTTCTCGCAGTGGTAAGCCTGAGGTCCTTGTTTTCTTGCTGGCTATCAGTCGGTAACTCCCCACATTTCTTGCCACATGGCCCTCTCAGAGGCCCTCAGGCAACCAGGGCAGCTATCTTCTTCAGTGCCAGCAAAAGAGCCTCTCATTCCCTCCATCCTAGTTTAAAGGTCTCACTTGATCAGGTGAGGCCCAACCAGGAAAACCGCACTTTCGATTAACAAAGTCAACTAATTCTGGGCCCTAATTACATCTGCAAAATCTCTTCACCTTTGCCATACAGCATAACATAATCATGGGAGTGATCTCTCTTTACGTTGCCGTATTCTATTGGCTAAAAGCAAATTGCAGCTCCCACCCAGCCTCAAAACGATTATACAAGGCGTGGATCGTAGGAGGCCACTTTATAATCCTGCCTTCTACAGTGTCTTTGTTTACAAATAATTCTTTTTAAAATTTTTATTTTATTGTGTTAAGAACTCTTACTATGAGATCTACCCTCTGAACCAATTTTTAAGTGTATGATATATTTTGTTGGGTGTAAGCACAGTGTTGTACAGCAGATCTCTAGAGCTTATTCATCTTTCTTGACTGAAACTCTAGGTCAGCTGATTAATAACTCATTTCCCTTTCACTGTAGTCCCTGGTAGCCACCATTCCACTCTTTTATTCTGTGAATTTGACTTTTTTTTTTTTTTTATGTGTTATCTTATTTTACTTTCTTTATTTTTATTTTTATTTTTTTAAATTTATTTATTATTATTAAACTTCAAGTTGTAGGGTACATGTGCACAACGTGCAGGTTTGCTACATATGTATACTTGTGCCATGTTGGTGTGCTGCACCCATCAACTCGTCATTTACATCAGGTATAACTCCCAATGCAATCCCTCCCCGCTCCCCCCTCCCCATGATAGGCCCCGAATTTGACTATTTTAGAAACCTCATATAAGTGGAAACATGCAGTATTCGTCTAAGACTGGTTTATTGCATTTAGCAGAATGTCTTCAAGGTTCATGCATGTTGTCACAGATTGCAGAATGTCCTTCATTTTCAAGGGTAAATAATACTCCATTGTATGTATATATGTATTATTTTCTTTATCCATTTATCTGTTGATAGGCATTTAGGTTGTTTCCATATCTTGGCTACTGTGAATAATGCTGAAATGAACATGGAAGTGTGAATATCTCTTCAAGATCCTGATTTCAATTCTTTCAGATAAATGCCCAGAAGTGGGATATCTGGATGAATGGTAGTTCTATTTTTAATTTTTTGAAGAACCTCTGAACTGTTTTTCATAGCAGCCACACCATTTTAGATACTGACTGACAGTGTGCAAAGGTTCCAGTTTCCTCACATCCTCACCAACTTTTTTTTTTTTATAATAGCCATCTTGACAGATGTAAGGTAATATCTCATTATGGCTTTGATTTGCATTTCCCTGATTATTAGTGACAATGAGCACCTTTTCATACCTGTGTCTTCTTTGGAGAAATGTCTGTTCAAGTCCTTAGCCTATTTCTTAATTAGGATGTTAATTTTTTTAAAATACCAAGTTGTGGGGGCTGTAAATGATTCTTTTGTTGTTTGAACGTGTTTTAAAAGTGAAAGTTTTTAAAAAATCATTTTCTAAAAAGGTCCTGGATATTAGATGCCAGGCTAAGGAAAATCAATTCTCTGTACTTGGAGCTTTTGCTTGGGGACCAGCTGTTCATCGTTATGAAGGGAGAAGAAAGGAGCCTAGAGTGAGCTATAATTAGAGAAACCACATCATCATTTTGATATACTGCAAGAACTTCCTAACTTCCTCTTGGCTGTTGATCTTGACTGTCTCCCATCTGCCTCTAGTTACAGTCAAGGTGATCTTTCCAAAATGGTTATCCAATCATGCCACTACCCTGCTTAAAATGCTTCTGCTGATTATTAGACAGAACCCTCCTAGGATAGGACTGCCATGCTGTTCAGATTCATGTCTCAACATGTGCTTTGTGCTTCACATGTCCTTTATCCACGCTCAATGAGAGAGTGGCATAAGGATTAATGGAGGGATGAATTTGAGAGACATTCGCAGGTAAAATTACTGGGATGTGGTGAGGGAGAGTGTCTTGGTCTGTTTTGTGCTGCTATCACAGAATACTGGTGACTGAGTAATTCAAAAAGAACAGAAATTTATTTCTCACAGTTCTGGAGGCTGGGAAGTCCAGTATTAAGGTGCCAGCATCTGGTCAGAGTCTTCTTGCTGTGTCCTCACATGGTGGAAGGTAGAAAGGACTGAGCCTACTCCCGCAAGCCTTTTTTATAGCAGCATTAATCCACTCATTAATCCACAAATACTGTGTGAAGGCAGAGTGCTCATGACCTAAGCACTTTTCATTAAACACCTCCCAACATTGTTGCACTGGTGATTAAATTTCCAACCCATGAATTTTGAGGGACCAAATAGCAGAGGGAGTAGGCTCACCTCTATGCTATTTAGACCATAGCAGAGGGTGAGTCTACTCCATGCATGGAAGTAAGGAGGGCAGGTGCAGTAGCAGATATAGGAGAGAAGATAAGTTCAGTTTAAGGTCGCTGTAGGACATTACACTCAAGGGATTTTTGTATGGTTGGCCCTGTTTCGGGCACTGTAGGATCTATAAAGGAGGTACCAGACATGACCCCTAGAGAGGGGAGAATATGCATTGCATTAGGAAATTAGAGAAACACAAAAGGATTATCACTGGTGGTAGATTCCAGAGATCGAATGATAATGGTGTCTGTTAATAGCCAAATGAAATTTTCCCCACTCCATGAAGTACCCAATAAAGTTAATGACAGATAGAAGGTTGCTTTTCCTTGTTTCTGAGGCTTAACTATTAAACAAGAATGACATCGTTAGGGCCTAATTTGGGGGTACACAAAAATATCAGGAGAAGAGGTTTCACTCTTCTCCCAGTTATCTCAAATTTGTCTTTCCAAGTGTCTTTTGTCATTTAACAATCTGGTTATGAAACTTGAAGTTCTTCTGTGCTTGCTTTGGACTGTATAGAAGCACATACGTTTTTCTTCTACTGTTTTCTGGCGAGTGTCAGGCTAAAAATCTTTTTAGCTGCCCTAGTCTGCATTCCTAATGTGGGAGATGCTCTGGTGAGTATAAACAAAAAGGGATGCTCTTTCCTTCTTTGTGGAAGATGGATTCTAATCTCTGTCTCTTTTCCTATGCAGCTAAGTAGAATCTGCCATATCAATGTCCAGTCAGTTTCTAGCTCATCTAGTCCTTATGATTCCTCCCATGGTCACTTGCATGCTGCCATTGCTTTGGGCCTGTGGCTGCTGCCAGTGCTTCTATAGCAGCAACCCGACTTCCTACTGGCACCAGCACCAGCTCTGCCCCCCAGGGAAGTGTGCTTTACTGTCTGGGATCCCCCGCTAGGGGTGCCTCTGCCAGCTGCTGCTGTCCTTGCTGCCCCCCAGACACACAAAGACTGAAAGTTGTCTGCACCACTGTCCATACCACCTTATTAACTGCTGAAGTCCTAGTCTCCATTCCAAAGCCCCTTAACTTTGAGGACGTAGCTTCTGGTAAGGAGTTTAGAAAGCCCTTCCGAAGGGGTAATTGGAGGAAGAGGCACTGAATCTGATGTGTTGTATTTTCCCAAGTCGAGCCTACACATCTCTCAGCGCTTTCAGGCACACTGTCATCTCAGAGACTGGGCACACACGCATCAGGATTTCCCTTCCTCTTCCCCAAGAAGCAGAATCCAAACCCTTCCAGTAGGGGTTTGCTGGGAGGCCAGGGAGTTGTGGGCATATTCTTTGAATCTAGTTTTCTTGGGCCTAAAAGTGTGATCGGGTGAAAATTGAACAAAGTGAAGAGCCTTTAAACGAAGCTCAGGAAAGCCTGTATCTTAGGTCTTCCACTTAGTAACAGGTCATCTTCTCATGTCCTCTGAAAATGTTCATCTCTCATGATGGGATCTGTCTTCTTCTGACAATGTCCCAACTCCCTTGAACTCTGACTTAGCTAGTCTTGACTTCTGTATTAGTCTGAGTAATACTGGGTGATGCTGTGATAACGTCCCTGCCCCATCTCAGTAGCTTCATATTTACCACTATACAGAATCTTTTGTGGGTTGTACATTCTTCTCTATCTTGTGGCTATAGCATGTAAAACACATGCCTCCTGCCTTAGTTTCCTAGGGCTGCCGGAACAAGATACCACAAACTGAGTGGTGTAAAACAACAAACACTTTTTTCTCTCAGGGTTCTGAAGGCTGGAAGTCCAGAATCAAGGTGTGGGAGGCCCGGGTCTTCTCTGAAGGCTCTAGGGAACAATCCTTCTTGTCCCTTTCTAGCTTTTGAAGGTTGCCAGCAATCTTCGGCATTCCTTGCTGGTAGATGCATTACTCCAATCTCTGTCACCACCTCCACGTGGTTGTTTTCCCTGTGTCTCTCTGTCCAATTTCCCTTCTTTTTCTAATGGTGCTAGTTATTAGATTAGGGCCAACCATAATCCAGTGTGACCTCATCTTAATTTGATTGCATCTATAAGACCCTATTTCCAAAGAAGATTACATGCACAGGTGCTGAGTACCAGGTCCCTGATGTATCTTTTGAGGAGACGCAGTTCAACCCATAACACCCTTCAAAGTTGTTCCTGAAGAGGCAGAAGAGAGGCCCCTGGCTCTTACCAGTCTCACCTCAGAAGAGGTATATGCTAGTTTTGTTCGCAGTCCAGCCCCAACGTAACTACAAGGGAGGCTAGTACATTCAGGGGAGCACATGGCTATTTGGTGAACATTACCTGTCTCTGTCACATCCTCATCCAGTTTGTTTCCTCTGATCCCAGAATGCTCTGGGGCACACATGATGGTTTCTATGTAATGTGAAATATCTATCAAGAATAGCAGTGGGTTCCTGCAAAGCACATGGAAGGAACAGACTTGGAAAATTGCTCAAAGAAAAGAAAAAAATAGTTTATATAGTTCGTAAAACTATCTTATTTTTGTTTGGTTCTTTGATTTATCTTAATCCAGAGGTTACGAAATGGCAGTCAGCAGGTTGGATCTATTCCATAGATTTGTGTGTGTGTGTGTGGCCCACACAGTGTTCAAGAAATTTGAACAGACTGGGCATGGTGGCTCATGCCTGTAATCCTAGCACTTTGGGAGGCTGAGGCGGGAGGATTGCTTGAGCCCAGGAGTTTGAGACCAGCCTGGGCAATATGACAAAACCCTGCCAGTACAAAAAATTAGCTGGACGTGGTGGAGTGCACCTGTAATCCCAGCTGCTTGGGAGGCTGAAGTGGCAGGATCACTTAAGCCCTGGAGGTTGAGGCTGCAGTGAGCCAAGATTGTGTCACTGCACTCAGCCTGGGCAACAAAGTGAGCCTATAATCCCAGTACTTTGGGAGGCCGAGGCGGGTGGATTGCCTAAGGTCAGGAGTTCAAGAGTAGCCTGGCCAGCATAGTGAAACCCCATCTCTACTAAAAATACAAAAAATTAGTTGGGTGTGGTAGCGGGCACCTGTATTCGATTGAACTCAGGAGGCGGAGGTTGCAGTGAACCAAGATCGTGCCATTGCACTCCAGCCTGGGCAACAAAAGCGAAACTCTGTCTCAAAAAAAAAAAAAAAAAAGCAAACAAATGTCTACACAACTAGATTTACCTTGAACAATGGGAAGATTTGACAACATCTGGGCTCACATTTACACAGAAAACTAAGAAGAAGGAAAACAGCCAAATAGGAGCTGCTCCCTGTGGACAGTCCCATGTTTGCAGTTCACCCTTATGCCCACCATTCCCTGGAGAATCACCAACACTGAGGCTGTCACTTCTTATTTGTCTTTGTGATTTCACTGTTGTTTTCTTAGAGTCGAGATTTTTTCCCCTTGTATCTTGCTCTTTCTACTCACTTCCTTTACCTCATTGGCCCCTGCAGGCATTTATGTTTGAGACTTCAATTTTCAGTAAAATCTGCATTTTCATGTATCTTGTGCTTCTAAGGGATTAAGCATTATACCATAGTATCACCTTGAACTTAGTACTCTGAGGTTGACTCCTGCTATAGTATCTGCAATAGTAGTGATTTAAGGCGAATAGTTGGTAAAGCTCCAGAAATGTCTATATCAGCCCAGAAATACCTATAAGGGGGTGGATAAATGTTTGCAATGAAATATTCACAATTGGGTTATTTGGGTAAATTTGAATATAATTAAAATGAGGCCTATTGACTCACTTTGAGGTAAATCTTTACTGATATAGCTTTTGTGCCTTTTCTCCCTATACAGACCATTGGAGCGATCCAGCGAAGATGTGGATATAATCTTCACTCGACTGAAAGAAGTTAAAGCTTTTGAGAAATTTCACCCAAATCTCCTTCATCAGATTTGCTTATGTGGTTATTATGAGAACCTGGAAAAGGGAATAACATGTAAGAAAAGCAACTCTAGTAGTATATTTCCATGTATGGTTTATGCTCATTTGTGGTTACTTTATGGAGATAAATAGCAAATGGAGTATTTATGTGCTAAATATTTGAGCTTCAACCAAAGGTATTAAGTTGACATTTCCCTCTAGTCTGTTTATTCAGTTCCATGTAGGTGTTTCCCTAACTCCTTTGTTCACAGAACGTAAATGGTTCTTCCAGGGTAACCGACTTTCTAGATGGAGCTGGAGGGATGTAATGATTCACATGTTTAGCTATATCTTTAGAAATTCAAATAATTATCTTCTCTAATCCAAGAAATGTGTGGCCAATAGGATATTAAGGTAAAAGTTCTCTTACTAGTGCTGATAGTAATGTTTTGAATTAATGCCAGTTATATCATCTATTCCAGGTGTGAATAAGGGGCAGGGAGATAGAGTAACAGTTGGATTTTTTTTAAAGTATTTTTTCATTAAAGAAGTAATAGTTCTTCTGTTGGAACACTTTATGCTGCACTCGCAGAAAAGTCCCTTTCAACTGATTTGAATATTCAATGACTTATACAACAAGAAAAAAAAAAATCAATTACTCATATAGAAGAAATCCTGAGGTAGAATGACTTCAGAGTTGGTTAGTGAAGTGACTCAGTGAAATTATTAAGGCTTCAGGTCCTTCTTGTATTTTTTGTTTTTGTATGCATTCTGAGATGTTGGGTTTTGTCCTCAGACTTGTCCCAAATTATTCTGACAGCTATAGCTGTTGGATGCATTATGTATTGATACAAAAACGTCCTGCTGAAGGACTATTTCTTTTTGGGTCTCTGTTTTAGAAGTCCCCCACCAGACTGCTTGTATTGACTCATTGGCCAGAAATGTATCACATGCCTAAGTCTAAACCAATCACTTGCAAAAATAATGGGATCACCAGGACTGATTTATACCAATCATGATTGCCGTAGTGGAGCTAACACCTAGCCCTATGGATGAGCGTGGAAACTTGTCTGAAACCTGGGTTCAGTTAGACAACAGGGCATGAGTGGTTCTGGGTGGGAAAGCAACAGGGTGAGTCACAACATTATTGTAGAAAATTTAGAAAGTCAACAAAATAAAAATCACCTACAATTTCTACCATTAACATTTTGTGGGCCAGGTGCAGTGGCTCACGCTTGTAATCCTGGCATTTTGGGAGGCCAAGGTGGGCAGATCATGAGGTCAGGAGATTGAGACCATCCTGGCTAACATGGCGAAACCCCGTCTCTACTAAAAATACAAACAATTAGCCGGCCGTGGTGGCGGGTACCTGTAATCCCAGCTACTCGGGAGGCTGAGGCAGGAGAATTGCTTGAACCCAGGAGGTGGAGGTTGCAGTGAGCTGAGATTGCGCCATTGCATTCTGCACCCCAGCCTGGGTGACAGAACAAGACTCCATCTCAAAACAAAACAAAAAAAAATTGGGATATATTCTTCAAAATGTTCTCCTATGTGTACACATAGAAGCATAGTTACATTTCTTTTTCTTTTTTTTTTTTTTGAGATGAGTTCTTGCTCTGTCATCTAGGCTGGAGTGCAGTAGTGCAATCATGGCTCACTACAACCTTGAACTCCTAGGCTCAAGCCATCTGCCCACCTCAGCCTCCTGAGTAGCTAGTACTACTGGCATATGCCACCATGCCCAGCTGCTTTCTTTAATTTTGGTAAAGACCAGGTCAGATATAGTGCCCAGGCTGGTCTTGAACTCCTGGTCTCAAGCAATCCTCCTGCCATGGCTTCCCAAAGTGTTGGGATTATAGGCGTGACCCCTGCACCCAACTCATAGTTACATTTCTGTTAAGAAAAAAATCATCCATACATATCATTTTCAACCAGTCTTTTAAAACTGATATCAGAAACTTTATTCTTTTGGCAATAAAACTATTTTATGTTTCTAAAAGCCATTTTCAAAATGAATCTCCTAACATGTGTAACATGAATTTGATTGACAAATAATAATGTCTTTTGGGGCCAAGAATTTCATAAAAGACAAAACCCTAACTCTAAAATGAGTCACAAAGATTTGGAATAGCAGAGTTACTGGAGAGATCAGCTATAAACTCATCAACTCCATCTTAAGCTTGTCATTGCACTTGGTAGGATGTCATTGTTGTTCTTTGCCTTTCCACAGCATGTCCTAGTCAGGAAGTTCAGAGCAGCTTGTCATCATTAATTGTGGTTCCCAGAAGCTTGCTCGTCTCCAGTGAGCACTAGCCTTGCCAGGACTCAGTTGTCCCACGAGCTGTCATGTGATTTTTCATTGAGTTACTTGACCTCTGACTTTAACTGTGAAGAGGATTTTAAAATATCAAATCACTCCATCTAGTTATTTAGTTAGGATATTTAAAAGGACAGTTGGTTTGCGTGAAATTTTTGAACCAGTGTTTTGGAATTACTTTCCCAGACCTGGTCTTAATATGATATGGGAACTATGGTTCTATCTAAATACCTAAATATTTTCTCTCTGAGAGGACAAACTTGGAGCAAGATCAGGTTCAAAAATTTCTGATGAGGGTCATTCAAATGCTTAAAAGCAGTGAATTTATAAAAAGAATAAGAAAACGGACAATGATAATATAGTAGTTAAAAGTTTTAAACAAAGCAGATTTTGGTTTTTTAAATCAATCATTGGTCACCTTAAAAGGAGAGGTGCTAGTCTAGAAAACATATTGCTTTTAATATAGTCTTGGGAAATATCAGCCAATTCTTCTTAAATTCAAAGGATCTTATAACATTTAAAGCTATCATCTTTATTACAGCTCTGTAAGTATGATAGAGTTCTCTTTAACAAGGTTCCACTTCACAGAATATTGAATAAATAGGATATAGCTTTGTTGACAGATGAGGTGAAGAAAAACATGTCATGTTCCTCTGGGCAACAGTTAGGGGAAGGGTCATAAGCTCAGTTAGGTCCAAGACATGCTTGGATCAGTGAAAAACTATCAGATCCTACAGTAAAACCAAGTTGTATCTGTTATATTTATATCACTGTTTTTTTCCCCAGTATTTCGCCAGGGTGATATTGGAACAAACTGGTATGCTGTCTTGGCAGGGTCTTTGGATGTTAAAGTATCTGAGACCAGCAGTCACCAGGTAATATGCTCTATTTTTTTGAAAGTAGGATTTATTTTTTTAAAAAGACATATTATCCTTACGTCTTTTATGCCATTACAATGACATTTTCAAGTCCATTTCTTCTTTCCTACAATAATGGGTTTGGCAGCGTTTGTTTGATTCCTTTATTAAGTTACTCAACAAATACCTATTGAATGTCTTCTCTGATTTGAGTATGATGCCAGGTGTCAAAACATGAAACGCAAGAACACATTGGATGCTTTCTAGGAGCTTGTAGTCTATTTGGAAATGCAAGCAATTGCAGCGTGACACAAATTGCTGTATAGGGTGAAATGTGAGTGAAGGGGAAGGAGAAGAAGTCTTCCTATGTTTCCTCTTGGATTCTTTCTCCATCATTGTATCTTAAATTTTCTTTGGCCTAGAAGTGATCCCCTCATCGGCCTTGTAGGAGCTCTAGTGATGCAAGGGAAATGTGGTTGATGCAGTCCCCCTAAAATCTCTGTTTCTCTGCCTTGTCTTTGCAAATGTGGAAGGCTAATAATATTATTTTCCTTCTAAAGTACAGCACTGGCTTTATTTTCATTAGTCACCTCTGAGGAGTTTGGCATCCCAGTAGATGAAACTCATTCTTTTTTCTGTTCACAAAATGTATGAATATTAAAAAAACAAAAGCAAAATTAAAAAAGAAAGAAAAATATTAAAAAAAGAAAAAATATATAACTATTTAAAGTCAAACCCAGGGCCTTCTTTCACATCTGCAGTGACTCTTGCTCTATCATTAAGACATGTGGCCAAAATGTACACAACCTCACTGTTTAGAGCCAAGAATCTCGAGTCTGAAAAGTATGACCCGTAAAAGGCCACCATCAGGTGTCACTATGAAAACGTTCCAAGTGTTATTTCCACATATTCAGGATTCAGAAAAAACTGAAGAGAATTAGTTCATTGTAAAATCTGAAAGAATTACTGAAAAAAATTAAAGAATTAAAGGGACAAGTAACTTTCTGCCACGTATCATATTTAAGGCAGTGTTTTGGAGCCTTTTTCATAGGTAGCACACTTCAAATGTGAGAAAAATTCATGACACACCAAATTTGAGGTTTAAATTTTTTAGGAACTTGTATGCATATTGAAGTTGTGGGCAGTCACCATCTTAAAAATGGAGTGGTGTTCCAAAAGATTGCTGGTAAGGTGGGCATTTGGAATTTGCAATGTAGTTTCCTGGGTGATACCCACTGTAATGGATGGTTAAACTCTCAGGCCAGTGTCCAAATCCTGTGTAATCCATAGTATACTCTTTCTGTGCATCAGTGCATGAAAATTCCATTAGACATAGCATGGAACCTGTGCTTCCCAACTTTGATGGTACTTTTCCTCTTCCTGTCTCTCATGGGGCTGGCTTTCTCTTGGATTTCAGAGGGAGTCAAGGTGAGAGGTGGGTTTTGATTCTTGTAAGCTGCCTTAGTTTTGAATGGGAAGGAGAACAGCTAGCATTTCTTGGATATTTGCCATATCCAGTATAACCAAGATATTTATCCATATATAATTTATCCAATCCTTCTTGGATGTTTACTTGGCAGTGTTCCAAGCACTTAACAGGTATTTATTTACTTCTTTAATCCTCAAGTCAACCATGAGGTAGGTCGTATTTACTGTTCTCATTTTGCGGATGAGAAAATGAAGTCCCCGAGTGGTTAAATAACTTACTCAAGTATTATATTTAGAAATTAGAGAAACCAAGATTAAAACCCAAGCAGTTAGGCACCTGAACAGATGCTCTTCACCACTGCGCTCCACCATTTGACTCTTAAGAAGCATGATGCAACATGCAACTTCCCTCTCTCCCTGCCTTTTGTCGTCCTTTCAGATTACCCCGTGTCCTTCCTCTCTGCATATCTCCTACCTTGTGGATGCTGCTCTGGTGGGGACTTTCTGGGCCTTTTTGCTCAGAGCTGCTCCTGGTACTTCCCTTCCCCAGGTTTCACCTGCATAGATGTGCCCTGGGGACAGGGCCTGCAGCAGGATCTTTCTGCTCAGTTCCTCCTGCAGCTAGAGTGGGTCCTGAGTGAGTGATAATGGAGAGAGTGGAGAAGCTAAAAAGAGAAATGTGACAAAAGAGAAGAATGGGAAGATGAGAATTAAGGAGGAGAAAAGAAAGAAGAGGAAATCTCAGGAAGGAGAGAGAAGCCGAATCAGAAAAGGAAGAGCAGATGTGCCTAAGGGGATGATAAATAACACCAGCTCTTATGTGCTGACACACCAGATGTGAAAGCTGGCTGAGATTTTGATGGTATTAAAATAGTATCTGGCCAGGGGTTTCAGGAATATTGCCCTTGACCAGTTATCTCTCACCATGGCATCCTAGCAGGGTTATTAGCTACAGATTTAACAATTTTAACTAAACTTTTAATTTTAGATTTATCTGTAATGCAGAGAACTCTGTAAAACCAATGCAGAGAACTTTCCTAAGCTGGGCTCGGTCTTCTTTTAGTTGTTAGGAATATTTAATTTAATACCAAAGCCGGGTTACTACTTCCTTTATGTATTTCATCCCACAGTGTTCAACCAGAGTTTTCTGGATGGATTTGTGTCACTAAAATAAAAGGAAGAGAAAGCTCATTGACCCCTATACCCTCTAGCCTTCTAGAGTACAGCCTGAGATAAACAGGGCCCAGCCTTCCAGCCAGTTCTGAGGGCTGGACATGGTACAGCCACATGAGAGAAAGAAGCTAAGGAGAATTACCAAGATGGCAGAGCCCCCTTCCATGCCAAGATGCTTGCAAGGGAGAAACAAAACTGCCATATCTACCCATGCTGGCCTTGTGATGGCTCTGGGTGTCTGCCCACCAGCAATGTGGTAAATCAGGGGGATTGTTTAACATGGCCGAGTAGTGCCCCATACAAGTCAGGGTTCTTTGGAGAAACAGAAGCACTAAGAGATAGAGATGGAGAGAGAGAGACAGGTTTTTTTTAGGAACTGGCTCACATGATTTCGGGGGCTGGCAGGTCTGAAGTCTAGAGCTGGCAGGCTGGAGATTCAGGTAAGAGTTATTGGCAGAAGCAGAATTCCTTCTTCTTTGGGAAACCTCAAGGAAAACCTGTTTGCTCTTAGGCTTTCAGGTGAGTAGATGAGGCACACGCACATCATGGAGGGTGATCTACTGATTGTAAACGTTAATCACTTCTAAAAAGTATCTTTACAGCAACATCTAGGTTAGTATTTAACCAAACTACTGGCCATTATTGTCTAGCTAAGTTGACACATACAATTAACCATAATAGACCCCAATGAGGGGGGAAATGGGGTTGGGTGAAGGCCATGGGTGAGGAGCAAGGAGAGACCTGGAATTCCTACCCCTAGAGACAGAAACAATCATTGCTGAGTGCCTTCCTTGTGTGGCTCGTGCAAGGGGTTCCATGGACATTAACTGAACTAATCTTTAGGCATTTGTGTCCTGTTTTACCAAAGGCTTGAAAACAAGGCTCAGTGACTTAGGTGCAGCTTTCCCAGGGCCACACACGTGTACGTGGGCAAACTGAGATTTGAATTCAGGTCTGACGTCCTCCAAATTGCATGTTCTTCTGCTGGGCGCACACATGTGAACAGAGGTGTGAGGAGGATGATAAAAGTGAAGGAAGAAAAGTTATGAGAGTCTAAGAGAAAACTGAGGAAAGAGAAAAGAGGTGATGGCACAGAGTCAAGTCTTTCAGGGAGGACAGGGCAGAGTTTCTTGCCAGCCTGCCCCTTGCTGCCCTGCACGTCTGCCTTCTCACCTGAGAGCCAGAGGGATGTAGTGACAAATTCCCAAACTTAGCACTAGGTTTTAGCCCCTTAGTGGGGTGTGAGCCAGGATGATGGAAGAAGAGCGGGAGTGGCTGCTGGCAATGGGGCGCCTACGACAGGAAGCTCTGTTCTCAGTGTGTCCCAAGCGTTATCCCACCGGCACTCACAACCCTGCCCTCCCCTTAGTGCTGTGGTTTGTCTCATTTTAGAGGCCAGATATTCAACAGCTTGCCCAAGGTCACAAAGCTGCTGGATGTCTGGGCCAGTTCTTTGTGATTCTGGGGCTCAATGCTTGCCCATCATGGTTGTATAGGTGCCACCCAGAAGGACCAGAAGGGGAAGGAAGAGAGGGGGGCGCCGAGCCAGCTGTTAAGGAATAAGGAATGCAGGGAGGAGTTTTTGCCTTGCAGCTTCTCCAGCTCGCACCTGGGTGTCTGATGCAGCTCTCAGCTCCACAGCCCTTCCCTCTAAGCCCACTGCCCAGGTGCTATTGGGGGCATTCCTCCTCCCACCCTCTCTTTGATCTGGTGATGCACATTGAAAGGGGTGAGGTCCTCCCTCCAAAGGGCTTCCGGATTAGAGGGTAGGGTAGATAAGTGTAGTTGATAGGGAGGGAAAGTGAGGTACATGGTGCACAAGATGGAGGCAAAATGGTTAGAACTGACGGTGATGGGATGTGGAGGTGTAGAGAGAAAGGGAGTCTCCTGACTTGGGTGAAGAGGTGGACAGTGATGCTACTAATGGAAATGGGAATACATGAGGGAGACCACCTTTCCCAGATTCTGCAATAGTATTTTATGCTATATGTTTATTAGGTATGTGTATTAGTCCATTTTCATGCTGCTGAGAAAGGCATACCTGAGACTGGGGCAATTTACAAAAGAAATAAGTTTATTAGACTTATAGTTTCACATGGCTGGAGAGACCTCCCAATCATGGCAGAGGGCAAGGATGAGCAAGTCACATCTTACATGGATGGCAGCAGGCAAAGAGAGCTTGTGCAGGGAAACTCCCATTTTTAAAACCATCAGATCTTGTGAGATTTATTCACTGTCAGAGAACAGCGCAGGAAAGACCCACACCCATAATTCAATTACCTTCCACTGGGTTCCTCCCGCAACACATGGGAATTGTGGGAGTTATAATTCAAGATGAGATTTAGGCGAGGACACAGCCAAACCATATCATTCCATCCCTGACCACTGCCAAATCTAATGTCCTCACATTTCAAAACCAATCATGCCTTCTCAACAGTCCCCCAAAGTCTTAATTCATTTCAGCATTAACTCAAAAGTCCACAGTCCAATGTCTTATCTGAGACAAGGCAAGTCCTTTCCGCCTACGCGTGTGTAAAATTAAAAGCAACTTAGTTACTTCCTAAATACAATGGGGGTACAGGCATTGGTTAAATACAGCCATTCCAAATGGGAGAAATTGGCCAAAACAAAGGCTACAGGTCCCAGTCCAAAATCCAGCAGGGCAGTCAAATCTTAAAGCTCCAAAATGATCTCCTTGGACTCCATGTCTCACATTCAGGTCACACTGATGCAAGAGGTGGGAGGCGGGTTCCCATCGTCTTGGGCAGCTCGGTCCCTGTGACTTTGCAGAGTGTAGCCTCCCTTCTGGTTGCTTTCATGGGCTGGCATTGAGTGTATGCGGCTTTTCCAGGTGCACAGTGCAACAGCTGTCAGTAGATCTACCATTCTGGGATCTGGAGGATGATGGACCTTTTTTCACAGCTCCACTAGGTGGCGCCCCAGTAGGGACTCTGTGTGGGGGCTCCAACCCCACATTTCCCTTCTGCACTGCCCTAGCAGAGGTTCTCCATGAAAGCCTCGCCCCTGCAGCAAACTTCTGCCTGGACTTCCAGGTATTTCCATACATTCTCTGAAATCTAGGCAGAGGTTCCCAAACCTCAATTCTTGACTTCTGTACACCTGCAGGTTCAACACCACATGGAAGCTGCCAAGGCTTGAGGCTTGCACCCTCTGATGCCATGGCCCGAACTGTACCTTGGCCCCTTTTAGTCATAGCTGGAGTGGCTAGGCTGCAGGGCACCAAGTTCCTAGGCTGCACATAGCACCAGTACCCTGGGCTTGGCCCATGAAACTATTTTTTCCTCCTAGGCCTCTGAGCCTGTGATGGGAGGGGCTGCCATGAAGACCTCTGACATGCCCTGGAGACATTTTCCCCATTGTCTTGGGGAGTAACATTTGGCTCCTTGTTGCTTATGCAAATTTCTGTAGCTGGCTTTAATTTCTTCTCAGAAAATGGGATTTTATTTTCTATCACATTGTCAGGCTGCAAATTTTCCAAACTTTTATGCCCTGCTTCCCTTATAAAACTGAATGCCTTTAACAGCACCCAAGTCAACTCTTGAATGCTTTGCTGTGTAGAAATTTCTTCTGCCAGATACCCTAAATCTGGCAGATGCCACCAGTGTCTTTGCTAAGACATAATAAGAGCCACCTTTGCTCCAGTTCCCAACTAGTTCCTCATCTCCATCTGAGACCACCTCAGCCTGGATTTGTCCATATCATTAATCAGCATTTTGGTCAAAGCCATTCAACAAGTCTATAGGGAGTTTCAAACTTTCCCACATTTTCGTGTCTTTTTCTGAGCCCTCCAAACTGTTCCAAACTGTTCCATCCTCTGCCTGTTACCTAGTTCCAAAGTCGCTTCCACATTTTCAGGTATCTTTTCAGCAGCACCCCACTCCAGTGGTACCAATGTACTCTATTAGTTCATTCTCATGCTGCTGATAAAGACATACCTGAGACTGGGCTATTTACAAAAGAAAGAGGTTTACTGGACTTACAGTTCCATGTGGCTAGGGAGACCTCACAATCATGGTGGAAGGCAAGGAGGAGCAAGTCACATCTTATGTGGATGGCAGCAGACAAAGAGCTTATGCAGGAAAACTCCCATTTTTAAAACCATCACATCTCATGAGACTCATTCACTATCATGAGAACAATGCAGAAAAGACCCACCCCTATAATTCAATTTCTTTCCACTGGTTCCTCCCATGACATGTGGGAATTGTGGGAGTTACAATTCAAGGTGAGATTTGGGTGGGGACACAGCCAAACTGTATCAGTATGAATGATTTGATGGAATTTTTTCTGAAAAAAAAAAAATCAACCTCTTTCTTTTATATGGTGGTAGAAAGATATATCTGTATATAAATTTCAAGAATACATAGGGTGTAACTATTCTATTTGACTCAAATTCATATTGCCTTCCTGTTTCAAGTTAATATTACTTGTTCTCCCTTCTTGTCATTCCCTTATATTTTTTGCTGACTAGGTCAAAAAACACACAGCTTCTTCTATGTGATTGGTTTAGCAGATTCTTCCTGAATTTTTGAATGCCGGGTTGAGGGTCCTACTTATTTTTCATCAGCGATATCCCCAGAGCATGTAGTAGAAACTGTTCATTTACAGAGCATTTCAGGAACTTTCTTGGTGTGAGCCCACCCTGTTTAGGAAATAGCTGTGCTGTTTCTTGCTCAGTGCCTGATGCCCAAGTGTCTGCTCAGGATGATGCAGTGGTGAGCCTGGGAACGGGGAGTACCTGTGGCCTCCTGAGCCCATCCAGCATTCCGCCCCTGCTCTCCTGTGCTTTAGGCAGTGGGTGCAGTCATTTCCTGGAGAATCTGCAAAGCCTGCAAGGCATCTGCTCCCAAGGGCACCTGCTTGCAAGCTCCTCCAGTGTCCGTGGCAGGGTGGAGAGGGGTAACAGAGATCCTCTTCTGCCCCGAGATCGCTGAAGCCTAAAATTATTTTTTAAAAGGTCATGATTCTATATTTGAGAGAAGTATTAACTACAGACTTTTCGATGAGTGCTGATGTATACTTCAGGCCCTCTCTTATGAAGGGAGGATGGAGAAAAAAGCTATCCGGCTGTAGGACTGAAGTGACTCACCTTCCAGTGTCACCCCTGGTCAGCCCACCCATCAGAATAGCCAGAAGTTGGCCATTGCAGGAGGTGTGAGCTGCAGGCTGACTGGGCCTTACCCTGCGGGTCTTCTCTGGGCTCAGGAAGCATCAGATAGTGACATGGATTCCTGCTGAGCAGGGAAACCCACTCCTTTCCCACTCCTTTCCCCTCTCATAGTCAGCCCTTTCCAGGCAGGCCACAGCCACATGCTGCTTCTCCTTTCTGTTTCCCTCTCAGTCAAGTTTCCCTAATTTAAGGTTTCAAGAGACTGGAGGGGAGACAATAGTGCCTGGACGGGAGGAACGGTGGGCTCTGCCTTCTGGGGAGCTGGGGCTGCGTTGCTTTCATTTCTTTTGTTACTGCCTTGAAAACACATTTGCCCTAAGAATTCTAGGAAATGCATAGATTATTCTGTCCCTATTACTTTCAGAAACTTTTAGAGGCTGACAAATCCTTGTAATTATCTTTCTATAAATTATATTTATTCCACTACTCTATATAAAATGAAACCTACTGTAACACTCTTACCACTATGTGTAATTGTCAGAGGCATCTCTCCCAGCTGCTCAGACACCTTTCCTACCTTGGCCATTCTTCATCTTAACCCAAGAAAAAGAGCACCCAGAAGGGGACTGCCCACAGACCACTTCATCCTTCTAAGGTGTCCCAACCTGGCTGACACGTTCACATAGATTTCCACTGGGAGCATCCACTTGGCTTCCATCAGGGATTAATCGTTCCATTTCACCAATAACATCTGTCCGCACCTACAGTCTCTTACCCGAGCCTAACCAGGACCCATCCACCTCCAGGTCCCCACTGCTGCACTCACCTGCACAAGATCCTCTCCTGTCTTGGCGCCTATGTAACTTGAAAGTTACATAGGGCTAAAAGTCAGATATTTTACATTCCCACTAGAATGAATAATACTATGGGTGTATTTTTTCTCAGTAATATTTTAATCGATTTAGGATTAGAGATGAACATTGGGACAAGTTATAAGCAATAAATAACAAGCTTAAAAACAATAAATGGAGTTATAAATCTCACTGTATCAGATATTATCCAGCTGTGTGTGTGTGTGTGTGTGTGTGTGTGTTTACTTCAGAGACAGAAAGAAAGGGAGAGAGAAGGTCCTGTTTTTCTCTGCAGATTTTATAACTGAGGAGCTTTTTTGGCATAGTAAGTATCAACATCCTAGATATATATAAGATTTTAAATTAATCTTTACATCCCAAAAAGTAAAAAGCCTTTTCCAGTCATAGGAAAGAAGAATTTCTGATGACTGCTGACAGAACAAAGTTTATATTGCAAGATAGAAAATGGATGGTTTATTAATTCTTTAAAACTTTTACATTTCTATCACAGATGCTTATTTAAAGCTTTAGTATTTACCTAATGCAACCAACGGTGGTTAAATTCAGAATTCCTTTGAAATTCTATTGCCACTTAATTGGCTGTGGGTATTCACAGTTAGATTACCTGTAAATTGGGGATAATAGCTGTTATCTGAAATGAGCCGATGCATGCAAAGCACTTAGTACAAAGCCTGGGATAGAGCCAGAGGGTCTGTGCTTTTGGAAATTACCATTTCAGGAAAAGTTGGTTACAATGACTGCAATGCTGTTGTTTTATCACAAGAGGGCAGTGCCAGAATAGAAAATGCAGGAAATGTACTTGGGATTTGAAACAGTAGAAGTTTAACAATATTGTTCAGCCATTTCATGGATCAGAGAATCCGGGCTGCACTTGGCCTTGGTCATCACTTAATTTCATCCCTTCATCTGTCACTGTGAAATTATCTGGCACATTTTAGCTCAATTTCAGAAAAAAATCTCATACTAGTTTTCTCCATAAAGTAAAATAATATGCTTTTATTTGCCTTCTCTTTTTTCCTTCTACAGTAACAAATATGTTTTTAAGCATTGCATTTTTGTTTACAAAATTTGAAGAACACGTGTGTTTCACTGTAATGTGGATCTCTCTACCTTTGTCTGTCTTTCTCTCTTTGCCTCTCTGATTCTTCTATTCGCTCATTTCACTCCATTATTTTCAAACAGAGAACACTGCCATCATTGGAAACATTTTTTTCTGAGCACATTTATTGAGCCCATAAAACGTGAAAAGTGCCAAGTCCACAGCAGTTGTTTGTAATCTCTTCCTACTTGTCTATGCTCAGGTCAGGCTATTTGTTAGGAGCTGATTGGGAGTTTATTGAGCATCCTGCATCCTGTATTTAGTTTTGTTGCCATGTAATTCTTTGTTTGGGTGGTTGGATGCAAAACTGCGTCACAATGCTGGACAGACTGGCTCTCCACTGAAATGAGGCTGGCCTCCCTGATTCAGTTACCAGAATGCTAATGCTAGTCCATTCTCATCAAACCTTCCTGCGGCGGGCTTGCCTGGTCTTGTTAAGCTTTGTTGAACGTACTGATTCCAGGGAAGTGTTCTAAATACAACAACTGTTGTCTTTGCTGTTTGTTAGAAAACACATTTGCCTGAGAAGTATTTTGCCCTCTTGCTTTGGCAGGAAATGCTTCTGACAGCACATACAATCTAACATCTTGAAAAATTAAGAGATTGGGTTCCATTTAATTTTATTACTTTAGATGACTTGGAACACTCAGTAAATTCCAGCACTAAATTCAAGTTCGTGAAATAATCCCAGGTGCTGTGAAACTTAATGGCAAGTGTTGCCTATAGGCCTAAAATAAAACTTATAAAAACATTTGCCTTGTAAGAATTTATGTTCACACCTGTGAATAGCCACTGCAGTCCAGCCTGGGCAACACAAGACCTCGTCTCTAAGAAAGAAAAAAATATGTTTCTGTCTCCACACATTTAAAGGACCAATTATTTTTCCCTTGGTGTTAACTCAATATATGTCCAAAACAATAAATTTGCCATGAGACAATGAACTCTTCTTGATCCGTGAATATGGAAGTGAGTTAAATGTGCATAATAAGATGATCTGATAGCCCTTGAAGTTACAGTACAATTTTTAGAAAATCTTGATGTACTTACCACAGAGAATTCTTATGTCTGTTTAATTGATTATTAGCTATTTTAAATTCCATCAGAATACCTATCACTTGCGTAAGTTGGATTTCAGCTGATGCTTATAGACATTATTTATTTGCAAGGCACAAGTACCTTAGCTTGGATACCAATCTTAGTTATCAGTGACACATAACCATTGGCTTTCTTAACACCATTCCCATTTCCATACTGTTTACTGTATTTATAATGAAACAAATCAAATGCCTCATATGAGAATGCCTGCTTTAAGAAAACCCAGTGTACCATAACTCAGACGCACAAAGAGGATAAATTAAGGGGTGATTAGTTGGGGTACAAAAGGATTCTTCGATTTCCAGCAGGGTTTGTCAGAAGGGCTCCTTTGAATACAAGCTCCCCCGGAGAGCTGAAGTGTTTTGCAGATCATTCAATCCACTTGACATCCAGACTAGGGGACAGAGAAACTTGGAATTTAAGTGTTGAAAGCCATCATTAGTTGAAGATGAACGAAATGAATATAGAGATTCTCTATTATTTAAATGATAGAAAAAAACCGCTTTGCTTTTTAGAAATATGGATAACCCATACATGTATGTGACTAAGTTAGAAATAATAATTTCCATTGTTTATGGAGCACCTATTATGTGCCAGAAACTAAACAGCACTATATGGATTCTGTGTACTACTTTATTTCTATTTAATACTGCTAATGATCTTACAAGAAAACTTGTGCCCATTTTACAAATGAGGATACTGAGGCTCTGGGGAACATTTGCCAAAGTCCTCAGGTTGGTCATTGGCAGAGATAAGTTTTGAATTAAGTCTACCAAGGCCCCTGGCTGTTCTACTGTGCTGCTTCTGGGGGATTTTCCCTGCTGAGCATTGTGTGTTCTGACTGTGGTTAGCCTCCACGTGGGAGTCCTTTGCCTGATGCCCTGCCTTCCAGCATGGGCGGCTTCATCGCCATCTTTATTAACTTACCTAATGCCAGCTTTTATGAGTGAAGTTAACTGGACCCTGCATATCCCACTGAAAACACTGTGCCAAGACAGTGCTCATGACTTACTTCAGCTGGTGCCCGGCTGGGTAAAGGAGGAGAACCTGGAATCTGGGGGGCATCCATGATGGAGGTGGGAAATGTCTCCGAGGCATGTTCAGGCAGTGCTGGGCAGGAGGGGCAGAGGAAGCAGGAAGGCGGTATAACACAGCCCCCAGGTTAGTGTGGGGAGGGCCGAGGCTGGTCTAAGCAGGGGTAGCATGATAAGGCTTGGCCTGCTGATGGGCGGCAGTCAAAAGCAGGCCCAGCGGTGGAGATGGGCAGCGGGCAGGCTGCCTAAGAGGTCTGGCCACGGAAGGACTGCCAGAGAGGAACTGGGACCCAGGAAGGGCTGTCAGGACAAGATACTGTAACTTTGAGAAGAATTAGGGTACCTGGCAGGTTAGCGAGGCAGAGACTCTGAAAGACAGAAACTCAGTTTCTCCAACCAGGGTCAGAACTCAGTTATTAGAACTGGGGCACAGGATCAGAGTGGGAAAAGCAGAAATGCTGATTTTATTTTATTTTTTTAGAGACAGAGTCTTGCTGTGACTCCCAGGCTGGAATGCAATGGTGGGATCATAGCCCATTGTAACTTTGAGCTCCTGGAATTAAGGGATCCTCCTGTCTCACCCTCATGAGTAGCTGGGACCATAGGCAAACACCACCAGGCCTGGCTAATTTTTTATTTTTTTTAGAGATGGGGGTCTCGCTATGTTGCCCAGGCTGGTCTTAAATTTCTGGCTTCAAGCATGTCTCTCACCTCCCCTCCAGCAAGTGCTGGGATAACAGGCATGAGTGATTCAATTCAATTCTTAATTACTCGTTTGTGATTGTTTAAATTTCCCCTAATGAATAAGAGGATTGCCTGGGATGGATTTGATCCTCTAAGGAGGATCAAGTGGACCTCAATATTGGAATTGGAGGATTAGAGGAGGAGCAATGCCAAATGTTTTATATTTTCCTAATGATTTGGACTTATTTGGTATTCAATAAATATACAGATTGGCTGACTGAAGTAAGAATCAATATGAATTAAATTGGTACCTTAACTGAACCTTGGCCAAGAGGTACTTATACTTCCTAGGACAATCTAAGAAGAATGTGGGTAGATCATTAGACTGACTAGGTTCTAGTCTCAGCTCTTCTACTTACTAGCCATCATCTTGGGCAAGTCACTGAATATCCTTGAGCCTGATTTGCTTAACTTATAAAATAGCAATAGTACTATTGATATTGTTGGATTGTGTTAGTATGAGTGTCCACAATTTATTAAGCATGTGTTTTGAGTCAGGCACTATGCAAAGCAGTTTCAATACATTATCTCATTCACCTGTTGTGAGGAACAAATGAGGCATCGTCATTGAGACACTTGGCCAGTGTGTGGCCCAGTCCTCGCTCACACACATACAGATCAGCATGCACGCTGCTGCACAATGGGACTAAGGGTGGGTGGATGATTAAGTAAGGATGTCTGTGTTTTAGAAGGAGGAAAAGGAGTGATCCAGTGGACTGAGAGATGAGAGAGCTGGATCAGATTGGAGGAAAAAGCCAGATGGCATATCGGTGATATGCCAGAGGCAATTTTGTGTGTGTGTTCCCATCAGCCCTTGTTATCTAGTAGAATTGATCTCAGGTAACCCAGTATGTTTTCCTAACAGAATGAAGTCTTCGCATATGTCACCCAAAACATACTGCACTTATGGTGTGTCTGATGCAAGTGGTAAGTGACACTTTGGCCCCTGTCCTTATTACAGAAGTCTCTTTGGGAATGCTGGTTTGGTCCGGTACCTCCCCAGAGGTTTCAGTGCAATTTAGGACCCACAGCCATCTTGGCTCACCCACCCCTGTGTTCTCCAGAAGCAGACCTGGAGAAAAGGATTTGGCTACAAGTGGTTTTTTGGAGATGATCTTGGGAAGTATGATAACAGAGTGGGAAAGTGAGACAAAGAAGAAAGGAAAGCCAATCAAAGTGTTCTAATAAGAGCGTTTCCACTCTAGGCAACTGGGCTCACTCCTTCAGGAGGCCCGCTGAGAAACTGTGAAGGACAAGGAAGCTGGGGTGTTTATCTTCCCACTCTCATGCCCTACCACTCTCATGGCAATGATTGCCCCTTAAAAGCATTAACTGCCCAGCACTTTGCCCTCAGGCAGAGCGAGGGTGTAGATGCTCGAAGTGGCACACTGCACAGAGCCATCCAGAAAGCTACAGACGACCTCAGGGGTGAGTGGGGAATCTGGCAGGGCTCCAGCAGCATCTGCTAAACCACCATCGCATATTGAAGTCAGGTTTTTAAATCTTCACTTCCCTTTTGAAAGTTCTCAAAACAAATTGCCATCTTACCACAAAATAGGACATTCTTTCACTGTTATCATTTCATGTTCCCTGCATAGGTGCTGATTGCTTTCTTCAGTCTCTGTGTTACTGTAAACATCTTCTTTCAGATGGCATCACTGAATATTAATCTGCAAATGAGCAGAAAATTAATAAAAGTGTTCTTTTGAATAGTCCCTATTAAATAAGTGTTGAGACATGAGCAGTATGTGTAAGCATAAAAGAAATGGTTATGTTACATCCAGAAACAGACACTTTCAGCAGCAGGCAAAGGCAGGCATTAAGCCCATATATAGGGTTTCAGACTTGGAATCCTGACCCATGGAGATCTGGTCAGATGTTAGTGTTGACATCTAAGAGTGCTGCTTCTACACCCACTCACATTCATTCTGTCCACTCTTACCCTGCCTTTCAGCATACATGCTGAGCAACATATATTGGTTCTGCTAAGTGAGAGAACATTTGGATGTCAATTTCTTTATTTGAAAATTACTGTCTCAGCACATTGCAAGGCCCTGCCCGTGATTTAAATGTAAATAAGGGCTAGCACCCATAGACTGTAAAGGTAGTGAATAGTCTTTAGGGTGAAAATGTTCTTCTTGGCACCTTCTATTTCTCTGTGCCCAATGATCCCAGTGCCCAACCATACCTCCCAAATTCATTCAGATTTCTAAGTAAATTTGTCCTAAAAAATACTCCAAATCTGCTGAAAGTAAAGTTTGAACTTGTAAAGTATACTCCTTTCAGGTGAGGTTTTCCAGTCATACTTTTAAGATCATATCTTATAATTTGTGACTCCTTGTCCTTAAATTTGAGTGGACCCAGTGTGAAAGAGAAGATCTAGAAAGGGCTGATTCCACACTTAATTCTGGTAGAAGAATTGATTCCTGAAACGAGCCCAGAGTGCTTGAGCCGATGACTACAGCTGGGTACTCACTGGCGTGGTTTTCCGCTTACAGAGGCGGTCCTGACACAGAAATACAATGAGGAGTACAGTTGGCAGAACTGCCGTGATGAAATTTTGTTGTATGTGATAAGGCATGAGTCAGATCGAAATCTCCTGGGAAAATCCAAGAACAAATCCAATGTTATGTCTTTATTACAAGAGTTGATTATTGGCGAAAGACAGGCTCACCTGTGTCTCCCAGCCTCTGTATTTCTTTGTATACTGTTTGGTGACAAACTACTCGTGTTGGGGATGGGAGGTGAGAAAGAAGACTGATTAATCCATAAACTGTACAACTAGCTCAGGAATAACTGAGAGATTCCTAGTTCTTTTGCATTATGCTTCGCAAATAACCATATATATGTAAAATATGTGGATGATGTTAGTGGTATTACTTAGGGTTCATTTCAGGTTTTTAAGACATGCTGGAAAGTACAAAGTAGGCAAAAGAATTCTTTCCGAAGGGTTCAGGTGATAGAAAAATGAAATAGGCTGGTGGGAACTTCAGGGAACCTGCTATTCCAGAGAATTGTGAAAGTCTGTGATTTATCATAATCTATCTTGTGTGTTTACCAGCATTTAAAAATTGCTCAGAAAAACCTAACTCATTGACTACTGATATTTCAGTTCTGGGGATATTTTCCTGAGTGAATTTGTTTGCAGTTGCCTTTCTGGAAAATTTATTAGCAGGCTTTTCTTAACTTCTTCCCTGATCTTTTGTTCTTTTCTGAGATATTATTGATTTTATTTTCCCAAACGTAATTTTGTATGGTAATATCTGTTCAGAAGCAATTTGCTATGGTTGAAGGAACTGAATTCTTACGGGCATTTGTCTTAGTAATGTGGTTACAGAGTCACTAACTTGATCTTAATAACATTTGCCTATTATCGTATATTAGATGCATGAAAGGAAAACTGGGCTTTCTAACTCAGAGGATTACCCTTGTGTGTCTCCCTTAGTTTATAATGCCTTACAAAATTAATGCCCAGGTGATTTTAGTGGCTATTTGCATTATTTGAAACTAGTTAGGATTAAATCCAAACGTTATCACCAGTGTTGCATGCAGAGAGGAAATTACTTTCTTTTGGTACACCTTAAGAAACTTTTTAATCGTCAATTCATGACATTTTATAAACTAGTCACACTGTACTTCATCGGATGCTGTTTTTACTCTGCTGTGGCTGCAGGAGGCAGCATGATACAAAAATCTTGTAATCTTGTCGTCAGATTTGGTTAGAATCCGGCCACTGCTTATCAACTGTGTGAACTGGGGCTGTGTAGATCCAGCACTGTGACCCTCAGCTTCCTCATCTTGTCAAGATAGACAGTGCCGGTTTCATATTGAAATATTGTAACTGCACTCTCTAACTTAAAAAAAAAAAACAACCAAGCTCAGATTCAATAGATTTCTCCTCTTTTCTGAAAACAGATAGTAGTTGTATAAAAGGGTAAGATTCCTGCTGGCAGCTTTATTCATAATATCCTCAAAGTAGAAACAACCCAAATGTCCACCAGTAGGAGGATGATAAGCAAATTGAAGCACACCTACATTATGGGAAACTACTCATGAATAAAAGGAAGAACTTATGGATCCATGCACCAACATGGGTGCATCTTACAGACATTATGTTGAGCGAAAAAGAAACCAGACACAAACAGGAGAATATCGTCTGACTTCTTTTCCATGAAGTTCTAAAACAGGCAAAATTTTTTCATGGCAGAAATCAGAACAAGTGGTCTGAGGGTCTTGCCTGGAAAGGGGCACGAGGGGACTTTTGAGGTTGATAGAAATATTCTGTCTTGATCTGTGTGGTAATTACACCGATATATATATTTGTCAAGACTTGTTGGACTATACAATTAAATTGGATGTTTTACTTTGGACAAATTATACTTCAGTTAAAGGGAAGAAAACACCTATCCATTACATGTTTAATTTTTCTAATGACTAGTTTTTTGGGATCCTTAGGATGCCGTGACCATCTGTACCCTGGGAATTGGGACGGCCTTTGGAGAGTCCATTCTGGACAACACACCCCGCCATGCAACCATCGTTACCAGGGAGAGCAGTGAACTGCTCCGCATTGAGCAGAAGGACTTCAAGGCACTATGGGAGGTGAGCCCTAAGGCTTCTTTGTCAATTAATGCAGTTTCAGAAAAGAAAGGGAGCTGCCACATGGATAATGGCATTACAGTCAAGCCTTAATGTGTTCTGTTCTGAGCTGGTAGATGGAATTTAATTTTCAAAACTTGTTTTTGAAATGAGTGAGTGAAAAAGCCATTTTGACACAAGACATCCTTTTTTTTTTTTTTTTTTGTTTAATTTAGTGCTTGCTCAATTTTCTGTAGTTTGACATACCTTATAATTATTTCTTGAATGACCATACAGTGTTTTATGTATTTTCTCCCTCCTTTTCCACAGATGTATTCTTAACCAGGGAACAAAATACTTTGACATTTTCTTTTGCATTTTAAAAATCATCATTGACATGTTCCCTGGGAAAGTGGAATGAATGGGGTTAACATCTGCTTCATTTAAATGCTTTTAAAAATGATGTGCCCTATAATAAGATATGAAAAATGGAGGTACATAAAGATGTCTGGTTACTTGCCAACTTCAAAATGCATAGGTGGCACAGCAGTGGATGGATGCAACTGGTCCTGGTAGCTTTTGCATTTACCGATGCTTACCAGAGCCCTTTAAAGTATTGCACTAATTTACAAGAAGTATGAGGAATAAATCATCTTATATGCAGTCATGGCAAATAGAGCACTTATAAAGGCCCAGCTAAGCCTTGCATCTTTTAGACTCGTTCTTTTCAGTTCTTTAAGCTTCTGATTTTAACCTGCTCCTTGTCTTTGTCCTTAGCTCAGTATGTCCAAGTGTTAACCCATCAAGCTGCAGGCTTCGCCACTGGTCCCAGTGTGGCTAAGATTTTAAACGTGATCTAAAAAGAATTTTGTGTAATCAAATAGTTTCCTCCAGAGCCAAACAAATGGCAGATGCATTAAGGGAGCCAACCTGCAGGTGAATGAGTGATGCTTTGCCTTAAAAGTCATGCAAAGCCTTGGAAGGCCTTGGTGGTGAAACCTGTTACTTTTATTCTTGGCAGTAGTGAATAAATTGTGAGGTTACTTGTTTGAAATATTTCTCTTAGAAAACATTAAAGAGCTCCAACCGTTCTGTAAAGTTCAGAGACAAAAGCTAGTTTTAGGAAGGGAAATCGAAAGTAGGTTTGCATGAGGTGTATGTGGAGAGATTTTCTGTCAATTAAAAGGGACGAAGCTTGAGGCAAATAAGCCACTTTTTGGATCTTTCATTTTAAAAGGTAAACTGAAAAGTCTTTTTCAAAAGGGGAGTTTGGAAAACTGGTTTTCAGAACAAAAATGATTTCTAACTGTGATGTGTGTCATTATAACCACTTTTGTCTGTGATGACTTACTCAAATTGCTGAGAGAGGATGGTTTGCGGAAATATTTTAAAAATTTATTTTAATTAGGAGCCCTTAGTGCTGAGAAGGAAGCTTCTAAGAGGTTGCTACCTGTGAACATTAAAACAAACTTATTATTAAGAAAAATTTCAAACAGACAGAAAATCAAAAAGAATAGTACAATGAACACCCATTCACCCCCACCGAATTCAGCAGTTGTTAATGCAGAGCCATATTGGCTTCGGCTTTGCTTGTTTTTTTTTTTTTTTGGTAAACTACTTTATTGTAAATGATAGACATATAACATTTTTCCCTAAATATTCAGCGTATATCTCAAAAAACTTAGAATATCCTGTTACATACCCTAATGCCATTATCTCACCTATAAAACTAATAATATCCTAATATTATCTAATACCCAGTCTGTATTTCAAATGTCCTTAATCATCTCATAAATATCTTTTATAGCTTTGTTTCAAACCAGTCTCCAATAAAGAGCCATGTCTTACATTTGATTGTTATATCTAAGTCTCTCTCTCTCTCCCCCCCGCCTCTCCTTTTCTCTCTTACTTTCCCTCTGCCCCATCATGGCATTGACTTGTTAAAAAGGCCAGGTCAGTGTCTCCCAAATTCAAGATTTGTCTGCTTGTTTTTCTCATGGTATCTTTTTTTGCACTTCTATCCCAGGGTTTCCTATAAATGGAAATTAGGCTAAAGGTTTGATTAGATCAAGTCAAATGTTTTGGGCAAGAAAATGTGAAAAGTGATGCTAAGAACATCAGGAGGATTATAATGTCTGGTTTCTCTGTTGATGCTAAGTTTGATCCCTTGGTTAGGTTGTATCAGAGTACATTTTAGGACTGTTTTCCACAGATCTTTCCCTTAGAGGAAAAATATTTAATAGGGACATTGATATGGAGGGCTGTCCTTGCTATCTAAAACCTTGCCACCTGTTTTGCAGTTCAGTGGGTCTACCTCTTCACCTGTAACCTCAGAGCATGATTTGTGATCTCCCTTGCCATTGGCTTAAGTGTACTGGGGACAACATTCAGAGAGACATTTGGAGTTGATAAGAGCGGATAGGTTTTAGTCTAACCTCTTTTACAGGGTGGGGACTGAAATCGCATAGTGAGTAAGAGATTAGTCAGATGTTTCATTTTATTTGCCTGTTCATGCAACTAAGTGTAGAGTGTGAATTAGATGCTCAATCAATGTTTTAATTGTCTAAAGTGAAAATGCAGTAAACCCCATTATCTAGCAATCTGTTAATCAGGACTTCATTAACGGGCACACTCGTGCACATACAGTACATGATAATCCTAAAAAATTATACAACTCTAAAGTACCTTCTGAATAAAAAAGATTGAATTCTGTTTATTGTCTATTCATTTATTCATAATATACAGAGTATCTCCCATGTGTTAGGTACATGTATATGTATGTATGTGGGTATACTCAGATGTTTGTATGTTTATACATACATACAAATCTGTATGCTTCTGCTCTCAGGGTAGGGGCTTCTGTTCCACTTAGAGCAGACAGAAAATAAAAATCATAGAATCTCAGAGCATAATATATCATTAAATAACTTTAGATGCATGATTGGAATATCGGTGATCTATACATGGCATATATAGCGCTAATATGCTTGCAAAATATTTGATAACCGGAACGCCTGTTCTTTGATATGTTAGATAATAGGGTTAGTAAAATTAATCCATCTTTGTTCTGGTAAAATCCATCCTGTGCTGGTATCTGTTAGCAAAATTTAAACCCAAGCTCATACTGTCAGCAGAAGCCTAAGTCATCTAGATCACCCGAATATCAAAGGGGAAGAACCATACAGGGAAGAATTACGTATTCAGGATTCAGGCCGACTCCTGAGTCATCACTGAAATGTAAGAGCACAGACGGAAGGCATCAGATGGTGGGAATGTAAACTAGTACAACTATTATGGAAAACAGTGTGGAGATTCCTTAACGAACAAAAACAGAAATACCATTTGATCCAGCGATCCCAACTCTGGGTATCTACCCAGAGGAAAAGAAGTCATTTTACAAAAAAGATACTTGCACATGCATGTTTGTAGCAGCACAATTTACAATTCCAAAAATACAGAACCAGCTCAAATGCCCATCAGTCAATGAGTGGATAAAGAAATTGTGATATATATATATATAATGGAATACTACTCAGCCATAAAAAGTAACAAAATCATAGCAGTCGTAGCAATCTGGGTGGAAATGGAGACCATTATCCTAAGTGAAGTAACTCAGGAATAGGATACCAAACATCGTACGTTCTCACTCATACAGGGGAGCTAAGCTATGAGGATGCAAAGGCATAAAAATGACACAGTAGACTTTGGGGACTTGGGGGAAAGGGGAGAGAGGGGTGAGGGATAAAAGACTACCATTGGGTACAGAGTACACTGCTCAGGTGATGGATGCACGAAAATCTCAGAAGTCACCACTAAAAAACTTATTCATGTAACCAAATGCCACCCATTCCCCAAAAGCCTATTGAAATTTTTTTAAAAAGAGAAAAAAAAACCCACTAAAATGTATATCATGCAAACATAAAAAGAAAACAGCAGCAAGGTCAACTGGATAAGGCCTCCACCATCAGGGAGGTAAGGTGCTCAGAGTTCAGTGTTCGGTGACAGGTTCCAAATAGTAAAAATTAGAGAATCAGAGGCCTCTGAATCAGAGGCCCTGTGTCTAAATTTGCATGTTCATCTCAGTTGAGTGTTTGCTTTTGAGGAATGTCCTGGTGGGCTCATTTCATGGCAGGCACTCTTATGTTGGGCTTTGTTTCCTTGTAGGTACTCTTACTGTCACTTATAGGGGCTGCAGGCTAGAACACTCCCATCAGGATTCTGAGTTGCTTCTAACTGAAAATTATGGTCCCTAATCACTAACAGGTAGCACAGTCAAAAAGTAGTCCTTTAATAGACTGAGCAAATACTCTACTTTATATCTTGCACTTGGGACTTTAATGGTAGCACAAAGCTACCATTTTCCAGGTCAAGGGCAAGTTTCCTAGGCTTCCTCAGGTGCGCCCTCAGAGAACCACACGTAAGGTTTTGAAGTCCTGTTTAATTCCATCCCCAATACCTCTTGCTTTATATTGTCTATTCTGCTGTAAGTCAAATAGGCAACACTCAGAGTATTTTTTAAAAATCATCATCGTAAATGTGATCAGAAGCATTTCCTCAATGGTCTCTATAAATCTATCAAATAAAATAAATATTCCCTAAGATATAACTGAGGTAGCAGCTTGGCACTTTTTTTTCTTTTGTACCCTACATCTTTCCTAATGAAAATGACCTGGTTTCCTTCTCCCTTTCCCTGTTTCAATTGCCAATTTTGGTCAGATCTGAGGGTGCTGGGTTGCTCTATCTTAAAGTCAGGTCATATTTTCTTAGCTTGAATGAATTATGTTAAGTTTATTCCGATTTGGTAAATAATGCCTCTCTCCATTTACACCGCTTTAATATTAGAACTTAATAAAAAATATTAACAGGGTATAAAATATCTCATTTTCCAGTAACATTTCAGGAAGGAGGCAGAGATGGAGAGAGATAAATATTGGAGACAGTATGTTTCTGAATTACATACAGAAGAAAATGGATTTAAAATTCTTAGAATACCATTTTTAGTTCTTAAGACAATTATAATTTACATTTAAACTCTTTGACACTAGTGGCATTTTCTACCCTCAGTAAGGAAGTTAAATGGCAAAGCAGTTAACTGTAAGTTTGGGAGTTTAGAGCAGTTATTATATTAATAGTTGATCTAAGATTATAGGTATTTTATGATTGATAGTAGCTCTTGGAATAAATACAAAACTGATCTATTATCCAAGTCCATGAATTTCTGTTCAGCACAGAGAGTATAAGAGGGTTTCCAATGGCTAGAACAAACCAGTGAGGGTTTTGTTGGGTTTTCTTCTTGGCTTTCTGTCTGATGTTGTGTTCGTATGAGGATAATTTCAGGTTTGTGGCATGTTTTGATATCTTTACATGGAATATTTCAAATACATGAAATTGAATGAGGTGATAAGTCCACTGTGTTCAGGAAAGTAGATTAGAGAGGTGCTCTTGGTTAAATCCATAAAAAATGCTTCCGAGAGGGCCTTGAACTTGTGTTTACCACCTGTTTACCTGTAGTTCAGTTGCATGAACACCATTCTGGAAAAATTTCCCTGTTACTGTGAGCCATGTTTGAGCATATTCAAAATAATAACACATATTTATAAGTATGTTCTTAAAAATTAAAGACAATAATAAAATTACAGAGCCATTAAAAATAAAAGCAATGTTTTAAATTTGTAGTCTGACCCTTGTCACAATAAAAGTGATTTCTTAGCTGTGATTGTTATCTGGAAGCCTCTTGACATACTATTGTGATTTTATTCCAACCAGGGCAAAACGTGTCATGGAGAGCTGTTGCTTGGATATAATGATTGGCACATTAGATTTACTCCTCAAATGTGTCTGTGGCCTCAGTAAACATTGTTAACTGACTGAAAATGTATTTCATGCTTTATGAGATACAAAACTGAGTGGTAAAAATAAGAAAGTTAACGTTTCTGTCTTAAGAAAAGCCATTAGTAAATAGGGATATTAATCAGAATAATGAATGCTGTTGAAGAAATATATTTATGACTGTCTCTATTCCCTAATTTTCAGAATGTTTATTTTTCTGTAAGATTCTATCAGATATGTTGACAGTTGTGGAACCAAAAAGCTTTTTAGTTACTTCTATTTACTGACTTTTTTTAGAGTAAATAGGGGAAAATCCCTTTTCCATTAATAATCTTTCAAGCCACAGTGAGAATAAGGATTGTTTGAAGCAACAGCAGCTTAGCCTTTGCTAAGGTGCTTTAAAAACGCTGTTAGAATAATATACCTTCCAGAGGCACCTGCTCTTGTTCCAATAGGCTTGATGTTTCTATCTGTCTGTAGCTGTCAGAAAAATGAAAGCCAAATACTTAAAAATTAGTATCTCAGAACACAGATATCCCAGAAGTTCTCAGGTAAATTGTATGGCTTTATCCACCATACCAACAATTTCAGGTTGTTTCACTTTTGCATTAGTGGTAGGCTTTCCAGGTTTATATTTAATGGGCTTGGGTGTTGAGTTAGGACTGCGTGGCCCACCTGCAGACAAGGCAGCCCCTTGCCTGCCTGATAATGCACAGGGACCGAGACCCATACCCTCATTGGGAGTAACCAGATCCTCAAAGCCAAGGGGCCTGTATTCTCCCAAGTCAGGAGCCCGAGCTTACTTTTGGCAACTTTGGAGCTTGTACTGTAGGGTTACTTCTCAGGCCAGAAATTTGCATCAAAGGACTAAGAAAAATATATCTAAAAATAAACATGAAAGCCAGGACTTCATGCCAGGAACTCCAGCCACACACATCCTGTTGGCTGGTTCTCTAGTCTTTCTCCTCACAGTTCTGATTCTTTTAAACCAAGCGGAAGCCTGCTCCGATGACTTGGACTTATGTCTGCACCAGGGTCTCATTCCTGTGTCTTCAAGCTTTTCCATGGAGTGGCAAAATGATTCAAATCCAGAAAGGAAGGGAGTGAAGTTATTAGGAGCTAACTAAAGTTTAAAAAAAAAAAAAAGGAAGTGTTTTCTTATTGCCTTAGACTGCCTGAGCTTTCCTGGAGAACCATCAGCACCGGTTTCCTCTCTGTGGACTGAGATCCACTCAGTGGTAGACACGAACAGGGAATGAACGGCAATGAACATACATTTTGCTGATCAAATAAAGGATAGATATTCACTGGATGTCTGAGAACTTTGAGAGACAGAAAAAGAAGGACGTATGCTCTACAAGGTCAGAATGGATCTTTTTATTTTTTAGTGAAGGGTGGGAGAGTGGGGAAATACTACATGTTACTGTTTGCATTTTGGAATTATGCTCAAAAACATCTCTGGCTTTTCTAATTATGTTCCACCAGACCCAAATATGTACCATGGCAGGGACATAATTTGATTTCATCTTTGTTTGTGGTGTGTGTGGGGCCAGGGGGTGAGTGGTGGCTCATCTTTCTGTTAGTGAAGCGTGTTTATTTAGCCTGATGATCTTAAATATGTTTCTAGAAGATAAATAAAGGTAGTTGTTCATAACTAGGCAGAGTAACATTTATCACAGCAAAATTACATACATGTATTTGTCTAGTGACATATTTGAATGACACATATTAAAAATGAATTTTGTTCAAGGAAACAGATTGTGGGTGATGGTGTTTCACCCTCCAGGCCCCTGGAAGGTATTTTGCCTGTAGCTCTCAGACTCAATGAAGTCCTTGGTGTTTATGGGCATTCTGTTACATTATTGATAACTGAGAGTTCTACCTGCTCCCCAAGCAATGATTTCACTGTTTCTCAGAAGATGATCAGGGGGTCTGAGCAGATCAAGGCTTGGCTGGCAAATGCTAGGAATGCCCATGTGCTGTACGGTGGGCCTGCCAGCAGAGTGCTATAACCATTAGCTGCTTTCTCTGAGCTGGTGCTACTTTGGGTGTTCATTTCAGGAGTGTAGAGTGAATACTCACATCTTTGAGGAGCTGCTGTTAAAAGAGTTTCTGAAATGTTTCCCTTGGCTGTGCACTAGCCAGGACTCTGTTGACACCTCACCCCTACTCTCTCCCCTGCACTGTTCTCTTACACTGGGCCCCCTCACTCACTCAGCTAAGCTACTGAGCAGCCTGCCCTTCTCAGTAGCCGCTCACCTCAACAGTAATTGATGCCACATTAAACATTTAATCTCTAAGAAGCTTCTGTCATATTCAGCAAACATACTTGTTTCCACCAGGTGGAGGTGCAAAATGCACCATGTTTGCCTTTCTGTGGTTTACAATCTAGTGGAGAAGACAATCATAGACACAAATATGAGACAAACTGAAAAATACTCTAAGAAAGATCCAGCGTGCTAAAGGACAGGGGCAGAGCAAGAAGAGATCCATTTCCACCAAGGGCCTCATTTCATCCAAGGACAAAGAGATCTGCTTCTGAATTCTTATGTGGGTAGCAAGGCTGTTTTTCAGCATCCCTAAAGGATTGGGGACAGTTAACCAAATGATAGCATTTGAGGCAGGCTTGTCCCGAGGGACTGAACCCACAAAAAAGGGGCTGGGCTTCTTCACTCTGTGGTTGTGTTGTGTGGCTCTCTGGGTTCTTCTCCTTCGCTGGGCCCCTGGGCAGGCGTGGTGAGAACTCAGCCTGTCATGTGTTGTGTTTCCAAATGTCTGGGTTTGTTTTTTGTTGTTCAGCCATCATCTGGAGAAATCCGCTCTGGGGTTTAACGGGTTCCCCCAGGCAAAGGCAGTTCTAGCTGGGAAAGCTTTAAGAACTTGAGACTTTCAGAAGGAACTCGTGGTGTGGACTGGGGGATACTGTTAAGCTCTTTATGTGTAGAAAACCCTGTGGTCATGGGACTTTCCTGCTCTCATGGGGCCAAATTCCACTCCTGAGCCGTCTCTGGGCTGCTGTGAGAGGTTAGGGCACAGTCACTGGGGCAGAGGGTCTGACACAGAGGATGAAGCAGCAGGAAATCCTGTCACTAAGTTGGCTTCTCCGAATTCCTAGTCTTGCCCCTGTTTGATCTCACTGACCTCAATGTTTTGAGCTGTCTAGCCCAAACCAATAAATGCAAGACAAACCATCCAAAGGTTGTTGATGTGGTTGAATGGTCTGGCCTGAGATTCTGGTCTATTCTTGGTTTAACCCAACTTTGCTGGATGACATTTTGCAAAGCTCTCCAGCTTCCTAGGCCACTTATTGTAAAATAGAGATACCTTTACCTAAATCCTGCCTTGCTGACAGAAGTGGTCAAAGTTCATGTTGATTGATTCTTACGTGCCTTATGAGTTGAAAAATCTAGTGTCCCCCTCCTCCCTTTTTGGTTTGCAAATTAAAGAAGGGTGAGCCACAAATTCTGTGAATGGAAAGAATAAAATATAGGGCAGTAGTTCATGTTGTATCAAAATATATTATTTGGAAGGGGAGAAGAACTTTTTGGTATCTTTCATAATTTATAGTTGTAGTTCTTAAAACTGGTTTCACATTAGAAGTATCTGGGAAGCTTTTTAAAAGATTTCCATGCCAGGGCTTTTGATAGACTGTTGAAGCCAAAATCTCTAGAAGAGGGAGCCTCATCAGTAGCTTCTGAAAGCTCCTCAGATGAGTCTCTGGACAGCCAGAGCTGAGAACCCCTTCAGCAGTGGGTTTTGATAATTCACCATTCCCCTTTGTGCTTACTTCTGCATACACCTGGCTGGCGTCCTTGCCCTGTGCTAAGATGCTATGATTGAATAATATGCTTGTTCCTTACAAGTCTGTGTTGAATTTCCTAGTGTAATTTGTCCTTCTCTCCTACAGACATTCTACTTCCAAATTAGAGTTTCTGGTAGATTTATGTAATGATGGAAGTCAGTACTTTAGAGTCAGAATCTGTGGGGTTTGTTCAAGACTTTATTAATTAGAGGCTGCCTATGTGGAATGGTTATTGAAAGAGTGAGAATAAAATGCAAGATCATCCCCAAATTCCACCATCTCTTAACAGTCTGAGCAACGGTGTCTTTCACAATTTGTAGCTCCTGGGAAATTTCACTGTATGCCTATGAGAGAATGAGAGTAAAGAAGACAGGTAATAATTTTACTGTTACTATGAATGAAGTTCTGAATTCATGGATCCCCTAGGAATCGTGGGAGCTCTCAACTATCCCCAGACTATACTGTAAGAATTACTTACCTACAATAAATTCCTGGGAGAAGAATCACTAGTTTGAAGTACATAAGAACTTTTATGACTCTTGATAAATATGATCACATTTATTTTCAGTAGCTGCTATTCTGCCACCAACGGTATTTGAGCATGCTTATTGCTTCTGGCCTTGGCCAGTGTGACCATTATATATACAGATGCTCCTCGACTTATGATGGATATGCATCGAGATAAACCCATTGTAAGTTGAAAATATCATGTCAGTAATGCATTTAATACACCTAACCTACTGAACGCCATAGTTTAGCCTATCCCACCTTGAATGTGCTCAGAACACCTACATTAGCCTACACTTGGCCAAGTCATCTAACACAAAGCCTATTTTATAATAAAGTGTTGAACATCTCATATAATTCATTGAATACTGTACTAAAAGTGAAAACCAGAATGGTTGTATGGCTACTTGAAGTATAGTTTCTACTGAATACTTATTGCTTTCACACCATTGTCAATTTGAACAATTCTAAGTTGACCCATCATAGGTTAGTGACTGGCTCTGTGTGTGTCCAATATAATAGGCATTGCTACTGCAAGTGTGTTTCTTTGATTACTGGGATGCTTGAGGTTTTCTTATCCATTTTTTTTTTTTTACCGATTATAAATACCCAATGTAACATGTCCTCTTTTGGGACATGTTATTCATATGAATTAAATACATTGGCATTTATTGACCAATTTATGTGAATGCTTTATATGATTGAGACATTAACCCTCTGTTAGAATTTCTGCACATATTTAATCTTGGTCTGTTTACTTTTCATGTTTCATAATATTTAATGTACATACATTTAAAATTCATTAAATCCACCATCAACCTGGCTATTTCATGATTTAAAATATTAAAATTAGTTTTATAAAGGTATTATCTTACCTTCATTTATAGTGGATTTGGGAAATAACATGATGTAAGTAATAATGTGTTTTACCCAATGGTGTTGGCTGCATGAATTGATTGGCATTGTAAAAATTTTTTGTTGCTTCTCTCATTTGCTTCAGAAATTTATTAAATATTCTTACAGATCCATATCTTGCCTCTAATTGTTTCCTATAACGTCTATGTAAACCTTATTTTATGATCTGTAACAAAATTTTGTGAAGATTTCTTTTGTGGATATTTGCACCATGATCTATGGTCAATCTTTTACTCCTCTGGCTGTTGGGTGTCTGTGAAGATCCCAGAGATTTGATTGTGGAAGGCTCTGGTCCTTTGCTTTCCTTTGCCTCTATGCCATGCCCTCCCCCAAACATGCTTTAAGCTTTCGTCTGAGTGAAACCATCCAGTGGAATTGTGATCTTTTCTGAAGTTAGAGAAGCGAGTTCTCTTTTTTGTGTGTGCATCCATAACTGCCTTCTCTTTTCCACTGTCCAATACTGTGTCTACCTCTTTAAAAGTTGTGGAGAAAGTACTGAAGCTCTTACCAATAAGTTTTAATGAAACGGGTTTTCATTTTTAGGCCTTCGCTATTTGTTGTGGGTTTTAGTTTATCTGTTTGGAGGGTGTTTTTTGCCTATGCTTAGCTTTGTTTAAAGTTTATAGAATTGCCAAATGCAAATATTCTAAAAAAGGAAAAAAAAGCTCTATAATAACTTTCACTATATACAATTCCCATTAAAAGCACACAGAACTTAAAAATGGGATAATGTAGTAAAATGATCAGATATTGGATTTAGTAAGAGATACACCTGTTCTCAGGGACATACACCACTTTGTGAACAACACCTTGAAAGGCATTCGCTTATTTAAAAAGGTATAAAGCCGGGCTTGGTGACTCATTCCTGTAATCCCAGTACCTTGGGAGGGTGATGCGAGCAGATTTCTTGAGCCTAGGAGTTTGAGATCAGCCTGGACAACATGGTGAAACCCCGTCTCTACAAGAAACACACACAAAAGATTAGCCCAGCATGGTAGCATGTGCCTGTAGCTGTGGGAGGCTGAGGTTGGGAGGATCACGTAAGCCCTGGGAGGTAGAGGCTGCAGTGAGCCATGATCATGCCACTGCACTCCAGCCTAGGTGACAGAGCAAGACTCTGTCTCAAAAAATAAAAAATAAAAAATAATTGTACAACTACACTTGAAGACCCTTTGTACCCTCATTTAGGCCGAATGTGAGCCTTTTGCCTGTTAGTAATGTAAGAACTCATTTAGTCTGCTGGCAGGTAGGTCTGCATGTGGAGCCTCAGCAAAGAGGGATGATTCACAACAGGTGCTTTTCACCTGGGATTCTTGAGCCCTGAGGAGTTCAAGGACCAGCTTTCACATTTTTGAAATTTTTATATGTGTGTGTACTTTTGTATTCCATATATTATCCATATATATTCCATATACAATCCATGTATTAATGGACGCACACATATAAATTATGATTAATATATTGTTAGCTTTCATTCTAATTGGATAGGGGTCTGTTATCTACCAAAAGATGAAGAATCATTTTCTGTGGAATTAAAAGAATATAGACCAGATTATGTAGCTTATTTCTTGTTTATGTGGGAGAACATTTATTCCCAGTGTAACATATCTTTGTAGAATTTGTGCTGGTGAGAGTGGAAATAGAAAAGTACTGGTCATCAAGCTTTAAGGCTTTGACTCTTTTTGTAGTGAAGAAGAAATTATTAGGGAAAAATGCTAAGTTCCAGAGATCAAAACAGAAATGCTTTGCCAAAAGAGGTTCTACCAAAGCCCATTTCAAAATAAGTGTTTCTAATTTGTTGATTCATTGACCTTTTAAATAGCTGACATCATATGGACATTTTGTACCTAGTTCCAAACTGATTGAGCTACCGCAGGAGTTTTTCACAGATGTGTGGTTTTGTATCCTCAGTTGCATTTCTCCCCAAAACTGTCCGCATTGAAAAAGGCCTATAAAGCTAACTGGACAACTTCAGACAGTGATACTTTTAAAAATTAGTCATAACGCAACCCATCACGCAAAACGAGAATTGTGTTTGTTTGTTTATTTATTTATTTATTTATTTGAGACAGAGTCTCCCTCTGTCACTCAGGCTGGAGTGCAGTGGTGCAATCATGCCTCGCTGTAGCCTTGACCTCCTGGGTTCAAAACATCCTCCCACCTTAGCCTCCTATGTAGCCAGGACTATAGGCATGTGCCACCACACCTGGCTAATTTGTTGTTGTTATTATTTGTATTTTAAAGAAATTATTTAATTTATTGAAACTAGGTAATACATACCTGTGGTACAAAATTCCAAAAGTACAACAGGGTATATATCGAAAAGCATACTTCTCACCGTCCTCTGCCCCAACCACCAGATCTCTTCTCCAGAAGCAGCCACTGTTATGGGCTTCTCTGTAGAATGTTTTATGCAGAATATTCTCTTTAATAGGTTGTTGGGCAAGACTTCCAAAATGTATATTTGACTGCTCGTCTCAACCTCTTGAAAAAGAAAAATCAATTTTTAAAATTACTGAAACTGTCAAGGCATTTTGAGTCAAAATTTTCATACAAATTGACTCTAACATACCTGCCAGAGTTTTCATTTACTTGTTCCATTTACTTGATTATTTCACTAAACTCTAACACCTTGAACCCCTAGTAGCAACGTCCAATGTTTTAAATCTGAGAATATTTTCACAAAATGTGACTACGTTTCAGATAGAAAACTTTTTTTTTTCCCCCCCGAGATGGAGTTTTGCTCTTGTTGTCCAGTCTGAAGTGCAGTGGTTCGATCTCGGCTCACTGCAACCTTCGCCTCCCAGGTTCAAGCAATTCTCCCGCCTCAGCCTTCTGAGTAGCTGGGATTACAGGTGCCTGCCATCATGCCTGGCTAATTTTTGTATTTTTAGTAGAGATGGGGTTTCACTATGTTGGCCAGGCTGGTCTCGAACTCCTGATCTCAGGTGATCCACCCACCTCAGCCTCAAAAAGTGTTGGAATTACAGGTGTGAGCCACCGCGCCCAGCCCAATAGAAAACTAAGTATGTAAGAGTCATTGCAGTATAATCATATTGAATTTTTAGTTACTAAGAACTAATACATTTGTTGGAAATTCAAAGTAATACATATGGTTAATAATATTAAAAACAAAATAAGTAAATATAAAATGTTACCTTCTTCAATTTTAATAGAGATGTTAGTCTCTATTAAGACTATGGGATATCAAATTAGTACCATGGTAGTAAATGCCACAAGAGAAATTCTTTTTCTACTAACTTACGAAGACGTTATCCCTGTAAATAACCTCTACGGATCCACAATTCCTGTGTTGATGTGTATGCACTCATCAAGGCAAGCATCCCTTGTGGGGTAGATGACCTTGCATCTATGGCCTTTGAGAGAATAAATATCTATGTTGACAGTGCAGCTGCCACATATTGAGTTCATAAAATTGGGTTTGGGTTTTTTAATCTGGCATATTATTCTTGCTTAATTTCATTTTGCTGACTATGGTTCCAGAGCTATAAATCAGGGACAGTGTTTACCCACAGAAGGAAAGGAGAGCAGGAATAATAGCATGAAATATTGCCCTTGTTTATTAAAAGTGTTTCTTCATTTGGGCACCTGTTGTCTTTTGGTTGCCAGTTCCCTCTGGATCTTATCAGTTTTTGAATTGTTTTTTGAAATTAATAAACAGACCTGTGATCATTTGAAGTAAGAGGTAGCATAAAGTTCATAAACTAAAGGAGTGAGTGGTGCAGGCAAAAAGAAACCTATTTTTTAATATACAAAAATAGGGCATATATATACCAAATTCAAACAGTACAGATAAGGCTAACTACATAATTTGTGGGACCCAGTGCAAAATAAAAATATGGTATCTCTTGTTCTCCTCAGAGGAAAAAATATTAACTTTTTGGTTTTCTCTATCTCAACTCCACATTTTGTTCTTTGCCATTTAATGTTCTAAGTAAAGAAAAACCCAAATTTTAAATTATCAGCATAAATTTGTTTATCTGTAGTGTAATACCAGTTTGAAATGCAAATATAACACCAATTAACTTACATACAGAATCACCCAAATTACATAATTTGAACTTCCTAGCTCAGACATATGTATATATTTCATTCTTACTAGGGCAATGGGAACTTTGCACAAAACTGATTCAACTGTTTTTATTTTGCTTCTTGATGCACACACATTCTAACCAACATTCACTATCTTTAGCTTACTGACAGTAAGGAAGGACTAAAGAAAAAAGAACTATAGGTTGCCCTGTCTTTCCTTTACTTTTATGTCATTATTTTCAGACTAAATGGTTGGCTAATAGAATTGGCTCTTGGTATCCATGGGTTACACATCCATGGATTCAACTAACCCCAGATTTCAAAAAAATATGCCAGTTGGGCGCAGTGGCTCATGCCTGTGATCCCAGCCAAGGTGGGCAGATCACCTGAGGTCAGGAGTTCGAGACCAGCCTGGCCAACGTGGTGAAACCCTGTCTCTACTAAAAACACAAAAATTAGCTTGGTGTGGTGGCACATGCCTGTAATCCTAGCTACTCAGAAGGCTGAGGCAGGAGACTCACTTGAACCTGAGAGGTGGAGGGTGCAGTGAGCTGAGATCGCGCCACTGCACTCCAGCCTGGGAGACTGAGTGAGACTCCGTCTCAAAAAAAAAAAAAAAAAATCCAAAAAAGGTATGGCACTGAACATGTACAGAGGTTTGGGTTTTTTTTTCCTGTCATTATTCCCTAAACAGTACGATATGGTAACTATTTACATAGTATCTGTTTGGGGAAACCAAGGGGAAGAATACATTATATGGATGTTGTGCAAAATTTAAAATTTGATAAATATTTTCTAGTTGCACTCTAGAAAGTCTGAAGCAATTTTCACTCTCCACAACAGTGTAGGAGTATACTTGTGTTTTCTGTTCTTTAACTTGAGTAATTTCAAACTTTGAAAATTTTTGTTATTTTGCTTTGTATTTCCCTAATCATGAGTGAGGTTAAGCATCTTTTAAAATATTTCTTGGCAGTTGTACTGTTTTTGGTCTGTGAATGGCTGGTTCATATCTTTTGTTCAGTACTCTATTGGGTTGCATCTACAGTTTATAAGATTATAAGAACACTTTGTAAATTAAAGAAACATGCCCCTTTTGCCATATGCATTAAAGTATCTTTTCCAGGGTTTTGTTCAAGATATATTTTCTGACCAGGAACTTAGGACCGGAGAAATATTTCCTTTATGAGTTTTTTCCTCAAGACATTTCATTCCTTAATTTTTTTCCCTGTAATCTCTTCCTGTGAACTATGTCCCAGTTACACATCCCTAAGGACATACAGTATTGCTATTGAAGCAAAACTTTTAAAAAATCATTTTATTGTCTACTACTTCTCCTGGAAATTATTTTGATTTATCCATTTAATGTTTTTATCCTTTTTCTACTGGGGAGATGCTGCTTCAGGAAGCAAATTCCAAATTAGTTAGTTCTTGGATCTGTTGGCTCCAAGACACAATTCCCAGCGATTATTCATCCTTATCTATTTGGAGGAAACTCAGAGGAAGAAGGCATTTTGAAATTCTATCACATGCTGTTTTTCTTGGCTAGGTCAATGGCTTGGCCGTTGGGTGTGTGGTCTCTCTTTCTCTTTACAGACCAGATACTTTTAATGGGAGTTTCTAGTAGAGTTGAAACTAAGGAACCCTGAAGGCAAAGACGAAGTAATTCCACTTTTGTGCCTCAATCTTCTCATCCCAGGTGCTCAATGTATTGTCTTTCAGTGGTTCTAGTAAAATGGGATATAATCCTGTGTGGAAAATAGCAGAGGCAACTTCAAAAAACTCAGGGAAGAGAGATTGAAAGGAGTGTCCAAGATGGGGAGCACATTATAAAGGCAGAGGAAGAGAACGACTCTTCATAAAACTTGATTTGGAGATAATGCTACAATGGTGGTGACTGGTGCTGGTAAACAGGAAAATAAAGCTACTTTTCTGCATGCTCTGAAACCTCTCACAACAAGAAATAATCCCATTGTAAATAAATTTATTTGTTTAAAAAATCCCGAGCAACTGCTTTTTTTTTTTTTTTTTCTAATTGGTACATTTGGGATTTCAGGTTTTCAGATTAGGGGTAAACATTCTGCAAATATTCCAAAGTCTGAAAAAATCAGAAATCTGAACCAAACAAATGACTTTTAACCACTTTGAAAAATGAGAACCTCTGCAAAAGATTGGTTTTCAATAAAGGGAAATCTCTTCTCTACACATATTCTTTCTCCTTTAAACGTTGAAATAGTCTCAAAAGAATTTTTTAATAAATTCTGTTCTCTTTCTTTGATTTTTTTCTTAGGTGAAATATTACATTTTGTTTTCCTGTGCCATAATGGTGATGTCATCCTTAGCAGCTTATGCTCCTATTCTGTGCTTCAGTTGACTGGCACCCTCTGAGGCTTCTGAGCTATGTAGGAGTTTTTGCCCCCCACTAGCTGACACCAGTACGTTACAGAATTGCTCTAAGTTGCCAGCCCTCCCTTCTCACTGAGATCAAACTACTCTCTTTCCTCTGCTCCTGGTGCCTTTTCTCTGCTAAAGATTGGGAAATGACATGCATCTAAGCAAGAGTAAATAGACCATGAAGAGGTGAGTTGTGCATGCTTATAGCAGTGTCCCCTACCAGCTTTGATATGCGAAACAGATGCCACATTCATTTTGGTGTCTTGGAGGGCTTATATGCAGGTACTAATTGTGTTCAGATCAATTAGAGGATGTGTATAAGTGGCCATTGGATTACTCATGTACTGTTAGTGATTTAAATCTTTATAAAACATTATTTCTAAACTGTTGACCAAGCTGCAAACATATCCAACAATATGCATGCTCATTAATAAATAGAAGAGACAGTTTCTACGGTGGAAAGCACGTGGGCCTGGTGTCAAAATGAGATTTTATTGCTTTTTGGCAGTGTGATACTGGACCAGAAGTTTGTACCTCAGTTTTCTCACCCGTAAAGTGAGATAATAAAATATAGCTTGTGTGGTGGTGGCATGCCTAGCACATGAATAAATGGTGAGTGAAAGAATTTCATTAAATGATAGCAATTTTAGAAATATATAACCTGATATTAACTTAAGTATGTTTTATGAATATAAATCATTAGGATACGTTCTCGATATTTATGATAATAAAATTATCCTTATTGATACATACCTTAAATATATAATTATGACTTGCTAAAAAATACACAATTTTCAAATAACAACAATCTCTTAACCACTATACATTTCCAATTCAGAAGTTAAATTCTCAGCGGCAAGGGAAGTTTGAGATCCAGAAAGAACTAAGGCTAGCAAGCATTCCATTCCTCTAAGGCTTCTAAATTAGAATGTGGGTCTAGGGCTGGAAAGAGGGTGAGATTGAGTGTCATTCCTCCAATCTCTTTCTGGCTTTTTGTTCCTGACTTTGAATGAGGGTAATAGTTGTGATTACTCCAGACTTTCTAAATAGAAGTGAAAAGTAAGGTAACTCTTAACTTGTTGAAATGGAAATATACCTTCCACTCCATAAAAGATGTCACATCTTGGTATAATCTCAGGCTTACTTTTTTAGATGCAAATTAGTGAAAAAACAATAGTTAACAATTTTGGCAGCCAAAATCTTCAGAGTAGCTTCCTTTGAATACCAAAAATCTCTCATGTATAGACACATATGCCTGCTTAAATACATCCAGAACACACCCTCTTCTGCCTCCACATGTCTATGGCAAGTTTCCAGGAGAAATGCCAGAAGAAGCAAATGCCTCAAAGACTCTGTGCTTTGAGGTTAAAGGTGTGATGCCTTTGGCACCACCTGAACTCAATTGGGTGTGGGGGTTGGTGGAACAGGCTCTTGGTTGTAGCTCTGTGGTGTGTGACGTCTCAGTTGTGATATCCTAGAGCAACCTCATAGCCCTGATCTTCCATTCTGTCCGTGTGATTAAACACGCTCTGTTTGGGTGTTGCCTGGCAGAATAATAACACTGCTTAGGTAAGAAGGGTATTGTCCTGAGGTGTGGCGTCCTTTTGACTTCCTCCCCCAAATGGAGCACTTCCTGCTTTCCAGCTGAATGATGAGTCATGAGAAGAGACTTGAGGATGTGACACAGGAGACCAGTCAGGCCATAATTATTTGTGTGGCATGTGTAACAAATCTGCTTTCAGCACACATCCCATCCAGGTAAAGCCAGGAAATACAACGAGGGCTGGAAATAGCTCGTGGCTAGCATGCCCAACACTAGTCATTTAGTGCTTTCAACAACCCAAAGTGCCATATCAAAGTAGTCATGTTTACCAGAATTCTCATTGCAGATCTGAATTCTGATGATTATTTCTATTTTTTTGATTTCTGGCAATTGAGAAACATTGTTAGAGTTTATTCAGAGTGAGGGATTTGTGAAGTGTTTGATGTGTGCCTGAGATAGACCTAGGTATGTACTGTAATTGTACATAGAAATGTGGCCAGGAGCACAGTCATGTGAGAAAGCTCCCTGGGGAATGTAAGGAGAATGGCTCATATTGCATATTAAATTGTGTTCTTAGAGAACATGAGCATTACCATTTATTACTGTATATGTCAAGAACCATGTTGGGTGTGTGTGTGTATAAATTTTGCTGAATCCTAACTATGGCCTTATGAGGCAATTATAAACATAAAAATAGCTATATGACTAACGCTTGCTATGGGCTTGTCATTATGCTAAGTAGCCATCTTATATACATTCTCTTATTTAATCCTCCTAACAACATTGGCCAGTGGGGGTGATTATTCCATTTTATAAGTAAGAAAAATGGAGACTTGGAGAGATTAAGGAGCTTGCCCAGGGTTGTATGGCTAGTAAAGTAGAGGAGTTAGGATTTAAACTTGCCCTGTCTGACTTCAAAACTTGTGATTTGTACCGCATCATTTTTTTCTCTTACCATTCTATGATCAAGCATCATCAGTGATGAACCAGCCAACCAACAAACCAAACAAACAAATAAACAAGTGAATAAACAAACAAAAAAACCCAGTTTCAACCTTCTTTAATGGAGTATATGTTATAATAGGAAAATACTTTTTTTCTATTATCTCACTCTGTTGCCCAGGCTGGAGTGCAGTGGTGCAATCATAGCTCACTGTGGTCTTGAACTCCTGGGTTCAATCCCTCCTCAGTCTCCTGATTAACTTGGTCTACAGGTGTGCACCACCTTGCCTGGCTAAATTTATTTTAGTAGTAATGGAGTCTCACTATGTTGCTCAGGCTGGTCTCAAACTCCCATCCTCAAGTGATCCTTCCACCTCAGCCTCCCAAAGTGCTGAGATCACAGGTGTAAGCCACTCAGCCCAGGCAAGAAAAATGCTTATATTCACTTGGAGAACAATAGCTCAAATATGGTGTAGTATTCCGTTCTCACCAACACTTAGGAAAAAATGGAAATCTGTAACATTAAGTTAAATCCAACAAATATGAAGTGCCTACTGTGTTGGCTTCTTATGAGACCCTGAGGTGAACAATCGAGAGATACTTTAGAAAAGAACACTCTCTTAGAATACCAGAAGGCTAAGGCAAAAGAGTACCAGAAGGCTAAGGCTACTGTTCTCATTTTAGTCTCTCACATTGTTACATATCATTTCCTACAAGAAGTGACCTGTTGGGGGGTCTTCCCTTTGATATCCTCAAAAATGAAACATGTTTATTTCTCTGTGGATATCATGATATAAGAGAATATCCTCCTCAAAAATATCTTCCCCATTTCAACTTCAGCACACTTCATAGAAAGATAAAAGTCATGGTAATGGACCATTATACCACGATGATCACACAAACCAGAACACACTGGGAAACCCCCCTTTGTTATCCCTGCAATTTGTTTTAGTTATCAAGTGATTAACTTAGAGAAAATGAAGTAAGATAATATTATATAAGCCAGCTTTTGGATATTTGATTTATGACCAAAAGGAAATAATCCAGAAGCAGCTTTGAGGAAATCTCATGCATGGTAGAAAGTGAATATCTCAAATAAATTTAAAGACTTTCTAAGCATGCAGGTGATTAGTTCAATTTTGATCTCTTTTACCACTTAGACATGGGTTGTAAAAACTATTGTAGGATCTCTTGGTATGGAGGAAATTCCAGAAAATTTTGTATATATGTTTTTGGTAAAATTTAAAGATATTATGTACCCCAAATATTTTCTCTTCTCTAGGAATTTAGTTGACACATGTGCAAATTTATCTAAAGCATGATCTTACATATACATGATACACCAAACATGGTCATAGGGAAGGATGGGAGGAAAACTTGCATGAAACATGTATGAGAGAAAACCAAAACCTATTTATTTGAACCATATGTTGTTTTTTACTGCACTTATGTTTTTCTTAAGAAGCACAAATTAATTTAGCTACAGTTTCTAAGTGTGGGCAATAAGTAAGATCTTCTTCCCACGCATCCCTTGATCCCCATCACCAAACAGGGAACAGCTTTCTTCTGGTGTAGATCTCCATGCCCCCTCCCCTAAAAGATCAGCAACACACTGAGGACCTCCATTTACATTTGTACTTTTAATAAAATAGATACATAATGGATATTAATTATGGTGAGTTAGAAGAAAATATTCAGCTTCCTTATAAAGACAAGTCATTGGCTTTGTTACAGGAAAGGGGTCCTGTAGGAAAGGGGGTCCAAGAACCCCAAGAGAGTGTTCTTGGATCTTGCATGAGAAAGAATTCAGGGCGAGTCTGCAGTGCAAAGTGAAAACAAGGTTATTAAGAAAGTAAAGGAATAAAAGAATGGCTAGTCCATAGACAGCCCCCTGAGGGCTGCTGTTTACCCATTTTTATGGTTATTTCTTGATGATATGCTAGACAAGGGGTTGATTATTCATGCCTTCCCTTTTTAGGCCATAGAGGTAACTTCCTGACATTGCTGTGGCATTTGTAAACTGTCATGGCTCTGGTGGGAGTGTAGCAGTGAGGACGCCCAGAGGTCACTCTCCTCACTATTTTGGTTTTGGTGGGTTTGGCCAGCTCCTTAACTGCAACCTGTTTTATCAACAAGGTCTTTATGACCTGTATTTTGTGCTGACCTCCTATCTCATCCTATGAGTTAGAATGCCTTAACCGTCTGGGAATGCAGCCCAGTAGGTTTCAGCCTCCTTTTACCCAGCTCCTATTCAAGATGGAGTTGCTCTGGTTTATCAGCTTTATCGTCATCTTAAGTTTTAGGGAGAAGCTACGTTTATTCATTCATAGTATATTTATTGAGTATTTAGTAGTGGCACATCATTACACAAAGGAGATACAAAAAAATTCCTGGGCCTTGGGCGTATGGAGATGACTAATTCAAGAGGTAAGTCATATGCATATGGCTTATACTATTCTATACTCCACACAGGCAGAGTATCAATATAAAAGTTACTAACTTTAATGCTAACATTAAGAGGAACATGTATGGATCAAGAAATGAAATGATCAATATCATATTTTCTGTTCTCTTAAGTGCTAAAAGCCTCTTTTCTCTTTAGTACTTTGTCTTGTGTTTCATCTCTAATTCAAAGCTTTTATAAAATCTTACTTCCTCCATTGAAACCTTTGAGCATGTGAAGAATTATAGTTAGAGCATCCCTGGGTCCAAATTATTCATTATATGGCTTCTCTTCCATTAAGGATCTGTGTTCGCTTGCTTTTTGTTTGTTTATGGCTCTCTATTCCTGTCAGAGCTGGTTTAGAGGTTCTGAGCCAGAGTGCAGCTACTTCCAAATCTTTAAAGAAACATTTTCCTCTAGGAAGGAAAACTATTCTTTTAACTGATCACGCAATTCTGGAAGGCAAAGGAGAAGTGGGCCCTGACCCAACAGGACAGATTAGCCAGATGAAACTGGTTATCATAGCAGAGTACTGTGTTTCCACTTCAACATCTGCACAACACCTATTCTACTCATTTGGTGATCAACCACTTGTTCTTTGGTCCTGTGTGCCATTCTCTTAGTTGTTGGTACTTTTACTGTCTACTTTACCTGCTAGAGTTATGTGCAGTGTGGGGGCGAGCTACTCAGTAAAGGTCAAGTCTTAGAGGACCGCATGAAAAGTTCATCATTGCTGGCTGTCACATTGTGAGCACCCAGTTAATATTTATTAAGGTAGTAATTGTTAGCAGTTAGATATAGATTTATTTAAGATGAATATTCTACTTCTTTTATAGGAAAGGATCCAGTGGAAAAGCATCAAGTGAAGCTGCCCTCTTCTTCCTCAGCAGGTCCTTTTTCAGGGAAATTGTCTTGGGATGTCTTGTTAGCTCCAGGGGTCTCAGAGATCACTCATTGCCTGTGAACTGAAGAGCAGAAACAGGTCCAGAGAGCTTTCAACTGTTTCACCAAGGCCACCATCCTGGGCATTGGCAGAGCCAGGACCAGCCTTGGTTTTCCTCTTACTGGCCCAGGGCTGACGCCAAAGCACTATGTCTGAATGGGACTTAAAAACTAATGTGATAAGAGAAAGCCTTGAATTAGCAGTGTCCAAAACTATTTTAGGATCCTGATGAAAGTGATAGACCCTCTCCCCAGAAAAATGCATGCTGTGGTTTGGATATAGTTTGTTGGGGTCCACAGAGTCTCATGTTGAAATTTGATCTCACTGTTGGAGGTGGGGCCTGTGGAAGGTGTTTGGCTGGTGGGGACAGATCCCTCATGAATGACTTTGTGCCACTCCAGTAAGTGAGTGAGTTTTCACTCTTACTTCCCTCAAGAACTGGTTCTTGAAAAAAGCCTAGCACCTCCTTCTTCCCCCTTTATTCCTTTCTTGCCGAGTAATCTCTACACATTTCAGCTCCCCTTTATCTTCCACCATGAGTGAAGGCAGCCCCCTCGCTGGAAGCACATGTTGATACCATGCTTCTTGTACAGCCAACATATCCATGAGCCAAACAAACCTCTTTCTTTGTAAACTACCCAGCCTCAGGTATTCCTTTATCGCAATGCAAACAGATTGAGACAATGCACACACACACTTACAATTTTGGATATAATTTTGGGCATGAACTTCATGAAGTTTATCCAATGACAACTGTCTAGGGTACATGACCCCCATTTTATGAAGTACTGATACAGACGGAATTTACAAGAAACACTCTGCCTATTTCTAAATACTCCTGTATTCTAATTACACTTGAGTAATTACAAGAGTATAGAATGTGGATGGTTACTGCCACTTCTCAAAATGGCCATTTAGGATTTAATTATTATTGAGAGAACAATTCCCCAAACAGACATCCAAATCTACATGTTGGCTGAATAACACACACACATACACACCCTTGAACATAAACTTAATTTTAAACGCAGTTAAAAGGCAGTTAAAAGATTTGAAAAGTGTGAACTTCCCACAACTACCTTATCTTCCATTGAAAAATTATTTTTATTGTCCCTTATTCTCCTATTATATTTTCTTTTCTAGTAAACACCTGTCATAGTGTGTATCTTTTATTTGGGACCTACTGTGCATTTTACTCTGGAGGCTAGAAAATTAGTCATCCAGCAAGTATATATAGACCATCTGTTATGCTTAAGATATTCTGAGAGATGTGGGGAAAGGGTTCTCAAGAAGACACAGCATGATCTTTTTTCTCAAGGAGATTTTGGTGCAATTTGGAGGACACAATAATATTAATATGCATTCAATGGCCGGTCTTTATTGAGCGCTATTCAAGCTTCAAGCTAGAGAGAGAGACAAAAATTACTTTGAGGTGAGCTTCATGAAGGAGGTGAAGTCTGTACGGACTGGACTTTGAAAGGTGGATTGGATTGGGGAAGGCCAAAAAGAAGGGGAAGGTATTTTAGTCTATTCCAGTTATCTATTGTTATATAACAGACAATCCCAAATGTAGTGCCTTGAAACAACAATACCCTTTAATTTTCTCCTGAATCTGCCATTTGGATCAGGTTGGGGGATGAGAGGGAGAACAGCTTACTTATGTCCCACTGGGCATCACCTGGGGCAACACACAGGAGGCTGGCATCACCCAAAGGCTTGCTTCTGTCAGTATTGGTTGATGCTGACAGAAGCTGTGGCTGTTGACCAGAGCACCTATATATGGCTGTTCCATGTGACTGCCTGGCTTCCTCCCAGTAAGAGGCTTGGTGACAAAAGCCAGTGTCCCAAGACAACCAGGCAGAAGCTTCTTCAATTTTGTGACCTGCCTTGGAAGTCATTCACAGCCACTTTCGTCATAGTCACAAGTGCACCCAGATGCAAGGGGAGGGGACATAGGCCTTGCTTTTAACATCTTCACGTCACACTGTAGGATGAGTATGTGGGATGGGAGATATTGTTGTGGCCATTGGGGAAAACACAGTCTGCCCCACAGCCCATGGAATGATAGGAATGAGATTGCAGAGATGGTGCAGTTACAGGTGTCTGGAGAATTATGTTGGGTGGAGCTGGGAAAACGGGAGGGAGTTTAAGCTAAGGAATCTGGATTTAGTCCTGCTGACACTGGTGATGCTTTCAAGTTTTTGATGTAATCACAGCGATCATGAACTAGAATGATCTGGTTGGAGTGTGCAGGATCGTTGGAGGTGGTGTCATTAACTGGAAGTTTATTGCAGTAGTCTAGATATGCCAAGATAAGGCCTTGCATAGAGTACAAATAGAGACTGGAAAAAAGTGACAGGAGAGAGAGACATTACCAGGAATAATATGATGTTCAAAATACTTGGATAAGAGGAATGAGGGGGAAAATAAGACAGTGATAATGTCACTGTTGTGAGCTAAGTAAAAATATAGGCTCTATCCTTAAAGAGATGGGCAGTAGTTTTCCAACAGAATTTGCCAGGGGCAAGTCAAAGCATGCACACTTGGATAATTAGTGTTTCCTGAGCTCCCACAGTGAGTTCTGAACAGATAAAGGACATAATTGATTTAAGTACATTTACAAAATTAAGATTTTCTTCGAAGTGTGATTATATAGTTGTTTTATTTTACCTTTAGAGTAGTCCTTTGGGATATTACCACAAGCCTCACAGTCCCTTATCTACCACTTTGAAACCTAAACTGTTTCGAAAGACGAAAAGTTCTTGTGAGCTCTTTTGTCAGCAGAACCTGACCTGAACAGGTATTGAATAGACATAAGGCTGTTTATAGTCTCTATTCATCCCACTTAGTGTGAATATTCATGTCTTTCATTGCATACATATTATGTATTTGATTTTGAGATTCTAGACCTGAAGCATAATTTTGTGGATGAGAATAGCGTTACTCGGAAAATTAAGTAGTTTACCCAAGGCATAAACTAGGATCTGTTATCTGTAAAGACCAATCTGTAAAGGCCTTCTCTATGAGCACCAACTCCATCTGGAAAGCTGTACATATGAATTGTTCACAGAGGTAGATCTTTTTCTGACACCAGATCTTTTTCTGGTTGGCTATCTTATCTCTGACAGGTGCTGGTATTTTTGCCGTTAAATTGCAAATCCTTTGAAGGCACAGACAGTGTTATTTGCTTTACATAGAAGCAGTTTACATAAAGAAGAAGCTGAATCTTTATTCAGCATTTGCAACTGACATATAAGTACTCCACATTAGGCTGTATTTTACGGGTTGATCAGTATACACTGCCAGGTAAGTCTGTGTGCTCTGTCCATGTCCAGACTTGGGGACTCGGAACAGGCACAATCTCCCAAGGGCAGAATGGCCATGGCCTCACCCTGCCCTCTCTTGGAAAGCTCATCTCGATGTGCTGAACTGGACCTGTGAGACTTGGGGCAGAGGCCAGGGTTAAGCCTCTTCGGCCTCTGGTGGCTTTCAGGTGCCACTTGGGAGAATGGGCCCTGGAAAGTGAGGCACTCGGGAAATAAAGATGTACTTCCATCTTGGGCTTTTCTCCTGTGCAGGCAGGCTCTGCTTTTCAGGAAAGAAAATGACTTCTGGACCTCTCACATCCTCTCGTTTGCCTCCTTCCTCTCCTTGCAGTGAATGGGCTGTATACTCTCAAGCGTGAGATTCAATTACTTTTATTGTTAGACTTGGCTGTGATTGTCTTTAATGGTCAGAAAATTATCCAGCAACTAAAACAACGTAATTAAAAAAGTCAGTCACAGTGTGTCCCTGTGATTTTTGGCTGGCAGTAAAGAAGAATTTCCTCAGAGGAGTTCTTTGAGATATTTGACACTTAGTACTTGTCCTCCAAATTTTATTTCACAAATGGAAACCTAAGGGCTGTGTTTTTGTTTTTGTTTTTAGTTCATTCAATAGCAGATATATTGTAAGCCCCTCAAAAGTGATAGTTTCAGTTTAATGTCATCTATGAGGTAGAAAATATTTTATAGCTGATAATCCTTACTTTCTACATATAACATCAAGCAAGTATGTATATGAATGCAAAGCATGTTCAGACCCTGGTTCCAGCCCCTAAATAAATTGTCATCCTTGGGCAACTTACTATATTCTAATGGATCTGTCTTCTTATTGGAACGAAGGAAAGAGAATTTTAGCCCACATTACAGATTTTCTGATGGGAATAGTAATACAAATGGTATTGATGAAAAGAAGTAGTCCAGGAAGTGTCACTGACTGTAGTGACCTAGGGCATTTGCAATAGGGATCATGTGGAAGTGATTTCAGGCCAAGCTGGAGCTTCTTTGACTTATGTGGGGACAGGGTGTCCTTCGTCTTCATGGACCTATAGTATTTCTGCCTGAGCAGCAAGTGTTTCATAATATGCCACGGCTAACCACATTACAGGAGAAGTCATCGCCTCTTATGCTTTCAGGGAGCCAGGAAGCAACGCCTAATGAGATGCCTGACAGTTCAGGGAACGGCCCTGCATGTGTTGTTTTGAATGATGCCAGCTAGTTTCAAGTGGGCAGGATTAAAATGCAAACCAAACCCAGATTTTTTTTTTTTTTTTGTATTTAATTAATGTCTGATGTTTGCCAACCAAGGGGAAGGTGATAGAGGGCAGCAAACAAATTGCTTAGAGCTGTGCTGTCACCTGGACTGAGACATCCTGACATGATATAGCTGGGACAGCAGCTGGCCCCTCTGTGGTACTGGGGAATGGAATTGGCAGATGGAAAGGAAATGTGAAAATGTTCCTGAAGCATGGCCTATTTACAAATAGACTTCTAATAAAAAATTGTGGTTGAGGTACGCATAACATGACATTTACCATTTTAACCATTTTAGATATACAATTCAGTGGCCTTAAGTACATTCACTGTGTGGTGCAACCATCACTGCTGTCTAGTTTCAGAACTTTTTCCTCACCCCGTTAAGGAAACCTTACATTCATTAGCAGTTACTCCCTTTTTCTCACTTCTCCAGCCCCTGCCAGCCGTTCATCTGGTTCCTGTCTATAAGCAGGCTTTTCAGGATGGCACAGTAGCTCAGGGGAATGGAAGACACTGGGATTGGGAATTAGGAGATGGAGGGTCTTTTCAAATCTAGGTTCCTGTCTTCGGTTTTTTCAACAACATAGCAAACCCTCCTCACTGCAGCAGGAGGGCAAACCTGTAACTTATGACTCCCTTTGCAAATCTTTTTAAACTACCTTATTGAGGTATACTTTATATACCATAAACTTCATACATTTCAAATGTAATTCAGTGATTTTTAGTATCTTTACCAGACGGTGCAACCACTGTCATAATCTAGTTTCAGAGCAGTTTCATCCTTCCAATCAGATCTCTCATGCCTATTTATAGTTAATCCTGTTCTACCCTTATTCCCAAGCAAACAGTGGCCTACTTTCAGTCTCTATCAATTAGCCTTTTCTGGACATTTCATAGAAGTGAAATCTTATGACATGTGGCCTTTGCATCTGGCTCCTTTCCCTAAGCATAAGGTTTTGGGGATTCATCCATGATGAAGCATGTGCCAGGAGTTCTTTTTAAAAATTGCTGAATAGTATTTCATTGACTGGATATACCACATTTTATCTATTCACCTGCAAACATTTTTAAAGAAGTTGCTAGTCTGTGAAGTCTAGAGGGTTGAGCTAATTAAATGACTTCTAAGATCCTCCCTCTCCCAGATTCTGGCCAAAAAAAAAAAAAGTCCCAGTGGCAGATCTGAGTTCTTAGATCATACATTTACTCAACAGATGTTTGTTGAATAGCCCTCATGGTGAACCACGCTCTGTGCTAGACACTGGGAATATGGTCCTGCATTCTTGAGATTTCTGCTCTACTGTAGGAGACAGGGCCCTTCTCACACCAGGCCCAGCCCAGCCCCTGGGCTGGTGGGTCACAGGAGCAGACACATTCTGATGGGACTGATGTTTGGTCACAGGCAGCTTTTTCAGTCTGCTCCCCTGACTATGCCACTCCACAGATGCTCTGTGCTCCTCCCAGACACTGCCATGCCATCATGAGTTTCCAGCACATGTTTTTGGAATTGCCTGTTTGCTTGTCTCTCCTTCCTGTAGAATGTGAGCAACTTGAGGATGGACTGGAGCTTAGTACAGTGCCTGGCATGTAGAAGCTGCCCAGTGGTTGTTTGATGAATTAATGGATGATTGAATCCCATTCCGGCAAGAATCAGGAGCAAATATAAGAATTGGGGACATATGGGCCTCTTCTGGTCTCTTCGTTTCTAGAGGCAGTGTTCTTCCTTCTCTAGTTCCAGAGTTAGCGGTTGCAGGGTTGCCTCTTTAGACTGCAGGCACAGGTACAGAAGAGAAAATACAGCAATCTGAAGTTCTCACTGCTTTCTGGAACACAAGCTTGACACAGACTTCTTAACACCGTCACAAATATCTTAATAGTGCTCCTAGGGTCACCCTGAGAGCATACTATTTAGGGAAACAATATGAAAATGGTCTCGCGTGACACGGTGACTGTATCCAGATGCCAGAGGTGGTGACTTAGCATGGCTTCCCCAGCCTGTGCTCAGGCCCCTCCCATTCCACCCTGCCACCGCCTGGCTCATGCTCTCAGCCTCCTCTTTGGCTCTTGCCCTGGGACATCTCGCCTGACCAGAAAGCCAGGACTGAAGGGGCAGGACACATCGTGTGTGTTCCTGTGGGACGCTGGGCTGAAGGTGGAAGTGGGAAGACCCTGGAGGCTAAGCAGGCAAGGTGCTTCATGTGGAGAAGAAAGCAGGTGGTTCTTTGAGGGCTTTATTGGTGGCCAGTACTGGTGGCTGGGGTCTAATCAGAGTCCCATTACCTTACTGGGACAAAACATTTAAAAGCGCAGGGACATAGTGTAGTTTCAGAGATTGTGTGAAACTTTTAAGAGACTATAATTATTTTTGAGATTATGTTATTCTGAAGGTGTAATCTACTTTAATAGGACCATGTGTTAGCCTTGTCCATCTTGGGACGACTCTGGTGGTCTTTCTTGTTCTGTGGCATGTTTATTTTCATGGTTATTGATTGGCACCCATTGATGTGGTCCATCATACACAATTATCTCATGAGTGGTGGTCATCATACTCTGTTGAGATTCTACTAGGGATCTTCACATCCCCCAACCCCTTACAGAATGACTCTTAATCTCTGGGGTGGGCAGTAGCTTGCTGGGTTCTTTTGCATAATGGAAGACAAAGATTGAGAGTCTAGTTGGAAAGAAACTACCTTGGGTTTTAGTTGATTCTGTTATTGATTAGCATTTTTACCATTTAAAATGTCCTCATGCTTGAGACACCCCAAATATATTCTATAAATTCTAAACTCATGCACAGGGCACTTCTCCCTGAGCCAGTGTCCAGTGACAGTGCTGTGACACCTGGTTCTAATCTTGTGAATCAAAAGTCAGGGTATACATTCTTCCCCTGCCAGCCCCTTCTTAATGCTTTGCCTGTTAATTCACACTAGATCCTTTCTGTTGAGCTGGTAGTTTCATTTTTAGTATAGAAATCAAGTTTAATTAAAACTTACTTGCCATTTAAAATGATAATTTGTTTGGTTTAGCATTCTTAATTACCTTGAGTAAATTGCCTATAGAGGCTCACATAATTCGTTTGTTTGTTCAAAGTATTACTGTGTCATCTGCATATTTTGAAAGATACCACTTTAATGAAACATTGGGGTGGAGTCAGGGTAAATGCTAAGGGGATGGTCTTTGCTAAGGGGATGGTCTTTCCGCCCTAGTCTGTTTGTTCAGCTGGAAGATTTTTATCATCTTACAGAGTTTTCACAAAAGATCAAAGTTTTGCAAAGCTTCAGTGTTGGAAAATCATTAGCAAGGAAGTGTCTTGGGGAGGGGTAGGAATATAGCATGTGTGAGCAGCCTTTGAGTCTAGCAAGGGGCCTGCCTCCTCAGCACCCACTTCAGCTTCTTGTAAGGAATGCAGGTACCAAGATATCTTCCTGCACACTCAAGGGTGTATGTAATTGAATCATATTTCTAATGCATCAGAGGAGCTTACAATAAGTTGGAAGGCTGAATTAGTGAAAAAAGGTGATGTTGACTAAAGGTGACCATTTTATAATTCTGAGTACATTATAACCACTAATCAGTGTTAATAAATAACCATCTATAGCAGAGGGCTTTAGAAAACTTATATTGATAAATAGGTAAGAATAATGATTGTTCTCTGGGAGCTTTTCTTTTTTTTTTAGCAGAGAGGTATGAGGGATTTTTTTATGGTCTGGACAAGTTTGTCAAACAACTTGATTCAGTCAGTCTCTGATTTATTGATTTTATGTAATTGCAGAGCCTAATCGTTGGTTTACCGCCTAAACCTTAGAAACTGATTTATAGTTCTCACTATAAAAAACAGTATGACAGAACATAATAGAACACACTGCATTAGTTTAAATATCTCCAGCTTTCCTATTGCCTATAAAATGCGGAAAACATTCTAATAAGAACCCTTTATTAGTGTTAGTTCCATACTAAAAACATCTCTGAATGATGTGGCCAGAAGGCATACCTCAAATAGGGAAAATTCTCTCTTTTATACTTGGGATTGTTTGTAGAGAAAGTGTATATCATATGGAATATTGGTAATGAAAGTAAAAGAATAACAGAGCCAGTTTTTGATGTTTGCACTGCAGTATGATAAAGTCAGGAAGATTGCTCTCTTCAGTGCCTCGTTGAGCCTGCATCCTAATGTACTATCTTTGTACATGAAAGCACAACCGCTGGTCCAACATTTATAGGACATGCCCTTTTCTGTCCTTTCTCGGTCATAATGGAAAAGACACTATCTTGATGCTCAGGAGACCTGCTTAGACCACTAAGATCTCTTAGTGACTGTGTGCCCTTGGGCAAGTTGCTTCATTTTTCTGGACCCCAGTTTCCTTACCTGAAAATTGCTTGTCCGTAGATGAATTAGACATTATCTAAGGTTATTCTTACTAAAACACTGTGCTTTCAGTGGTGATGGATTGTCCTTGGTCCATGTGCCTCTGTACTGGTCTCCATGGATCCAGAGACAGGGGTTGGGGAAACCAGTTCCTGGAGTCATGGTGCAGTCAGAAGGCAAGAATTAGAGGTAAGCAGACAGGCTCACAGGGGAATCAAGACCCTCTTTGTGCTCTCAGTTTTGATGAGCCTGTGTAGCTAAGGATAGACTGACCCTTTCGTTTTACCTGACCCATGTTTTATTCTATTTCCTACTTGGAGAGGAGGGCGTTGGGGATGCTGAGAAGAATCTTAAAGGTAAAAGCATCTGGAATATGATCTTGATGTCTAAAATAAAAATTTACCTTTGTTTAAAGGAAACAAAGGAAGAGTTCTTTTCATCTTATTTGACTCAGAAAAAAATCGTGACTTTTAAATGTCAATGTTTTTTGCTTTAGTTAGGTTTTTAAAATTTTTAAATTAAAAAGTAAAAATATTAACAAATATTATTTAAAATTCAAACAATATGCTAAAGATATAAAGTAAAGAAAAATTTTCTCCACTCCCACTAGCCAGAACTATCTACTATTAACACTTTTATCTGTGTACTTCCAGACATTTTTCTATGGACACATCAATGTAATTACTATATATGTACCTCTTTTTTTGCTTTAAAAATTGAATTATTTGGATCTTCTCTCTTTTTTCCTTGTTAGTCTAACTAGCAGTCTTATCTATCTTATTAATTCTTTCAAAGAACCAAGTTCTGGTTTCAGTGATCTTTTGTATGGTTTTTTTGCATCTCATTTTCATTCAGTTCAGCTCTGATTTTGGTTATTTCTTGTCTTCTGCCAGCTTTGGGGTTGGTTCACTCTTGCTTTTCTAGTTCTTTAAGGTGAGGTGTTAGGTTGTTAATTTGAGATCTTTCTAACATTTTGTCATGGTATTTAGCACTATAAACTTTCCTCTTTACACAGCTTTAGCTGTGTCTTAGAGATTTTGGTATGTTGTATCTTTGTTCTCGATAGTGTCAAAGAATTTCTTGATTTCTGCTTTAATTTCATTGTTTACTCAAAACTCATTCAGAAGCAGGTTAATTTCCATGTAATTTTATGGTTTTGAGTGATCTTGGTATTGATTTCTGTTGTTATTGCACTGTGGTCTAAGAGTGTGGCTGGTATGATTTGTTTTTTTGAGTTTGCTGAGAATTGTTTTATGACTGATTGTGTGGTCAATTTTAGACTATATGCCATGTGCAGATGAGAAGAATGTATGTTCTGTTGTTTTGGGGTGGAGAGTTCTGTAGCTGTCTGTTAGGCCTATTTGGTCAAGTATCGAGTGACTATAAAGACACGTGGACATGTATGTTCATCGCAGCACTATTCACAATAGCAAAGACATGGAATCAACTTAAATGCCCATCAATGATAGACTGGAAAAAGAAAATGTGGTACATATACACCATGGAATACTACATAGCCATAAAAAAGAATGAGATAGTGTTCTTTGCAGCAACACAATTGGAACTGGAAGTCATTATTCTAGGTGAACTAACACAGGAACAGAAAACTAAACACTGCCATGTTCTCACTTATAAGTGGGAGCTAAACAATGGGAACACATGGACACAAAGAAGGGAACAATAGACACCAGGACCTACTTAAAGGTGGAGGGTAGAGGGTGACAAGAGGGTGAAGATTAAAAAAGTACCTGTCGGGTACCATGTTTATTACCTGAGTGATGAAATAATATATACATCAAACTCCCGAGACTTGCAATTTATCTATAGAACAAACTTGTACATGTACCCCTGAAACTAAAAAGTTTTAAAAAATTGAATTATACTGTAAATATGATTATGCAAACTGATTTTTTACTTCAATGTCTTTCATGGATATTTTTCCATGAATATTTATAGATCACAGCAAAGTACATGCTCATTAAAAATAATGCCTGGATTTGTTTGTATAACTGTATAGACATATTAGGTCATATATGAAAGCAGTAACTCTGCAGACAGTGTCACCACATTGTAGCACATTTCCTCTTTCTATTTTAGGAATGTCAGTGAGGACTGGTCATATTCTAGGCATCCCAGTGTTACTTTCCCTGAACATTTTCATAACATGAGCCCCAGAATGAAGATAAGCTTCCTTATTCTTTAAGGTTTTCTTCCTTAAGGCTTCTTTTAGCTATTTTGATGAATTGTCAATAAGTTGATATGATATGTAACCCTTCTCAGATTTTATATTTGGATTTGTTTAACTTTACTTAACCCTTATATAGTGCTTACTTGTATCAGGTAGAGTTTTAAACATACCAAATTTAAACTCATTTAATCCTTCTAACAACTATATGAGATAGGTATTACTAGTGTTACCCTGTTTCAACTTCCTTGTGATTCTTCTATATAGACAATCATGTTATCTGCAAATAATGGGAATCTTACTTCTTTCTTTCTAATCTTTATGCTTTTTACTTATTTTTCCTGCCTTATCGCACTGGCAAGGACCACCAGCACAGGGGTGAATAGAAGTGGTAATAATGGACATCCTTTTCCTGTCATTGATCTTAGGGGAAAATCATTCAATATTTCATCATTAAATGTTATTTTTAACTGTATATTAAAGAAATATCTTTTTATTTTTAATTTGGTGAGAGTTTTTAAAAAAATCACAAATTGATATTAAATGTTGTCAAATGCTGTTTCTGAACATATTAGTAAGAGCTACATATTTGTTCTCTTTTATTCTAGTGATATGATGCATTACATAGGTTGATTTTTAAATATTAAAACAGTGTTACATTCCTGAAATAAACTCTACCTATTATGTAAAAACTCTATTATGTAAAAAGAATGATTGTCCTTTTTATTGATATATATTGCTAGCTTTGATTTGCTGATATTTGCTGATAATTGTTAAGGATGTTTGTGTCTATGTTCATAGAAATTTTTTTCTAATATGTTTTCATCAGATTTTGGTATCAGGATTATGCTGGCTTCATAAAATGAGTTGGGGATTGTCCCATCTTCCTTCATTTTCTGAAGAAGTCATGTAGGATTGATATTTTTTTTCCATAAATATTTGATAGAATACCATGAAAGCATTTGTACTGGAGTTTTCTTTATGAGGATTTTGATAACACATTCAATTGCTTTAATAGATATGGCACTATTAAAGATTTTTAATTTCATCTTGTGTCAATTTTGGTAAATTATATATTCTTGGAGGAACTTGTCTGTTTAATCCAAGTGTTCAAACGTATTGACATAGAGTTGTTTATTATAGTTATTATCTTTTCAGTGTATCAGAATTTGCAGAGATACCTCCTTTTCAAAGAACCAACTTTTTTTTTTTTTAATTTTTCTGTTGGCTTTCTGTGTTCTATTTCACTGATTTCTGACTTAAAAAATTCCTTCCTTCCTTCTCTTTACTTTGGGTTTAATTTGTTCTTTTTTTCTAGCTTCTAAAGATGGAAACTTGGGTCATCGCTTTGATACCTTTCTTCTTTTCTGTTATAAACATTTAAAGCTATAAATTTCCTCTAAGCATTGCTTTGTTTTCTACAGATTTTGGTATGTTGCACTTTCATTATCATTCTGTTCAAAATACTGTGTATTTCCCCTATGATTTCTTCGTTGGCCCATGGGTTCTTTAGAACTCTGTTGTCAGTTTCCATATATTTTTGAGTTTCCTACATATCTTGTTGGTATTGATTTTTGGTTTAATTAAATTGTCAGAAAACATATTTTTTAGGATTTCAGTCTTTTGAAATTTGTTTAGATTTATTTATAGCACACTAGGGTTTTTGCTTAGTACCTTTTAATAACTTATATTTCTTGTTGAGATTTCTTTATATTTACCAAGGTATTCCTATTTTGGTAAATCTGTCATGCACACTTGAAAAGAGTGTGCATTCTGCAGCTGTTGGGTGTATTGTTTTTTAAATGTCAATTAGGTCAATGTAGTTAGTTGGTAGTGATGTTCAGGTCTTGTATGTCTCCATTGATTTTTTTGTCTTATTCTAACAATTATTGAGAGAACAGTATTAGAATCTCCAAGTATGATTGTAGATTTGTCTTTTTCTTCAATAATTTTTTAAATTTTTTGCTTTATAACATTTTGTTATTAGGCATGTATGCATTTATTATTTTTATTTCTTTTAGATGAATTACTCTTTATCGTTATAAACTTCACCTTTTTTGTCTGGTGATACTCTATTGCCTTCAAATCTAATTCATAGAATATTAATATAACTACTGTGGCTTTCTTTTCTCAAAGCTTTTATTTTCTATCTGTTTCTTTGTATATAAAAGGTATAGAGAACATATAGATGAATTTTGCTTTTTTTATCCATTCTGACAATTTCTGTTTTTAATTGGAGTGTTTAGTCCATTTGCATTTAATGTAATTATTTATATGATTGGATTTAGGTTTACCATTTTGCTATTTTTATTGTTGTTCCATCTGCTTTTTTATTCCTCTCTCTTCCTTTTTTGCCTTATTTTGGATCAATTAGATATTTGAAATAGAATTCTACTTTAGTTTGATTCCCTAGGAAGCAGATACCAAGACTGAGTTATAAGAACAAGAGCTTTATTGGGTGCAATGCCAACAAAAATAAAGAGGAGAAAGAGAGAGAGTTTGTTACCCATGAAAGGGGCAGAAGGAAGGAGGATGAAAGAGAAAGAGCCTCAGACTGCAGCACAGTTTTGAGAATGTCTCTGCAAGCCTGATGGAGAGTATTGATGCAAAAATTGCTTGTAAACAAGTTTTACATTGGGCAGAAATGATGGCCCTCCCTACCATGCTTATCATTGACTAAAGAACATAGCTTTGATTCACTCACAATAGATCTAAAAATCACTGCAGTTGGATGCTGTCAGCTAGCTGCACTCTTCACAGCTGATTGGCAAGTTTCTTCTAGAAGGGAGAACCTTCTAGAAGGTTCTTTTCACATTCCACTTAGAATTCATATTGTACTGCTTCATGTCAAATATTGAATCTGGAAATTGTATAATTCCATTAATTGCCCCCCCATCCTTTATGTTATTGTTGATGATATTACATCTTAGTCTATGTTATAAGCTCCAAAATATAGTGTTAGAATTTTTATGTCAATGGTTGCCTGTAATACAAGTAATATTTTTGAAGTGTGTGTGTCTGTTTTTTATATTTCCCCACATATTGACATTTCCAGTGATCTTCTTTCCTTCCTATAGAGCTGGCTAACCATCTGGTGTCTTTTACCTTCATCCTGGAGAGCTTTCTTCAATGTTTCAAGTAATGCAGGCCTGCTGGAGATTAAGTGTTTTAGGTTTTGTTTTTCTGAAAATGTCTTCATTGGCCTCCAGTGTTGAAGAATATTTTTGTTGGATATAGAATTCTATCTTGACAAATAGAATTCTAGCTTGACAAGTGGTGTTTTCCTGTTGGTATTTTAACGATGTCATTCCATTATCTTCTATTCTTTGTGAATTTTGATGGAAAGTTACTACTAATATAGTTTTCTCCTATATGTAGTATGCCATTTCCCCCCTGGTTGCTTTTAAGTTTCTCACTTTATCTTTGAATTTTAATAGTTTGAATATGATATGCCTTGGCATGGGTTTTTGTTTTGTTTTTTATTTATCTGGTTTGGGTTTTGCTGAGAATCTTGGTTTTTTACGTTTATATCTGCTTTTTAACCAACTTTTGGAAAATTTGAGTTATTTGTTTAAATATTTTTTCTGTCTATTCTCTCTCTTCTTGTCCTTCTGGAATTCCAGTTATACATATGCTGTTATATCCCATTGATCCCTAAGGCCTTCTTCATTAAAAAGAATTTTCTCTGTTCTTCAGATTGGTTAATTTCTATTGTTCTATCCTTAAGTTCACTGACACGTTTTATTATTATTTTTCCAATCTGTTGTTGGGTCGATTCAGTGAATTTTTTTCAGATACTGTATTTTTTGGTTCTAGAATTTTCACTTGGTACTTTTTAATAACTTGTACTTCTCTGCTGAGATTTCTTTTATGCCCTTGAGCACTTAGTTATAATAGCTGCTTTAAAGTCCTTGTCTGTTAATTCTAATATCTGAATTATCTCAGAGTTGGTCTCTTTTGGTTGGTTTCTTTTGAGGATGGGTTATATATTTTTGTGTCTTTGCATGTGTAGTAATTTTGGAATGTACTCTGGACATTGTGAGTGATACATTACAGAGATTCTGAATACTGTCATATGCCTTTAAAGAGTATTGATTTTCTGTTTTTGCAGGCAGTTAAGTGGCAAAACTCAAATTCCAATTTTGTTTTCCCTGAGATAGCAGCAGACATCTCTGTTCAGTTCTTTCTCCTTAACTGAGTGACTTGGAGTCTGCTTCACATATATATAGTATTGGGATCAGTCAGAGATTTGGTCAGATCTCATGTAGTGAATCTGGGGCTTTCCCTCTGTGGCTGTCTTCTCTCTGGGATTTCCTCCTTTATTTTCCAGCTGCTGTGATCTCCCTGAACTCTGTCCTCTGGTTCCTCAACCAGGACAACTACAGGCTTTTATCTGACTCTGGCCATACCGTGGAACTGACTGGGCCTTGGCCTTAGATGAAAAGTTATAAAAATTGGGTAATTTATCAAGTGCCATTCTTCTAAGTGTCAACCCCCCACCACCTTTATATCTGCCTATTCTCAGTCATTCTCCACTGCCTTCAGATAATTTTGTTATTGTTTTTAAATATTTTATCCAGGACTTATAATTGTTATCTGTGGGAGGGCTGGCCTGATATAAATTACTTTCATGACTAGAAGCAGAACTCTATTATCCCACTTTACAGGTGAATTTAAAATACGCACACACACACACACACACACACACCCCCACATACACAGAGCAAGTCTTAGTACGTTACCCAAGGTCATACAGCTGGTAAGTGGCAAAGCCATGATTTGAAGACAGGCAAATCCAAGTCTTAGGATTTCTTCCAATGGGAGCTTTTAATGGTGTGAATTTTCAGGGCAATGGAAGGAAGTATTAGAAATGTTCTGGAACTTATGGGGCCTTATGGTGTCAATTCCTTATGCACTGGACTCATCCTAAGATCTCATTACTCAGTGGATGCTTCATATGTCTTTGGGTGTATACATTATTTGAGACACAAGTTTATATACAAGTTGCATTCAAGGATCATGAGCTCTTGGTTAACTATAAAGTAGATCTTTAGTTATGAAAATCCCATATTTTCAGAGGCTTGGGCCATCTTACATAGAAACTGGTGAAATAGGCCAGGCGCCTTGGTTCATGCCCATAATCCCAGCCCTTTGGGAGGCGGAGGTGGGAGGATCACTTGAGCCCAGGAGTTTGAGACCAGCCTGGGAAACATGGCAAAACCCCATGTGTACAAAAAATACAAAAATTAGCCGGGTGTGGTGACATGCCTGCAGTCCTAGATACCTGGGAGGCTGAGGTGGGAGATCACTTGAGCCCTGGAGAGTCTGAGGCTGCAGTGAGCCATGACCTACCTACATGAACTACGGCTGTACTCCAGCCTGGGTGACAGAGCAAGACCCTGTCTCAAAAAAAAAAAAAAAAAAGAAGAAAACTGCTGAAGTTTCTTAGGTGATTCTTTCAGTGACTAAAATAAAGAGAACTTTTAGAGGAAGATAATATCTACAGTAATGTAATGAACATATATGCGTTATTTGTTGAAAATACTCAGAACCACAGTTATGGATAAATGGTAAACTTTTAAAAATGTAATTTAGCTGATGTGAGTCATGACTTTCAAAGCCTAACAACAGGACCAGGCTTGAGCAATTCTTGTTTTTGAGTTTATGCTCCTTCTTGACTGTTTCCCTTTTTCCCCTTTAGCCTAAGTCAGTTTGAATTAACATTCATCAAATGATTAATTTCATCTTATTCTTCTTACCCCTTGATTTTATCTTTATGATGTATTTTCAAAGTCTGGCTTGCTCTTATTGATTTTGTCATAGTTCATAAACTGACTTGTAGAGTAGTGAAATCTTGTTCATGTATATTACTTTCAAATTGAAGGAGAAGCCCTGTGTATGTGCTCCTGGAATTCTCTAGGCATCCCAAACCAGTGCTCGGATACCATACTCCAGTGACCGGCCCATAAAGAGTAGGGGCTCAATACTTAATTGATTGATGGTTCTGAATGCCAGCCAGTCAGCTCTGGGAAGGTGGGCTTATCTTCCCAGTGAAATAAAACTGAGTCATTGAAGGCCATGATAAAGATTTTGGCTTTCATCCTAAGAGTAATGGGAAGCTATGCAGAGTTTTAAGCAGCCAAGTGACAAGCCCAGACTTAAATTTTTAAAATAATTTCTCTAGATGTTTGTGGAGCAGTTCAGTATAACCAAGTTTTAGAGCATAGAAATCAATACATGTTTTTAAAGTTTACCCAAGGGTTATAATCTAAGAACTGATACCCTGGATAGTCTCTAACCAGCCTCTTAAGTTATTTCTCGTGACTGAAATTTTAAAAAATGCTAAGAAGCATAAAGTTTGAGTTTACCTTTTTCTATTTTTGGGGGGTGGGGTTGGGAAGAACCTGAAATGTGAGTATTTTGCATTTCTGATGAGACATTTTATTTTATAATGAAAAATTGAAGAAATGTAGATGTCAAGGATTAGGGAAATGAATATATAAAGCTATTTTTATGACAAGTCTGTATATTATGCCTACATGAAAATGGGTATGTTAAATTTGTTAATTTTTTAATTTAAAATGCAATAACATGTTTAAAATTATGAAAACGATCATGTATTCCCTTAACAAAATACACAAAAATAGAGATGAAACTTGGTATGCTTTATTATCCACCAAATTCCGTTGCTTAACAGTTGTTTAAAAGTCTTGCTGAGTAAAATGAGAAAATAAACCTAATATTACTTCAGTAATCATCGTAAATCTGAGTTTAAAAAGCATTGAGATGCTGCTAAGGCAGCAACATTTTCAAGAGATTAAAAACTTTCATATGAAAATGTACTCTGATATATTTCTTCTTCTCAAACATTTGTGGAAGTTGAGAAAATTTTAAACATGTTTTAAAGAAAGGAATTGACAGCTCATGAATTAAATACAGCCTTTAGCTCCTGCTTCAAGCTGCTGTTTGTTGATAGCAGGTTGCAACAAGGTTAATAATGATTTGTTTGATGGATTTCCCCAAATTTTTACAGCATTTTATGCTTCTTGTATGCAACTTGCTAAGTCATAGCACTCATAAACCTCATTAAAATAAGCATTTAAGCATGTGTATATAAAACAAATACTGGTGGAAAAAGGAAGAGATTTCTCAGAAAGAGTCCCCTGAAGGTAAAGTGCACCCTGGGCAGTAAGTGAAGTGTCAAGTTGCTCTGTTTTTATAAATAGTGTCGATTCTGAATTCTGGGCTGAAAAACTGGTAAATGACAGCTCTCTCTATATTTCCTGAGGCCATCTACTGTTTTTGAGCATAAATCATAAATGTACCTTTGAACTAAGACAGTCTCGCTGGACCTATCCTTTTGCGACTCTGACTTCCAGTCTCAATGGAATATTGAAGAGGAGACTCGGTAGAATAAACAGTGGAATCCTTGTCCGGGAGTGACTGCCTGGCAATTGTTTCATGGAAAACAGGGAGGGGTGGGGGACAACAACCCTGCTCTGTTCACTGGCTCTTTAATTTAGATTACCAATGATAAAGCCGGGGCTACGGCTAAAGAAAGGTAGGATGCATACGCAGAAACATTAGTGCTAATATGCTGCAGAAAAGCCAAGATAAATCAGTCCAGCTCTCACACATCACTAAGGGAGAAGCTGATTGCAACTTGACCATGTGCCTGAGTAGTCCCATCAGTGAGAAGAGGAGAACATGGATTTAAAAAAAAACTAGAATGTACCCCTAGGGCTCCTGCCGTGGTGGACCTGGGAGAAGTGTCTGGTGTAAGTTTCAGCTTGTTTTATCCATGTATTTAGCAGTGTGTTCACATATACAGGGAGCTTGTTTCTCTTCGCTGTGTTTTCATGGAAGCCTCAAGCATGTTTATTTACAGTAGTAGACTTCATTTTCTATAAATGTAGTATCAACCTAATAAAGTTCTTAACAGAGAACAGTTTAACCCAGTGTTTATCTAGAAGAGAAATGTAAAAAAAGTAATGGTTGTCATAACTGTCTGCAGGAAGCCTGTGGGTGAGTTTTGTTTATTTGGTTTTTTTTTTTTTTTTTTTTTTTTTACGGGGAAGTGAAGGGTTAGAAGAGTAGATCTGAAATGAAAAATTCAGTTATTTGGCAATTTTTTTTTTTTTTTTTTGAATGTATTTGTCACCCAGCATTTCACTCCTCCTGTGGTCTTTTGTTTTGAAAAACTATGTTTAAATATATAAAGCCAGCCTGCTAGAAATGGATTATATTTTATGACTGGGATGTTTGTATTGTTTCATATCTGTTATTAGACAAAATAGTCATAAAGGGTGTTTTCTATGGACCTTTTTATATTCCAAAATTAAGTACAGATGGTAATTTTCAGCAGTTTTAAAAATTTGTCAATTATTTAATTTAGCATCACTTAAGCATCTGCACAAGGAGAAAGCTGAGATGGTACAGAAACTGAATGAGCATTGATTGCTAGTCTGAATTGCATCTTTAAAGTTTTTGCCTCAAATCTCTGATTTCACAGTTTATTTTTACCAAATTAGATTATCATATTTCATTATCGAGACTATGAATGGGTGGAACTCTCTGAGATATCCTACATTTCCCGTTAGAACAGGGTTTAAAGCGCCTGCTGATTGTTGCTCTGAGGGAAATTCTCATGCCGGCTCACCGAGAAGATTGCTTAAATAATGCATAGGCAAGAGCGAGGCAAGATGGAATTTATGGCCCAGACAGTGTGATCAGGCTTTTGTTCAGAGGAGACACTACTTAAGTGTGAGCATACAGCATACACTGAGGCTCAGGGGAAGGGTGTAACTGAATGAAATTAGTGACCACATGATGCTGTCCACATGCTATTTCAAAACAAGCCTTAAAACAGTCCATTGATCCTGTAGTGTGGTTGCAGGGAGGGAAAAGGGGGGATCTTGAAGTGCCAGTCGCAAATAGAATCCCCTGACCGAAAATTCCATGGGGCAGGCACAGGAAGTGAATGCTATACCAGGAGATGGTGTCCCTGGAGAGCCTAGGTGTTTGACTGATGAAATGTGGTATGGCAGTCTTGTTAGGAAAGAATATACCTTGACCAAACTACAGCGTTCTATATGCTATGTCTTCCATCTTGTCCTAATTAGAGGAATATGTCTGCTGAATCTTAATCTGTTTAATTGTTGATAGAGCAGGCATGTGATTTGCTATAAATACACATGAGCATTCATTTCTGAAATAATGGCTGTTGCCAAATATATTAGACCGACAGGAGTGCTGGACTAGGGAAGCTGTGCTGAATAGTTGAGTTTTGGAGGTAATGGACCAGTTGAGAATCACTGCACAGCTGGGCCAGCAGCTGCACCCAGTGCTCTGTCAAGTTTGGCCTCTAATTTCCTTGAACTTGTCCTTGTTTGCCAAAATGATGCACGTAGCAAGAACTTGCTTTAAATGAGCCCACTGCCAGCAAAAAAGACCCTTTTCAAAGAGTCTTTGTCGAAGTGTGTTGTCAATAGCAGCAATGGCCAAATGAGGTATTGATTAGGCGATGGGAAGTTTGAATAATCACAAAAATAAAAACCAAAGACAAAGTGATAGAATGAGGTAAGCTGGCAGGAGATCAGAGTACATTAAAAGGCAGCATTGGGTCATCACTGTCCTAACTAAAGGACATATGGAAAAATCCCATAATAATATCCAGCAATAATTATCTTGTAGTTAGGAAAAAATAAATCGGCCCCTGCAGCTTGGAAGGCAGCCCAGTAATCTCAATGTCTTTTTTCTTAACAGTGTATTGTTCTGATATTCTTTGGGACTGGGTCAGAAGGAAGTGTCAGAGAGAGCATTTTATATTAAGAAGCATCCTATGACTAAACAGTATAATTAGTGGCAAACCAAGCAGAGACAGCAGCAAGGGCTCACCTTCCATTCTCTGGTCTCAACTTCAGCAAGTGTTTATTTAGCATTTGCTGTGTATCTAGCATGTTCTAGATACATGCTCTACCCAACTAGATTAAAAACTCTTTGAGAGCAGACACTTGGATTTATATGTTTCTCTTATAAATCCCATCTCTTGAAAACTATTGCCCTTGATATGATAACGGCAAGTCTGTCTAGTTCCTTAACTTTAAAGGTATTAAATATTAAACCCTTGTTATGCAGATGCTAATTTTTCTGTTGCAATACAGATCACCCTCCCTCTTCAGATTTGAGGGCTAGTGACTTGAACACTTGCAAGTTAGGTGGTTTGGGACAAAATACCTAACCTCTTGGGAGAGGCAGTTTCCTCCTTTGTGAAATGAAGAAAGTAACATTCATCATACAAGAATTAAGAGAAGAGACGTACCTGGGTGTTAGGAGGTGCTCTCCTGCCCTCACAGGAATTAGCAGTATCATTTGCCCCATGGACTGAGCATGCAGTGGAGCACAGGGGAGGTGGGGGACTGAGTAGGATGGCAGGAAAGCTGGCTAGGAGGGTGGAACAGTACCTTTGATAAGAATATGACCTGAGACAAGATGGTGCCCGTGGGAATGAGGGGGAAAGGATGAATCTGAAATATGTTTCAAAGGGGAACGTGACAGAATATGGCAGCAGATTGTATTAAAATGGGGTGACAAAGAAGAAAGAATCATAGTGAGGAGTGAAAAAATGATGGGTTTATGATTATGGCAAAGTCTGATGTGTGTGTGTGTGTGTGTTCTGTAAAAATCAAAAGCTAAAACAACACAATCTTTCAGGGACTTATAAACTAAGAAAAGTAAGAGAGAAGAGGAAATTGGAGTGTTCTAGTTAACTTATGTAAAGGGAAAGGGAAAAATCAATAATAAACCAATAATACAGGGCTATTGCTGACAATAGAATGAGAATTCAAAGGAATTGCTTAAAATGGCAAATCTATGTTTGGAATTCTTCCCAGACAAGACCCATAGTCATCAAATAATAAGGCTCTTCTGCAATCTTGGAACTTATTTAAGTTTTCCTGAGTTAAAAAATGCCACTGAGGGGATACAAATAGTGTCAGGGTTGGGAAGCAAAAAGAGCATGAGGAATGGAAATTCTCAAAATAGCTCGGTTTTAAAGAGGAAATGGGAGCCAAAAGATGGCTAGTCGACCTTTCAGAACGTAACCATTCATTATGATTTGTCAGAAAGGTTGGCAACTGTTATTCCCTAAATAACTTATTGTGATTTTTAAGGAAATTCAAGCAAGAATCAAAATTATACCAAACCCCCAACTGGCAAAAAGGTTTTCTTCCACATATTCACTTACAAGCCCTTTATAGAAGCAATGTTGTAAACATATTTAGGCTACTTTTCAGTAGTCTACCCAACCCACCCTAGGGTCAAAGTCACATACAATTGCAATAAAAAATTAATAGCAAAACCACTTTTCTTGTTAATAATTAAAGCATATATAAGCAATACTAAGCAATAACTATATATTACAGTAAGCAATAATTAAAACATAATAGAAGCTGTAATCACCAGGATAGAAAATATTTTGAATGCTAGTACTCAGGCTTAACTACAAGATGATATGGGCTGTGACTATTTTAAAATTTGTGTCCACCTTCACTGACTTTGAGACATTGACTTCTTTAATTATGAAAAGTAGGATTTCCTTGTCCTTATTTCAGGCGTATCGTGGGTTCTACCTTTACCCATATCAGCCATGATTTGGGTTGTTTTCACAAACTGAAAAAGGAAAGAGAACGAGGATGAGATTAAAAGGCGGGTAGTGAGAGAGATACCTGAGGTAGCTAGGGCAAAAGTTAAAAGAGAGGAGAAGCAGCAGGTTTGAAGTATGAGTGAGAAGGAGGTCGAAGGGCAATGAAGAGAGCGCTGGACTTTGAATGAGGAACACAAAAAGGTGTGCATGTTGCTCTTGAGGGGAAAGAACACTGGGCTTCATGGCTCCCTGGATGAGCCACCAGGGGGTGCTTCAGCCTCAGAGAAGTTATCTCTTGAGTCTGGGATCCAGCGCTTGACTGGGTAGACGTGAGGAATCTCCAGTGTACGTCCCCCGATTTAGGTCCCCCTTGTCTTCACTTCCTTCCCTGTTCAGTTTGGATACCCTGGCCTATCATTTTAATCACCCTCTTGTCCATATTATCGGTTCTCCCAATCATTCATTCAACAAAGAGTTATTGGCCTGGCACATCGGCTCACGCCTGTAATCCCTGCACTTTGGGAGGCCGAGGTGGGTGGATCACTTGAGGCTATTAGGAGTTCGAGATTAGCCTGGCCAGCATGGCAAAACCCCGTCTCTACAAAAAATGCCAAAAATTAGCCAGGCATGGTGGCACGTGACTGTAGTCCCAGCTACTCAGGAAGTTGAGGCAGGAGAATTGCTTGAACCTGGGAGGCAGAGGTTTCAGTGAGCCGAGATCGTGCCACCGTACTCCAGACTGGGCAATGGAGCAGGACTCTGTCTCAAAAACAAACAAAACGAAAACAAAATCTGAAAGATTTGTGGAGTGACTCCTGTGCATCGGACATTGTCGTGTTGGATTCTTGGAAATGAATGAAGCAGATCTGTGCCTGCCCTTGTCACCTCGCAGGTCCAATACCAACCCTTCCTCAGTCCAGTTGTAGACTTTCTCTTGCCTCCAGCCAGGCTGCTGAGCACTGCCAGAGAAAACCACACCACTGTCCAGATGGCTTCTGTGGCACATCCATCACCGCCAACCTCACTGGACCCCTCGGCACAACTGCGCCATCCTTACATATTCTCCTAATGCATTTCTACCATTCTCCCCAACATGTATTTGAAGATTTCTACTCTCCTCAAATCCTTGACCAAACCACCTCCTTGGTCACTTTTTGCAAACAGCCTCACCTCTTACCATGCAAGATTTCAGCTTCCTGCCAACAAATCTGCATAACCCAAATAAAACCAACTGCCCTGTGGACAATTCAACACAGTGAAATCAAGTCCAACTCCAGGAAGCCTTGGAAGGCTAAGGAGGTCTTTACTGAAAGTTTCTTGAGGAGTCAGCCAAGACCAAAAAGGGCACTAATCTTAAAATGTATAGCTAGATTTCCTAAAAATTGTTTTTACATGTCTTTCTCCCCAAAGTCTGGCTCCTCCTCATGTCCGTTTGTTTCTTCTCGCCCTCTGCCCTCTTCCTCTGTTTCTTCACCAGCTGCCACATTCATCCACCTTGCCTTCTTACTCTGGCCTGCCTTCTCTTATTCCTGCATGGGTAGAGCACACTAGTGTGTCTTGATGTTGGCCATTCCCCCCACCACCCATTCCTCTTACCTCCATCAGGACAAGTCATAGATGGTTGACTAAGCAGATTATTCTCCTTTTGAGTGAAGTGGGGAGGCATTGCAAATACTGGCAATTATATATACATATATATAAAAATATATAATCTATTATATATATACATATATATATATATGTCAATTTGTACGAATTCATTTCTAGTCCCTCAGGTTAAGATAGAAGAGGTTTTTCCTCCCGTGACCCTTTCACCTGTGTCCTGGACCCCATTAACTCTCATCCTCTTAGGATGCTTACTTTATGCATAATTTCCTCCATTTCTTGTATCTTTCACCTTTTTATCCCTAGCGGATCCTTCTCATCTGAATGTACAGGGGCTCCAACCATTCCAATTTAAAAGAGAACAAGGCAAAACAAAACCTTCATCTTCCCCTTGTACCCCTTTATCTACTCTATCTCCCCTTTTATAGCCAACCTTTGTAATGAAATTGTCTATTTGTTGTATCCATTTCTTCCCTTCCCAGACACTCCTCAATCCACTGTGATTAAAATTCTACCCCAGCTACTCCACAGAAACATCGCTAGCTGAAGTCATTCCCTGCCTGCTTGTTCCGAATGTGAAAGAGAGCCTCAGTCCTTAATTTTTCTATAGCATTGGACATTGTAGATTCCTTTCCCTTCTTGAAATATCATTTTCTTGCAGCTTTTTAGTGCTCTCCTATTCCTTAGTCTCTGTAGGCTTATCTTTCTTTATACACTATTAAAATCTAAGTGGTATTCAGGGGCACTCTTCTGACTTTGGGAGAAATGGGGAGATGCCATTCATTGCTGTGGCTTCCATTAATACATACATACTATTGACTCCCATACTTAGATCACCCCGGGCCTGACTTTGGGAGGCAGGATACAGATCCCTTCTATGTGGAGAGCAGAACTCTAAACTCAACTTGGATGTTAACCCCAGAATGGTGCAGTCTGAGGGTGGGCCTGTTTTTCTCATCCACACCAATAATTTGCTGAATTACCCTTCTGTTACAAAAAACCTCTCTCAAACATGTTCCATCACTACCACCACCAGTTTTGTTGTATTGATCTCCTTTGGGGCTGAAATACAGACTTTCTTCTTACATTCTTCCATAGTCTACTGTTTATAGTATAAACTTCGTAGAATTTGTCCCTCTAATTAAGCCAAAATTTTGGAATGCAAAAGTCTTTTCTATTCTATCTCAAAACTGCTTTTTTTTTTTTTTTTTTTTTTTAGACAGAGTCTTGCTCTGTCACCCAGGCTGCCAGGTTGCCAGGCTGGAGTGCAGTGGCGCGATCTTGGCTCACTGCAACCTCTGCTTTGCTTCCTGGGTTTGAGTGATTCTTGTGTCTCAGTCTCCCTGGTAGCTGGGATTACAGGCGCCTGCCACCACACCCAGCTAATCCTTTTTATTTTTAGTAGAGATGGGGTTTCACCATGTTGGCCAGGCTGATCTTGAACTCCTGACCTCAGGTGATCCACCCACCTTGGCCTCCCAAAGTGCTGGGATTACAGGTGTGATTCACCGCGCCCAGTCGAAAACTGCTTATTAAAAATAAAAAAACCTTTGACTGTCTGTATTTTGGATAAATAAATCTATTTAGACACGCAATTGGCTTCTTTGTTTCCTTCAATTCTTTTACTGTCCTTGGGGTAACTGAATGATCTCACAGGGGCAATGAGATACAAACTTTTAAATATTTTAACCTACAAAGGAATGGAAAAGGGAATTGAGTTGGTGAGAGGAATCATTCAAGAGAAGAGACTCTTGACCCTTGAACATGAAGGTCCAAGAGAATACCCCTTTGCTTATCTGAGCAGATTCCTTATCATCTAAAATGTACCTATCTCACTTTGAAACTGGAAATGATTGGAAGACTCCATCTCATTTTTCAACACTTCATGAGTAAATGGATTTATGATTGGGGATATGGCTGTTTGTTGGACATTCATAATTAAAATGTGAAAGAAAGAACTAAATCCATTGGCCTTGTCCAATTTCATCCTGATTTAATAGGCACAAACTAATGTCCATCCAGGTCAACCTATATAGGTAAAGGAGGTAATGTTTAAGAAACTATTTTGAACCTTCGAGCCCTAACTACATTTTGGAAAAGTTTCATGTGACAGGGAAGTCTGATGATTTGGGTCAGGAAAATAAGCTTTTATATTACCTATTTAACTTCTTTAAAGCCACTTTTTGTAGAAGAACATGGAATATATTTGCATTTCCCAGAGATGAAGAAAGTAAAACATTTCATAAATTCAAATCATGTCATAGTTAAATTAACCCAAAATTTAACTGTTAATCAATGACAGAGAAATGGAAGAAGGTGTGACATGCTTCAGTTGCTGGACTCTTACCATCCAGGCATGCAATTGCATTTTGAAAAGATTGGAATCACATGAAGAGATTATTGGACCACCTAACGAAACAGACATCCCAGTAATCAATCTCAGAAATAATAAAAGCATGAATTAAGTGTTTTTGATCAATATTCACCCAACTCATATCCTTAATGATAATACTTAACTGAAAGAAAGACCTTTGCTTCAAGGTTCATTTGAAATTCACAGAGAACTCTAAATTTGTTTTGACATCCTAATGCTTCTGGAAAGTATAAGTCCTGTATTTCATTTTGTAGAATTAGAGCAGACTGCATAACTTGCTCTTACATAGCACAGACAGTCTCTATTTTTTCATTCTATGTTTTAATAAGAGAAAATGTAATGGGGAAGGGAGACAGAGGGGAAGGAATCTTTGGATTGGGGAGTGGGAGGAAAGAGCCATGTGTACAGTTCTCTCCTGTGAATTGTGCCTGTGCCCTCTTTAAAGGTATGCCTCTTGCAGGTAAATTCAAACAATGGAAGAAGCTATCTGTCTGAACCTGACTTGTTAATTCAGAGGACAGAATCATAGTTCTAGCTTCATCTTAATTAAGTGAGTTTCTACAGTTTTTCTTCTTCTAAAAGGGGAACATATGTGTTAGTCCATTTGCATTACTGTGAAAGAATACCTGAGACTGGGTAATATGTAAAGATATGAGGTTTATTTGGGCTCACAGTTCTACAGCCTGTACAGAAAGCATGTTGCTGGCATCTGCTCCTGGTGAGGCCCTCAGGAAGCTTCCAATCATAGTGGAAGATGAAGGGGGAGCAGGCATGTCACATGATGAGAGCTGCAGCAAGAGAGAGAAGGCTGGTCTCAAATTCCTGGGCTCAAGCCATCCTCCTGCCTTGGCCTCCCAAAGTGGGCCTGGCTTCTGGTAGGTTCTCAATAAGTGTTTGTAGTTTTCGTATCTGGAGCCAATTAGAATTTGATCTGAAAACAACGTTCATATTAAAGAACAAAACTGAATTTTCCCCCATTCTAAGTGAATCTCTAGAATGATTCATTTCCATATCTGTAAAATGTGAAGACTAACCCTTAGTTATTAGGGGACCTCAATGAGATAACACAGGAAAGTCCTTCATAAACAATCCAGCTCTATTAAAATAGAAAGTTTATCATGAAAAAAACCAAACCAGAGCCCTTGATAAATTCTTAGTTACTGTGTTATTGTTTAATAGCAGACATTTGAGTTTTTTAAAAAATTAATATATGCTTTTTAAGGAATAATTTTGAACATCTGAAGTTAAAATATTGAAAAATCTCTTTGCTAAAAGTTCTTTCCCTGTGGGTAATTTTATGCCTGATTATATTAGAAAGCACAGGAAGTCCAACATCTTGCATAGAGTTAATGGTAAATTTTGTGTCTTGGGAACCATAGATAGAAAATTGGTTTCTGATATTTAGATGTTTCACCCATGTAGCTGTGTATGGGATATGGGCTGGGGGTGTTTGTCAGCCCAGACTCTGAGCCATCCACCCCCTCACTGCATTTTGATGATTTTTATTATGCACAACTGTACAGAATTGCTGATATTTCACCCTACTTTTGACCTACAAAAATGGTGATTTCATATGTTCAGCCTTAATATATTTCTGTTATTGAATGTGTGTTTATCTGCTCTGTCTGATATAGACATTTGGAGGGCAGGGAATTGTATATAATATCTAAAAGGAAGTCCAGAAATCTGAGCTCAGACAATGTAAAATATAAAGTGTAGAGGTAAAGTGTCTTTTCATGTGGGCTGCAGTTACTATTATTGACATCCTTCATGGAGACAAATGCACTGGAAATCATAGGTGCTTAATAGCTGGTAATGTCCTATGGGTGAACTCCACTCCTGGGGAGTGTGCAGTTCAAACTAGGAGCAATCTGGTAACCTGGGTATGCGGCAGCACCCCTGACTCATCTCCTTATTCCTGAGTTCTGCTGCCTTCCTATTAACTCACTTCCCTCTGCTGTTACCACTCTGTGAGTACTGTTGCTTTCACCTGCAGCTTACCCAATTAGGGGGATATAGGGTGTCCCTGTTGCACTACTTTTTAAGCCTCTTTTATTGTAACCCATAGTAGGAATACATTTCACATCATGACCCAGTACACTATACTGTATTACATATATATGCATATGATCAATCAATCACTCAATCAATCTAATTCTGTTCTGTTCTCTTCCATTCTATCTATGATATATATCTTGGTAGGCCAGTTCCCAGTTCTGAGAAGCTGTCCATCATGTCTTTTTTGAATGAGGACCCAGCTAAACTTGTGGAGACCTTTATGCTTCATGAGAGAGGGAAAAAATGCTAGCTCAATCTTTAAGCTTTTTATCCCTCTTAAGTAGCTGTGGCCTGTGTCAATTTATATCAGGATTTGTTTTCCTATTCCTGGTTTTGAGAAGCCACAGCCTTGCAGATAAGCCCCAGACTGGGGCTATGGCTTCAGTAACAAAGTTCTGGAACCCATGGAATTAATTATAGGTGGTAATGGCTTCAGTCACGGTGGGATGTTTCAGTTTGACCATGACTATCACCAGAAATATGCTGCTGTGTGCATGGATATAGCCAGGTGAGATTATTTATCTTTATGCTGTTTCCTACTTCAGATATGACTTTATAATTTCTCCTACCTATAAATTGAGATTTAAATTTATTAAAATTCCTATGCAGAGCCATATAACTAAATACAGACTATGAATTTTGCTAGGAGAAGCAGTAGCTTGGGAATACTTTGGTTTTGATTAAAACTTTTGAAATGTTGTGAAAAGAGGTATAGCACCTTTAATTCAATTCTAAATTTTGGTATAAAACTTGTATATTTATTTCTATTAGAATTAAGAAAAATAAACACCACTTGCCTGCCTTAAGTCTCAGATAGTCTGTTTAAATGTGGCTTTTCCAGTGGTCCACTACTTTTAATTCAGAGACCTATATTTTTCTAGGGGAAAAAAAAGGGCAGTTTCTTCTCCCCATAGGATTGTTCCATCATTATCAAAGTAGACTGTGTCATATCTGAAATCCTGCTAATCAGACAGGAACTAGAAGCACGGGGCTTTCTTGTTCGGGTGAATTCAGAATGGATTTAGTGTGTTGCTCAAAGGGAAAACTTTTGAATTAACTTGCCTTAGACTTGCACTGATTTTTGAGGTGTGGAGGCCCTCGGCAGAGTGTTTTGATTGGTGTCGGCCTGCTTTCTGCAGTGAGAAAGCTGACTCAAGGGATATGTAACAATCATCGGAGATTTCCTTTCAAGAACTCACAGAAATGCCTCACAGAGCCCAGGGTTAGAGGGAGGGTAGTGGAGGGCAAGGCACAAAATCTGGATGATTTATCTCAGCCTCTGACACATTTTATATCCTTGAGTAAATCACTTAACCTCTCTTTGACAGGGCCTTCAATTGTACAATGGAAATAAGGTTCCCATTTCATAGACCTCACTAAAAGGGATATTATCTATTTTGACCAAAAAAAGCAGACTTTTTTTTTTTTTTTTGCACTGAAAGTAATTCTGAAAGAGTTACAACAGTATTTTGAGATGACGGCATTATCAAAATAAGCAAATGACTAGCCAAAGGAAGCATATATTAAATTAGGGTCAATCCTTCAGATTAAAAAAAATGCATTGAGAAGCTGCTATTTTCAAGACACTTTCCAATTCACTTTTAATCCTCCCAGTAGTTCTGGGTGGCAGTTAGTTATTTTCCTATTTCTAACTTTATGAATAACAAAACTGAGGCTCAGAGAAGTTAACCAACTTGCTTGGAGTCACACAGCAAAGAAGTAGCTGTGCCCAGCTTCTAGTCTGATGCTAGTTCCAGCATCCTTTCCATGATGCATCATCTGCCTTTGATGTGGGATTAAGAGATAATAGTATATCTCAAAACAAACCCACTTTCTGAGAAAACTGAATAGTTGAAATACCTATATTTAGTTTCTAAATCATACTTCAGTTTCCAAATTTGCTTTATTCTCTGGAGCTATTTTTCTTTAAGGTGTATATTGTATTGTTTCAACATTGTTGTTTCTATCAAATGCATTTGTTAGTTGTTAATGGTTCTTTACCAGTTCTTTTAGCACTAGTTAACAAAACTCTTCAGAGGCTTATTTGTGACATACTATTATTCCTTTTTAAAATATATGACTGACTCTTGGTGAATAATCTTTGCAGCATTGTTATGCCTATTTTCATAATTTGCAACTTTTAGGATAAGGCATTCTTCAGTCCAACGGGGTAGTCTGTTAGTTGCCAAGCCCAGGCTAGTTAGATGTTGTGTTTTTGAAATCTCATCTGAGAGGATGAAAAGTTGAATAGTGACATGGTTTGGCCCTGTGTCCCCACCCAAATCTCACGTTGAATTGTAATCCCTACTTGTTGGGGGAAGGGCCTAGTGGGAGGTGATTGGATCATGGGGGCGGATTTCTCCCTTGCTGTTCTCATGATGTTGAGTGAGTTCTCATGAGATCTGATGGTTTAAAAGTGTGTGGCACGTCCTCCCTCGCTCCCTCTCTCTCTTTCCTGCTCCACCATGGGAAGACGTGCCTGCTTCCCCTTCACCTTTCTCCTTGATTGTAAGTTTCCCAAGGCCTCCTAGGCATGTTTCCTGTACAGCCTATGGAACTGTAAGTCTATTAAACTTATTTTCTTCATAAATTACCCAGTCTCAGATAGTTCTTTGTAGCAGTGAGAGAATGGACTAATACCAACAGATTCCTGTTTTTCCTTCCAGCTTCACAAGCAGTAGTGGTGTTACAAATCCCCTCTCACTTCAGGCTTTCTATGTCTATGAACAGTTCAGACTGACTGGAACTATTTATTGAATACCCCTTACTTGGGTGCATTAGTCAAATGTGATTGATTGCTATAACATACCACCAGCTTAGGAGAAGGAATTAGACTCCTTAATTGAAGATGCAACTTTGGAGGACAGGGTGTAAATCATTGAATACAAAGTCCAATAATTTTCTCACAGTGAATACAATGTGTCTATGATTGCATTCTCAATACAGCCAGACAAAGCAGAGATGGCTGATATTCAAGACTACGCATTGGGAGACTCCTAAGAACCTTTCTCAAGATTCATCCAGTTTTACATCTTGTCTGGAAATGTTCTCATGTTTCTCAGGGAACCTTGTTCAAAGCGATGCTACTATGTATATGTATACATGTACAGTTAGAAAGTTAATTTATTACAGAATGCTTTGAAAGCCAACACATTTTAACTGTTATCCATATTACAACCTTGGCATAGTCTTTTTTTTTTTTTTTTTTTTAAATTTATTTATTATTATTAAACTTTAAGTTGTAGGGTACATGTGCACAACGTGCAGGTTTGCTACATATGTATACTTGTGCCATGTTGGTGTGCTGCACCCATCAACTCGTCATTTACATCAGGTATAACTCCCAATGCAATCCCTCCCCCCTCCCCCCTCCCCATGATAGGCCCCGGTGTGTGATGTTCCCCTTCCCGAGTCCAAGTGATCTCATTGTTCAGTTCCCGCCTATGAGTGAGAACATGCGGTGTTTGGTTTTCTGTTCTTGTGATAGTTTGCTAAGAATGATGGTTTCCAGCTGCATCCATGTCCCTACAAAGGACACAAACTCATCCTTTTTTATGGCTGCATAGTATTCCATGGTGTATATGTGCCACATTTTCTTAATCCAATCTGTCACTGATGGACATTTGGGTTGATTCCAAGTCTTTGCTATTGTGAATAGTGCTGCAATAAACATACGTGTGCATGTGTCTTTATAGCAGCATGATTTATAATCCTTTGGGTATATACCCAGTAATGGGATGGCTGGGTCATATGGTACATCTAGTTCTAGATCCTTGAGGAATCGCCATACTGTTTTCCATAATGGTTGAACTAGTTTACAATCCCACCAACAGTGTAAAAGTGTTCCTATTTCTCCACATCCTCTCCAGCACCTGTTGTTTCCTGACTTTTGAATGATCGCCATTCTAACTGGTGTGAGATGGTATCTCATTGTGGTTTTGATTTGCATTTCTCTGATGGCCAGTGATGATGAGCATTTTTTCGTGTGTCTGTTGGCTGTATGAATGTCTTCTTTTGAGAAATGTCTGTTCATATCCTTTGCCCACTTTTTGATGGGGTTGTTTGTTTTTTTCTTGTAAATTTGTTTGAGTTCTTTGTAGGTTCTGGATATTAGCCCTTTGTCAGATGAGTAGATTGCAAAAATGTTCTCCCATTCTGTAGGTTGCCTGTTCACTCTGATGGTAGTTTCTTTTGCTGTGCAGAAGCTCTTTAGTTTAATGAGATCCCATTTGTCAATTTTGGCTTTTGCTGCCGTTGCTTTAGGTGTTTTAGACATGAAGTCTTTGCCCATGCCTATGTCCTGAATGGTACTACCTAGGTTTTCCTCTAGGATTTTTATGGTATTAGGTCTAACATTTAAGTCTCTAATCCATCTTGAATTAATTTTCGTATAAGGAGTAAGGAAAGGATCCAGTTTCAGCTTTCTACTTATGGCTAGCCAATTTTCCCAGCACCATTTATTAAATAGGGAATCCTTTCCCCATTTCTTGTTTCTCTCATGTTTGTCAAAGATCAGATGGCTGTAGATGTGTGGTATTATTTCTGAGGACTCTGTTCTGTTCCATTGGTCTATATCTCTGTTTTGGTACCAGTACCATGCTGTTTTGGTTACTGTAGCCTTGTAGTATAGTTTGAAGTCAGGTAGCGTGACCTTGGCATAGTCTTTAGACTGTGTATCTTACAGAGGATACAAGAGCAACTCCAGGTCTTTCCTCCTTGGTCCTTCAGCTGCTACTCTCTTTCCTAGTTCAACAATAACTCATAATCATTTAGCACAAACTACAGATATGTACAAATGCAATGACTGAGATATAGAGTTCCTTGTTATTGCCGTTGACTTTAAAGAAATGAGTTTATCAGGATATAGGCATGGACAAAAACTTCATGACTAAAACACCAAAAGCAATGGCAACAAAAGCCAGAACTGATAAATGGGTTCTAATTAAACTAAAGAGCTTCTGCATACCAAAAGAAACATCATCAGAGTGAACAGACAACCTACAGAACAGGAGAAAATTTTTGCAATCTATCCATCTGATAAAGGGCTAATATCCAGAATCTACAAAGACCTTAAACAAATTTACAAGAAGAAAACAAACAACCTCATCAAAAAGTGGGCAAAGGATATGAACAGACACTTCTCAAAAGAAGACATTTATGTGGCCAAGAAACATATGAAAAAAAACTCATCACCACTGGTCATTAGAGAAATGCAAATCAAAACCACAATGAAATACCATCTCATGCCAGTTAGAATGGTGATCCTTAAAAAGTCAGGAAACAACAGATGCTGGAGAGGTTGTGTAGAAATAGGAACACTTTTACACTGTTGGTGGGAGTGTAAATTAGTTCAACCGTTGTGGAAGACAGAGTGGTGATTCCTCAAGGATTTAGAACCAGAAATACCATTTGACCCAGCAATCCCATTACTGGGTATATACCCAAAGGATTATAAATCATTCTACTATAAAGACATGTGCACATGTATGTTTATTGCAGCACTGTTCACAATAGCAAAGACTTGGAAACAACCCAAATGCCCATCAATGATAGACTGGATAAAGAAAAGGTGGCACATATACACCATGGAATACTATGCAGCCATAAAAAAGGATGAGTTCGTGTCCTTTGCAGGGACATGGTTGAAGCTGGAAACCATCATTCTCAGCAAACTAACACAGGAACAGAAAACCAAGCACCACATGTTCTCACTCATAAGTGGGAGTTGAACAATGAGAACACATGGACACAGGGAGGGGAACATCACACACTGGGGCCTGTCAGAAGGTGGGGAGCTAGGGGAGGGATAGCATTAGGAGAAATACCTAATGTAGATGATGGGTTGATGGGTGCAGCAAATCACGATGCATACAAACCACCATGGCACATGTATACCTGTGTAACAAACTGTAAGTTCTGCACATGTATCTCAGAACTTAAAGTAGATGAAAAGAAAAGAAAAGAAAAGAAAAAAGAAAAGAAATGAGTTTAAAGTCCAGTTCAAAACCTGGATGATGAGTTGTTCCCTGCTGGAACTAAACCTTGCTTTTCTCACCTTGCTGGGCTGCGGCACCAGCCGGAACCCAAATCCTTCACACACCCTAGACCAGCCTCTCAGATGAAAGACCTCTTCCTTCTGCCCTTGCTGCCTGTATTCTGGAAAGCACCCAGCCAAGTGCTGGCCTGAAGGTCTTTCTTCATTGCTACCCTAAGGCCCCTGGAGAGCATTATGGATGAGGGACCTTCTGTCTTCTCCATGGCTTCAGAAAGCAGTGAATCTCCTAACTATTGGAAAGATGCCGCTGTATAATTTCAAACATACTGGAAGTCTACAGTATGAATAGATGCTCAGTATGTTTTGTTCTTTCACCCTAAGATGATTGCTAAGAATAGAGGCAAATAAACTCTAAGAAACTTTGTCTGTGACCCCTCCATGACTCAGCCAGCATTACTAATTTGCTGTGGGAGTCAGGCTTTGAATCTGTTAGAACAAATTACTTAAGTTGTGCTCTTTGCATTAGAATCTGCACTTCAAGTGAATTAATTCTACACCCACCTGGTGTGAAAAACAGCGTAAGGTTAGAGAGGTGGTAAAGCGGAACTAGGGATGGGGGAAGTGATGCTGTGTTTATTCTTCCTCCATCATTTCTGTCTAGGTCCTTCTGACCATGTTTTCTATTGAGAAGGTTACCTCCCCTAATCATTCTCTTCTCTCTTTTTCCCACTCACCCAATTGTTGATGGACCCATTCACATTCTAACCTTGTAACTTACCTCAAAATATTCTAATGTCCATGTGAGGTTGTATCCAGAAGGATTCTCTGTGAGAGTCTTATTTCTAGGAGTCTGTTCATTTCTAGGAAGGACTATAACTACAGCTTGGGGCAGATGGCAGCTGTCCAGATTGCAGTGTGTGATTATTTCTGTAGTTATTCCTGTTAAAAAAAAAAAATCCAAGTTTGTTAAAAATTGTGGGGAAGAAAGCTAAGGAAAGGGACAGCATATTTCACCGAGAGCCATCAGTTATGAAGGCAGGTAAAGTAGACAGATGGATTTAGAAACAACACCTGGATGAGAAGTCTTATATATTACATTCCCTGCTAAAGTAAAGAACTCAAAATATTTTATCAATCGACAAGGAAAGTCCACTAGCTAGAAAAAATGGGCAACAATATGTATAGGCGATTCACAAAGAAAGAAATATATTTCTTCTTTTGGTCAATAATTATGTAAATATCACTAGTAGTCATAAAGATGTAAATGGAGACAACAATTAGATGTGCCTTTTCACTCACCAGATTGGCAGTGATGGAAGTAATAAATAAATATGCAGTAGTGGGAAAGCTGTGGGGAAACAAGTACTCTCGTACTCTGCAGGTGGGGCTGCAAATATTAATTCCATTTTGCCATTGACAGACAGTATTTATCAAAATTTTAAATGCACACACCATTTGGCCAAATACTCCCAAGTCTGGATAGCTCTCCTTTGGAAATGCTTGCACATGTTCATAAAGATATTATATAAGGGCCTGTTTTTTGTAGTATTGTTTGCTATAGCAAACTACTGGAAAAACTCTGAATGTCCATCACTAAAGGACTAGTTAAGTAAATCATAATTCATGCTTAACTTGAAATACTGTAAGCTGTTTAAAAAACCAAGAGAGATCTGTATATACTGTTATGGCAACATATCCAAGGCATACTGCTAATGCCCAAGCAGGAAGCTGCAGGGACAATATATATGACTATGGTTCCACTTATTTTAAAAATAAACCTAAAGCCATAGCTTTGTATATATACATAGATATGTACATAAATGCGCAGAGAAAGTCATGTAATACTATATACCAAACTGTTTACAGTGGAGCAAAGAGAGGAACTGGGGTGAAGTGATGAAGTGGGACTTAATTTTTTACTTTACATACTTCTGACCTTTGATATTTTATTACATTTCTATTACAATAAGAATGAATTACTTTGGGAGGCCGAGACGAGTGGATCACTTGAGTCCAGTAGTTTGATACCAACTTGGGCAACATGGCAAGACCCCGTCTCTATTAAAAAACACAAAAAATTAGCCAGGTATGGTGGTGTGCACCTGTAGTCCAAGCTACTCAGAGGCTGAGGTGGGAGAATCACTTGAACCTGGAAGGTCAAGGCTGCAGTGAGCCGTGATCATACCACTGTACTCCCGCCTGGGTGACAGAGTGTGACCCTGTCTCCAAAAAATGGTTTACTTGTATAATTTGTTAAGCATATATAAAAATAGGAAAGCTGCAACTCAGCTTTCTGGGAAAAGTTCTCTGAATTGCCTCCCAAAGAGACTGTTCAGGAAACCAAAGGTGGGTGGTACAACAAAAACTTTTCCTTTTTATTTTGGTAGTGGTTGGTCCATTTATATCATGGAGCATGACAGGCTTTTTTCCGTACACTTTTCGGGAAGCATACCTGCCTAGCCTGCAAATGAGGTGGCCAGCACACACAGCTGGCTGAGACAGTGACTTACCTGCAGACTGAAGGGGTGGGGGAATCACGTGCCCGCTTGCTGACTGGAACCAAAGAACCCATCATTAAACATAAAATGTTGCTCAAGTCCCACTGTCTACCTTGCTTCCCTGATGCCCCAGAGCTTTGGTGGACTCAGAGCTCAGCGCTCAGGGGAGTTCAGGAGGCCTAGGGCTCAGAGGTATCATTAGATTCAATAGAGCTCGCTCTCTATAAAATGTGCTTCTCTAGGCTCCTAACCAGCAGGCATAGCATTGCATCTCCCTGACACCTTCCTGAACTTCTGTAGGTGTACATTGCATAGTAATTCGTTGTTTACATGTCAGTCTTTCTCTTTATTCTGTCTTTGTTCATTTCTGTATTCCCAGCATTCAGTACAGTGCCTGACATACAGGCAATGCTCAAGAAATGACTGTCGAATAAAGGAAAAAAAGTCTAGATTTCAAAGAACTGTCTTATAAGTGAACTTTTGAAAACCTGGGCTTTCCTGTGGTCGGATGTAAGGGAAATGTATAGAAGCACAATAATTAAAAACTGGTACAATTAAAACTTAACTATATGACTAGTTAGTTCAATGTTTAGGCTTTGGAGTTAACAGCTTATGTTTAAATCCTGGCATTTCCACTTACTAGCCAGCGACTCGGCAAGTTCTTTAACCTCCTTGTGCCTCAGTTTCCTCCTCTGTAAAATGGAGATACCAAAATGAATCTACCTCACAGACTAGTTGCTAGGATTCAAGAGATAGTGAACGCAAAGCTTTAACAGCGGGAATGGCACATATATAAATTCATTTGTTGTTCACTGTTAGTGATTGTTGTCTAGAACCTTCAAGACATGTCATTCTAGTTGGTCAAGTTTTTTGAATACCCCCTTAAACACTGAGTTTTTCTTATTTAACCAACTTTGTGTGTTATCTTTTAAAAATGGATTCTATTTCCTGAAACAATATAATGAGCATCTCCATTTTAACTCAGGAACATTGTCATAAGCAGTAATTATTGTCGTGTGTGCAACAGAGAAACACTGCCCACGCTTGTGGAGGCGAGTGCCGGTGTCACACTTCCCAACTACTCTGATTTTTGAGTTCTTCTGTCTTACATTTGTTAATGGTCAACTTTCAATTCTTACTAAGCTCCATGGCCAGCTTTTAGTACTTTCTTTTTCTTTTTTCTAATATGCTGTGCTCTTGGGAATCAAACAACCAAGTATGTTATAAATTGTGTAGAAATAAGAGTGGCTTGATGAGGCTGTGACTGAGCTCTCTAAAGAATAAGGCGAACGCTTTTTGCGATTTCCACATTGGTTGAACTCTTTCCTCCGGGCGCGGTGGCTCAAGCCTGTAATCCCAGCACTTTGGGAGGCCGAGACGGGCGGATCACAAGGTCAGGAGATCGAGACCATCCTGGCTAACACGGTGAAACCCCGTCTCTACTACAAAAAAAAAAAAAAAAAAAATACAAAAAACTAGCCGGGCGAGGTGGCGGGCGCCTGTAGTCCCAGCTACTCCGGAGGCTGAGGCAGGAGAATGGCGTAAACCCGGGAGGCGGAGCTTGCAGTGAGCTGAGATCTGGCCATTGCACTCCCGCCTGGGCGACAGAGCGAGACTCCGCCTCAAAAAAAAAAAAAAAAAAAAAACTCTTTCCTATTTAATGCCAATATTTGATGTATTTAAGACAGACAAGGTTTTAGCACATGCAAAAAAGTTTTAGTCTGTTTTCTATTCTGCAGTTTTAATTTGAATTCAACATAGTGCCATGGATGGGGCTAGAAGTTTTAGCACTTCCTAGGATAGAGGGAAGCAGCCTGCGCTGTGGGGAGGGACATTAGGTTCAGGTCTTAAATCTGCTAGTTAGTTGCGGTGTGAGCTCAGTTTCTTCTTCTCTAACAAGGAAAATAAGATGGGCACTCAGTTGTCAGCAGGGCTTAAATAAGATAGCCTGTTAATATCAGTGAAAGTGCTAACATTTTGTTATTAGAAATGGTATTACTCCAACACATTTGTAGTTTTTAAAATTGTACTTCTCAGGATCTGTATTGAGAGACTACTTGGTATGCCTTATCAGAGAATTCATCAGTGGCCTTTAAATGAGTCTTTTCATTTTAAACATTTTCTAAAACTGTTGTGAAGCTACTGTCTGAGGGATGATGGAGTAAGGTAGGGGGACGGGCTCTTAAAAATGTCACCCTATGGGGTTTAGTGAACTGGGAGTTGGAATATCTTTTTCTAATAGATTTAACAATAAGCTCTTTTAGACATACAGATGGGAAAGCATTAAAATATATATGTGGTGTGTTCATGTTAACAGGTGACTGTTGATAATTAACTCCAATATTTTTCTTCTAAACTTATATTAAATTTTTCAAATTAAATTATTTCTGTACTAACCATCTGTCCTTGTGTTCCCAGTATGAAATGCCTTGTGATTAGTTAGTAAACTTTTACTCAATTTGAAATGTATCTGATACCTTTTTCCCCCTTCCATATTTACTTCCTCCTCTCTTTAGTCCTCAGTGGGTATCTGCCTGAAATGAATTCCTCTTTGCAGTCCTGTGTCCTCTGGGGCCAGCTGACCATGTGGAGACCTTGAGTTTGGATCCAATTTTGTCTTCATTATACACTTAATGGGCCCCACTCAGGGGCTGTTTAACTCTGTTGTTTAATGGAGTACAGGAACGTTAGAGCCACCCAGGACTAAAATGCAAGAATCTAAAAGACATGGAAGCTGAATTTAAACCACAGAGAAGTTCAAAATGCACTGTGAGAAGCTATCATAGGAGGAGGAGGAGGCTGTGTGTTATGAGGGAAGCATATGGAATTCAGAAACTCAGGGTCTGTTTATATCTGGACTTTTACCCGTGTGCGTCGCTTAGCATTGTCACTTCATCATTAGCAGGTCATTTCATCTCTGAGACTCAGTGTCTTCCTTGGTGAAAGTGAGGATAGTATCGTTCTAGCTGTAGTGTAAAGTTGAATAAAGCTCAAATGAGGTAACATGTGAAAGTGCTTTATAGATCATAAGGTGCTAGCAAACATTATCATCATCATCACCACCATTATCACCATCCTAACTGCTGTTAGGAAGACATGCTAGATCCAAGAATTCCGAAGTCCTGGCTACTTGAAACATCAGACTGTTTTCCTGCTTTTAGTTGCTTCAAGTCCAATTGTTGCATTTACTCATGTTTTGTCATTAAATTTTAAATTTGTTGATTTCCAATTATCCACTGATTTGGAAGCATGGAGTCAGAGTAGGGGAGCAGATGAGCAGGAATGTGGTCAGAAGACAGGACTAGGCCAGTTTAAAGCAACATGTTTAATATGTGTTTAAAAAAAAAAAAAAAAAGCGAATTTAACCTTGGGGATAGACCTTGTCTTAGTCTATTTTGTACTGCTATAACAGAATATATGAGACTGGGTAATTTATAAAGAACAGAGATTTCTCTCTTACAGTTCTAGAGGCTGAGAAGTCCAAGGTGGAAGGGCTTACAGCTATCGAGGGCCTTCTTGCTGTATCATCTCATGGCAAAAGGCAGAAGAGCAATAGAGCATGCTTGCAAAAGAGGGCAAGAGATCCAACTCACAGCCTCAAGCTCGTTTTACAATCAGGATTAATCCATTCATGAAGCGGAGCCCTCATGACCTAAACACCTCCCATTAGGCCCCACCTCCCAACACTGTTGAATTGGGGATTAAGCCTCCAACTCCAATTGAACTTTGGACATTCAAACCATAGCATACTTCTGACAAGTGGTCAAAAACATTCATATTGGAGTTTGATGACGACTCTTGAAGAAAAGACCAATTCATGGTCAAACGTTAATAGAGGAAGGAAAATAGGACCTGACATTTAAAAAAATTCTGCTGGGTAAATACCTGGTGAAGTTTTACCCAGAAGATGTTTTACTCTCCTAGAAGATGTTTTCGGGTAAGGTGGGTTCGGCTGGAAGCCCACTTCAGTTGGCAGTGTCTGGGAGAGGACTTAAGCCACAGAATCAACTTGTGTGGTCCTTGGGACCACAGAAAGCCCAACCCAAATCTGACTTCAAGCAGTGTGAAGATAAGATGCAAAATATGGTTTGGAAGAAGGCAAGGGCATTGAGTCCTTCCTTATCTTGCATTTAGGTTAGTGAAAAGAAAAAATCATATATAGAAGTTATTTTGGAAGACAGAAGGGGAGAAATGATATCTATGGTCAGTGAAATAATTGGCCTCATGGAGGTGGGACAGCAGCTATGGTATCAGACCACTTTTTGTCTTCATTGATTAGGCTTCCAGTAACTACGCTGTTGCCACAGCAATTTTGCTACAACAGTGACCTCTAATGACAGTGTTTAAATTCTACTATACCCCTGTACCTCCACCCCAGGACCAGGGAGCCAACAGTGAGCTGTTAAAATGTATGAGGTAGTTCCTCTCTAGGAGGCTGCTCCTACAGCAGTGTTTTCACGTTGGAAGCCATGAAAATGGTCTGAAGTATTTTACCTTCAGATACAAGTCCTTAATGTCATGTTGACCTTGGACTGTAATTTGGATAACCAGCACTTTTATTCCCCTTTTACAGCAGGGAGGTAGATTAGTTAGGAAACCTGCATTTGCAGTCAGTAGTGTTCCTACACTGGAGCCTCTATCCCTGTTTGGACTAACGTTTGCAACATCAGTACTAAATTTGCCAGAAGATTCAGTTTTGCTTGAAGAAACTTATCTGAGATCACCTCCAGGCTTCTCATACTACTTCTCAGCATAGTGCGTGCTTGAACCAGCTGGAGACTCCAAAGCATTCCCTCATATGTGGGAATTCTGTGCTTATATTAATGCCACACCTATTCCATCCCTACCATACCCTCTGAGCATTTTGAGAAGAATGATAGGGCCGATATTCAGCTGGTTCACACTTGTGTGCCCCGAAAGAGTTTTTAAGGTCTCTTCTGAATGATCTGAGCCCATGCTGTTTAAATTGTGAGATATTTTGAACATGGTCCCTGTGATATGGTATTATTTTTTTCTGAAAAAATACATATGCAATATACTTTAGTTTAGCAGACTTTTGTCATTGATCATAAAGAGGAGAAATTTAGGAAGTTCTGACGGTGCTTGAAAATCATTTGCATTTGTCTTGATTTGTTTACTTTCTGATGAAACGGAAAGATTACTTGTAGCAAACACTATTGTTGCCCCTCTCCGTATACCCTTGGCCCATGCCTGGGTTTGTCAGCAGCTACAGTGGACTGCCCCCTGTCCCCTGGAGGCCTCCCATTTCAAGCATCAGTATCTCTCCACTTCGTCTGAGGGTTTTCTTCAATGCTGGGGGATCTTCACAGCCCAACAAGCCAGCACAGACACTTTAGGGATTTGATGCTTCCCAGTGCGTTTGACTGTGAGGGCTGAATGCCCCTGCCTCTGCATCCCTCTATGGGTCAGTGTTGCAGTGGGTTCCACATAGTTCCTCAGTGTGTCCCCAGCAGGACAGAGCCCCAGTTGCCCATGGCGGTATTGGTTTTTCTTTCTCCCTGCCTCACTTTCCTCCTCCCTTACCTATGCCTCCTGAGATTGCCTCCCAAGACCTGGTCTCTGGGTCTGTCAGGGGAACTTAAGCTAAGACAGAATTGTTTCCTGAACTACTGGTTTAGGTTCCCAGTTGCTCACCCTGTATATTAGTCCATTTCATCCTGCTGATAAAGACATACCTGAGGCTGGGCAATTTACAAAAGAAGTGGTTTATTGGACTTAAAGTTCCATGTGGCTGGGAAGGCCTCATAATCATGGCAGAAGGCAAAAGGCACTTCTTACATGGTGGCGGCAAGAGAGAAAATGAGAGCCAAGTGAAAGGGGTTTCCCTTTACAAAAGTATCAGCTCTTGTGAGACTTATTCACTACCATGAGAACAGTATGGGAGAAACCGCCCCCATGATTCAATTATCTCTCACTGGGTCCCTCCCACAACACATGGGAATTATGGGAGTACAATTCAAGATGAGATCTGGGTGGGGACACACAGTCAAACCATATCACCCTGTATGGCATCTTGCCACCAACACCCCTGAATCTGTTAGAAATGCAAATTGACCAAGTCCTAGAACCTTTCATGGTTTCCTCTTGCCTAGGAATGGAGTCCCAGACCCCTAATGCATCTTGGTGCCCTGAGTGCCATGGCTGCTGCTACACTTCAGTATGTCTGAGACCAGTGCAGCCATCAGGCCTTCTCTCCCTTCCTTTCCCTGCAAAGCTGCCTTCACGCCTGGCTCCTCTGCACCACCTTTCCTCTGTGGGACTTGTTTTTTCCCACTCTTTTATTTACCAGCTCCTATGATCTTTCAGGCTTAGTCCAGCCCATTGATCTGGAGTCACCTGTGCTTTTCCTTCCTAGAGCTTGGCGTATTTGCAATGATGTAACTCATTTTCCATTACATGTTTAACATCTCTTTCTCTAGACCAGGGATCTGCCAACAACTACAGTTTTATTAGAACACAGGCACATCCATTTATTTATATATTATGTATGGCTGCTTTCATGATATAACCACAGAGTTGAGTATCTGCAAGAGACCACATGGCTCACGAAGTCTAAAATATTTACCATGTAGACCTTTACAAAAAAGCTTGCAGACTCCTGCCCTAGACTATGAACTCTGAAAGAAGAGTCTCCTGCTCACTATTGGAACCCAGCACTCAGCACAGTCCCTGACACAATGTAAACATAATATTAATATGTCTGACTTAAAGCAAAGTTTCCATGAATGCCTTTCTTCCCTCCTGATTTATCCCTTGTCTTGAGAATTGTATGGGTGCTTGGGGCAGTACTGTTCACAGCAAGGAAACATTTCCAGACCTGGAGTGTGTGTTACCCCCTTCTTTTAGTTCTTTATCACACAGAAGTGAGAGTCCCACCCCTACTGTCATGTTCAGTAGTCAATGCCCTTTGTTTTGTTTTTTTTTTTAAATAGGTGATGTTTTTTCTAAAGAGAGAGAAATTTTACTATTCTTTTTTTTTTCTTGCCCATTTGTTTCAGACCAAGTGGGACATGATGCCCTATGCAAAGTGTTTTCCAGATTCTTGCTTGGATGAAAAGAATCTCACTTCCACTTTTACATGGGAAAGCATGCCCTAGCTAGATTTAATTTGAAAAATTGGCTGGGCGCGGTGGCTCGTGCCTGTAATGCCAGCACTTTGGGAGGCCGAGGTGGGTGGATCACCTGAAGTCAGGAGTTCGACACCAGCCTGGCCAACATGGTGAAACCCTGTCTCTGCTAAAAATACAAAATTAGCCAGGCATGATGGCACATGCCTGTAATCGCAGCTACTCGGGAGACTGAGGCAGGAGAATCACTTGAACCTGGGAGGCAGAGGTTGCAGTGAGCCGAGATCACACCACTGCACTCCAGCCTGGGCAACAAAGTGAGACTCCATCTCAAAAAGGAAAAGAAAAAGAAAAAAGAATAAGAAGAATCAGGGTATAGTGAAGTAAAGAAAGATAATAGCTTTAAATTTAATGGAACAGGATATGAAAATGTCCATATTCTATGCTGCTGTTACCATTTTTAGCATACACTTTTATCATCTCACTCATTTACTTAAAAAAAATTTAACAGTTTTCCAAGCATCTCTGTAATGCTTATAGGAACTTCTCTAATCTGATTTCCAAGGTGTCCTTATAATCTTATCTCTTGTTATGCTCTAGGGCAGGGGTTGTGAAACTATGGCCTGTGGGCCAAATCCAGACTACTGCCTGGGTTTGTAAATAAACTTTTATTGGAACACAGCCACACTCATTTATTCATATATCATTTATGCTTGCTTTAGTGTTATAATGGCAGAGGTGAGTAGCTGCAACCGATACTATATGGGCTACAAAGCCCAAGCGTTGCTCACTGGTCCTTTACGAAAAGCTTTGCTGATCGCTGCTGCAGGGAGCCTTCTATATCTGACCACTCCTGTCTCTTCTCACAGTTCCTCTGCTTGCTAAACCTTTTCATGCATCTGAGCCTTTGCCTATACTGTTCCCTCCGCCTAAAGGCCACTCTCCCCTTTCCTACTTAGAAACTCCTGCTACAAGCTAGTGAGGCCCTGGTTGGTTTTTTTCATCTTCTTTGTGAGACTTCTGAATTCCTCAAAATGTATTTTTTCCTCTTCTAGGTGCCCACAGCACTTTGTCCAGATATATATTAAAACCCTTATCATTGTTATTAGTATCATAATTCACATTCTTGTGTTTATCTCTTACTACAGTATGAACTGTAGAGGATGAGTTCCATATCTTTATTTAATTCTGCATCTTCCGTGCATCCATCCAGGAGCCTGGAACCAAGTAGATGCTCAAGAAGTCACTGATTAATAACTGGCGGGGGGGGGGGGGGTGTTGAATATTATTAACCAGTGCACAGAAAAGAGTGTGGGGGTAATGAGAAACACACGCAGCAGTTGGAGGAATTATAGAAGTTTAACTGTAAAGTATTTGGGAATTATTTTTCTTCTGCATTTTCCCTGTTCTGTCACCTCCCAGATGGGGAAAAAAGCCAAGGCTGAACAGGAGGCTTGACCAAGAAGATGGGGGAACATAATGCCCAACTCTCCTGTGTCTCAGTCTGTTGCTCTTTCCATGTGCAGCACCATCAACAGAGGCTTTTCAGTGGGGATGGACTAGACACAGCGTGTTAATTGGAGAGTTATTAGTAAGATTGTTAATACTTCTTTCCACAGTGGAAGAAATGGAGTATTTGTTGGTGGACCAACTTCTAATAGTAAGTAGGAAGCAGATTAGAAAAGTTTAGCATTAGCTCTGTCTTTCATTTGTGGACCAGTAAGTTGATTTTCTCTCTCCCTCAAGTTTTCCCTTTGAAAAATAAGGATAATTCTCAGCCCCAAATACTGACTTTACCTTCTCTGAAAATATGAATCCCTTTAAAAAGCTGCTTTGAATTCATTATGGCCTTTGCAATATCAGCTTGGTGATGTGGCTTGTTATGATCGAATTAATATTTGTCTCCTTTTTCATGAAAGATTGGATTCAATATGGAAAGCAGCCTTTTTCAAGAGTTTCTCATATTTATCTGAGGGATGGTGATTTCATGTTACTAGAGCCAGTTAACTGCTGGATGCTTCATGCTCTCCAGTTGCCTAATGGGGAGAATTTGACCTGGCAAAGAGCCCAGTTGTCCATCTTCCTGGGGCTGGTAACCACCTATGGGGTAATAAAGGTGAACTTTAATTGACTTCCTAGACACCTCTTCACCGAGGTAAAGATGCAGAGAAGAGGAAAGACAACTGTGAGTGCTGACGAGCAACTTCTGAGATTGATAGGCAGTTTAGATCTAATTTTAAATACTAGGAGAATCATATTTTTCATCTCAAAGATCATATTTGAATGAGAACTTACAAACTCGTACCTCTCTTTTAATACTTATGAAGTTATGTTTTAAGAGTGTGGCACTCATTTTTTTTTTCCTTACTAAAGAGCTGGAAGAGATCCCATGACACTGTCTCCTTTCAAGTTAATGGACTTTCAACATCCTTTTGGCATGTTTTATAAAAAAAGAAAACCACTTTTACTGGATTTTCATTTTTCAAGATTTGACAATAATACTTATACATAGTAGTAATGTCAACGAAGAATCTTGTTTGCTTACAAACAGATTTCAATTGTTGAGAGACCAATTTACGTACGGTTGCTAGAAACATGGGCAGCATTTGGTATCCATTCATAGAACTACTTTGCAATTAGGATGACGTCCCAATAACAAATGCCTCTTCTCCTGCAGAGGTCATTTCTTCTAGTAATTCCCACTCATAGAACGAGGTTTTACAAGGGAACATATTTATATGCAAGGACAGGCTTTAATCATATATATATATACACACACACACACATAGGCACCATTCATTCTTTCTCATTCACTGTGAGAATACACATACACAGACACACACCCACACCCACACACACACACACGCAGGCTACCCACTGCATCACTAACTTGATTTGTTACTTTCAAATGTCAATCAACAAGGAAAATTTTAAAAATATAGATAGACATTTTGTAAGATTTGAGTCAACGTCAGTATTTAAACTCCTGGACCATATGTGGCTTCCCTTAGCAGATTTTGCACAGGAAACTTACTCCAGTATGCAAGACTGTGAGTTGCTCTCTATTCCTGGGGTTTTATCTACCAGTGTCTGGGAATGTTTCGTGATGTGCTGGGTTTATTTCTGTAGCCGTAGAAGACAGAAAGATGCGTGCTTCAATATTTTACAGTTGTCAAGCTCAAACTCCATTTGGGCCAATGCCTGCAGACTGAAGGCAAGACTTGACCAGGCATCTTAATAGTAAACAGTGCATTTAGAACATGTGAGGAAGGAAGGTCCAATGTGAACTGAAAATAATTTAGAGGGTTTTTATTTTGGCAGCTGAGGTTCTGACGCCAGATGCCTGATTTTGTCTGAGGAAGACTGATGGTAACATTTGTAGTGGCTCTATTTAAGGAGAGGAAGTTGATGACTGATAAGAGCTGGGGCTTAGAGTCAGGACTTTGATGACTGGTGACAGCCATTTCCACAGTTGTCCTTGGGGACTATTGGGTGACCTTTTGTTGCCTCTTCTGCCCTTTTTTTTTTTCAGGAGAGTAGATTTCTAATTGGGCTACATTACAGGAGACTCTTAAAGAGTTTTCTTCGCAAGGAAGTTAGGCTTTATATAAGTGAACTTTCTTTTGAAGAGTCATCATTGGTTATTTTGGGGGGTATTATTTCTCCACTTCTGCAAATAAATAAAACAGTGAAGGGGGCTTAGAATCTCATCCATTTAGAACTTCATCCATTAAAACTTCCTCCTCTTGGTGCTAAACAGCCAGGTTATGTTTCTCTCCTCTGTCCATTGTGTCTGTAGGCTGTAGTTCCTACATCTTCAAACCCAGACAGACAGCTTCACATGAATCTGCAAGAAGCAGGGAGGGAACCATTGAGAATACCCCTGCAAACCATTTCTTGCTATTTTCTAGACTGTGAAGGAAAGATCTTGTCAAATAATTTCTATTCTTTCAGTGGATAATAATATGTGGGAATTCAGTGCAAAATGAAAACATGGGGCCTTTCGTTAAAAAATTATTAAGAGACGAGGTGTGGTGGCTCACACCTGTAATCCTAGCACTTTGGGAGGCCTAGGTGGGCAGATCACTTGAGGCCAGGAGTTCGAGACCAGCCTGGCCAACATAGCGAAACCCCGTCTCTACTAAAAATACAAAAAATTAGCCAGGTGTGGTGGCATGCACCTATAGTCCCAACTACGTTGGAGGCTGAGGCATGAGAATTGCTTGAACCTGGGGGGTGGAGGTTGCAGTGAGCTGAGATCATGCCACTCCACTCCAGTCTGGGCGAGAGAGTGAGACTTTGTCTTTTTTTTTTTTTTTTTTTTTTTAAAAAAAAAGAGTTTCAAAATGGTAAGAGCACAGTATTAAACCAGGCACTGACCCTTCTGAACATGCGGTTCTGTGTGACTACACAAATCTCACACCCATGATGCCAGCCCTAATTTTATCTTTCTTCCCTTCATGAGTTTCATGGTTGATTCTTACGTGATCTTAACAAACATTACTCTATGATATCTGTCAGATATTAAGTTTCAGGTATGTGTCCCTGATGTCTCCTGGTTTAACTCAATGTCTCAATGTATATTTTGTCTCCTTTTCCTTCTCCTTTTAAAAAGACATTTTTCTATAGAAGCCAGCTTTAATTTCTGCTTTTATGGCCCTTTCTCTCTGTCATGACATCTGTTTATCTCAAAATTCTGGACTGGTATTAAGTTAAAAGGTTCATGTTGGAAAAGTGTGACTGATTCCAAGAAACAAAGAGTCAAATTCATTGACAGTGGTTCTGCGTGGTGGGATCAGAGGCAGATGGAAGGGGACGTGGATGGGTGCACGTGCAACATGGAAGGATGGGCGGGTGCCTGACGTCCTTTTCAAATAAACAGTGGAGTACAGAGGGTCAGGTGTAAAAACAGTGACAGAATGGGACGTGGTCTGCCTTTTTTTCAATTGACAAAGACAATTCTGATGAAATAAATCCAAGAAGTTTTCAAGTATAAATACAAATATACTTGAAAGCTGCACATTTGCTGTCATTGGTAGTAAGTTCCTCCAACATAGTAGATGGGAATTCTTTTCCATTATCGGAGCCCAAGAGAGGGGAAGAAGAGCTGTCTTTGAATGATTGAACATACTCAGGTCAGCAAGTCCCCCTCCTTTTCTCTTTACTGCTTCCTTCACCCATTTTTTATAAAATGGCCATGAATACCAGTGGTGGAAGGAAGTCACAGTGAATGAAAATGGATGAAGGGCAGTTCCCAGCCCTTTGCCCTGTGAATGGTGGGGTGGCAGTAAGGGGAGAGGGTGGGAGCAGGGCGGAAGTGAGGGGTGGAGCAGTCTTGGATATTCCTGAGCATCCGCTGGCAGATGCTTGCCCGTTCCCCTGAGAGCTCTGTCCCTGAGGTCCGGCTAGGACATCCTCATGCTCCCCATCAATCACTTTCTTTTCATCGATTAATGGATTGTGTTTTGGAATCAGGTTTTTACCTAGCTGCATAAATATGATGCAAAACCTTAACTATTGACTCCGCTGCCCTTTCCTTATCAATAGTTGAATATGTGCCCTGGCCAACCTTTCATTTCAGCTGCTGCTAAGACGGACAGTCCCTGAGCGCATCAATGCCCCTCCCTAGTTATTCCCAGTCTCTCAGCCTTTCTGACTCAGGACTGTTTCCTAACCCACAAGAGCTTGCACAGCCTAAACTGCAGATCATTGAGAAGTTTTGTGGGGGATAGAGGGAGTTAGTGCTTCTGAAGGTTCGCCTCAGATAGCAGGGGATTGCAGTCTGCAGATATGTGCCCCAGATTTCTGTCCTTTGGAGGCCAATTCTGAAATGCATTCAACAAGAGTCCCCAATGGGACAACTGGCTCCTTAACACAGCCTGCTTTCTTTCCTTCCTTCCCTGTCTCACTTGTCCTGACTTTCACTCCTGCTTCCTGGGATGGATCATCTCCCAAATGTGCTGCATCTAGGCTCTGCTTTCATGTTCTGCTTTCAGAAAAGTTCAGACTAAGAGATGCCCCTAAAGTGAATAGGATTCAGTTTTGGCCAGGCTAGCATGCGTATATGGCAGACTTCTGCATGTCTTGGCCCAACTGTGGCATCCTTGGGGCAAAGGTCTTTAAACTGATAAGTAAAAGAGAAAATAAAAAAATTAGAGATATCCTTTACATTGAAAAGTTTCCCTTATATTTATGGGATCTCATTATATATTGATCTATGCAGTAAACATTTCCAAAAGCCTCCTTCTGTCAGACACCATGCTACAGGCTGGTGCTAGAATGAAAGCAGATAGTCTATTAAAGAGAGACGATGCTAGAAATCTCCCCAGAATATGACGAAGACCCTGTGGAAATGGTCAGCTGTGGGTCCACAGCGAGGAGTTGTACAAGATGAATGGATAAGAGCCAGTGGGACAGAGAGAGGAAGCACATTAGATGGGAGGATGCCCGGGCAAAGGCAGGGAGGCATAGACAGCCCCGTCGTGGGAGAGAACTGCAAGCAGCTGGGGCCCAGTTGGAGGTTAACTTAGAATCAGGAGATGAAGGTGTCGACCACATGTCCCGTGTGAAAGTCAGTGAAGGGAAGAGGAGCATTTCTGAAACATCAGGGGCACAGTAACAGCCCGATTCCGTAAAGTTTTCACTTTATAAAGCAGACCCCCAGATGGCTACCCCGAATCATGGGAGTTGAGCACAAGACTTTTGATTCAGGATTCATTCTAGGCTTTCAAAAACTCTACTATACTAACTTATTTCCATGTTTTACGAATTCAATTTTTTGTTTTAGTTAGAGCTTCAGGTGTATAAGGTATTAGTCACTATCAAATTTTATATGAAGCATTTATTCAGAGCAGATCTTAACTTTGTCTTCTTTAGAAGAAAGGGCTCCAGGAATGCCTGCAAGTCTTGAAGTAATATCAATCGAAAGCACCTTCCCTGAAGCTCAATTCATTGAGTCAGAGAAAGGTCCAGACTGCAGCTGATCTCCCGTCCTGCCTTGGGCATCACTGTCGAACCTCTTGCCACTACCAGTGTGCATCTGTTTCCACATGCACTTCCAGTCTTGGCCACTTTCATTGCATTGTCGATGTTTACAGTGCCACAGTCTGATCGGTTAGGTCCAAGCTAGCAGAAAATTCTGCCCAAATCTTTGCTAAAGATGCTACTGGAAAGCCCCTGTTTTAATTCATTGTTCTATACAAAGACTTCTTCATTCTTGAATTTAAAGATGTAAAGAATCAGAGCAGATGTCTCTGTGTGTGCAGTGCACACATCATGGGCAAGACTGGTCACAGTGTTGAGTTCTGCATAATCCACAGTCTTGTCCCTACAGACCACGGCACCACCTTCCTCTTTTGCTCCAAGGAGCATGCTCACTGCCTGTTTGGCATGGAGTGGTCAGTAGAGAACCTTAGAGTCTAGTGGTTTCCCTATTCAGATCTGTGCTTAGGACTTTTTCAGTTCATTTACAGCTTCATCATGGACGCTCTCCTGTAGAAACAGTTGTGTACTCTCAATAGTATACCACTGGCCAGAGATTCCCTTTGTGCTGTGCAAGATTGCTTTCCTGTGATGGCTTCCAAATTTTAAACTCCCTTTCATTTCTCAAATCAGGACTAAGCTTTATAAAAATTCTAACTCTCACTGTTACACTTTTCTTTCTGATTTCCTTCTCTTTTTATTAGTAGGAAAAGGATTTAGTGGGAGAGAGTAGAAGAATTATTGTGTGAAAAATGAAGATTTATTTTGGAAATGAGCATAAGTGACTCTGACCAGAGAAGTAGGAAAAGAATGGAACATTCATTTCAGTCTGAATAGGAAATTTAGACTGACTGCATGAATGAGGACTTAATGAGAATAGAAAGCTGATCTGTGACTTGGTAAAAAGTGGGTGCCAAAGTCTGGCTTTGCTCTGAGGGTGCATTTCAGAGAAACTCAAAGGAATGGTATCAGTGTCTTGCCATCTGTTTTCTTGTTCCAGTTTGTACCAAGCTTCTAAAACCACTCATATTTACACATGCACATGCATACTCTATTTTGGCCTTTAACTTGGGCTGTGAATATTGCATAGTAATTATTGCAGAACTGGACTTGAACTGTGTTGAACTTTCTGCATGTTTCTTACCCAATTGATGTTATGTGCATCAAGCGTTTTCAAAGAATGCCAAGCGGAAGAACTGATTTTTGAATTTTCTTCAGAGAGCTCTCCATAGCTTCTGGTGTGTGAGTGAAGGTGGGGAGCGATTTGTTGTTACTTTCTGGGTCTGTTTTAAATGCTCCCTTGGCAGCAGCCCAGCAACCACTTCGCTTTCATGTTTTTCATTTATCTTTGTTTTTAATCTTTTAGAGACAACAGCTGGATTCTGCTTTTAGTACTTATCCTTGATTCCCTGTCCTGTTCTGAGCCATTTGGGTGGGTTTGGATTTTTTGAAAGGCATGTGGCATCCTACTTGTCCATAGGATTTAATTAAAAGTTTGGCTTTTTGGCACTTGTCATTGGTAACTGCTGGAAAATGGAGCCAGTGAGTATCTCCAAAGAGTCATAGACCTTTTTCTACACTTGCAGCCTTCTCACCTGAGGGCTGAATGCTTTTCCCTCAACTCTCTGCTTTGGGGAAAGATCACAGGCACACACTTTCCCTGAGATAAACTGCATTTGTTGATTTGTCGTTTACATGAACATGCCCCCAAAAGGCTTATTTCCTGAGTTATTGTTCAAGATTTTCTTTGAATTTAGTTATTGCCAAAATGATTTAATTTTATATACAATATTTTACATAGAAGTAATCTACTTCTAATGTGGTTCTCTGAGACCGCCAAACCCAAATTTTATGCTGACATAATTTGTCCCAAAAGTATGTGTGCAGGTCACCAAGGGCACTCAGAGACGAATATCTTATTTTTGTATATGGGGAAAAGGGAGTTGGGAGAGGAGGGGTAAAAAGAAGACTTTCTCAAAACAAACAAACAAACACACAAACCAGAATTTGCCCCAAAACCATGCAGAATGATTGGCTTACCTAGATTATGAATTGATAGGATAAGCCATATTATTAAAACGATTTAGAAATTAACCCACTTTTGATCTGATTCTTTACATTCCCATTGCCCTGTCATCCTCTTCCATAACAGCTTTATTTAGGAAAATTATAGTGAAAAATGGAGGTTTTTCTGTGAAATAAACGAGCAGTGAGAAAAAGAGATCATAAAGACGTTCACTGAGAAGTCAACATTTTAAACATTTCTTTACAATCTTCCATTCTTATGCCAGATTACATGAACTGCCGAACTTCACACACATTGGAGGAATTTAACATAGAATAAGAAAATGGAGGCTACTGAAACCGTCAGGATTTATTAACCTTCCTTTTCGGGTCTTTGATTTGAAATGTCCTTATTGAGATAGGACAGAATAAAATTACCCAGTGAATGAAGCATTTTAGAATTTACAAGAAGATTTATTTTAATCGACTTTTTATCCTTTGTTGAGGTAAGATAATTTTCAGGATACATCATTATGGCACACTGATTTATAATCTAAGGTTAGAATATAACTGCAAGTTGTGTTTAATTCTCTTGCTCACGCTTTGTATTAAGCATATTCCTTTGTATACAGAGTTTTTTATAAACAGCTATTTAAAGCTATTTATATAATCAAAATATTATTTATAGATATTTAGAAAATGATTAATCTTAGGATTGTGACAAAGCAGAAAACCTTACTGTGTGGGTTTGCCACCAACACCATCCCACCCCCGCCGCAAAAAAAAAAAAAAAATCCAGTTTTGGTTAAGTTCCCTGAATGAGCGTCGTGAAAATTAGTTTCTTTTGGAATGATCATACAATTGAAAGACTGATTTAAATTAGAAGGGCACATTGGGCTTGGCAGAGGGCATTGTGAAAAAGCAAAGCATAATTTTCCTCCAAACAAAGACAAGCTTGTTGGAGAGCATGCTTTATTGCCTGGAAATTCTATATATATGCAAAGTTGTTCATCAATTCACTGTTGGGTTTTGTGTGCTTGGTTTCTCCTTTTGTTTGGAAAAATCAAATGCTGAGAAAAGTAAGCATAACTCTGCATGCTATAGGTACTGAGAAATCGACACATGCCAGTTCTCTTGGCATGCAATGTTCCTGTGTGGTGCCTAGGGAGGGATGGTCAGATTTGGGCTCCGTGTGGGTAAAATCGGCCTATGTGCTTCACCAGAACCTGCCCAGAATTTCTGGAAAATGACTTTCCTGAATCTTTTTCTGATCCCTCCCTCTGACAACCAGGATAATACATGGGGCAAGTTAGGCCCACATCCTGAAGTCCACTCAGTGTTTTCTCTTTTTTTAACAGCTTCATTGAGGTGTAATTCACATTGCATACAATTCACCCATTTATATTGTATAATTCTGCAACTTTTTCTGTATGTGCGCAGCCACCACCACAACCAGTTTTAGACCATTTTTATTATTCCAAAAAGACACCCCACATCCCAGTTAGTACTCTCCTGAGACTCAGATCCGGGTGAATTAATTCAGTGAAATGAAGGTGATCATTCTCTAGGATGCTGGGTTTTGTTTGTTTGTTTGTTTGTTTGTTTTTATATGTCTAGAGAGACAGGGTCTTGCTCTGTCGCCCGGACCGGAGTGCAGTGATGTGATCATGGCTTACGGCAGCCTTGACCTCCCAGTCTGAAGCAATCATCCTGCCTCATCCTCCCGAGTAGCTAGGACTACAGGCACATGACACCATACCTGACTAATTTTTAAAATTTTTTTGTAGAGACAGAGTCTTGCTTTGTTGCCCAGGCTATTCTCAAACTCCTGGCCTCAAAGGATCCTCTCGCCTCAGCCTCCCGCAGTGCTGGGATTACAGGCATGAGCCACCACACCCAGACTCTAGGATGCTTTCGAATGGAAGTTTTCATCTATTTTATTTTATTTTATTTTATTTTATTTTATTTTATTTTATTTTATTTTGTTTTGTTTTATTTTATAGAGCAAACATCAGCCAGAGAGTTCTCATCTTTGGAATTGCCTTTTTCACTTCATGTCTTAGCTTCACGGCACAACTATATTTAATACTCATCACATGTACTGTACTTTATAGTTTGCAAAGCACTTTTGCACAAGCTCCAGATGAGAGGCCTGGCTGGCAGTGGAACAAGGTTGGGGGTAAGAAGTTCCCTGGTGACTGGGCTGGAGGAGGAGGGACTGTAATATTTGGCAACATCACTGGGGTTGGCTGCAGGCTGCAGGCTGAGCACAGCTGTGTAGGGACTCCGGGGTGGCAACAGCAGGAGAGCCAGTGACCAAAGTAGATCCAAGTTAAAAAGAGGGATGTGGAACCAGGTGGATTTCTGTACAGAGGTCGGGGGATTTAGAAGTCAAACACCCAGATGGAAGATCCTCAAAGCAGAAGCTAAAGCTCTGAAAGGGAGGTGGAGATCGTGGTAGACATCCACACGATATGAGCTGCAGGCTGGAGGAAGGAGAGGCTGGAGTGGGGACAGAAGAGTCGAGAAGGTGACTGCTGAATCCTGTACCCTGTGAAAGAATCCCGCCTGCTCGCAGGGCACCCCACCTCCCACCCAGCATTGCCAGACCCTCTTCTGTTTACTCTGAGTAGCTCAGGTGCTTGCTTTTTTGTTCCCCACCATTTTCCCCTAATACCTTTCCTCTGACCCACTTCACTCTGTGGACCCACTGGGACAACCTCCTCTGGGCAGCATCCTCCCTCAGATGCAAATCCCTACACCCATGGATGAGGTGAAGAGACACTGGGCAGGCGTCCAGCTCCTTGGGATGTGAGCTGGCCGGACCTGCTCACTTGCACCTGTAGGAGGGTATAGAGGACAAACAAGAATGCCCTGGAGAGACAGGTGCGTAGGGAGGTTCAGGAGTGATTCCCCTGGGTCCTGGGTCCAGGTTCAGAGTCCCTCACCTGATTGCCCTCCCTATGGGCCACCACACATCTGTCCTGAAGGTGTCATTTTCAGCTTCTGACACTGTTGTGGAAGGGAGGAGAGTCCTTTTTTGTCCAGATTAGCTGTGTGCCATGTGTTTAGGTGAGAAAGTGGCTGGCAATGATATCTCTCCCTGCAGAACTTATAAGGAAGTTTTAATGAGGCACTCCTCCACTCCCTCAGGTTTTCTTTCCTGCAGATTATCTTTGTTTTCCCCCAATTTAAATATACCTCACTGTATTCAATATACGCTGCTTAAAAGCTGTGTATATATCGACGTGGGCAAATGCAGTATCATTTTTAAAACACCAAACATTTTATTTAAATCTGCAATAAAATCAAGAATATCTGTATGTTACAAATGCTGAAAAACACACATTCATGTTTTATACTTTGGATTTTCATAAGCATGGCACACCTGTATCATATTGTTTAGATTTTGTGTTGGCTGGTAAAAAGGTTGGTTGGTAGAAAGGTTGTTTTTCTTCTTCTAGTACTATATAAATAATTTATAAGAAAGCCCAATGTAGCTATTTTCTGATGAGGAAATTGGCGTTTGAAGTTGGGTTTCTAGATTGCAGCAGAAATCTGTTTTAGTGCGTGAACAAAGATTAAGCCACACAGGAAAGTGTTGGCAGCAGAAATCTGTTTTAGTGTGTGATCAAAGATTAATCTGCATAGGAAAGTGAGACGCTTGGCTTGTGTTAACATTAGAGGTTGGATATATGGTGTCCTTAGGCCTCAGGGAAGTCCAGTGTGGAGAATACAAGGAAGCCAGAATGTGCTTCCCAGAAAACCTAGTTATAGAAGCTGTAAGGCTGACCCCTGAGGGCAGTGGCCAATGATCAAAATAACAGTGCCAAAGGAGGCCAGCAAATTCAGACTTGACTTATGATGGCATTGAAGCCAGGAGGGTCTGTTTTTCTGCTGGGTGGCACCTGCAGAAGAGATTTAGCAACAGTGAAAGAACAAAAAATCAGACAGCTGAGAGCATCAAGGCTCTGGGTCAGCTGTGATGGGTGGGTGGTATTTCAGGCTAGAACTAGAGGTATGCAGGAGAAGAGACATCCTGTATGTAGGCATGGCAAGGAGAAGGCAGGCTGTGGACCACATGTAGGGCCGAACTCCATCCCAGCAAGGGAACACAGACATGCTCATCAAGGAAAAAAGCCAAGCATGTGAGGTGGATTAGGGAATGCTGTGACTTTGTTGCCCTGAGGTACAGCCCTTCCTTCTACCCTTGGACTCCTCCCCTCATGCCAGATAACTGGACACAGGGGCACCCAGGGGCAGCTCTACACCTTTCCTGACGGTGGGGGTGGAGTTCCCTACTCTGAAAAGGTCTCACTCGAGAGGCAGAGGCAGAATGGGGGACAGCAGAGCCTGGAATTGAGTTGAGGAAGACAGGTGGACAGAATAAATGCAGTAAGAGCAATCATTTAAAGCTGCAACTCTGACTCCTTTCCATTTTTGGATAATTTTTAGGTTTCCGTTGCTGTTACTGTTGTTTAGAGACAAGCTCTTGCTCTGTCACCCAGTGTGGAGTGCGGTGGCATGATCATAGCTTACGCTAACTTCCACCTCCTGGGTTCAAGGGATGTTCCCACCTCAACTGCCGGAGTAGCCAGGACTACAGGCATGTGTTACCATACCTGGCTAATTTTTTAATTTTTTGTAGAGATGGGTCTTGCCATGTTGTCCAGGTGGGTCTCGAACTCCTGGCCTCAAGCAATCCCCCCACCTTAGCCTCCTGAAGTGTTGAGATTACAGGCATGAGCCACTGTGCCTGGCCAATTTTTAGTTTTGATATAATTTTAAATATATCTAGCACAGTTGCAGGAATAACACAAAGGACTTACCTAGAATTTTTCCCAAATTCTGCCAGTTGTTTACATTTTGCCCCATTAGCACCAACCTCCCTTTCTCTCCTATATTTTTCTGAATGATTTGAGACATTGCACTCTTTTGCCCCTAAATACTTGAGGGCATGTTTCCTTAGAGCAAGGGCATTTTCTTATATAACCATAAGACAGTTGTCAAAATCAGCAAAGCTGGTTCCTTTTATCACTAATAATAATACTTAAACACCATCCATAATGTTTTATGATTTCTGTTCTATTATTTTTAAACTGTCAATGATTGAAGTTTTCATTTAAAATGTAATTAAGGTTCTTTTTTTCTTCCCACAGTGTTGAAAGAGAAAACACATACATTATTTTTTTTTCAAATATATTACATGGGAGCTTTTGCCAAGTTTACAGAAATACAATTGAACGTGGAGTTACAACATAATGACACCAATTAGATAAAGTCATCAGAGAGATCAAAGGAATTTTCTGAGTGACATGCTTTATATCTGTTTACCGTGGAATTAAGTATTTACAGTGCTATCTCATTTTTGAGAATAAAACTGAAATCATAAATGGGCCACACATGGGTTTCTTAAAACTAAATTTTCACCAATGAGTATATTTTGGCATTAATTCTGAGAGCACAGACTAGGCACTCTATTCCTCTGTACTTCCTTTTAAAGTACAAAATTGATTAGTATCCCTAGATTCTGATGAATTAAATTTAGGTTTTGTTTTTATTGGCATCAAGTGATCGTCATGCTTCTCCTGTCCCTTCTCTTAAAGGAAGAAGCTTATTCATAAAGAACATCACAGAGAGATTTGACCATGTACATCCTATGATTTAAAATGGCTTCTTTCATCCTATCTCCAAATCACTAACATTATGTTTGTAGGTCTTCATGCATTAGGCTGATTTTTCTTTCAAGCATTAGTTTTTTGAATGAAAATGTGCCCTTTGGCAGAATCAATCTGAGAAGCAGTGATGAAGTAGAGGAAATGAGAACTAATATTTATTGCATGCCTGGGTTGTGAGGAGCTTTACTTGAGTTATCTCATTCAGTCCTTCCATCAACCATGAGTGGTGCCATGGTAATATTTCTGCTTTATTACTGAGGAATCAGAACCTCAGAGTGGTTGAAAAATTCAATCAGTGATTCTTTCACTCAACAACTATTCCCTGAGAGCTTCTTCCTATGTCCCAGGCAAGTGTTCTAGGGTCTGGGTATGCACTGAGAGAAAATAGATGCCGTCCTGCCCTTCATTAGTCTGTGGTTAACAGAGGAGAAAAGCACTGAGCCACTCCACACTCAGATGCAGAGCATAATGACACGTTACCTGGGCATGCCAACGACAAAGACGTGATGCTGAGGGAGAGAATAACTGGGGGACTCGTGTGGACTGGGGGTTGGGGAAGGCCACACTGAGGAGGTTATATGTAAGCTCAGTTAGGGAGAAAATGGCAAGGGCAAGTGGCAGAAGTACGTTCCAGGCAGCAGGAGGCTTCAGGAGGAAAGCTTCGTGTGTTGAAGGATCTGAAAGAGGGCAGAGTGGCTGGAAAGGAATGAATAGGGGAGGTGAGTCAGGGCTGAGGCTGGAGGGAAGGCAGAGGCCAGTTTGTGTAAGGGTTCACAAGTCTTGTTAACACCAGTGGAGATTTGTAGAGCTGGGATTGGAGCCCATGTCTGCCTGGATCTTCATTTTATTTTTTATTTATTTCTTTGAGATAGGGTCTCACTCTCTTGCCCAGGCTGGAGTGCAGCGGCAGGACCTCAGCTCACTGCAGCCTCAACCTCTTGGGCTCAAGGGATCCTCCCACCTCAGCCTCCTGAGTAGCTGGGACTACAGGCATGCACCACCACAGTCACTTAACTTTTGTATTTTTTGTAGAGATGGGCTTGCACCATGTTGCCCAGGCTGGTCTCGATGCCTGGATCTTTAAGCTTGTATTTTCCCAACTCTCTCAGCCCTGCCCTCTCTCATGCCCCACCCCCTCAAACATGTGGCACCCTAATATTCTCTTCCACACAATTTTGCAGAATAGCTAAAGCACCACTTTCATTATTGACACCTCCTAGCCTTCATGCTGGGAGAAGTAGGGCCTACTCTGTTATTTGATGATACGAGAAAGTATGGGCCTGGGTGAGACCCGTAAGAACATACTCTGCAGAGAAAACAGAGTTGAGATTATCTAGAGTGGAGAGATGTCAGAAACCAGGATCCACTCAAATGACTCAAGGGGTGCAAAATTCTACCATAAACAGAGGCTTCCAAAACCACACAGAGCTGTATTACGGTGATTCCTGCTACATATATGCAGTAAGTATATATTGGCTTAGATTGACAAGGATGTTTTCAGATTGTTCATGGGAACCTGGAGTAGCAATAATAGAAAAAATGATAATGGAGGGGAATGAAGAAAGTCATTGCAAACGTGTGGGCAGAAAAGCGGGTGGAGTTTAGAAGGAATTGAAGTAGAAAGTCTTGGCCGGGTGCAGTGGCTCAAGCCTGTAATCCCAGCACTTTGGGAGGCCGAGGTGGGTGGATCACCTGAGGTCAGGAGATCGAGATCAGCCTGACCAACATGGTGAAACCCCGTCTCTACTAAAAATACAAAAATTAGCCGGGCGAGGTGGCAGGCACCTGTAGTCCCAGCTACCCGGGAGGCTGAGGTAGGAGAATGGCGTGAACCTGGGGGGGCAGAGCTTGCAGTGAGTGGACATTGCGCCACTGCACTCTAGCCCCTCGGGCACAGAGCAAGACTCTGTCTCAAAAAAAAAAAAAAAAAAAAAAAAAAAAAAGCTGGGCGTGGTAGCAGGCACCTGTAGTCCCAGCTACTCAGGAGGCTGAGGCAGGAGGAAAATTGCTTGAACCTGGGAGGTGGAGGTTGCAGTGAGCTGAGATTGTGCCACTGCATTCCAGCTTGGGCGACAAGAGTGAAACTCCATCTCAAAAAAAAAAAAAGAAAGAAAGAAGAAAAAAGAAAGTCTCTGAAGATGAATGCCTGAAGCTAAGAAGTAGCATGCTGTGGGCCAGTAAGTGTAGAAAACAGACAGAAAATCACTGTTCTTCTGTAGTTTACATTTTAGTGACCAATGTGCATGGATATGGCAAAGCAAAGAGACCCTATGGATACTGTATGCCCCTGGGCGTTACTGGGTAGGATCAGACTGAAGACAGGTGAGTTATATATGAATGCTTCCTGAGAAAATTGGTCAGAAAATAAACTGAGAAATGCATAGTGCCTCTGCCCCAGTGGCTTCACATGTTGAGGGATAAAGCCAGAAGGGATGCCTCTGCCGTGGGAAGCCCAGATGTCTCTCTGAGCCGGCAGTCTTCCTGCCCCCTAAATCTCCACTCAGTCCCCTCTACCCGGCCTGCCACACTTGGAGCAGCACACTGCAAAGCAAGAAAGCAAAAACAGGATTATGGCAGTTTGCTCAAAAGGGTCGACAGTCATGGGCTATTATTTGCTGTGAAATGATCCTTTATTTTAGGTTTTTAAATGATCAGTGCATCCTAATTCTGTCTGACTAATATGTAGGCAATTTTTTCTAATTTCCATGTTTCCATGATTTCTATTAATGACATTATTGTTAATTTTATAAGAGCTGGGCTTCATGTGAGTTTTAATTCAGAATAATTATACCTAATATTCATCACCCTTTGAGGACTAATATGGTTGAATAAAATTTTGTCAGTCAACTGTTTCTCTGTGAACAAGGAGGCAATGGCTACGTTTTTCACTGTTCTTAGTCCCATTTATATGTTCGCTGGACTGTAGTAGATTCAGCCTTAGTGTGATGAGAGGTAAGGATTTACTCTGCAATAACATGGCTAGAGCAAATTGTTTTATGACTTTCAATTAAGTAGCATTGACCTACTGTGTGTGTCTTGCTCTCAACTTGAGCTTCTGTAAGAGAAGCTTATGGTTGATTAATTACTCAAATATACTTAGTGTGCACTAACTAAAATTACACTCATGCCAGTGAGTCCCTGAAATCTTTGAACCTTTTAGTCATCTGAAAGGCACAGATGGGTTCAGTGTGCTTCAACGAGAAATCAGGGGCTTTAATATTGTTAGCAATAAATAGTTGCAGATCCGTTTTACCTCTGCTTTTAGGAATGAAGTGTCTTTAATTTTCTCTACCTGATACACCACTTCCCTCCCTCTTTCCTCCCTGTTTTCCCCATTTCCAGCCCCCTTGAGGCGCCACATCTAAGCCTGCCCTCCCCTTCAGCACCTAATACCTTTCTTGTTTTCCCATCAAAACTATCCTCCAAGCAGCAGGCAGGGCGATCTTTAAAAACACCCATCAGTTCCTGTCACTTCTCTACTTAGAATGCTTCCTGCAACATGAGGACGATGGTTAAAATTCTTACCATCAAGGCCTGCGAGGCCTTCCCTGTCCTGGCCTCTGTGTGCGGAGGCCTCACTACCCTCCTGTCTTCCCCAATTCCCCTTGCCCTTATTCTCCACCCTGCTGGCCTTCTTTGTCCCTTAACACTCGACCTGCTCCCTTTCTCCTTCCTCGCTGCCCCTGTTCCCCAAGCCTCCTCAGCCTTGGATTCAATGTCATTTCCCAAATCTGACTCCCAAATCTGAACTTGCCCTCCCCTCCCCACCTGACCACATTTTCAATGCACCCTATACTTTTTTTCCTTTCCAGCACTTAGCGTCATTGTGTGAATCCAGGTATTTGTACTGTCGTGTGTGGGTAGCTGTCCTCACGAGCCTGCGAGGCCTAGGAGGGGTCCACCATGCCTCCTTTGTCACCCCCCAGCAGGCATGCAGTCAATATTTGTTGACTGACTAAATGAGTGTGGATTTATTCTGCTGTTGCTGCAGGATTAATCTGACTGCCCTCTGTGACTGAGACTTGGCTAAACTATTATTCTTCACAGGTAATAATTCTGCTTTCACTTGAGAGTATTTGAGGCTCCCTACACGTAGGGGTCAGAATCTTGAACTGTCACAGGCCAGGAGGAGAGAGCATCTCTAACAGGGGGCTTTGTCCGTAACTTTATCTGCTTGCTTGTAGCGTCATCCCAGTTGGGCTTTAGTCAGGGGCTCTTAAGTGATTCAGGTTTGGAAAGCATCTTCTATTAGAGCTAAAGTTGTGATTCTTGCACTCCAGACCACCGCTCTCAGCAGGTGGGCCATGAATTAAAAATGGTCATAAATTGACAAGCAGAATTTTGCTTCCACTTAGAAATGTCTATAATAGGGCCAAAGATGTAATTAGGTATCACTGAAAGGGCTTCGAAGTTCTTCGTGCCCTATTATGTGGATGCTCTAGAAATCCAGCAACAAGGAAACAGAATAACTTGCCTTAAGAGGTCAACTCAGTCCAACCAGTGATCTCTTGTGGGAAAGGCAGTGCATATAGCTTTAAACAGGTAAACAGAAAGCTTCTGCTTGCAGGCTTCCATTTATAACTGCTCTGCTTTTTGCCTTCTTATCTACCATTCACGGGTTTAAGAATTCTGTAGTACTCTGGGATTTTGGAGCCAAGTATTATGTCCATTTTCATGTCATCTAGAGGTTGTGAAAGAACTCTGGACAAGAAACAGAAAACAAGAGTCTAAACATTATGTCACTCTTCTAAGCTGTTTTACTGTCTAATCATGAGGCTTTCAGAGAAAGTACAGATGACCTGTTCTTTGTCATGACATTTTATGATCTCGGCTTTAGTATGTTGGGAGAACCTAGTGGAACATAATGAATGGGACCTTATGATGAGACACATCCCCACATCTCCAGAACAGTCCTGTGTTATTCTTTCCCAATCCTGGACATTGCCTCTCCTTATTCTGAGCACACCCCACCCCAGGTGTTTGCAGCAACGCCTGTCAATTATCCCTGTGGCTTCCTGTTTTTAATGCTTTTCTGGTGCTGATTATCCCAGCCAAGGGGTTTCAGACACATCCCCAGGGAGCTTCTGATGCTTTCGCTATAGCCTGATGATTGCCCAGGAGGAGGGGGAAAGCAAGGGGACAGTTGTGGGAAGGGGTGTGCCCAAAGCTCAGGCAGCATCCGGTTGGGAATGTGGTAGCTGCTGGGTGCCAGTAGTCGCGTGCCCCTCTGGCCTCCCGGATGGAGGCTCCTCCTTGGTAGTGGGCAGCAGCTTGGAGAAGACCCAGAAAAGGCCTCACGGAGTGCCAGGAAGGCCCTGACCTCCACGGTAGGGAGTCCTGCCTGCCAGGACCCTGTCTTCTCTTGTCAGATGGCTCAGCTTGGTTCAAGCTGCCAGCCTTCCTTTCTTCTCTGCGTCTTGCTTTGTAAACTGAGTCTCAGAAAGTGACGTCTCTGTGATGTCTCCTCCTTCAGGAGATGCCACCCAACTTTTGTATGCCAGCTCCTGGGCTACCTCTAGGCCATATGGAGACTTTGTGCACTTTATAAAAAGGGGTCCCCTGCCCGAGGCAGGCTAGGCCAGGGCTCAAGGCTTGTGCAGCAGAGCTGGGTTTACCCCCCCCACCCCTTCCCCAGTCTGGTGGTTGCTCTGCCAGCCTTCCAGCCAGAATTCCTCAGTGGCCTTGATGGAGACAAATAATTGGCTGTGAGATGGACCAGGTTTCAACCTTTCTAAGACTATCATCTTTTGTTTCATTTTAGAAAATATTAATATAGTCTGCATACTAATACTGTATTAATCAGCATTCTAATATATTTGCAACTCAATCTGGGGACAGGCATCTGGCCTCACTGGCCTGAGGACTTCTCTCCGTTCCCATCCCTTCTTACTGCCTTCCCTCTTCCCTCTATTCTGAGCCACAGGCACTTACTTTGCTCTAAAAACTGGCCAATTGTAATTGGCAGGTTAATGTTTTTAAAGGATTCTCTTAGTAACAAACAGCTCAGAGGGCAGAAAGGCTTTGCTTATGTTTGTTAGGTTATTTCTGGGCTTTCTCTCCTGTGCTCTTCCTTTCTCCATCACTTTGGAGCGCGTTGCTTTCTCCTTGGACAATTTTACCATGTGGGTGAAAAATAGGTGGTACATTATAAAATTATTTAAGAAAGTCTATTATTTAAATTCTTGTTTTCCCACAGCTCCATTTGGCAGACGATCAATAGGTGTGTTGTGGGTCATTGTGTGCATATCAACAGCCTCAGTGATGTGAAGCTGTAACATAGAAAATGTTTTTTCTCAAAGCTGGAGACTATCTGGTTGGAAAATTTCATCAAATATACTGGGGTTCACTTAACCCTTGGTTTATTGTTATAACTACCATTATTATTATTACTATCCAGACCCATTTACTAAGTGCCTGATATGTGCAGGGAACTGTTATAGATTTTATTTCTTATCCTCACAGTGGTCGTGAAAGATGGTGCTGTTATCCCAGTTTCCTTACCCAGGAGACTGAGGTAAGTAACTGACCCATGTTCACACAGGTAGCACGTGGTGGAATCGGAATTAAGACCCTAGTCTTGTGTGATTTAAATGTCTGCACACTTTCCGTAACATCAGAGGTTCTTGGCTTTTTCACTGAAGCTCCCAAATGCAGAGGAAATCAATACCTAATGCCTGGGGTCTATACCCTTTGTAGCTAGAAGTAGCCAGCAGCCAGATCAGAATTTCTTTGAAGTCTCATGCTTTAATCTTTAAAATTTATGCAAATTTAGCTTTCTACTCCATAATATAAAAGTATAAAAATAATCCTTTAAACTGCTTGACATAGAATAAAATTTGAGCTCCCAGAAGAGCTCCTGTTTATTCTTCTCACATCCCTTTCTGCTCTGCTGGGTCCCACACCGGGTGTCTGCACACCTCGGTTGCGAAGGTCAGCACTGCACTGTGATGCATCACAGTTAAATTCTTAGTACCAGGCCGGGCGCGGTGGCTCAAGCCTGTAATCCCAGCACTTTGGGAGGCCGAGACGGGCGGATCACGAGGTCAGGAGATCGAGACCATCCTGGCTAACCCGGTGAAACCCCGTCTCTACTAAAAAAATACAAAAAACTAGCCGGGCGAGGTGGCGGGCGCCTGTAGTCCCAGCTACTCTGGAGGCTGAGGCAGGAGAATGGCGTGAACCCGGGAGGCGGAGCTTGCAGTGAGCCGAGATCCGGCCACTGCACTCCAGCCTGGGCGACAGAGCAAGACTCCGTCTCAAAAAAAAAAAAAAAAATTCTTAGTACCAGTTTTGTTGATAAACCTTTCCGTTAAGGTGCAAACTGTCACTTGGCCAACCCTCAACCATAGAAGTCATCTTAACAGAGGGTAGAGTCCCTAACACTTCATAGACAAATCCTAAATTGGTCTTTGTTGATTCTTCATGGAGATCTTTGAGTGACATCTGTCTGGCTGGAAGTTTAGAGATGATTTAATCTTGTGGTTTGTAAACTTTTATTTTTTAGGAGCCAAAGTTATTTTTCAAATGAAACTATTCTTGGAACTTTAATTTATGAAACAAAAAGTGAAGACACTCTAGTGACCACTGAGGCTGAAGGCCATGTTTGTGTGGTGTGCCCTGGGCTGAGGGTACTCCAGGGACCCCAGATTCTGCAGAATGGATCTAATTCAAAGCACTCATTTTACTGATGGGGAGACTGAAGCCAGAAAGCTTGAGGGACTTGTCTGTAATGACCCAACTGATTAGCAGTAAGGAGCCAAGCCGGCCAAGTGCTTCTAAGACCCTTGAAAGTCCTTGAGGTTTTCTTGTCATTTGAGGAACTGATTTCCTAACTGCCCTCAGAGGTCCTGGAGGGGTCCTGGAGGGTTGGGAAAGAGAGTGTGCATGAGTCTGTCTGATAGGGGCCTCCCACATGTATTAGCACCATGGCAGGGTGGCTTTAGTGTCAGGAGTGAGACTGGTGCCCTGGGCCTCAGAGACAGAACTCAATCCAGACTGGTGACCTGCTGCACAAGCTGCCCCATCTCTCAAAAGGGCCTTGTAGAAGCTTCGCTGGACATGAGCAGTATGCTCTGTAACAAAAGCCTGAGCCCTCCCAAGTGTTGCTTGAGGCATGCATTCTCAAGGTCACCGTGCAAGAGTTTCGGAGTAACACTAGAGCTCACCGTTCCCTTCTCCACCTCAAAGCACTGATTCAGTATTCTACTCTGTTCTTCTCCTGACTATTGATTTATCTCTGCTAACTCTCTATCATTGTAGGACTTGAGCCAAAGACATAGCTCTTTCCCAAGTGCATATGGCAATTTGAAAAACGACTGAGTGAGGTCATTGATGTTGTTAAGGTGTTAGAGTGTGTTGGGATCCAGGGAAAGGGTTTATAGGGGGAAGTGCACCAGGGCCCCAGAGAGGACATTGTCCAAGAGCTCAGCCAGGCCAACACACACCTCCGCAGTCAGAGTGTGGAGGGCTTGTGGGGGCCACATGAAAACCTGGTGGGTCACCTCTGAACCACTGCTGGCCCCAGGTTTAAGCTGACCTCTGCTGACTTATATGTGCAGGCCTTATTAAGCACGGCCTTGGCAATCCCCTTAAGTTTCATTTTGATTTTCAGAGAACTTGAAGTGACTATTAAACTTCTATAAAGATATGAACTGCTCCACAATCTAGCATTACTGATATGGTCATCTCTCTTTTATTTTTTTTCAATTCATCAGCTAAATACCAATAAAGCCTACTAGAAGACTGCCCAATATCCAACTCCCCAAATCCCTCTACCTCAGGAGGATTTTACAGCAGAAGGGAATTACCCCACCTCTGCATGGGGTCATCTAAGATAGAGGACTGTCTGCTCATGCCACTGTGGGATGACCCTTGCTGCCAGGTGCCAGGCGTGCTCTTTGATTTGGCTGCAGGCCAGCCCCATCAGTCTGTCTCCTGGCCAGACAGACACAGTGGGTGATCCCACGGCCTCAGTGTTTGCTCAGCCAAGAGCGCTTCAGGCTTGGGCTCCCAAAATTGTACCATTGGCCCTCATCTATTTCAGGCCACATAGACATGGTGCCATCTGGTTTAGCAGTTGTCACCTTGAAAACCTAGAATCCTTATGCCCCGATCCTCAAATAGTGTCTGCACACCACTTTGAAGACCATAAACTCTACAGCTTCCCTGTTGAATGTGGCTCATTAATTTCCAAGGTGACCTTCTAGCCCTGCTTATTCATTGTAGAAGCCAGATCTTCCAATTACGTATGTTTAATCTCTACTATTCCTTTTATCTATTGTTGTCTAACCAAACACACCAAATGTAGTGTCATGAAGCAACCACCATTCTATTACATGTGTGGATTCCCTGAGGAATCTGAAAAGGGCATAAAGGGATGGCTTGTCCCTGCCCCACACTGTCTTGGCCTCAGCTGGAAAGACTTGAATGGCTGGAGTTGATCTGAGCACCTGGCAGCTGGAATCATTTGGAGGCTTCAGAGGCTGGCCTCAGTGGGACTGTGGAGCAGAGCACTTCTGTGTGGTCTCTCCATGCAGCTTAGCTTCTCACAGCATGGCAGATAGCTTCTAAGAGGCAGCACCCCAGGAGAGAATTTCTAGACCAAGTGTTCCTGGAGACCAAGGAGAAGCTGCAAGGTTTCTTCTGACCTAACCTGGGAAGTCACACAGCATCACATCCGCTGCATCCTATTGGTTACAACAGAATCACACAGGTCAACCCAAGTTCGAAAGGAGGGAAACTAGATGGTCCCTACTGATGCAGGAAAGAGAGCATCACCTTTCAGGAAAATGTGTGGGATGAGAGATCGTGTTATATTCATCTTTAGAAAAGGTAGACTGCCTCAGTCCACTGTCTGGCCATGACAGTTCACAACCCCTGCCACATCCAAAATGCACTCTGTCCTTTCTTGAGACTCCTAGAGATTTTCCTGTTATGGCATCAACTCAAAGTCCAGGATCCCATCAGCTAAATCAGATCTAGATGTGGATGAGGCACCTTGAATGCCATTTCTTAGGTGCAGTTCCCTGACGATGCTTCTTCTCGATCTGAGACCTATGAATGAAAGGGACAAGTTATGTGTCCCCCACACCCAGCAAACAATGGGTACAGGAGATTGGGAAACTGCAGCAGACACTCTCACTTAACAAGGGGGGAAGGTTGGAATGTGTGGCACATAAGTCACCAGTCTGTAGCAATTCTGAAGTCCAGCGGGGCAAATGGCAGGTCCTTGATTAAGGTCCAATGCACTTTCTAGGAGTTGTTTTCTGTGGCTCCTGGCTTTTCTGCCTTTTTTGTTTTTTTTTGGAGACAGAGTCTCACTCTGTCACCTAGTCTGGAGTACAGTGGTGCAATCTCAGCTCACTGCAACCTCCACCTCCCAGGTTCAAGGGATTCTCCTGCCTCAGCCTCCCGAGTAGCTGGAATTATAGGTGTGCACCACCACACCCAGCTAATTTCTGTATTTTTAGTAGAGACGAAGTTTCACAATGTTGGCCAGGCAGGTCTCAAACTCCTGACCTCAAGTGATCTGCCTGCCTTGGCCTCCCAAAATGTTGGGATTACAGACATGAACCACTGTGCTCAGCCTTTTTTTTTTTTTTTTTAAGAGACAGCATTTTGCTCTGTCACTCAAGCTGGAGTGCAGTGATCACTGCTCATTGTAGCCTGGAACTCCTGGACCCATGTGATCCTCCCACCTCAGCCTCCCCAGTAGCCAGGATTACAGGTACATGCCACCAGGCCTGGCTAATATTTTAATTTGTTGTAGAGATAAGGTCTGATTATGTTGCCCAGGCTGGTCTCAAACTCCTGGCCTCAAGCAGTCCTCCCACCTCTGCCTCCCAAAGTGCTAGGATTACAGGTGTGGGCCACCACACCCACTCTGGTTCTGCCTTCTGGGTTTTTAGTTCTACCTTCTGAGTCATGTTCTCTTTTCATAAAATGTAGTCTGTATTGTAGCTGAGTAGTTCTCAGCCTGCTTCCTGCTCGTAGAACTTGAAGGGTCCAAAGGGTTCTTTTTATTAGTTACTGTCTCTGTTTATTACAGTCCAGGATAGTGTAATTTGTTGAAAATCTTAATGGGTTTCTTATGTATCAATTTATCATCCATTTCATTAGACAAAACCATACCCATGTGCATCTTTGCGTAAGCGTTTTTCTACTTTGAACCTTTTCGTGGTTACTGTGATATAGCATCCTTAAGATTCTTTAAAAAGTCTTTTGCATATTGAAAACAATCTGTGAAGCACCACCTTAAATCTTTCTGAAGTCTTAAAGCAGGGTTTTACAGTTGCACCATTGGCCTTCTTACTCTGAGGCTTTGTTTTCCTGCCAATGCCCTATATTTGATCCTTGTCATGAGGCCCTTTCTAACTTTGAAAATCTTTTATTGAGAGAGGTTAGACATAGCTTTATTTTTGAACTCTACAAGTCCTAGACCCTAATTTATATTTACTCTAAATTCTGATTGCAAACTAAATGACTCCTTTGTTAGCTCATCTGTGTATGCACCTTAAAATATACAGCCAAGAGAAAGCAGCTGCCGCGGGTGTTTTGCCTAGAAGCCTCTTTAGCTAGATCCATCAGTTCCTCGGGGACACTTTTCATTTTCCACATTACTGCAGGCATCAGTTTTGCTCAACTTTCCACCACTGCAAAACAAGGATGAGTGTCTTCCATCTTCCATTAATTTCACCCTCACTCTTTTTTTTTTTTTTTTTTTTGAGACGGAGTTTCCGTCTGTCACCCAGGCTGGAGTGCAGTGGCACGATCTCGGCTCACTTCTACCTCCGCCTCCCAGGTTCAAGCAATTCTCCTGCCTCAGCCTCTCAAGTAGCTGGAATTACAGGCGCTCATCACCACGCCTGGCTCATTTTTGTATTGTTAATAGAGATGGGGTTTCACCATGTTGGCCAGGCTGGTCTCGAACTCCTGACCTCAGGTGATCCACCTGCCTCAACCTCCCAAAGTGCTGGGATTACAGGCATGAGCCACCACGCCTGGCCCTCACTCTTCTTTAAACTGTCATCAAATCTCCACCAGCCCCATCAGGCTTCCTTAAAAAATTCATGCCACACATCTTAGGTTTTGTTGTGCTACCACCTCACTTTCAGGTATCAAATTCTGCTTCGTTTATCTATTGCTGTGTAACAAACCATGCCAAACTTAACAGCATGTGCCAACCATCACCTTATTAAGCTCACAGATTTCTATGGGTCAGGAATTTGAACAGGATGCTGTGGGGAATAACTTGTCTTTGCTCCATTATTCCTGGAGCCTCATCTGGGAATACTTGAAAGACAAAAGTGACTTGAGTGGCTGGAGGTGACTTGGCTGGCTGGGAGCTAGAATTATCTGGACGCTTCTTCAGTCATATGTTGGCTCCTGGGTTGGAATAACTCCAAGGCTGGAGTCAGCTGGGAGAGTTGACAAGAGCACTCATATGTAAGTTCTTATTTTCTCTAACTCCTTCCTTTAAATTTTTTTTTTGTTTGTTTTGATTGTATGGTTTTCTGTTTTGTTTGTTTGCTTGATGTCTTACTGGTAGAATAATTTCTTCCATTTCTTTTGAAATCTATTTGAGAGTTTAATAATACATGTAAAATAGAGAAGAACATTAACCATTCTGGAGTCCCATGGAATAAAAGTCGAAAGTTCTAAAGAATGAATAGTGAAAACTAAGTCTCTCTCCTTCTTGACCCTCAGCCACCCAGATCTCTTTTCCAGAGACAATCCTTGCTACTACTTTCTTGTAGATAGTGTACACATTTACAGATCTTTATGTATATTCACACACAAACATCTTTTATTCTCACAAAATGGTATATACACCATGCTGTAGTTTGCTTTTTAAATTTAAAAGCAGTAGATCATTCCATATCTGTATATAAGTAGTGCTGCTTCATTCTTTGTCATGGCTGCATACTATTCCAACAGCATCTGTTTATCAAGAAATAACCCATCATCATCTCAGAAAGTAACCCAGTGTCCTCTACTAATGGACATTTGGGTAATTTCCTGTTTTGTTGTTGTTTGGTTTACTATTACATACAAGCACATGTGTTTGCGTATGTATTCAGGTGTTTCAGGAGACTCTACATCTGCCCTCTGAGGGAGGTTCCTAGCTCAGTCAAAGGAAATATGCATTTTTTGAGTGGGGGGGAGAGTTTCACTCAGTTGCCCAGGCTGGAGTGCAGTGGCACGATCTCCACTCACTGCAACTTCCGCCTCCTGGGTTCAAGCGATTCTCCCACCTCAGCCTCCCAAGTAACTGGGATTACAGGCCTAAGCCACCATGCCCTGCCAGAAATATGCATTTTAAAATTTGATAGATATGGTCACTGGCCACTGAAAATGGAAGAAGAGAGGAAAGGAGAGAGAAAGAAAAGAGAAGGAAAGAGAGAGAGAGAGAGAAAGAGAAGAAAGAAAAAGAAAGAAAAGAAAAAGAATTATATAGATAATTCCAAATTGCCTGCCACTGAGGTTGTATCATTTTACACTCCCATAAGCGATATATGAGGTAAGCTGTTTGCTTCATTCTCATCAATAGTGTATTAGCAAACTTTTTGGAACTTTGCCAATTCTGACAGGTAAAAAATTATATTGCACTGTAGTTTTTATGTGCCATTCTGTTATGAGTGAGGTTCTGCATCTTTTCATATGATATTTTCTCTTATGAACTGCTTTTTAAATTTGTGCTTGGAAGATGAAATGGTGCCCAAAGATCAAGCAATATGCAAATTATTTAGAAATCCCCTTTCTGATACAGGTTTTATTCTAGTTAGCTGTTTTTATCCTAATTAATATAGGGCATTCTGCAGGCTACTACATAAGAATCAATCTCCCAACTTTAGTGAATGTTTATTAAAGAGTGCCCCATCAATTTTAAGGAATGACTTTTAATTTACAAGTATAAATATTTCCACCCTGATTTGGTAATCTTCATTCTACCAAAAGCTGTTATGCTGGAACCCATGTTGTCTTATTAAATGAATTTTTAAAAATTCAATTCAGCAATGACATGAATGAAACAATTAGAAAGTTTGACCATCAACTGGATATTATGGATATATTACATTTTTTTTAGCTGTGATAATGGTATTGTGGTCTTATTTGGGGGAAAAAGGAGTCTTTATCTTTTAGAAATTCCTGCTGAAATAATTATGAATTAAATGATATGATATCTGGCCGGGCATGGTGTCTCAAGCCTGTAATCCCAGCACTTTGGGAGGCTGAGGCAGGTGGATCGCTTTGAGCTCAGAAGTTTGACACCAGCCTAGACAACATGATGAAATCCTGTTTATCAAAAAAAAAAAAAAAAAAAAAAAAAAATTAGCCAGGTGTGGTGGTATGTGCCTGTGGTCCAGTCCCAGCTACTCTGGAGGCTGAGGCTGGAGAATTGCTTGAACCAGAGAGGCAGAGGTTGCAGTGAGCCGAGATTGCTCAACTGCACTCCAGCCTGGGCAACAGAGTGAGATGCTGTCTCAAAAAAAAAAAAAAAAAAAAAAAAAGATATCTGAGATTTGCTTCAAAATAATTCTAGAAGGGGTAAGTGGATAAATGTGTAGATGAAATAGTATTGGTCATGAGTTAATAATTATTGAAGTTGAATGTGGAACATGTGGTATTCTATTTCTGTATCTGTTGAAATTTTCTAGAAAAATTTAGAGATTCAACAGATAAGTACTAAGTTTGTATTATGTGCAAGACATAGTTCCCTGTGTTGAAGAAAATAGACATTTCACAAGTACACAGGACCTTGTTTACTTGTTCTGTGCTGTAAGCCCATCCTGAGACACTGTACACAATAGATGCTCAATATGCACAAGTCCTGAAATCCAGCACACACACTCCTGCCCACAGGGCTGCTCTAGTTTCTGTTCCCACTAGCAGTGACCCTGATGATGTGCTCCACAAGACAGCAACAGACCAGGTGCTATGGGGCTTGAAGGAAGGTGAAGTCTCATCCATTCAGGGATTAGGAAGGTGCTTCCGGGGAGCTCATGGGGACTGACATTAAGGTGCCTGAGACAAGGAACCCCTATCACATCCAAGACAATGCTTTTAAGCAAAGTGAAATGGCCCCTTCAATTTAACAGGAAATATTTCTTTTAGGAGCCTGTTAGGGAGTTGCTAGTGGTAATCAGGGGTCACAAAACCTTACAACATAACCAGTCCTCATCTGCTCTCTCTGGGCCTGTTTTATTTACAGTCCAGAATAATATGATGCCCAGAAATGTGCTGCTTAATGAATGCTCTCTCATGAAGAAGAAGAGTAGATGGTGTCATAAGAAAGAAGAGAAAGAGAATTAGGAAATTATCAAAGGAAGTATCAGGAGTGCAGGGTGATATATTGGTCCTGTGGGTATGTCTGAGTGATCACTTAGCTCAGAGGCTGAGGAAATCATGGTTTTAATGGTTGCATGCAGGTGTTGGTATAGTTGCCTCAGAATGAGAAGAAAAAAAGAATTTTTAAAAAGCTAGTTACATCTTGACTAGAAGAAGGCTCTTTTGAGAAAGCATCAATGTCACATTACAAACGCCATTCAAATCTACCAAATGGGCCAGATGGTTGCCCCAATACTGCATGCTGCCAGCTGCCCATTGCTACAGATGAAGTCTTTTCTGCTGACGTTCATGCAACCCACAAGCACACTATGGAGTGTTGATTCTTTTGATACTCTTTAACATGTATGTGTCATCGCAATTATAAACCATAAATATACATGACACCATGCAATAAATAAAATTGCCCAGCTTCCATTCTGAAAGGGGAGGAGACTGTATTTATGACCTGAGAAGAGAGGGCGGCTAATACTCATTTTCCATTCTTTATAAATGTCACTCCTCTCTAGTTGGATGCTCTAGATGGCTTTATTCTCACCAAGCCTTATCCCTCCCAAACAGCACAGACTCCTGGGGCTAATACCTTATGCTAAGTGCCAGGTTTTAGAGCAAGCCTGGACCAAAAGTCAGGCAGATACAATTCAGGGGAATCCAAATAGTTCTAAATTAAGCTAAACTATTTTATTTGACACATACAAAAAGTTCTTTGCAGGTCACATAAACAGGCAGGTGTACGATGTAAAAGGAAGTAGGTAAATGGAAGCGCATCAGCTTCTTTCAAAAAAGACATTTTCCTCAAGATGCATTTCTTTTGGCTTTGAAAGAAGCTGATTCAGTGCCATTCACCTATTAAGTAGGCAGCACATTTATTTGTATATGCATCTATAAAGCTCAAGTGCCTTTTCCCTCTACAAAAAGCTGAGCTTGTGTTTGTGGGGCTGGGGAGGGGTGCAGGGGGTGTTAAATATCCCACACAATTCAGGCAGCCACAAATATATAAATGAACTGGCAGAGATAGAACCCCTGCCCCCAGGCACATTCAGTCTTATTCAGGAAGACCTGTTTAGAACACAGCATCTTTATTTCAGACCAGAGACCCCGGAGAACACGTTTCATGGCTCTATAAATACAAGGCTCAGATGCTTCCTGACACCCAGCATTTCTGCTTTTTAGCATGTAAATAAATGAATGCTCAAAGCAAGTAAATATCTGTGTGTTGAGTTTACAATCTTGTCTTTCAGAAATATCGACAGTATATGGCAGGACTTCTGGCTCCTCCTTATGGTGTTATGGAAACGGGCTCTAACAATGACAGTAAGTGGAAAATGTGAACATTTTGTATCTAAAAATTTGTCGTGTGGTGTGTGTTTTCATGTGACAAAAAATATGTCCTACACCAGCTTGTCAGAGTAAGTCTCCAGACTCTTTTGTGGATAAACAAACCTGCCAGCTCACACTGGAGATATTTTTAAAGAAATGGTTAATATAGTATTATTCTGCGGTCTTAGCTGATAGAGAGCGGTATGCTCTGGTGCCAGCTGGAACTTCAGCATGCATAGAATACTTTCCCAAAATATCTTCATCTTATAGTGAAATCCAGTGTTGTTTCTGTGCCCTTTTAAAGAAGGGATGCACAAACTGTATTTGTCTCAGTCCCTTCTGGATACCTGAGAGCCCCACCTCTTGCTTTTTTTTTTACTCTATTGATGAAGAGAAGTGGGGTGAGTCATTTATTTAATCTTCTAAATCATGGCCACTTCCAATCCCAGGCCTTTGTGAACTTTAGATTCCCTTACCACACACACACACACACACACACACACAAAGTGACTATGGAAGGTGACAGGTTAATTTGCTTAACTGTAGTAATCATTTCACTAGGTATATGTATATCAAAACAGTGTGTTGTACATATTAAATATTTTTAATTTAAAATATCCAGGCCTTTTATTAGAGACCAGTCTCTGGCTGGTCAGTGAAAAAAAGAAGTTTTTCTCTGTGGTTTTCTTGTCTTGTGGGTCCCCACTAGACTCACAGAAACCCGTATGTCCCCGGAGTCTTGTGATCTGTTCATGCGTGTCGCAAACATGGTTAGCGCTCGTTAGTATTGCATCTATGAGTCTCCTTATGAAGCTCTTATGTGTATACGTATAACAAGATTCCAGGTCCTGGAGTCTTTGGAGCTATAGTGCTTCAGCCAGCAGACCCAGTGATGTAGCAGGTAGGCCCTGCATCTTCAGAGCCACAGCCAGTCACCCTTCAGTTCCTCTTCCTGTATCCTAGAATTCCCACTCTCCCTCACTGACTCGTCACTCACTGCAAGAGATCTTTCTCTGTGCTTGACCGCGATCCCCAGTGAGCATCTTCCTTCTCCTCCCCTCATTTCCCTATTTCTATGCAGCCTCTGCTCTGTCTCCCCGTTTGCCTTCTGCTTTCCTGCAGAGGAGGAGGGTGGGAGGGAAAGGCTTGTCCTTCCTTTCCTCTCTTGTTCGTGCTTTCTTTCCTGACTGAGCCAGGGATGGCTGGCTAATTAAAGCACCTGAGTTGCAATCCCAGCAGTGCTGTCTCCTAGCTGATGTCCGGCAAGGCACTCAGTCTCTCTGTGCCTCGGTTTCCTCAGAGGATTGTTGTGAAGATCAAGTGAATCAAAATATGTTAAGTGTTTCAAAGGGTGCCAGGCATGTAAAAAGCTCCCAAATGGCATTGGCTATTATTTCCTCACCTCCAGTCACTCTTCAACCCCTCAAAGTCTGGCTTTTGCCCCATACTTCTTGAATCAACCACTCTAAAGTTACCAGTGACCAACCAATAACCAGATCCGATGGTTCCCGTTGCCCACGTCCAGACTCCATTCCGCCTTGGCTCCCAGGGTGCTGCTGTGTTATCCTGGCTTCCTCGTCCCTCTCTGGCCACTCACATTTTGGTCTCCTCCATAGGTACTTCTTCCCCTCCCCTTACTGAAGAGTTTAGCCATGGCTTCTTTTCTCTTTCCTTCTGCATACTCACTTTCCCCTCTTCCATGGCATCCTTTCCTGCAACTGATACAAACACTTCCCAAACCAACACCTGTGTTTGATCCTTCCAGGGGCAGCCTAACTTTCCAGGTGACCTCAGGTTCTCTTTCTACCTGGATGTCCTGCTGGCCCCTCAAGCTCAAAGTGTTGATAAGGGAACAGATTCTGATTCCCAAGAAACCAGTCCCTCCTCTGGAGAGGCGGGTTTCTGACAACTCCATTGTTCCCCTCTTGTGCTGGGCTCCAAACTTCAGCCATTTTGGACTCCTCCCTTCTCTCGTCATCACCCTCTGAGGCCAGAGGCTTGCCCAGGCCTGGCCCCTTCCTTTGCGTGTTCACAGTCTTCCTTTCAGTTCCCTCTGCAGCCACTTGGCCTTGGGCCTCATCTCTTTGGAGTTTAGGGCAGAGATGACCCCTTGGTCTAGCCGAGGCCTGATTTCCCCAAGCCATTTTTTACTTTTTATTATGAAGAATTTCAAACATACAGAAAGTAGAGAGAATGGTACAGTTAACACCCTTATTTTCATCACTTCGTTTAACTGATGTCAATATTTTAGTACTTCAATATATTTCTTAGTAGTAAATTAATATGCATTTTAATATTATTTTTGCCATATTCTCCTAATCACAATCACGTATACATGTCACTCCAAATTCATCACCAGGCATTTTTGAAAATAAGGACTTTTTCATGTATAACCAGAGCACCATAATTACACCTAAGAACTGGCATGATTTTCCACCACCCAATCCATATTCAAATGTTTCCAACCGAATGTCTTTATTGCTGATTGCTCAAACTGGACGTCAGTCAAGGACCATGCCATCTGGTGTTTATGTCTTAAACGTCAAATTTTAATGTTGGACAGTCTCCTTCCCTCCTTTCTCTTGATCATATCACTCTGCTCCTTGAAACCTTTCAGTGATCGTCCGTTGCCTGCCATGGAAGATGAAATTCCAAGACTATTAATGTCTTAACCCAACTGTCAAGTTCCTGCGTGGCCTCAAATCACCTTTTCAGTGTCATTTCTCTACAGATACTCTAATTTCCAGTTATTCATATATGGTGATTTGTGCAACTGTGTATTTATCTTATTGAACCTGCTAGAAAGTAAGCTTCTGTTATATCCCATAACCTCATACAATCAACCCTAGTTCTTTCAGATGGATGATGGATGGGTGGATGGATGAATGGATGATTCGGGATGAGTTTCAGAGTGCTGACCTGAGGCCATCCTTCCTCTTTCTGACAGAGCTGGGAAGTGATAGCGAGCCTATTAATACTCTCTATTTCAGAGAATAGTTATTCTCTGCCTCTTTCCTGACTGCATTTTTATGTCTTGTGCGATCCCAGGTGTGGATCAAAGCTTCAGTTAGAGAATGTTTCCAAAGTCTCTTTCATCTTCACCCCTCCTGCATTCTGTACTACTGCCTACTAGGATGAGCGCTCAGGTTTTTTTGTTTTTTCGTTTTTGTCTTTGTTTTGTTTGTTTGAGTCAGTGGCATGATCTTTGCTCACTATAGCCTTAACCTCCCTTGTTCAGGCGGTCCTCCCACCTTAGAACTCCCAAGTAGCTACAGGCATGCACCACCATGCCTAGCTAATTTTTTGTAGAGACGGGTTTTGCCATGTTGGCCAGGCTGCTCTTGAGCTTCTGGGCTCAAGAGATGCACCTGCTTCAGCCTCCCAAAGTGCTGGGACTACAGGGGTGAGCCACTGTGTCCAGCCGGCACTCAGTTCTTTTAGTGCTGATACTATAAATCCTGTGTAGCCCCTTGTATAAAACCAAAATGTCCTGTTTACTCAGAATTTGGATTTACTGTATTTTTTTTTTGTTGCAAACCACCTCATACTCCTCTACTAGTTTGAAGATAGGTGCAAGCCACATGTAAAAATGACCTATGCTTCTGTCTCCTCTATATAAGGTCACTTGTGCCTGCTGTACTAGAGGCATTAAGCTCTGCTGGGGCGGTGAACCTCCCAGTGTGGCCACCCTTACCATGTTAGCCAGGGGAGAAGCCTGAAGGAGGTGAAAAGGAATAGGACTGCCTGTAGTAGATACTCATGAAATGTTTGTAAATCAATGACAAATGAGCAAATGGATGAGTCATTAGCCTTCAGCTAAGAACACTGAGATACCCCTGGAAACAGCCTCTGCCATGCTCAGACTTGACTTGGAGATGGCTGGAGTTTGCTTTGCTCACAATGGAAGTTGTTTTCCAATGTCTTTCATGTGCTACTTGCCCCAGCTTCAAATCAACTAGAGCCGAGTGGGGTGGTTTGCAAAGTAAAATCACAGCATGTGAAACTTAGGAGTTGATGTGCTATCCAAAATTCCAAGTGTTCTGGTGCCGGAATCAGTGGAATTGGTTGCTTTCATGGTGAGAATAAATCCGTGATGGGTGTTTACCTCTGTGAAAGTAAAGCATATGGTAGAAGCAAAAGAAGCCTGGATTTTGGTGTCTGGGCACATGGCCCTGCTCCTGATTCACTGATTTATTTAAGCAGCATTATGTAAGTTTTTATATTTCTAAGCAGCATTATATAAGTTTTCATGGAAATGCAAATTGAAAACACTGAAATTTTACTTGGTTTGGTTCAGCAAAATTTCAATTCCACTTTACTGGTTGATTATACAATTCATGGCCTCTCTCTGTCTCTTTTTCCTCCTTTAGGGATTCCTGACAAGGAGAACGTGAGTAGCTACTCTCTGTGCCTATCTTCTAAAAATTGTTAAAAGGTAAAAAATATTCATGGTAACCCTACCAGCAAAGAGAGCTCTTGACCCACATTCAACAGAGCAATAAATATTTTTCTAATCTCATTCTGGCATCTTTGGCAAGTCACTTTGAAATAGAAAGGGCAGAAGGTTGATTGCTCTGACATGGTCGTCACATGTCCCTGATTTTAACCAGTCTGAAGAAAGGTTATTCTAGGGGGCAAATGCTACAGTTACTAAGTGTTTTCTTTTTCCCATGATGCATACATGGCAGTCAAACAAATCATTAGCCTAATAGCATATAGAAAACTAGTTGTTTTTCCTTAGCAGGAATACAAACGATGAAATTCAGGGTCAGTTGATGAATTTGTCTAATTATATCCAAGTGCACTAGTGTTAACATTTCTTTTTGGAAACTGAAAATAATTAATTGCTATAATTGTTTCTGTAAAACTGTATTCTTTCTGTAAAAGAGTAGAAGGTTTAGGACAAAGATTTCACCAAGAAATAGCAGGCATTCCAAGAGTGGTCATGGTTTAGTGGCATACCTTTGCATGCAAATAATAATAATATTCATTCTATTAACTGACATCTAAATTTAGACAACAACATGGAAGGGTTAATGATAGGAATATGCAGTGATTGATTGGAAGCAGTGCTTGGTTGACTTTCAGGTGTGTCACCTTATAATTGTATCCTTTGCTGTACCCAAGTGGCAATGTTACAGGATTGTCACCCTTGCCTTTCTCTGCGTTCAGTCCTGTGTCTGTGGGAAGATATACTCTCTGAATTCAATTTAGATTATTTCCATATCGCTTCTCAGATATCAGGCTCTGGTTTTCTTTAGCTCTTCCTCCTTTTCATAGTGTTGGTTTTAAAAGGACTGGTTGGGAATTCTAGCCCACTGCTATAACACTACAAACTTGGGGGACGGGGGTTGTTTTTTGCTTTTTGGTTTTTTGTGATGGAGTCTCGCTCTGCCGCCCAGGCTGGAGTGCAGAGGTGCAATCTCAGCTCACTGCAACATCTGCCTCCCGGATTCAAGTGATTCTCTTGCTTCAGCCTCCCGAATAGCTGGGATTACAGGCATGCACCACCACACCCAGCCGATTTTGTATTTTTAGTAGAGATGGGGTTTCACCATGTTGGCCAGGCCGGTCTTGAACTCCCGACCTCAAGTGATCCATCAGCCTGGGCCTCCCAAAGTGCTGGGATTACAGGCATGAGCCACCACACCTGGCCAAACTTGGGTTTAAGACCTAGCAGTGTCACTTCAAATGTCACACCAAAATTTACTTCATTTGGTCCAGTGAAGGATTTCAGCTCCTAGCTGTGTGGTCTTGCCCAAGCTACTTGGTTTGTCTAAACATCCTCATCTCCTCTTTAAAATGTGGATGTTACCTTAAAAGGAAATTGTGAATATTGAATGAGATAATCTGTGGAGAAGGCACAGACAAGTAGAGTAGGTAGGCTCAGTAAAGGTTGGGACTATTATTGTGGTTAGTATTTTCTCAAGTCTTGTATCATTTTCTAGCTACTCTTCACCTCTGAAAAATGTCCTACCCTTTAATAAAGTAACTGTCCTTTTGCCTTTTATGGCTGCCCCTTCTTCAGTGAACCTTGCCATTGATATTTAGTCCTAAAAAATGTCTTTGTATGTTGAGTCAAGCTCTAGATAATCAGGCTCGTAAAGGTTCTAAAGCAACAAACTGATCTTGCCAGCATTTTGGACATGGATGTCCCAAATTATCCATCTTACAACAAATAATACACAAATCATTTGCCAAATAAAGAAGACAGAAAGGCCTTGTACTTCCTCATCAAGAGACTATCAGTGATGTGGGGAGCTCACACAGAACGTCCCAGCCCTGGGAGGGCTGAAATGTTCTAGGCTTCAAAAGGAAGCACCATTGCTCTTGGGCACCCAGTGACCTTTAGGCAGGCTCTCCCTGCAGTGGAACAACAGGCACAGGGCTCTAAGCAGAGGGCCTAACAGCTGTCATCATGTAGCTCACTTTGTGACAAAATAGGAATTTAAAGTTTGCGGAACAATGAGCTTGTCAGATACAATGAACGGTTAGCATGTTGTTCTGAAAGATTTGGGGAAGTGGCCAGGCCATCTCCCTAATACTAGTGTAGTGTACGCTTATTTGTATTTGTCCAGGCTATTGTAGGTCACATTCTCTAGCAAACAGAGAAGCACACTTTAATTCTCTATTAGCAAGTAGAGTAGATGGATCATCACCATGTGTTATTAGGAAAGCTCTCCAATGCCATCAGTCAAAGTACAGCAAATGAAACGAAAGACATTCATGAGCAGAGTTGAAGCGCTGAAAGATAAAAAGGAGCCTGAGAGTCTTAAAGTGGTGTTAATTGAAAATGTTTCTTTTAGAGGAGACAAGTTGTGTTATGATGATTTCTTTTATCCTTTAACTTCTTTAACTACATTTTGGGCAATATTATATTCCGCCTATATTTCAAAACAACAATAATATGCCTGTGGACAGAAATAAAAACATTTAGACTATTGTTTCAGTGTCCAAACAGATTATTTGTAGGAAAAAAAATTCTCCTTTCCAGCTTCTCCTCATCATTTTGTTAATCACCATGTTTAACTGTTTTTTGTTTTGTTTTGTTTTGAGACAGAGTCTCTCTCTGTTGCCCAGGCTGGAATGCAGTGGCACAATCTCGGCTCACTGCAAGCTCTGCCTCTCGGGTTCATGCCATTCTCCTGTCTCAGCCTCCCGACTAGCTGGGACTACAGGTGCCCACCACCATGTCCAGCTAATTTTTTGTATTTTTAGTAGAGACAGGGTTTCACCATGTTAGCCAGGACGGTCTTGATCTCCTGACCTCGTGATCCGCCTGCCTTGGCCTCCCAAAGTACTGGGATTACAGGCGTTAGCCACCGCGCCCAGCCACCATGTTTAACTTTTCATCAAATATGCACACATCAACAAGTGCTGTTTGTGGCTGCCTTGCCAGCTACATTTTCTTCTCAGACTCAGGCTTACCTTGTACAAAAATAAATTCCTTTTCATGTATTGCACCTTTGTAGAAACAAATGGATGGGCAGCTACTTGCTGGATTGTTTTGTCTACTATTCATTATAATTGATAAAGACATTTAATGTTAGATGACACAGGACCCTGGAACCTATAAAATATCAAGAAAAATGTTAGAAAAACAACTACGCAGCCAGGACACATAGTGAGACTCTATCTGCGCGCACACACACACACACGCTGAATGTGGTGGTGCACACTGGGGTGCACACCTGTAGTCCTAGGAGGATCAGTTGAGCCTGGGAAGTTGAGGCTACACTGAGCCATAAATGTATCACTACACTCCATCCTGGGCAACAGAGTGAGAAGAAAGAAACAGAAAGAGAGAAAGAGAAAGAGAGAAGGAAGGAAGGAAGAAAGGAAAGAAGGAAGGAAGAAAAGGAAGGAAGGAAGGAAGGAAGGAAGGAAGGAAGGAAGGAAGGAAGGAAGGAAGGAAGGAAAGAGGAAGGGGAAGGGGAAGGGGAAGGGAGAGAAAGGAGGGAGGGAGGGAAGGAAGGAAGGAGGGGGAGGGGTGGGGAGACAGAGGGAGGGAAAGGAGGAAGGAAGGAAGGGAAAGAAAGGAGGGAGGGAGGGAGGGAAGGAGGGAAGGCAGGCAGGAAGGAAGGAAAGAGGAAAGAAGGAAGGAAGGAAGGAAAACCATGGAGCCAATAAAACCAGTTGATTATTTTGATAGGGTTGTGATTGTTAAAGGAATTCTCTTTGATCTATTAAAGTTGTATTTGTTTCTCTCTTTTATATGTGCTATACTTGACTGATCATGTTTAACACTGAAGTTAAAAATCACAATGATAAGAAAGCTTGAATGCTGAATGCTGAATATTACGGTTGCCCTTTGAAATAATGACCCTGTCTTTAATTTTTGGCTACTTATGCAGATTTTGTTGCTTATTGTGCTCCATACTTCTGAAAGGGCAACTGCTATGGGGTTTCCTAGTTTTAGAAGGTAATACTTTACTTCAGTGTGGAAAGAGCCAGAGAAGTAGACTCACGGAGATATTACAACATAATCTCATTTCCTGATTTATAAACATCTTGTTTCCCAGAGGATCATCTGGGGTCCTCATTTTGTGTGTGCGTGTATGTGTGTTTTTGTTTTGTTTTGTTTTTTGAGACGGAGTCTCAATCTATCGCCAGGCTGGAGTGCAATGGTGTAATCTCGGCTCACTGTAACCTCTGCCTCCTGGGTTCAAGTGACTCTCCTGCCTCAGCCTCCTGCGTAGCTGGGACTACAGGTGCACGCCACCATACTCAGCTAATTTTTGTATTTTTAGTAGAGACAGGGTTTCACCATGTTGGCCAGGATGGTCGCCATCTCTTGACCTCGTGATCTGCCGACTCAGCCTCTCAAAGTGCTGGGATTACAGGCGTGAGCTACCGCGCCCAGCCCGAGGTCCTCATTTTTTAGGCAGTTATAGTATTGATAGTATGATTAATAAGCTTTTTGCTAAATACTGAAGAATGCTTTCTCACTATAAATGACTATCAACGTGGAGCTCAAAGTTGTTCCCCAAATGCTAGAAGAATTCATGCTAGTAATTAGTAATGACCCAGTCTGGAGATCATCTCAAACCACTTGGCAAGTCTCATCTTAAAGATTACTTAAAGCAGGAGTTTCTCAAACTTTAAAAACTATGGATCATTTATATGAAGAATAAGTTTTAGAAACTATTATAAACATGTAAGCTTTCAAATAGCAACTAGTAAGGAAATAACTTTCACAGTTTGTGGAAATTCTCATTAAGGGAAGGGCAGTAGAATAATAAGAACCTTTTGACTGCGAGGGTCAAAAGGTTAGGAATTTGGGGAATTTTTAGGGAATATAATAACATTTATTTGTCTTTATTGTTGCTCTTTTTTAAGGTTAGAGAGAACAAATTAAAATATTTTCCACCTATTATATGACAACATTTTATCACTACAGACTGGCTATGACAATGAAATTCTGGGCCAGATAAAGAAATAAGAAATTGTGTATCCTCATACAAACTTAAAATATTAAAAATTCAGATAATTGATGGCTCACACCAGTAATCCCAGCTTGAGAGGCTGAGGCAAAAGGATGACTTAAGCCCAGGAGTTGAGGCTGCAGTGAGCTAGAATTGCACCACTGCACTCCAGCCTGGCTGACAGAGTGAGACCTTGTCTCTAAAAACAAAAAAAAAAGAAAAGGAAAAAAACCCAACAATCAGAGATAATCCCATAAGGCTGTATAAACCCTTTCAACTCCACCTTTCGAAGACCGACGGAATTCAAACTGTTTTCTGTGGAACACAGTTTTTAAAACCCTGCTTTACAACATGATTGATCTAGGCCGAGCCTATGAAGACACTTTGGCCAGGGTCACCGGTGTACCCCTGGCAGCTGTGTCCCTCTGCTCTAGGGTACCAGTGGCCTCACTAGTGCCATTACCATTCTGAAACTCACGTGTAACTGGCCAAGGTACAAAACTCTAATAGGAGAGCGAAACCACAAAATGCTGAAGCTTAGAAAATCTTGAGCCAGCTTGTCCTGATTTTGAAGGACACATTGCTTATCACCCAAACGAAGATTAGATTAGCAGTGCTGCTGGCCCAATCCTGTGAGCTGTGTAGTGTGTAAATACTCCTTTCGTTAGCTGGCCTATTAGAAAGCATAGCCCCTGAGAGGACTTATTTTGCCCCACCTCCTAGAAAACACCGTGACTTCATGTCGAAGGTGCCAAGGACAACTTCAGTTCTCCAGTCTCTGAGGAAATGTTTGTTTTTGTACTTGTAAGTTATGCATTTTATGGGGCAGACTGTCCTTGCTGAATTAATTTCTGCTTTTTATTCCATCTGTTCCTCAACTCTTACAAAAGCTAGCCATACCATCTCTCTCTCTAGCTTCTGCAGTGGTAAGCTGATTGCATTTTTAGGATGACGTGTTGTCATCCATCTATATGGTGAATAGGAAATGTAGGTAATACTCTAGAACTCTGATCCTTTTATTGTCAGTTAGGCTGTGTATTAATTGCATTTGAATGCCCTCGACATTGTTCCTAGGACCTGCTTGCCGTGAGTTTGTTGGTGAAAGAAGATGTATTGGGGTGTATTGGGGTCATGGTTCATTGCTATATTTTAGAATTATTTTTGTAATACTATGAATTACATTTGGTGATTGTTTTTGGTTTCTTTGCAATTTTTAAAATCTCTCTTATGAAATGGAACTTTTTAATGCTGCTGCCATGCTGACGATTTTCTAGAGTTGCAGCTGAGATGTACTGCACGGCCCTGTTTTGAATATGTTCCCTCCATCTTTTCAGTCATCAGAATTTGACTTGTCAAGCTATCCCAGATAACCTGTGTAATGTTTGATAGTTTAATGATAGTAATAATGTTAAAAGAAATGAGTTTCTCTTTGGCCAAAAGCTTCTTGTTGCTCTCACTTAAAACATTGCATGGCCTTGAGATACAGCTCAGAATGGTTCCACTGTCGGCGGGGAGGGAGGAGTGTGATGTCATGTTATTAGTAATGTACACAGCTGCTGCTTCCAAGCTGTGGGAGAGTATATTGCTGTCTTCAGTAATATTTTCTCCTGTACTGAAGGCAGTTATCATCATCACCAGTTACTTTGGGCTGCTAGCATGTTATCTCAATTAACCATGAGAATAAAATAGATAGTATCACTTATGTTTGATGTGTTTGAATTTTTATTGTTCTCATTTTGAGAAACGGAGAACAAATTATTTGCACAATATGTCTTATGGTTAGGAGAGAAAATTGAGTGTTCTCAGATTGGATAAACTAATCTAGTGTTGACATGTCATTTAGGGTTTAGATTCTCTTCTACCAACAATTCTGTGTCAGGCAGCCTCCCTGAGTCCACAGATATTAAATATTCTGTAGTCACCGTCTTTACCTTTAGATGACAAGATGTTGAAGATAGATGACAGATAAATGCACATATATATACACATCCACATAATATATATAGATACATACATATGTATTTGCACATGTATAAATGTGGATATAACAATTTCAGTTCTTTAAAATTTTCAGAAAAGAAAATGGTCAAATCACCTTTACTAATATGGTCCAGAATTGTTCAGAATTCCTATTACCAGTTTTTATAAATGTCTAAATCCTTTTTAGTTTAATTTAGTTTTCTATTTCCCTTCAGCCAAAGAATGACTCAGAAACACCCATGGAATATACCACTGCTTGCTTGAAAACCTTTACTTTAATGAACACTTACTGATCAATCTCCAGCCTTCATATAGGACTATGAAAATATGGCGCTGCAGCCTAGATAGAAGCGCACGTGAACAAACAAGAATAGTGAAGTATTGGGGGTGCTCATGTCGTCAGGGTAGTGTGGCCTCAGGACGGGGATTTAGGAGCTCCTAGGGTTTCAGTTAAACTCCCAGCTCTGCCAATTTCTAACAAATGAACATGAACAAGTTACTTAACTGCCTTACTCATTTGTTTCCTCATCTACAGAAGGAGAGTAATAGTAGTGTCTTGCCCAGGGAGGTGTTCAAGAGTATTAATGAGATAATGTATGCCAAGGACTTAGCCAGTGCTGGCCTCTAGTATCTGCTTTGTGGAGACACATAGTGGGACTGTGAAGTTCTTGTTAAGAAGAAGGGAAGGGGTTCAAAGTACCCCACAGAGGAGGCAGTGTCTGGGTGGTTGCTACCCAGGGGAAAGGAAAACGATATGCCAGGCTGAGAGCATTGCATGAACAAAGGAGGAGTACCCGAATCTTCTCTTTTGAATTATTTTAGGCACTCTTCTTTCTAAGGATCCCTTTCAAAGTTATAAAAACCTGGTTTCCAAGCCACGGGCATTCCAGTGTCCCAACAAAACACCTTCCTCACCCCTCCTCAAAGAGCTTGATCTATTTTGAGTCTGGAGGGGGCATTAGCTTGAGTTTCCCCCTATTTGTATTTCTCAAAATCATGCCTTCTTTTTTAAAATGACAGAACTAGATTGAGTTTGGAGGCTATTGTTCACTCTGACCTCCAGCTCCTTTTCCGTTATAATTACCCAGTCAATACTCCTTCATTTCTGTTGTTCTCTTTGTTTGCCCCCCTCTTTTGAACGAATTACTTTGCAAAGCTTTCTATTGAATTTTGCCCTCTTTTTCCTTTTCTGTTTGTCGAGGTCATTTTAAATTTCAAACTAGCTCTCCTAACTGCCAGCCACCCCCACTCAATTGGGTATCATTGTTAAATTTGATAAGAATGTTTTTGATTTGATTCCATATTCAAGGCATTAATAAGCATGTTAAATTTAGCAGCATTCAGCCCAGTACCTAAGCCTGTGGAATTCAATTTGTTTGTGCTAATTTATTTGCATACATGATTTATGATCACCCCATCCAGACATAAAAGAAACTTGGGAAAGCATACCATGAAAATTCTGGGTAGAACAAGGGCTAAGTCATTGAATTCACTTCTGTCATGCTTTTCACTCAATTGTAGTTTGAGGGAAAAGGAAGACAATAATTTTCTTTCTGTCTCCAAAGACATTAGTATGACGGGGTTCAATACTCATTCACTGTTACAATCCATGTCCCCAGAAGCGCATGTTTGTCAGTTTCCATCCCTGACACTTAATAGCCAGTGACACTGAACAAGTCACTCATTTCCAGGAGCTTCAGTTCCCTTACTGGTATAATGGTGATCTGACTTACCACAATAAAAGGATTAGTAAGATCAAGCCAGGCTGGGGCGGGGATGGACAGGTGGGAGGGGATTCCAAAACTTAACACTGATCTCAAATAGAAAACGTAGTTTACATGGAGCGTAATTCTAGACAATATCACACGCTGTTTCTATAGCCTCAGTCCCAGGATATTTTTCTAGCTTGGGGGACTCTCTGAGGCAGGCCTGTAGGTTCTGGTGTAAGTGGAGACTGGGCCTGGAAAGGCTTAGAGAGGTCCTCTTGCATCCTGTTAGCACTTGGTTCATTTCTCAGTTCTGGGAAGACTTCAGGACAACAAATGGAAAGTCATTCATCTTACTGTCCTTATAACTTGGCTCAGACAGGAGCATCAGAAATTCCCAAGTCACACCAAGTGCTTCTCTGGTGCTGTAATTTGATAGCCCAATCCCAAACAAAGTGAGGAAGCCACACCCAAACCTTCCTCCAAAGTTAACCACAAAGATGAACCGGAATAGAGAGTGAGAGCAGGAACACAAAGATAAGCTGGAGAAGGCAGCTGGCTTGTTTGGGGCACAGCGGAGAGTCATGGATGTTATCACAGCAGCCCACCCAGGACCTGCTAGTTTTAGGGTATGTGAGATTTTTTAAATCTTACATTTAACCAATTCTCCTTTTATAAGTGTCAAAGCATTGCAGTGTACAGCTGCCTAGTAAAAGGATTTGTAACATAGATGCATAAACGGTTCTGTCATTCAATAATATAGTCTCTTAAATAACAGGTAATGCTTCCCTGTCCCCTTCCCACCCCTCCTCACACCCCCCCACTCCCCACCTCCACCCCCATGCGCCCACCCCCAGCTTTCTATTTTGTGTGTGTTTTCTTCCATTTTCTCAATTTGGTGTCTGGCATATTCAGAAAAACACGTGGGCTCCCTCTGGTGGTCATTCCAGTGTTCATGCATGTCTAACCTTCAAGTTTTAGATACATGGCACAAGATGTTTGGACGAAAAGTGGAAATATTAGTAGTAAATGTTATTTTCGTTTGTAAGATTCCTAGTACTTGGAAACCACCAAAATAACCAGCTCATTCACTCATTCATAATGTGCACATATATAGTGTTCCATTCTCACGTATTGTAGATATTTGACTTTGCTAAATGCAGCATAGTCTGGTCTGCAAGTCAGTACAGAATAATTGAGTTCCAGTCCTGTAAGTTAAACAAGTTTTCTCAAGGAATGGGTCTATTAATCAGCAAGTTTTTGTGGAATGCTAACGGTATATTAGACCAGGCATTGTGAAAAATAATGTGTTGCTCACCATTTAAAAAAATATATGAACAAGCTTTTTAATAGTTACAATGTTATATTACTTCCTTTTGTTGTTTAAATCATATTCCCATTTTATTTCCTCCACAGAATTTTATTCTCTGGTAACATATTGTTTTCCAGGCCAGATGACTTTATCATCTGGGTTCAGCTACGATAACAAAGACTCAAACACAACAGCATCTTAAATAGATTATTTTTCACTCATGTTAACTGTCCAAATATGAGCTGCCCAGGGTTAATATGGCAGCTTCATGTTGTAACGTATGTTTGTGATTGAAAGTCTCTTATGGATCACCCTCATACTGAACATTTATCAAAAATATGTACTTACATTTAAATATTTGTGTTTTGAAATCTCTCGTGACCATGGGTCTTTGTTACAGTTTTTCTTCTAGATTGAGTTATGACAATAAGTAATTATATATGATCATCAAAACAAAATAAATATTTTATAAATTTCTGTACAAAATTATTAAACATTAAAGTAAATTACTATCAGAAATGCATCACTGGGTGACTTGGCAAGTGTTTTAACAAATGAATTATTTTAAAAAGTCAATTTATGTACCTTTAGGAAATAGCAGTTTCATTCTTCTCGGTTTTTATGTACATAAGCACTGGGAAAACTCATTCACAAAAATAGGAAGCTGGGGATGGAAGTAGTTTTAAATAACAGTGTTACTAAATTCTTTGAGTCCTAGGAAACTCGTGTGTACTTCATGGAAAGCTAGAGATGATGGTGAAGTTGCAGTGGAGGGGTAGAAAGTGTTGCATTCTAGATGGATTTTTGGAAATAGAGTCCATAGGATTTTCTGATGAATTAAATATGAGGTAAGAGAGAAGGGACTCAAGGGTGACTTCAAGGTTTTTGGCCTGAACACGTGGAAGGATGCAACTGCCATCAACTGAGGAAGGGAAGGATGAGGGTAGAGTCAGTTTGGAAACCTGGTTTGAAGGTCCCTGTACTGGGCAGTATCCAAGAATGAAGTGTAATTAGACTTTTGCACTGTACCTGGGTCCAGTCAATAGCTAATAATGATAAACATTAGATTAGAGAGTGATAATGAGATAGATGGTAGGGATTTGCACTGAGTAGGACATGCCTGGGGCATGAATGAAATTAAAATGTGTCTGAAAAAAATGAAATAATGAGACATAAATCAGCAAGAATTTTATCAGGTTTATTTTGGCCCTCTATTATATGTTACAGATTTAAGATCATTTATGTTTATAAGTTAACTGTATATGATTTCAGGTGTCACCTTTTAAATTAATAAAAGGTTGATTTATGTAATATTTCAAGTAAAAACAGCTAAGTGAACCAGGCTAACAAAGCATTATTTAATAGACATCCTCAGGGACCTAATTTAATGAATAGGTAGAGGGATGTTATTTGTAACTTAGCTCACAAATTATTTCTATATGAATAGGTGACTTTGAATGGCTATGGTCTGCTTGAAACAATTTATTCTCTTAATTAGTTTAATCATTCTTTTTACAGTTTCTTACACTACTAAATGGGTTAATAATCCCCTTTTTCCTTGAGTAAATTAATTTTTCTAGCCTAGCCACAAATTTCTAATTAACAAAGTTTGAAGGAGTAAGGTAATTTTGTAATAGCATAAAGAATAACTATATTTTATTTAATCCTTTTTGTTTTGTTTTGTTTTGTTTTTGTTTCGCTTTTTTGAGACAGAGTCTTGTTCTGTTGCCCAGGCTGGAGTGCAATGGCGTAATCTTGGCTCACTGCAACCTCCACCTCCCGGGTTCAAACAATTCCCCTGCCTCAACCTCCCGAGTAGCTTGGATTATAGGCACCCACCACCATGCCCAGCTAATTTTTGTATTTTTTAGTAGAGTCTGGGTTTCACCACATTGGTCAGACTGGTCTCGAACTCCTGACCTCAGGCGATCCATCTGCCTCGGCCTCCCAAAGTGCTGGAATTACAGGTGTGAGCCACCGTGCCCAGCCCTATTTAATCCTTTTTGTATTAACTAACATTTATTAAGTTTCTACTATGTGCCATGTAGACTCTGGAGATACAAAGTCCAGAAAGTCCAATGCAATGAATTATTGACTTCAAAAAGCAAACCACCTAATGGGGGAGAGAGATAGGTAAACGGATAATTATTTCAGAATGTGGTACTGAGAGAGATTGGAGTTAAGTACAAAAACACCAAAATACACACTCTAAGAGCCTTGTCACCCGAACTGGAAGGATTTCTGAGACACTAGTGTTTCATTTCATCTGTTATGGTTGCAGTAAAAACAAAAAAAAACAAAAAAAAGTTTCATTATTCACCCCCCACCCCAACATTCTCCCTCTTCACAAGGCTACATAATTATTAGTTTACTGTATAACTCCAGACTTCTAAGTTACAGGTGGCAGAAAGCTGGATCAAGCCACCTTGAAAGCAAACAAGAGACCGGGGGCGGTAGCTCACACCTGTAATCCCAGCACTTTGGGAGGCTGAAGTGGGAGGGTCACTTGAGCCCAGGAGCTCGAGACCATCCTGAGCAACGTGATGAGACCCTGTCACTACAAAAAATACAAAAATTAACCAGGCGTGGTGGCATGCACCTGTAGTCCAAGCTACTCAGGAGACTGTGGTGGTAGGATGTCAAGCTTGGGCCTGAGGGGCAAAGGCTGCAGTGAGCCAAGTTGGTACCATCACGCTCCAGCCTGGGTGACAGAGCCAGACCCTGTCTCAAAAAAACCAAACAAGAGAGGAAATTGGGGGCTCACAGTGGAGCCGGGCTTGGGCTGATGGGAGCTGAGGGCTCTACCTCTTATTGCTTCTTCCCTAGCCTAGAAACATGGCAACCAACAGCTCCTGGTTCCTCCCCAGCAGCCACAATGAGAGAGCATAGGGGAAGGACTCTGGCTGGCCTATGGTGGGCCACATGACCCCTCCATCCCCACTCTGAGCCAGTGTAGGTGGGATACACAGCTCTGTTGATGGGAGGGTCTGTGCCCAGGAGGAGGAGGAACGATGGGAAGTGGGAACTGTTAATTGCTCCTCCCCAGTGATGTGCATTCCGCTGACTGCCAAAAAAGCCCTGCCCCCTTCGATTGATGTACTCAAATAACATCATAATACAATCAATATCTCATTTCGGGCTAGTCTTCATGCCTTGTTTATGAACAAGTTGGACAGATGCACTTATGAGAATGATGTTAACATCACATTTTGCAGTAGCTGTGATTGCAATGAGCATTGTGCTTTAGAATGTCCATGCATTCCATTCAATCAGAATCAAATTTTCTTTTGCACCGTCTTCTTAACATATATGATGTGGAGATTAACAAGGTTTGATCTTAAGTCTTTTGAGCTACTTAGATGTGGGTGCTCCAACAGTACATGACTTAAGCAATCTCACTTTTCCTAGAATATTACAGGAATTGTTCCTTTTTAATCTACATTTTAAGTCTTTTAAAGTCTGTGAGCCAAATTTACATTCAGATAAGTCATTGATGTTTACATTTTGTGCCTGAAAGGAGGTGTTTCTGCCAAGAGTCTAAAATGAAGTCTAGCAAGACAGTGGATTTTTTAAAATAATGGTTATCTCTTTCTGATCATAAATATAATACTTACATTGAATATTTGGAAAAATCAGTATTTTAAAAAATCTTCCTCAGGCCTGTAATCCTAGCACTTCAGGAGGCCGAGGTGGGCGGGTTGCCTGAGCTCAGGAGTTCAAGATCAGCCTGGACAACATGGTGAAACCTGTCTCTACTAAAGTACAAAAAACTAGCCGGGCATGGCGGTGTGTGCCTGTAGTCCCAGCTACTCGGGAGGCTGAGGCAGAAGAATAACTTGAACCCGGGAGGCAGAGGTTGTAGTGAGCTGAGATTGCGCCACTGCACTCCAGCCTGGGCAACAAGTGAGACTCCATGCCCCCCAGAAAAAACTTCTGTAAATGCTGCCTCCCAGAGCTCTGTGTGTTTATATAGTTAACATATAGAAAAATGTATACAAATAGAAACAAAATTTAGTTTACACTATATATACAGTTTCATATTCTTCCTTTTTCAATTAAATTTTTAAAGGATTTTTAAAATTAGTTAACATTGTCCCAACCATAATGTAGAATGAATTTCCTCTGCAATAATTTTTTATTTTTTATTTTTGGCAATAATTTTTTTAAATAGCTATTTGTATCATGTCAAAGTTACTTTTCACACAATCCCTGTCCCATTTCTGGAATTATTTTTGTTACATTGCTGTTGCTCTTCCTTCATTCCTGATGTTCTTAGTTTTCCTCTGGTATCATTTCTCTTCTGTCTGAAGAACTTTTTAAGAAATTCTTTTAAAGCATTTGTGACGGCTGTGAATTCTAAATTTTTTCTCATCTGAGAGAATCTTTAATTTGTCTTTATTTATAAGGATATTTTCTTAATGAACAAATATTGATTCATTATCACCAACTAAAGTCCATAGTTTAAGGCTGGATGTGGTAGCTCACACCTGTAATCCCAGCACTTTGGGAGGCCAGGGTAGGAGGATCACTTGAGACCAAGGGTTCAAGACCAGACTGGACAACACAGTGAGACTCCTCTCTCTGCAAACAAACAAACAAACAAACAAACAAACAAAAAACTCTTTTTAAATCAGCCAGGCATGATGGTACCTGCTTGTAGTCCTACCTACTTGGGAGACTAAGGTAGGAGGATCACTTGAGCCCAGGAATTTGAGGCTGCTGTGAATTGTGATTATGCCATGGTACTCCGGCCTGAGCAGCAGAGCAAGACCCTGTCTCTTAAAGAAAAAAAAGTCCATAGTCTATTTAGATTGCCCTCATTTTTACCTAATATCCTTTTTCTATTCTAAAATGCTATCCAGGACGCCACTTCACATTCAGTTGCCAGGTCTCCTTCGGCTCCTTTTGGCTATCCGTTTCTCAGTCTTTCCTTGTTTTGGATGACTGACAGTTTTAAGGGATATAGGTCGGGTATTTGGTAGAATGTCCCTCTATTGGGATTTGTCTAATGTTTTTCTCAATATTAGACTGGGGCTAGGGGTTTGGGGAAGACCATATTTTCATCACACCATATCAAGAATATATACTATTAGTATGACATATCACTGTTGATGTTGACTTTGATCATCTGGCTTAGGTAGTGTCTGCAAGTTTCTCCACTGTAAAGTCACTCTCCCACAACTCCTGCCCTGCTTTCCATACTGAACTCTTTGGAAGGAAGTCATTGTGCACACAGCCCACACTTAAGGAGCAAGCTAGGCTCCAGCTTCTTGATAGCAGAATAGCTACATTGTTTGGAATTCCTCTGTGTGGGGGATTTGTCTCCTTTCCCATGTTGATTGGTTTATACTGTCATTTTATATATCACTATGCACTCATGGATATTTATTTTATACTTTGGGTTATAATCCAATACTACCATATTAATTTTATTGCTCAAATTGTTCCAGCTCTGGCCACTGGGAGCTCTTTCCCCTGGCTCCTGTATTCCTTTGACACACTCCCATCACTATGCTTTGTTTTATTTTGTTTTGTCGAGCACTGCCTTACCTGTGGCACAACGAGTTGCATATATATTCTCTGCTCTAGTCTGAGGCAGCCATTTTGCCAAGGATTCTTGGTTCCTTTGATGAAAGAATGGTGTTAACAAGAGCTTGGTGCTAGGCGTGGTGTTGCTACTAGGATATCTTAAGCCATGTCATCTGACATAGCAAGGAAATATATGTGTGCAGCCTGACCTGTACATGTACACATATCTGTAAGTACACACACACATACACACACACACACCATCTGTATCTATGTTTGGCTAAGCATGACTTCATACTGATTTCTCCAACTCTAATCCATTACCACATGGATCATTCTACTCCTTTCTCCTTGCCTCTTTGTAACCTCCCACTCTCAACAGTGAGAAATTTGGCTTGTACCATCTGCCATCTATTTATTTAACTGTCTAACTCCCATATACATTTACAGTGGTTTAAACTGTTTGCCTGGGCCCCCATGGGAAACAAATGTTATCAAGTAGAATAGAGCACTGTGTGCAGTGTCCTTGCCTTCTGTCTGTCATGCTCTACTCATTTCTTAAGTCAGCACCTTCCTCACCTGCCTCTGCTCTGCCACTCCCTTCATTGAAGTTATTTCATACATTTATTATAAAATTATTTTGTCACAGTATGCATTCCATCCTGGGATACCCTAACCTTCTAAATGATTTTTAAAATTTGCACATATTAGGTTTTACTCCTTGTGCTGTAAAGTTATATGAGTTTTGACAGATGTATAGTGTCATGTATCCACCATTACAGTATCATACAGAATAGTTTTACTGCCCTAAACAATTCCCTGTGCTTTACCTATTTAATCCTCCTCCATGTCTGAAGCCATAGAAACCACAATTTGTTTTGCTCTCGATAAAGTTTTGCCTTTTCCAGCCTGTCATATAAATGACATCATGCGGCCTGTAACCTTTCACTTAGCAATATGCACTTAAGATTCAATGTCCTTGCATTGCTTGATAGTTTCTTTCCTTTAACACTGAAGAGTGTTGCATTATATAAATGTACTACAGTTTATTTATTTATTCTTCTGTTGAAGGACGTCTTGGCTGCTTTCATTTTTTGGCAATTATGAGTAAAATTGCTATGAATATTTGTGGGCAGATTTTGTGTGGACAGAAGTTTTCCAATCAGTTGGGTAATTCTTACGAGCACAATTGCTAGATTGTGTGGTAACGCTATATTTAGCTTTGTAAGAAACTGCCAAACTGTCTTCCAAAGTGGTTGTACCATTTTGTTTTCCCACTAGCAGTGAATGAGAGTTACTTTGTTCTGTGTCCTTGCCAGCTTGGTATTGTCAGTTTTTTAAAGCCATTCTAATAGATGTGTAGTGGTATCTCATTCTTGTCTTAATTTCCATTTCCCTAATGACAGATGATATTGAGTATCTTTTCGTATGCTGTTTGCCATCTGTCTTCTTTGTTGAGGTATCTTTTGCCCATTTAAAAAATTTGCTTCTTTTCTTATTGTTTGAAGAATTCTTTGTATATTTTGGATACAAGTCCTTTATCAGATATGAGTTTTGCAGTCCAGTCTGTGGTTTCACTTTTCATCTTAACAGTGTCCTTAGCAGAGAAGAAGTTTTTAATTTCAGTCAAGTCCAACATCCATTTTTTTTTTTCTTTCATGGATTATGCTTTTGTTGTTGTATCTAACTTATCACCAAACTAAATGTCATTTAGATTTTTCCCTATATTTTCTTCTAGAAATTTTATGGTTTTGTGTTTTACATTTAGGTTTATAATCATTTCTGAGGTACAGATGTGCATATAAGGCATAAGGTCTGTGTGTAGATTCATTGTTTTAGCAGATGGGCATCCAGTTTTTCCAGCTCCATTCGTTGAAAAGACTGTCTTCTCTCCATTGAATTGTCTTTGTTCCTTTTTAAAAGATCAGTTGACTGTGTTTATGTGGGTCTATTTTTGGACTTCATATTCTGTTCCATTCATCTACATGTCTGTTCATTCACCAATATTTCACTGTCTTAATTGCTAGCTTTATTATAATTCTCAGACTTTCCTTGTTTTTGATAACCATGACAGTTTTAAGAAATACCGGTCAGGCATTTTGTAGACTGTCCCTCACTTGGAATTTGTCTAATGTTTTTCTCCAGGTTAGACTAGGATTATGGATTTTGGGGAGAAGACCATCAAGTTCTACTGTTTTCATTACATCATATCAAGAATTCCTACTATGAAAATATATATTATTATTGAAATGAGGTAGCATGAGTCCTCCACCTTTTTCTTCTGTGTTGTGTTGACTATTTGATATAGTTTGGATGTTTGTCCTTGCCCATATCTCATGTTGAATTGTAATCCCCAATGCTCGAGGTGAGGTCTGGTAGGAGGTGATTGGATCATGGGGGTAGATTCTTCATGGCTTGGTGCTGTCTTGGTCATAGTGAGTTCTCATGAGATCAGGTTATTTAAAAGTGTGGCACCTCCCCACAACTCTCTGTCCCTTGTTCCTACTTTTTCCATGTGAAGTGCCTGCTCCCACTTCACCTTCCACCATGAGTAAAAGCTCCCTGAGGACTCCGCATAAGCAGATGCCACTGTGTTTCCTATACAGTCTGCAAAACCATGAGTCAGTTCAACCTCTTTTCTTGTAAATTACCCAGTATCAGGTATTTCTTTATAGCAATGCAAAAACAGCATAATACAGTATTCTGTCTAGGTCCTCTACCTTTCCAGTAATTGCAGAATCAGTTTGTCTATATATCTATGAAATCGATTCCTGGGATTTCAGTTGGGATTCATTGGGTCTATAGATCAAGCTGAGAAGAACTGACATCTTAACAGTATTGAGTCTGGTAATTTATGAACATGGAATATGTCTTTATTTAGATGTTCATTGATTTTCTTCATCAGTGTTTCATAGTTATCTCTATATATGCCCTGCACATGTTTTGTTAGATTAATACAAAGTACTTTATTTTGGAGGGATGATGTTCTAAGAGGTATTTTATTATTTCAGATTCCAATTGTTCATTACTGATATATGGAAAAACAATTGGTATTTTGTACATGACCTTGTATCCTCTGACCTTATACTTGCTTATTAGTTCTAGGAGTTCTTTGGAATTTTCTACATAGACAATCATGTCATCTGCAAGTAAAGACAGACTGATTTCTTCCTGTTCAATCTGTGCTTTTTCTTTATTTCTCTCATCTTGTTGCACAAGGTGGGACTTTCCAGTATGATATTCAATAGGAATGGGGAGAAAGAATACTCTTGCTATTAGGTTTTTAATGTAATAATTTTTACCATATTTCTTAAATCTTCCATGAAGCATTATTTATAATGGTGGCAAAATATTCCTTAATTCTGGTGCAGTATCATTTATTTAACCATTTGTATAATGTTGTACACTTTGGTTGTTTCTAATTTCACTATTCTTTAGTTTTATTATTTTCTCAATAAAGATGAAAAATATTCACTTCATGAAGTTATTGTGAAAAATAAATAACATAATCCATGGAAAGTTCTTATTGCCATGTCTGACAAAAAGTAAGCACTTGATAAAATGCTTTTTTGATTATCATTATTAAGGCTTTTGAAAAATCAATGATTAGGAGAGTTAGGGTAGAACCTGTGTTTATGGGCAGAGATTTCTCTTTACACTTTCTGAGGAAGCCGTATTATGGCAGTACATTCATAGCAGTAAACCAGCAAGGAGACTGCAAGCTGACTGCTTGAGCTCAATGCTGGCCCTGCCACTTCTCAGCTATGTGGCCTTGAGCAAGTTACTTAAACTAAGACTCAGATTTATCATCTGAAAAATGGGTTGATAATAATAGAATCTACTTCCTCACTTCGTCCTGAGGATTAAATAAGAACACACATATAAAGTTCACACAGCACAGTACCTGAGACATAGTATGCGCTCAACAAGTTTTTTTTTAAATTATAAACAAGATAAAATTGATTCCTCTCATTTATATGTCTGGTCATATATTCTTTTAATGGTGCTTTGCAGTTTTCAGAGAGTTTAATTGACAAATAATAATTACAGATATTTATGGAGTATGAGGTGATATTTTGATATATGTATACAATATGGAATGATTAAATCAAGTTAATTAACATATCTCTTTTTTTGATGAGACATTTGAAATTTACTCTCTTAGCAATCTTAAAATACACAATAGGTTGGTGCAAAAGTAATTGCGGTTTTTGTCATTAAAAGTAGTAACAAAAACTGTAATTACTTTTGCATCACAATTACCTAATATTAACTGGAGTCACTATGTTCTGCAATAGGTCTCAAAAACTTCTGGTAATATATTTTTAAATTATCTTAGCTCAAATTCAGAACCACCATCTGCTTTCTTCCTCTCTAAGATTAAAGGGCCACGTTACTATTTCGCTAAAGGAGACAGCATTTTGCTGCTCCCCTTTTCCTAACGGATGTCTGCCTTTAATGAGCCTTTATTGTTTCAACAACTCCATTTAGCCACGCTATATGCCAGGTGCCTCAACACTGGAGTACCAGGGGAATAAGACAAACATGGTCCTCCTGCTTAGATCTTAGAGTCTGGTTAAAAAAAAAAAAAAAAAAAAGCCAGTAACCAAGTAATTACAACTGTAATGTGCGTTACCAAAGGGAAGTGCAAAATGCTCTGTCACAGCATGGTCCAGCAAAAATAGGATGCAAGATACATGTATAATTTAAAATTTTCTAATTGCTACATTTTAAAAAAGTAAACAGAGGTAAAATTAATTTTAATAATGTATTTTTATTTAACCTAACACATCCAAAATATTCTCATTTCAACATATAACCAATATATGAATAAAACATGTTACTGATATATTTTGCATGCTTCTTCTCCATCGTCATACTTGGGCACGTGTTTGCATGCTTACATCTCACTTCAGACTCGCTGTGTTTCAAGGGTGCAGAGGTCACATCTGGCTGGTGGCCACTGCACTGGACACTGCAGCTTCAGAAGTGTGTATTAGAGGGCTTGGGAAGAACTGTCTGAGGAAGGTACACTTTGGTGTGGCTTGAAGGATGGAGAAGTCAGGAAAAGGGAGGGGAACACATGTTTCAGGCAGAGGGAACAGATGGGGCAAAACCTCCAAAACAAAAGCATTTGGCGTATTTGAGAAGCTAAAAACCATTCTGGACAATAGGAACAAGGGAGCCACTGAGGCTGGAGAGGCAGGCAGAGGTGACGTTCTGAAGAGACTTTAAAGCAGTGGTAAGGGGTTTGGATTTGTTCCGAGAAGAATGGGGAGGCACTGTGTTTAACTAGAAAAATGACATGATCAGAATGGCTGTTTTTAGAGAATCGCCTTTACTTTAGGGGAAGGCAAGCAAGGACACTTTCCTCGGAGGGCAGCAGACAGTAGTGCACGTGGTTAACCAGAGAGTTCCTATCCCAGAGCTGCCAGTTTCCTCATCTGTGAAATGGGAATAATGAGAGCTCATCAAAGGGTTGTTGTTAGTATTCAGTAAGACAACTGATGTGATGCACTTAGCACACAGCGTTTGATAAATGTTTGTTCTTATCCTCGCCTGGGCCTGGAATAGTCTCTTATAGGAGAAATCCACAAACCTTCCTTTGTGTTCAGAACATACTTCAAATCTTTGGCTTCCCTGCCTCTGGATTCCTGTGCTGAAGCACGCTAAACAAATGAGATGAGAATGGAATGGCTTCCCCTACCTCACAACCCAAAATCAGACAAGAAAACCCTTTCACTGTCTTGCCTCTCACCCGCTGTTTTTGCTTGCATATGCGTTTGCTTCCATAACCTGAGAACGGTTGTTGCATGAACCATATCCTCTCAGAGTTCACTCTGTTCTATATCTTCATAAAGGTTCCCAACTTATTCTTTAAAAATATGGTAAGAGCACAAGGTTAACCTCCTAATGATAATTAGAGAGAAATAGTTCTCCAAATGGCTACTGGAGTAAGAAAATGCAATGATATTACCAGCTAATAATAGATCAATTATTTATGGTATTTGCAACCACCTGAGGCATTTTACTTATGAAATTTTAAAATAAAAACACTTAATACATAGATTAAATTGCATGGAACAGGTTTTCCTCACTTCTAGCCACAAACATGGGAACATCTCAGGCTGCCCTCTGATCCTTCCTTCCGTCTGTTCTTGCTAAATGCACCCTTGGTAAATGCAGGCTGCCAGTCTGCATCCTGGGAGGAGCCTCGCTGTAGAAAAAAAGAAGGAAACTGACAGGTCTCAATAATCCTTTTAGGTTTATGTGATAAGACAGTAATGTATTGAAAGTTCTGCCTTTGTTTGGAAGAGATTTGCTTGAAAATACAGCCCACCATTTTTAAAGTTCTGAGGGGCACAAAGCATAGATTTGTAGTGTTTCCATGCTAGGTAGAGAGAGAGGCAAGAAAACAGGTAAGCAGTGGCGTCTTCTTATTATCTTGGGCAAGTGCGCAGGGTGGGCCTGTGTCCCAGCACAGCGAGTCATGACTGACTACCTTCCCACACTTCAGCTGTTTCTGTTTCATGGCTGCAAAACCCAACCCTTCCAGAATCTGGAGTCTCACGTAAGGGAAGCAGATGGGATTGAGATACTTGGAGCTTTCTCTCAAAACAGGCTACTCTTATAGTGATTAACCCCAGTCTGCCTGAAAGCTTTAGTCAAGGGGCTGTTGTAGCTGTGTCATCTGCAGCCAAACATTTCCCCTTTCTCGAAGAGATACTGTGAAACTCTGTCCTGAGGGTGAGCTATAATCCTCGTCGTACTTCCAAAAAAAATTATGTCCACAGTTTAAGTTCCTAGTCAATAAAAGAACACAATAGCATTTGATTCCTTCTCATTGTACTTGCAGTTAAGTATGTCTAAAGCCTTTCAAATTACTTTGAATAAAAAACCTGTGACCTCCAGGTAGAAATGCCAGGTTTCTAAAGCATGCGTGAGCCTCCATCAGCTTTTTATTGTGGGTTTTTTTTTTTCTTCTTCTTATACACGTTCTTGAAAATTAGAAAAATACAGAAAGGGAAAAGAAGGAAAATATGAGTGAAATCAAATTTTAGAGCTTAATATATCATGCTACTTATTTCTTTGGCCTTTTAGAATACTATTGGCATATCTAATGGAAACCATCATCTGTACTAGGGCAACTTGATGATAAAAGAAAACAAAACTATGTTTAGGGAACCTGGTTTATGAACCTGATCTGAAATGAACTTCATGTTTTATGTAGTATGCTACTTTTCTGATTTGCTTCCATATTTTATATGGTATGCTTTTAGGACTTTGATCATGTTTGTTTTGATGAGCTTTGCAAAGGCTTAAAAGGTTTCTTGAAAACATCAATAGGTTTTTGCTATTCCAGGAATGTTGCCGAACCTAGATCAAATATACTACTGCTCTCAGGTTTCGGAGTCCTTAAAGGTTATCAGAGTTATTTGTTTATATATTCTTATCCTGTATTTGTACTAAAGTTTTGTTTATTGTAGCTTTTGCCTACTAGATTGTTTGAGGTAGAAAAAAATCTTTTAAAATTTTCAATCAATACGGATAAATACACTCACATGCAGAGGACTATACAAAAGTCAATTGAGTGCATTATTTTTAATTCAAAGTGTAGGACAAAGACCTCTTTTTTTTCATGGTAATTATTTTACCTTTCCCAACTGGGAGTTACTATGCTATTAAAATGATGGCCTAAGGCAGTTTACATAGCATGCATTTAAATATTAAGAGAATGTATTTGTGTTTTTCTGTTGGACATTTTTGTCTTAATTGATCTATTTCTTCCACATTAATATGTATTAGTCTTAATAAAGACACTGGCTATGTTCAAGCGGCCAAAGATAGACCACTTTTCTAAGAGTTTATTCAGAAGAAATATCTCATCCAAAGTTACCTTCAATGCAAGATTCACAATTTGTCAATATGCATTTGGAACCATAATCCATGGCCTGGATTTTCTACTTCAGGGAATTGATTCTGAGAAGATAAGTCCAAATACTAGTGGGTAAGGGGAACTTTTGACCTAAGTTCATAGCATATTAATACTACTAGCAAATCATTAAAGACTTAAAGGCACATTGACAAAAAACATTGTTAAATTATGCTGTATACGTGTAAAGGAATTTTGATGGTTACAAAGAGTTTATAGCAACGTGTAAAATTGCTTATGGTTTAGCATTATGTAAAAAGGAAAGATACAATATTTTATGTGGAGTATGATTACACTTCAGTTAAAAATAAAACAAAACCCACACTTAGAAACAGGGGCTGAATATTAATATTCCAAAATATTAACACAATTATCTTTGAGTGGTTGGTTTTGGAAGATTAAACTTTTTTATAATTTCCAATGAGCATGCATTATTTTGTAACGGAAAAATAGGAAAAGGTAAAAACCTATACCTTAGTATATGCCTCGACTACAATTGATAATCTGATTCTCTGTGTCTATTCTTAACAATGGTGAATTTTTATCATCACATATACTGTCCTCCTACACTATCTTTCACCTCCTCCCAACTCCAGCTGTAAGCTACAGCCAGACTAGGGAACTTGCAATACCTAAACTCCTGCCTGTGTGACTTTGGCTCCAGTCTGCAATTCCACTCTGCTCCCTCACTATCAAACCCTGTTCATCCTAAAGACCCTGTTCAAATCCCGCCTCCTCTGGGAAGATTCCTTGAACCACCCTGAACAACTGTTGCCCTTCCCTTCTTATTCCCCCAACACAAACCTTCTGGCTCTATAAAATACTTGTGTATATGTAAAAGGGTTCTACTGGATGTGCCTTTCCTCGGTTTGGGCCAGCCAACAGAGAAGGCGTGAGCATCCCTCTGACCTTGGGAAGCCCCACCTGCCGATTTATCAGTGCTGACACTGACAGGTGACAAGTGGGTAATGACTGCCTATAAAACCGTATGCACTTTCTGACTGTTCGTTAACTTAAAAAGTTAACTGTAGAGATTCTGCAACATATATCATTAAATGTGCTTCACTTATTTTGAATTTAATACTTTGCCTAAAAGTGTTTGTGAGAATTTCTGAGACTTGACATTCAGCTTGTACCTCCAGAAGGCTATGGTTGGCTGCTGACAGCTGTCTGTTGTTAAGACTCAAATCATTGGGCTTCCTAAGTGTTAAATCTAGGAAGAATGTGATCATGTTATATTTGCAATGAAATATGTGAATAAATAGGATGCATTAATATTTTATTCTGTGATCTGCTAGGAAAATATATGCTTTGGCAGGTATAGCTAGTATTTAAATAAAATAGCTATAAAACATTTAATAACATATGAACTTCAACACTTTTCTTGTTTTGATTTTTCATGTGTTTACATACTTTTGAGGGTGTTGGTGGTATTTTAAGTAGTAGGTAGTTGACATTTGCAATCAGTTTTCTTAGACATTTCCAGAATCACTGAAGTAATGAATATTACTAAAAATGCTGTGTGCTCTGCTAGGCTCACTGTCTAGCCAGGTGACCTCCTCCTGAAGACTCCCCTCTGTGGAGGTTGGTGGTGGTAACATTTTTTTTCTGGGTGTCTTTCATGCATACAAGCATATACGCATTCCCTTTTCTCCTTCGAGTCATTCCCAAAGGAAAATTGCTGCGTGTTGGGCTGTAGATCAGGATTACATATGAGCAAGTGCTACTCAAATGTTTTTATAAACTTCAAAATTCCAAGGTTTCCTTTACCTTTTTGTATGCCTCATTTGTATAATGGAGGGTTGGTAAGTACTTTCTTAAATTTTTTTGATGAGAAGTTCTAAATCAGACTTTTTCTTCTGAGTTTTCATTAAAGCATAGAATATACATGTAAAAAAAAGTGCACACATCATTTAGGTCAGTACATTTTCACAAATTCAGTCATATAAACAGCATTTAGATCAAGAAACAGAATGTCACCACCACCCCAGAAGCCTACCTCATGTTTCCTTCTAGCCGCTCCCCACTATCCTGCCTTCTAAGAGTATAGTAATCTGATTTTTTGCTTTATATCAGTGAAATCATCTGGTGTGTACCTTTTGTATCCAGCTTCTCTCATTCAGCATTTGGTTTATGAGGTGTACCCACATTGTTGCATGCAGGTATGAATTGTTTCCTCTCATTCCATTATGGGACTACACGATGTATTGTTCATTCTGTTGGTGGTGGGCTATGGTGAATAGCACTACTCTGAACATTTTAGTATGTCTTTTAGTGAATGTATGTACAACATTTTTGTTGGGCTTTTATGTGGCAGTAGATTTCTGAGGTGTTAGGAATGAACTTGTTCAGATTTAGGTTCTATATATGGACTTCCAGAAGTCCATTAACCTCTGAAACTATAAGCACAATTTTAGATATATGTATGTGCATACCATAACTTTTAGGTAATTCTTAGAACTGCCCTAAAAATAGTCAGAAATACTTATCAAAACAACGAAGACTCAAAACTGGTTTTGTGTCTATCAAGGTAAAAATAAGAAGTCAAGATGGTGGAAAAGAATGTTTTCAGGCTCCAGGACAATCTGTTTTCTAGAACTTCCTTGATCTAAAGGAAATATAAAGGTGTCCACTTGAAATTAATGTGTTTTCCCAAGGAATACTATGCAGCCATAAAAAAGAATGAGATCCTGTCCTTTGCAGGAACATGGATGGAGCTGGAGGCCATCATCTAATGCAGGACCAGAAAACCGCATGCTCTCACTTGTAAGTGGAAGCTAAACGATGAGAACACATGGACCCATAGAGAGGAATAACACACACTGGGGCCTAGGGTAGAGGGTAGGAGGAGGGAGAGGATCAGGAACAATAACTAATGGGTACTGGACTTAATACCTGGGTGATGAAATACTCTGTACAACAAACTCCCATGACACAAGTTTACCTATATAACAAACCTGCACATGTACCCCTGAACTTAAAAGTTTTTAAAAAGAAAGAAATTAATATATCTTCTGTCCAACCTAAAATACCTTAGTACAGATTTGAACTGAAGGGAAATGTTATTCCTAGGAAGGAAAAAGCAAAAGTAAAATAGTTCACAAATTAATTTCCAATATCCAATAAACTTAGCTTTTTGATATCTAACCATGAAGAGCAAAACTGGAATTTCAGAAATGAAAAGAGGAAAAATTCTTTTCATGCCACTTCTAGCTAAAAACTCCTCAGAGATTTTTCTGCATATTAATCAAATAAATATTTAATGAACAATCTGTATGCACAAAGCACCACAGGGATTCGGAGGTAACAAAGACACAATTATTTATTTTAAGGACTTCATGTGGTACTTGGAGAAACAGATATATCAATAACTGTGGTGTAAGCAATGAAATATGTACTGTAACAGAGATTCAGGAAATGCAGAGAGGTCCTGAGGGTGCACTCAGAATATGACTGGTGTCTGGCAGAAATATGTCCCATAGATCCCTCAAAATCGAGAAAATCAAGAATACCCTAACCCGATCACTAATCTCCCTTTCAGGTGTTTCATCTGATGCATTGATTATGAATCTTCAAAGCACCATGGATGAGAAAAGTCACCTGTAGTGTGCTATATTTTTTAAAGCAGTTTCTATAGCTTCTCAGATTGTTTCAGTAGGTGTGTCTCTAATTGAGCCAATCTCATTTTTAAACATCTTGTAACCCAAACCTAGGATTATGATTAACTTAGCATCATTTACCAGAATAGTATCCTTTGAACTCTAATAAATCAGCTGAGCACAACAGATGACATTCTCAAATGTCCATGAAATAAAGTAACGTTTGCACATGTATTTTTATTCAAACTAGAATTACATAACATGGTAAATCATTATATGTTATTATTTATAGGATGTTATTGTAAGTTTGTTACTGTGACATAGTTTAAAGGATGTATCTACTGTATGCCCAATGGGCTTGAGAAAAAACTTTCAAAGTTTTAAGAAACAGAAACTTGCCTTTCTATCAGGGTATCTAAGATCGTTGTAATCTTGTTAGATGTTGTCAATTGTAAATACGCATGCTTGTAATATTTATAAATTTATTCTCTATACTTAGGTTTTAACATCCCAGGTTAGTAGCCATCTCTTCTGGTGGGGAGAGAATGCTAACTTTGATTGGAATTTTTCAAACTTTAGAAATCTGGCTTTCCTGAACACAATTAAAGCCCAAGCTTGTGACCCACACTCTGCCATCTTTTACAGAATCCAATTCCTTGATGAGGGCAGTAGGGGAGGGGCTGGGTTTCTGGGGTCCAATGTGTGCACTTTGGGAGTCTCAGTGGTACCAAGTGGCGGGGGCCGTGGGGCTTGGCCAAGGTGACCCTCTTCTGCCTCAACTAGTTAGAATAAGGATAAAGATTGATCCATTCAGCAAATACTGAAATCACACTATTGAGATTTAAATTCACATGTAAACATTTTCCTTCGTTTTCAAATACTAATTTCACAAATTATTATTAAATTTCATAAATATGGAGTGTGATTTTTTTTCCTGATTCTCTTAGGAGGGTAATGTAAGGATTATGTTGTGTTTTTATCTATTCTTGGAAACCTTATGAAATGTTTATATAATGAATTGGGTTGAGATAGTTTATTTGTAATTTACAAAGTTTGAAGTGTGTTATTTGTGATTATTAAGTATATTATTCAAATACTCCTAAAGGCCAAATGCATTTTCTTTAATAAATTGTAAGTATTTGATTTTCCTGTAAGGTACTTGAGTATTCCAAAAATAAAGACAAATGTGATTGCACAATAATTCCTTTAACTGGAAAACATATTGGCTTATTTAGATAACATAAATGTTGTTAGAGTGATGACCTTATGATCATATTGACTAAATCCAACTTTAGAAATGCTCACGTTAGTAAGGATTATGAAGTTATAGATCCATAGGGTTCTACTGATACCCATCCAATTCTTTGATGCTCAAAGTGTGGTTCCCACACCAGCAGCATTGACATCACTTGGCAGAAATGTAGAATCTTAGGTAACATCTCAGACCAACATAACCAAAATCTGCATTTTAATGAGATCCCCGTGGGCTTTCATGCAGTCATTAAAATTTGCGAAGCACTGATTTTGTGCATCATTTTATCAGACACAAAACCCAGTCCATTTTAAAAAAAAACAAAGGACTGGGAAGAGGGGAATTACTTAGTATTCCTCTCTGTCAGTAAGTTTTCACTCAATTGCAACTCATTGAACCCGATTCTTCACACCACAGTGCAGTGGAAACACCCAGTCAGTTTGCTCCCAACATCCCTTCATATATCTGAACACATAAGGTACTCTCAGTTTTCTCTTTGGTCACCTACCATGAAGTCAGCTAGATGAATGAATCAATGAAGAAATTCTTCCATTCATTCAATAAATCCTTGAGTAGTTCTGTATGCCAAGAACTGGGGTAGAACAGTGAGCAAAACAAGGTTCTTGTCATGCATGAATGCAGCTAACGTTTCAGTACAGAAAACAGGTAAGAAACGAGCATAGAATGCGAAGTACGATAAATCCTATAGCAAGAGGGATAAAGAGTGCCAGATTTGGGGCAGGGATACGATATCCTATAGAATGGATAGAGCAGGCCTCTCCAAGAAGGTGTGTTTGAGCAGAGACCTGAAAGAAGTGAGGGTGTGAGCCATGGGGCTGTCTGGGAAGAGAGCATCCAGGCAAAAGGAAGAGAGGGTGTGGCCTAAGCAGAGGACTAGAGAACAGAAGTAAGATCGGACGTTGCAAGGAGCCAGACAGTTACACTATAGACTATAGAGTTTGGCTTTCATTGGGAGTGGGAAGAGAAACAGTTGGAGGGTTTGGGGCAACATGATCTGATCTATGTTTTTATAGGATCATCTGGCTCTGGGGTTGATGATATTGGGGCAAGGATGGCAGGGGATGGAAGCATACACACCTCCTAGGACGGGATCATGATCTCTAGACAAGGGATAACCAAGGCTTGGATAAGGCACAAGTGGCTATGGCGCACTTGAAATGTAGCTAATGAAATTTAGGAACAGAATTTAAAATTTTCAATTTAAATGAAAATTCCAGCCAGGCATGGTAGTTTACACAATCATGGCTTACTGCAACGTCAAACTTCTGGGCTCAAGTGATCCTCCTGCTTCAGTCTCTCGAGTAGCTAGGACTGCAGGCATGTGCCACCACACCAGACTATTTTTTTTTTTAATTTGAGATTATAAAGGGAAATGTCATAGTGTTCCAGTCCTTTTGCTAATAAGTGCCAATCCATGAAAATTGCAAGAATTTAACCATGTCTTCAAAATCTTAACATTCATCTTATTGCCAAAAAGCGCTCAACACATTATTCCCAGATTTGGACTTTGTTGTCAGAATTTCTCATATTGGAAACAAGGGTGAATGATGAGGCCAAGGCTTAGATTTGCAAAAGAAGGAGGAAACAGGGGTTGAGGACTCCTTTTCAGAGTTTATGTTTCCATAGAAATCACACTTGTAAGGGGAGACATACCATAATGGGCAGTGGCCTCTGTGGAATATTATGGTTGGCTTGTGTACCTCTCTTAGCTTCTACTATTCAAATGCAGTTTTCATAGTAATATGTTGGTATTGCCATTATAAGAAAATCAAGGCTCGATCAAGCCAATTTGTAAGGAAAAAATGAACTACTTTGTAAGATCTCAAAGGGAACCATTCTTACTGGTAAGAACAGGGACCTCTCTAAAGTTACCATTTTATTTTTTGCCTCTAAATATCTGGCTTAGGAGTGTCTAACAGATATAGATATACCTCCTAGAAAGCAAACACTCAGAAGATCCTGTATGTTAAAAGAAAGATTACCATCTAATTGAAGCTGCCTCTCTCCCCTAGAAGGAATCAGAAACAATCTTACACTATAAGTTAGGGTTTGACAGATTCTAAAAACATGCCATCTTGCAGCACTGTGTTAGGGTATGTTGCAGAGAAACTTGAACCATTTGCTAGCACCTGCTAAGAACAGTGCTCCCCGACCAGTTGACAGGGGCATCCAGGCAGCCTTTTTCCTGGAAGTGCTTCCTTCGTCCAGTTTTACAGACTCACCATGCAGTCTTCCGTATTCTTCTGTCTCTTCTTATAGTCAGACTGCAGCCCGAGACACACTGTAGGCTTCAGCGCCCCTGATTTATGAGCCACTTAAAAAATATATATAATAGCTATCTATTATAGATATTTTACATTTATATAATATACAATCTATTTTATATCTATTATGTATTATATATAATATCTATTATTTATTTTATATATAATAATTCTCTATAATTCTATACATATCATGATCTCTGTATATATAGAGAATTATATATAAATATGTTATATAATAAATATAACAAATAACTGTTATATATTTATATATGTAATATATAATCTCAGTTGTTATAATAGATTTAAAACCAACCAAATAACTCTCTAGAGAGAGACAGAGAGAGAGTATATTTCAACTCAGTGAAATATACACATGAAATAATCCCCTTCCCCCACTGACCACTATTAACTGTGTTGAGTCTAATGCTTTCTTTCTCTCTGGTACTTAGCAACCATAAAAACACCTCAGCCTTAATCCATAAATGTTTGGTCACTTTGGGCCTTTAAAATGTTATTTCAGCTATTAAAGATTAGTCATGTACATGTTTTAAATGTTCAGCTCTTGTTGGAGTTGAATCCCTGAGGATGGACTAGTGGTCTCAGCATTTGGTGGGGTGGGGGTGTGAGGGTGAGATCTGCATCTCCCTTCCCACCTGTCTCTACTTGCGCTTCTCTGCGCAAGTGTATGAAGGAGAGAGAAAGAAGACATTTATTCTTTTGACCAGTCAAGACAAATTTTTCCCTTGAGGAGACGGCTGGTGGGCCAGAGTGGCTACAGTCAGAGAACCTTGCCCCATGAGATAAGACACTCCTAAAGTCGTTTCCCTGGAGAGTCTGCCTTTATTGTGGTGAATGCTTTGGGTGTATTTCACGATGATGATGCTTTCCCTCTCCTTGCCAAAGCCACAAGGAGACCCTTTTTTTGGCTCTTCATGAGGAGTTGAAGTAAGTAAAACGGGTAGGGTTAAAGTAGGTAAAATTCACGTAGTGTGGGGGCGCAGCTAAAAATGCCCATCCCCAGGAGTTTCTCACTCTCAAGCTAATCCACATGCAGCCTCCAGCAGTTCATCAGGACTACCATTTAAGTATTCTTACAAGTTTGTGGTTTCCAGGTGAACGAATCTCTCAGTCGGGACTCCGGATTCTCCTGTCTCTCCAGATTTCTGGGTGGCAGTTTGCTTTGCAACCTCACTTCTCTGAGGACCCCAAGAGCAATCATTATTTTCATGGCCATTAAGTGACAACTGTCAAGCTCTTTACAAGAGAAAGCTGAAACTGGGAATCTCTAAGCCAATTTTGAACTTAGGGGAAAAGACTTGGGGAGGAAAAAGAAGCCTTCAAGTTGCAGGCAAAGAAGTCTCTAGATGATTTTTCCATTATTTCACAAATGGAAAAACTTACAGAGTTAATTCAGAGTAGTGAAATCTGCCTATAAGTCTGACTTAGTCCTTATTTTAATTTCATCTGGGCGGCCCCAAAGAGTGATGACATTGATGATAATTATTACAAGAATGAGACATACATTTCAAAGATCTTAGTTATATTATTCAAAAATGCCAAAACAAGGGAATATAGCTCCTAAAAGTATATCAGTTTCACTAAAACACTGAATACTGCTCTCTACCTCCTAGATGTTCTCAGCTGAAATAAGAAAAGGGGGATTTGAAATCCAAAATGTTGCAGCATTTATTAGACTCATATTGTCTTGTAATTGTTTAACCTATAGAAGTTTGACTTTTTCAACAAGACCAAGAGCCCATTTCAGCCAGTTACCTTATCAGAGTCTCCTTCTTTAGCTTCACGCGCTGCTCTGCACACAACAGACCTTCATTAAATCCTTGAATCAGATTCGATACGGACTTGCTTGACGTTTTACCGCACTGGGTTGGCAGGAGTGGTGTCCCAATCTTGCTTGTCATTCTTGTCTCTTGGTTTAAAATGCTGTGCCTTGCAAAAGGCTTCTGTGAGCAAGTACTTGAGGAAAAAGAATTACCCCCTTTCAAAAGGGTCTGAATATGGTCTTTCGTGAGGCCTATTACGGTGCCTTATACCTCATTATAATCTACCGGGGAGCTATTGTGCGTCTTGTAATGGAGGCTAAATTCATAGTTTTCATTCACCTGATTAGTATTTCTGTATTGGCTCTGGTGCCAAAAGGAATATTTTCCCTCTCCATTTCTCCTTTTCAGTAGTAATATAAACATAATACAAGGCAGTAGAAAGAGCATCCCCTTTCCAGAAACAAACAAAAACCAATTACAGTCAGTCCTGAGGGAAGTCTTTCATGGAGAAAGCCAAGAAAAGCAGAAAGAAAGCTGAATGCCTCTGCCTTTATCTGTCCTCCCTGCCTCACTGTTTTAGGATCACATTGTCACAGCCCCATTTGGATTCTTTCATGCTCGGGTAGGGAGGAAGAATTTTTATCAACTCATGATTGATGTGTCAAAATCTAGAAAATTTCAGTGGAGAGGGGTCCATGCCTTTCGGGGTTCATTTGTTATACGTGTGTTGGCTATAGGGCCAAACAGGGGGCCCTAGGAAGCAAACTCAGCAGGCCAAATGCAGCCCCTACTCTGTGCCGTCCCACTATCCTCCTGCCTTGCCTAGAGCTCAGCAGGAAGAGTGCCCGGGAGGATATGGTGTGGGGAGCGAGTGAGAAGGTTGGGTGGCAGCTGTGGCAGTCCTGCCCAGCCCTGAGGCCACTGCAACTACTCTTCTGTACCGGTCCTGGGGCCGCTGCCCTCGGATCAACTCTTTGCCATTTGGTTCTGCCTTTGGGCTGGTTTTCTTTCTTTGAATCTCAGGGATACTGCAGTGCTGCTTCTTTCCTTCTTCCATTTAACCTAATCATTTATAAAATGAAATTCTTTTCCATATTTATCCAACTTCTGGCTGGAGAGAGATCGGATGCGGGAGGCTCTTGCCTCCCTCTCAGCAGTGGTCCCGCGGCATCTCTGGCAGTGGCAGTACCTCTAGGGTTCTGGGACACCCTCCAGGGTTCCAGCTCCCACCAGGACACCTGGCTCAGGCCCTAGTCATGCTTCCTTCTCCCTCTGTCCCTTTGCTCAAGGGCCTCCTGCTTTGCCAACATTGGCACTACCTCTCACAGTGGTCTATTTGGCTTCTGAAATTTTCCTCCCCTGGTGCAACACTTCCCTCATTATATTCCCTCTGTGGAAAATACACTGAGTGGTTTCCATCTCCTGGTTGTACTGGACTGCTACTCCTCTCCCTGGTACATTTGTCTTAGCTCTGATGGGACAGTCCCTCAATGCTAAATGTTGTTTTATTGTTACAAAGTTGCTTTTCTTTTCTTTTCTTTTTTTTTTTTTTTTGAGACGGAATCTCTCTCTGTCGCCCAGGTTGCGGTGCAGTGGCACATTCTCGGCTCACTGCAAGCTCCGCCTCCCGGGCTCACACCATTCTCCTGCCTCAGCTTCCCGAGTAGCTGGGACTACAGGCGCCCCCACCACGCCCGGCTAATTTTTTTGTATTTTTAGTAGAGACGGGGTTTCACCATGTTAGCCAGGATGGTCTTGATCTTCTGACCTCATGATCTGCCCGCCTCAGCCTCCCAAAGTGCTGGGATTACAGGTGTGAGCTACTGCGCCCAGCCCACAAGGTTACTTTTTAAAAAGTTAATTGAGACCAAGCATGATGCAGGTGCTAATATGTAATCTCACTAGGTCACTGTGAATATTTATTGCTGGAAATTCATCAGATCAAATCTGATACCTGATGACCTAGAACAGCTTAGATGCAATTTTCTCAATAACTTGAATCAAACAGAACACAGACTCTTCCAAACAGTGGGCCAAGATGTCTCTAGAAGAAAACCGCAGGTGGATGGGGTCATTGTATCTGCAATGGAGACACTGGAGTGAAATAGACCTGGAGTCTACTCTCAGCAATTCCAGTTATTGGCTGTGTGAGCACAGGCAAGTCCCTAGGTGTCTCTGGCCTTAGCTGTCTCCATAAACAGTGGGAGTCAGAATATAGCAAGGAGATACATGTAAAGGAGCGTGTGTGCACAGCATGTGTAAACCTGCCTCTAGGGCTGGCTTGCTTTCTTTGCTTCTCACAAATATCACCATGTTTTTGTCTTTCCTTCTCCTATTTAACCTAAGAATTCATAAAATGACATTCTTTCCCTTATTTTTCTGCAGTGCAGCTAAGGTGGAATTCTCAAAAGAAACTTTACTTGAAAACCAAGGGAAACCAAAAAGGAAGTAAATAATCTGACACAAAGGCAATAAAGTGACACTTGTAATGCAGGGGTCCCTGAACAGGCATTGGCCAGTGACTATTTCCAGGGACGTGGCCTGCCTATCAGGCTTGCTCTCTGTCTCAAAGCATTTGACTTCTATGTGCCAACATAGTTCTGAGGATGTGGCATATTGCCTAACTGAATACAGTGTCCCTTTCAAAGACAAATTCCTATTCCTTCAAAATAAAACCTTCCCTGCTTGCCCCTGCATGTGTTCCTTGGAGGTTTTATTTAAATAAAGGGACCATCCCCTCCTCAAGGCATCCTCCATTCATCATGTTGCCCCTAAACCTAAAATCTTTGAGCCAGAGAAGGATCTGAGAATTCTGCCTTTCAACAGATGAAATACCCTCTTGGTCCTGGAACTGGTACTATGATTATCTAGCTAAAAGACAACCTTGTGTACATTTACCTCTTTAGAAGTTGCAAATCAAAGAAAAAGTTCTGATTGAAGCTTGATACTTCCTTGCTTTAGTAACACTTTCTTTTCAGGGTTCCAAGGAACCAGAAAGGGAGCTGTCCAACAAAATAAAGTAGCCTAGGTACCACTTGTTAGCATTTTGTTAAAATATAGCCATTTCTTTAGAAACAAATTAAAACATGCAATCTTCAAATAATGTTTCATTGCACCTACCAAAGAATAAACACTTATCACCAGTCCAGAAGCCTGGGCATCTTCTTGACCTTGGTTCTGGCAGCCTCTCAAAGATTACTGCAAAGGAAAGTAGGTTTTTCATTGGAAAGAAAAGGTGAACTCAGAAACGAATCCCATACCCATCTACTCTAGACCACACCTATCTGCACCTCTTTCCTCTAAGACAAGAAGAAATGGATTTCTACTATTATTTTCAAGAAACCAGAGGTCTTTACAATTTGATACAGTGAGGCTCAGTCCTAGATTGTAAACCAACCTGTGTAATGAAAAGAGGTGAGAGGCTTAAGAACTTGGGAACTGACAACTTAGAAATATGTAGTGTGTTTTAGCTGCATGTTTTCAAGGTCCTGGTGTATGATGGTCTCGCATGTTTGAACGCTTCTCTGGGTGATATGCCATCAAAGATTTCTTGTCTTCTTTGAGGTGTTAGGTGCAAGTACAGGGACTCTGTGAGCTCATAGTCTGTCTCCATCAGTAGGTCTGCCGTAACGGAGCATGGACTATTTCAGGGCAAAATCAGTCCGTGTTTAAAGCAACTGTTGAATTGGACTAGAGTGATACTTCTTGATCTGTGCTGGTTGTAAACAGTATGCTGCTAAAATACTATAATATTGCTTGACATCTGTGCTACAGTGATTTCAAGAGGGAAAAAAAGTCTGCTAGATGCCAGCGGGGTGATGAAAATGTTTAAATAATTTGGTTCAGTGAGATTTCAGCCATTCTAAATACATCTGTATCTTATCTATGCTGTTATTTTAAAGTTTAGTATTCTTTTCTCTTTTTTCTTAATTCTATTATAAATCAAAAGCATCAACCCACTTGAAACTTGTTGATAAAAAAGGTATATATTTATGCATCTATATTTGTATTTAGCTACGTACAATATTATATATTGGCCTTTATTTACCCCATTAATTTTTTATTAGGACTAGAGAGAAAACTTATCAATTTATTTTCACTGTAATGGCTTCTATTTGCAAACAGTAGGGTTTTTAGTACAAAGCATAATAATCTCTACATCAGTTTTCCATGACTGCTATAACAAATTACCACAAATGTAGTGGTTTAAAACACACCTTAATAACCTAACAGTGCTATTGTTTAGAAGTCTGAAATGGGGATCACTGGGCTCACAATAAGGCATCAGCAGGGCTGCGTTCATCTGGAAGTTCTAGGGGAAATCTCTTTTGTTTGTTTTTCTCCTTTTCCATCTTTTGGAGGCTGCTCTCATTCTTTGGCCCTTGGCCTCTTTCACCTTCAAAGCCAGTTCTGACTTCTCTGCTTCCCTCTGCCATCTTTTAAGCCCCCTTATGTTTACCTTCAGCCCAGCTAGAAACACCAGGATGATCTCCTTGGTTTGACACTTAACTTAATCTAAATACCCATGGAGTCCCTTTTGCCATGTAACCTGACATATTTGAAGGTTCTAGGGATGAGGACGTAGACTTTTTCTGTTGTTGTTGGGGGAGAATTATTCTGCCTACCACAATCTCATAAGAAATAAATCTGCCATCTTTTCTTACCTTCTGGAAGTGGCATGAATGGCCTTGTATTGGTGGTTCTGTCACTCCCCTTGACTGGATAAATTTTTCTCCACCATTTGGAATACCATTACCATATTATTTCAGAGCAAGAAAATGAAGGGGTCTCCGTAAGACTAGAGGGCTTAATATGTAGCTGTGTGGAAGTAATTTTTCTGGGATTACATTCAATACCTCCATTTGAAGAATGTGGTTAATAGGCCAGGCGTTGTGGCTCCTGTCTATAATCCCAGCACTTTGGGAGGCCAAGGCAGAAGGGTCCCTTGAGGCCAGGAGTTCGAGACCAGCCTGGACAACATATTGAGACCCCCAACTCTACAGAAAAAAATTAACTGGGCATGGTGGTGCAAGCCTGTAGTCCTAGGTACTTGGGAAGCTGAGGTGGGAGAATCTCTTGAGCCTGGGAGTTCAAGGCTTTGAAGCTGCAGTGAGCTAGGATCACACCACTACACTCCAGCCTGGGCAACAGAGCAAGACCCCATCTATCTAAAAAATAGAATGTAGATAATCATATGTACTTTCTCTGGAGCCTAGAGCTGATCTGACAGTCACAGAATCCTGAACTCTGTACACTTTCTTCTGCTTAGTAGAAGAAAGAGAAGTGTACTAACTGCCTCAGTGGGCTCTAGGAACTTGAGTGCATAGAACCGCCAAGAAGTCACATTTAAAAATTAAAACTTTATTTCTAAAAATTCAAATTGCAGAAGAAGAATCTTAACTACACGAGAGAGATGAAATAACTCATTTCCATCCCATATCAATACTTTCTTCCCACCCCTGGAGACAGGTCATTTTAATCTCTATTTATGTTTATCTTGTTTTGCTTTTTCCTCTGCTCTGATGTTTGTTAGGCTCTGAATAGATATTTATTTCCTCTTCTCATTAAGCCTACAAACATCTAATCATTCCTATCTATTTGGTTTTTCATTTTTAATAATTTATATTTAAATGTTGGCAAATTGAATGGTCTAATTTTGCCCTTTGAATGCCTATGCATTCAAGTTCTTTAGGCAGAATTTATCTCTTGTTTTTTAAATTCTATTTTGAGTTTTATAAAAAATTGATGTTTCTTATTATCCCCCAACCCATAATTTTCTTCAGTGAACTTTTTGTTTAATTTTCTTTTGCTTTAACATTTTATTTTTCAGACACCTCTCATTGAACCTCACGTTCCTCTTCGTCCTGCTAACACCATTACCAAGGTAATGGGATGTAGGTGGGTTGATGAGCCATTGAGCTAGCTTCTTAAGTACCTCTGGAGGTGATCCATATGTCAGGGCATCACATCAGGAAGCCTCTGATACATTTTCTAGAGACAGGAAATATGCAATGTCTCAGTTCTCAACATAAACCAGTGACATATCACACAAGTGAACAAAGTAAACATACTGAGTGAGTTACGTTTTCCAAGCCAGAGTCAGATTGGAAAGTGGTTTCAGGATTTGTTTGGTTTGTTTTCCTTCTATAAACACTTCTTTGTCCTCCCCTCCTTCCACCTGATTACAATCCAGGTCCCTTCAGAGAAGATCCTCAGGGCTGGAAAAATTTTACGAAATGCCATTCTCTCTCGAGCACCTCACATGATAAGAGATAGAAAATACCACCTAAAGACATACAGGTATGTGTGCTAATTCTAAAGGCTGTGGCCCACTCACATTCATATTTAGTGAAAATTGAACAAAAATGCTTCTCCCTGTTTTCCATGTGGGTGCAGCCCATTTTGTAATGCCTTCAGGTTCTGGAAGGTAAGGCTTGTCTTAGATCTCAGCTTAACTGCAGTTGCTTAATTATCCTTAATATTCCCAGAGCCTCCTAAACTAAGTTGTTTGGATATTGGTTTAGTTGTGATGAACAAAGAGAGGAAAATTTTTGTAATTTCTGTTTGCTAGTGACTTTTAGGAAGCCTACTAGATTTAGATCACATTCAACCAACATTGACTGCACACTTATTTATACTCAAAGATCTGTACCAGATCCCTTTTGGTATATTAGCTCATTTCATCCACATAACACTGCTAGACATGTATGACCATTTTTCAGATAACAAAATTGAGGCTTGGAGAAATTAGTTTTGCTTGTCCAAATCACAAGTCTAGTGAGTGGCAGGGCCAGGATTTAAACCAAGGTTGGTTGATTTCCGGATTCAGTGATCATTTCATTCATTCAGTCATTCATTTATTACACAAGTTTAGCACTTACTGGGTGCCGGGCACTATTGTGTTTAAAGCCCTAAGGATACAGCAGTGAACAAAACGTGCTTTACAGAGCTTATTTTCTAAAGTAGGATTCCATCCTAGCATGCATATAGTAAGATACACAACTCTGTATCACATATATATTCATATAGAATATGGATTCCTAATTGTAGTTGTCACTGGAGTTAAGAAGTGACAGAGATAAAGACTGAGGTTTCATGGTTAGCTGAACCTTCTGGGATGACTGTACCATGGTGGGCCAATTAAGAACTCGAGTCTAATCCCTAACTTTTGATTTTATTAATTCAGCAAGTGTTGAGGGACTAGAATTGCCAATATGTGGCACACAAGCCTTCACTCTGTCTTCCCAGTCCCAGGGTTCAGACATGACAGCCCTGTTTCAGCAATCAGTGAGACTCTCTTTCACATTTAGCCTAGACATGACCTCAGAACCCATCAGCATTGGCATGAGTCAAAACCCATTTGACTCACAGGAACCAAATTCATAAGACATACTGAAAAGCTAGAATACAAATTTCAAAGTTACCATGAAGGATGTATGTCTTCTACCAACTGTGATAGAACCTATAAAGGTTCTGGTTCAGGAATTTGAGCATAAATAACTGCTCAGTAAATGTTAGTTGAATGTGATCTAGATCTAGTATCTACAGGGTTCACCTTAAAGCAAACCTACCAAGTATACATGCCTCAAGATCCAGTTTCCCTTTCAAGGACAGAGATGGAAAAAATATATTGCATATTCTTCCTCTTCTGATTATTTTTTCTATACTCCATGCAAACTAATACTCTTCTGCTTGCATTTGGCATGAATATGTTACAAGACCAAAATTGATAGTGTGTTACATTTAGATTGCCCTCTTGTTGACAGAATTTTGGAAATGAAGTGGGACTTGAGAACGTGCCTTAGTCTTATCAGTAGCATATTCCACTTAAGACACATTCCGTCTCTTAGGACAGATTGATTACCTAGCCCTTTTTATGTTGATATTAACTAACTACCATTTTGGATGTTTACATTTGTAAGTCCTGTTCTCCAACACTGCAAGTTGATTCTTTTTCTAGTCTGTGGACCTGTATTAGTCTGTTTTCACACTGCTACAAAGAACTATCTGAGACTGGGTAATTTATGAAGAAAAATGGCTTAACTGACTCACAGTTCCACAAGTTTAACAGGAAACATGACTAGGGAGCCTCAGGAAACTTACAATCATGGCAGAAGGCAAAGGGGAAGCAGGCACATCTTACCATGGCAGAGCAGGAGAGAGAGAGAAGGGGGAGGTGCCACATACTTTTAAATGATCAGATCTCATGAGAACTCATTCACTATCAAAAGAAAAGCAAGGGGAAAATTTGCCCCCATGATCCAATCACCTCCCACCAGGCCCTTCCCCTGAAGCATGGAAATTACAATTTGAGATGAGATTTGCAGGGCACACAAAGCCAAACCATATCAGGCCATATCAAACCATGTGGCCAAAGTCACATAGCTACACACTGCTATAATTTTAAGAAAAGTAAAGGTTAAAATAAATAAATCAATGTGTCACATGTCTTCAGAGAGAGTTCAACCTTTTAAATTCATTCAGGGGATCTCAAAGATCTCATATGGTTAAAGGAACTTTTTCTTTTCAAAATTATATTACTTTTTCCCCTAATTTAAGATGTGATTGTGCTTTGCCAAGTATTGACTTGCATTAGGGAAAATTCATTAAAATATGTCATGTTTGATGATAGATCATGGAAACTAGGAGTCAGAAACCATCATCTCTTTCATGCTCCATTGTACTAAGATTTTAAACCCCTGAAATATAGGTGTTATGTCTGTTCCACACCCTGTGACACAAATTAATGATCTATTGGGAATAACCATAGGACTCAACTGGAAGCCGGAAGCATGATTTCTTTTTTCTGCAGGACAGTCTGAGTTCCTTGTCCCAGATCTTATACTTTCCAGTTCCATTCTCTCTCTCCCTCCTGCTTCTCACTCCATTATATTATTGCTGCAGTATTAGGGGGATGTAGTCTCTCCAGATGCAGCATAACCCCCCAAAATCACTGTACTAGAGGTCTGCTGTCAATTCTAAATCATCTAGGGACCATTAATGGAAAGGATACCTGTGATTCCATCAGCTACAAGTGGCACAACTGTGTGTCGTTGTTCAGTATTCTGACTGCAAGATTCTTATACCCTTTGTAAGGACTCATCAGATGCTCTGGGATCATCTCAAGTCCATGTGCTCTTTTTAGTAAAGGTAATCATTGAATTAAAAGCCAAATGAAATTGATTTTATGTATTTTTACATGATTTTTACCATTAATCAATTCTCAAATTAGGAAAGAAATATTCTGGAAGGTCTTGTGTTTGGTTCAGAATGATTTATAAGTAGGTGACTGTGCCCATTGAAGCTCTAATGTATGGTTATAGACTGTAATAAGGGCAGTCCTGGAAATATAATGACCTTCTCAGTATACCCTCCCTGTGAAATATTGTGAGGTCAGGGTCAACCCCAAATCAAGGAATCCCACAATTCCTCTGATAGATTTCAGAGGTCTAAGATTAAAATTATTAGAGCTGGAAAAGGCTTTAGAGGCCATCATTTGCTCCTCCTTTTTTTTTTTTTTAACAGGCAAGGAAAGTGAGAACCAGAGAGTTGAAACCATGTGGCCAAAGTCACATAGCTAAGTAGCAGACCTAGGTCTGTAGCTCATGTCTCCCGCCACTTCAAGATTGTTCCTAAAGTGGCACAGAACCATGAGTCTCCTCCAGTTTCAACTAGAGAGGAGCTCCCTAGCCCGTGCCCCAGAGGTGGTGATGTCGTTAGCATGAGAGGGGAGGCCACCAGTGATTCAGTCCCAGCTGCAGACAGCCAGCTGCTCTGTGACTCCCTGCCTTGTTCCATCATCCCTTGGGATTGAGCCATCACTAGGACTTCAAGATTCCATTTCCTCTCTTGAACCATCATGTTGTGGACACCTGCCCCCTTCCCTCACCCCATGGGCAGTTTCGGTATTCTCGAATATGTGAGTGTGTATGCTTATGCATTTCCTAACTAATGTATGCAGTTTGCTTATCCAGACCAACTCACCACAGAAGGGCATCTTGGGGATCGATGTGTGAATATACAGGAAGCCAGCAAGCATTTGGAGCTCTTCAGATGACAGGCTCTGGAGAAGTGCTAATGCTCATTACACAGAACTTTTTCAAGGAGATTTGCATCCCTAATTGCTTGTTTCTCCCAACACCCCTCTGAGGAAGATCAGTAGTATTACTTGAAAATATAAAGTGCTATATAATTTTGCACTTACACGGCGCCTTTCATAGTACCTCTGAGTGCCTCATAAACATTAACTCATTCGGCACAAGACTCAAGTGGAGAGAGTCAGTATGTACTTTGCTTTGCCTCCATCTTGCACAGAGATTTTCTGGGACTGGCTCACTAGGACAGAGTTTCTGTTCCTCTGATTAGCTTGCCAGACAATCTCCCCCTCTGGCAGCCCCCAGTCTCCCCTGGTGCTGCAAGTTGTAATGCTTTCATTTAACCAGCCTTGCTTTAAAGGTCTGTCATGAGCTGAGTGGCTTTTTTGGCTTGTATTAGCATTTGAGAACCTGAAGCTATCGCGTGTGGTGCTTTGTTTGCCGTGAGACCTCTTCTGGTAGGAGACCATTAAGCCCTTTGATAGGTTCTCCTCTCAGAAGCCATCTCCCATCCTCTGTCTGAAAAGGGGTGACTTCCCCACCCTTTATGTCTCACCTCTCCTTAGACAATGCTGTGTGGGAACTGAGCTAGTGGACTGGATGATGCAGCAGACACCATGTGTTCACTCCCGGACTCAAGCTGTTGGCATGTGGCAAGTCCTGTTAGAAGATGGTGTTCTCAACCACGGTAAGATGAGCCCCTCTCAAGAAATGCTAAGTGCATTTCCCTGGGTAAGTAGTTGCTGAACTCCCAAATGGGCAAGAAAGAATTACAATCCCTTTAGGGACCTGCAGAGCTAGCATCTTCATTTAGTGATACAAATGCAGCAAGTAGATGCTATTGATTGCTATGTTCCACCATTGTACCTTCCTAACTTGGGAGAATGTATGAAAGGAAAATGAAATTGCAGCCCGAGTGCATCAGTTCCAATTATGTTTATTAGTTTGCATTCACGGTTCATTGATAGTGTGATTATACTCTGAGCAGTGCATAGCAATCCTGATACAGGGGCAGAATGAAGAGCAGTGAAGTGTGTGGCTGGGCTGATGACATGAAAGTAAGTAATGAATTCGGAAGCTGCCTTTTAACTGTGCCACTGTCTGGGAGAGCCAATTTGTATACCCACAGGATGACCATATTTAAAATCAAGAATGTGCTCTGCAATTGTGGCTCTTGATAACTGCAGGGGCTATAATTGAACAGAGTAGCTCTTCAGGACTGGCATGTAACTCTGGCCAAACTCTCATGCCATTTGTTTAAGACACTTCCAAACAGACAAAATATGAAAACCATTCATTTTCCAACACCTGGGAATCTAGTAATGGTTTTGCCAGCGTTTCTCGTACTTTAATGTGCATACATGTCGCCTGGGACTCTTGTTAAAGTGCAGATTCTGATGTAGCTCATCTGGAATGGACTCAGAGTCTGTATTTCCAACAAGTTCCCAGATGCTGCTGCTGCTGCTCCTCCAGGAATCACCCTTTGAGCAGCAGGGGATCTACTGCTTGTCTTTACCTTTTGAGAGTATTGATGCTCCATCCTGAAAAGGGGCTCAAGGCTCTAAGACATGTACATGAGGGATTCTGAGCCACGTTCATTGTCTTTGTTCTACCAAGATTTAAATCCTGTTTAAAGGAACAAGAGGAAAAAACTTTAAAAAATCAGATTTGGAATAAAATTACCACAAAATCCTTCTAGCAGTATATGATCTAGAAACCTGGTCTGGTCAGCTTTGTTCAAACAACTAATTTTATACTAACATTTTTTTCCAGAGTGCAGACAGTACAGTTGATAAACAGTACATATAGAAAGAATAACATAAATTCTGATCCTGACAAAGCAGATTGTTTTTAAAGCCTGTACTTTCAAAAGCCGTGACAGAACATGACCTAGCAGTTGGTTCCTTTCCTGTTGGGGACACAGGTCCCACATCCTAGAAAATATCAGGAAGGCGATTTCTGCAGGTCAAATTGTTCATCTCAGAAACGCTGGCAGGCCCTCAAAGGGAGTCCCACGAAGGCCCAGGAGATGGGTGGGTCTGAGAGGGCTGTGGTGTGCATGACTGCAGCCCCGAGGTCATGTCTTCCAGCTGCACAGCCTGGGCAGGGCAGAGTGAGAAGGGTGAGGAGGCTCCCGGCTTTGCTGCCACTTGGCCATCCTGCCCGACACCCTGCATTTGTTTCCAGTGAACGGAGCTGTGAGGCTGAGGTGCCGCAGCTGACACGTGCTTCCATGTTTCCCGTAGTGGACCAGGAGCACCATTTCCAAGACAAATATTTATTCTATCGATTTCTGGATGATGAGCACGAGGATGCCCCTTTGCCTACTGAGGAGGAGAAGAAGGAGTGTGATGAGGAGCTCCAGGACACCATGCTTCTGCTGTCACAGATGGGCCCTGACGCCCACATGAGGATGATCCTCCGCAAACCGTGAGTGAGAGCTCGTGGCTCACCCCTCCAGGTCCTGAGGCTGCCTAGTGCGTAGACATACCGCGGGGACAGACACAAGGCTGCTCTCAACAGCCCTGACCATCCCCCATGGAACAAAAGGGAGCAGCTGAAGGGTGCCACAGCAGTGCTTGTCTCTGTTATTTTAATTTTTGTGTTTGATCCGGATGGCTCTGTTTTCCATTTGCATGAGTTAAAGCTGTAGAGGTTGTCATTAGTTGGCTCGGGCTGTCAAAACTGAGTCCCCATATTAAATGACCTTTGGTCAATGACAAACAGAAACTGCTCTGTTTCTATGCCAGTCTGCAGTAGCACCTTTCTCTCTACTGCAACAGGACAGAGGTCATCAGGGCCATAGCCTTCATACCCAGGCCTGCGTTCATTTGTTCCTTCACTCATTCAGCACATGCTCCTACCCTCCTCTGAGGTTTCTTAAAGCTCATTCTTCTGAGCACACCACAACTGCATTACCCCTGTCAAGTCCCCCATTGAGCCACTGAGGCAGTCTCTCCCTTCTGTCTCAGCTGAACCCACCTTACCTTCAGGAGCAGGCCACCACCTGCCATTGAGGACTCTGAAATGTTTAATCACATCCACTCAGGAAGAATGTATTATTAAGCCCCCGTTCGATGCAGGGCCCTCCACTAATGGCTATGGGGCATATAAAGAAGCACACGCTGTGGTCCTGATCCTCAGGGAAACCTTTTCAGTAAGCGGTGACTTGGCACTTGCTTCCGAAACCAGCACACAGGCTTGTATTTTTCGACTGGAAATGAAGACGCCGTCTGCCCTGCAGCCAGCGTTGGCCAGCTGTGGATGTCAGCTCTGAGTCATGTTTGGCTGACCTTGGTGCATTAGTCTCGACTAGGGCATTACATGTTACATGTCCTGGGTGTCTGCTGGGTGCTTTCCAAGAGTGAGGTGTCCCTCAGGCCAGCCTTCCCAGAGGCTGCCCCTCAGACCAACCGGCAGGAGCCTCTCTGAAGGCACTTTAATTTCCTTTCCCCAGGATTCTTTCACTTGCCCTTACTCAGGGCTGTCCCCTTTGTCAAAACTCTCTTGTGGGGTCTGACTCTCCCACACCATGTGTTTCAAAGGCCTCCCTCATCACAGCAGATACCATCATCCTTAACTCTAGAACCATGCTCTTCAGGTCTGTAAGCCTCAAAACCCTTTCTTCACACAAAAAGATGAACAGGAAAATCCAAAACATCAAACAAAGCTAGAGCTTCACGGACATAAGCAGGAGTGGGGTCCAAGAAACCTGCCCAGCCAGTGTATGCTTTCTCTGCCCTGAAGGATCGTAGGACAACGTGGCTGAGGGGGACCCAAGAGAATCCCTGGGGCCTGGGAAACTCAGATGAACACCACCATTTTAAGCCATATTTTCTTTCTTGTCCCCTCTTGTCCCACTGTCCCTCCTGCATATTTCCCCATCATTTCCTGGGTCCATCCCCTTTTTGCTGTCCTCCTTGCTGCCACCTGCATCCAAATCAGCATATGCAGTGGTTCTGAATCGAGGTGGGACAGCCCTCTAAGGGCTGTGTCAAAGCGCAGGAGAGGGCCAACTGCTAGCACTCACTGGGCAGTGGCTAGGACCAAGGGCAGCCAAACACACCGCAGTACCTAGGAACCCAACACAATAAAGAGCTGTCCTGAGAACAGTGCCCCTGTGGAGAAATATTGCAGTCAACTATGAGTTTCTCAAAGGCAAAGACAGATCTCATTTTACTGCATTTGTTCATTTATTGAGCACCTACATTGTTCTAGACACTATATTAGGTGCTAAGGCATTAAAGTAAGCATTGAACAAGAAGCCTTCTCCTCCTTGGAGTTTTCTGTCTAGCGCAGAGGATAAACCTTAAGCAACTACTTATGCAAGCAATCATTTAATCACAGCTGCATCACATGCTACAGAGGAAGATGTAGTGTGTGTTAGTACAGCCTAATGTAAAGGAGGGTTTAACCTGGTGTGGAAGTTAGTAAGGCCATATCCCTAGCTCTGTGCATTACACCACGTAAGCCATCAGTAAACCTTTGCTGCGTGAGTGAATGAATGAATGGAAGTGTGAATACACAGTCTCAGCTAATGTCCCCTCAGCTCTTACTTGCTCCGAGGGAGGCAGAAATGCCATCTGATTCACAAATGTTTTTGAGCATCTACCAAAGAGATCAAAAGAAAAAAGTAATAAAATGGCTCCTGCCTTTGGGGAGTTTATAATTCCATGGGAGAGGAATTCCCAAATTAGATTAAGATCCAACAATCATCAATTGAGTGCCTACTGTATGCTAGGAACATTCATGCTAATTGTTTGATTTACCCTTCTTCACAAGAGACTTGAGAGCTTGTTTTCGTGAGTCACCTGGGGAGAAATGGGAGTTGCTGCTTGTGCTTCCTTTTGTTTTCCATACACCATTGAATTGCATGATCCCTGGCAGCCCAGATCCTTCATAGAATATTATGTTCCAAAGCTGATACTCTTCCATTCTATTGCTAGTTGTTAAAGTATAGGTTTTACAAATATTCCGAGATACATGATTTTGGGTGGCCCTGGGATTTTCCCACCTTCTTAGGTTTTTCGAAACTTTGCAAACATTGGAATTGGGCTGGCACTTCTGGAACTCTTCAGTTTTCTTTCTGCCAGAATAACAGCTCCCGAGAGATGGGAAAGTGAAAAATAAGGAATCTAATTTTAGGAGACAGATATTCCAACTCTACGTGTACATATACACACGCAGACACTTTTTTTTTTTTTTTTTTTGATCTGCTAATAATCTTTGGAGCTACTACTTTATTTAAGTGGAAGGAAAACAAGCGTAGTTGATCAAGAATTGCCAGTATCACTACTGTCCTTGAAGGGACCAAACGAGCACTTCGCTCCTGGAAACTAAGGGCATGTTCAGAGGTCCTGGAAATGTTGACTTTTTACTGCCGAAAATGCTAAGTCATTAAGAAATGTGGAGGCATGAGATGCATTGGCTTCATACTGACCAGGGCAGGACCTCCTGACTTTTAAACTTAGCACAGCTGCATTTTATAATAGTCACCACTGCCAGAGAGGTTGCAGAACTCTGATAATTACTGGGAAAGAAATAACACAATATTCTTTGATGAGAAGATTACTTTGAGAATTTGATTGTATAATGAAGATGTTGCTTTGAAAGGTACTTCCTATTGTTCTGAATCGGAGACTTGCTAGCAAAAAAAAAAAGTGTCACTTGTTTTGACAGGCTACTTAGAAAAATTCTCTGTTTATTACATTAACTGCAGCATTTTAACTGTCAAACTATGAAAGAATGTTCTGTAGTTTAAAAAACAGAATAGAGCTTCAGGGGAAATTTTTTGGCACACTCTTGTTGCTATTGGTATTGAAAAAAAAAAAACCACATACATTCTGCATGTGAAATTAGCTTTTTATGTGGTGGCAGACAGAGTGACTCACAATGCCTGTCCTGGTTTCGCAGGTGCAGACCTGGATGGCATTTGGGGGCAAGCACTACAGAAGATGACAGTTTGACGGTGCTGTTGTTGTAGCTCCCAGACAGGGCCATCAAACACAGAATGAGCTCTCAGAGCTTACTGTTTTGATTTTGCTTTGTTTATAAATCTAAAAACAAGAGGTTGCCCTATAGCAAGTAGATACAATGGGGACTCTTCCCAGTAGAAATGCACATTTTGGCTTTCTTTGAGCAGGTACTTTGGTTAGAGAAACATGCGTAAAAGGATCTGGAGTGACTACGTAAGCAGAGTATTGTAAACTTGAGGCCAACTGTAGGTAAAAAAGAGGCTTCAAGGAGACAGGATGCTCTGCTGTAGAAGCCTTCAAACCACTCCTTCCAATTAAAGTGAGATATAGGCTCCAATGTTCAGGATGGTCTATCAGAGACCAGCCTAAAGGTGGGAGGGCGATTAAGTAGATACTATTCCCCAAATCAAAATTTAGGTCTGTAGTTCTGAAAAGGCATAACAGCCTAGAAGCCTAAGTAAGTTGAGAAAGAGGTAAGTCATTTGGGCCCAAGCAGAGAGAAATGTGTGTGTGTGTGTGTGTGTGTGTGTGTGTGTGTGTGTGTGTGTGTATGTGTAACATTAAGAGAAATTTTGGAAGTTGGGGAATCTTCCAACTGGGTCAGAAACACAGAAACTTGAGTTTGTTTATTTTATGTGATAAATTAATATTTCAGGTGCCCTTGGGATTTTTCCCATCTTCCCAGGTTTTTTTGAAACTTTGTAAACATTGGAATTGGGCTGGCAGTTTCTTCTTTTGACTCTTTCTGCTGGAATAAGAGCTCCCAGAGATGGGAAAGTGAAAAGTAAGGAATCTAATTTTAGGAGACAGACATTCCAGCTCTACATGCACGTACACACATACCCCCCGCTTCTTTTTTTTTTTTTTTTTTTTTTGATCTGCTAATCTTTGGAGCTACTACTTAATTTTACTTTAACAGAGAGAAAACAGGCTTAGTTAGTCAAGAATTGCCAGTATCATTGTTGTCTTGAAGAGACCATCTGAGTACCTTGCTCCTGAAAACTGAGAGCATGTTCAAAGGTCCTGGAAATGGGTTTTGTTTGTTTGTTTGTTTTTTTACTGTCCATACTCTGCTAAGGCGTTAAGAAATATGGAAACACATTGGCTTCATATCAAACATATGCTATAGGGCGTAAAGTTGAAAGGCAACAATTTAAGGTGGATTAAATGACATAAAGGCAAAATACTGTGGCGGGGGAGGGTATTGTTTATCCCTTAATTGGCTGCCTGCCCTAATGCAAGGCTGTCCTGCAGAGGCTGGGTGGAGACTACCCCGCTGCTATTCCATTCCACACACTTGTTCTAGAGGGCGCGTGAGAGCCTGTGTATTGTGTCTTAATTAGCAGTGCCTGTTTTAGTAGGATCTTTATTTGTCTAAACTCTTTTCCAGGGTGTGGAATTTAAAATCCTGGTAATTATAGAGGGATTTGTTTCTTCAGGGGATTCCAGATTAGCAAGCCTAAAATTGGTGGTGGTTAGGGTTTTGATTTCTGCTCAAATGTGTCAAGAGAATGTCCACAGTTACGAAGTTCATCTCAAATGCTAATCAGATGAGAAGAAAAGCACGACCGAAAGAACCCAGGCTTCTGAAGTAAGACAGTCACTGTGAATCCTTCCTTCACTGCATGGCGACCTTCGCCTTGGTCATTGCTTGAAAGATTTCAGCGTCACCAGTGAAAGCTTGTAGAATTTACCTGAATAAATGATTGCATTAAGTGGGTCATTTCTCTGCCTGTCCCCATAAAAGCAATTTATTCTTATTCCTCATATCCACACGGCCAGAAACCAACCATTGGATTGCTACCTTTCTGATTCAGATTCAGGAGAGGGGAGGATGAACTTAGCGGCTCATCTACAGTTTAGGGTTTATTATAAGATTGCCTCAAGGTTTTAATGACTTTTTATTGTTAAAGTCGATCTCTTTATTGGAGAAAATTTGGAAACCACTGACAAGAGTTAAAAAAGAAGAAATAACACCAGCAATCACGTCTCAGTTCATTACTGGTAACATTTCAGTGCCTATCCCACTGGTTATTTTTTAATTCCTAACTTTTTACACTTAATAACGTATCATAGCATTCTCTCTTAAAGTTAAATATCCTTTAAGGATGGAGCTTTTAAATAGTGTATTCTCTGAATGGTTCTTTAATGCATTCAGTATGTGATCGTTGGATGTTTAGGTTGTTTCTCAATCCCCTTCTATTTTTCTTTTTTTTTTTTTTTTGAGACAGGTCTCGCTCTGTCACCCAGGCTGGAGTGCAGTGGGGTGATCTCAGTTCACTGCAATCTCCACCTCCTGAGCTCAAGTGGTCCTCCCATCTCAGCCTCCCAAGTAGCTGGGACTATAGGCGCATGCCACCATGCCTGGCTAATTTTTTAGTTTTTTGTAGAGACAAGGTTTCACTATATTGCCTAGGCTGGTCTTGAACTCCCAGGTTCAAGCGATCCTCCCACCTTAGCCTCCCAAAGTGCTGGGATTATAGGCATGAGTCACTGGTCTCAGAACCTTTCTTCTTAAGAGCAGCAAAAAAATAATATTTTAATACTGTTCTTCCCAGAACAAAGGAAGAGCTCCTAGCCAGACAGGGGCACAGGTGGGGAAGAAAGATGCTGGGAAAGTTCACGCAGGGGACTGTAAATTGTTTCACACTGAGGGAGTGACCGGACAGGAACACTAGGAGATACGGCTGGAGAGTTAGGCTGAGGTCAGTGGGGGCATCTGCCATGCTCTCTGTGTATGTTGGATATTTTATAGTCATTTGGGGCACCACTGAAGAGTTTTAGAGGGAGTTGTGGTGTGATCAGATTTGTAGTAGGTTGATTTCTCTGCTATCTCCAGAGAGTAGACTGGAGGAGCCAACTAAAGACAGAAAGCCAAATACTGAGTTTTATGAGATTGTATTTGTTGTAGTTTGAAATGACAGCCTTTGAGATACATGCATTTGACCCAACAGTCTTGTAAATAAAGTGAAAATGCTACTGAGCACAAGAGCTCTGGGTTCTAGTCTTACCAGTTTACCATTATATCATCTAACATCTTCAGATTACAAGTCTCTTAAGGTATAAAAGGAGTTCAATAATACCTGCTTGCCCTCTCCCTACTTCACAATAGATTGGAAATGAAAACACAAGTGCCAACTGAATTTAATTATAGCCACCATTTATTGGGCATATGTGTGCTAGACACCGTGCTAAACAATTACTTAATTCCTTCAACAAAACTCTGAGGTAGTTACTTAATATTACTCCCATTTTATGGACAAGGAAACAGAGGCTTAGGCTGAGTCACTTGCCTTTGGTTATCCACAAAGCACTAGACTCAGGCTTCGACTCAGGTCTGCCTGACTCTTGAGCCTGTGCTCTTTACTGTGCTCTACCACCTGCCATGGTTCAAAGGGGCTTCAGAATGGACTCATGGGTTTATGCTTTGAGCACTGGAAAGGAAAGATGTCATGGAAATTCAATTTAAAATAATTCTTACAAGGCTGGGTGCGACTTGTAAGAATTGTGACTCACACCTATAATACTAACACTTTGGGAGGCTGAGGCACCCAGATCGCTTGAACCCAGGAGTTCAAGACCAGCCTGGGCAACATGATGAAACCCCATCTCTACAAAAAATACAAAAATCAGCCAGGCGTAATGGTGCATGCCTGTAATCACAGCTCTCAGGAGGCTGAGGTGGGAGAATCACCTGAGCCTGGAAAGTGGAGGCTGCAGTGAGCTGTGATCATGTCACTGCTCTCCAGCCTCGGAAACAGAGCGAGACTCTGTCTCAAAAAAAAAAAAAAAATGATTATAGACTAATCTAATTTCATTAAATTATTACCATATAGACCAGAATGGAGTGCACCATCTACTGTTGAAAAAAGTCCTCTAGCATGGCAGATTCCCAGGTGTGCTATTAATCCATAATGGGTTAAGATGATGATGAAGATTATTCTTTCCTGAGAGAGTTACATGCTGCTAGAACCTATAATTCTTTTATTTTTATCTTATGTCCTGAGTTTTATTGTGTATTGTCAGGAGCAGAATCCAATGGGCCATATGGGTCTAAAGTTTTAAAATCCATTGTCAAACTGATTGCACAGAAATGAAGTGCTTTATAGTTTTAATTGCCATATGATTAGGGTCGCCAGGTTAAATACAGGATGCCCGGTTAAATTGGAATTTCAGTGAATAACAATGTTCTGATATAAGTATATTTCATGCAATATTTTTATTTGCCAAATCTGGCACCCAACTTATAATTAATCTGCCTCTCTTCACAGCTCCTTTGAAGAGTTGCTGGAAAATTTAGTCTAAAGATCACATAAAAAACACTGAAAACCCACAGCTCTGGAAAGAGTCAACTTACTCCACAGTAACTCTCTAGCCAGAACCACAAACAAAACTTAATCACTAATATTTGAATACCACTATATAGTTTATATAGTGATCTCACATCCCTCCCCTCTTTGAATCACTAAAAAGCTCCGTGAATTAAGTATGGCTCATGATAATCCACTATGTCCTGACAAAGAAGTTGAACTTAGTCAATACCAAGTGCCTTTCTCAACATCACGCAGCAGTATATGTGGCTGAACTAGGAACTGATCCACATCTTACTCCCAGTCCAATTTTATTTCTTCCTTTTTTCTTTCATTGACAATATTATTTCCTCTCTACTAGGTTGCCTCAAGTGTGTCCTCACTAGTGAATTTACTGAACAAGCAGTGAAATATCTACAAAATATGGATAATCTATGTCCCTGATTAATTAAGAATTGACATTTTGCAAGGAAAAAGTAACAATGCATTCATATAACACCTCAAAAAACATTTGTATTTTCCATCTCACATGTATATTTCATCCTCAAAGGCAAGCGGTTATACTGTCTGACTCCATCCAAATTTATTTGTTCTTCTCAACTTGCTGCTTAGGTGTTTTAAAGGAAAATATTTGTACTTGTACCTTTTAAAAGGTTTAATGTTAAACTCCTTGAGTGTCCTTGTAGTAAACACTTTTGCTGGAAGAATGTTGGGCATATTCAGTTTCTAAACATGATCAAACCACATTGTCCTAAAAACACTTAGCCCTCAGAAGCCATGAATTATGGAACCCTTACCCCATGCCCTGACAGTGATGACTTCATTTCTCACAAATATTCATAAAGCTTTTGCTTGTTATTGTAGTGGTAGACTGTATTCATTTCTAACTTCACAAAGCAGGAAAGGATCCCTGTGTACACAAGCTCTGCTATTAGGACTAGAAAAGGAACTTAAAATGTCCTTTCTGGGGTTAAAGATAAGGTGTGGGGGTGGTGGCATGGCAGGGAGCTGAGCAATCGGAGCTGGGTAGGACACTTTAAATGTGCAGTCACCAGGTTCCTGGAATGTCTCATTGACACTTAAGAAGCAGGGGTCCTGAGAGGTGAGGCAAAGAAAAAACATGCTTTGCTGGTTTTGCTAGACAAAGGAAGTGCAAAACTGCACTAAACTTTCCTTTAAGGGAGGTGGAAGAAGTGAGACCTTAAGAAGATCTTAGCAGTGTTGGAAAGTGGTCCAAGCTTCAGAAAGGACTTAAAAGTCAGAGATTCAGGTGGATTGAGATGAAGCGTTGCATCAAAAATAAAGCACCCCCACCCCCCCCACACACACAAAAGAGCATTTTTTTTAAAAAAAAAAAAAACCTCAAAGCTTGACCATGGCTTATGTAGATACTTAATGACATTGATTTCTCCGGTGCTTTTCCCCTTGTACCAAGGTCTGCCAGGCGACAGGTCTAGAGGACTGGGTTATTTGCTTTCTTACCTGCATGTTTTACCATGGGCCATGCCAATGTGCTGCTTGGTGGCTGGATGAATCCCTCATTTTATCCACGTTCCAATAACTGAGGAGCTCTGTCTCTGACCTTGATAAATTCCTTGATAAGACTATATTTACCAGCAGCTTCCAATATCACCTGAGCCCTCCCATCCTTTAATGTATAAACTGCTTCCCTATCCATCCCCATTTATTATCTTGTCTGTAACTAGACATTGCTGCCAGAATGCATCCCCTGCAGAAACTAGGCCTTTCCACAGCGGGATCCGACAAATCCACATCAATGTGGCACCACGCAGATTTGTAAAGAAGCAGGGATGCCTAATATCTCTCCCTGTGACATCTGGAGAAGGACAAGTAAAGACCAGGTACATTCACCGGCTGCCACTCAGAGCAGCCAGAGAGTCAATTCACTTCCCCAGCCTTGTAGGTTACTCTTATGAAGGTGCATGGGAGTTCTCTCCTCCTGCTCGGGCAGTGTTCCCTTTACTCTTGAAAGCCAAATTGCCTTCAGTCCTTGGGACCCTTTCATTACTGTTTGAACAGTCTGGGGGCTGATTTGCAGGATCTCTTCTCCATTTTTTTCCCCTGTCACCCCCGTAAAGACCAAAGCAGGAAAGGTGCTTAATGCCAGTGTGCCAAGAGAAACCCGCTTTTAAAATGCGACTTTGTTCCGTGATTGTGGTGGGGAGCGCTCAGTTTTAGATGTGATCGGGTGCTCTTTGAGGGGTGGGGTGGATCGGGGGAGAACCTTTGTCTGATGTGAGAGTAGAGAGGTGAGCCTTTTCTGAGACACTAGATGGCACAGCAGCTCCGAGCTGGCGGCCTCCGAGAGGCTGGGCTGGTTTCTGTTACTGCCGCCGCGAACACTGAGACTCCCCTAGGGTGGGATGGGGCTCCATTTTGATGCACTTTGGTGGGCACAGGTTGACCAGACTGACTTTTGCTCCACCTGGCCTCCTCCCTGGGACTCACCTCAACTTCCAATCCTAATGACATGTTGAGGGCCCTGAGGGACAGTGTCCTGGCTCACAGCAAATCTCTCATGAGTGCTTTTGTTGCCTTGCTAGCTGTGAATGTACTCATTTTTTAAAGTAAGTCTCTTCACACCTGGCAGTCCTGACTCCTCTCACCTCATTAAAACATTGGCTGTAAACAGGACCAAAAAGTTCTTCGCTGCCTGGGTGGATTGCCAAATGATAGTCGCTTGCCCTGTGATTATTGTGACCACCTCAGACCACAGGGTTGGGGTTTTGTTCTTGTCGTGTTTCTCTTTTTTTCTTTGCAGCTTGAATGTTGTTTAGGATTCAAAAACTAAACTGTGTTTAGGCTTCGTTCCCTCTAGTCTCGAACAGCTGCCGTGGACCTCTCTGAGGCATCCAGGGAGTCCCCATGGAAGCCTCTCTTTCTCTGCCTGGGTTATTGATGAATGAAAGACCAGGAGGTAAAGCAGGCTGCCCATGTGGGCTTCTGTGCAGATAGGTGGTCGCACCCCCACAGAGCTTCCCCTGGAAGTGCTGGAGGCTGGCCCTGCAAGGAGGCAGGTTTCCTGGCAGGCTTCACTTTGGGAGAGGTACCTGGGGAGCAGGCAGGCTCACACCATCCCCTTCCCTCTCACTAGTTGCCAAAATAGCAAGGATTTCCTGGGAACAGAGCCCTTCCCTGCTCTTCCTGGGAGAGCTGCCTCCTTTTCCTACTGCGTCACCTGGAAGAGCCTGGGGTTTTCACACCCTCTGTTCTGCTTCTCCCGGGCTCCAGTGCTCACCCTCAGTCCTCCTGGGGCATTTGTTTTACAGAGCAGGTCTCAAGGTCTTGCCTGGCAGTAAATCTGCCCCGTCCACTGCTGAGTGTGACGGGCGTGGGAGGGTAGGGGCCTGACCAAGTTGTGGGGCCCTTTGATCAACCCCTCTGAGACCACCCTCTCCTGCCCTCTGGCTGATTGACGCACAGCTGTCTTATCAGTGATGCTGTGTTACTCCTGTGACGGTTTTCTTCCGTGAGGGTTGAGCTGCGGCTGCTTCCAGTCTTCTTTCTCAGACATTCTTTTCTCATTTGCTCTCTATTATCCAGGGATTCCTCAAACTTTCTGGTCTGCTGATAGTTCATCGTTTGTGCTGGTGGTGTTGCTCATTTGTTTTCCAGTGTCATTTTGCATGTTAAAATATCTTTTCTGCCAAACTTTTAGCATGGCAGACAAAAATCTGGCTAAAATGAAGAGATTAGCAAGGTGCTGCTTTTTGGTCTTGAATGGTACTTCCATTTAAAGCCCCGCTGATCTCAACATAGGTACTGAGTACCTTTAACTGGTCTAAGATGGGAATTTGTTTTTCACAAACAGATGAGTAAATCTATAATCCTAAGAAAAAATAGACCTTTTTTATTATTTTACAGAATTTGGAGTAAGAGGTGAGGTCCATCATTTTCACATCTCCTCCCTCTATTAATAATTATAGTTAATTAATAATTAACTATTTGCCATGAAATAAATGTGCCCTGTATCAAAAGCGAGTTGTGCCATGGATGCCTTGCCTTACTTAACCTCAGTGGGAAGGACAACAAAGCATAAGGACACATCTCCCTCAGGCCACAAAAGAACTGCTCCATAGCACCATTGCCATCTCCCTTGAGCAGGCCCTAAATTCAGCATGAATCGTGAAAACTCATGTGTTCATTCATCCGATGAGCCATATTAAACACCCACCCTGATAACAAGACCACCCTACATTTGTACTATATTTTCAGTATATGCAAAGCTTCATGTCTATTGTTACCTCATTTGACCTTTATGACAATCCTGTGTATTAGTCCCATTTTACAGATGCAGAAACAAGTCATCAGATCAGTTGGGCAACTAGGAAGTTCATGATTTAGATCTCAAATTCAGTTTCTGCTTCCAATCTAGTGCCTTTGCACTACCAGATACTGCTTCTCTTGAGAACAGTCTAGAGTATGGATATTTAAGCAAATAACGTTCATGACAGTATGTTGTAATTACCACAGCAGTAAGACCACGTGCCACGGAGGAATAAATGTTAGAGAGTGGCCTAGCATGGCGGCTGATGCCTGTAATCCCAGCACTTTGGGAAGCTGAGGTGGGTGGATCACCTGAGGTCAGAAGTTGAGAGACCAGCCTGGCCAACATGCTGAAACCCCGTCTCTACCAAAAAATACAAAAATTAGCCAGACGTGGTGGCATGTGCCTGTACTCCCAGCTACTCAGGAGGCTGAGGCAGGAGAATCCTTAAACCCGGGAGGCAGAGCTTGCAGTGAGCCAAGATCATGCCACTGCACTCCAGCCTGGGCAACACAGGTTAGAGAGCCAGTTTTACTTAGGAAAGATGACACTGAGCTGGGCTTGAGGCAGAACAAAAGTATTTTAAGCAAAGAGAGGAGCATGCAAATAGTCCTGCAGGCATGAATAAGCTTCGTGTGTTCGAGAAATGGAGAGATGCCTGGGATAGCTGGAGAGAGAGTGTAGCTATCAGGGAAGATGTGAAGAGAGGGGAGATAGATGAGTCTGGAGAAGGAAGTTAAGATCTGGTTTCCAGGAGCCTTGTGTGGTGATGAGGGAGCACTTCTAGATAGATTAAGCTGCTGGTCCTTGTGAGTTATCTAGGAAGAGATGGCCAGGAAGCCCTTGGAACTCAGGAAGGAGGGCTGTTTGGAGACCAAGATTTAGGTCTTGTCATTATCTAGATGGAAATTGAGGGTTTTTCCTAGGGAGAGAAGGTAGAACAAAGCTTTGGGGGCTGAATACAATACAAGGGATGGACAAAAGAACAACAAACCAAAAAGACATTGAGAAGAAATGTTCAGTAAAGCACAAAGGGATCCAAGCGGGAGGAGTGTGGGGAGAGGCGAGAGCTTCAGGCATGCTCAGTGGTGGAGGGCAGCGGTTAAAGTGAGCATGGTTCATCTTTACCTCTCTTCTTCTACAGTTTGTGCAGGTCCTAAGACTAGCTATCACGGCTAAAAGGTCAGCCTTGAACCATGATGTCAAATTTTTATTGAGGGTCTGACAGTTCTTCATCCTGTTTGAAATCTCAGATGCAGTATTATTAATATATTGAGATATGTAGATCCAACAGGCATCATTATGTATGTGTGTATAGGGGTGGGGTCTCACTGTGTTGCCCACGCTGGTCTCAAACTGACCTGAAGTGATCCTCCTGCCTCAGTCCCCCAAAGTGCTGGGACTACAGGTGTGTTCCAGCACACCCAGGCAGGACAGCATTTTTAAAAAAGAAATCCATAAAAGTTAAGTAATACAGATCTTATGTTTATATTATATAAACACTTTTCCTAACGTCATAGAGATCTGCTCCCAAAATTACAACTTTGAATATATCCAGATTTTAGAGCAGAATTCTAAGCCTTTCTTTTCCCAGCTGAGCTTTTCTCCTCTCACCGTAACAGCCCACCCCATGGAGGTGCGAATGAGACTTGGTGACTGCTTTCTCTTTTAGCCAAGCTTCTAGGAGGGTTCCCTGTTATTTGCCACTGATGTCAAGTAGCAAGAACAGCAGGGCTGCTCCTTGTGCTGAAGATCCATAATCCTATTATGCCTACCTTGAGACTTTCGCATTAGCTGCCCCTATAGTAGTAGATGGATGAAGGTGACTCGATTGACTTTTAAATCCCCAAGGTTCCCAGTTTCAAAATCCCCATGTCCAAGTCAAGTAGTAGATGAGGCCTCTGGCAGAGAAGGCCTGGCTCCTTTGGAGCCCCTGTGGCCACAGCTTTTCTTCAGTGTTTTAATGAGTCCCATACTTTCTGGATTCCACCACGAGCATGAGATTGGTGTGCAGTTGTGTCCCTCAGTGGTGACCCTTAGCAGGAGGTGAACCTGGCTAGCATCTCCCAGGTCATGGATTTAGTATCTGTCTTTATACAGTCAGGATTAGGAAGATAGTCCCTGTTGATTCTGGAAGAGAACATTATAATATCTTTTGTTCATGTTAAGGCTGTCCTTGGGAAGGTATCATGCAAAGTATGCAGAATTTTCTTCCTCCAATTAGACTCCACTAAATCTGTTATCTTCCCCATGTTAGAATATGGTTGCAAAATTATTTAATCCCATTAACTATTTTAGAATATTCATAATTGAGTTTTGATTACTAAGAGTACTTATCTAATAATCAACTAAGTTTCAGATGTACTCTAGTAGACCAAATGTCATAGTGTATTTGTAAGTTTGTTTAACTGCTTCTGCAAAGGTCTGAGTTTTGAATATCACTTTGCTGGGGTTTTTTTCACTTACACAAATAAATATGTAGACACCTCTATGGTTGCTGCTTCTGTTAGCTCTCACATCTCTCTCAGAAAGATATTGTCCCCACTTTTCATATGAGGCTAAGACTTTGATGTCACATGGCTCGTGAGTGGTTGCACTGATTTTATACTTGATTTTCAGACCCTAGATCCAGTGCTGTGTTCAGTACACCAATACTCCTCTAATTTATTTGACCAAGGAACACCTTACAAATGATAATGTCGTGATGGTACATCATCAGTAGCTCATCAAGGGTTTAATGTTTAATTAGTACAGTAACATTGGATAATATAAATTGTTAAAATGTTAGGACAAAATGCACAAAATAGACCGATGATTATGTAATAGATAACATTCATAACTGCAGCAATTAGTTGAGAGTAAACACTGCCTATCCATCAATATATAGATTGTCTCTCAGTTGACTCCCTAGAACTCTCAGAATTAATAACCCATTAGTTTGTTTTCAAGTTTCAGAAACATATTAGTTAGGATTCTTTATTTTGCAGAAAGCAACAAAAAATTCAAGTTACTGACCCGTTGTATCTCCTACCCATTAATACAACTAAACGCTATGAATGATTTCAAAATAATTATAGATACAAAAAATGATTAGGAATCTATTCCTAATCTTCCAGTGCCAGTCTTCCAATGCCAAAAATGTCTACAACACCCCCAGACCCCACACATGTCCTACATTCTAATAATTCAAGAAGAAGGAAGTGGTTTCAACTTTCACAGATTATATACTGAGGTCCTTAAATGCATGTTATTGGATACTAGTTTTATAATAAATTTTAGAATAAAAATGCTTTACGTAACTGATTAACATCTCATGGACAGTGGTGGTTTTTGTAACAGTTTGGGAATGTGGACATATACCTCCCTTCTTGCCTTCTCTTACTAATCCCAGATGCTACCATTTGCCTTCTCTTCATCTCATGCCCTTATCTCCTCAGGGCTAGAAAAGAAAACATTGAGTCTGCATACATCCTATGTTTGAGTCCTTCAGAAAAAACACATTATATAACCCCAAATAATAGTGACAGCGGCATTATTATTCTGCTAAGCTCAGATAGCACACAGGATCTCAAGGAATTTAGGTCAGTTGTCAAGTTGATTACACCAATTGTTTCTAGTGGTGGTAAAAGACAAGTTTTGCCATTACTGATTAAGGTGGTATGTAAAGCAGTTTTTTAGCTCAATCATCTACAAAGTGAGAGGTGAGTTGGCTGACTGCCGTGTGAGTGGAGGTGCTCTTTCCTCTGAGATCAGAAAAGAAGGGATCCTGTGGACTTCGGCTTTCTCCCATATCCTTTCATCAAGGAACACATTTATTTCAAAAATCCCTTTAGGGGTTATATTGGTGCAGCCTTTCCCTCCGCCAATATCTTTTTATGCAGAAGAAATCCCTGAGCATGTTACTGATGCCTGGATCCGTTTCCATATTTGAAGCCCTAGTGATGCCCTTTTTCCATATTTCCTTTTTTTTTTTTTAAATCTTTGTAGACCTGGCCAGAGGACTGTGGATGACCTGGAGATTATCTATGAGGAACTTCTTCATATTAAAGCCTTATCCCATCTTTCTACCACAGTAAGTTGTCTCTTAGTTTAGCATGGTTGGAGCACTTTGCAATAAATGCACTGTTAGGACAGAGGAGAGTATTATGGTGTTGTAGGGGGAAAGAATGTCTGATTTTCACCTCATAAATCAGCTCTACTCTCTTATGAGATGCTGAGGAAGTTACACCCAAGAACAATCACTGAAAGGGAATCAAGTGTTATCTCATTATTGATAGTTGACCCTGTGCCCTAAACCCCAGAGCAGCCTGATGTGAGTGGGGTTGGAACATGTGCTTCCTCCCTGTGAATGTGAATTTCTAACCTGCACACTCAGATAAGAGAGCTAAGCCTGGGAGGGACTCTGAATCCTGCCATGATATGCAGCCAGAGGGCGGACAGAGAGAAATCTAGACGACTTGTCTTGGCTTATGGGGCCAGCTCCACCAGGGTTTGCGGCCTTCTTGAGAATGGAAGCAGAAAGTTCAAGAGAGCATCAGCTCAGATATATTAGTCAAAATAACACTACCCACTCATAAAAAATGACCCAGTGGCTGTATCTGATTCTGAACTTTTACCTGATTAGAGTATTTAGGAGACAGAAATTTTTGCCACTGAATAGGGATAGAAACACCTCCTCCCATAAGAATATGATTTGTAGGAAACATACATGTCCTATACGCTAATAAGTCAAGAAGAATGAAGTCGTTTCAACTTTCACAGAGTATGTACTGAGGTCCCTAAGAGATATCTAGATGCCTAGTTTATTTTCATTCCTAGCTCACTAAAAGTGATGTTCTCCTACCTCACAGTAGCAGTACCTGCCGGTCCCTGCTGTTGGGGATAAGTTCAGGTCTCTGTTGAGAGCAGTGAGGCATTTGCCATAGCTCTAAGCAAGAGGGCTTCAAGTCCCCTCTCCCCTTCAACTAGACAAACCTCCTTCACATGCCTCCCACCCCCAGCACCACTGAGGGTCTGGAGACTTGCTCACCTATGTGGACTACCCAGGGGAGTGGTCTGGCCCAGCCTCCCTCCTACCTACCACTGCCCTTGCCATCCTTACTCTCTCCACAGGGCATAGATATAGTGCCTGGGAGCCTCACCTGGGAAGCCCTCATATATACAGTGCAGACAGCTGAGGCTCCATGAGCTCATGATGTAGAGGGAAGTAAGGAAGGACCCCTTTCCCTACCTGTGCTCCAGAGACCCAGCATGCCCCTCATCCAACTTCCCTGGTTGCAGTGGAATTGAGAGGATTGTGGGTAGTCTTGTCTTCTACCTGAAACACCAGGTACCCAGGCATAGAAAAATCTCAAGTTCTTGGGTTCTTAGAAAGATAGAGCCATGATTTGGGACTGTAATTTGGAATTTTTTTTTTAATGTGAATTTTAGCTAGCTAGGAATAATTTGGAATTTTAACTAAGAATATAAATGTGTTCATTCATTTAGGCTTCATTATTCAACTTCAAGACAGAATTTTCCAACATGTTTGACATGATGCATTATATGTAATGCAAGCAAGAGTCACTAGTAGCAACAGAATCATATGATGTTGTATATGGTCTCCCCTTCTCCCCTACAGCCAAAGACAGGCAGGCAAGTCGGCTAGTTAATACAGGTGGGACCATGTTTGAAACAGTCTCTAAGGGGGTTGCCTGGTATGAATTAGCTATAAGCTATTCTATAAAAAGAGCTACAAGCTTTAAAAACCTACCTAGCAGCAAATTGAATGGAAGTGACTTTAGATGAGAGCCGCAGCAGCAGGCCAGGTGAGAGATGACTGCATGGGGAGCCCCGGGGCAGTTTGCACTGTGCCCCTAGAAAGAGCACAACCCTTTTCCACCCAGACCTGGAAATGTGACCTTTGCATGTTTCTTCTCTTTTTCTTCTAGGTGAAACGAGAGTTAGCAGGTGTTCTCATTTTTGAGTCTCATGCCAAAGGAGGGACCGTGTGTAAGTGAAAACTGTACTGGAACCTTGCGCCTGGCCAGCACCCTTCGAATACATGCCACGGAAAGCCAGGCTGCTAACGCTTCACTTCTTGGCCCCGGGTCTGACTTGGTGACTTGGCAGGGTGTCCTGTGGCTCTTTCGTTTTTCTGGACCTGTGATTATTTCCAGCCCATGCCGATTATTCTGAAGGATCACGGTTTTCTAGTACCAGCAAGTGTTGTGGGTGCCAGGCTGAGTCTCGCTGGCTCACTACCCTCCTGACCCACCACAGTGTTTAGAGGGTGGGTCGAAGTCACTGCCCTTCAGGAAGGGCCTGAGGCAGTACCTTTCCCAGTGACCTCATTCCGTTCATAGCTTTAGAAGAACTAATAGATCTCTTGAGGTTGCTAGTTAGAATGATATTTAAACCCATCCTACTTTCTTTTTCTTCTCTCACTTCCACTTTAGGCTCCAAGCTGGAGAGAATTTCTTTGCTTCAAATATGTATACAGTGTTAACATATAGCATCTCACTAAAATCCAAGTTGTAGTTTAGTTCTGTGATCATATTTGGAAGCAAGAAAAGGAAATTTGATGTGAATACATGTGAACAATATTATATAAGCTGGCATTCCTTACTATTCCTACAAAAATCTGGCTCAAAAAAAAAGGGGGTTAGTGATCTACTAAGGTCAGGAAGTGTCTCTCCAATGTCTCTTGCAGAGTCGCAGGATACAGCAGTGCTAATGTGTTCTCAGAAGTTCTGCAATAAGGAGAAATTATCACCATGTTTAAACCGATACTTCCTGAGCCTAATGACATGGAGAACACTTTTTGCATGGACACTTGTTAACTCATTAGAGACATAGTTTGGAAAATCTTGCTCTTTCTTCAGGCTACGTTATATGAATCAAATAAGCAGGAAACATGAATTGTAAATGTGGTTTTTTACTTTCAGTCATCAAAAGTGATATTTCTGACATTGATATCTATTTCAGTAAGAATATAACTTCTTCAAATGTTAAAGGCTTACTTTAATATTTTGATCTTAATGGTTGCTATTGACTTACTATTCTTTTTTATTTTCTTGTATTCATTTCATTCAAACTTGCTAATTGCTTTCATTTTATTATGAAATAGTTATTTTAAACAAAAAATAGAGAATATTACAAATACCTTCTTAATCTTTGTCAGATACTAACATTATGCCATTTTTTTCATATTTTCTTTCCTTTTTTTTTTTTTTTTTTTTTGAGACGGAGTCTTGCTCTGTCACCCAGGCTGGAGTGCAGTGGCGCAACCTCAGCTCACTGCAACCTCCACCTCCCTCACTGCAACCTCCACCTCCCAGGTTCAAGCAATTCTCCTGCCTCAGCCTCCCAGGTAGCTGGGATTACAGGCGTGTACCACCATGCCCAGCTAATTTTTTTTTTTTTTTTTTTTGCATTTTTAGTAGAGGTGGGGTTTCACCTCGTTGGCCAGTCTGGTCTCAAATTCCTGAGTTCCAGTGATCTGCCCGCTGTGGCCTCCCAAAGTGCTGGATTACAGGCATAAGCCACTGCACCCAGCCTTTTTTCATATTTTCTAAAGAATTAAATATACATGCTGGGTGCACTGGCTTATGCCTGTAATCCCAACACTTTGGGAGGCCGAGGCAGGTGGATTGCTTGAGCCCAGGAGTTCGAGACCAGCCTGGGCAACATGGCAAAACCCTGTCTGTAAAAATTAGCCAGGTGGATTGGTGCACCCCTACAGTCCCAGCTACTCAGGAGGCTGAGGTGGAAGGATCTCTTAAGCCCAGGAGGTCAAGGCTGCAGTGAGCCATGATCACGCTACTGCACTCCAGCCTGGGTGACAGAGCAAGACCCTGTCTGAAAAAATAAAAAATAAAAAATAATTGTACAACTACACTTGAAGACCCTTTGTACCCTCATTTATCTCATTCTCATCTTCCTACCCCAAGGTAACTCCTACCCTGAATGTAGTGATGATCATTCCAACCATTTTTTAAAAAAATACAGGCAGTCCTCTGCATCTGTGTGTTCCACATTTATGAATTCAACCCACTGAAGATCAAAAATATTCCAAAAAAAGAAAGTGGATGGTTGTGTCTCTACTGAACATGTACAAACATTTTTCTTGTTATCATTCCCTAAATAATACAGTATAACAACTATTTACATAGCATTTACATAGTATTAGGTATTATAAGTAATCTAGAAATGACTTAAAGTATACAAGAGGCTGTGTGTAGATTATATGCAAATGCACCACTTTATATCAGGGACTTGAGCATCTGTGGATTTTGATATCCTTGGGAGGTCCTGGCACCGATTCCCCATGGATACCAAGGGAAAAGTGTGTGTAGGTATGTATCTGTAAACAATATGTAGTGCTGATTTGCATGTTTTTAAGCGTCGCATTACTTGTCAGATTACTTTTTAGAGCCATTTTTCTATGGGGTAAGTTTTAATGAATTGTGGGAGAAGTGTGTATGACTTTAAGAAATGGATTGCTGATAAATTGATATCTACTAAAAACCTATCTTTTGGGGCATAGCAAGGAATGCAGTGTTTCTCTTTCTTTTATATTCTGTAGAAAAGGAGATAATATGCCACCTGAACAAGTTAGTATTTGCCAGTGATGTTTCTCGTTTTTTACGTATGCGTTATTCTGGGGACTTACAGTGATGATTTGATAAGCTGTAATTTATATTGATGTGCTTCTATTCTTATCATAAGTCTTTTCATCTTTTTGTGTCTAGTGTTTAACCAGGGGGAAGAAGGTACCTCCTGGTACATTATTCTAAAAGGATCAGTGAATGTAGTCATTTATGGCAAGGTATATATATCTTTTTCTTTTTGAAACTTTATTACGCTCCATTTACTAGTGTGGCTCTAAGTATTAGCAATGTAGTGCCACAATTAAATTTGCAACAACATTGTTCCTAGATGTAGAAAAGACATTATTGCATCTTTAATCATAAATTATCTCAGTTATTATACTTAAAGTAGTATTGTACTTTCTGGGGTTTGTCTCCTAACGGATTATAGTGTGTACATTTAAGCCACAGACCATATTACTCAATGAAAGAAAAGTGAACATCATAATTTAATTATGTAATCCCCTTTGGCATTCCTAGGTACAGCCCATTTACCCACAGTGTTTTAGGGGCCGGGGTCTTGTGGCAGGAGGCGGTGGGTGTTTGTGTTTGCTCTGTTTCCGGGATCCTCTTCATCTGTGTGCTCTACTCTCTCCAGGGTGTGGTCTGCACCCTGCATGAAGGAGATGACTTCGGCAAGTTAGCACTAGTGAATGATGCCCCACGAGCTGCCTCTATCGTCTTACGAGAAGATAATTGCCATTTCTTAAGAGTAGACAAGGAGGATTTCAACCGGATCCTGAGGGTGAGTCCAAAGCAAAGTGTGGCTGAGAGACATCCCATTTTTTCTTTAACTAAATAAGCAAAACTTTGAGCATAGTCTTAATTGAGTAGTCCTGTGATGAATGAGTACTCTAGGCACAAAAGGACTTTGTTACAAACCTGGTTATATTTAATGTGTTGGTTTGCATTCTGGGATCCAGAGGTTACATTCCAGTAAAACTGCAAATGCAGGATGCTATGCTGGACCCAGTCCCTCTATGCATGCCTGCACTGGTCCATGAGAATTGACAATAAATAGGAATTGCCTTGGCAAAATGTCAGTCTGAGAAGTTTCTCTCTGACATCTTGGGCATCCTTCTTTGCATCCTTCCCATCCCACTCTCCAACACAGTGGCAGCTCCCTCTGCTCCTTGTTTTTCTCTTTCCTAGACCTTCCTAGTTTCCACCTCTTTCTCCTCCCAAATCTGAGCCTGTCTCATATCATCATACATTCTCTTGATTTATTGAGTGATTCCATTTTACTGGGAATTAACATCCATCATGGTTACTCCAACCGAGCATTTTCATTTTCAGGGGCTCTATCTCAGATTGTTACAAACTAAAGGGAATTGGCAGGCAGGTGAATAACAGGGGTGGTAGAGGGAACTGTGCAATTGCACTTAAAAGTTGACTCTGCAGATGAGCCCACTCTAAGCTTATTACGGAATTTGTGAGTGTGGGTGATGTTTAGAAAAATAGTCTCTGGTCTCTCCCCAGCATGCGGTCCCTTGCCCATGGGAGGGATGACCCAGCTTCGGCTGGTAGAGGCCTGATCATGGACTTTTAGGGATGGTGACGATGTCCCACTACCCCTGGCTTCTCAGGTGGCCTTTGGTCCTTCCCACCCTAGCTTGAATTCACTTGGGAGGCTGTTCTTTCTCGGGTCACACTGCCCTCTTTCTTTCACTGCTGACCCACAGAGCAGTGTCCCTTCTATCCCTCTTGCAGCCTTAGCATCTCTAGTCCCTCCTCAAGTCCTAAATGCAGCTTTTGTGCTTTGGGGTGTATTCCCATTACTTAATGATGATTTACAATGTCATGCTCCTGTCCTTGTGTCTGGATGTCAATCCCTACATGTCCTTAAGCATTTGCCTTTGGTGGCAAAATTTCTAACAACTAAGTTTCTCTTAGGAATGCATAGTCTTAATGCAAAAAAAAAAAAAAAAAAAAGGGCTAAAAAGGTTTGAATGATATATTAAAAAAATACCAGATGGAATTTGAGTTGGTTCTTATCTGATCTCTTTTTAAATGGGGGCCAAATGTTGAGGAAAAGCATGTTAAAATTTTTAAACTAGCTATTTACAATGATATTGAAATTTAAAGGTAAGCTGTACTAACTCCTTCAAGTTTACAAACAAGGAGTTTACATTCAGCCAAAACATTCTTCGAAAGAATCAGATTAGGACCATTATCACTGATGTAATTTAATCAACGGTAAATCACTTAAAATAACCGAAAAGAGTTTCTAACACATTTCAAATGGATTTTTCTTTAAAAAAGAAAAGAATACAAAATAGTCTTTTGATTAGAGAGAAGAGGTGCCCCACTCCTAAGGAAACTAAATACGCTTAGAAGAAAAAGAACTTTGCTGAAGCTGCTTGCTATTTACCACATATTTTTATAACTAATAAATGCCTTTGCTCCCCACCTTCCTGCTCTATTTCCTTCTCCCAAAGGTTTCTCAGAGCATAACCGCACTATGCTTTATTCTGCTGTTTTTCTGAAGCTGGGGTAAAAGCAGTCTTAAAAACACATGCCTCAAACCTCATCTGGTCCTCTCTCTGACCGTTCCAGCCCTTGACTTTGAAAATGACTTAATTTGTAGATGCAACAATTAGCATGACAAGCACCAAATGAGTTTCTGAAGCATTTGAAATTTTTTTCATTGTCTGAGTAAGCGGCAGCATCTGTATGTGGTGTAATTTGTATTTGCAGGACGTGGAGGCGAATACAGTCAGACTTAAAGAACATGACCAAGATGTCTTGGTGCTGGAGAAGGTCCCAGCAGGGAACAGAGCTTCTAATCAAGGAAACTCACAGCCTCAGCAAAAGTATGTTTGCATCCAACACTGTAATTGCCAGACTATGATTAACCTTTTCACATGGTATCATCATTTCTACAATAGCATGTTCTCCTTTTTTGTGGAAGATGGCAGTGTATGTGACTTTTTTCCTCTCTATTGACTAATCACACATCTTGTGGAGTATAATGTATCCATTTCTGGCACAGCATTGAGCCGGGTGCTGCCTAGAGTAATTCGGGAGAGAATATTCCTTTACTCTAAAAACCACTCTTTGTATACAGTGTTCAACTGTAATAGCTGTGGAACAGAAGGCGTGTGAGAGAACAATGGGAATAGCAATGCCAGGCAGCTCAAAGGATACGAAGGCCCCTGGGTGATGAGAACTTTTGGTATTTGAATTTCGTATGCAGGATTTCGCATGAAGTGTTTTCCTCTTGTTACCAGAATGAGCGTCTTTGATGGAAACCCAGACTTCAAATATAAAACAGTCTATTGATTGCAGCCCAGAAGCATCCATTTGGCCTCATTCATACTTATTCCTGCTAATGTCAAAAGGCCATTAGCTTCACATTTCTCAGATGTCCTGTTTAACTTGAGTCTTTTTCAGTATATCGATGTTCAGTTCCAGCTTTTGCTGCAACTTACTACATAAGACTGCATCAAATGTACCAACATTTGAGTGGTAAGACAGAGAACAGAAAATGTGGCTCTAAGAAATTACAGAAAATTACAGAATCTAGTTTTTAAAACGGAGATTAATTTTCAATCTTAGTGTAATAAAAACACCAATTCTGTAGCTAAAGAAATGTGACTCAATAATATGTTGAAGGAGAAGGCATCTCAAGTAATTTTCCTTTGTTTGCCAAATAAGTGAGGTGTTTCCCTTATCAAGACATTCACCATAAATGATTAATTTGTATTGTTTAGACTAAAAGTCTAAGGCCCAGACATTTTCATTTGATTGAATCAACATATTTGCAAAGAGGGCAGGAAAAAAGATAATATTATTAAATAGCCATAGTATATTTTTCAGATTTTATAGAATTCTTATATGACAACACCTTTTAAGAGATGGAGAAATTTAGGCTCAGAGCCACAAGTTACTTGCCCATGGTTTCAAAGCTTATAATGGCAGAGCTTGAATTCAAGTCCAGCTTGACCAGTTTTCACATGCCTATCCCCCTTCCACCTGCCAGCTTACTATAGCAAAATATAGTAGATAAGACTACATACTCAACACTGCTTAGTAAATATTGCAAACCACTCCATATCGAAGGAACTGACATGAAAAGGACTATGTAAAAAACGTACCTTTCACTTACAAAACTAAAAATTACCGTAGAAATTTCGTTATTACTTACTGTTTACTACTATCTGTTCTTGGAATTGTTCTTGCCCAAATGTTTTTAACAGTTGTCTTTCCAGTCCACTAAGGAGGATGAGAAAGAAAACATTTTTTTTTATGTGAAGGTTGAGACTGCTTCTAATTATTTTCTTTGGTTCCCTTAAATAACTAGTGTTTTATCTGCATTTTAAACTAATGCTTCAGATGTCCCAGGAAAATTATGCTTACTGAAAAGGCAAGCCTTGAGAATTCTTCTTAACCCAGAAATATCTGATCAAGAGGTTCCCTGGGGGTCCCCTTGCTTCACTTCTTCATGTCATCGGGGAATGATCAAAAGCATTTGCTTGTTACAGTGTGTTTCATTCAGGGTATTCTCCAAATATAGGTTTCTTATGAAACCAAACTAAAAAGGATGGAAAAGGAGAGACCATATGTTTTATTATTTTAGGCCTGATCTGATTTTCCATTATACCTCCTTATTTGTGTCCTGTATTCCAATCCAAATTTCTTCCACAATTGAAAAACTTATGCATGTTCACAATGAGCCATTTAAGAAATATTCAATGAGTGCAAATTAATGCACCACACAAAACTTCCCTGAAGAATGAAAAGCTGCTCTCTCAAGGGGTCATTTTCCACGTTGAGTTTTCCCAAATGAGACCAGAATTGAAGGGGAGGGGGCATGTAAATAAATTGGGGGCTGATATTCTGGACTTCAAAAATGTGGCATCAACCATGTCTATGGATGGACTTAAAATTTAGGAAGCTGTAGGGCCTCTCTTCAGAAATTATCCTTTTTGAGCTCAAAGAGGGTCACCATGTTGGTGCCGCTAATAATGTTATTTTTCTGGTTCATTTTTCCCTGAGAAATCCAGAATAGTTTATGTGTACATTTTTAACTTTCAAAACCTCCTGACTCTACCTGAGCATCTCAGCTCTGAGTGTGATATTTAAAATGTCAATAATAAGGCAGTATTTCCCATGAAGGATAAATTCCACGGAGCCCTCAGTCGTTTACTGTTTTGGATGTCTTTCTGCTCTGTGGTTATGCAGGTTTAGTAAGAAAGAATTTGAAATGCATATTCCTGTTTTAGTTACTGTGTTGCTTTTATCTTAGACTATTTTCTCATTGCTCAGCTCCATCCTGTGTGCAGGAAGACAGTCTCTTTCAGGTCCCCTTCTCCACACCCTTCTCTATTCTAGGAACAGATTGTAGTGTCCTCATTTGCAGAAAAATATTTTATGTCAGAGGTTTAAAACCTCATAGCTTATATAATGTAACCAATTGGAGTTTGCTTTTAACTTGAACTAGAGTCGCTCTTTCATGAAATAAACTGAAAAGAGTCATGCTGTGTGGTCTTTAAGTGGTCCTGACCTCATTTTAAACAGAGGCCAAGCTGTAGGTGCCTGGCAGTGGACAGTGGGAAACAAAGCTGTCACGTGATGTTTTAGCCAAACCCAGAACCCCAAGAGCCCAGAGGGCTGTGTCTGGCCAGAAGCTCCTGGCCCCTCCGTCTTGGAGACCCCCACCCTAAGGGAATGTCAGCACCTAATAGCCTTCTGTGGAGCTGTGAAGAGAAGCTGGGGTAAGGTGGCCATGGCAACTGTACCACGAGAGGAAGTCTCTGGTAGCAAAAGAAAGATCCTGGGGGTCTCCGATTGGCCAGGTGGGCAGAGCTTAGAGAGGCCACTTTCTCTCTAGAGAGGTGATCAGGCATCCGGCTTGCTTCTCAGACCTCTATTACTTTTGACCAGCCATAATGCCCTAGCTAAAGGATGTCCAAACAAAGAATACCAGAATGTGAAGCCAACCTTCTAGTAGAATTAGTTTTGACAAGGGGACACATTTTACAAACTGATGTATGAGTCACGCAGCTAGATATAGAGCTTGCAACTTTCCAGCAGCCGCTGCCCCGTGCCATGCGAAGTAACAGACTGGTTTTCCCCCCATTTGGTTTTCACGTTTTGGAATGTATATATACTTCTATTGATATGCAACTTGTTTTCAGAAACAAACCGAACAAGCCCTCTTTAGAGGAAGGTTGTTAATTACATGGAGAATTTCCTGTTCTGAAAAAGCTCCAGGTAGCTAGACCTGGTCTCCATCTGGAGCATCTTGCTGTGGAAGTAGAAAAGTGCCACGAAGCTCATGCTTGTTCTCTGAAGCCAGACACAGCTGGCTCATGTCAGAGGTCTCCCATTTACTAACTCTGTGACCTGAGGCTTGATGCCTCCCCTCCTGAGCTGTCTGTCCATCTGCAGAATGAAGATAATATTTAACTAGCAGGAGTAAACAGGATGCCCTTATTCAGTGCACACCTAGCTGTCTAGGGTATAGTAAAATTCGACAGATGTTGCTCTCTCCAACCCAGTTTCCTGATTAATGTGTCCGACGCTACTCTTTTTCCAGCTCATGTGGTGAGTGCTATCAAAGAATCATATATTTCAGGAATTACTGGATGAATTGAGCAATATTCACTATTTCAATATTGAAAGTCATTTATAAATATGCCCTCTTCTTTCCTCAAATATTCATTGCCCACAAGAGGAAAAACCATTGTCTTCTACCTTATCTATTTTGTTTAGACTATTTTTTTTTTCCTCTCTATTCCCCTTCTCTCCTCCTCTTGGCTCCAAAGCCAAGTTTCCTCAAAGATTTAACTGTTGAGCTTCCTTTTGGTCTTGTGTGCGCACTCACAACAGTTTTAGCTAACAGCTGCCTTCCAGGTAGACTGCACTGGCCACCTCATTCAATACCAGGGGTGCTTCCCTCACCGTTTTCACATGCACATATGTTAAAATGTCTGCTCATCATTCCCTTAGGCCGTGGGTTAAGATCCTGAGATTTAATAATATGTTAGAGTTACTCTTGGGATCTCAACACACCTCAAAGGTCTCAAACAGGCAAGGAAACCAGAGCTGAATTATATCACTGCTTTCTGAATATTAGACAATTTTATTTTCATTGTTGTTTTTACTTGTCTATTTTGTGTGTGTGTGTGTGTGTGTGTGTGTGTGTGTGTGTGTTTTGAGATGGAGTCTCACTCTGTCTCCCAGACTAGAGTGCAGTAGCGCGATCTCCGCTCACTGCAACCTCCGCCTCCCTGGTTCAAGCCTCAATTCAAGCCAATTCTCCTGCCTCAGCCTCCAAACTAGCTGGGACTATGGGTGCGTGCCACCATGCCTGGCTAATTTTCTGTATTTTAGTAGAGACAGGGTTTCACTGTGTTGCCCAGGCTGGTCGCGAACTTCTGAGCTCAGGCAGTCCACCCGCTTTGGCCTCCCAAAGTGCTGGGATGACAGGCATAAGCGACTGCGCCCAGCCCCTACTTGCCTGTTATTTTTAAGTGAAATTCCAAGCAGAAAAGCAAAGCCTGAGTTTTGGAAGACAAGCACCCAGATCATCTGAATGTATTTTGTCTACAGCTCCCACTTAGTAGTGTTTTGTCACTGACTTGAGTATGATTTTGAAACAGTTCACATGCAACTTAAAAAATAAATCCTCCTGTGTTAATTGAAGAACACTATGGAAGGATCTTCTGAAATAATGTCTAATATAACCCCCAGTAATTTATATCTGGCATTGAAATAAATTATAAGGATTTTCTACTGCTGATTTATTTCCCATTCATGATGCTACTGGGGTTTGTTTGTTTGCTCATCGGTGTTATGGAGTTTTGTTTGCTTTCTCTCATTTTATTATTAGCTGAATTTCCAAAGCACATACCAGTGTACAGTTGGGAAAGACAGAGCATTCCAGAAATAGGCAGGGGAATCCAGTGTGGGACAGAAGTTTTGCTACGAGTAACCCATATATGGATAATCTAGCTTACTCTCACTTCCCCTCACCAGCTCCCCCTGCCTGACCTGAACTGCCCTGGGTTTTACATGTTCCTTTTTATTCTCCTTTGGAAAAAGACTGAAGTTTCTCAGTTCCCAGCCTACTAAAGCTGCTCTTCAAGAAGTTTACCTTATTTCCATGTAGGGAAAGAAGAACAGTGTTTGTAGTAACGACTTCACTTTGTGGATTTTTTTGTTTGTTTGTTTGTTTGTTTTGTCTTCTTGTGTGACTTTGACAAGGTGCATGGTCTCTCTTACCTTGAAAAGTATATAGTTCCCTGGGATCTCAAATTTAAAAAAAAACTTAGATAAGTAAAAATTTTTTTAATGATTTGCCCACTTATGAAAAACTAATGGCATTTTTGTTTCTTATCCAGGTATACTGTGATGTCAGGAACACCTGAAAAAATTTTAGAGCATTTTCTAGAAACGATACGCCTTGAGGCAACTTTAAATGAAGCAACAGGTATATACATAGAACAGTTTGCATGTCCATTGAATCCATGCATAGCATTGTTTAAAAGTCCTGAATTCATTTGCAGTGTGTATAGCAAAAGCAGTTTTGGAAGGGGATTCTGTGTATTGATACTTGAAAAGCATCTCTGTGTGATCTGACAGGGAACAGTCCTTCTGACTGTCCTCTTCCCTCCCCAATCCTGACTGTTCTCTAGAAATGACTCAGCCTCATTTCTACATACCATGCCTCGTCTTCTCTAGGCTTCTCTCTCTTAAGGTATTCAAATCCAACCTTTATAGGCATCTATTGGGTTTATCATTTACATCCTACCTATTCCCATGAAGGATTTGAAACTGCCTACATAAAAGGCACAGCCTTGCTTCAGTTGGGAGTAAGATACTTCTCTCTGCATTTGTTGTAGAGTCCAGCTGCTCTAGAATGTGACTAAATGCCACCATTCGTTTGCTAGGGCTTCCCTAACAAATTACCACCAACTGGGTAGCTCAAGCAACAAAATTGTGTTGTCTTACAGCTCTGGAGGCTAGAAGTCCTAGCTGAAGGTGATAGTCGAGTTGGTTCCTTTTGAAGGCTGTGAAGGAGAATCTGTTCCATGCCTCTGTCCTAGCCTCCCGTGGTTTGCAGGCTATCTTTGGCATCTGTTGGCTTGTAGATGCATCATCCAGATCTCTGCCCTCATGTTCACACAGCATTCTCCCTGTGACTCTTCACGTAGCCTTCCCTCTGTGCATGTCTATCTCTGGGTCCAAGGTTAGCTCTTTTTATAAGGATACCAGTCATATTGGATTAAGGCCCACATTAAGGACCTCCCCTTAACTTGACCACATCTGCAAAGACACTGTTTCCAAAGACGATTATATTCTGAGATACTGGAGGTTAGTTCTTCAACATATCTTTTTAGGGGGATATAATTCAACACATAACATCTACTTACAGTGAGTCAGTCTTGTTACCTAAGACACAGATATTCTAGGGTGAATAAAACAAATCTCACCAGTGAACTAAGTGTTCAGAGTTATAAAATTGTGTTCCGCTTTGGTTACCATCTTGTATATGACTTTGAAACAGCCAACACGCAGTGTTTTTTTTTTCAATCCTGTGCTACTGCCTCTCAGAATAATGTCATGGGTTAATATTTTAAGCACATTGAGCTCCATAGAAGAGCGTTTCTCACTAAAAGAAGTTCAGAGATTTATCTCAAAAATTTAGTTCAAAATCCATTTCCATAATTGACCTTTGCTATGTACTCAAGTTGAAGATATCATTATTGTTATTATTATATACTTCCTAAAGGTATTTTACCACTGAATTCTTATTTTATCTTCTCATTCCAGTTTCTCGTTTTATGCATAGATTACCTGAGGTTTTTTATGTAGCAAATTAATTAGAGTATAGTAGACATAATTGTCAGGATCACTGGCTCCAGGCCAATTATTCTTAGCTCAGTATTTGTTGAGTATCTTATTGGGTAGACACTAAGCTAGCTGCTTCGGACTAGGCAATGTGAATAAGGAATCATCCTCCTGCCTTCAGGAAGCTTATAATCTGTTAGAAGACATAAAGGAATTTGCACATAACTTGAATATAAGGCAGAATGTGGTTAGTGCTTCAGGGACACTGTCTGGGTGAGGGATCTAGAAAAGTATCATGCAAAATATAGAGTGGCCCTGAAGGAGGCTGGTAACCAGTAACTAGAGATGGGGACAGAGCCATCCATACTAAGGGACAATATTAGCACTGACATAGAAATAGGGAAGAGTGAGTGGTCTGATTTTTGCTGGAATATTGTATACATAAGTTGGAAAAGGAAGGAAAGGTTTAAGAATTGGGGTATAGATCTTAGAGAATCTTAAATGTAAAGCCGGCTGGGTGCAGTGGCTCGCACCTATAATCCCAGCACTTTGGGGGCCAAGGCGGGAGGATCACTGGAGCCCAGGAGTTTGAGGCTACAGTGAGCTGTGCTCATGCCACTGCACTCTAGCTTGGGCAACAACAACAGAAAGGTAGAGCCAAGCATTGGGAAGTGGTTGAAGATGTCTGAGCAAGAAGAATGTGATAAGAGCTTTACTGGAGAAAAGTTACTCCATAGTTAGTATAGAGAAGCTGTTGAAGAACCAATTACATGAAGATAGCTTCCAAGAGCCATATGTAACCTCAAATAAACCAAATTTCCAAGACCATGGGTCAGGAAAAAATGCAGCTGATTTTTTCCCTCTGATTAACTGTTTTCCCAGTATGTGTGATTGCATAATGCAAGAATCAGCATCTTACCTAAAGTAAGTATTGACTCAAAAAAAAAAAAAAAAAAAAAAAGAATCTGGTACATTAGAGATTATGGCATCTAAGGAACGAGCTATAAGATCTTTACCACCCATGAAGGGCAAGTATAGCCTCCCTTTCAAGTCACCTCTAAAAGAGATGGAGACTGAATTATTGCTGCTGCTTCTGCTTCTTTTGTTTAGTTTTGTTTTTTTTAATTACTGTTCCTTGCAGAGCAGGGCTAACCCACGGGCAGTATGCCCAGAGTAGCCTGATTATTCCTTCTTCATCAAAAAAATTAAAGCCTGGAAATCAGTGTATTCTAAGGCTGACATGTGGGATGTGATTCTTGACCCTTCTGTTTTTGATGGTAGAGACTAGACTAGCATCATAATTTAATATTAAACTTCATTTCCTGCAGTTTTTCCTGATATTTTTTTCTTACAAGTAATGTTTATGCCTTGGAGATAAATAACAAATCAGTATCTTTCTCATAAATCAAAAATACAAATTTCCCCTGCCTCACCCACTGTTCTGGACACTAAACAATCCTAGGGTAGGGTGATGACATTTGTCCATATACTGGAGTGGGAGACCTTTGGCATTTATGGATTTACAGTACAGTGAGAAAGGTCAGAGTTACCATGAAACTTGTTTACATCATAAAAATGCACACTGCTGAATTTGACATTACACTCTCTTAATTTACCAAAAATCTATTTTCTACCTGAGACCTATTAGTTCTTATATTTTTACTTTTAAAACCAGCATTAGTCATGGAGTGACTTGGTAAATCATCTTCTAGTAGGAAATGATATTTTAAATTAGTTCTTAAGCAAATTTTAACTCTATAAATTAGATTTCCAGTGTTACTGTTTTTGATGAACTTACATCGGCAAAGTTTGAATCAGTGACTAAATGTTTAACCATTATTCTCATTTAAATATAAGTGACGAGTGTAATCCCAAGCCGTCATCTACTCAGTGTCACCAGTCACCTTCAGTCTCATTATACTGAGAAGCAGAGAAGGTGCCAGACAGAAGAGTTGCTACATATGAGGAGAGAGCCGGAAAGCCACACTGAAATGTGAGCTGAGTAGTTGCCCATGTTAACTGATCCCCTTCCCAACCTTGGAGCACCCAAGTCAAGTCTCTGCTTTAGCAAACTTTAAACTACCAGATAGTACAGCCTCCTGGGTGCATATAAGCAAGTATTACCTCCTCCATTCTCAGGAATATATCAAACATATCAAGATGGTGCTAGATGTTAAGCTCAGACAAGCCAAAGTCCTTTGGTACATTCAAAAAAATAGTTTCATGCAGCCTCCGTCTCCTCTGTCTGGCAGCTTCTCTGCTTCTTCTCTGGCTCAGTATAATGGGACTGAAAACCTGGTGACATTGAGTTGTGACACTTGGTATTACACTCATTAGTTATATTTAAATGAGTATGTATAATGGTTAAACCTTTAGTCACTGACTCAGACTTCACCGATAAAAGTTCATTAACAACATGGATGACATTTGGCAATCTGATTTATAGCATTGAAATGTACGTATTTCTTACCATTTTCCATTTAAGATGAGCGTCACAATCTCAGGCAGTGTATTTCATGTTTTCCCTGGAAATGTCACGGTATCTTGGGTTCCAAGTTCTGATGGGCGAAGTCCTGAGGTTTTTAGGTTTGCCTTCATGAGCTTTCCCATCTGGCTAGCCAGGGCGTGTTGTCTGCAATGAAGAACCAGCGTCAAATTGAATGATGAAGTAAATGAAGCTTATTTTGGGGACTTGCCTTACTTCCCTTGCCAACCCCCTGCTTCCTTACTTACAAAATAGTTTCACATATAGGACAGTCACCCTTTGAATCCACCAGCTTCTGTTTTGTTAGCCTTTGTTTTGCTCTAGTTGCTGCTCACAGTCTTAATCTTGTTTTCTTTTCTTTTCTTTTTCCTTTTGTTTTCTTTTCTTTCTTTCCTGCTTCTTTATCCCCTCACCAATCATCTGCTCTTACTACCTCCTGATTCTGTAATTCTATTGCCCTCCCACCCTTCATTGCTCCTTTTGGAAATAGGAGGTGAAAAAGAGATAAAGGAGAAAGGATTTTGAACAAACAAATATGGTATAGACAAAGAAACGACCATGTCTTCGTTCTGCGTGTATGGTACTGCCCACATGTGACCCTTTAAATATACAGATTTTAAAATGTTTGGTGGCTAAGGTACCTAGTGCCATTTGTACAAGGCTGTCTCTTTTTAAAATATTATACTTTTTGCCCATTGTCATGAGAAACTGATTTTGATCGCAGTCTCTGTCAGCACCATTATTTATATGATGTGCTTCTGTGTAAAGTAAACTCATACCCTAAACCAGTGTATTGGAACCAGTGGCCAAGAACAAGTGAGTAGATACTCTTGCCTTCCTAAAGATTTCCACAAGAACCTAATTTCCTTTTCTGTTTTTTTCCCCCCTTCCAGATTCTGTTTTAAATGACTTTATTATGATGCACTGTGTTTTTATGCCAAATACCCAGCTTTGCCCAGCCCTGGTAGCCCAATATCCTTTTATTGTGATTGTAAGTTCCTAGTCCCTCGAAGACAACTCCACCTGTCGAAGGCCATTCTCTCATCTCATCTTCTGAAGGCAAGTCACAGCCCAGGCAGAGTTGTACATTCCACCCTTGTCACACTGAAATGTGTTTTCCCACATTTCCCACGGTTTTCCCCTGTACAGACTCTAGCTCTGCCCAGCAGAGGTCTGCTGTGCCATGGTTAAGGATTTCCTCCTTGTTACCTGTAGTAGGGCATTCTTTCATTGCTATAAAGAAACACCTGAGGCTAGGTAATTTATAAGAAAAGAGGTTTAATGGACTGGCAGTTCTGCAGGTTGCCTAGGAAGCATCATGCCAGCCTCTGTTTCTGGGGGAGGCCTTGGGAAACTTATAATTGTGGCCAAAAGTCAAGGGGGAAAGGAGCCAGGTGGGGGAGGTGGCAAACACTTTTAAACGACCAGATCTCATGAGAATTCACTATCTCAAAGACAGCACCAAGACATGAGGGATCCACCCCTATAACCCAAACACCTCCCACCAGGCCCACCTCCAACATTGAGGATTACATTTCAACATGAGAGTTGGACGGGGACAGACATCCAAACTGTATCATTATCTGTGCAGAGAAGTGTGAACCAGCTTACCACAGGAAGGTGATGCTGGCAAAAACAATATCCATGCCTGGGAGGCAGGCTAGAGAGGGTTATGGAGAAGAACCTGGGAGTATTAGCAGGAACGGTTCGCTAACATCAGAGACAGACTGTTCCCTGGCAGGATGGACTGTGGTCAGCTTGTGTTCCTCCTCTGAGCTATGGTATTAAATTGCTAACATGCTGAGATAAATACAAGTTATCACTGTAGGATAACTTTCTTTTCCCATTCATCCTAGTCCATCCTCTCCTCTAGATACCAAAATTTCTTTCTTTGTTACTACTTTTTATTATCATCATATTGACTTAAAGACCCAAAATTTGAAATCCAGTGATAATTCCTCTATAGCTTGAAGGCCAAGTTTGTTTGGGACAGCTTTTCAACAGTGTTTGGAATGGCCCAGTTGGTGCTGGTATGTAGCACAGAGCAAACATTCTCAGAAAATGGGAGTGGAATAAAAGAAGTGGGTATTATTAATGAGCTTCACACTCAATTTTGGGAGCACGTGAAAGTATATTCTAAGATTTTGTTTTATTTTTAGAACAACAAAAATTTAGACCCCAAATCACTTTGGCCCTTTTGATCAGTTAAATATATTGAAGGAGAATGGCTCTTTTATTCGTCTTCTTTTTTTTTTTTTTTTTTAGCAATTCAATGAATGTTGGCATGTTTTCCTCATTCAAGATTATAATTACCCTACCTGATTCTCGTTTTCTTGTTCACTCATAATTCTCTTTGAAGTAAACAATGTATGAGGACAGGAGATTTGAGTTGAAGGTGCAACTCAGAGGGAGCTGCAAGAGGGAGATTTGTGTGTTTATTTGCCTGGAAACTGTCTTACCGAGTAATGATGGCTTAATGAGACTTACTTATATTATATGTTTTTTCTGGCACATACTCAATTTTTCTCAAGTAAAATGAACACATTCAGGATCTCTGTGCTCTTTTAACTCCATACGCACTAATCATTATAGACCTTTGAGATGTGCTGGAAGGAAAAATAAAATCCACCATTGAGTTTAGACTTGCTTTTTTTTTTTTTTTAGCAGTTAGAAGGTTGATAAGCCTAAGGCAAACAAAACTCAAGGACAAGTCAGGGAGTTCAGTGGGCCAAGGCACAGCATCTTTACAACTCCAAGCCCCAAACACTGCACTTGTCTTTTTTTTCAGATTCTAACTTCTTCATTTATTAGCTTGTTCCCCTTCAAGAGTTGATTGAGAGCATTCAAATCACTAACTTCTCTTTTTAAAACAGTGCTCTGGAGAGAAGGTCTGTTCCTGCCCAGGTAGGGAGGAGTGGGGAAAAGTGATACGGGTGGGGAGGAAGAGGGGAAGGCAAGAAAGCAAACAGGCATGGAAGAGCTGTGACATCAAATCTGACTTCTTTCTTCTGTAGATGGGGGAATCCAGGATGACTGGGTGTAATCTATATTATCTAGGTCCCTTAGACCACCTCCCTCATATCTGGCCCTGTGGGAACTTAGATTCTCTTCACTGTTCTATTTTGAATCAGCTCTGTCTGTGTCAGGTGCATGCTAAGAGCATTGACCAATATTATACCACTTTATCCTGACAGGATTTTATTGGGTTAGTATTAGCTTTGTGTTACAAACGAGGGTCCTGAAGTTACCCCCAGCCCCCATAAAAAACAAAAAAAGGAGTGGCTTGCCCAGGGCAAGTAGCTGAGTCCTCCAGATGATTCCAAACCTGGAGTTTGCCTTTTTTTTCTCTCTGTCTTCACAACTTATTTATTTCAAAGCTTGTTTAAATGTTAATGATTCTGTAGCCTTTAATTAGAGTTTAAGAACATTTCAAGACAATATATTGCATCATAAACTGCTTAACAGCACACCTGCAAGCAACAGGGATGTATAATGCAAACTTGAACAAGTGGTTTAACCCCTATGTTTTTAACGTGGGACATTAGGGATAGTAAAATACTTAACCATGTTTCATTAGTCGGTTGCTTTAGTGGAGTATTTTTGAAGTGCTTAACATCTGGAACTTTTCATAGCAGCCCTATGAAGAAGTCAGTATTTTTACTGCTATTTTTCTAAATCAATAAACTAGAATAATGAAAAATTATGAATTGCTCAGAGAAAGGTAATTACTAGCACAGAAAAGATTTGAGCCCTGAGCTACTGACACATATTTCTGTTCTTAATCCACATTGTGTGTCTCTTCCAATTTTGCTTTTACCATGGAGAAAGATAGTAGAACTCTGCTGAACATTAATATATCAGGCCTTTTATGTGCTAATGAGAGAGACTCTCTATTCATTAGACACAGTTTGGACATGATTTGACCCAATGAATACAAGTGCTTTATAATGAGTTTGAAAATCATATTTGTTCAATTTCTATACTTTTCATCTCCAGGTTCTTTAATCTTTTTTTAAATCTGCATTTAAAATTGAGTTCAATTTTCCTTTAGTCTTCAAAAGAAAATTAAAACCACCTGTATATAACCCTATAACCTCTCAGGTGTTTCGTGTATATCCTTCTAGTCTTTTTTCTATACATATAGATATACATTTTTAAATGTAAAAATGGGATCATACTGTAAATAATTTTGTATACCTTTTAATTAAGCAATATTTTGTGAATATCTTTCTATGCCAATATTTTTCTGTGCCATTTTTCTAAATATAGATAGTTGTCATCCTTAAAAATAAAACATTCTCATTCCAAAAAATTTTAATTACCACAGAAGGAGAAGAGAGCAAAGTTCACCTGGTATCTCACCACCATTAATAAATTTGTTTTTAAAATTTTGGAATTTATGTATACATTTTTATGTACATAAGATTTTATATAAATTAAATAATGTTACATGTGCTTTTTTGGTAATATGCTATTTTTCACTTAGTGGTATATTGTGAATATCTTTCCAAACTAATATATAGAGAGATAAAACTATATCATCTTTTTTTTCTTCTAGATAATTCCATAAACATTTATTGACAACTGGAAATGTGTCACATAAAGTACTGGGCAACAAGGGGGCAAAGATGAGAAGGACACATTATCACTTTAAATGACTATAGTATCAATAGATATGTCATAATTATTTTCTCAACCTCTACCTATTGGATATTTAGATTATTTCCACATTTTTTTTGCTATAACAAACACAATGGAGTGAATCGGCATCCTTCCAGCTAAATCTTTGCCCAAGTATATGAAAATGTACTCACTTTAAATTCCTAAAAATAGGCAAAGAATATGTAGTATGTTAATGCTTCTGATGTGTATTCCCAAATTGCTCTCCTATTGTCTCAGTTTTGTGCTTTATGATTAAACTCTGCCATATTCTTGTTTGTGCACCTCCAGGCTGGCCTTCAGTTTAGTAAGTGATCACACGAAGTCAATACTACTTTGAATTTTAATAACTCTCTGATTCAGAGTATTTTCACATTATTTACTTTATCTTTCCAACACCAGTTCTCCAAATGTAAAGCAAAAAGTCTGGTATATTATTTTTGTTGTTGTTGTTTTGTGTTTTTTTGTTTTGTTTTGTTTTTTTGAGACAGAGTCTTGCTCTGTCACCAGGCTGGAGTGTAGTGTTGCGAACCCGGCTCACTGCAACCTCTGCCTCCTGGGTTCAAGCGATTCTCCTGCCTCAGCCTCCCAAGTAGCTGGAACTACAGGCATGCGCCACCACACCCAACTAATTTTTTTATTTTTAGTAGAAACGAAGTTTCACCATATTGGCCAGGATGGCCTCGATCTCTTGACCTCGTAATCCGCCTGCCTTGGCCTCCCAACGTGCTGGGATTATAGGCATGAGCCACCATGCCTGGTATTTATTTCATTTCACATATAGGAGAAATCAAGGTACAGGAAGGTCTAATAACTGCCTGAGATCCTGCATGTACTGGTAGACATTTGGAGGAAGTCCGTGTAGCACTGATGTAATAGTGGTTTGCAGTGGACATTGTGGTTGATTTGCCAACATACATGCCTTATTACTTGGTCATTCTAGCCACTCGTAGTAATTAGCCTCCCTTGCCAAAGACTGGTTCTCCAGTGCCAGACCCAAGCTAGACTGGGCCAATGGAATTCAAAGAGAGGCTTCCTGGGCTTTTGGTGAAAACCTTTTTAACATTTAGGAGAAAAAAACAGGAAGCCTGTAACCCCAATTGCCAGCAGCAGCCATCTTACAACCATGATGGGAATGAACCCCAAGATAAAGCAAGAATGAAGAGACAGTCAGGAAAAACGGGGGTCTATGATAACATCATTAGCATTTGACTGGTCCTGAAGCTTACTCTGCCAATGGATTATCTTTTTATGTCAATGAATATAGGTGTTTGTTGTTTAGGACAGATTCTTACTGCAGCTAAAAGAATCTTAAGGATGGATGGCTGATATTTAAACTTATAGAAATTTTAAAACAGCAATAATTTTGGACAGATTTTTTTTGTTAGTATACGAGTTTTCTTTAGCTTAGTATTCATCACAAATTTTGTGCTTTTGGCATGGAAATAATGAGTTTAGTTTCTTGAATTAAGAAGAAAAAGGACCGGGCACGGTGGCTCAAGCCTGTAATCCCAGCACTTTGGGAGGCTGAGACGGGCGGATCACGAGATCTGGAGATCGAGACCATCCTGGCTAACACGGTGAAACCCCATCTCTATTAAAAAATACAAAAAACTAGCCGGGCGAGGTGGTGGCTCCTGTAGAAGCAGAAGAACAGCGTGAACCCGAGAGGCGGAGCTTGAAGTGAGCTGAGATCCGGCCACTGCACTCCAGCCTGGGCGACAGAGCAAGACTCCGTCTCAAAAAAAAAAAAAAAAGAAGAAGAAGAAGAAAAAAAATAGAACATGGATTTGCCACTAAGTTTTACAGCTTCCCTCACTGAAAAATTAGGGTCCCTGTCATAAAAATCTTTGTGAAATTGATCTGGAGATGTTCTCTTTATAAGTTGACTTGGGTTTTATAAGTGGAACGTTTATCAAAATCTGCTTTTCTTTTTGATGAAAGATTCACATAATAGCAGTAGGTTCATATTCTTTAAATGAAGCCAAGTTTTTAGGAACGTTTTTTAGATTTCTAGAAAAACTTTCAGCTTAAAGTTTGTTGTAACCAGATTTTGTCATCATAGTCCCCATTTGATTCTGAAAAGTGTTTGATCCATATGTCACCATCAGAGCAAGTTGCTTCTGCAGATACGCAATTTGAGAATTTGTTTCCAATAAAGAAGATTTTGTTTGATGATGTTATGAACATGATATGCTCCTTGGGAAAAAAAATGACTGTCTTATCAGATATGCTAAAAAATATTTCATATACATGTTCTTGGCCTCCTATCAACACTATGTACTCTTTTAATCTTGTTTTTTTACAATAGGGAAAGTGAGTTCAAGCAGCTAAATAATTTGCCCCAAGCTACATAGCTAGTAAATGTTAGAGCAAGATATGACCCCAAACAGTGTTTTGCATTAGGGCACGTCCTAACTGCTGTGCTATGAGTACAAGCCCTTGGCTTGAGACTTAAAAGGAGAATAGCCAAGAACTAGAGGCTTGTTAAAACACGGAGAATTCTGAAATCAGTGGGAAAAATATTCTGAGCAAGATAATGGAAGATAATTAAAGAAATTGATGGTACAGAAGGCGCTCCTGTGAGCTCAAAGTTAATAGGTACGCACAAACAAAGGAGCGGCTTGTGTGGACAGGAGTAACATCACAGACTTAAACCCAGAAATGCCAGGTCTTATGAAAAATTCCACAACTGTCCATTGAAAATATTTTAAATGACTTCCAGAGGAGAATCTGTAATAACATTGGTGGCTAAGATTTACTGAATACTTAATATGTTTCAGATACATGTTTTACCTGTATTATCTCATTTCATCCTTAACAGCAATCTTCTGAAGTTTACTGATGAGGAAACCAAGGCTCTAAATTGTCAATTAACTTACCAAAGATTGTACAGTTTTTATATAGGTGGGGAAGCCAGGATGGGACCTAAGCAGTGTAATTTCAGAACCTGCATTTTATGAACACGCCATATGAAGGAAGAAATAGACCCAGTGGTCAGGATGTCAGGCTGCTCCACAAAGACAAGAAGCCCAGATTATAGTAAAAAAAGCAAAAGCTCTGAAGTAGAAAGACCTGTGTTTAAGACCTGTGTCCTATAAGTTGTATTATTCAGCAATTATGCTTAACCTCTCCAAGCCCCTTCTGTAAAATAGGGGTAATTATATGATACGGTCTGGCTCTATGTCCCCACCCAAACCTCATCTCGAATTGTAATCTGAATTTTAATCCCCATGTGTTGGGGGCAGAACCCTGTGGGAGGTGATTAGATCAGGGGGGTGGTTCCCCCCATGCTGTTCTCATGATAGTGAGTGAGTTCTCATGAGATCTGATGTTTTATAAGGGGCATTTCCCACCTTCACTTGGCACTTCTCCTTCTTGGCACCATGTGAAGGACATGATGCTCCCCCTTCCACCATGATTGTAAGTTTCCTGAGGCCTCCCCAGCCCTCGGAACTCTTTCCTTTATAAATTATCCAGTGTCTTGAGCAGTTCTTTATAGCAGCGTGAGAATGGACTGATACATTATACTTGCCCTACCCACTTCACCTGGTTGTTGTGAAAATCAAATGAGGTTATGTGTGTGAACATACATTATAATCCTTAAAACCCCATATAAATGTTGCTATTATTATACCATCAGGAGAGAAATATGGCATATTATAAAGAAGATACAAAAGCTTTGTCTTGTCAGTGGGCAGATGACCCCCAAAGTTTGTTTTCAGCTGCAAGCAGAGATCTTGTATGCAAAGCAGGGTTTTAAAAAACAACAACATTGAAGAGCATCAGTTTGAATGTTGTTAAGTGTTTTATAAATAGCTGCATAATTAGCATGTACTTACTGCAAAAAGTATACATAATATTTTATTCCCTGTTGTAGGCTGTAATGAATCTGCTGCCTCTACATCCTGGGAGGTTTTCACTTACTTTCCCCATGATAATTTTAATACATGGAACCATTATTAGCTGAATTAAGAATAAGTAAATGAGCAGTTAAAAAAAAAAAGTACAGAAAAATTACAGGTGCCTGTGGTGAGTAAGATAATAACTAGGTAAAAATATATGAAATAATTACAGTGTTTGAACGGCAGAGCCGGCATGAGGAAAATGACTCAATGGAATATTAAGCCTGCTGTTGGCAGGGTAGAAAAACTGTAGCCTACACTGTGGCCTTCACCTCTTCTGATTCTCAGCCCTAAAACCTCACTGCAAACAGATTCAGTTTGCTCTCCGTCACATGTACACAATACTGAAGGAGGTGGTTCAGTTCAGTGAAGATTTACTCACTCTGAAAGTTTGTCATCCTGTACATTAAATACCCAATAGCTGAAAGATTCTATTTAAAAGATGTACCAGATGTTTTGCAATTAAATTCTTTATGAACTTATTTAGAATGTACCTCTGATCTGTATTTGACATCTTGACAAATGGGATTCTGGGTAACTTAGATAAAGGCTCTTAAATAGCTGTGATATTTTTAAAGGTTTTTTTTTTTTTTTTTTTTTTTTTTTAGAAAAGTGCATTAGTTATAGCATTCCAAACTGTGTAATTAAATTGTTTGTAATCAGTTGATCAAAAAACATTGAAGGTTTTTTGTGTGCCCAGTCCTTAGCTAGAAAATGCAGAAATTAACAGTGAGTTTATGACCTCGTTCCTTCTGTTAAGGATTCTGATTTAATGCTTCCAGATGGTGAGAAATACTTTATTACAGGTTAAGTATTCCTTATCTGAAAATTCAAAATCCAAAATGCTCCAAAATTCGAAATTTTTTGAGCTCTCATACCGGTAGGTGTAATGCAAACATTCCAAAATCCAAAAAAAAAAAAAAAAAAAAAAAATCTGAAATCCAAAAACACTTCTGGGCCCAAGTCTTTGGGAAAAGAGATACTCAACTGTGTAAGCGAATCTTGAAGTTGGAATTTGGATGACTAGATTAAACAATGTCTGCTCAGTCACAGTGAGCTACTGCTCTCCTAATTGACAGGTATTAAACTGTAGCAGAGGGGATCTCGTTCAGGTATTAACAATTTCTGTGCCTCTCTATCAGATTATGAAGGCTGCAATAGTTAACTCTTGATTTTCTGCATGTGCTTTGTTTTGAAGATTTGGGGGATCAATTTCTACATCTCAGATGGATTTTCCTATTTCCCAACAAACTTTGAAGTTATGTGACTCTGCTATATAATCTATGTTTGTGTAAAGAAAGTAATGTTAATATCAGACAAAACACAACAACATAGACAGGTAAAAAGAGTATTGGGGAAGAAAATAAGAAAACTGAGTTCTAGTTCCAAAAATTCCTTTGATAAATTTGGAAAAATCACCTAAACTCATTCTGCCTCAGTTTGCTTACCTCTAAGGTGATAGAGATGAAGGAAATGTAATCAAAGGGCTCTTGAAACAGAGATGCTGTGATTCCCTGACTTACCTGAAATCAACTCGAATGTGTCAGTGATAAGTTTGGCCACCAAACTATATGGCCTTTTCTTAATGGTGTTTAAAATACTAATTCAGTAAGTAATTTTATATTGCCTTACAGACTTTTAAAAAACTAGAACTTTATGAGATATAGGAACGATGTTGTCTTTCTGCATCTCTTTCCCCATGAGTTCAGGCAGCCATATTTCTTCTTTCCTGGACCCAACTGTCATGATATTGTGAGTCATGGCCTTATTCAATAAAAGCACTACTTGATCATGCATTATTCCAATTTTAGCCAGAGAAGGCTTCTTCAACCTTCCTGATGTGTCTGAATTTATGAACATGCTATATTTGAAATGTTACTCTTTTTAGATTGCACTTTTGACATCATATTGAGACAAGGGAACTAGTAGGATATTCTTTATTCTTTGGCTGCTACCTGAAAGGAATATAGTTTTTCCCCCTTCCTACCTTTTTTGTAGGAGTTAAATAAAATCTAAAAATTACAAACTTTCTAAAAGCCTGGGGAGATTGTTATGGGAATGAATAGAAACCTCAGCGTCTGATCTGTAACCATTTCAGGTATAATCAATTGTATACAAAGTTCTCTTTGTGTTTCTTAAGAACCTGATTCAACAGACATTTCAGAAAGGGAACCCTATGTGTCACCTCTGGAGGAGCAGAATCCTTGAGCAATGCCTGGATTCAGCTATAAAAGTAGTATCACCCCCACCCTCACTTTAGTAAATAAACATCCATGAGGGGACAAATGAGACTTTGTGAAATAAGTCAGTGCTTCCTTTTATTTTCCCAGAGGTAAAAATACTGAACTTTCATGAGAAAAGGGAGAAAGCCTTTCTCAGTCCCTCTGGATTTGGTCAATTCTGTCTCCCTAGAGACTGTGGGGTTCTTCATCAAAGATAAGGGGTGCTCAGCCCTGGTTACTAAACATGCAGAATCAGCTGCGGGAACCTTGAAACTTCAGTGTGTACACACTCACACAAAAGGAATTTCTTTCCCATTAAGATTTTTGCTTTCTGGATGCATTTATTCTTAATAATTTCATGAACCCAAGCACTAAGGTCTAGTTGCTATAGCCGCTGGTTAGGATAGTGGGGGTGGGAATAGTGGAAAGAGCCCCATCTGAATTTGCAAGCCCTGCCATTTATTCACTCAACAATCTTAGCCAGATCTCTTCTCTCTGAGTCTCCATTTCCTCACTGGTAAATATTTCTTCCTCAGGTTTGTAGAAAGCATCATTTGATAGCATAAGAATATTGAGCTTATTTTATGAATTACAAAGTTCTATACACATGTTATCATAACAAGTAGGAAAGACTCCTTCCTCTCTCTCTTATCTCTCTCTCTCTCTCTCCACTCCTCCTTTCTCTCTTACACATGTGAATACCTCCTTTTCAACATGTTGTCCAATGTAATAGTTCAGATGAATAGGACTGTGCCCATTGTATCACCAGAACCTAGCATGGTGCTTTACTCAAAGTAGTCTGTTAATAATTGGTGAATCAATTGGATCAATTTGAATAGTTTCTTTGCCTAAGTACTTGTAAAGCTCTTTGATGTATTTTCTCTGAAATTCATTTGAAAATATATTTACCTCTTAAAAACCACATTAGCGCCTTAATTGTCCTATGTTGGGGTTATATTTCTAAATTTAGGCTAAGCGTTCACCACTCTATTACTACCAGCTCAATCAAAGCTTCCCTTTCCTCTCTATGCTGTTTCCATCTTTGAGTGATTTAAAATGTACTCAGGTTGCATGTGTAGTGAAATAAGATCGTAGTTTATAGAGTAACTTAGGGCACAGTGTGACATTCTTTTAAATTGGCATGATCTGAGAGAGAATTAAATTTGCTCATTTTTCACAGCACAAGGCCATCAGAAAGGTCATCTTTCCCAGGCACTATCACTTAGACCTAGAAGAGGGGCTAGAGGGAAGAAGCTTAGCCTCAGGTGCCCGGTGAGGAACATACGTGGTCCATAGTGGCATCAGGATATTTAGGACAACAGTCTAGGGAGTGAGCCCAGCCTAGTGGGAGCTTTGACACATACTGTACTCAGAATTCAGAATCTCCACTGACTCTTACATTTATAGGGGTTGGCCTTCCTCAGTCCACACCCCTACTCCGCACCTTGGCCATTCTTACTGTCTCTGTTTGGCTCCTATGCCATGGAAATGAAAAAGATAGCACCTGCCAAAGCCTGATGTCATCCAAGTTTCTACACAAACACAAGTTACCATAAAACTAAACCAAAGACAGCACAATGGCAAGGCAGCATTGTGTTTTCATTATGGTAGTTTGTGGTACCTACCTGATTCTGCTTTGGTCCACCTTGCCTTAGCGTTATTAAATGTGGTAGCTGAAAGGGAATTTGGAAATGATTTCTTCTCACCTCCTCATTTCATGGGTGAGTAAATGGAAGTATGCAGCGGCTAAGTGACTTATGCAAGATCGCATAGGTAAGTGTTGGCAGCTAGAGGACTTGAACCCATATCCTCCCATTCTTGGGTGAACCAGTACATATTTTTCAATCAGTCAAGACTTTCTTATTTGGTACCTACCATGTGTCTGACTGTGCTCCTACATGCCATTAAAAAATGGTCATAAAATATAATGTCCAGCATTGCAACTCTTTGGAAAGAAAAACTCAGTTATAAATGCATACAAGCAAGAGACCAAAGAGTTAATCAGAAAAGAAATAATTTTCACATAAAGTGATCTTTCTTCCTTTCTTTATTGTAAGCTGAGAGAGAATTGTAGCAATACAGGTTGAGCAATTTTCTTTTTTATGAATCTTGTGCTCAATTCATGAAAGCCATTTTGCAACCCATTTACATGCAGTAAACCTTTGCTTTAAGGTTCTGTCATTTACCTTGATCATGATTATTTATAGTCCTTTTAGAAAAGGCCCTTTACTGGTTTAGCTCTCAAGCACAGCACTGCCATAAGCCGGTTTTCTACAACTTCTTTCAAGGCAGGGTAGGAAGCTAAGACAGGGCCAGTCTTGTAGCTCGCTGTGAGGAATGGGGGTGTTGGGTAATGGGAAGAACACTAGACATCAGGAGTCTTGCATTCGAAACCTCTGCACTCTCACTATGTAATCCTGGCCATTTATGCTTCTTTAGTTTCAGTTTGTTCACTTGTAGAAACGGAGTGACACTTTCCTCACAAGGCTATAAGAGTTGAACTGAAGTACTTTGTGTGCAAGTTATATTGTAAATTGTGAAGAGTAAGTTATTTTATGAACTAATTATCTATAATATGAACTATAAATCATTGAAAAAGGAATGGTATGTCTAACCTAAAATATTTCTTGATTACCTATGATGTTGTCCTTGTGTAGTACATACAAGAATGGACCAGGGACCTTTACTCTTGGCACATAGGAGACCCTCAATCAGTACTTGTTGCATTAATGAATAAATACAGTTTCTGGGTGAAAGTCAGTATGCTAGGAATGGTGTAGAATACAGGACAAATGACCATCAACCCAAGCCTCAAGGTGCTTGCAATTAAGATGGTAGCCGTAAATGTGCAAAGAGCCAATAAGGTAAGTCGTGGTTCTACACAAGAGAAGAAGGTATGGTGTAAAAAGTGTGTCTGAGGCCCTCACCAGAGAATTGGTACAGCAGGAGGCTTTCCTCTTCCTACCTCTAGGTGGGTTTATCTACCTTCGTCCTCGCTTGCCCACCCATGTACTCTTTGTATCAGCCATGGTCCCAGCAGGACTAGATGCCCACTTGGAAGGGTTTCACTAAAATGCATATAACAAAGGGGATTACAGAGATTCGGGCAGAATTTTGGAAACCAACAACAGGTGGAAACGCACCCAGAGAGAAGCAACGGCAGGAAACATTACCATCCAGAGCGTCAAAGGGCAAGGCAGATCCTGGCAGAGAATGATAGCTAGAGCTAGACACAAGAATCCTTGTCCACGCCAAATCCAGGAGGAGTCTGTGAAAGTCTAATCCCTTGGGCAACTATCAGGCCAGAGTCAGCAGGAATTAACAAGGAATTGCATGCATTTGGCATAGACACTTTCTGTGGGGTTTTTCATGAGGGCCTAGGGGAGGAATTCTATCTGTCTAAAAGCCTGGCTTTCTGAAGCTGGGATCTGTCACTCTTTACCTTTGAAAGTAGCATGTGAAATGAGTGTGAAATGGCTCAATTTTTTCCTTGACTCCTCGGCACTTACCACGCACAGCCTTCACAAGGTACAGAACAGGAGAAAATGGATTATGCCCTCAACAATAAGAGGCGAGTCATCCGCCTGGTTCTACAGTGGGCTGCCATGTATGGAGACCTCCTACAAGAGGATGATGTGTCTATGGCCTTTCTGGAGGTAGGCGGGGGTCATCCCTTCCAAGAATACACCATTGTCCTACAATACAGGGACCTACCTGTGGGCTCAGCAGCTTCCCTGGAGAGACTGTCATTGCAAATGCAAGACTTTGTGAACACATTCATTCATCAGAAAGGAACTACAGTCTGACTCCATAATGGGTAGCATTTTCATGTATTTTCATCTAGTCTCTTTTTCTTTGTATGTTTTATCTTGTAGTCACGTAGCACCCATCATTCTGCAGGCTGCTTTTTCCATTTAATTTGATACAAGAATTTTTCTGTCAGTACAGTCCTTATAATACAAATTTCTTTACATCTCCTGAAATAATCCAAAAAATTTCTAATGACCATTGAGTAGCCGTGTCACAAATACATTTATGTGTTCCCTTATTGTTGGGTATTCACATCATTTCCAGTTTTCACCTTCCTAGAATAGTAGTACGGTAAAAAGTCTTGTGCAAGTGAGTCTGTCCTTGATTACCTTCCTAGAAGTGGGATTACTAGATCAAATGGTAGATATTTTTGAGTGGAGTGGAGCAGATCGTTTATTTAGGAATTGCCAGAACCGGAAATGGTAGGCTGTGAAAGCGGTTCATGAACACTGCTGTAAGCTGCACTTCCCCATTCCTTCCCGTAACTCTAGCCCCAAATTACAGCACCGATCCTGACATTTAAGCCCAGTTAGTCACTCTCCCCTCCAAAATTTGGATGAAGACCTTACTTCCGTGCAGGCAAAAGGCAATGTTACTTCCGTTTCAAACTTTTTCAGTCTGTGTTTTCTAAAATTATAAATTATCCAAAAGAAACATACACCCTCTCTCCTTTCTATTCATATCATTTCACAGCCAGAGGGGCGAGGCAGGGAGGGAAAATGGACCGTGAGCATCCCTCCAAGCTGAGGAATGAAGTATTTTGAAAATGTGAGGAATGGCGGTAGCTTGGGGTCATACATTGACTCATGGCCTCTACTCATTGAGTATAGGACCATTTTGCAGATGAACTAAAGTGGTGGTGAAGCTGGCACTGCCATGGTTCTCACCTGCTGCAGAGCAGAGTTCTGCTCCTAAGCAGAGCAGGCACACCTGCAGCTGCAGGGTCAGGACAGTTCCCAGAAGGGCAGCAGAGAGTCCTGAGTTGGTGGCACAAACTCAGCATAAATTCGCTACAGTGCTGAAGACCATGCTGCATCTTACCACCAACCATGACCACGAATGAGTAGCACCTAGTAAATAAACAATACATGCCAAAATAATGTGAAAATGAACACTGAAGTTCCCCTGAAAAAAAAAGAAGTAAAAAAAGTGTTCTTTTGTGGACTCCAAAATGACCCATTTCAAAACACTGGCTTTCATATAAATATCATATAAACAATTCACCTGCAATTTATTTTGAATTGAAGTTTTATTGTTGTAAAATAGATATCTAATATAAATTTTCCCATTGTAACCATTTTTAAGGGTATAGTTCAGTGGCGTTCATTTCATTTCTGATGTCTGTGCAGTCATTGATTGCCACTATCTATTTCCAAGACTTTTTCTCATGGCCAATTTTGAACTTAGACATAGTGTAACATTTTCTTCTTTGTTCTTCCTCCAGTCCATGAAGCCATGGTCTGGAGATGCTGGTGAAGCAGATGACATAGGGACACACGTTTATTGCTCTTGACAGAATCATGTGCCTTTCTTGTTAAAAGCCTGTGACTTTTGCCAATTACAGGAGTTTTATGTATCTGTATCAGATGATGCCCGGATGATTGCTGCCCTCAAGGAGCAACTGCCGGAGTTGGAGAAGATTGTCAAGCAAATGTAAGGAGGGGCTTGGCTTTGGGGGTGTGCTTTCATCAAGTAAGTCCCGAAACATCCTTTGCCCACAGGAAAGGTTAAAGCTGGTCTTTCCATAGCCATGCCCTGCTTGATTTGATTTAAGCAGACTGGACCAAGGGCATAGATGGTGCAGTAAGGCCAGAGGAACAGAAGGACTGAGATTCTGTTCATTCTGTGCTAGAAGGCTGCCAAAAGAAAGCCTGGGAAAGAAAAGATCCTCCTGTGTGGAGTCCAACTCAATAAATGTGGGTCCCTTAGGTTGAAGGCGGTGAGTCTGGCAATAACGTGGCCAGCGGCATTTAAAGAAAGTTTGAGGGCAATTACTTATATGGAAAATTCACTGTCTGCTGCCAAAGCTGTTGATGGTGAATATTTGTGTCCTCTCAATGAACCACAAGGTCTTCACATGCTATTACTTGAGCTATAGATTAAATGCAGTATCAGAGAGTGAGTGTGCTGCTAGATAAGACTGGAAGCTAGAAATCCTGGCTTTGAACATCGGTTCTGCCAGAAATCTGCCTCTGACAAGAGCTGATATCTTTGCTGTCTACCCTTCTGCTTTGATCTATTACTATTAAAATGAGGAAGCTCATATTGCCTCCTGAAAGGATTCTGTGATTGTGATTTCATTTTCTAACATAAGATTAGTTATATGCAAATAAGGCAATTTAATAGTAGCAATGGTATTAAATAATGTGCTTTCTCTACTTCTCGTAGCTCAGAAGATGCAAAGGCACCACAAAAGAAGGTAAATGGCATGAACTTGAACTCTCTGTCTGTGCCCTGTAGAATTACAATTCCCCAGAAATATTATATTGCAGTATACATAAAAGTGATTTCTTTTTTGTAGACACAAAATATATTGTCTTAATTTCTTGACTCTGCTTGCTTCTCAGATGTGTCTCCTCTGAGTTGCTAGTGTACATTGGTCACTCTCCCTTATGGCACTTGCTGTGATTGTTTTTACAGCACAAGGTTCTTTTGCAACAGTTCAATACAGGTGATGAGAGAGCCCAGAAGCGCCAGCCTATCCGTGGCTCTGATGAAGGTGAGAACCCTCTTTCAACTAACTCGTAGTTGTATAGATTATTTAGAGTCAGGATAATGGTAAGCATCACCTTGGACCCACAGAATAGCTTCTTCTGGAGGTGCCCTGTTGCCCTCCAGATGGTTTGCTTGGAGGTGCCTTTTGGTGGTCTGATGATTTATGTCCTTAAACTCTTGTGCCTGGAGCTGAGGTGCCTGTCTACCCTTCCCTGATTCGGCCTCTCCCTGCTTAACCCCTTTCCTTGGAGGAAATGAAGATGATCTCGGGGCCTGGTTGTCGGGATTGCCCACCCCTGGGAAAAGCTGGTGGGAAGGTAGCTGGCGCCTAGTGGGTGCCTAGGAGACAGTGGATCACCAGCATCCTGCCCAGGGACAATGCTCTGGCCCTGAGCACAGCCTTGAGCAGGGAGGCTTTACATCAGGAAGATCAAGATGCTGGCTTTTGTTTGGTTGTTTAAGATTCTCCAAAGAATCACAACCCAAAATAGTCACAATAATAATGATAAAAATTTCATTTAAAGCTATAAATGAATCTCGTCATTTAGGACTGCCTCTAAACCCAGGAATTACAATACAATAATGGGAATTGCTCCCAGGATTTTTGTGTTCAGAGCTGAACCTCGGGGTGCCATATCCAGATCTGCTGATCTAAGTCTGCTGAGCTAAATAGCATCCGAGCTTATGTGGCCTGGCCCCAAAGCACACAAGCCACTGAAGCAAGTGAGCAGGAGTGTCAGCACGTGCTGATGGCCCAGGTGGAAGCCCTCCTGTGTGCAGAGGTGTGAATGGTGGCTCCCCACCGCCACACAGGGTAGCAGTGATCTGTGAATTGCCTACAGTGTAGTACTTCAGACCCTGAACATCAGCCTGAAGACACTCTCCATTTTTTCCCATGACCTATTTGTGGGGTTTCATCAATATCTCTTGTTCTTTTAATTGGACTTGGCAACCATATGTGCACCTATTCTTAGACCCATGCTAAGGTAAGCAGTTTAGAAGGGGCAGGCATGGGGTAAATGAGTATGAATAAATACAGTATTAAAAATGGCAAAATGATGCAAATTGGAGAGGATGCCTAAACATTTTTCATAACTACAGTTTTATTGAAAACTCTTAAGACTGATTTACTACCTTGTTACTGCCTTTGCATAGTTCTGTTTAAGGTCTATTGCATGGACCACACCTACACAACCATTCGGGTGCCAGTGGCCGCCTCGGTGAAGGAAGTCATCAGTGCCGTTGCCGACAAGCTGGGCTCGGGGGAGGGCCTGATCATAGTCAAGATGAGTTCTGGAGGAGGTAACAGCCTTAATTCGTATTTTGGGCTCTGCAAAACGGGACTTTCCATCCAAGCAGAAACTATGTAAGAAGTTAGTGTGGTCATGTGAGGCTCACTCAGAGGATGAACTGATGCTTACGTATGCTTCCACTAATAACAGAAACAGTATGGGTAGAGGCGGGCTGGGTTTCTAATGTGCCCTATCTTGTAGGTACCCACTGTAAACCAGAAAGGTGACTGGAACTGAGGACTCTCGTGTAGATGCTGGCCTGGAGTTCTTTCAGTTTAAACTCTATTCAAAAAAGTTTTAGGCCTTGGAGCCCTGAGAAATATGGACCCCAAGAGGAAATCTAGCTGGACAAGCTCAAGGCCATGGGTTTCTGCAAGTCCAAAGTTGGAAGTGGTCAGAAGCTAGTTCTTTGAAACTGATGATGGTTTTTCTCCTTACTCAGTAGAGAGGCTAGGAGCCTGGCTCAAATGAAATGAGGAATGTTTTTCCCCCACGGGATTACAGTTCCTTTCACTGTCCTTGATTACATGGTGCATTCCTGAAATGTCATTTATTCATTCATCGCATATGTACTGGCCACAGTGTGGCTATGAAGGAAAGAATGAGTTAGACACAGCTCACGTCCCCAAGTCGTTCCCAGGCCAGGGAGGAGGTAGACGGTGAGTTAAAACAATTACAGTTCGTGCTGGCAGGAGTTTTAGGAATGACCACATAATGTAGTGAGAGACTAGAGGAAGCAGCAGCGAGGTTCATTTCTTCAGTCATGATCTGACAGCCATTTGGGGGAATCCTTCAGGAACAGGTGAGCCATTTCCGTCATGTTTTAAGGTGAATGATTCCATTGATGGAGGATTTTTAAATGCATGTTGGATTTTAAGATCTCCCTTCCATTTCTGCTCCAGTTGCACAAGGCCCAGGACATCTGCCCTCACTGACCCCTTGTCACCTTCCCATAGATATCCCCGGTCCCAGCCTCACTTTCTTTAGATCTTTACCCAAATGTCAGTGTCTCACTGAAGCTCCCTGCTTCGTTTGCTTCATTCCCTTTCTAAACTGTTAACTTCCTCCCCTTATACATGCTTCCTAGCCCCCACTCCTGCGAGACTTATTTCTCCTTGTCTTCTCACTTTCTAATCTATTTCTTTTCTTTATTGTTGGCATCTCCCACTATGATGTAACGCTTTTTGGAGTGGGATTTTTTTTTCTGTATTGTTCCCTTCTGTCTCCCCAGTGCCTGGAGCAGTTTCTGGCATGCAGTAAATACAAAATAAATATTTATTAAATGAACTAATTTTTTAAATTTTTTTATTTTTTGCCATGTTCTCATCTGAAGAACTAATTTTTTTTAATGTGGGAGGAGGCTTAATCTAGTTAATGCTATTGCCCTCCAAATTAGGGAATAAGTGAAAAAACAATAGTCAATTTTGCATCTAAAATCATGTGAGGTCTCAGAAACCTCCGAAGTTTTTAAAAAGTGATCTTCCTATGTCCAAAGTCCTGGGTGTGACTACCATCTAGAAACATAACTTGTGAGATAAATAGCAAGTGCAGGTTTTATATACTCAGTAATTATGATTGCAGCACAAAACTGGGTGAATTCACCCTCTGGCATCTCTATTCCTGTTTTGTGGCCATTTCTGATGGCATCCTGAGTGGCGCAGGGCTGCATGAATGCTGTCTTTTTTATTCCGTGGATCCCTTCAGTACTCTATTTTATGCAGTCACTCTGCGTATCCCAGTAATTCACCAAGCTGGCAATTTGTTGGTGTGATTAGGGCAGTGCAGCAAATCTCAGATGTATTTAATAGGCAATCTCATGCTTTTTATGTTCACAGAAAAGGTGGTGCTCAAACCTAATGATGTTTCAGTATTTACGACGCTCACCATTAATGGACGTCTGTTTGCTTGCCCGCGAGAGCAATTCGATTCACTGGTAGGTGTGGATGTCCTGCTCAGAGCAGCATTGCAATCAGAAAAACTTGTCTGGAGCCTAATTTTGCAGTCACACTGAACCCAGTGGCTAAAAAATCTTGAATGGTACTTAGCTTTTTCTTTTTCTGCAGTCCATTAGGTAAGCCTCAGGTGTTCATCTGAGATGCTCAGGGCTTTTGATTTTCTTTTGTGGAAATTAGCCAAGTAGCACCACTATTAGGGCATAATTCAGCTTTCAGAACTGTTTGTTGTAATTTGCCTCATTGGTATGTCCCCAGTTTAAATACTAATGTTAAGAATCTGAATACTTATACCAGGATGGAAATAATTTTTCTAAAGAAAGATATCACTATTTATCAGGCTCCTTTGCATTATGGCAAAGCCACCATCTGGTCTAAGAGAAATGCTGTTCCCCGAAAGCACTTTCTCTACCTTATGCAGAAAATGCCAGAGGCCAGACCCTTCCCTAAGTCTCCAGAAACGCTTGTTACCCAGCATACAGACAGATCTTTCTGTGAAGAAAGGACTAATAGGCCCATACTAATAATGGAGTAGCCTGCTCTCTTTTAAGCAGGTGGTATTGTCCATTTCTATTTATCCTACCAAAATTTGGTATGGAGGTGAGTAGCTAGTAACATATCTTAGAAAGCCTAGAGGGCCAATTCAGAGGGTAGAGAAACTGGTTTCTTCAGTCTTTGGATACACGGGGTTTCTCCTTTAAGGAAGGCACAAGACAAGAGCTAGAGGTAAACCACATCCAATTTTAGGGAGAGAGTTTACATAAGGGATGCATGAGTAGGTTTCAAGATTAATCAGATCAGCTCTTATAGGTATCAAGATCCTCTTCCTTGGACTTTTTAGAGGTTGTTTCGGGCTCATCATAATCCTGATTTTTTGTTTTAAAGAGTACCACTTTGTACACTCCAGTGAGGATAGGTGGATTTTTACCATATTTTGAATTCACCTGGAGAGGAACTTAGCAAATGTGGCATTAGTTTTCCTGCTAATCCCTCATCCATCACAGCCCATAAGCACACTCACCTTTCCTCAACCACCAGCCTTGTAAGATCTGAGTCTGCCCCCAGCCTTTTCCGTATATTTTTTCCAGTCATCTACACTCATAGCTTTCTAAATAAATATTTCTCAATACTGAGGGATTGAAAAAAAAAAAAAAGTGTCATAAATGAGTCGTGCTGCCCTCTCCTGGAAAGCAAAGCCCTAAAAAGCCAGACCCGCTGCAGCCCCTTCAAAGGTGCTATGTGACCTGTTACTGCACGGGTGCTGGGGACTCTCTTGCCAGCGGGTTCTTGGCCGCAGTGCCAGATGACGTGGCACAGAGACAGGGAGTGTGGACTGTCTTCAGCTCCCTGTGGTGTCTGATACTAACTTTCTAAACCTCTGTTTGTTGGCACACAGTCCTGCAGCCTTCCAAGTTCTTAGTCCTTGCTTGTCCTCTGTTTTACGGCCTCTGCCGTTGGAAGAAATGTTCTCTGCATTGAGTACCGTGGGCATGAACTTCTTCCCTATCAGCGCTCTGCCATTCATTGTGCTGTGAGTGGCCAAACCTTACCTGCCTCACATAACTGTGGACAGGGAGCTCCTTCTCTGGCTTTCTAAAGATTCCCTTTCAGGACAGCCCATTGAGGAGGAGTCGCACAGAGGATGACCCTGCGGTAGAGAATGTTGGCCACACTCTCTGATCCACCCACACATGCCTCTGCAGGGTCTGCTCTGCACCTGGGGCTGTGCTGGCTTCTGTGAGACACTAAACCCAGGGCCTCTATCCTTACCGCAGTTACGCCCAAGCCAGAGAGATGAGACTAACACAAGCAGCCTGGAATAGAACAAGTCTTAGTGTTCGATCTTAGTCTTACATTGCATGGTCTACAATAGAATTAGTAGAGTGCTGGCAAGTCAGCCTCGTGGTTAAGGGTTCAGATTCTGAAACTTTACTCTCTTCACAGTTTATTTAAGTATAAATGTCAGTACAGAGCAAATTCCTATAAAACTCCATTGTACTGTAATGTGATTCTACTTTTATCCATTCACTGGTTCCTGAGACTTTTACTTAGTACCTGCCACATCATCACAGGTGTTGTAGATGATTCTGGCTCTGAAATGGTCTTGAAGACAAATCCATCGTGGTCCTTGGACCTCAGTGAACAAACAGTGTAGTGAGGGACCCCAGCATGTGATCAGTGAGGATGCAGCGTAACAAGTGCCACAGCAGAGCTAGACATAGAGGGTGTGGGAGCACGAGGAAAGGAAGATGCTCCGGGTGGCTCACCTTAGCCATCTCTTTGTCACTGACAATCCGCACATCGCTTTTATGTCTTAGTTTCCTCATCTGGAAAATGGGAGGATAACGATGCTGTTCTCCCAATTACCCCTCTCCAGCCTTAGCAAAAAAATCACGGCTCAAAAACTATGGGGAGAAAATGCATGGGAGTTCTGTGTCTGTATGTAGGCAGCTTTCAGATCTGTCTGGGCAATGCAGGCCCCACATAAGCTCTGCTGTGCCTTATCTGTAGGACATTTCCATAGAGCTGTGTACGAGAAAATGGCCCAAGGAGACACTTCCCTGGGGTCCAGGGTGAGCATTTACATTCCCCACTTCTAAAAGAGAAGCACCTTTTGCTGCTCAGTTTGCCTCTTCCTTGGCTCAAGGAAGGGGTCAACCTGCCCTTTGCCGGGAGGGAGACTTGGTGAGCCCTGCCCACTGAAAGAAAAGTTGAGGCTCAACAGAGCTTTCTGTTGCTCTCAAAAGGGATGCAGGAGTGATAGACCAGCATCCATGACTAAAAGAACTTTGCATATTTCTTAATATTAGACTCTTCCCTGTGTTGTTAGGTAAACTTATCCACTTTATGTAAAGTTATAAAGCCTCAAGGAGAAGAAGGAGCGAGGTGGACTGGGGATCTCCAATCCTGAGGAGAGAGCGAACAGCAGGAATAACGTAGGAGGGGCAGCTCCACAGAGCAGCAGAGGGGCTGTGTTCACAGCAGCTGCAAGAGGGAAGGAAGAACGTGCAGGGCCAGTTTGATCCCCTGAGAGGCAGTCCTAACTCCTAAAATGTATAAGCTTCCCCAACCTTTTTTACCTGGGACCTACCCTGGTTGAAATCAGTCTCCTCATTTGCTTCCATATGCTTCTTGCCCATCAGCTTTGGTTTGTTCCCTAAGATTTAAAACTTTGGAATCACTTTTCTTCCCTGTCCCCCGTCCCCTGCATAGAGTAAATTGGGAGCAACAGTATTTAGCTCCTACATCCAGGTATTGTACTTACCACACTTTTCTGTGTATTTGCATTGCTGCAGCACTTTTAGAAAGTGAACTGATTTGGGGGAGAGGACCTCCTTTGTGCCAGGCACTGGATTTACGTGATTCACTGAAATCATTCCTATCCAGTTCTCTTAACAAGCCTAGGGATAGGTATCATGACCCCAGTTTACCAGAGCTGGAAACAGACTCTCAAGAGATTAGGGAATCAATCCAAGTCTATGCAGTTAGAGTAGGGTTTATATTCACAGTCACTTGCGCGCTAAAGCTGACACTCACCTGGTCTATTTTCTAGTCTATTACAAAACACAACGTCCTAATCTGGTACACGAAGATGTGCTACTAACTGTTCACGCTGTCCATGGGGACCCCCTGTGCTCTCTGCTCCTGCCAAGCAAGTTTCATGACAGCTTCCCCCACTTCATGCCCTTGTCGCCATCCTTCCACCCCAAGGGACCATCCTGGGTGCTCAGGGAAAACCTTGCTATTCTGACCTGCCCGAGCTTGTCTCCTTCATCTTTTAAAGCCCAGCTTCTTCAAGATCCTGTTCAGACCACACATTCATTCCAAATACCCAATAACTCCCAAAAAATCCATGCATGTTCCCCTCCTGTTTATCTCTGTACCTGGGTGTCACCTGTGTTGTTGCTTCCGTCCCTTTATACATGCAGATAAGGACCAGCAGCAGATGCTGTCTGTGTGGAGAGCTGTATGGGCCAGACAGGGTTGATTCCCTTCCACTGTAAGCTTGCTTGGTCCTCTCCTAGACTGTAAACTTCCAAATGCAAGGACCGTCTACCCGCAGAACATGTAATTTCTCTAGTGCCCAGAATGCAGTGGGCATTTGTAGAGTACAGTGATGATGAAAATGATGATGGATCTTGTATAATATTAGGACTTCTGACATGGATAGTATCTAAATATAGTTAGCATCATTTCGTTTTTATTTTTTATTTTATTTTGTTTATTTTTTATTTTTTGGAGGTGGAGTCTTACTCTGTAGTCCAGACTGGAGCGCAGTAGCACTATCTCGGCTCAGTGCAACCTCACCTCCTGGGTTTAAGCAATTCTTCTACCTCAGCCTCTCGAGTAACTGGCATTACAGGTACATGCCACCACACCCAGCTAATTTTTGTATTTTTAGTAGAGACAGGGTTTCACCATGTTGACCAGGCTGGTCTTGAACTACTGACCTCAGGTGATCCAACCGCCTTGGCCTCCTAAAGTGCTGGGATTACAGGCATGAGCCACTGCGCCAGGCACTTTTGTGACTTTTGGAACTTTGTAATGTATATGTTGCCTATTTAGATATAAATCTATTGCATTATACATGCACTTCCCATATATGCATCTCATTCATCTTCCTAAGTAAAAACACTTTAGATCATTTCTCATAAAATAAAACTGAGATAAACAAGTCAGATGGAAACTTTTAGTGAGGGGTCTTCCAGAAAGTAGCAGAGTTTGGTTTTCTAATGTCTAGCCCCAAACACCATGACCATGCGAATAACATCCTCAGCTCAACATCTGCCCAAGAGTACAGGAATCGGACATCATATATAACCTCAGTTCACAGAGCTTTCCATCCCCTCATGACCCCAGGCAGTGTGTCCCAAGAGATGGAGAGGCAGCAGTGTTACCATGGCCACCGGCAGTCGGAAGTAGCACTGTGGATGAACGTCCCAAACTGCCATGCCATTACCTGCTTTACAGCAGCTTTAGTGGGAAATAGGAGAAAAAAGTCTCCCAGGACTTCTTCCATTTTTACCAGGGAAAAGAAGAGTTTCCAGGGACCTGCCAGGCCTGAGTGGAAGAGAAGAGAACCTCTGCAGGTCACTCTTCACTGAATCTTATTTGCCGCGGTTCACATTTTTCGGTCAGTGGAATTGATGATAATGATGATTGGTGACTATACAGACGACACTGAAGCAACTAGCGTTGCGAGCAGAGGCATCTCTCATCAGAGTTTCCAGATATTCCTGAAAGCATCCATCTCCAGAATCCTTTCCCCTCAGAAACTCCTAAAAGCTTTCAGTGCTAAATACTTGTCTGTGTTGAGTTTCTGATATATTTTTGCATTATTATTCATAGACTCCCTTACCAGAACAGGAAGGCCCAACTATTGGAACAGTGGGAACTTTTGAACTGATGAGCTCCAAAGATTTAGCATACCAGATGACAATTTATGATTGGGAACTCTTCAACTGCGTGCATGAGGTAAGATGCAGGATCAGATGTGTTAGGAGCTCAGATAGCAAGGATAAAGGCTGCTGGCATTGCTTAGTTTGTAAGTGCTAATATGTGCTACAATATGGAAACCACATGACAATTCTTTTGCATACTGAGTTTATAAATAAAGCCTGCTATAAAGCCTTTGAGTATTAAAGAAAAATCTTTACAGTATGCCATGTCTTCCTGTGTATATTAAGCCAGTAAAACCTAGTTTATATTTATATATTTAACAAGCCTCATGGAAGCCTTTCAAATCTGATTGAATTCACATTTGCTGACCAGTAAAACACTGTCTTGACAAATAGAGAAACCTAGCTGGTGTTTTGATTTAAAAACAAATAAGCGAAATTGTTTTCCTTTCTTTTCTAGCTGGAGCTAATCTATCACACATTTGGAAGGCATAATTTTAAAAAGACCACAGCAAACTTGGATTTGTTCCTGAGGAGATTTAATGAAATTCAGTTTTGGGTCGTCACTGAGATCTGCCTTTGTTCTCAGCTCAGCAAGCGCGTTCAGCTATTAAAAAAATTTATTAAGATAGCAGCCCAGTAAGTATATTTAGCTTGGAAAGAGAAAACAAATATTGAGCTGTGTTTTCATTTGTCTTCTTAGACTACACCTTAAAAAGAAAAGCAGGATCTAGGAATTGCTAGAGAGCCAAACACAGGGTCTTAGGAATAACCGAACTCTTTTAATGGATCTCTTCTAGATTTTGTAGCATTTAACATCAACAGATGAATTAACTTCTTACAGCACTGATGCTGGAGTCGAAGTTGTGACCTCTCTTTACTCTTTGCTTTCTTCTCAGACAGTTTTGCCTCCTTTAGTTTAAAGATTCCTTCCGTAAACAAAGTTCCCTTATACTTCGAAAGTTCAGTTGAAAAGGATCTTGAAGTCAGTGTCCAGCATGACACATTCTCATCAGTAGAGGGCAGTGCAGCATGCATGAACAGCAGCACATCCAGCCCAGCCAGAATTTAATCGGTAAAATGCATGCAAGCTAACCTGGTACATGAAAATCATCACTGTAAACATCAGAAAAAGAAGCTTCCATCTTATAAATATTCTATTAAACAGCACTTCATGGGAAACAATTTTTTTACTGCAGGGGCCAGTTAGAGTTCTCCCTGACATGAATTTAATCTTCTCCTGCTATTTAGATATGCCTGACAACCTCCTGTTTACTTCCATGTTTTTGGTATCACCACAGTGCTAAAAATAAAATGCTAAATGTGGCCTATGGCTGTGAGACTTCTTTCCTTTCTAAATGCAGGGAGCTCTAGCACACAGGAAGGCTGAGAGCACAAGTGACCCCAGCTAGACGATTTTCTTGACCCAAAATCAAACATGGAGTTTGATTTCCTGGGATAAACAAAGAAGTAAAGGCTGCTTGACGTTTTATAGATATCAGTTTGCCAGATGCCTGAAATTATTTGCTGACAACTTGAGGGTTCAATAGAATACCAAATCCCTTGGATTCAAAAGCTGCTGTTAATATGGCAAAGCTGGCTATTTTAAGAAAGATTTGGTAAAATGGTGCCTATGAATTTTTGGTTCAGAATATAGCCACTTTCCCTGGTAGCCTGAACAGCCTTATGGCAAGGGACAAATGCCTTGACGTATTTGGAATGAGCTGATTATGGAAACTATGACAAGATGTGCTTTCCCGTTAGAAGAAGCACATTCTTTCTCTTCACCTTAGCCTGGCAGTGTCCAATGCAACAAGAAGAGAGAGGCAATCTGCACACAAACGTGGGAAGCCAGAAAAGCTTTTGGGGCCTGATCCTGTTATTTTACAGAGACAACATGGGTGAGCCTTTCAGAACACCCAGGACTATTTTTTTTTTTTAAGTTTTTGCTTTTCTTATCCCTCTCCCTTCTGTTTATGTGAACGAGTAGGTGGACTTGGCCTTCAGTATACATTAGTTTATGTTATTTAACCATTATTAAGCCCTGTGCTGAGTTTGCTGTCCTATAGGAGAAGCTGTTTACACAGCCCAGCTGAAGAAGACTGCAGACTTTTTAAATCCAAGATCTACAAGAATGAGGTTGAAACCTCGTGACAGTAGCATCTGTTTTACTTGATATTTTTAGAGAACTTCAACATATTTGGTTGAAGCTCTTTGCCTACCCAGAGCTGTGTGAAGTTGGCGGAAGCAGATGTTATTATTCCTCTGTTTACATTGGCGGAGACTGAGACATAGAGACATTTCATGACTTACATAGGGTGATAAAGTTAGCTGATAACAAGGCAGTGACTAGAAAGGCAGGTCTACAGCCCTGCATTTATTCTTTCAAGATCACATAATGAGACAAAGGCAAACACAAAGATGCCATTGTACACCTGCCTTTAACCCAGGTGTCTTCTAAATAACCTTCAGCCCCTGAACTCAGACCCATTGTCCCAGCACACCAGTGGGAGCATATACACTAGCTTGTCTGAAATATGTTCTCCCTCTCCACACAATTTAAGAATTACTCTTTGCTACCTTTGCAATGGGTAGCAAATGCAACACTTTAATCTTTTTCAAAAATGTTAATCCAAACAGGATTTCATTATGATATAGTCAGTTTCAGTAACCATATTGATTCAGGGTGAAGGATTGATGCTTATTGCAAAATGAATTCTTTCCCTTTTCAGGGACCTGGTATGAAGAAGTTTGGGATTCCTTTTTCTAAAAAATTAAACCAAGTACCTGTGTTAAACATCATCATTCTAATAAGAATTTCTGGTTTTTTTCCACATGTCTCATTCCCAAACATATCTTCATAAAAGCTAATGGCATAAGTACAGATTCAAAATGATCAGCTTCATTGATGTCAGTAAAACACAGAAAAGGTTATTTTTTGGTCAGTTGTTTAGGTTACTTCTCAGCTTTAAAATTCCTTGAGATTAAGCACCCAGCCTATAGAGATCACACCTTGTAAGTTGATATTTTTCAACAAACTAGAAGCATTTGCATGGCAGGTAGAAGCCATAGTGGCTGCAGCCGTGAGACTCCCTTAGTGCCCTCTCAAGCTGCCAGAGGAGGGTATCCACCTTCAGGCTGAAGGTCTAGAAATCTCCAAGAACATCTCACCTTTTTTCTTTCCCCATAAGATATTTCCCTCTAGGTCCAACAAGGCTTTTAGCAAGTTTGGGATTATAATAACAACCCCTAGGGTAGGTGTCTTTAAATTCCTTCTCAAATCCCAAACCTCAATGGCCAACGTCTTCCAGCTTTCTAAAACCACAGTGAGAAATCAAACAGCAGAACGTGGTCACCCAAGTGGAACTTTTACAGTGCATTAAATCTATCATTGCCTGTTCTCGTAAATGAGTCCTGACAAATATTAATGACTATCAGAAAACTAGAACTCTAATTTTTTTTTATCTCACTCAGAAGTAACATTTTACTCAAACACACATCTCTTGTGTTTCAGCTGTAAGGAGTATAAAAATCTGAATTCCTTTTTTGCCATCGTCATGGGACTAAGTAACGTTGCTGTGAGCCGCTTGGCACTAACGTGGGAGGTAAGCTTCAGCTGGGATCCAGCTGTGACTTTTGCCTTAGGAATAAAAACACAGGCTCACCAGTGAGCTTTTTAATAGAAATATCACTCACACTAGTATAACAATGGGAAAGGTGGGATACTTGGAGGGAGGTGACCTGTCTCCTTTTTCCAGTTGCCTCAGAGGGAGAATTTTTAAAAGATATTGTCCTTTTGTGTATGGAGAGTGGGGGAGACGAGGAGATGTCTGCTTCTTGATACACACAATGTAAATAAAAATAAGTCCAGTTCCTAAGTATAACATGAAGGACCCACATTGCTTGGAATGACTTCATAAGTTTTGCTCATAGATTCTATTGTTCTCTGAAATGTCTGCTTGTTGCTTTTGCCATAAATCTTATCTTTAATTGAAAGAGGACAGAAGATCCTTTTTTATCCAAGTACTCATTTTGCTTCTGGAAGGAAGAGCCAGGAAGCCAACTGTTTGCAGCAGTTGAGTACTAAGTGTCTCCTCACCACCTGGCAGACTCCTCTCCGCGGAGAGGAGCAACAATTGGCTAATACCCAGTTTGGGGCAAAAGTGAGGCAGGTGTGTTGTGACTTTCTGTAGCAAATATAATGAGTGGTTTGTCGAGAGTTGGGTATTCAAGCTAGAAAACATCTTCATTTATTATTAGCTTCGTACTCAAAATGTGCTTGACCTCTTACACGTGGCATATAGTTGAAGAAATACTAATCTCTAATAGAACATACATACAGAAATAGACTCATGCTAAAAATAAAAAAGTGTGTGTAAGTGGGACACAGAAAGAGGGCAAGGAGTATATATTAGAGACCCAACTTGCAATGGTGCTTGAAGGCAGCTGTTTGCATCTCTGAATGCTTTTCTGAAATTATTTTCTTCCCCATGTCCCTCTTGCAACGATTTTCTTTTCCCGTCCCTCCTAAATGTTTCCATTGTTTGTAGAGCAGGTCCTCACAAGTCCTTCTGTCTTGGGTTTCTCTTAAAATTCCAGGCAGATGCAGCACACAGCAGCTCATCCCCTGAATATAGGAATGAGGGAATTGGTGAGGCCTGCGTGCCACGCAGCTATATCATCTTCCAGCTAGTAAAAGGACGGAGCTCGTGCTGCCAAGAGATCTAAGCACAAAGCCATACTGCCGCTCCCTCATTTTATAGCCCAAGGTTCTTGGGATCGCTGGAGACCTAGGGTCCTCCTGCAAAGAGTGTGCCTTCCCCAGTCAGCTTCCAGCCTCTAATCCCCCTGCCACAGAGTCCAAATGAGTTGGTTGGGGACATTTTCAAAAACCGTAAAGCCTCGAAGGGTCCAAGGAGGCCAGGTGTAGGTACCGCAGATCAGCAGCCAGACAGTAGGAACAGAGCATGCGAGAAACACTCTCTGAACCCCCTTTCCCAGTCTAAAGAAAAAAATAGGAGGCTGCTGAAGAGGGTGCAAGCAGCAAAAGGAGATAGCTAACTGGCCAGTCCTTCGGCTTCACTAGGGATAGGAGTTCTGTGAGTCTATGAGCTTCTGTTTTCAGCACTGAATGTTGCTGCGAAGAGGAAATTATCCTTTCATCATTTATTAGCCTTTATTTTTTAAGGTGAAGTATAATTATATAATTCTGTAGGGGAGATTTCATTCCTAAGCACCTTTGATTCTAGTTTATATACCTGCACTTGCTGAGAAAACCTCCCAAAAGCCTCCCATGCAACTCCATTGAGTACCACAGTGACCACACGAGCAGTGTGAGAAATGGCGCCTGGCCTCACAGAACTAGGGGATACGTGTGGAACAGCCAAGGAGCAAAATAGAAAAGAAAGCCAGAGCACACAATAAAGGGAAGGGTTCAAAACTGAGCAGGAAGACCAAGCTGAGAGGAAGCAAATGAGAATTACCTGGAGCACACACCGTCTCTCAGCCTCGGCGCTGGTGACATCTGGAGCAGGATAGCTTTTGGTCGTGGAGACGTCTTCTGTGTTGTAGGACAATTAGCAGCATCCCTGGCCTCTCCCCACCAGATGCCGGAAGCACCTCTTACCACGCACCACCCCGGCTGTGACAACAAAAAAAAGTGCCTGCACACATTACCAAATGCCTCCTGGATTGGCAGCGTGGCCCTACTGAAAACTCTGCTCTAGAAGCATGGGGGGTGGATACATAATAGTATTGAAAATGAAAGAAACATTTTTTTTTATTACCCTGTGCCCTACTGTCTTTGACCTAAAAGAAAGCTAAGTAAAGAAAGAGAACAGATGACAGAGGTCTAGCCAAAAACATAATCCACTCTTAATTTTTTAAATGGACTATATTCAGTAAGTCCATGTTTTTGCATAACTTGGAGATCTAGATACTCTGTGTGGGGTAAGATCCTGGCATCCTCTGATGTCCATCCCAGCTTTCAGCCATCTGAATAGTCCCCTCTAAGTGAGGACATCAGGTTTTCCTGAACCATAACTTGAAATGCCAGAAAAATGAGTTTGGAGGATATACAGGAGACTAGTTTTTAGAAACAAAACTCAGAGTTTTACAGATGTTTAAATGGAAATATGACAAACTTGAGATAGGAAAGAGAAAGAGCCAAGAAGAGCCGTTCTGTGGATTGCAGAGGCCCAACTGGTGAATCAACTGTTGAAGGTAGGCTTTGCTGTTCAAAGCCTCCTCCCAGATGACCCAGGAGTCTCTGAGGCCCAGGGGTTGGTTGATGAGTTCCTAGTCCTGGGACAGGAAACATATCACATAGCCCTATCTTGGCTTGGCCTTGTCGGAAGAGAGAAGTGAAAGGTTCGGCTTTACTGAAAATTCAAGAACTAAGTAAAGTAGGAACCAATAAATTGCAAGATGATTCAGTATTCATCTATTGGTGTAGATATATGGGTGCAGTAAGTGGTGTTGAATCATTTGCCAAAATAAAAACATGAGAAATCAGTAAATTGATAGAACTGTCCAATTTTGTACTATAGGAAGGCATGTGGGAGAAATAAATGCTCGTGTAGAAAAGCATGGCACATGTGAGAGACGAGACAGCAGAAAAGGAGGCAGGGGATGTGAATTACAGGCTCTAATGAGAAGCAGCTGTGTGACTCTGGGCTAGTCATTGAAACTGTGAGACTTAATTTTTTCCATCTGTAAAACACAGGCTTAATCTATTCAAATGAATATTTAGGGAGTACTATGTACCCAGTACTTTTTTAGGCCCTGAGAAAAATGTCAGTAAACAAAACGAATAAAAATTCGTATTCTCATGTTGTTTACCTTGTAAGGGAGGAGGAGGATTGCAAGAGATAGTTTCATAAGCTCTTTTATTGCTAATATTCTGTAATCTAAATTCCTGATTGTGGGAATCAGAGAGTTTTAAAAAGTGTGGGGGGAGGCATATTCAGACCTCTTATAGTCTGGGGAATGCAGTCCTCTTTATAAATCATCCAGTTCAGAAAACATTATAAAAGCAGTAACTCCAAAGCATTCACAGTTACTTTTGGTTCAATTAGGTTAAAGACGTTTAAAAGGCAAGTTCTCTATATTCTGGAAGATTATTCTCAAATGACAGGACAGATTACAGTCTGGCCTGTCTCAGAGATGTTTGATTAAGAGCCAATAGAAATATATTTCCCCTAGAAATGGGAACCCATGATACATATCTAGATATTGAATCTGACATATGCGTGTGGCATTTTCATTTCATTAACAGAAACTGCCAAGCAAGTTCAAGAAGTTCTATGCGGAGTTTGAAAGTTTAATGGTAAGTGACAGTGGCTTCTTTATCCTGTTCACTGTCTACATTAATCCAATTTCTGATTAGCTGAATTGAAGTTCTCATTTCGGAAATTTTATCTGTCCTTGTATGACTTTAAGAAGTTTATGATCCCTTTTAGTGCTGCTAAAACAAGCATGTCTGACTAATGAATGGCACCCTCAGGAACTAACTTAAAGAGGACTTATGTCCCGCATAAGGTCAATTTGTATAACTAAGAAAAGCAGCGTAATAGGGTCCTGTCCATCCAGCTCAGGTTGGCTATGGGTTGGAAGCTGCATTTTCCTTGGCTTGCCAAAATTATTTTTCCCCATTGACTGGGAGGTGTTAGACAGAAAAGGAGTGAGTTGGGCTTGCTGGGAGTGATGGGCAGGTTTCAGAGGGCAAATCGGGACGGGGATCAGCCGTGCAGGGCAGAGAGTGAGTGAGCCAGACACCCGGGAAGAAGGTGGGCCTTCAGGAAAATGGGGATCTTGCAGTAGAGGTTTCGTTTTGCTTTCAAAGGAAATCTCTTGCCTTGGGTCCTGTAGGCGAATCTCCTTTTCAAACAAGAAAGGGAAAAAAAAATTTTTTTTTATGCCATAAATGAAGTTATTTTAAAACACAAGTCAGGCGGGCCCAGTGGTTCATACCTGTAATCCCAGCACTTTGGGAGGCCAGGAAGGGTGGATCACTTAAGGTCAGGAATTCGAGACCAGCCTGGCCAACATGATGAAACCCCGTCTCTATAAAAAATACAAAAATTAGCCAGATGTGGTGGCCTGCACCTGTGGTCCCAGCTACTCAGGAAGCAGAGATGGGAAGATCGCTTGACCCAGGAGGTGGGGGCTACAGTGAGTAGTGATTGGGCCACTGCACTCCAGCCTGGGTGACAGAGTGAGACCCCATCTCAACACACACACACACACACACACACAAATACAAATCAATTTGTGTAAGTCTACCTTTCTTTTGTAGCTATATTTGATTCAGAAATACAGTTGAGCCTTGAACAACGCAGAGGTTAGTGGCACTGACACTTCCTCTACCCCCATGCAGTAGAAATATTGAGTATAACTTTTTATTATTATTATTATGTTGAGTCTGGGTGTCACTCTGTCACCAAGGCTGGAGTGCAGTGGTGCGATCATGGCTCATTGCAGCCTCAACTTCTTGGGCTCAAGCAATCCCTCCACCTTAGCCTTCCAAGTAGCCTCCCAAATTATTATTTATTTTTTTAAAAATACAGGTCTTGGCCAGGCGCAGTGGCTCATGCCTATAATCCTAGCACTTTGGGAGGCCAAGTTGGGCAGATCATGAGGTCAGGAGATCGAGACCATCCTGGCTAACACGGTGAAACCCCGTCTCTACTAAAAACAAAAAAAAACAAAAAAAATTACCATGGTGTGGTGGCAGGCACCTGTAGTCCCAGCTACTTGGGAGGTTGAGGCAGGAGAATGGTGTGAACCTGGGAGGTGGAAGTTGCAGTGAGCCCAGATCACGCCACTGCATTCCTGCCTGGGGGACAGAGTGAGACTCCGTCTCAAAAAAAAAAAATTGGGGTCTCACTTAGGGTCTCACTATTTTGCCCAAGCTGGTTATGAACTCCTAGGCTCAAGGGATCCTCCTGCCTTGGCCTCCAAAAGTGCTGGGATTATAGGCATGAGCCAGCATGCCCGGCCCAATCATAACTTACGACTTTCCCCAAATTTAACCACTAATAGCCTACTGTCGACTAGAGGCCTTACTGATAACATACAGTCAATTAACACATACTTTGTATGTTATATGTATTATTACGTACTATATTCTTACAATAAAGTAAGTTAGAGAAAAAATGATACGACAATCATAAGGAAGAGAAAATGTACTGACTGTTCATTAAAGGAAAGTGGATCATCATAAAGGTCTTCATCCTTGTCCTCTTCTTGTTGAGTAGGCTGAGGAGGAGAAGGGGTTGTTGGTCTTACAGTGTCAGGGATGGCAGAGGCAGAAGAAAAGCCATGAATAAGTGACCCACACAGTTCAAACCTGTGTTGTTCAAAGGTCAGCTGTACCTGACTGTGGGGTGACAAGGCAGGTGTAATAGGAGGTAACGAAGGGTGGTGTATGTGTCACCTGTCATTATCATCATCTCTTTTTCTCTCCTAAGGACCCTTCAAGGAACCACAGGGCCTACAGGCTGACGGTAGCTAAGCTGGAACCTCCTCTCATCCCCTTCATGCCTTTGCTCATTAAAGGTAATCCTAATAAGATGCGCAGGCCAAGCAGGTGATGAGTATTTGGGGGAGGGAAATGAACAATACCTTGATAAGATTGATTACTTAGGGAAAAATGATCGATCCCAGCCTTCTGCCGTCTTTGTCATCTCCTCTTAGCCCTGACTTTTCGGAAAGGGTTGGAAAGATGACTGGAGGAGCAGGGATCCATGATTTGGAAAACTTGTTAGTGAAACAGAAGATTAGTTTAAAAATTTTACTAATCTCAGGTGAAGTGATTTAGAAAGTTAAACACCTAGCATTAAAGGAACTATTATCAGCTTTTTTCAGCTGTAGTGTTATGCAAATCTGCCAGCATAATCTAATGGTGCTATTGTGCTTTCTTAGTATGACATATTTCCATTAGTGATTAGAATGTGGCTTTTATTTCTTTACAGATATGACATTTACTCATGAGGGGAACAAGACGTTCATTGACAATCTAGTAAACTTTGAAAAAATGGTATGTGCGGTATTATAACCTTAACCACAATGTGTTTTTAAAATAAAATTTCATTTGTTCTAATAAAGGAAATAATTTCCATATATGCTGCCCTGTTAAAAAGGTAGTTACACATAAAGGAGTTTTGAAATATTTGGTTCAAATTGGCTACCTGTTCTATTCTGTCAGTTCTCTTTTGTGAAACTGAGTAGTATTTGCGTTGTAGTTCACAGCAGCAGCTGGCTTTTATGCCGTGTGTTTCTTCCTTGGCAGCCTGTTGCTGAAATACCCAAATGTTCCTGAGTGACCTCCATGTTGTTGTTTTGCTATAAGGTTTGCGGAGCTAGACTGCCCCAGGATGCCTTTGAAAGGTTTATCTGCCAAGCCTGACTTTAGTGCCTGTAGGTAAAAGGCAACTCTACGCCTTTATTGTGGAGGATTAATCTCAATGTGTATTGCTTATCCCAATAAAGTTCGCTCAAGTTCAGAGAAGGAACATGATAATCTTTATAATAAAAAAAATTTTTTTTAATCTTATTTTTAATACTTTTATATATTTATTTATTGTTGGAGACAGGGTCTCTCATTGTCACCCTGGCTAAAGTGCAGTGTTGTGATCATAGCTCACTATAGCCTCAAACTCCTGGGCTCAAGCGCTCTTCCTGCCTCAGCCTCCCTAAGTGCTGGGATTACAGGCATCAGCCACTGTGCCTGGCCTAGAAAATTTTTTTTACAACAGATGTGGAACTGGCACATATTCAGTATTTTCTAGCCACCCTCCTCCTAGTCCTTACTCCTAACGGGGTGGGGGGGAGCAGGGGAAAGCAGGGTTACCTGGCTTAAGTTACTTTGCAGTTTATTTTCTTATCTTCTGTGAAGCAATAAAGCAGATCATGCCAAAACCTTTCTTTAACTGCATAGTGCATGCTAATGGAATGATCATTGTCTTCTGAATCCTTTGGCTGCAACCTGGTGGCTGGAGTGTTGGAGTGCTTTATCGCTCTCTGGGTGAGCATTTGCCTGGTCATGAACTGCAGTGTGAATGTGGCACTGTGGGAAAACCAAGGACCTGGAGTCTGGGAGACATGAGGTTCAGTACACAGTTCCATCACTTTATAGCTGTCCCTTAACTTCTCTGTGAGTCAGTGTCCCCAACAGAAAATGGGAATCATGCCTGGCCCGTCTAGCTCTGGATTATGTAAGCCATAAAGTGCTATAGACTTCTTATCAGATAGCTGTTATTCTAGTTGTTTCTTGAAATCAAGCTGGCACATGTGACTCCAGGAGAATCTGAAACACCCTGCAGTCATCCTGCAAGGATCTGCAGCACTCAGCCTGGGAAATGCACTTATTGCAAAGCTCAGTCTGGCCAAATGCAGCTATTGCTGGGCACTGTGTCTTAAGCTTCTTATGAAATAACACATGAGTGCACACTCCTCAAAGACACTTTACACTAGACAGCAAATATTTCCTCAGCAGTCTTCCTTCCCACCCCTCACACCAAAGGCAGGGTATGAACATCTTATTCCTGTGTCAATGTAATAATTGTTTGATCAAAGTAAACACCATTCTTTGCTTACTTATTAGTATGGATAATTAAACAATTCCTCTAACTTACCAGAAAGAAAGTCTGTTTTCCAGAAATGGAAGACTTGGCAAATGGGTAAAGAAACTTCTGGATTACTTATGCAGAAACGCAAACTGAGGAATGGCTAAGCCAACTATTTAACTATAAAATATACACATGCACAGAGATGTAGAAGTAAGAGTTTCCTAAAGAGTTGACTGAGCTTTAGAAGTTTTGATGGCCATCATTCTCAGCAAACTAACAGAGGAACAGAAAACCAAACACCGCATGTTCTCACTCATAAGTGGGAGTTGAACAATGAGAAAACATGGACACAGGGAGGGGAACAACATACACCAGGGCCTGTTGGGGGTTGGGGAGCAAGAGGAGGGAGAGCATTAGGGCAAATACCTAGTACATGCAGGGCTTAAAACCTAGACTGGTTGATGGCAGCAGCAAACCACAATGACACCTGTATACCTACATAACAAACCTGCACAGTCTGCACATGTATCCCGGAATGTAAAATAAAATTTTTAAAAAAATTTTAAAGAAGTTTTGATGGCTAAAGTTAACTAAACTGAACAAATAAGAACAGCAAGGTATGCAAAGCCAGCCGTCTGTCAGGGTAAATGAAAGTTGTTTCATCTAGGTTTTGAGATCTTGGTGTCCCATCCATAACCTGCAAGGAAAAGTCAAGGTCACATTCAGTAGATACTAGAAGAGCGCCATTCCTCTCCCTATTTCTGCACTTCATACCCAGAGCAGTGGATTCCTCCATGCCTAGCACTAAGGAAAGAGATCTTTCCCATCTTACTCTCTCAGAGTCCACTTTTGCTGAAAAGCAATGAATAGCTAAGGTAGCAAGCAGTTCACCTGTATTAATGGAAACCTAAATTAATGATGGCGTAAGCAAGATCACTTATTTCTTTCTCACTTAAAAGTTCAAGCGGGTATGGTAGCCCTGCTACAGGATGCAATCGAGGTTCCAGGCTTCTCTCTCGCCAGTTTTACATCCACTTGGTTCAAGATGGCGACCTGAACCTCCACATTCCAACCACAGGGAAAGGGAAAGGAGAAGGTGAAGGCATGTTTCATCCCTTTTAAAGATAGGGAAGAAGTTACACTCACCACTTGACTCATATTTTATTTCCCAGAAACCTAGTCCCATGAAAGGAAGGCTAAACCATGAAGCCCTTGTTGGAAGTATTCATGTATCCCACTGAAAGTTAAGGGGTTTTATTCATATGAAAGAGAAGGGAAGAAAGGATATCAAAAGAGTACTGTTAGTTCTCTGTTCTAGCAACATGATACATTTTACCTCAGTTGAGAAATTCTACCATAAGAAAGTTTGGTTTTAGAATTGGCCTTCCAACTGGGTGTGGTGGCTTATGCCTGTAATCCCAGCACTTTGGGAGGCTGAGGTGGGCAGATCGCCTGAGGTCAGGAGTTCAAGACCAGCCTGGCCAACATGGTGAAACCCCATCTCTCTAAAAATACAAAAATTAGCCAGGTGTGTTGATGGGCACCTGTAATCACAGCTACTTGGGAGGCTGAGGTAGAAGAGTCACTTGAACCTGGGAGGCAGAGGTTGCAGTGAGCCCAGATCCCACCACTGCACTCCAGCCTGAATGAGAAGAGTGAGACTCCATCTAAAAAAAAAAAAAAAAAGAATTGTCCTTCCATAAATTAGATGTTACTGGAAAATGAAATGAAATTTCAAAATGATTTGATTATGTTTTCTAAGCAAGGTGCATGTTGCCAGGTTTCCAAAATTTTCTCCCCATAAACTAACCCACCCTACCCCCATATCACCACCACTACCATCAGTGGCTACTGTTATTACTGTGGGTCTTGGGAAAGGCTACATCTTCCTTTTCAGGTTGATGTCAGTGCCACTTCCCAGTCATCCATCATCAAGGCCCAGGTGCTGAGCAGTGCTGGCAGCCTCTGTGGGGCTGGTGGGCTGGGTCCCCAGAGGGAGCCCCTGCCAGGGGCAGAGGTCACCAGGGTAGCTAGGAACACAGATACCTTTTCTTGGTGGCAGCATTGTACAGTCACAGCAAACCACCGTGCCAACTCTAAGTGTTTTTATTTTGTACATCTTCATTCAAAACATTTCTCTGAAATAGAACCAATCTCCTACATCTTCCCCCTTGAGGTATGAAATAAGGATTAGAGAATTTGTTGCTTATTTGTTTTCAGGATTTATGGGTATGAACAAAAGAGAATTCACACCCTGATCCTTATGCCAAAAAAATCAAACAGACATTCTTTGATTTGGAGGGAACATAAAGGAATATTCAAAAAAATGTTTGAATAAAGCCCTTCCTAGCTTTCTATGGCATACATGAATATTTATAACATTTAGGAGATAGACTAGCAATGGATTAGAGGATAATATGCTGGCCGTCTGCCACTATCCCAGGCTGCATAAAGCATGCTGATAGGAGATTGGTTCTATTTCAGACATACCCATATTTAGGTATATTTATTTATATATATGATTTTTAAGGTAGTCATTTTATTTGGAATGAGAAGCATGGGGCAAACTTCTATACTTCTGTAAACATTACAGAAGCTAATTCATTAAGGAAGAGAAATGTTTTGAATCCTTTTATTTTTGTATCACTAAGCATGTCATTACATAATTAGCAACAATATGTTTTCTATCCCCAATAATATTATTATAAGATTCATGGAGAGAGCATTTCACTTGTTACCTCAATCTATGGGAAAAAAGAATCTCTAAGTAAAAACCTATGTGTTCAAATCCACCCTATTCCCAGACCTCTCCAACACAAAATAAATCTATGGGAGTACTTTGAGAGTTTACGTCTTTGTATAGATTTCACAGGCCAGGTTAAATGCAGATTTCCAAAGGGTATGATTCAAAGCAACATAACGTGTGGAGTATCCAGGCAAAAGAATTTACTAAGAAATATAAACATATAGAAAGTAACCCTGGGCCTTTAGGAGATTACCTACAGTTGGGAAGAGAAAACATAAACACATGAAATATTAAAAATCCACAAAAGATATAAAAACTATGTCACAATAGTAATAAAAGAGCTGTCAGAAAGCAAAATGCAGGAAAGAAAACTTCATGCAGTTTTATCAATGGAAAATAAAACCACATTATATGCAGTGACTTAATATCAGAAGATCTAGACTAGCCCTAAGCACCTGTCCAGCCTCGTCTCACACTTTGTCTTTTCCGTGTCCAGTCCACGTTAGTGAGACCGGCCTGCCGCCTTCTCCTTTCGGCCTCAGGGTTTTTGCACTGGCTGTTACCTTTGCCTGAAATTGTCTTCCCCCAGTCGTCTGCCGTCTGGCTTCTCATCAGTCAGGCCTCAGCTCACAGGTCCCCTCCTCCAAATAGTCTTCCCTGACCACCCTTGTAGGAAGGGAAGAAGATCACACATCTTCCCTGATCTCCCCTCCTCCCTGCGCTGCTGTGTCTGTCCTTGTAACACTGTTCCGCCACACCCAGCACTCTCCAACACAGCCTTGCCTTAATAGGGGTTTCACAGCCTGGGATATCTTCCTGCCTCTTCAGTGTCTTCCCCACCAGAATGCAAGTGCCCTGGCCCAGGTATCTGTTTTGTCCACTTATATTTCTCCAGCACCATAAAAATATCTGGCACATTATTTCCCCAGCACCCATAAAAATGTCTGGCATATCATAAGTATGCAAGAAGTACTTGTTGAATAAAAGAATAAAATGTTAATGTTTCAGTGTTGGGCTTAGTGCACGAAAGCATTTTTCAAAGATTTTATGTAATAAATCCAAAAGTGTTTTCTATTTTATTAGAAAATTGGATTAACCGGCCGGGCGCAGTGGCTCACGCCTGTAATCCCAGCACTTTGGGAGGCTGAGGCAGGTGGATCTTGAGGTCAGGAGTTCAAGACCAGCCTGGCCAAGATGGTAAAACCCCATCTCTACTAAAAATACAAAAATTAGCTGGGCGTGGTGGCGGGCGCCTGTAATCCCAGCTATTCAGGAGGTTGAGGCAGGAGAATTGCTTGAACCCAGGCAACAGAGGTTGCAGTGAGCCGAGATCATGCCACTGTACTCCAACCTGGACAATAGAGTGAGACTCCATCTCAAAAAGAAAAAAAGAAAATTGGATTAACTAAAATGTCCCAAAGCGTTTTGCATAACTGAGACATTGTAGAAGATGACTTTGCCTTAGCCTTTGTTCCTAACCAGACATTTTTCTGTCCCCTGTCCTCCCTGTGGTGCTGTGTCTGTCCTCCAGTGTCCCTCCCTGAGTATATAGAGGTACACATGCTCTACATGTGCCTGGACAGGCACCTGAACTGCCTTCTTCCATGGTCATCATATGGACCACATACCGTGAGCATCATGCATGTGTTACACATGTGTATCTGCATGTCACACACCTCTTGGATATTAAAGATCTGTAGGGAGACAGGACTCAGAGCTCCTCCTCAATGATGCAGACAGTGAAGGCTGGTTCAGCTTCAGTTCCCTTTTATCTCTGGTCCTCACTGTGCCCTTCCATTTGGTTGCCATCACAGGCACAATCTCTGTTAGGTGAGACACTGTGTATTTCTGAATCTTGTGAAAAAGATTCTTGTCCCAAATATGTGGAGGTCTGAGTGAAATAATCAAGTGGTGTAAATGTGGTTTTACACATGCTAAGCAAAGAGATCCTATATTTGATAGACATAGGTCTGGAGACAGAATCAAATCGGTAGAGGCAGAAATGTAAGAAAAAGCAATCTGGCAAACATTAAGAGCAAGGATGGTAAAGATCTTAAGGGGCAACAGAAGGAAAGATTAAAACTGTTGAGGGCAGGCATTTAGAAGAGGCCTTTTGGTGAGGAGCTGCTTCTGGAGCGATCTGAGCAGAGGCAGAATAATAGGCCAAGAGGGAGGCTATTGTGGCTGCTGTCTGGGAGCTGGAGGTCCTAGAGTGGCACCAGTGAGGTGGCGTGGCCTGGAGAGCCTGCTGGTCTGAACTTGAAGAATAAAGCCTTCTCCTCTTCCACAGTGGGAGAGCAAAGGGGGAACTTGGACTAGGGCACAAGAGTCAGTGCAGAGCTGGCCAGGAAGGTAGAGGCAGCCACAAGGTCCTGGTAGGCTATGTCATGTCTTTATAGGAGTGAAAGTGGAACTTAGCTGGCCTGCTTCTCAGGGGAGGATGCCACAGAAGGGTGATGCCTGCCGAGAGCCAGGCCACAAAGGCCCAGTCTGAGAACATGGTACCTCTGACGCCTTAGCGGACTCAAGGGAAATTCCCTGCATCCGAGCTTAAGAGAAATTTGTGTTTGGGATGCTGGCCTCAGAGCCGCTGGCTTGTGCCAGGCCGAAGTGCACACAGTGGTCACCCTTCCTTTGGATGGTGTCTTTGTACTGGTCACTCTGATGCAGGCTGACCCCTAAATTGGGGTTCAGCTGGGGAGAGTGCTTGGCTTTCCTAAGGAAGGAATTTAGGAGCGAGCCAACAATGAAAGACAGCAAGTTCATGAGAGGAACAGTGTGCAGTAAAACAGCTGCTCCATAGACCCAGCAGTGCTGTCTCATAGGCAAGGTAGCACAGAACAGCACTCACAGAGTGCTGGCCGGCTCTATTTATACCTACTCTACTTATATGCTAACTAAGGAGCAGGTTTTTCAAACTTTCTGGAAAAGGGGCCAGAAGTTCCTGGAACCATCTAAGGTAGCTTCCCAGTCATTGCGGTGGCATTTGTAAACTGTCACAGCACCGGGCGGGGCGCGGGGGTCGGTGGGGGCGGGGGGGGTGTTGTCTTATGCAAATACATTATAATTCCTAGTCCTAGCTGGTTTGGGCTGGTTTCTTTGCTACATCAGGAAGGTGGTGACCAAGGCTGGGAAAACAAATCCTGCTGATGTTCTACCTCCACTCTGCAACACGGGCCCCAGGAAGGACATCTGCTTCTGTGCCCCTCTGTTCTCAGCTCTAAAGAAAAATAGACGCGTGACATAGTCACGGAGTTCTTCACTTGCCACCTTATTTCTCCTTTCTGCATTTCCCTCCTCAAGTGCATGTCCTGAGGGGAATTCATCAGCTTTCAGCTGGACCCATCTCTAAGCCCTGTAGGCCATGAACTGTAGGAACACATTCATTTTTGCACATAAGCTCCGAAGACCTGTACTTAGGATTAGTCCCAAGAAACATCAGTTTCAGTGTGGCGACAGCGGGTTCAATTTGTCCACCTGCACGGATCCGGAGCGCCTTCTAAAGGAGGTGCTCTAATGTGGGGCATGTTCGCGCCACATTCACTCCCGAATTACCAGTTGCTGTCTTCATTAGCTATTTGCTCATGGGAATGTGTTGTAAACCTCAGGCTGGCTACCAGGGAAAAAAAGATGAGAATCTGTGCTTTGGAGTAATCAGACATTCCCGCCCCCCACCCCCCGGCCTGGCATTATAGAAAGTTGCCTGGCCAGCTCCAGGCAGGCCAACCTGCTCTGGCGGACGGCGAAGCACAGGGTGTGATGTTTTGTTTCGCCCCCGCTGCAGCGGTTGGATAATGCAGCCTGTATCTCTTTAACCTTCGTTTCTGCCAGGCTGGACGGCGAGCACCAGGGAATAGACAGCTGTCTGCCATCAAAAATAACATGGGCTGTTGTGTGTGGAAAGATAGACTCTAACTAGATGGTTTTAGTTTTTAAAATCCTCCACTCTGGTCCAGGAAATCAACTGTACATCACAGAGCAGAAAGCTGCATCCACACAGCAGCTCCGTGAAGGAGGCTGAGGTTTAAATCATGATTACTTCAACAGATGTCAGTGGCATGACTTTTTTTTTTTTTTTTAAACTGTAGGCCCAGTATAGCACCATCTAGATCAAGGAAAGAAGGAAGATCGTAATTTCTCTGCACTTTACAATTTGTTTAGTCTAGGGCACCGTACCAGAGACTGTTCGGAAGAGAACCAAAACTATCTTATGAAGAATTGTTGAAGAAATTGAGAATATTTAGGCTGAACAAGAAAAGATCTGGGGGTGCAAGGATATCCATAACAGTTATATTCAAGTATTTGAAGACTTGTCCCGTTAAAAAGAAATTAAACGAGTTTGTTGTTAGGTCATTGCCATGGCGTTAGTAAACTGTCATGGTGCCGGTGGGGGTCTTACGCAAATGCATTATGAGCTGCAAGGATAAATGAGTGAAAAGTAAGGGGAGAAAGACCTTAACTCACAGTGACAAGTTTTAATAATCAGAGATGTCTAACAATGAAGGAGGCTAGTTTTGGAGGTATTGCGTTACTCATTGCTGGGATGCATTCAAACAGCGGGAGAGCCACTGTTTATAGGCAGGCTGTGGAAAAAGCACTGTGCGCTCTGGAGATGGTTCAAGGAGGTGGCTCCTGAAGTCTCTTTCAGCAACCCAGGAGAATGCCTTGTAGTTGGATGTAGTTGTCAGTAACTGCTTAATATTACATGTGTTAATGGGTGCAAAAGAAGGTGAAGTTAAAATATTAAGTTAACCCTTCTTTGGCCTTGTGAAAGCATTTGTAACTATGCATTGACCAGTAATGCTAGTTGGATTCACACGTCATAACTGTGGGTTCACACCATTAAACATTATTATCTCAACCTCACAAAGGAAAAGAATGGACCTTGTTGTAAAGCCAGATTTGGATTTCAAAGTTAAACTGAAGTTATCTGAGAACAATTAAAAAGGATACGTCAAAATTAAAACCATTGTTAAAATTAATCAAAGATTTAGAAAGGTAGAATGAACTTCAGGGCTGGAAATTACTGATTTAAACAATTGTTCTCACATTTTAACTACATAATGAGCTAAAAATTATGAAGCCTCAGAGTATAGCTGTAAAGAGTAGCATAAAACCAAAGTCAGAATGAAATGTTTTAGCTTTCAAAACTAAAAAGCAGAACAATTACTCCCTACAAAATGGTATAGGAAGAGGTTTCTGACCCCTGCTAATTGTTTTATTATTCTTCAGAGGGGCATACTGGCTGCATTTCCCAGGGTTTTCGGTAATTACACTCCATTCAATATCTGAAGAATTACAATAATTCTACATGGAATATACTTGTGCCCTTCGGATGCAAAGCCTTTAGAGAAGTGAAAAAACAACTTAAAAGTAAATTAGCAGGGAAGTTATCATAGTCACCATCTATTTCAAGACTCCATATATCAAGGGCTAATTATACATTGTATGTTACATTTTCTGGGAGGGATTTGTGATATGTTTCTCATGCTGATCAACAGATGGACGTGTCAGTTTTTAGGATCTTTGATGAAGTGAAGTTCTAACTTTTCCAGTTGCCTCTTTGTGAGCGAAATTATCCGATGCGGGCACATGTCACTTCAGGCTTGCTGGAGTCCTCAAAGCAGTAGTATTCAGTGAGGTATTATGATGCTCGCAGATAATATATTTGTAAGGCCTTGACTCATTTATGATTTTTTTTAACGCTACGTAAGCTTTCTCAAAGTCATTTTCTTATACTTTGGCAAGCCAAGGGTCCGCGAGAGAAGAAAGGGACGACTGGAATTACCTAGCTGCTCAGAGATCGGGGAGTCTCTTTCCCTGGATGGAGCCTTATCCGTTTTCTGCTAGTGTTGTAATTAATCTGTTATCTCTACGGGACCCCCTTTAGAGCTTGAGCAGGAAGGTGTCCTGAAACATACATAGTGACAGGAGTGCCAGCTACTGTTCAAATACCATGAGAGTCTGGCTAAGAAATGGAGCGTCGGCCTCATCAGTGTTTTTCCCCAGGGGACAGGAGTCTCTGTTTCTATCCATTTTCTTTTCTCTTTTCTTTTGTTTTTAATTGAGCCCAGCACAAAAGATTCCCTTTTAAGTCTTTATTGCAACCAAAACTTTACAAAGAAATTAAGATGATCACTTAGTGACAACATTTTAAAAGGTCAAATAAATTACCATCTGTCCATTTGGTTGAATACATGCTTTTAAAAAAAGTTTTAAAATGCAAATGGCATGGAAAATAGTCACAATGCAATGTGAAAAATTTCAAATCAAAATGAAATATATATGTACTATAGGAATTCAAATTTTTGGAAAAATATGTTTTTTAATATTTTTAAATATAAGAAGGCTATATACTGAAATATTAACAAGATTACTCTGAAGTAATATTCTAAGTGATTTTTACTTTGCTCTTAACATTTTCTGTATTTTCTGAATTTCTAAGATGCTTATATGTTAGTGTTATAATCAGAAAGGAAGAAAGAGGGGAATCAAATCATTAGGATTAACATTAAAATACAAACTTTGGCTGGAAGATTAGAGAGGTCGGTAATACAGAATGTGTAGCAAAAGTGTAAAGGTAGAATATTTTGACTTGCTGTTCAGTCAATATAATCTCATACCTCATTAGTGAGTCTTATTTACTGTGAGGAACTTGACAAACTAACCCTTCTCCAAATCTAGGATAGTTACAGATTCTCTTACAAATTCGTGGCAACCTCAAGAAAGGATGGTGAAAAAGCATTAATGTACAGTCTCAGGCATGATAGATGTTTTTTTGTTTGTTTGTTTGTTTTTTGAGACGGAGTCTTGCTGTTTCACCCAGGCTGGAGTGCAGTGGCTGGATCTCGGCTCACTGCAAGCTCCACGTCCTGGGTTCACGCCATTCTCCTGCCTCAGCCTCCTGAGTAGCTGGGACTACAGGCGCCCGCCACCACACCCGGCTAATTTTGTTTTTGTATTTTTAGTAGAGACGGGGTTTTACCGTGTTAGCCAGGATGGTCTCGATCCCCTGACCTTGTGATCCACCTGCCTCGACCTCCCAAAGTGCTGGGATTACAGGCGTAAGCCATCACGCCCGGCCAATAGATGCTTTTTACATCATAGGGAACATGCCAACAATTATGACAGTTACGCCATTAATATTCCTTACCTGAAAATGCCTTGTATGTAAGTGGGTGCCCCTTTGAAATAATTAAACAAGTTATACATCAATTAGTTGCCTTCAAATAGTCAACATCTCAGAACATGTCGTTTCTCATGGTATCAAGTATTGCAGAAATCAATTATGGTTTGTTTTCCTTTTTGGATTGTACTCTACGCTTACTTGAATTTCTATCTTTCTTTTTTCTATATTCCTTTTAGCGCATGATTGCAAATACGGCCAGAACAGTGAGATACTACAGGAGCCAACCCTTCAGTAAGTTAAGTGCTGCCACCTCTGTCGATGTTGGTGATTAAGGTCTTCTTAATGAGGCCATTGAGACACCCTCGGAGCCTGGGAACTATCTGACTGTGTCAGAGACACTTTGGACCATGAATTCCATGAGATAGGGGCCTTGAGTGTAAAGATGTTTTTTGCTGTTTTAAACTAGAACATATTTACAGTGTTGTGAAACTAGAAAATAACCATAGGAATATTATTTTGTGAATGAATTTAAAGAGAATTCATTTGCTCTATCCAGTGTGACTAGAGACAACTCAAGCACGACTGCCAACAAATCCTGCCTCAAACCAACTCTCTGTATGACTCATTGCTCCGTGTTGAGAAACTCACATCAGCCCTTGATGACTCAGTTCAGTCATTTATAAACTAGGAAAGATAATAATATTGTCTTTCAGGGTATTGCAAGAATACATTAATGTTTATAGCACATTCGTAAAAGGTCCTATAACAGGATTTCATATTATATTTCTAGTATTCCCACATGAATTTGAGGTGCTCTTTTAAAATCTGAACGTGTATCACAAGAACTGGTATAATACTTTAATATAAAAAGATTACTAATAATAAATAACAATTTTAGTCTGTTAGGAGTTAAGTTGCATCATAGCACTGGATGGTCATACTAGACCAGTGCTACTGTTTCTTCTGGGCTGGGACTTTGGTGGTGGGGATGGAGCTTTGGCTCCCTCAATCTGGTGTGGAAATGAGAAGGTGAACACTAAACGTTTTTGCTAAGCTCATTGTGTGAGTCACTTGAGGAAATTTGTCTCATTAACTCAGTATGACACTATGATACAGACATGAATCTGAGGCCGCCAGTACCATCTCCCCCAATAAACCCAGTGCTGAGAGACTATGATGCTCTTGTTTTATTAGTCAGAGTTGTTTGCTCTTCCTAGTGCAGGACTGGCTCATGGCCAGGTTTGCTAACATGGGGCACCAGAACTACTAAATATTCATTTTTTAATGAATAGGGAGGAAAAATTTAAGAAAAATAATCTTGATTTGGGGAGCAACTGATTCAAATGATTGTGCCTTCTCTGACTTCCAAAATGTGAATAGTCTTGTACATCATCAACTATTCTTATGTGGATTCAGCCAGAAATAAAGTGTCTCATATGTTTTCATCATTAATTTACTTTGTGTTTAAAGATATGATCATAAAGCAGTTGTACAAGTGAAAACAAGAATAGATAAGTGACACCATTTACAGTTTATGATCCCAGATCCATGGACTTTCTGTAGCAGGGATCAAGGGGGCCCTGAAATTATATGCCAAATGTGTGCCCGGGGGGTTTCTAGCCGTAAGAAGGTTTTCAGTGAGGTTCAAGAACCACAAAATAATGTACTTTGTTCTATGAGCCTCTTTGCAAGTAAATCTTGCATTCTGCTATGTCTCCTCCTAGAGAAGCCAAGGGGAACATTTATTGGAAAAGAAAAACTCCACTGCATTTGTTGAAGTGATCAGTAACGTCTGGTAAACAACAGCTGCTCAGCTCTGAAGTCAACAATCTATAGATAAAGCTATAGGAATAGATTCACAAACACTGTGGGAATGTGTACAATGTAATTACAGTATATTGTACATGTAGAGTACACTGCCAGTGAGAAGCAGAGGAAATTAAACACAATGTGCTCTGCGGTTCGCTGTGGTATTATTTCTATGTGATAATTATACTGATGAGTTTCTTCTCACAGGGGGCAGGGGCATGTATGTCTTCTTTCTGCTTTTCTGTGTTCAGACCTCGCAACACTCCCCTTCACCCCTTGTGCAGATGGCATTCTAATTGTCTCTGGGAGTGCTGTGTGGATCTAGCAGGAGCAACCAGACTACAGAAGGCAGTGTACTGTGGTGGAAAGAAACCTGGTCAAGAGCCAGGGTCTGGCTCTGCCACTTCGGGTATCCCCTTAGACCAGAGGCCCTACCCAGTGAGGCATGAAATGGAGGTGGCCCACAGAGGTGCTGGGTCTAAAGAGAGCATTTTTTTCCCCTTTTATTTTGAAATAATGTCACATTTTAAAATTGGGAGAATTCACAAAGAAGAAAATCCATGTTTCCCATTTCTTAACAAAAAAAAAGAGGAAGATCTGGCAACTCTAGACAGATTCCCCCGTGGCAGCAACATGCAAAAGCCAGGTCGTCACTTCCGGAGGGACCTGTGTTTCCAGTTCACCACCTTCCAGTCTGGCTTTCCTCATTCATGTACATTCCCTGCGAGGGCTAAGTGCTTTGGCTCATCATTCAGCCCTGATCTTCACGAAATCAGTTAACCTCAGTTGCTCACATGCTTGAGATGTGCATCAGAATAGAATGGTAGCTGAGTTTTCAGAGCAAATAGCATCAAAGAATCAAAGGTCTAGCAGAAGTCGTAACTTCAGCCTGTGAGTTGGGTTTTTTTCTGAATATGGACAGCCTCTAAGAACATACAATCTGTATAGTAACGCTGTATACTGTGTGCAAGTAAAGAGGGGAGTCAGGACTCGGTAGTCTCACTGGTTTGCTTCAGTTTGGCCCAGATGTTAAGCACTTTTGTGAGAGGCTAATGAAAACTGTGTCTTTTGACGTTAGTCTTCATCTGGATCAAAGGAGGCAGAGACACAAAGTGTGAGACACGGAGACCTCTGGAAAGGGAAACAATTTTAATCTATACCCAGGGGCTATCAGACAGATGCTTCCCTTTTAATTTGGTGCCATTTTTTTTTACAACGTGCAATTCAAAGGAGAATGATCAAAAGAGGTGATTTCAGAGAAGAAAAGAAAATTGGAGGGTAGGAAGGAGGAGATGGAACCACCAAGCGGAAACGTTTCAATGATTGTGGTGTGTTGAAAGGTCTTGAGGGAACCCAGGAACCTACAATAAATGTAATAAATAATTGGAGAAGTAAGACTGTATCTTATATACATATATTACACAATGCCAATTCTGCCCTTTCCTCTTTCAACAGATCTTGATGCAGCTCAAGCTAATAAGAACCATCAGGATGTCCGGAGTTATGTACGGCAATTAAATGTGATTGACAACCAGAGAACTTTATCACAGATGTCACACAGATTAGAGCCTCGTCGACCATAGACATTTCAAATGCCCAGAGCAACAGTTTGTCTCCAGTCCACAATCTTTCAAAAATGCCATTTATGCTACTACTGACTGTATTGCCACTAGAGAATTCCACAAAACAAGCAAAAACACATCCTGAGACACCTCAGGGCTGCATTCAGCTTACCAGCTACCTGGCAAGAGAAGGAATTATTTGACTTGCCTAAAGCTTACACACTCTAGCTTAGGAATCCCCAGTTTGTGGTTACCCTGTTTCATTTCCACTTGTGCCATCTTCTCTGCTGAAGTGTTGAATAAGGCCCTCGTGAAGAGTTTGGTAGAAATACCCTTGTCAAGAGAACTAGCAAGCCCCTGACATTTGTTTCTAAGAGTGTTTATGGGATGAGATGTGCTACAAATGGGATAGATTTGGATAAAATTTTAACTCAACATCTTGATTTGGAGCATGGGGTTTGGGGAAGGTGTTGAGGAATCTATAGAAGTCCAAATTATAGATTGTATTCTTCCATCTTCATCATCTTACCTCTGAAGGAATAGAGCCTGACCACATTATTATGAAACATTATGGCTGGTTATGTAATTTAGGGAGGACTGGTCTGTAATTTCTGAATGATATATAGAATAATATTTATGTTTACAATGTAACTTTTCAAAACTTACAAATCAGGATTATATACATAAGAATTCCACTAAGAAATGTCAAGGTTCTTAAATTTGCCAGCGTTAAAGTAGAAAATAATATTTCAGAAGAGCACAATATGCACAAAACATTTTTCAAAATTGAAATATTTTCCTGGGCATTAAAAACCTTTACTATTGGCTACAAATTTATTGTACCTGATGAAAAAGTATTTTCTGGACTTAAATGTTATTACAAATATCTTAATTTTCAGCAATTGTTTTGCACTTTCAAAGATTGTAAATAGTTCATTCAATCAATGGTATAGAGTTATTTATTTGCTACATAATAGATGTTGTGCCAAATAATTACTTTTTATTTATTTTATTTAGTATGTAATTTTGAAGTACATTTTTTTTCCTGTTTTCACAATTAGACTACATTTAATGTGTAGGAATTGTATGTATGTATATCTTCTGTAAATAACATCTAGTATCTTCACTAAATATAATTGTTGACAAGAAATGATTGTGTTTGTCTCAATTCCTATAATATGAAAGGGATAACCATTTGGTATGGTGGGGGTGTTGGATCTTTTAATGACACAAAATTCACACACTATACAATTCATTCTTTTAAAGTATAGAATCCCGTGATTTTTAGTATATTTACAAAGTTGTATAGATAACCATCATCAGTATCTAACTTCAGAGCATTCTCCTCATCCCTAAAAGAAACTCTGAACTCATTAGCAGTCACTCCTCATTCTCCTCTCCCTCCAGCCTCTGGTAACTACGAACCTGCTTTCTTTGTCTTTAGATTTACTCTGGATGTTTCGTATGAGTGGAATCATACAGTATGAGGCCTTTTGTGTCTGGTTCCTCTCTTTCACTTAGCATAATGTTTTCAAGGTTGACCGTATTATAGCTTGTACCAACCAGTACTTCATTTATTTTTATGGTCATGTAATATTCCATTCCATAAATATACCACATTTTGTTTATCCATTTGTCAGTTGACAGACATCTGTCTGTTGTGTTCACTTTTCAGCAATTAGGAGCATTGCTGCTCTGAAGGGGCACTGGATTTTAGAGCTTCCTGGTGTGGAGCCTCATGCCATTTCTCAGTGATTTAAGTACTTAGCAAATATTTGATGAAGAGATATCCAAAATTCTTTAAATTCCAGACATGCCTCTATTTTTTTAATAAGTCAGCGTTTTCCAAAGCGTGTTCCAGCCTATACTAGTCTCACAAGTTCACATACTGTCCCTCCAAAAACAAACACACACATGCAAAGCCAAAAACAAAACCAAGATTCTATCTTCAAATAAAGTTGGGGACCACTGCATAATATACCCCATTCATAGAAATGATTCCCAGTATTCACTAACACATTGAAGGCTCTGAGAAGTCCTATTGAAATCCCTTTTAACATCCCACAATTAAAGTCCACTTTGAGAAATGCCACAGCAGGCAAATGCCTTCTCTGTGTTCATTCATATACAATTTCAAGGTCCCCAGAACCAGAGGTGGTGTTTTATGCAGTATTACACCTGCCACTGGAGGCAAGTGCAGTGCCTGGGATTTACTAGACAGTAAAAGAAGGTCACTCAATCAATTTTCTTCAAATCATTATCATTCAGTATTTCACTATCTGATAGACCTCAATGTCAGCTGCAAAGGTTTCACTTTTATATATTTTCCTTTATATATCATTTATAGTTTCTTTTCTAGATAATTTACAAAGATGACGAATGAAGCTGGGAGCCCGTTCCTGGGGCATCCTTGCTCTTGTTTTACTCATCTTTATTCCTACTTTACTGAAAGCTGGCATCCTATATACAGCAGCACTTTTCCCCAATTCCATGGTGACTGCCAACTTATGATCTTATTTTAATGTAGTTTCAACATTATTCAAAATGGATACATTTTCCCCTATGTATGTTCCCCTTGTTCTTCCACGTGAGAATAACTTATTGTACTTAATAAAGATAAGAAATTTTTATTATTTCTAGCTTCTTCGAAAATGCATTAAACTGCATTATTGAAGGTAGCAGTGGTAAAATAATAGAATTCACACTCTAAAAATGTAGAGTAGTAGCCAAGCAACCCTTCCTGAGGCAGGAGATGCAGTTAATACTTTAAAAGTTGCAAACAAGCCAAAAGAAAATGAGATGCCTACAGGGTCACAAGAAGGATAATGAGGTTTGCTGGAAGATGTGAAAAAGAAGAATGTTTTTACCAAAAGCGCCTGTAGAAAATTATACATTTGAGTATTTAACATACCTACTTAGCAAGGTCATTGGCATAGTGTACGGGAGCTAAGCTTTTCCAGCAATTTTTGAATGCCACGCAGGTTAAATATACTCCTCCTGAATACAGTGGCATTTCCTCTGAAGATATGAATGCAGATCAATGACTATCAGTATGAGAAAATTAAACAGAGTGTCACTTTAGTTTCGAATTGTGCTCCAAATAACAAAAAAAAAAATCAGCCTGGAATATGCAGTATGGTAAAATCAACCCCTACCTCGAATAGCTTTCCTTTTACTGTCAATCTAGAATGCCTTACATCTCTTGCTTTAGAGTAATCTTAATCTGTCCTACATTGAAAATTGTGGTATTAGATGAACAGTTGCCTTATCCCTTACTTCTAAACTGGAAAAAAGCCTTTGATTTAGGTATTGTCAGTCACTTTTCTATTCATTCATTCATTCATTCATCTTCATTCGTAGAAAATAATGATTGAGCTGCTTACTGAGTGCCAGGCCCTCTGTGGACACAGAACTCAATGGTGAGGACAACTAGGGAAGGTCCCTGTTCTCCTGGGGCTTATCGTTCAGTGGAGGAGACAGAGGTTAATCAACTAATGATTTGAACAAATAAATATAAAAATGCTTCCGGCTGGGCACAGTGCCTCACGCCTGTAATCCCAGCACTTTGGGAGGCTGAGGCGCGTGGATCACGAGGTCACGAGATCAAGACCATTCTGGCCAACATGGTGAAACCCCGTCTCTACCAGAAATACAAAACTTAGTTGGGAATGGTGGTGCATGCCTGTAGTCCCAGCTACTTGGGAGGCTGAAGAAGGAGAATCACTTGGACCTGGGAGGCAGAGGTTGCAGTGAGCCGAGATCACGCCATTGCACTCCAGCCTGGCAACAGAGTGAGACTCTGTCTCAAAAAAAAAAAAAAAAAAAGAATGCTTCCAAGGAAAGATATGGTGTTGCAAGGGCATGTAATAAGGGGATTTAATCTGATCGGAGGCAAGGAAATGTTCCCTGTGAAAGTGACAGTTGAGCTGAGCTCTGAAAGATGTGAGTGCTGGCTAAGCAGAGAGAGGAGGAGAATGTATTCTAAGCAGGAAGTAACATTGGCAGTAAGGGACAGCAAGCTCACTGTGGCCAACAGAGATCGAAGGAGACAGCATTTCCAGATGTGCTGGAGAGCAAAGAAGGTCTCAGAGCATGTAAGGCCCATGCAGACCTTTGAGTGGGAAGTCATTGAAGAGCTTGAGGCAGGGCGTTGCATTTCCAATGGTGAGCCCTTGAACGGCAGGGCCACTGCTTTCTGTGTACCACTCTGCCCAGGACGCTTAGTAAGGGCCATCCCTAATTCCTTAATTACTTTATTATGAAGGCTTAAAGGTAGAGCAGAGGGAGCTGTGGAGAATGCAAGCATTCAAAAGCAGTAGTGGACCTAGACACCCATACAGACCAACATCATCCCTTCCCCTAAGTCCACACTAGGCCACTTTTTAATTTTTTATTGTGATAAAAGATATATAACATACAATTTACCACTTAAAGCCTTTTTGAGAAAATAATTCAGTGGTATTTAGTACATTCACCTTGTTGTACAGCCATTGCTGCTATCCATCTCTAAAACTTTTTCAACATTCCAGACTGAAATTCTGTGCCCATCAAACATTAGCTCTCCATTTTTCCTTCCCTCCAGCCCTTGATAACCACTATTCTTTTATCTCTATGAATCTGCCTATTTTCGGGGCTTCACATAGGTGAAATCATACAATATTTGTCCTTTTGTGTCTGCGTTGTTGCACTCAGCTTTGTGTTTTCAAAGTTCATCCAAACTGTAGCGTGTACCAGCATTTCCTTCCTCTTTAAGGCTGAATAGAATTCCATTTTATGTCGATTCTACGTTTTGTTTGTCAATTCATCTGTTCAAGTCCCAACTTTTCAATTATTTGGGGTATATACTAAGAAGTAGGATTGCTGAATCATATAGCAATTCTGTTTAGTATTTTAAGGAACTGCCATACTGTCTTCCACAGTGGCTGTACCATTTGATGGGCTACACTGGACATAGCTCATATGTCCAATTACCTGCATCATCTCCAAAGTTGCCAATGTATGGTACAGCAGTTGAGAGAAGGAGTGGCCAGGGGACCCAGGGCTCAGTATGTGGGTATCCAAGCAAGTAGCAGGGAGCAGGGAGGCTTCATTTGCCAGTGTCCTGTCTGTCAAGCCAGGACCGCTTACAAGACAATCACAGCCCCAGAACCTCCGTCTGTCCTTGCTGCCCTGTGGGGTGATGCACCACACTCCTGCTGCCTGTGGTCTGACACTGCAGGATAGGAGGACTGAAGGGAATGTTTCCAACTCCCCGAGAATAAGGGCGTGGGAATGGGAAATGTGGCCACTTTGCTTGGGCTCCTTTGCATGTGCTTGTCAGGCAGCTAGGGAAGGTCAAGGATGTTGCTACAGGAAGCCGGGATCTTTGTTCCTGGGACAATGCAAACTTAAAAAGATTGTGGCCAAAGCCCTGCTTGAAAGGGAAGTAAGCACAAGGCACTATGGGCTTATGGGCTCTGACATTTGCCTCCAGATTTGAGGAAGAAAGACAGCCTAGACCCAGGGCATGCGAGAGCTGCCTGATTCCATCCCAGCCTCCTTCCTGCATCCTCCCCTGGGAGGGTTCGGACTCTTCCTAGCCAGAGAACACTCAGAAAGAGTGGAATTCTGTAATAGAAAGACCAGTGCAAGAGAAACATGAGAGCAAAAGTTGGTGTAAACCTCTTCAGAACAGGTTTTTGCAGCACCTGAGACAAAAAGAGGACTGGAAAAGCTGCATCAGGCCTCCATCTATTTCCTTAGCCAGAGACAGGTGGCAAAAGTCTCCTGGTGATAACATCAAGGACCTGGCAGGAATGGAGGAGAATCGATGATTTCAGGCAGGAGTCCTGGTATTTTAGGACAGCGGGACAGATTGATGATTCAGTCTCCCCAGCAGGGAGAAGGGCTTGAGGTAAGAGACACAGAAGCTCTTGGGGAACATGTTCTGCACTAGCCAAGGTATGGTAACTTTAGAAGAATAAAGAGGTTGCTCAGGGTTATCAGTGAGTTTATCAGTTGCTGTGTGTATTAGGGTTATCCAGAGAAATAGAACCAACAGAATGAGCTTTAAGGGAGATTTATTATAGGGGATTGGCTTACGTGATTATGCAGACTGGCAAGTCCAAAATGCACTGTGTGCACTGACAGCCTGGAGACCCAGCAAAGCCGATGGTGCAGTTCCAGTCTGAAGGCCGGCAAGTGGAGACCTAGGAAGGCTGGTGGTGCAGATGAAGTCCAAAGGCAGAGTCTTCTGGAGCATTTCCTCTTGCTGAAGGAGGCCAGTCATTTTGTTCTATTCAGGTGCCTTTAATGGATTAGACGAGACCAATCTACGTTATGGAGAGCAGTCTGCTTTACCCACAGCTCACCAATTTAAATGTTAATCTCATCGAAAAACACCCTCCACCTTGACAAAATTAACCATCACACTGTATAATAAACCACTCTATATTGTAGTGACTTAAAACCACAAGCTTTAAATCAACAACCATGAACTATGAGTTGATGGGTTAACTGGACAGTTCTGCCATCTGAGCCAGACTTAGCAGATCAGGGCTGGACTCAGGCATGTATCTGTGGTCAGCTGGTCTAGGATGGCCTCCGAAGGAATGGCTTGTCTCTGTTCCATATAGTCTCTCACTCTCCAACCAGCTATCCTGGGTTTCATCACTTGTTGGCTGGGAAGGGTTCCCAGGAAGCAAGAGGATAAACAAGAGCTCTGGAGGCCCAGGTTCAGAACTGGTGCTCCAAGAGGACACTACGACTTCTGCAGCACTTTGCTGACCAAAGTGGTCAAGAGGATAGCCAAGAGTCAAAGAGTAGAGAAAGAATTCTGTATCTTGATGTTTGGCACTACCAAGTCATATCATCAAAGTTGTGAATATAAGGAGGGGAAAACTGTTGCCATTTTCACAAACCATCTACTAGAGTGAGGGTAGCACATAATGGGAGTGGCTGGAAGGTCCGCTGCTCTTGTTTGAGGAGAGTTTTTCAGGCGTGGTGCAGCCAGCTGTTGAAAGCGCTTCTCCAGGGTGACTCTATTGGCTCTTGGGGAAGCAACAGGACTAGCAGAAAGATAACCAGCTTGAAGATCAGGCAGACCTGGGTTTGACTCAATCAGGGCCACCTCCAGTATAGACAGCAACTTTGTGTGTATTAGGCAAGAGTCAACCCTTGTCTCCACTGGCATTGCCTCACAGAGAGCTCCTCCTCAACCAGGCTTCGTGTTGTGTGCGTCATGGCCTACACTGTTGTAATGTGATAGCCCTCAGCTGTGAACTTTGCTGTTTTACCTCTTTGAGCTTCATTATCTACATCTGCCAATGGGAATGACAACACCTGCCTCACAAAAGCTGGGGGGAGTCCTAAATGAGTGAAGGTGTAGAAAGTGTCTGGCATACTGAGTGCTTGGTGCTCAAGAAATATTAGTGCCTTTCCTGCCTCTCTGCTATAATGAGAGGCCACAGAAAGAGGTGCTTTAGAACATTCAAGGATGCCTGAGAGTCTTCAGCCAAACCAAATATGAAAGGATGGAAAAGGAGAGAAAGTTATGTGGTGGCTTTAAGTCATTGAAATTGACTTGGGCTAGAGGGGCAGTTTAGGAGTTCTATCAGATGTCTGTCCTTTGTATTTCAAACTTGGGTTACACCAGTTTTGCAAAGTTTTTGCTGCAATAATTGTACCAAGATACCATATTTTTGTATAGGCGCAACTGAAAAGTTATTTGCAGCAGAATAGAAAACATTTCAAATTACTGAATAAAAGAAAGGAGAAGTGAAAATAGAATGAAAGAGTCATGCTCCTTAACAACAGATAAAATATTCACATATGAAAGAGTAGACCAGAAACTAAGCCAAAATCTAACACAACTCATAGACATAGATCACGCCAGAAATTAGATTTTAGCCTAACCTGGGTGTTCATTTACATGCTCAGTCTATCTTGCCTAGAAACAATTATGCCTTGTTACGAGATGCCTCCTAAGAAAGTAGCTCTTCATTAGCAGTCCTAATCTTCCCCCACCTAGTACTCAGAAGCCATTATAAAAATCCATTTATATTTCTGGCTTCAGAAATTAAATTGTAGGTATAAGCCAAAGTGTACATTAAATTAGGGATTATTGTTTGTGGCACTCTATGTGAGCCAGGTGATGCTGGGCCATTTTAATTAAGAATTCGTTTTCAATAACAACACAAGCAAATGAATAACATTAAGTCAATATTGAAACAGTCGTGGGTGGAGGGGATTATGGGAATAACTGTGATACTCAGTTGTATTATAGGCTTATTGTGTAGAGTTCATTTATGCATTAGAAAAAAACATCTTTGCAGCAACTGAAGAAAGTCTGTAGCACGGGGCATGGAAATCTTTTGAGCACGATGAGATGGTTGCTAGGGGAAAAATAGAGGAAGTCCTGCACTTGTTTTTTAAATTAGAAGAAAAACAAGGTCACTAAGGAACACAGAGTTTTAAGTACAAAGTTTTCTGAATGTTGACTTTGGAAGAGAATTTTCTGGGCTATTTACTGGTTCAGTAATCAATGCTTTTTGTCTGCCAGTTCTTCTGCCATTTATTGAGCACCCACTATGTGCCAGTTACATACACAAAGCATTTTATTCTAAATACCTAAGAAATGAAAAGTTTCACTATTTACTGATGAAGAAACACTAAGAGAAATGAAATGTCTTGCCTGAGGTCACATACTTGGATTATGAAAGAGGTTGCGATCTCAAACAAAGCACATCTGATTCCAAGGCATATGTTGTTAACTATGAGGCTCACTGTCTGCCTAGCTTCTCGTCCCCAAGAGAACTGATTATTCAGGCTTTTGATGCTGCAAAATAAAAATAACAGATAGGAGTTCAAGAACCAAAGCATGAGATTAATTTTGCCAAAATATAGTAAGTGAGGTTTTAGGAAAGTGATTTGGAGTATTTGTTTCTAAAGTTTTATCTTTAAAATAAAAGTATTTATGTATGTATATGAATCCCCTCATAATTATCCCACAAATCATATATAAGCCATGTATCAGTTATGGAAAGACTTTACTCAGGAAATAACAGTTATTTGTATTCACCATAAGGGATTCACTCACATACAAGAAGGAGCTTCGGTTGTATTTGAAATGGTTTATCTCTTAAAATACACGATTGGCCCATATATGTTTTTGTATTATTCTCTGTACTTTATTTCATTAGAAATTGACTCCACTGAAATCAAAGCATTCTTGAACTCTGTGTATTTACTGAATATTTTGAAGAAAACATAGGCAAGGGGGTTTCATTATAGAACCCAAGAGTATTTCATTTTAACAAGTCCTCATTGGATATATGTCTGGAACTCTTTCTCCTCTGCTGCCAGTCATATGGTCTCCTTTTTCTATTCGCAATTCTCTCCACCCTCTCTAGTTTGCAGATCATTCTTGGGGACCCTAGGTCATGTTTTCTTTTTTATGCAGACCACTTTAATATTCTCATAGCTTCTGACTCCAAACTTGAAAATCTCTACTTGGGCTGAGGATGAAGGTATTGTTTGCACTGAGCAAACAGAAGACTCTCCTATTACCAAGGTCCCTTATCTTTAGAATGGTGCTATCAAAGAAAAAAATAGGAACCACAAAAACTGTTATGATAAAAAATAGATTAAATAATCTTATTTAAAACCATAACTGGGCCTGGCACAGTGGCTGGTGCCTGTAATCCCAGCACTTTGGGAGGATGAGGAGGAAGAATTGCTTAAGACCAGGACTTTGAGACCAGCCTGGGCAACATAGGGAGACCCTATCTCTACAAAAAATTTAAAAATTAGCTGCGCCTGATGGCAAGCACCTACAGTCCTAGCTACTTGGGAGGTTGAGGTGGGAAGATTGCTTGAGCCCAGGAGTTTGAAGTTACAGCGAGCTATGACCTTGCCACTGCACTCCAGCCTGGGTGACAGAGTGACACCCTGCCTCAGAAAAACAAACAAAATAAAAATAAATATATATATAAATAAAACCAAACTGGTGAAAGCTCCTTCTGCCTCCTCAGGATGAATGTCATAATTCACATCAGGAGCAGTAAATATGTTTCCTGTTTAGGTTGGTGCAAAAGTAATTGTGAGTTTTGCCATTGCGCCAACCTAATTCATTTCAGAGCCTGGTAGAAGAGAAAAAGAAAGGAAGACCGAAACTTCCAAGCCTCCTCTAGCTCTGCTGTATCCAAGCACACTTTCAGCAGAGGATCCATTCATGGAAATAGGAGCCTAATAAGTCATCGCCATTCCACCTGGAGACAAATTCACAGCATGCATGTTAACATTACTCTTCCTTTCTCTTCAAATCCTCTAAGTTGTAATAACCTTAGGGGATAGTTTTTTTCCCAGCTACGTAAAAAAAATATATATACACCCACACATACACACACACACACATACATACATATATACAACCTCTAAGGATAGACACACACACACACACATATATCTATATATAATTTTTAAATTTTATTTTATTTTTTATTTTTTGAGATGGAGTTTTGCTCTTATTGCCCAGTCTGGAGCACAATGACATGATCTCGGCTCACCACAGTCTCCACCTCCCAGGTTCCAGCGATTCTCCTGCCTCAGCCTCCCTAGTAGCTGGGATTACAGGTGCGTGCCACTAGGCCCAGCTAATTTATATATATATATAAATTATATATATTTAATATATATACATTATATATATATAAATTATATATTTAATATATAAATTATATGTGCATATATGTAAATTATATGTATAAATTATATAATTTATATATATATAATTTATATATATTTTTTAGTAGGAATGGGGTTTCACCATGTTTCCCAGGCTGGTTTCGAACTCCTGACCTCAAGTGATCCACCTATCTCGGCTTCCCAAAATGCTAGGGTTACAGGCATGAGACACCATGCTTGGCCTGATTTTTACCTTCTTGATAACTGATCATTTCTTTAAGACTTCTCAAGCATTGGCAACATTTTTTTTTTTTTTATGCTTTAAGTTCTAGGGTACATGTGCACAGCGTGTAGGTTTGTTACATATGTATACATGTGCCATGTTGGTGTGCTGCACCCATTAACTGATCATTTACATTAGGTATATCTCCTAATGCTATCCCTTCCATTAACTGATCATTTACATTAGGTATATCTCCTAATGCTATCCCTTCCCCCTCCCCTCACACCACAACAGGCCCCGGTGTGTGATGTTCCCCTTCCTGTGTCCAAGTGTTCTCACTGTTCAATTCTACCTATGAGTGAGAACATGTGGTATTTGGTTTTCTTGTTCTTGTGATAGTTTGCTGAGAATGATAGTTTCCAGCTTCATCCATGTCCCTACAAAGCACATGAACTCATCCTTTCTTATGGCTGCATAGTATTCCATGGTGTATATGTGCCACACTTACTTAATCCAGTCTATCATTGTTGGACATTTGGGTTGGTTCCAAGTCTTTGCTATTATGAATAGTGCCACAATAAACATACATGTGCATGTGTCTTTACAGCAGCATGATTTATAATCCTTTGGGTATATACCCAGTAATGGGATGGCTGGGTCAAATGGTATTTCTAGTTCTAGATCCCTGAGGAATCGCCACACTGTCTTCCACAATGGTTGAACTAGTTTACAGTCCCACCAACAGTGTAAAAGTGTTTCTATTTCTCCACATCCTCTCCAGCACCTGTTGTTTCCTGACTTTTTAACAATTGCCATTCTAACTGGTGTGAGATGGTATCTCATTGTGGTTTTGATTTGCATTTCTCTGATGGTCAGTGATGATGAGCATTTTTTCATGTGTCTGTTGGCTGTATGAATGTCTTCTTTTGAGAAGTGTCTGTTCATATCCTTCTCCCACTTGTTGATGGGGTTGTTTTTTTCTTGTAAATTTGTTTGAGTTCTTTGTAGATTCTGGATATTAGCCCTTTGTCAGATGGGTAGATTGCAAAAATTTTCTCCCATTCCGTAGGTTGCCTGTTCACTCTGATGGTAGTTTCTTTTGCTGTGCAGAAGCTCTTTAGTTTAATTAGATCCCATTTGTCAATTTTGGCTTTTGTTACCATTGCTTCTGGTGTTTTAGACATGAAGTCATTGCCCATGCCTATGTCCTGAATGATATTGCCTAGGTTTTCTTCTAGGATTTTCATGGTTTTAGGTCTAACATTTAAGTCTTTAATCCATCTTGAATTAATTTTTGTATAAGGAGTAAGGAAGGGATCCAGTTTCAGCTTTCTGCATATGGCTAGCCAATTTTCCCAGCACCATTTGTTAAATAGGGAATCCTTTTCCCATTTCTTGTTTTTGTCAGGTTTGTCAAAGATCAGATAGTTGTAGATGTGTGGTATTATTTCTGAGGGCTCTGTTCTGTTCCATTGGTCTATATCTCTGTTTTGGTGAAAAGATCAACAAAATTGATAGACCACTAGCAAGACTAATAAAGAAGAAAAGAGAGAAGAATCAAATAGACACAATAAAAAATGATAAATGGGATGTCACCACTGATCCCACAGAAATACAAACTACCATGAGAGAATACTATAAATACCTCTATGCAAATAAACTAGAAAATCTAGAAGTGGATAAATTCCTCAACACAGACACCCTCCCAAGACTAATCCAGAAAGAAGCTGAATCTCTGGATAGACTAATAATAGGTTCTGAAATTCAGGCAATAATTAATAGCCCACCAACCACAAAAAGTCCAGGACCAGACGGATTCACCGCCGAATTCTACCAGAGGGACAAGGAGGAGCTGGTACCATTCCTTCTGAAGCTATTCGAATCAATAGAAAAAGAGGGAATCTTCCCTAACTTATTTTATGAGGCCGGCATCATCCTGATACCAAAGGCTGGCAGAGACACAACAAAAAAAGAATTTTAGACCAGGGATATCCTGATGAACATCGATGCAAAAATCCTCAATAAAATACTAGCAAACCGAATCCAGCAACATATCAAAAAGCTTATCCACCATGATCAAGTGGGCTTCATCCCTGGGATGCAAGGCTGGCTCAACGTATGCAAATCAATAAACGTAATCCAGCATATAAACAGAACCAATGACAAAAACCACATGATTATCTCAATAGATGCAGAAAAGGCCTTTGACAAAATTCAACAGCGCTTCATGCTAAAAACTCTCAAAAATTAGGTATCGATGGGATGTATCTCAAAATAATAAGAGCTATTTATGACAAACCCACAGCCAATATCACACCAAATGGGCAAAAACTGGAAGCATTCCCTTTGAAAACTGGCACAAGACAGGGATGCCCTCTCTCACCACTCCTATTCAACATAGTGTTGAAAGTTCTGGCCAGGGTAATCAGGCAGAAGAAAAAAATAAAGGGTATTCAATTAGGAAAAGAGGAAGTCAAATTGTCCCTGTTTGCAGATGACATGATTGTATATCTAGAAAACCCCATTGTCTCAGCCCAAAATCTCCTTAAGGTGATAAGCAACTTCAGCAATGTCTCAGGATACAAAAATCGATGTGCAAAAATCACAAGCAATCTTATACACCAATAACAGACAGAGAGCCAAATCATGAGTGAACTCCCATTCACAATTACTTCAAAGAGAATAAAATACCCAGGAATCCAACTTACAAGGGATGTGAAGGACCTCTTCAAGGAGAACTATAAGCCACTGCCCAACGAAATAAAAGGATACAAACAAATGGAAGAACATTCCATGCTCATGGATAGGAAGAATCAATATCATGAAAATGGCCATACTGCCCAAGGTAATTGATAGATTCAATGCCATCCCCATCAAGCTACCAATGACTTTCTTCACAGAATTGGAAAAATCTACTTTAAAGTTAATATGGAACCAAAAAAGAGCCTGCATTGCCAAGTCAATCTTAAGCCAAAAGAACAAAGCTGGAGGCAAAAATTTTCATTTAAATACTGAGCAACATACTCTTCCTGCCACTTTAAAAAATCACCTCCAATATCATCTCTCACATTTTTCATTAGCCATATGGGTTATAACTTCATGAAATAAGACAGAAAAAGTGCAAGGCATGCTGGCACTGACTCAACCACACAGGCTGAGCCAATTATGAATATATTACCCTACAGTAAGCCTGCTGGTCAACTTGTCCCATCATGTACTAAAGATTCTCATTGAGTTTTCCTATTCAGGAAAGCACCCTATGGCTAAAAAATCTACTTTACCATAGTGGAGTTAATCCATGCCAGCTAACTAAAATAATCAACATAATTCTTCATTCTTACATGTAAACAATAACAAACAATCACCAGAGATGTCTGAGAAAACGAGTACCATAAAAATAAAAAAACAAAGATGGTGTTCCTATGCTACACCATCTTCAGAGTCCTAATCTTTGAGTTTTAGACACTTCAAAGTCCTAATTAGCATTTATCCCAAGGGATTCATCAAGCTATCAAGTTCTCTTGTACTAAGACTACTCAAGGTCCACCCTGATTTGTCTATGAATCTGGGGAAGGGTGACAGCTTGAATTTGGTCTCCATCTATATACACATTTACAGATAAGGTGAGTGAGGAGCTGAAGGGCCCAGGGCTTTAAGAATACCTATGAACTTTGTTCTATAACAAGATGTCGACCCTGAAACTTGTACTGTCCAGGTCCATCAGGATCTGAATCATCTAAAGATATGTCTAAGACAACTTCCTCCAGAGACTGGAGATGTTGCTCATAGCTATTAAGCTGTGTCATCTGACACACTTAAACTTCGTAGAGGGGTTTATGTAACTAATTTGCATGGTAAAATAATCCAGATAAACTGGTTGTCAAGACAGATGGAGGCTGGCTAAGCGAGGCTGAATTTTGATTACTCAACTGAAATAATTCAGTACAATTTTGTATATCTGACTTATAATTATTTTGAAATGTTTACCACAGTGGGGTGGGAAGGTTTGCTCTATATTAACAAAGTGAAAACTTAGGCAATTATCCAGTTATTTCAACACTTTTATTTTTTCCCTGCCATCTGCTAGTAAAAAGAATTTTGATTACAATACTTAAATAGTTGAGGCAAAAATGTGCTTGTATGCGTGTGTGTGTGTGTGTGTGTGTGTGTGTGAAGGGTTTATAGTTATATGAACATACAGATAAATAAATAGCCCTGCTCTCCACTTCTTTCTGACAGAACTTTTTTTCCATTAAAGTACTCCTGTGTTAGTCAGCTTGGGCTGCCATAACCAAATACTACCTACCTACCTACTACTTCCTACCATGTACCTACCTGCGTTCAATTTTCTCTCTCCACTAGGAAAACAACAACAGCAACAACTTTATCATTATCATAGACTAAGGCCATTTCTAAAGAAGAAGTTGAAAGTGGGGAGAATTATCATAAAACATGATTGGTAATGAAAAGAGTGTTATGTGTCAGGAGGATGAATTAGTGGGAATAGATTCTAGTCAAGTGTCTTTCTCGAGAATCAACTCTCACGGAACCTCCAAAATGTATATAAGATGAATTACCGCGGATGGAAAATTAAACTAATAAATAACCCAATTAATGTTTTCAACAAAAGTTCCACTCTTTAAGACTTCAAAAACAATTTTAAAAAGTGAAAAAGAGACTGGGCACGGTGGCCTGTAATCCCAGCACTTTGAAAGGCTGAGGCAGGTGGATCACTTGAAGCCAGGAGTTTGAGACCGACTTGGCCAACATGGCAAAACCCTGTCTCTGCTAAAAATACAAAAATTAGCCGAGTGTAGTGATACGTGCCTGTAATCCCAGCTACTTAAGAGGCTAAGGAACGAGAATCACTTGAACCCAGGAGGCCGAGATTGCAGTGAGCTGAGATGGTGCCACTGCACTCCAGCCTGCATGAATGCAATCTGAGACTCAGACCCTGTCTCAAACAAACAAACAACAACAATAACAACAACAAAAAGTGAAAAAGAGTTTTCCATAGGAATACAAATTTTATTTAGTTTTATTATGTCTCATCTTTTCTTAAAGTTCTACTGTGGAATTATTTAACAATCTTAGATGTAATATTGTATGCTGTATAGTTAGGAACATTCTAAACTACAGACATTTTGTTACTCAATTCCTTGATTCAGAACTCAATTGCACTGACAGCAAAAAAAGAGACATTTACCAAAAGTTCAACATGGAAAATCATCTGGAAATCCAGCTTTTATTTCTCAGTGAAAACAATATATTTATGTTTGCCTTTACTATGTTTCAACAAAAATAATGCCATTTATATGCTTTTAAAACTTATGAAATACTTTTACATAAATTGCCTCATCTGAACTTGACAACAACACTGTGAGATGGATAGGAAAGCTGTGAGGGACAATTCACAGCAGGGGAAGCTGAGTTTGAGAGGTTAGATTCATTTCTCAAGGTGGAAAAGAAAAGATTACCATGGGGCCATATCCAGAGAACACTGTAGACTAAAAGGAACAAAGATTGAAAGAAAAGAAAATATTTCCTGGAAATATTACATAGAAACCTGAAGACTAATCTCACATAATTATTTAGAACTGTAATATGTGAATGAAAGAATTGCAACAAGTGGCTTGTGGGAAAGCTATCCTACTGAGAACGTAAACTGGCACTACACAAGTTTTGATAAGGAGGAAAGTGTGTGACCCAGGCAAAAAAAAAAAAAGGCTCAAGAAACCTCATTCTCTGATTTGAAGGTGACATGTCTAATTCTATCATAAAAGCAATGTCACCCCAGAGTCTGTAGAAGTCAAGGAGTCGGTGAGCAGGTATATTTGAATATGTACCCAATCCAGGTGCAGTGGCTCATGCCTATAATCCCATCACTTTGGGAGGCTGAGGCAGGAGCATTGCTTGAACCCAGGAGTTCGAGACCAGCCTGGGCAACATGGCAAGACCCTATCCCTACAAATAATTTAAGAATTAGCCAGGTGTGGTGGTGCATGCCTGTGGTCCTAGCTATTCAGATGGCTGCAGCAGGAGAATCACTTGAACCCAGGAGGTCAAGGCTACAGTGAGTGGTGTTTGTGCCTGTGCCACTGCACTTCAGCCTAAGCAACTGAGCAAGTCCCTGACTCAAAAACTAATTTATATATATATATATATATATATATATATATATATATATAATGCACGCACACACATCCCTATTTTATATATGTAAAAATATAAATATCAAATATATTTTATATAAGTATATAAAACATATTTATATCAACTGTATATATTACTTATTTATATATTTTACTTATGTATATATTTTACTTATTTATAAAAAAGATCTAGAATCTATTTCTTTTTAGGACATCGATACTATGCATAAAAAGTTATGGTTATAAAATAAATTTTTTAATGAACAGCATTTCTTAAATCAGTGGAAGAATATCCACTGAGGAAAAAAGTCTTAATTTCCTTTTATAAATAGCTGTGGATTAGAGTACTACAACAATAGTTCTAACTCTGCTATTGCTGTGCATTTGAAGCCAAGATGATGACTGTATTGAAAGAGAGGGAAGAAAAAATCAATAGATTATGGCTTCAATGGAGCTCACAACAGTGCTGATTAGAGAACACAAATGGATTGCATAATAGTAAAATAACCATAAACTGGGTATGGATTTAAGCCTATGTTAAGGCCATTCTTAACTGCATTGTGTCTTTAGGAAACATGCATTGAAATTATAACAGCAAATTAAATCTATTCGACCGCAAAATTTAATACATAAGAAATAGCATTTATTAATGATCTGGAAGAAGGAGTAAATAGCATGTTAATGAAATTTGCAGATGCTGCTAAATTGGAAGGTGTTACAAACAACAATGCAGATGGGGGCTTAATACAAATGGACCTTGAAAAGTTAAGGAAGAACCAACAGTGACAAAAAAGAAAAGAAAAGAAAAAAGAAAGGTCGAACCTATAAAAATATCAGTTAGAAAAATTTCAACATGAGAAAGAATAATACAAAAGAAGTGTGGCCAGAAAAGTGACTTTGAAATTTGACCACGATTTTCTGATTATAACAAGTTGTTAAATGCACATCTGGGAGGTCCTAACCCAGATCCTGGGAAGTAGTAGTCATTTCCTTACTTCCCACTCTTCCTCCAGGCAGTCCAGAGGAAGTATGTTGCTTAGTTGTAGACTTTTGGTAGCAAGAGAAATGAAGAAAACACAGATCAGGCACATCAGTTAAAAATGCATATAGAAAAGAAAGGGATTACTATGGGAGACAGATGATTACGTATTAGTATCATCTAATCAGGTATATAATGAAAAAGACCATGAGAAATCTACAGACCATGAGAAATCTACAGATATCTGAAAATTTTATATAAAAGACAGTTATGTCACTTGATTATTTATGAGTGATTGTTAAATGGATCTAATAGCTACCTTATAAAATATAATTTTTGCTTTTCCAGAAATCAACAGATAGAAGAGTTCTCCTGCTCTATTGCACATGCCTAAATTAAAGAAATTGGTGGTACAGCTGAATGACATATTGGGTTATACTGTTGGGTTTCTTAGAATGTCTGGAAGTCTGAGTCTGAGAATTTGGTTTATCCAGGAAAACAGCAAGATATGTCTAGGGGAAGCTCTGAGGACTGTAAGAAAGTAACAGTGTATCTGTAATGTTTACCAGCTCACCTAACATATAGCCACCTGGGGATGAAAGTTCATCCCTGCTTATTGGATCTTTTAAAGTAGAAGCCTCAATTTCAGAAACTTGACTAGGTTTATAATACTTTATTTTTATGTAGTTATATTATGTATGCTTTTCTTTAGATTTCAGTAATTTTTTTGAACACAGGCTGCCACCCCGGCACTTGGGATGGAAGCAGGGTATTCTTGGTTGCCAGGTGTGACAAGGAGCATGAGAACTGATGTAGGCAGGTTCCAACGTGTAGGGGAAGATGTTGGGAGGGGGCAATGGTGGAAAAATTGAAGCTGGCCCCTTGCACAAAATTTTTCCACCTGGGTATTCTCCTTCTTGAACACTTCTGTAGTGTTTGAGGATTTATGTATAGGAAGATATTCTTTATAGTGGTCTGAGATTATTCTTGAACAATTAATTACAATAAAGTAGTGAGAAATCATGCCTTTAAAACCTTAAAACTCTTGTATCATCCTATCTAAATGGGTACCAGCCCTTTGCTGCTACGCTATTTAGTTAGTAAATTTTGTTTTAATAAATTAGACCAAAAACTTTAAAATCTTTCAGAAAAACACTACTTGACGGCATGTACTAAGATATGGAAATACATGGAATTGCCTCTGATTTGTGTAAAGGTCTTGTGGTACATATTATAAAATATGCCACTTTTTTTCCAATTTTTAGCAATGGCTGCCCCCCTTGAGAAAGAATTATAGAGACTGACCAGGTGCTTCTTGTTGCCCATTTCTTTATCAAAAACATCTAAAAGTATATTGATACACAGTACAATAAAAACAATGTGGGCTATAGACTCAGATAGATCAAAGCTTATCTATATCCTGACTTTACCACATATTAGCTATGTGATATTCAGCAGATTGCTTAGCATCTCTGAGTCTTCAGTTCTTCTTTTATAGATTAAATAAATTAAATAAGTAATGTATTTGCATAACTTCTGATAAAATGCTTAACACAGAATCAGTGTTCATGTAGTATTAGTTTCCATAATTCTCTACAAATGAACTCCCTGAGATAGTTAAATGTAGTTCCTTGAATCATAATTCAATTAGGAATTCACTTTCTTTTATTCATTTCTTCATTAAATAAATATTCACTGAGTGATTGCAAGCAAAGTTTGTGTCAGTTGGGGTGGGTTTGCACAGACATAATAATATAGGTGGATCTTCCCTTTAAAGATCATGAAGAGAAGGAACAACAGCTTGTAAATAATCATAATATGGGGCAAAACCCAAAAGGTAAACAAAAGTATTCTAAGATTCCAAGGGGTGAAAGATTACTCCTTTTTTTGAGGCAGGGTCTTGCTTTGTCACTCAGGCTGGAGTGCAGTGACTTGATCATGGCTCATTGTAGACTCAACCACCTGGGTTCCAGCAATCCTCCCACCTCAGCCACCCAAGTAGTTGGTACCACAGGTACATGCCACCATGCCTGGCTAATTTTTAAATATTTTGTGGAGGCGAGATCTCAGTATGCCACCCAGGCTTCTGAGCTCAAGTGCTCCTCCTGTCTTGGCCTCCCAAGACTACTTCTTAACAGAGGATTGGAAAATGCTTTCGAGAAAGGGAGCATTTTAGCTGGGCTTTGAAGATAGCAGAGGTGCTAGAAGAAAGTAATTAAAAGGAAAGCATGGAAATTGGAAAATGAATTATTCTATTTGTCATGAGGCCCGTGGTGATGCGAGATAATGTTTGGGTTAGAAAAAGGAGGATTTGGGGTTATAACTTTGGGTTAGATAATGGAGGATTTTGAATGCACCCTAAAGAGCTTGGACTGACATATTAGGCAGTAAGGCATCAATAAAGGTTGTAAGCAAAGGTTTTTTAGTTTTGATAGGATTCTTCTACCTAATTTATTAGCTATTCCTTCTAAATTCATGTTAGTCCCTAATTAGATATGCATGCTTCCTAGGTCTTCATCCAAGTTGTTGAAATGTTCAACAGGGCAGGATAAAGAAGAGAGCCCAGTAATGTACCATTTAAACCCTTCTCCACCAGGGCACTGATCCATTCATCAGCATTTGTGGCTCGGTTTTCAATCTAATAGAAATTCACTGTATTGTGTTGTCATCAGTTAAAATTTCCCTCTGATTTCTAAAGCCATCCTGAGAAACACTGTCAAATGTTTCACTGAAATCAGATCCACACTGACCTCCTATGATACCAGTAGCGAAAACTAGAAACATCTTGATTTCAGTGAACCCATGCTGGGATTCAGTGAATCCCAGTGTTCATATCCAAAGTCATTACCAGCCTTTCACTTAATAATACCACTTAATAATAAATAACTCCAGGATTCTGCCAGAAAATTATATCTGTTGTTATGTCTTTCGGAAGAGGTATATGAATTTCTTGCAATAAAGTAGAGTTAAGGTTGAGTAGAAAGAACAGCAAGGCTCAGCCAGGCGTGGTGGCGCATGCTTGTAATCCCAGCACTTTAGGAGGCTGAGGCAGGTGGATCATGAGGTCAGGAGTTTGAGACCAGACTGACCAACATGGTGAAGCCCTGTATCTACTAAAAATACAAAAATTAGCCCAGCATGGTGGCGTACACCTGTAATCCCAACTACTCAGGAGGCCGAGGCAGGATAATCACTTGAACATGGGAGGCAGAGCTTGCAGTGAGCCAAGATCATGCCTGGGTGACTCAGTCTCAAAAAAAAAAAAAAAAAAAAAAAAGCAAGGCTCAGTGCTGAATGGATGTGACAAACTCAAGTTATGATTCAGTCAAAGTTTAGATCTAGTATTTTAAAGAAAAGTAGCATGGCAAACAACAGTAAAGAGTAAGCAGTGACTAGGACTCAAGACTCAAGACTCAGATATGTAGGACTTTATTATCCCACATGACTATCAGGCAGTATGGTCCCAAGGAAGGGACAGTCGTTTAAGGACTGAGCTGGCACCACATCCCAGATTTTCTAACATTTAGCAAAGTGCTCTCTTCCCTGCTTGATGCAGCTGCCCTCTTATGCTGCATCTTGAAGCAGAGAACACGGCAACCAACTCCCTTCAGACTCTAAAATAACAGTTCTCAAAATGTCTGGGAACCCTTTGGGGGATTTGCGAGGTCAGAGCTCTTCATAAAAATATTGACACTCTCTCATGAGTGTACAGTGGAATTTCCCAGAGGATACACGTAGTATGATATTGGAATAAATTCAGAAGCAGATATGAGAATCCAACTGTTGTCTACTAAGCCAAACATTAAAGAGATTTGCAAAAATGTAAAACAATGGTATTCTTTTAGTTTTTTAAAATTTGGGGCAATGGTCATTTTTCACTAAAATGTTATTTATGTTGACATAGGTAGGCTTATTGACTAATTATTTTTAAGTGAATTCTTTAACTTTTTTTTTTTTTTTTGAGACGGAGTCTCGCTCTGTAGATAGGCTGGAGTGCAGTGGCGCCATCTCAGCTCACTGCAACCTCTGCCTCCTGGGTCCCGCTTCAAGCAATTCTCCTGCCTCAGCCTTCAGAGTAGCTGGGATTACAGGCGCGTGCCACCAGGCCCAGCTAATTTTTGTATTTTTAGTAGAGACGGGGTTTCACCATGTTGGCCAGGCTGGTCTCGAACTCCTGACCTTGTGATCCACCTGCTTCAGCCTCCCAAAGTGCTGGGATTACAGCCGTGAGCCACTGCGCCCAGCTTTAATTTCTAATAGAATAAATATTGATAGATATGACTCACTTAAAAGCTATTTGGTATCCTCAGTGACTTTTTTAGAGTGTAATGGAGTCCTGAGACCAAAAACTTTGAGAACTGCTTGATCTGAAAAAACAAGCCTAAAGTCCACCTTTTGCTCCCTGAGGGAAAGCAAGTTGCCCAATCTTTCCAAGACTTTTTCTGGCTCCATAGCATGGAATGATGACTTAAACTACCTGCTAGGGTTATTGCGAAGACTAAATGGGGAGAGTCTGTGTAAAACTCTTAATTCAGTGCATGGTGTATGACTATTCAGTAAATATTAACCATCTGTTATTATTATTGCTTCTGCTATTACTTTACTACTACTATGAGGGCTATTACTCCCTGCTGGTGATGTCTTTACTCGGATACATAAAGAACTTATTCTTTGAACTTGATAATGCTTTCAGGCCATTGCACTTGTTCTTTGCCTGGAATATCTTTTCCTCATTTTTGTCCAGCAAATCCTCGTCATTTCTTCTTGTATCAACTTGGAGCTTCTTTGACTTGGAAGCTTTCATTGACCTCTCAAAACTATGCTAGGTACCCTGTTGGAAGCCCCAATCTTTGCCCCTTTAAGAGCATACCACAGTGTAATTGCTTGTGTCTTTGCTGGCTCTTCCATTGCACTCTGAAAACTCTGAGAGAAGGGACCATGCTTGTTCATTGCTATAATCATAAAGCTCAGCACAGTGCCTAGCAGTTGGTAAATGCTTGTTGAACACATTTTGTAAAAGTCTTCAATATGTCTTCTTGCCACACTGCTCCTTTCATGTCCCAGGGTGCCTAAATAAACTCGATATCCTGAACATTCTTGTAAATCTCTTTGATTCTCAAGTTAGATGTAAAAACTAAACTCAAACAATGATCTAGGCTTCATTTATAATTTTAAGGTAATGGTTAAATGACTTACAGGATGTTTGATTGCACACCTTATATCCCAGGGATTCAGAGTTGTACAGGAGGTAAAGTCTTGGCCTTTGCATAAAAGTTGGATAATTCTTAGCTATGATCTGGGCATAGACTATAAACAATTTAAGATGGAGAACTAACACGGCTAGAGAAAATGCCCTGGATGCCAGCTTGCACCATAACTCTTACCACTATAAGAGGGGAGGATAAAGACTGCTTTCTTCCTTTTAGTTGCCATTCCTTCTGCCATTCATAGAATTTATGTCTGCACTTTTCTCATCCACTGATAGCTGGTGGCAGTTTCAGAATATCTATTGGAAGAGGGGCTTAGAGGAAACAGTCGCATTGAATAGGGAGGTAGGAAAGTTTTTCCTTAGGCTATATTTGTATTTTTCAACTTAGATTGCATGTTTCTTTTGGAGAATGTTCTTGGATATAAGAGGGTGCTAAGGACTTCCAAGCCACCCCCCTGCTAAGAGTACATCTATTTTTAGTGTGGAAACATTTGAAGTAAACGAATAGACAGGTTTGATAAGAGAGGATTGACTAGATCTCTTTTATTATTGCTTTTCACACAGGTAAACCTCAACTCTGCCTGGTGAGCATTAACCAATTCAAAAAAGATCTGAAACTTCAAAAAAGCAGTCAGTGTTGAGAACACATACTAGACTATATTTATTAGTTCTGGGACCCTGAAAGATCAGTATAATCAATAGGAAATAGGCAGCTTGACAAAAGAAAAACCAAACTTGAGGCAATCAGTTTATCACGCACTCATTATATATTTATTTCAGCTATGGACAATACATATGCCGATACCACAGAATAGAAGATGTGACCTCAAAGGGCTTGCAACCTATTTGGGAAGACAAGTAAATGTCTACTAGATTATCATTTAAGCATACTTCCGAGACTAATCTTTAGTGTTCCTTGTTCCTGCTGGTTATTCTCTTGGCCTAATTATGTGAGGAAAACAGAATGAAGGAAAAGGGATGGGAAGCAAGGGCGATGTGGCTAAAAATATTAATGCTCTTAAGCCATGTGCTCCAAATTTAAAGCAATATATTCATGGTTTTAAAGCTGGGACCTGTAACTAACTTCTAATTAGTCCCTCTTATTTTGTAGAGGAGGAAACTGTGGCCTATCCTGCAAAGCACTCTAGCTGATAACCGGTGGCTCTAAAATCAGAAGTCAGGTTCTCTGACTCTCAGTCTAGTGTCCTTTCCATCACAAACAAGTGCTTCTGAAGGTAAGGTAAAATGAGTGGTCTTCCTACGCCTGGGGTCTATGCTAAAGAGCCTTAGTTTTTCCTTGAATGGATAGGATGGAATTATTTGAATTATTTTATTAGACCTGCATTACAAATTTTTTTAGCATGGCAATTTTCATCAATTCTAATTTCTCAGTTATCAAAATACAATTTATTAATGCTAAAATCTCCAGTCCTTATCAAAGGGCAAATTAATTTGAATATCAGACTAATAAATTGTTTTTTAACCTCTATTCACCCATCTCTCCGCTTTCATATCTTTAACCTATTGAATGACTTACAAATTTTCTATTTCACTCTTGACCTCTTTTCTGAATTTCGGTTTCATATTTCAGTTGCTGCATCTCTACCTGTTTTTACTTCTATGACCTCAAACTCAACATGAAGCCAGCTTCCCTTTCACGTATTCCTATTTCTGTCAATGACACCATCATTCTTCCAGTCATCCAGGTCTGAAATCTTGGCATCATCTCTCCTCTTCTTCTCTTCTAAATCTTGCTGCTTCTCTTCTAAATCTTGTGGGTTACCAATTTCTGTGCCCTCTTGCTGAAATATTTAATATTTCTCTCAATTCCATTTCTTCTTCTTCTTCCTTTTTTTTTTTTTTTTTTTTTTTTAAAGACAGAGTCTCACTCTCATCCAGGCTGGAGTGCAGTGATGCAATTGTGTTTCACTTCAGACTCGACTTCCCCAGCTCAGGCGATTCTCCCACCTCAGCCTCCCAAGTAGCTGGGACTGTAGATGCGTGCCACCACACCGGGCTAAGTTTTTGATTTTTTTAGAGATGAGGTCTCACTATGTTACCCAGCCAGGTCTCAAGTAATCCTCTCAGCTTGATCTCCCAAAGTGCTGGGATTACAGGCACCACACCCAGCCCATTTTTTTAAAAATTCCATTTCCTACACCCTAACTCAGGTCCTCATGATCCCACAACCGGGTGGTGACAATATCTACCACTCATCCTGGTTCCATCCTAGCAACCCAACCTATAACTACTGTGGACTACTCTCTCGAAATTACGGTTTAAACAAAAACACAAACACCCATTTCACCCCTTTGATTCTAATTTTTCACTGCTCCCCGGTGTCCATGGATAATAGAATTCAAATTCAAACTCCTGGATAATGTTGCCCATGCATTGCTACCTCCTCGCACTTTTCCTTCACAAAACCATCCTCCCCAATCAGAAATTTCTTTTCTTCCCAACGCCCACCCTCTACCTTTGGCTTAGGCCTGTAATGGACTCTGGTTCCTCATCTGAATTCTGCTCTGTTAAAGTCACCAACTAGAGCAGCGGACCACGGCCCCTCCTCAAAATTCCAGAGGTACCTACTGATCTTTCTAGGGAGGCAGCCTTCAGACCTGTGTTCCCAGAAATCTCTACGTTTGTCCCTTTCCCAACTAGAGAATTAACTCTTGCAGGGCACAAAACAGCCTCTATTTCTTTGCGTGCCCCGCGCCTGTTTGTTGAAGACTGAGTTGAAGGCGTAGCAGGTGGTGTTAACTCGTCAAAAAGATGCTGGCCAGGGGGAACACCCCCACAGCTCTCCCCCGACAGCAGGGCAGGTGTGCCTGGGGGCCTCGGCGGGTGCCGGGGCGCGGGGCGGATGGTGCCCCCCGGGCGCAGGCCAGGGAGGCCCAAGGGCCTTCCCCACGCCCCGCTCGCCCGCGCGTGTGAGGGGAGGGCGGCCCGGCCGTTCCGCGCCGGGAGGTAGGTGGTGCTGTTGCCGTGACTGTCTTCCTCATTGGCGCCGCGCAGAGAGGCGGAATGTTCAACTCCTGACTCCGGCGGAAGCGTGGGAGCCGCGCGGGCCGCTGTCGTCCCAACCCCCGCCGCCCTCGTCGCGCGCGGGGCCTCCGCGCCCCCGGCTGCTGCTCGCGCCCGGCCTGGGAGCCAGGTAGGGTCCAGGCTGGAGCCCGCGGAGGGCGGGGAGGGAGGGGGCGAGGCCCGCCGCGCTCACGAGTAGTCCTCGCGTCTCGGGGCCGAGGTTCCGCCGGGGCCCGGGAGTCCAGGCGGCCTCGGGATGCTACTTGGGGCTCCCCTCCCGACCCAGGACCCGCGCGGCGGCGGCGGCGGCCGGAGCGAGCATTCGCCGCGCCGGAGGAGTCCTCGCGGGACCTCGGCCGCGGCGCCGCCAAGTGCGGTTCGGGAAAGTTCGGGCCAGTCCCATGGAGAAGTTGGTGCCTGGAGGCGCGGGGCGCAGGCCGGAGCGGCTCGGGATTCCGCGGCCCTGGGCGTGCGGCACTGGCAGGGGCTCTGCAAGCAGCCGAGCCGGCCAAGCAGCGGGTGGTTGGGGCACTGTCGGGAGGGGAACCGCGAGGCCCCCAAATCAGGGCAGGATGCAGGCCACTTCCCAGCACTCGCTGTGCGTGCGAGGAGGGACGACGAACTTCTGCTTTTCTAAGAACTCGGCCGCTAGCGGTGTTGCTTCCCATCCATTTTCTTTCATTCTGTTTTCCTCACGTAATTAGGCCATGCGAATAACCAGCAGGAACAATGAACACTAAAGATCAGTTTTACAAACATGCGTAAATGTATCCAGAGCCACCCAGAGCCGCCGCTCCCCGCCCTTCCTTCCCCAGGCTTGGGCAGCGTGGAGCGCCCGCCCTCTCGGGCTTCCCCCTTTCCTCCCAACGGAGCCCGGGTTGTCCCCTTTGGCGACCCTCAGGCAGCCGTCTTTTTGTGGGCTGCCAGACCTGCACCAGGCCCAGAAGTACTTACCCAGGCCGCCGCCTCGCCTGGCCTCGCTTGCCCATGACAGCTTTCAGAAAACTTTAATTCAGGACTGGCTAGATGACATCCGATTGCCTAAAAAAATTTTTAAAAAGGTTATCTCTGTTAGATCGCCGAAAATGTTATGTTTCTGATGCGCTTTGAGATCGCACATAAGCACTGTTTATGGGGAACCTAATTACTATTTTTGTTAGTTTCTGTAATAATGAAAGCAACACAATTTAGGGGCCCATTCCAAGTATAGTACAGTAAGCAGCTCTCATTAATAATGGTGTGTGAGAATCGTCTTACAGAGTGAATTTGAGGATATTTGAATTAAGATTGTTGAAAACAGTACCTACTTTAACCCCAAAGCTGTTTTAGGAGAGACTTCTTGTTTACCTGACCTTCCTTGAAATTAACAGCTAGGATTTAGTGGATCCAAACCTCCAAACACGTTTCAAGACAAAAATAAACAAGTGATTCGAGGCTAGTTAATGTCCTCCTTGTAGTAGGCCTATCTCCACAGTGAAATTTCACTTGTTTTTCAATTTTCAAAAAAAAAAAAAAAGTGATGGCTGCATTTTAATTATGATTATGGTCATTTGTAGAGTCTTTGTTTTAAATTCCTGCTACTATAGTGAGAGATTTAGGATATTGTAAATGAATACGAATTTAGTTTGGGAATAGAGAATTAAGATAAAAATAGTCTTTTGGACCCCTGCACTGTTTATTTTAATCTTTCACAATTTAATTCTTATAACTTTTTGAGATTATTTGGGGAGTTTTTTTAACTGCAAAATATTGTTGTTTAAATAAAAAAGTTTAGTGATAATAATTCCAGAGTAAATGACCATGATGCAATTGCAAGGACTTTCTTGTCTAAAAAAGCAAATAAATGATTGATCTGTTTTTCTTATTCTTTTAGGGAATATATAAGGACACAGTAAAGAGGGGGAAAGAGAGAAAAATATCCAAATATTAAACACGCGGACTTGGATCTAAAAATGGATGGTCAAAGATCTTGGGAACTAAGGGGCCTTCTTGCCAAATAAGGAAACTTGGCAAGTTGCACTGTGCATTTTGACTTAGCACAAGAGTGAGTGTTATTGGCAGTATATTGGCTCAGAGCCTATCTGGAATGAGCAGTGAAACTGACTTCGATAGGGCTACAAAATTATAAGTAGGAGGTATGAGGGGTGTGGAGTGAATAATCCAATCATCAGAGAAAACACTGAAGAAATTACAATGATGTTTCATGAAAAGAAATCAGATGTAAGGTGAAGCTATTGGTGTGGAGTGAAAGAGCAAAATGGACAGTTTATTTTAGAAATTGGTAGATTCAGAAGAGATGAATCAATGTTTTTTGTTTGTTTTTTGTTTTGTTTTTTTTCTTAAACTGGAAAAAGGTGTTGTAGGGATATAGTACTTCTTGGAATAAGATAGCTCTATGTCTGTATCCTGAGACGCTGGAAATAAAAATGAATTTAGATCACTTGTTTTCCATTTTATTCTGCCCAGGACAGATTGACAGGGTGAGTGTCTTGTCTATCTAAATGTAATAGGAACAGTTAAGGCCCCTTTTGGTCTTACTGCAAGGAAGATTTAGGCTAGTCTTTTGGCAGCTATTAACTTTGCCTCAGTAGACACAAATAAGCAGAGTTCCAGCTGTGACCAGAAAATTGTACCTGGTAAGGTAAGAGGACTATGAATGATAGAGCTTAGCTTGATTTGATGGATACATGGGTGCTCTTATATCAGCCCCTCCTACAGAAAGCTGAAGCATCGATTACACCCTAATAGCTGTTAAGTAATCCCAGCACAGTAGAATCTGTGAGAACAAAGCAGCCACACATTTGACACCTTAACCCCAGTGTCTTCAATTGTAATAGGAAATTAAAGCCTCAGATTGAACTTTAGGTGGATGGTAAGCAATCCAGTAATTACTGTAATAAGAAAAGAGTTAGTTTAAATAGGGAAAACAAAAGGCAGATTAGAAGCAAGAGGCAGAATGTTATTAACAAAAAGTCACGATATGGTAGAAAACAATGATAGGACTTTGGAGTCAGGCCTGAATTTGACACAAGTTGTGTCACCTGTAAGGTAGTTGGCTTGAGCTACTTTCATACCCTTGATCCTCAGTTTTCTCACTCATATAAGTTAGAGACAGTAGTACCTGCTTCTAAGGATAAGTACAGTCATGTGTCCTTTAATGATGGGTATACGTTCTGAAAGAACTGCGTTGTTAGGTGATGTAGTTGGGTAAACACTGCAGAGTGCACTTACACAAACCTAGATGCTATAGCCTACTACACACTACACACGTAGGCTGTGTGAGATAGCCTGTCGCTGCTAGGCTACAGACCTATGCAGCATGCTACTGTACTGAATAGGCAATTGTAACACAATAATAAGTATTTCTATCGAAAAATAGAAAAGGCACAGTAAAAATACAGTATAAAATATACGGTATCAAAGATAAAAAGTGGTACACCTGTATAGGGCACTTACCATGAACGGAGCTTGCAGGACTGGAAGTTGTCCTGGGCAAGTCAGTGAGTGAGTGGTGAGGGAATGTGAAGGCCCAGGACAGCACTGTACACTACTGTAGACTTTATAAACACTATACACTTAGGCTCTACTAGATTTATTTAAACATTTTTCTTCAATAATAAATTAACCTTAGCTTGCTGTAACTTTTTTGCTTTATAAACTTTAAACTTGTTTTTTAACTTCTTGAATCTTTGGAAATAACACTTAGCTTAAAACACAAACACATTGTACAGCTATACAAAAATTCTTTATATCCTTAGTCTGTCAGATTTTTTTTCTATTTTTAAATTTAAAAAATTGTTTTGCTCCTTAAACTTTGTTAAAAACCAAGAAACACACACATCAGCCTAGCCCCACACAGGGTTAGGATCGTCAATATCACTGCTTTCTACCTCCACATCTTGTCTCACTGGAAGGTCTTCAGGGGCAGTAATGTGTATGGAACTGCCATCTCCTATGATAACAATGCCTTCTTCTGGACACCTCCTGAAGGACCTACCTCAGTTAACTTTTTTTTTTTTAAGTGGAAAGAGTACACTCTAAAATGAGGATTAAAAAGTATAGTAAATACATAAATGAGTAATACTCATTTATTGTCCTTATCAAGCATTGTGCACTGTACATAATTGTATGTACCATACCTTTATACAGCTGGCAGCGTAATAAGTTTGTTTACACCAGTGTCACCACAAACACATGAGTAATGCATTGTGCTGTGATGTTAGGAAACTGTGCCATCACTCAGCAATAGGAGTTTTTCAGCTTTATTATAATCGTATTGGATTGCTGTTATATATGCAGTCCATTGTTGACTAAAACATAGTTATGTGGTGCATGACTTTATGAGAAAGCACATAGAAATGCTCGTGGCAGTGCATGAAAATTTAGCCACTGTATCAGTGTGGTAAAGAAGGATGTTTTACCACATTTTTCAAGTTATACACAGAGCTGCTTGCCCACTGTCTTAGTCTGTTTTCTGCTGCCAGAGCAGTCTATCACAGCCTGGGTAATTTACAAGGAACAAGGGTAATTTATTTGGTTTATGGTTCTGGAGCCTGGAAAGTCCAGGAACATGGCTCTGGCATCTGGTGAGAATCACCCATTGTGGAAGGGTGGAAGGCGAAAGCAAGCCATGAAAGACAAAGAGAAAAAGTGAACTCCTGAGGTAATTAACCTACTCCCAGGCTAACAGCGAGAATCCATTTATGACCTAATCACCTCTTAAAGGTTCTGCTTCCCAGTACTGTTACATTAGCAACGAAGTAATTAAATTTCAACATGAATTTTGGTGGGCGCATTCCTACCATAACACTCAGCTCTTCCAGCTAAGGCTTGCCTTTGGTACCCTGTCCTGTTCCCAAGTCATACTTATGTAGTGGGTAGGTAGGTTTTCATAACTACTCTCCTGCTTGGGGTTTCTAAAGTATGCTTTAGAACCACTTGGAACCATTCTTATAGCTGATTTTGAGCAAGGCCCAACACCGTTCTTTCTGGATTCATCTCCGGGCTTCCATTTAAGAAAACCAAAAAGAAAAGGAAAGAACTTCTGTCTGCACATCATGTAGTAAATCTTTACTTATTAAACTTTTCTACCAAAGTACTCTGTTGTGGGGAAAAATGAATGTTTTCCTTCAAGAATTTGTCCATATAGCCACAGATAACCCAATGCAAGCAAGTACTTGCTTTAAAATTTTGTATTTAATCTTAAAAATTTATGTGGATTTTGCATTCCCTTCTGTCCTTCTCTGTTTTACTTAAATTGAACAAATTGATACAAACAGATACATATTTATTCCCCCAGATCTTTTTTTCTTTAGAAACAGAGTCTTGCTATGTTGTCCAGGCTGGCCTTGAACTCCTGTGCTCTAGCAATCCTCCCACCTGAACTTTCCCAGTAGCTGGGGTTAAGGGTATGTGCCACCTTGCCTGGCTTATTCCCCATAGTGTTAAAGTGAAATTGATGCTGTAGGACAGCTGTTTATTCATATCACTTTCTGCACAATACTGTGTAATACCACATATGGGAATAAGCACACGAGGAACATGGGATTGGTCCTAATAAAGAGTCCTGCACCATTAAGCTGTGCGGCCCAATACTGCATGGGGTGGTGCAATTCCATTTTGCTGATAAAAGAATAGGGGTAGATCATCATCCAAAGAGTTTTGATGTTAGGTGGTTATACTCTGGCTTTCAAGATAAAAAGACCTCTTTGCTCTGGGAATGCGAGGGAAGGAAGAGGAAAGTTTTAGGATAGAAACCTGGAATGTGGCTCTTAGCTTCCCACCCAGTTTGGGAGGAGAAATTGAAGAAGATGGCCAAATCATTTCCATTATTTCCATCACTGATGTGGTTCACTGTGCTTCTCCATGATGTTTGGTGTCGGGTTCATAACTGCCTCCCTCAGAAAAGGAAGGAGACCGTCTATACTTTATAGTAGATTAGTCATCAACTCACAGGGTTGGAGTGGGTCTTAAAGTGGATTCATTCTGCTTTCCTAGCTGATGCAAGTCTCCCACTCCCACTCCACACCCCATGTCTCGTTGAACTCTCTTGGTAGTGGGTCACTCGCTACTAAAGAGGGTGGCAGATTTTCTTGTTGCCCAACTTTAACCCAGGAATCCTCTTTTTTTTTTTTTTTTTTGAGACAGGGTCTCACTTTGTGCAGTGGCACAATCATAGCTTATGGCAACCTTGAACTCCTGGGCCCAAACTATCCTCCCGCCTCAGACTCTCGAGTAGCAGGGTCTACAGGCATGAACCACCACACCTGGCTAATTTTTATTTATTTATTTTTTGTAGAGATGGAATCTCACTATGCTGCCCAAGTTGGTCTTAAATGCCTGACCTCAAGCGATACTCCCACTTTGGCCTCCCAAAGAACAAGGAATTCTTTCTGTAACTTTCATCCACAGATAGCCTTGCCTTTTGATCATCAAAACATAATATAAGGTCTTAGTCTTCCCTAGTTTTACCATCCCCATTCCTTTCACCCTCCATCTTACGTTGGGGTTACCATGTTTTAACCCTTGCATTCACCCTTCTCAGGGAGTGTTCATTCCAGGTACTCAGTCTAAAGCTGTACCTGTCTGTCAGCAGCCAGGATGGTCTGATATACTTTCTATTTGACAGAAAACAGTTTGGGGTACAAACAAGAGCTGAGTAGCAGCAAGACCTAGGGTGGGAGCAGGATAGGTGGTAGGTGGCAAACTGAAGTGAGCCTTGTGTACTCATGGGCTATGACTTTCTCCCCATCCCCCGTCCTGACACCTGTGAATTCCTCTTCTAGCCAAGCCCTAGAAATCCCCGCTCTCCGTGCACTCTCACTTTATTCAATTCTGGCCCCATTCTCTTCCTCATGCCACAAGAAGCTCCCAGTTACTCAACACAACAAGCCCACGCAGCGGCCCATGCCGTGGCCGTAGGTTGTATTCAATTCATGTTTCCTAGTTGGGCTTCTGTTTGACCACAGACATGTTTCCACGCAGCATTTCTGTGGCATAAGTGCTCTAACCAACTACATTCCTGTGCCTCCCATCTTTTACTTCTGGTAACAATGTTTTTGGTAAGGAAGTGTGTTGTGGAAGTTGATTTTTATTAATTGAAATATTAAATTACTTTATTTCAATAAGAATGTTTAGCTTATTTTTATTCTTACCATTGCTCTAACTAGAGAGTTACATTACTCTTATGGTAAAGATAGAGGAGGGGGAAAACATGAAACAACGGCTATTCTGTTTTTTAGATTCTTATTTAAAGTTGAGTTCTCTCAGATATCCATACCTAAAGTCCTATTTACTGAACCCAACCTACTCTGTATAAGATACACTATATTTTGAACTAGAAATTCCATTTGACCCAGCCATCCCATTACTGGATATATACCCAAAGGATTATAAATCATGCTGCTATAAAGACACATGCACACATATGTTTATTACTGCACTATTCACAATAGCAAAGACTTGAAATCAACCCAAATGTCCATCAATGATAGACTGGATTAAGAAAATGTGGCACATACCATGGAATACTATGCAGCCATAAAAAAGGATGAGTTCATGTCCTTTGTAGGGACATGGACGAAGCTAGAAACCATCATTCTGAGCAAACTATCATGAGGACAGAAAACCAAACACCGCATGTTCTCACTCATAGGTGGGAATTGAACAATGAGAAGACTTGGACACAGGATGGGGAACATCACACACTGGAGCCTGTCGTGGGGTGGTGGGAGGGGGAAGGAATAGCATTAGGAGATATACCTAATGTAAATGACAAGTTAATGGGTGCAGCACACCAGCATGGTACATGTATACATATGTAACAAGCCTGCACGTTGTGCATATGTAACCCTAGAACTTAAAGTATAATTTAAAAAAAAAAAAAAAAGAAACTATTTTTCTAGGAGCAGTCTTGGAGGAAGAAGGGAAATATCTATGGTAGACACAGTACTGGTTGGTTCTATTCGTATACCTAGTCTTCAACTTTTTTTTTTTAATTTTTATTTTTTTTGAGACAGAGTCTCACTGTCACCCAGGCTGGAGTCATAGCTCACTGCAGCCTCGACCTCCTGGGCTCAAGCGATCCTCCTGCCTCAGCCTTCCAGAGTGCTGGGATTACAAGTGTGAGCCACTGTACCCAGTCAGCTTTTATCTTTTTTAGTTATTTAAAAAAAAAACAAAAAAACAAAAAACCAGTAGAACAGCAGTCCTGTTGAGGAATAGAATCTTTGAATCTTTGACCTTGGTGTTCTGGATAAATACACTGAACCAGAGTTTTCCTTAGTTTTTTGAAGATAAGACTCAGGGGAACAAAATTTGCAGAACAGTGATTCCAAGTGGTGTTCTTTTAATACACATGATGATAAAGCACATTTTATTAATTTATTCACTGATCTATGTTAAAGAGGCTGAAATAATACTAGCATAAATATCAAGGCAGCAAGTTTGGCAAAATAATTTGCTGAATATTGAAAGCTCTTTTCAAAAAGTATCTTTTTTGTCATATCCAGGTCATGATAAAACAAGTTAAGTTTTTCTTCCTATATTGTATAAAAAGTAAACTGGCAACCTTACTTTTTGAAGAAGGGGGAAAGGGAAGTATGAATTAGGGACAGGAAAAAGAGGAAGGATCTAAATTCAGAAATACAGGCCCATATAAAACCGCAAGATAGAAACATCCAGAGAAAGTTCAAAGACCTTTTTTCTAGTAAAGTTAATCCTTTCATAAAGTAGATTTTTATTTTTATTTTTACTTTTAGAAATGAGATCTCCCTGTGTTGCCCGGCTGGGCTCAAGTGATCCTCCAGCCTCGGCCTCCCAAAGTGCTGGGATTGCAAGTGTGAGCCACTGTGCCCAGCCAAAGTAGATTTAATTTTTTAAAAAAATCATCACTTGCAGGTATTGGATAAGCAGGTTATAGTTTTCCTGGGTTAGATGTCCATTGACTATGCAGCCGGTAAGGTCTGAAAGAAGACAGTGGTCACCGGGGAAGGAGGGGATGCTCCAGCACCCTACCAAAGTGAGTGCTATCATTGAATAAATAGATCTTAGCAATGCAAATATCCAAAAAGTGCAAAAAAGAAAATACAGTGTTTTAGCAATTTAAATATTCACATGGTGAAAAAAGTTTAAAATAAATTATAGTTACTTAACTAATAAGATCTTTCAGAAATCACCAAAAACAAAAATGACGGTTAAACAGAGGAGTGAGAAAGAATTAGAACATATGCAGAGAGGAAAATGATTTAGGGATCAATAGCACCTTTATTTATTAATAATTGCTTTGCAAAACTAAGAGCTGTAATATAAAACAATTCTGAAGATGGGGAGAGGAAAGCTATTGAGGAGAACGTACCTGACCATAAAAGCTAAAGAATGGATGGCGAAATATGACATCAAGGGTTATTAAAATAATGAGAAAATCATAATTTCCATTAATTGCATGTATACCGTATGCTGGGCACTGTGCTCATGTGTGCGCTTTCACAGTACTGGTATTATTGCAGTGAGGTCAGAGGGGCATGGTGCCTTGCCCAAGTAGCTACTAACAGATCTGCTGGTAGATCTCTCTAGTAGGGGTCTTTCCCCTGAATCATGATACTTCCCTGTTGAAATATCTCTTATTTGGAAGTGAGATGTATCAATGAAGTCAAATACTGTGCAAACTTGCTAACTTTGGGGCTGTCAGTTTTGTGACATTGAATGGAAAAGATCTGAAATGTTTTATTTATGCATCTGGAAAAGCCACAGTCTGAGAAAAAGTGATTTGTTAAAGTTACCTTACTGAGAGGTGGAGGGAGAGTTCAAACTCATGTCAATCTAATTCTAAAACCTTGATTTTTAACGTTAGAACTATAGTAGGGTCATTTTTGTTTTTAACTGGGCAAAAGTAACAGTGAAAAGATAAATGACTTATTTGAGGTCAACATGGATCTAAGAAATCAAGAAGCAAAATAGATCTGTGAATAGAGAAACTTAAGTCTACTTTTTTGGACTAGAAGATTGAAAACTTTAAAAAGTAAAATAACTCTTTAAGATTTCCTATTTTCATATGGTTCCACTTTTGATAATTAGCTGATGCTGCTATATATGCTTTCAGCCATTTAATAGTTAAATTTTTTTTGAAATTTAAGCAAAATTTTAAATTAAAAATTTTTTGACATTCTACTCAAATAGTGAAATGATTGGATTCAACCACCAAATAATTGATTTTCAACATTTACAGAGTTGTGATGCCTTATTTTACTTTGATTTTTGTGACATGTCTGCTCTAACCCTTCAGTGTTGTGTGGTAGATACTTAACATTTAAAACAGCTTTGAAAGTTTATAAAAACAACAGTTAGAATGCTACAAAATTGCCTTTTTTGTGAAAGCAATTCTGTTTTTTTTTTGAGACAGAGCCTTGCTCTGTTGTCCAAGCTGGAGTGCAGTGGCGCGATCTTAGCTCACTGTAACCTCTGCCTCCCGGGTTCAAGTAATTCTCCTGCCTCAGTCTCCTGAGTAGCTGGGATTACAGGCACATACCACCATGCCTGGCTAATTTTTGCATTTTTAATAGAGACGGGGTTTCGCCATGTTGGCCAGGCTGGTCTCGAACTCCTGACCTCAAGTGATCCACCTGTCTCGGCCTCCCAAAGTGCTGGAATTACAGGTGTGAGCCACTGTGCCTGGTGAAAACAATTATTTTAATACAGTGAGATGAAAATGTTGGATTTGACTTGATATACCTTGTAAATAAATGTATATAGATGACTTTTTATTAAATTCTGGTATATTCATTCAGTGCAGAATACATTTGAAAAATTAGAACATAATTTTATCAAGTAGCAGTCTTCCCCAACATGCTCTAAGTATAAATAACTAGCAACTCAGATTTTTCATTCTTCTGGTCATAAATTGATCCCCTTGGAAAAATGATTCTTAAAGGAGAGAAAACTCAAGGGGAAAAATATGTATATATGGTCTAACTTTCATGTATATGGGAGTGGAAATGTCAACCAAGTTTTTCAGCTACATCCATGATGCTTTGCCAAGCTCACTGGAGTTAAACCTGTACTCATACACCCTAGATTACTGGTTTCTTTGGTATTCAGTTGGAACTTAATTTTTTATGGTTTCAATAAAACATTCAAGTAATTGGATAGTTCCATTCACAAATAGCCAGTTCCCACATGGCATGGTGTATCACAGAGTAGCAGTGATTCTATGAAGAATGTGGCTAGTTGCCTCCTGTCAAGTGGTGACATCCTGGAGAAGTGTGCTTCTCAGAGGTCAGCCTTTTTCTGGCACCCTTAGGTCAGTGTCAGTTGTGACTGATCCTACCTCAGTTCATCCGTATTCCCTGGGTTTGTTCCGCAGCATAAGGCTTAGATGGATTCATATTGATCTTATCCTGCTTCAGACCTCTACCTTTGTTTTGGAAAGAATTTCTCTCCTCCTCCTTCTTCCCTGACCCTGGGATTCAGAGTGACCCAGTACTGGAGGTCCCAAATACACTCTCCTCAGTCTTCCAAGAAGCCTAGGCAGCATTTCCAAATCAGGATTTGCTTCAGAACCCTCTGGGGTACTTGTAAAAAGTACACACCTTACGTCTTACATGACTTGGTTGAAATCTTTCCAGCTACAAAAGGTATACTGGAAGAATAACCAGAAACTATTTACTCACTTATTCAACAAATGCGTTTTTAATGGAGAAGCTGCATAACTGTGTACCTGGCTGTGTAGTAGGTGCTAGGGTCCAGATGTAAACAGAACTGAGTTTTGACTTTAGGGAATTTATAGTCTGGTGGGAATTAAGTGGGAAACATCAATGAGTGAAGAAAGGTGCTGTGGCACAGAAGAGGGAGCATTTAACTGTGCTCAGGAGACTCAGAGAGGTGGTCAGGGATAGAAGTTCACTGGGCAGAGAAGAGTGTTTGAAGCAGAGACACTAGTCTGTGTAGAAGTGTGGAGATGTGAAAGGTCAGTGTATATTGGGAAATGCAGGCAGTTCCTCGTGTGTATAGGAAATGAGATGACATCAAGTCAAAGTGGCTATAAGTGGTAAATGAATAACACAAGAAACTTTCCTGGAATTAGAACACTTGAGTTACAGATTGAAAGAGTTCACTGAGTGTCCTACCAGTGAATGAAAACGACTCATTCCTAAACATATCCTATTAAAATTCAGGATTCCTGGGATCAGTAGAGGATCCTAAAAGCTTTCAGAGAGGAAAAAGTAATATAAAAATAGTTAATAATCAGTAACATCCGACTGCTCAGTAGCCACATTAGAAACTAGGAGAAAATGAAGTAATACTTTCAAAGTTATATGGAAAATTGTTTCCTACCTAGAATTGTATGCCCAACCAGGCTACCAATCAAGACATTTTAAGATACACAGATTCTCACAAAATTCTATTCTGTGTGCTCTATTCAGGTAGCTAATGGGAGATATGTGTTGTCACAACAAGGGAACAAAACAAGAAAGGGAAGACAGGAAATCCAAAGACAAGGTTCTCACAGACAAAAAAGGTGAAGGAAATTCTTAGGATGGTAGCCAACAGGAGTCCCAGCCCAAGTCAGGCCTAGAGAGCAACCATTCCAGCCAGACTGAGTCAGGATGAAGGGTCAAGAAGGAGTGTCTCTAAAAAATATATAGAACCAAAGAGGAAAAAAAAAAGAGAGAAATTACTTGTCTTAATTTTACTGAGAGAAGTTTTGCAGCTTCTGGGAGAGATTAATGAGGTGGATGTGTTAGGAGTGTAAAAAGCTAAGCAAACAACAGTAAAAAAGCAAAAACAGGGCAACTAATAATTCTAAGAGAATCAAAAAGTTATACAAGAAAGGAAATGTAATTATTGAATCCTCCATGGCACTGCTGGGAATAATGTTTACTTTGTTGGGTTACTGTAAACACTGACTATTAACCAAATGTTACAGTGTGGTTGGAAGCTGGGAGGTTTGGGCAAGTGTGCCATGTTTGTATGCATGGAGGTAGAGGGTGACATATGAGAACTAAATTCTTATCTTCCACAGGAGAGGTTAATAGATAATATCTAAAATGGAAAATCAAGAAATAGTAATATAAGCACATTCTTTAGAAATACAGAGTTCAGTGCCAAAAGAAAATGCTAGAGGAGTTGAAATTAGTTGTGTCTAGAGAGTGGGAATTGGGTATGGGGAATGGGGAAGCAAGAAGCTTCTATTTCTTATGATAAGTTTTGTAGTTCAATTTCATTGTAATGCTTTTATAAACATAATTAACAAAAATGTAAACCTAGTGTCTGTAATGCTGAGGGAACCTTGCAAATGGTGTTTGACATTTGGTTGAACAAACTTTTTAGCTTACATACTCTATATACCTACCTTGGCAACATCCCCAAATTTTATCCAAATTTTGTTCTTCTCCACGTTTAACTAAATAGGAATTACAAAATGTTGGTAATATAAACTATTGATTCATATATGTTTATAGACTATATTTGGATACTGTGATCTTTCCTTCACTCATATTTTTATGTGAAGTATATCTTCTAAACTTTAGAGGATGAACAAATAACCCTTCCTCTTTTTCGCCTTCTCCCCAAAGTAGAGTAGCGTTTGACTTCGTGTGAGAAATGAGCATTCTTCAGTGACCTGATTTTCCTGAAATGGGATGGCTAGCCAGCTGCGTGCTAAGATCTTTGAGCTGCCTGTGCACTTTACTCAGCAGAGTCCCAGGCTTTTTATGGAGAAATGTTGCCAGTTTATATGGATACAAACCAACCCCTTCTACCTTTTTATTTAAAAAAAACAAAAACAAAAACAAAACAAAACAAAACAAAAAACAAACCTCAACAGAAGAATGGAAAGAGTAGTAAAATGCCCAACTTGTCACCTAGATGAGCCAGTTCTTAACATTTTGGCACACTTGCTTTCTCTCTCCCTCTCTCTATTCCCATGTACTTTTTTGGGTGTGTGTGTTGGGGAACAGGGATGAGGACTGAACCATTTTAAAGTAAATTATAGACATCATACTTTAAAATGTCTACATGCTTTTCCCAAGCAATACATCCAAGGACATCCATCTATAAAACAAAAACACCATTATTTGCCATGGATGAATTAATATCATCTAATATATAGTTAATGTTTAGATTTCCCTAATATCCTAATAATATTTTCTATGGTTTTTTATCCAGAATCCAGTGATCATAAATTATATTTAGTCATTGTGTTTCTTTCTTTCTTTTTTTTTTTTTTGAGATGGAGTTTTGCTCTTTGCCTAGGCTGGAGTGCAGTGGCACCATCTCAACTCACTGCAACCTCCACCTCTTGGGTTCAGGCAATTCTCATGTCTCAGCCTCCCAAGTAGCTGGAATTACAGATGCCTGCTACCACACCTGGCTAAGGGACAGGGATTTGCCGTGTTGGCCAGGCTGGTCTCGAACTCCTGACCTCAAGTGATCCACCTGCCTCGGCCTCCCAAAGTACTGGGATTACAGATATGAGCCACCACACCCAGCCTAGTCATTGTGTTTCTTTAAGTTTTCCTTATGCTAGAAGTTTCTCTGCCAAAACAACAACAACAACAACAACAAAAACAAAACAAAACAGGAAACAAAAAAAACCTTTCGTGACATTCACAATTATGAGGAGCCTAGACCAGGTGTTTTGTAGAATGTCCTAGAAATATAGATTTGTCTTTTTGCTCCCTCATAAGGTTCTGGTGTATGCTTTTTGCAAGACTATGTGCACCAACTTTTTTATTCACCATTTTAAAACTTTTTATGTAGGTTCAAAATTTTAGCCCAATTTTAGTTCAGTTTTTGTGTTTGTAAGTCTCACTAATCTATGGTTTGTCATAGGGTGTTAAGAATGGCCACTTACCTGGAGAATAGTAAAACTCTTTACACCGTAGGAAAGATCACTAGAATAATCTCTGGGAGGGGTAATACGTTTCTCTGGAAACAAGCATAATATTTTTTAACGTCCTTGGCAGTATTCTTTGGATGACTTAATATATTGTAATCAAGGGCAAATTTTTCTACTCTTTAAGTTTTGTTACAATATACAGTCCAGGGAGCCACTTCTGGCAAACACTTGACCAGCTTTTCTGTTATCCCTAAGTTGAAAGTTTGTTTTTGGAGTCTAAACATTGATTGTGTGTTCGGTTTGCAACCCTTTGGCTGTCTGTGTACCAGGATGCTCAGCGGCTTAGGCTGTGTATATTTTGTGTGAAGTGAGCGCAGCGTGGAGAGGTGGCATGCCTCAGATGCCAGGGGAGCTATACAAGCTTGCTGTGGAAAGCATGCTTCCCGCCTGTCAGGGCTTCCTGATAGGAGACCTGGTGACACAGTAGCCTTTCGGCAGAGCTCCTCGGGATGGGTAGGAAGTGCTGCTGCAGGTTTTGTCAGGGGGAAATCTGAGCCATTTCTCTGTGGACAGCTGTGTTTCAAAGTCTGGGCAGGTTGTTGTTGAATTTTGCGTGGGCTGCCAGGGTGAGTGTTTTCATTTCAATTTGTTTATAATATTGCTTTTCTTTTTCCTAAGTCACCATGACTTTCTGGAAGTTTCACAGGACTCGTTCGTGATATAGTATCTAAAGTAGGATTCAGAGGATTTAGCCTAATATATTTGTAATTCAGCTTTTCTTTTTCTTTCTTTCTGCAGATTTTGTGGAAGTATAATACTTTGTCATTATGAGATGTCGTCTCTCGGTGCCTCCTTTGTGCAAATTAAATTTGATGACTTGCAGTTTTTTGAAAACTGCGGTGGAGGAAGTTTCGGGAGTGTTTATCGAGCCAAATGGATATCACAGGACAAGGAGGTGGCTGTAAAGAAGCTCCTCAAAATAGAGAAAGAGGTAAGGTCTTTTCCAGCTGACAGAAACAGTCACGATACCACTTATGTAAACTTTTTCAACCTCGAGTTAGAGGGTCACAGGGTTGCAAGGGACCTAGCGAGGCCTTTGGGGCTGATCCACGAGGCCGTTCCCAATTTCCATTCTGGGAGCCCCATAAATAGAAATTATTGCAGCGTGTGCTTTAGGGTTGAGTTCTACTAGGGGTCAGCTGAAGTAAGAGGATTTCTTTCCAGGGCATGAAAGACCGAATGTTCTCTGAGCTCTCCTGGAGGCAGAGGTGAGATTTCAGACCTTCCCAGGGTTCAAACGTTTCTCTTCCCTAGGGCTGGTCATCAGCAATTGTCTTTTAAAAGAGAAAAGGCACATTTTTTTTTTTAACTGAAATATGCAGTACCTGTTTCTTGGATTTCACCTCCACTTAAGGCTAACAGTGATGGGCTTTGTATTATTTAGAAGTAATAGGTGCCAGACAGAGAGCTGCCCTGCTAGTAAAATCAGAAAAGGGTCTTGGCTTTCGGAGCCTGGGATTTATGCTGGTCGTAGATGAGCTCAGAGCTCTCAGAACTTTCATCCTTTTCAGGAATGAGATATAACATGGTTGTCACATTCAGTTTGGTACCATGAGAATCAAACTAATTGCAGAGCTGACCTGCAGGGACTCAGCAGCATTGGTAACTTCAGTAGCGACCCTCTGGAGCTGGGTTTTGGTCATTTCTATTTACGTCCTGTTTTGGCTAATTATTCAATATCTTTTTAAAGTGAACTTTCCCATAAATATCCTTTAATCTCCCTGAATGATTTCATTTTTTTCATTAACTGCTGCCAGTGAACCATAGCAATTGATTAGAGAAGGAAACCCAAATGGTAGCACTTTGTGGGTTTCCTCCCAGCAGTGCTGTGTAATTGTGTGATCACCAGCTGTGTTTCCAATTGTTGAAGTCAGGTTAGAAGGACTGAGATATCTCTACCTTGGTGTATCTATAGGTTTTTGGAAGGTATTAAGAAATGAGAGCTTTTAAAGCCCATCTGTACGTAAAACAGAAGGGTACTGGGTGTAAGAAAGTCACTTTCCCTTGCCCCCATTTCTCAATCAACAAAAATCTTTTATAGTAGCCAAGTACTAAATCCATGTCTTACCTTGGACTGAATCTAGCCCTTTTAGCTGATCAATTCATTAAGTCCTTTATAGGAAACATTATTGTCCCCGTTTTATAGATTGGGAAATAGAGCTTTATAGATTGCATTTTATAGATAGTGAAATGTATTAAGCTGCCCCAGGAGGGGCAAATGAAATCCAGGAGGCTAGAACCCCTGTTCTTTAGTTTTTAACTTTGAAACTTCTAATTGACCAGGTACGAAGAGAAAACTAAACCTGCTCCATCCATTTATAGTCAGTTATTTATATATATGCTAATATTTTAAGCTTTAGATTATACAACTTTAGTAAAAGGAACATGTTCTTATATGATTGTTCAGTGTGAGAAAGATTTTATGAGACATGAAACAGATTTTGATAGGAAAATATTAATTGTAACCCATTTACTCAACTCCCCCCTACCCAAGTATACCTACATAATACCTTTTCTTCTATTCTTGGGAGAGCCAGGAAAATGACATAGGAAAGTACAGGAGTGAAAGCAGGAATTGGAAACTGCCAAATCCTGCTTTTGTGCAGGTATTTAACATGAATGTAGATAATTTAGAAATTCAGTTGATTCCAGTAAACTGTAAGAGCATAACTCATAAACCTTTAAGTAGGAAAAACAAAACCTCCACTTTTGCTTTGGGGCTTAGTCAGTGATTATGAGTGATAAAGAGACACAGTAAATTATGGCAAAGGATCCCCATTTGTACTAAAACAACATGAGTTTAAGACGTAAAAAGTTATGGCGAGGAGTTGACAGTTACTAACTAGGAAATATACATTTCTTATGTAAATAATTGTTATACTTTATGAAATGTGTGTTGGCTTCTGGTAAGGTGTTTTCTAAGTGATAAGATAAAGGTAATAAGCCCTGGATTTTTTCCAAATTTATAGATCCATGTCACTTGGTTGTTTTTTGCCAATGAGTTTTAGAGGCAATGGAACACTTAATAAAATGTTTGCTGCTCATTTCATGTGACTCTTTAAGAATTACTTAATATTAGACTAAATATATGTTCTATAAACTTAGCAAAATGTGGAGAAAATATATACCAAACTCTAACTTTGTTTATGTGAGTGGAGAAAGGAAGACTATTTACTTTCACTTTATTTGCAGACCTCTAGTGTGGTGAGTATGTACTACTTTTTTCTGTTTTAGTGGTTATAATATTACTTTATTTAAAAACAAAAAAGAAAGACTGTATTTACTTAAAATCTCTGTCGCTCTTTAAAACTTCATTTAAAAAAATTTTTAAACCTAGAGAACAATTAAAAGAATACTACCGTGAACTCTAGTACATTATATTCTTCCCCTAGACTCACCATTTAGTAACGTTTTACATTTGCTTTTTCTCTATGTATTATTGATTTATATGTATTCATATATAGTATGATTTTTGCTGAACCATGAGAGTACATTACAGATGCCATGTACCTTTATCCCTAAATACTTCAGCATCTCCCAAAACACAACCAGAGTACAATTAACAAATTCAAAAAATTTAACAATGATAATGTAATATTATTTGTTTTACAGTCTATATTCACATTTTGCCAACTTTTGCAATGCGAGCTTTTGATGGCAATTTTTCCAACCCAGGATCCAATCCAGGATCATATATTACATGTCATCAACATGTCTGTTTAGCCTGGCTTAATCCGGAACCGTTTCTCTGCCTTTCTCTGTCTTTTAAGATGTAGACATTTTGGAAGAGTATAGGACAATTGTTTTGTAGAATGTCTCTCATTTGGGCGGGTGATTTCCTCCTCCAGCCCCCAGCCTAGTCAGAGTTTATGTAGTTTTGGGAGGAAAACTACATAGGTCATGTATCCTTGGTGTGTCTTAATGGGTGTCTTGTGATGTTGGTTAGTCTCATTATTGGTGATGTTAGTTTTGAATCCTTAGTTAAGAGGGGTTTACCCAATTTCTCCACAGTAAAAGAAAATACCTATTTTTCCTTTGTAATTAATAATTAAGCTATTGGTAGATACTTTGAAGCTAAGTAAACATCTTTCCTCAGCAAACATTTACTAATGTTTTTAGCATCCATTGATGATTCTTGTTTGGATCAAATAGCATTATGATGGTTTACTGTGCAGAAAGTAAAAAGTTCTAGCATAAGTGAGTTTGCCCTTCTTTTTTCCTTTCTTCCTTTATTCATCCATCTATTCATGTAGTTATTGTTTGATTGTATACTTAAAGACTTTTTGGAATTCAGAATGTTATAATCCATTAGTGTTACTCATTTTCATGCTTAACTTATCCCAAATTTCGCAAATAAGAGCTCTTTCCAGCTGACTCTTGTGTCCTTTTGATATGTCACCAACATTTTTTGATGATTTTCTTACTTCAGGCACAAAAAGATGTACTAGGCTCATTTAGTTCCTGTCTCATTGCTGGAGTCAGCCATGTTTTCAAGAAGCCCTGAGTCAATAGACCTGATTTTGGAGTATATTATTTAGGAGCCAAGATTTGGGTACTAGGATTGTTTACTTTAGACTTTTTTAAAAAGAACATTGTCTTTTTGGCAGAAATTATAGAGAAATTTTATTTATGAAAGCATTTAATTTGAAATGTAAACTCATGGGTCTGGTTAGCTAGCATCTGTGATACACTGCTATTAGGAATGTAAATTGGTAAACCTTTCTGGAGAAGAGTTTAGCAAAATGTATCAAGAATCTTAAAATGTTTACTTCTTTGGGCCAGGAATCTTACTCTGGGACTTTATCCTAAGGAAATAATCAGAGATGTGCAGAAAGATGGATATAATTATAGGATTCTTCTCAGATGTATAACAAGGAAGAATTGGAAGTTACAAACTATGTTGCAGCATGTAATTGATTTCTCTTCCATTTGGAAGAACATTTAGAAAGCAAGGAAAATGCTCATTGTATAGTGCTAAGTGGTGAAAGGAAGTTACAAAACGTTATATACAATATGATCCTAGGTGTAGGTTTTATGTCTGTATGGTGCTTTTATTTTTCCTATACTGTACTTTGTTTTTCATATTTTCCTATGATGATTTTACATTTCTTTTCCCCGCAGCATTTTATCATGAAAATTTTCAAACATAAAGGTGAAAAAGTTTTGTAAATATTTGCATACTTACCATCTAGTGCCTATCATTAATATAAATACTTGCTTTATAAGATGTGTATGCAGCTGTCTAACCTTCCATTTATTAATTCATTTTTGATATATTTCAAATAAGTTGCAAGCATCAGTGTGCTCTTTCTTAAACACTTCATTGTATATTTTTACTAGAGTTCAGTATGTGTTTGCAGTTTTGTTTTCTTCTGGGGTAAAATTTACCTCAAGTTTTGAGAAATGTAAATACCACATGACCCACTTATTTACTTTTATAATCAGAAAAATTCAATTTAAAGACGTATAACTGTGACAATCTATATCACTTTCTTTCTTTCTTTCTTTCTTTTTTTGACATGGGGTCTTGCTCTGTTGCCCAGGCTGGGACAGTGGTACGATCTCTGCTCACTGCAGCCTTTGCCTCCCGGGTTCAAGCGATTCTCCTGCCTCAGCCTCCCGAGTACCTGGGACTACAGGCACTTGCCACCACGCCTCGGTAATTTTTTGTAGTTTTAGTAGAAATGGGATTTCACCGTGTTAGCCAGGATGGTCTCGATCTCCTGACCTTGTGATCTGCCCACCTCGGCCTCCCAAAGTGCTGGGATTACAGGCGTGAGCCACCACGCCTGGCCAATCTAGTGAATTGAGTTTTGTAAACCTCTTTAGCATATCACACAGCACTAATTTTCCACTCTCAATATGCAGCTGTAAAGTGTTTAATGTTTACTTTCATATTGCTTTTCCATAGCAGTGCAAGACCTCAGTTTAGCTTCTTTACATTATTTGCAGATTTACTTACAGTGTACTATTTATTTCTGTTTTTAAAAGTGTTTGCAATAGGAGAAAATCATATGATCTTAAGCATATACACCAAGGGTAAGAAAGGAAGCCACTGTTGTATCTTTTTGATGAATTCCAGGTGAGCTGGGATCAAATTGAACTGCTTAGGCGGAAATTTGAGGGACAAGTAGAAGTGGCACAGAAAGACATTGTGACCGCAATGTCCTATTTACATCTACTGCCCAGAGGAGAACACTCCCAACATGACAGAGTTCATCAGCTTGAATGTTAACTTTTGAAAACAATTAATTGGCCTGGCGCAGTGGCTCATGCCTGTAATCCCAACAATTTGGGAGGCCGAGGCGGGCGGATCACGAGGTCAAGAGATCGAAACCCCGTCTCTACTGAAAATACAAAAATTAACGAGGCCTGGTGGTGGGCGCCTGTAGTCCCAGCTACTCAGTAGGCTGAGGCAGGAGAATTGCTTAAACCCAGAAAGCGGAGGCTGTAGTGAGCTGAGATGGCGCCGGTGCACTCCAGCCTGGGTGACAGAGCGAGACTCCATCTCGAAAACAAAACAAAAACAAAAACAAAAACAAAACATAATTAATCACAGCAACTTAATTGTGCTCTTGTGGTATATTTGATAATACATTGAACAAGATATGTCTGTACATAGTATTTTTTTTCTGTCCGGAAAAGATGGGAACCTGACAGCCTTTATGTTAACTTGCAATCTGTTGATATTCAATTGATATTAGGAAACCACATTTAAGTATGAGATATGAAAGAAACAATTCCTTTTTATTTTCTCAGAAGAATCAAAAGGAAATAGAATCCTTAAGAGGTAATATACAAGGCCTTTTCTTCATCTGTCTTGGCTTTTGTAAGACACCATTACCCTTATTTTAAAAGTAAAAGCATCCTACCAAATTTCACTGCTTTAGAAATGTTGGAAGCCAGATAAATTCAAGTTTCAAATGTATTCCACATTATAAATATTTATAGATAAGGAGAGAAGATCAGTGTGTCAAACTGGTTATAATAACAGGAACTATCAATAATTTTTATATAAAGGGGAAAATATCTGTATGAAATAGGAAATGTAATGTTGAAATTGACAGAGAACCAAGAGCAAAAAATAAAAAGCTTTTATTATACTCAATTAATATGGTATTGTTTAGTGATTTATGGAAGGCTAAATGTTATCACTTTATTAGCTCATGGGAAGGAGATGCTTCTTTTCTATGCAGTTCTATTGCTTTTTATTAATAAATTCTTTACATTTGTTTCAATTGTAAGTGCTATTTTAAATATTTCCCCCTGCCCCAAACACAATAACAAGAATAATGCCACATTTACTTTCCTTGTAAATCCTCTCAATATTTAAGTGTATTGATGGGACCAATACAAATAAAAATTAAGTATCTTAGATATTTGACAACTGCTATTGAGTTCTGGCATAGTTTCTGTAATAACTTGTCCAAAGTGGTGCTCGAGAGTGGCCACTGGTATTTTTAAGCATGGAGAGAGCTTTCTTAACTAGACCAGAGCTAACGTTTTAAGTTGGTACAAGTTGAGCATCCCTAATCTGAAAATCTGAAATTCAAAAGGCTCCAAAATCTCAAACTTTTTGAGAGTAGATGTGACACCACAAGTGGAAAATTTCACACCTGACCTCACGTGACAGGTCGCAGTCAAAACTTTGTTTCATGCCCAGCATTATTTAAAGTATTGTATAAAATTACCTCCAGGTATAAGACATAGATGAAACATAAATGATTTCATGTTTAGCCTTGGGTCCCATCCCCAAGATATCTCATTGTATATATGCAAATATTCCAAAATCTGATAAAATCCAAATACTTCTGGTCCCAGGCATTTTGGGAAAGAGATACTCAACCTGTACTTTCAAATGTACCCATTTATGGCTGAAGAATATTTGTTATAGCGTCTCCACATGCCTAGTCTCTTCCCCTTCACTCAGAGTCCCTTTGTGAGTTATTAAAATAAATAATCTCATATAAAATTTTTCTCTCCACAGTTAGAATTTACTCATTCTGGATTTTATCCTTTTAGGTCAGTGGTTCTCCAAGTGTGGTCCCTGGACCAGCAGCAGTAAGCATCACCTGGGAATTTGTTAGAAATACAAATTCTTGGGCCTCACCCCATGCAAAATGAGTCAGAAACTGGGAGGTAGCGCCCAGCAATCTGTGTTTTAACCAGCTTTCTAGTTGTTTCTGATGTCCACTAGAGTTTGAGAACCACTACTTATATTGTACCTAGTCAATCATATGCTAAATATAGACAGTATAACTTCAGTTTGGAATTTTGGGTACCTTGTCAAAAGGTGGTGGAGAAGTTTTCGCTCTTAGAGGCCTTTAGGCTCTTAACTTCACCCATGTAGATGACCACCTATGCACATAATGAACCAAAGGCTGACTTAGGAATGGCAAATGTACATGAAACCTCAGGCAAATACTGTCAAATTCCAGCCCCTTCTCACACTGGTACTAATCTGACTTTCCAGCCTTTTTTTCCTTCCCTCCCTCCCTCCTTCCTTCCTTCTGTTGTTTTTTGTTTGTTTGTTTTTATTTTTTGTGTTTTTTGTTTTTTTTGAGACAGGGTCTCCCTCTGTCCCCCAGGCTGGAGTATAGTGAGCTCACTCTAGCCTCGAACTCCTGGGCTCAAGCCATCCTCCCAGCTCAGTCTCCCAAGTGGCTGAGATTACAGGTGCAAGCCCTCTCACTCAGCTGTTTTATTTTGTCTTTTTTAATTTTCTGACACGATCTCTCCACTCCTGTCCAACTGTTCTTCTGTATTACTTTTTAAATTTCTGTAGCCTTGTTCACATTCTTTCCTTCACTTGTAATACCTTTGTCTTCCCTGTCTGGGCAGATCCTACCCATTCTTCAGCTATAATTATTTCCTTCTCTATGAAGCATTGTCAGTCATACAAGCATATTTTCTTTTTCTCTTCTGAATTTATACCACGTAATACCCATAGTACTAATTTGACCGATGGTTAAAACTGCCTGTGACTCTGCATTCCAGTGAGAAATTGTCACTGAATTTTTCATGTGAACATGCTATGTCTTCTCATCTGAAAAGCAGGGCTAATAATAGTACCCACATCATAGACTTATCAAGAGGACTGAGTGAGATCGTGCATGTGAAATGTATGTAGAAGAGTGCTTGACTCATAGGAAGACTTGGATAACTGTTAACTATCACTCGCATCTTCACAACTGTACCCCACAGTCAGAACAGCAGCTAGATGTCATCTTTTGTGAAAATGTTAATTAGTTGATATCTAGGCCTCATGCTGAGAAGGGATCAGATGCTACAAATACAGTTAGCAGCAAAGACAACCTGGCAAGGCTCAGTGTGAATACCACGGGCAAGGACATGTGTGGTGTGTTTGATGTCCTGTCGTGAGCTCTCTGAGGGCAGGACTGTCTTTGTAGCTGACACTGTCACCAAACAGGTCATGATCACTCTACCACGTACGGCTACCGCTGTGAGCCTGAATTTGGTGAAGGGCTTTATACCATTGCCCTCTTCTTCTTCACAGTCACTTTATAAGATTATAATCTGCATTCGATGGAAACTAAGGCTCAGGGAAATTAAGCAGCCTGCCTAATATAAACAGCATCGTTCACGTGGGTCTTCCTTGCCAGCCACACAACACCTGCCATTGTGCTTTGCTCCTAGTGAACGTTGAAGTATTTGTTCCTTGTTACCTGGTATTGTGTCGCAGTGGACATCCCTCTCATTCTTGTTCATCTAGGAAAGGTATCTCATATTGACATACCTACATTTTCATTTACTCTGCTTTGAGCTGTGAAGAGGGTAGAACTGGTGTGTCTTTACCCTGTCACTGTAAGTACAGTAACATACTTGCCTTCACCTACATAGTAACAAACTCAGGTATTGCCCTTGCTCTAGGGTTCCTGATGTCTGGTTTTTATAAATGCCCTTGCTTTTGTGCCTTTTAGACAGGCATGCCATTTCTGCTTAAGGAATTTTAAACATGTCACTGTGCAGTGCTTTAACATTGTGCTATGTATATAAATCATCATTTTGAATTAGAGAGTAAGCAATTTAAAATAATGGATCATTTTATTTGATAATTAACATAGTCATCATCCAGAAGTGTATATTGAACAGCCATCCATCACTCTGCTCTTTTCTACCAGACATTTCTGTTACTGGGAGCTTGTAATCTGAGACACTCCAAGGTGAACTGCTATAAAGGCAGTAGAGGAAATTGGACACATGTTGAGCAAATAAATGTATTAAATGAGTAACATGTTTTACTGATATGTCTGAAGATAACTCAAACCTTAGGAGAGAGGTCAGTGAGGAAGAGCCACCAGAAAGGCTTCTCCTGGGACCAAGAGGAGTTTAGAAAATTACCTGAATTATAAATAATGTTCTTACCATGTTATGTGAAATGTAGTTACATTAAGAAAATACCACTGATTTTTTTTTAGATGATTAGTGTGACCATAAAAAGGTTTTATTTACAAGCCAAAGCCCCTAATCCTTCTCATTTTTGCTTCTTAGTCTTTTAAAATTTAAAAAATCCTTTCAAAGCTTTGTTAGATTACGTATTTACCTGTATGTGGAGGTTATTTTCGTTTTGCCTTATGAGAAACATTGCAACTGTTATTTCACCTTTTCATTAAAGTCTTATTGATCTCAGCATATTGAGCAATAAACATTTCAGTTAGTTAATATTTGTTCTATAGCCATGCTCAAAGTGTTATGCTGAAGTAAAACCAATTAATGTATTTCAGTAAAAATGTTATAGCCTGAGTAGCTGATGTTATACAAAGCTCGGCTCTTGCTGTTAGAAGAAAAATAGTATACAGCATGAATTCAATTCCTGAGAAACTCAAAGCCTAATATAGAGAATTGAGAAATTGAAAAATTGGAGGAGAGAAAAAGCAGCCCATAAGTATTTCAGATAGTTTCAAAATTGGTGTGACTGGCTCTTAGTCTTCAAAAATAGAATTATCTCACTTGAATATTTTAAAAGTACCTAGAATTTTCTTCTCTGTTCTGTAGTGAAGACAGGAAGTCACTGACATGAAATTACCCCAAAATAGAAGCCATGTTATCAATTTTTTTTCACTGATGCTTGACTTGTACTCCCGGTTAGGACATCCAGTTTCTGTTTGAACACTGCCATTGATGACATATGAGATGCAGGCTGCTCTAGTTTGGAACAGTTTCTTAGAAAGTCCTTTATAATGTAACTTCCAGCCATTGATCCTGGTCCCTGCCTCCGGGGCTGTATACAATGAATCTTATGTTCTTCCATATATCAGCTTCTAGAGGATGGCATCTGTACCTTATTGATCTTTGCACTTTCTGGACTCTACACAGTACCTGGTCCACAATAAGCAATCAATAATGGATAGGATATAAGTGAACAGAATAATAAACATAATGATCACATCTCAACTTTCTCTTCTTTGTAAGATTTACAGAAAGGTTTCACTACTGCTGAATCTTCAGGAAAGAATAAAGCTTGCCATTCCTAGCCTACTTTATAGCCTTTTCTTCTCTGTGTTTGGCTGATTTTTTGAGTTCTTAGTAAATTACTTTGTCTTTGAATGAAGGATTCTGTTCTATAGCAGCTAGAAAGGATATTTTCCTGGCCATGGTTCTTATCTGGTTTGTTTTTGAACATATGTCCCAAAAGGAATCCAAGATGCTTTTTCTTAGCCCTGCTAATATCAGATGTTCACTGATTCATGACCTGAGAAAAATTAAGGTGTCCTAAATGAAATGAGACTGCCAGAATTTTAATGACTTGAAAATATTACTCTTATCCCTGATACTGTTCTTCAGGAAAATAATGCTTGGCAGAATTCGTTGCATTAGAGAAGCAGCACTGGTAAGTATGAAAATGTTTGTTAAAGAGGGAGGAGACTGTATGGCAGCCCTGCTTTCCAGAGATCATATTCAGCAAGTAATGTACAAAATCAGCTGATCTCACGGCATTTTAAAAACATGCCGAGCAGTGCTTCCTTTAGTGGGAAACTGAATTGCTTCCATTATTGGAACATAGAATCTACCTTAAGAAACATATACTCATAGGCGGGCAGATCACCTGAGGTCAGGAGTTCGAGACCAGCCTGGCCAACATGTTGAAATCCCATCTCTACTAAAAATACAAAAATTAGCTGGTACCTATAATCCCAGATACTCGGGAGGCTGAGGGAGGAGAATCACTTGAAACTGGGAATTAGAGGTTGCAGTGAGCCGAGATCGCACCGTTGCAATCTAGCCTGGACAGCAAGAGCAAAACTCCATCTCAAAAAAAGAAAAAAAAAAAGGAAAGAAAAAGAAATATATACTCATTTTTATTTCAATCACTTGGTGGGTATTTTAAAATATAATGCAAAGTTTAGTGAGCATCCGCTGCTGAACAAATCTTTAAAGTTGTGAAAGTGAGGGACTTTTTCTCCCTAAAACCTCAGGATGTCTTTTTAACTACACAGTAAAGCCTAGGCCTCTAAGTGTGGCTTGCATTCTTCCATGGGAAAAACCTTCTGTGCAAAGAAGCCTGGGGATTGTAGTAAGGCCAGGACACCTCTCTCAGACCAGTGAGGCTCTGTGGGAAATCCTGATTCTGGATATACTGACCTCAAGTGTTGACCAGACCAAGAGCAGATTTTAAGAAGAGATCAAATTAATTAATATTAAATGGACTTGGGAGTATAGAGTGTTAAAAAGTTATACTCTGGACTTGTTTCAAAAAGGATTTAAGATTATTAGCAGATAAAATAAGCATGTTTTGAAGTTCCAGGAAGGCCCTCTGTATCTCTGAAATTGCTCTCACCTAAATGTAAGGTGAGGAAATAGAAGAAAATTAATGTTTCTTTAGTTCCTGTTATTTACAGCTACTATTCTAAGCACTTTACATAGATTCTCTATTCAAGCCTACTGCTAACACCTCAAATCTTATCTTGTAACTTTATTCTTTAAGGCTGTTTCCCAGTAAAACTGCAGATACCACTGAAAGAAGTAACTTTACATGTGGATAATACCTTGAAGTACAAAACATACCTGATTTGCTTCCTGAGCACATATTTTTCTAGGTGGGGAGGTGCATACTTGACCCTAGGAAATTGTGACCTGAACAGATTCTGAAGTAACTTTCTTTTCTGTAATTCAGCCATCCAACACATATTGAGTATTTATTACACGCTAGGTACTACTCTAGATACTGGAACTACATTGGTAAATAAAAGATACAAGGATTCATGTTTTTTAGAGTTTACCTTGAAATGTGGGGAATAAGAAAATAAATGGTATGTCAACACATAAGAAAATATAAGACCTATACCTGTCAGGGCTAGGGGCTGAATTTAGTGATTCATTTCCAAAGATTCAAGTATAGAACAGGAATACTTAGTAACTTTACAGTAGGCTAACCTGATAGATGCCTCCTTAACCAAGTGATGAGGGCTAACACCACTAGTGATTAGTCAGGTTGATAATGTGTATCCCACATATGATATGGTGAGAAAAGCATTTTACCCCAGAGGTTTTCTTCCCCTAAACTCATAACCCCAGTCTAGTCATGAGGAAAATATCAGGCAAACCAAAGCTGATAGACAGTCTACAAAATACCTGGCCCCAGTGCTCCTCAAGTCTTTGAGGTTTTGGGAAACAAGGAAAGGCTGAGAAACTGTCACAGACCATGAGAGATAAGGAGATGTGATGATTGTACACAATGTGGTATCCTGAATTGGATTCTAGAACAGAAAAAAAAGATGTTGGTGGAAAAAATAGTGAAATGTCAATAAAGCCTGGAGTTGAGTTCATAGTCATGTATCAGTGTTGGCTTCTTAGCTTTGACAAATATACCCTGGTGATGCAGCATGTTAACATGAGGGGAAACAAGGCGAGAGGAACTGTCTGTGCCATCTTTGCAACCTTTCTGTGAACCTAGAATTATTCCAGAATTAAAAGTTTATTTTAATTAATATAAGGGGAAAATAGGGCAGAGTAAGGGAGATCCGGAGTGCCAGAGGGGCTAGGGTTCAAATTTCAATGAGTTGATCAGGGTAGGCCTCACTGAGAAGGTGACATTGAGTAAAAACTTGAAGGAATTAAGGGAGGGAACCATGCATGTGGGATAAAACATTCCAGAGACAGGACCATGGCAGGTGGGAGCATGCGTGATGTGTTGGAGAAATAGTAAGGCGGCCATGGTAGCTGCAGTGGAGTGCGTGAGGGAGGAGAAACAGGAGGTTAGGCCAGAGAGGCAATGAGGCCAAATGGTCTTGGACCATGTAGGCAATTATAAGAGCTTCCGACCTAAATTGGAAGGAAATGGTGAGCAGTTGAATGCTTTTGAGTAATGATATGAAATGATTTGATTTACATTTTCACATGGCCACTCTGGAAACTCTGTTGAAAAGAGATTACATAGGACAGAGACAGGGGACCGGTTATAGCTCTATTGCAGTAATCTCAGTGAGAGATGCTTGTGTCTCGGGCCAGGAAGGTTGCAGTGGAGGCAGTGAGAAGTGGTTGAATTTGGGGTTGAGTTAACCAGATTTGCTCACTGATTGGACATGGGCTGTGAAAATAATCAAGGACGTCTCAGAGGTTTTGCACTGAGGAGATGGAAGGGTGTGCGTGGGGTAAGGGAAATCAAGAGAGGAACAGGTTTGTGAGCAGGTCAAGTTCTTTTTTGATACAAACAGCGAACAATTAGAATCTGCCATCTAAATACCATTTACAATGCAATAAAAATATGAAATACTTGGAAGCAACCTAAATGTCCATCAACAGATGAACAGATAAACAATATTTATTATTCAACCTTAAGAAGGAATACAGTTCTGATCTATGCTACAACATTGATGAATCTTGAAAATGTATGCTAAGTAAAAATAGGCCTAACACAAAAGGACCAATATTGTACAATACCACTTATATGAGGTACCTAGAATAGGCAATATTCAGAGACAAAAAGTAGAATAGAGATTACCAGGGGCTGGGAGAGGGAGAGTGGGGAATTATTGTTTGATAGGTATAGAATTTTTATTTGAGATGATGGAAACATTCTGGTAATAAATAATGATGAGAGCTGCACAACATTGTGAATGTGATTAACGCCCCTGAATTATGCGCTTAAAATGGTTTAATTGGTAAGTTTTATGTTATGTACTATAATTTTTAAAACAGAGTTCTATTTATAGAAAAATGAAATGCTGAAGGATAAATTTAACAAAAGTCTGTGTAAGATCTTTACACTGAAAACTATAAGACATTGACATTGCTGTGAGAAATTAGTGAATACATTTAAAAAGGAGATATATCCTACATTTATGGGGTGGAATATTTTTATTCAGATATCAGTTCCCCCAAAATTGATTTGAAGATTCAATATAATCCCAAATCATAACACAACCAGTTTTTAAATTTTTTTGTAGAAATTGATAAGCAGATTGTAAACATATGGCAGTGAAGAGGACCTGGAGTAATGAAAAATGAAAACGGAGAGTAATGATGGAGAACTTGTACTACAAACTTATTTAATTCCTTACCATAAAGCTACAGTAGTCAAGATAGTGTGGTATTTGTGTATAGACAGACTAGTGGAACAGAACAGAGTGTCCAGAATTAGAAATAGGGGAGTGAACTAGGAATTGGTACATGATGGCAACAATGAAGGTTCATAAATGATGCAATCTCATGGCAGAAGATTCAACTCTTGGGAGGTGGTAGGAAAGAGTACTGTCTGGAGGTGCTAATGAGGGGCTCCTCACCAGGCTCTGCAGAGAAAGGGCCAAGAGACAGAACAGCAGCTATTGCAAGGGCTGCCGGGGAGGGCCAGGCTCCAGACAGAGGAGGCAAGGGAAGTTTTAGAGAAGAGGTTCAGGATAGAGGGGCTTTGTGCAAGCGTTTCAGGAGTTGAGGAGAGATGGGAGGAGGGTCCAGCTAGAATACATGCGGTCCTGTAGGAACTGGCATGAGAGGTGAGGGGGCAGCAGGAGCCGGTTGTCCTGTGCTGACCTGTACAGGGATAAGGGCACTCAGAGCCTAGTCCTGGAGTATTCAGGGCAGGTGGTCATGACCTGGCTGCCAGGGGAGGAAGGGTAGCCTTAGGCCTCCTCTGACCTCAGGAGTTGGACCTGGAGAGGAGCATATTTCCTGTGAAAAATCTGTTTAATGACAGAAGGGATTTTCCACAGACTCACCTTAACTTCTGGTAGGGCGATTTGTGTAATCTGGAATTAGTCAGTGACTCTGTGCAGATAAATGTCTGAGGACAAGATAATTATTGAGAAACTGGGAAACCTAAAACCAGTGAAAACTTCTTGTCAGCATGTCCTTAATGGGAAATCAATCTATTGACAAAGATGGCAGTGAAAATATTCATGAAAACTGTAGAATGGGTTTTCATGTATATGTTTTTTGTTTGGTTGGTTGGTTTTTTTGTTTGTTTGTGTTTGCTTTTGTTTTTCTTTTTGTTTGAGACAGGGTCTGGTTCTGTCACCCAGGCTGGAGTACAGATCTTGGTACACTGCAGCCTCTGCCTCCCAGGCTCAAACCATCCTTGTACCTCAGCCTCCTGAGTAGCTGCAACTACAGGCAAGGACCACCAAGCCTGGCTAATTTTTGTATTTTTGTAGAGACAGGGTTTCCCTATGTTGACCAGGTTGGTCTTGAACTGACCTCAGGTGAAATGCCCGCCTTGGGCTCCCAATGTGCTGGTATTACAGGTGTGAGCCACCATGCCTGGCCTATTTACATGTTTTAAAATAAAATGTGTGTTTTAAATAACGTCTTCTGCCTTGGGCTGCAAATGGAGGCATAAATTCCTAGGAAGCAATATGACTTCGTGTTTAAGGGCCTGGGCTTTAGCGTGAGACAGGTGTAGATTCGGATGCTGTCTCCACTGCTTATTAGATTTATGGGAAAGTGACTGCACCAACCCTTCGTTTCCTCTTTTATAAAACGCAGATAATAATAGAGTTCACTTCATAAGGCTATTGTGAGGACCACATGAGGTAATCTGGGTAAGTACATCCAGCACCATGCCTGGCTGCTACTCAGCTCTCAGTGCGTGTACCTGTGGCAGTTAGTGCTGTGATTTCAGCAGCAGACAGTCAGAACATATTTGAGATTTCTCTTCTCCCCTGTGGCTTGTTAGCACTATTTCAGTATAACTTGCTTTTTAAGACTTATAGATAACTAGCTATTTACATAATCCTAGAGTGTAATGTTTCCCAAACTTTTAAAATGTTTGTTCTCTATGGTGGTTTCTCATCCTTTTTAAAAAATTTTTCTCACCAGACAACAATGTTTTGTCATTTACTTACTTTATTTTGTGTTATAAACTGGGATTTTTAAAAATATCTTTTTAACTACACACATTCTGTCCCCTTTCTTATCCTCTGGAAATTGAAATCTCTCACTTAGGAATCATTGTTATATTGGATCATTGTGATTGCGTCATAGAACAATTTGGAGGTATTTTTCCATGTATAAGATTGGTAGAAATGAGAAGGACTGAAACACTTATAGCTGGTGAGGGAATGGGATGATGGGCATAACACTTTCTTGGTGGAAGTCTAAAATGGTAAGCCTTCCAGAAGACAGTTTGAAAGATTGACAAGTTTTGAAATGAAATGCCTTTGACCTATCATCCTCACTTTTAGGAATTTGTTGTAAGCAAATAATTGGAAAAGTGTATGTGCATATGTATTAAGAGTTGTGTATGGCAATGCAAATCAGCAACAGTGAGCACATTCTATTCTTATAATCAGAACAAAACAACAAAACTAATCAAAGGCATGGAATCTTACTTGTGGTACAGAGACAGTAAAAACATCTTTATAATTGGTCTGTTTTGTACAGATTGGCAATTCACCCCTCCGTTGAGTTTTCAATCATGCAAAGTACCTTGAAAGTACACTCATATGCTTTTGATATTTTCTGCTTCAACTCTCCTAGAATGTCATTGATGGCCCAGAATTTTAATCTCCTTACTTACGTTTTTCTTTCTCCCAATTTATTTGCTATCATGAAGCTCAGCAGATATGTGGTATAAGTAAACAGGAATTCTACTTCAGAGTTTCTCCAGGTTGTAATTGGTAGCTGAAGAATTACTGCAGACATTTTAAGTTAAATGTAACTTGAATTTATCTGGGCACTAGGCACCTTCCTTTAGTATTCTTTAAGAATACAAATAAAATTTTTGGTTACTAAGCAATAATGCTCTAGGGTTTTGCCTTTGTTTATAGCTCTCTCCACATCTGGTAATTATAAAGGGGAGAAAACTGTATTTGCTCTGTAGGTGAAAACCAGTACTTGTCACCAGTACATGAAACCAATACTTGGGTGGTATTTGAAATATGTCTTTCCTTTTATTATGGTAGGTTTTTTTTCTGTTTGTTTTAGTAAACCCATAAAGGCTCTGGAATGTCTACCCACAGACATTTGTCAAGTTGAGTAAGAAGAAATTTTCCTTTTTAAGAACTGTGTATAAAGAGAGAAGTATTTCACACCTGTTTATCTTAGCAGGGTCTGCAGAGAGAGGGAGATAGATTCCCCATTAACTCTTTCATTCAGAGAGTTTAGAAAAGAGAGTGTATGGTGACCTTCTCTGCTCTGTGGAAGGGCACTGGAGCCAAGTAGAAGGGTGCACTATTTGTGTCTACACACAAAAACTTTTCCTAAATTTCTCCTTTTCTTGTTGAGCCCATTCGTACAATTCTTTCAGTTCACATAGCTGTGTCTACAGTCATAAAATGCTAATATGATATGTTTCCAGAAACGTACTTTAGGGCTTGTAATTTTTTTAAAAATGAAAACTTTCTTTCAGTGTGGGTTCCCCTTTACTGCAGTAAATGTCTTTCTCATCCTTCCTAGTAGATTAGGCAACCTAGTTGGGGGATGGGACGTGATGTATTTGTCTCCCCCAAAGGAATGTTTAATGATCTTCTTCCTTTTAAGATATTATTAAGTTAAGTTAGTAATAAGTAGGAAATAAGTAAAATTATATTTTTAACTTTAAAAGGAAACAGTTATTTTAATACAACTTTTAATATATACATAATAGATAAAATATATATAATACATGTTATACATATAAATATATATATATATATATATATATATATATATATATATATATTTTTTTTTTTTTTTTTTGAGACAGGGTCTCGCTTTGTCACCCAGGCTGGAGTGCAGTGGTGCGATCATGGCTCACTGCAGCCCCAACCTCCTGGGCTCAGATGTTCCTTCCACCTTAGCTTCCTGAGCAGCTGGGACTACAGGCACATGCCACCACACCCAGCTAAATTTTAAAAAAAAATTATTTTTTATATTTATATTTTTATTTTTTCCATAAGTTATTGGGGTACAGGTGGTATTTGGTTATAAGAGCAAGTTCTTTAGTGGTGATTTGTGAGATTTTGGTGCAGCTGTCACCAGAGCAGTATAGACTGCATCATATTTGTAGTCTTCTATCCCTTGCCCCCTCCCACTCTTTCCCCCAAGTCCCCAAAGTCCATTGTATCATTCTTATGCCTTTGCATCCTCATAACTTAGCTCCCACATATCAGTGAGAATATATGATGTTTGGTTTTCCATTCCTGAGTTACTTCACTTAGAATAATAGTCTCTATTCTCATCCAGGTCACTGCAAATGCTGTTAATTCATTCCTTTTTAGGGCTGTGTAGTATTCCATCATATATATACACCACAGTTTCTTTATCCACTCATTGATTGTTGGGCATTTGGGTTGGTTCCATGATTTTGCAATTGTTTTTGACCCAATGCTGCTATAAACATGCATGCATAGGTATCTTTTTCAAATAATGACTTATTTTCCTTTGGGTAGATCCCCAGTAATGGCATTGATGGATCAAATGGTAGTTCTACTTTTAGTTCTTTAAGGAGTTTCCACACTGTTTTCCATAGTGGCTGTACTAGTTTACATTCCTATCAGCAGTGTAGAAGTGTTCCCTGATCACTGCATCCACACCAACATCTACTGTTTTTTTATTTTTTGATTATGGCCATTCTTGCAGGAGTGAGGCGATATCACACGGTGGTTTTGATTTGCATTTCCCTGTCATTAGTGATGTTGAGCATTTTTTCATATGTTTGTTGGCCATTTGTATATCTTCTTTTGAGAATTGTCTATTCATGTCCTTAGCCCACTTTTTGATGGGGTTGTTTTTTTTCTTATTGATTTGAGTTTGTTGTAGACTCTGGATATTAGTCCTTTGTCAGATGTATAGATTGTGAAGATTTTCTCCCATTCTGTGGGTTGTCTGTTTACTCTGCTGACTGTTCCTTTTGCCGTACAAAAGTTCTTTAGTTTAATTAAGTCCCAACTATTTATCTTTGTTTTTATTGCATTTGCTTTTGGATTCTTGGTCATGAAATCCTTGCCTAAGCCAATGTCTAGAAGCGTTTTTCCAGTGTTATTGTCTAGAATTTTTATAGTTTCAGGTCTTAGGTTTAAGTCCTTAATCCATCTTGAGTTGATTTTTGTATAAGGTGAGAGATGAGGATCCAGTTTCATTCTCCTACATGTGGCTAGCCAATTATCCCATCTCCATTTGTTGAAAAAGGTGTCCTTTCCCCATGTTTTTGTTTGCTTTGTCGAAGATCAGTTGGCTGTAAGTATTTAGATTTATTTCTGGGTCCTCTATTCTGTTCCATTGGTCTATGTGCCTATTTTTGGACCAGTATCATGCTGTTTTGGTGACTATAGCTTTATAGTATAGTTTGAAATCAGGTAGTGTGATGCCTCCAGATTTATTCTTTCTGCTTAGTCTTGCTTTGGCTATGCATGCTCTTTTTTGGTTTCATGTGAATTTTAGAATTGTTTTTTCTAATTCTGTGAAGAATAATGGTTGTATTTTGATGGGGATTGCATTGAATTTGTAGATTGCTTTTGGCATTATGGTCATTTTCACAATATTGATTCTACCCATCCGTGAGCATGAGATGTGTTTCCATTTGTTTGTGTCATCGATGATTTCTTTTGGCAGTGTTTTGTAGTTTTCCTTGTAGAGGTCTTTTGACTTCTTCGTTAGGTATATTCCTAAGTATTTTATTCTATTTGCAGCTATTGTAAAAGAGGTTGAGTTCTTTATTTGATTCTCTGCTTGGTCGCTGTTGGTGTATAGAAGAGCTACTGATTTGTGTATATTAATCTTGTATCCGGAAACTTTGCTGAATCTTTTGTCAGTTCTAGGAGCTTTCTGGAGGAGTCCTTAGGGTTTTCAAGGTAGTAAACAGTCATATAGTCAGCAGTGACAGTTTGACTTCCTCTTCACCGATTTGGATGCCCTTTATTTCTTTCTCTTGTCTGATTGATCTGGCTAGGACTTCCAGTACTATTTTGAAGGGGAGTGGCAAGAGTGGGTATTCTTGTCTTGTTCCAGTTCTCAGAGGGAATGCTTTCAACTTTTCCCCATTCAATATTATGTTGGCTGTGGTTTTGTCATAGATGGCTTTTATTACATTAAGGTATGTCCCTTGTATGCTGATTTTGCTGAGAGTTTTAATCATAAAGGGATGCTGAATTTTGTTGAATGCTTTTTCTGCATCTATTGAAATGATCATATGACTTTTTTCTTTAATTTTGTTTATATGGTATATCACATTTATTGACTTGTGTATGTTAAACCATTCCTACATCTCTGTTGTGAAACTCACTTGATCATGGTGGATTATCTTTTTGATATGTTGTTGGATTTGGTTAGCAATTATTTCGTTAAGGAGTTTAGCATCTGTGTTCATCAAGGATATCGGTCTGTAGTTTTCTTATTTGGTTATATTTTTTCCTGGTTTTGGTATTAGGGTGATGCTGGCTTCATAGAATGAATTAAGGAGGGTTCCCTCTTTCTCTGTCTTGTGGAATAGTGGTCAAAAGGATTGGTACCAGTTCTTCTTTGAATGTCTGGTAAAATTCTGCTGTGAATCCATCTGGTCCTGGATGTTTTTTTGTTGGTAATTCTTAAATTACCATTTCAGTCTCTCTGCTAGTTATTGGTCTGTTCAGGGTATCTAATTCTTCCTGATTTAAGCTAGGAGGGTTGTATTTTTCCAGGAATTTATCCATCTCTTTCTAGTTTATGTGCATAAAGGTGTTCATAGTAGCCTTGAATGATCTTTTGTATTTCAGTGGTGTCAGTTGTAGTATCTCCTGTTTTGTTTCTTAGTGGGGTTATTTGGATTTTTTTCTTTTCTTTGCTTGGTTAATCTTGCCAATGGTCTATCAATTTTATTTACATTTTCAAAGGACCAGCTTTTTGTTTCATTTATCTTTTGTATTTTTTTGTTTGCTTGTTTCAATTTCATGTAGTTCTGCTCTGATCTTGGTTATTTCCTTTCTTCTGCTAGGTTTGGGTTTGGTTTGTTCTTGCTTCTCTAGTTCCTTGAGGTGTGACCTTAGAATGTCAGTTTGTGCTCTTTCAGTCTTTTTGATGTAGGCATTTAGGGCTATGAACTTTCCTCTTGGCACTGCCTTTGCTGTATCCCAAAAGTTTTGGTAGGTTGTGTCATTATTGTCATTCAGTTTGAAAAACTTTTAAATTTCCATCTTGATTTCATTTTTGACCCAGTGCTCATTCGGGAGCAGCTTATTTAATTTCCATGTATTTGCATGGTTTTGAAGGTCCTTTTTGGAGTTGATTTCTAGTTTTATTCCTCTGTGGTCTGAGAGAGTGCTTGATATAATTTCAGTTTTCTTAAATTTATTGAGGTTGGTTTTATGACCTATCATATGGTCTATTTTGGAGAAAGTTCCATGCACTGTTGAATAGAATGTGTATTTTGGAGGGCTGTTGGATGAAATATTCTGTATATATCTGTTAATTCCATTTATTCTGAGGTATAGTGTAAATCCATTGTTTCTTTGTTGACTTTCTGTCTTGATGACCTCTCTAGTGCTGTCAGTGGAGTATTGAAGTCCCCCATTATTATTGTGTTTCTGTCTGTCTCATTTCTTAGGTCTATTAGTATTTGCTTTATAAATGTGGGTGCTCCAGTGTTAGGTGCATATATGTTTAGAATTGTGATATTTTCCTGTTGGACAAGGGCTTTTACCATTATCTAATGTCCCTCTTTGTCTCTTTTAACTGCTGTTGCTTTAAAGTTTGTTCTGTCTGATACAAGAATAGCTACCCCTGCTTGCTTTTGATGTCCATTTACATGAAATGCCTTTTTCCACACCTTTACTTTCTGTGAGTCCTTATGGGCTAGGTGAGTCTTCTGAAGACAGCAGATGGTTGGTTGGTGAGTTCTTAGCCATTCTGCGTTCTTTATCTTTTAAGTGGAGCATTTAGGCCATTTACATTCATTCAATGTTAGTATTGAAGTGTGAGGTACTATTGCATTCATCATGCCCTTTGTTGCCTGTGTACTTTGGTTTTTTTGTTTTTGCTTTTTAATTTGTATTTTTGTTTTATAGGTCCTGTGTGATTTATTCTTTAAAGAGGTTCTGTCTTGATGTGTTTCTAGGATTTGTTTCAAGATTTAGAGCTACTTTTAGTAGTTCTTGTAGTGGTGGCTTGGTAATGGCGAAATCTCTCAGAATTTGTTTGTCTGAAAAAGATTGTATCTTTCCTTCATATATGATGCTTAGCTTCACTGGAGACAAAATTCTTGGCTGGTAATTGTTTTGTTTGAGGAGGCTGAAGATAGGGGGCTCCAGTCTCTTCTTCTAGGTTGTAGGGTTTCTCCTGAGAAATCTTCTGTTAATCTGATAGGTATTCCTTTATAGGTTACGTAGTGCTTCTGTCTCACAGTTCTTAAGATTCTTTCCTTCGTCTTAACTTTGGATAACCTGATGACAGTGTACCTAGGCAAAGATCTTCTTGCAGTGAGTTTCCCATATGTTCTTTGTGCTTCCTGTATTTGGATGTCTAGGTCTCTAGCAAGGTGAAGGAAGTTTTCCTCGATTATTCTCCCAAATATGTTTTCCAAGCTTTTAGAATTCTCTTCTTCCTCAGGAACACCGATTATTCTAAGGTTTGGTCATTCAACATAATCCCAGACTTCTTGGAGGGTTTGTTCATATTTTCTTATTCTTTTGTCTTTGCCTTTGTTGGATTGGGTTAATTGGAAGACCTTGTCTTCGAGCTCTGAATTTCTATCTTCTACTTGTTTGATTCTATTGCTGAGACTTTCCAGAGCATTTGACATTTCTAAAAGTGTGTCCAAAATTTCCTGAATTTTTAATTATTTTTTTTCTTTAAGTTATCTATTTCCTTAAATATTTATCCCTTCACTTCTTGTATCATATTTTGGATTTCCTTGCACTGGGCATCGCCTTTCTCTGGTTCCTCCCTGATTAGCTTAATAACTAACGTCCTTAATTCTTTTTCAGGTAAATAACGGATTTCTTTTTGGTTTGGGTGTATTGCTGGTGAACTAGTGTGATTTTTTGAGGGTGTATTGAAGAGCCTTGTTTTGTCATATTACCAGAGTTGGGTTTCTGGTTCCTTGTCACTTGGGTAGGCTCTGTCAGAGGGAAGGTCTTGGGCTGAAGGCTGTTGTTCAGATTATTTTGTCCCATGGGGTGTTCTCTTGATCTAGTACTCTCCCGCTTTTCCTATGGATGTGGCTTCCTGGGAGCCGAACTGCAGTGATTGTTGTGTCTCTTCTGGGTCTAGCCACTCAGCATGTCTACCAGGCTCCAGGACACATAGAGTCCTGTGATGTGAACTGCCTGTAGGTCTCTCAGCTATGGCTACCAGCGCCTGCTCTGGTGGAGGTGGTGGGGGGTGCAGTGGACTCTGTGAGTATTCTTAGCTTTGGTCTGTGCTTTGCCTTTTATTAGTATTAATTTTGGCCCAGTTCCGCAGGCTTAACCGGAAGCATGGCTAGGAGGCTTCAGGAAACTTGCAGTCATGGCAGAAGGTGAAGGCGAAGCAAGCATGTCTTACCAGGGCAGAGCAGGAGAGAGAGTCTAATTAAAAAAAAAAAAAAATTGTAGGGAAAGGGTTTTGCCATGTTTCCCAGGCCAGTCTCAAACTCCTGAGCTCAAGCAATCCTCCCATCGAGCTGGAATTACAGGTGTGAGCCACTGTGCCTGGCCTATTATATATTTTGAATTGACAAGTAAAATGGTATACATTCATGCTGTACAACATGATGTTTGGAATGACTAAATCAAGCTATTTAACATATGCATTATCTGACATACTTATGATAGATCTGTTGGTGAGAACACTTACAATGTACTCTCTTAGCAATTTTCAAGTATACAATATATTGTTACAAACTGTATCACCATGACATACAATAGATCTCTTGAACTTACTCCTCCTAACCAAAATCTTGTGTCCTTTGGCCAGCATCTCCCTGTGCTCCCTAAAGCTGAGTTTATATAACTTCAAAATTGAAATGAGTATGTCATCTTTGACTGAATCAGTTCATTAGCCACAGACACATTAGTTTCATTTTTTCATTTGCTGCCACCCCTCATCACTGTCTTTGTTTTTCCACAGGACTACTTAAATTGCTTTGGCTGCAGGCTCATTACTTCATCTGGCAAACAATCCCACCTTGCCTGTCTTTATCACCTGCCTTGGTTACCGTGTGCATCCTGTCTCTGACCATCATCAAGTGAATTTGCTATCCACCCTAATAACCTCTAAGCCAACTGCAGACTTCTTTCAACCATTACCTCCTTGATGACCTTCAGCTGCACTTCCCTTTAGCTACTTATTGCTAGAAGCTTAGAACCTTCAAAATGGCATGCCTGCACTTCCCTTCTTTGCCTATAATCTGTCTTTACATAAAAAATCCAGATTCCTAGCTCCCTTGAAAAAGAAGCAAACTGGATCATTGTTCTTGAATAGTGGCAGCAGTAGGGATTTCATTGATGGGACTTCATTGGTGAAGGCAAGGCTTATCTGGAGGTATCAGTTCTAAAATAGTAAAGATCAGTTCTATTATTTTATGATTTTATGTCATGTAGTATATAATTTTAATTAGCATTTAACAATGCAATCAATAAAATAAATACAAGAATTGGTATTCTTAAATGTTATCCGTGAGGCAAATCCGAAAGAATGAGGAGTGTTTAAGGTGAGTCTCTTAAGAATTCCAGAAGTTTCTTTTTTGAAGCGGGGATATGTGGTTTTAAACTTCCTCATTTATTTATTATTATTTTTGAGACACCATCTCACTCCGTTGCCTAGGCTGGAGTGCAGTGGCACAGTCACGGCTCAGTGCAGCCTCAACCTTCTGGGTTCATGAGATCTTGCTACCTTAGCCTCCTGAATAGCTGGGACCACAAATGTGCACGATGACACCTGGCTAATTTTACTTATTTTTTATTCATAGAGATGGAGTCTCCTTATGTTGCCCAGGCTGGTCTCGAACTCCTGGGCTCAAGTGATCTTCCTGCCTTGACCTCCCAAATTGTTGGAGTTACAGGCATGAGCCACCACGCCTGGCCTATTTTTTTTCTAATAAAATTATACTGCATTTTATTTTTAATTGCACAAAAAGAATTGATTAGAAATTTTCAAGATTACACAGTATAGAATAGAACAAATGTGAGGATACTCTAAAGGAGCACTAATCTAGAAAATACATCTGAATAAGGCAAGCATAAAAATCATTTTTGGCTACAGAAATTTTTGTTAATCACTTCTGGCACTTAGCACAGACACTCTCCTTTTTCCTCCTAAGTTATATATAGGCCTTCCCTGTGTCAGATGATGTCATTCACTCGTGATGAATTCATGATGTCATTCTTTCCTGCCTATCATTCATCGAAGTCAGGAAGATGGGAAGGGGTGATAGATGCTTGAGGGGGATGGCAAATTGAAAGATGTGAGTACAGTGTCTAAATCTCTGATATGGCAGGAGATTTACCCCCAAGGGGTTTTCTGTTCTTTATACAGTTGTATTAGAAAATTCTGGACCTGAAAGCATACTACCTGAGCCAGCTGTTATTGAGCCAGCTGTTATTGCTCCCATCATTTTACAAAAAGAGAAATTCAGTCATTTGGTAGACCTTAAGGTTAATGATGTTTCATCTCTTTTCTCTTTGTAATTCCATTTTCCTCCAGTCAAGTCAGGTTATTTTCTTAGTTTGTTGTATTGTTTATATTTAAGAAGATAAAAGTCCTACTGTAAATAGATGTGTCAGAAAGAATGAGATGTAAATTTAGTCACTAACATTAATGGATCTAGTTCAGGGAGCAAGACCTAACCTACGGAGTTTATGGACCTGTTAATTTTTTGAAATTGTTTCTAGATTTTTGTCTTTGTGTTGTAAGTTTGTGGTAGAGGAACAATTTAGAAAGGCAGCACGTAAAAACTGTAACATATAAATATTTTACGTTTTGGTTTCTTGGGGTGACTGTGCATCTAATTTTGATGCCTGAGAACATGAGCACTTGGAGTCACAAGCCTGTGTGTAGATACACAAGCACACCCATACATTCTCCTTTGGTGTTCACAAGGCCATGTTCTGAGTACCATGATCTTACAGCATAAAGTAAAGCATGGATTAGAGAATGTATTTGGGAAGGAGATTTCCTGAATTCTTTGAAGGTGAGAGATTCCTTAATGGCCAGGTTTAACTTGGAAGTTAGTAATAGTCATGATAGTTAACCATCATTTTTTGTATTTACATCATCTTGTATGTTGAACTTGATTTATGACTGTCTTCTTTCATTCAAGGAATTACAACTTTATCTTGTCATTTTCTTAAAATGTTATCAAATTAATGGGTCTAGAAGTAGCTATAATTAAGTTTAGAAGTATACAGTTTGTCAATTGTATATTCTGTCAAATGGATAATACCATGATATAGTAGATGCTTCAGTATGAAAACAGTAGATTGTATCAATCAGAGTCAGAAACCACACCAGTAATTTGAATAGGGAAACTTCAATATTAAAATTATTAACTAGTAAAAGATAGTTAACGTTTAAAAGACTGTAAAGAATATAGGACTAGCAAACGTAGGGAACAGCTGCTACCTCTAGCACTGAGGGAGATCACTTAAGGGAGGAACAGACTTGGAGGAGGGCCCCACTCAGGCTGGAAGTTAGCCCTTATTGGAGAAGGTGTATTTGCAGCCGACTGGGTGGTGTCACAGGCTGGAACTGGTTTACAAGAAGCCATCTGCTGGGGGTCCAGTTACAATCTCGGGTGTGCCGTGGGACAGAGCTGGCGTGCAGGAAGCCACCTGCTGGGGTGCTGGGAGGCTGAAGTTGGCCCATAAGAGTCTTCTGGCTGGTGGCCAGTGAAACCCACTTGAGGGTCAGTACCACTGTGCTTTCACATGCTGCTGGCCACCATGGCCACTGGAGGAAGGAAAAGCACATAGGAAACAGGTCTCTTCCTCCATTGTGCCTTGCAGCGGTCGCTCCAGTGCCCTGTATTGACACAGGTTAACACTGTGCCAGCTGGCAGAGGAAAAGTATTTACAGGGCATAGCTCCAGAATCACGAGGCAGCACAAAACACGATGGATTTGGTGCTGAGAGGCAATAAATTGTTAACTGGCACAGTTCATCTGTTTGGCTACTCAGCTTCTATATACACCATCTACACACACTTGAACTTCCATGTAATAATGAAACAGTTCTCTTTTTTCACCTATGATGAAGGTCAGCTGCCCTTTGTACAAGTGAAGAAGTTCTCACCCTTTCCCCAAAATGAGATGCAGTCCCAACAGTCACTGTGTCCATTGCCTGCTTTATTAATTTCTCCTCAGATTTCATTACAGTACACTGAATATTCTGTTACCTAAAGACTAAATCATAAAGTTAGCCTCTAACAATTTGTATATAAAATAACAAGGGGAATAAGGAGGGATCAGAGAGAAATGATTAATATACACAAGTGTCGCTTCTGGATATTAGCCCTTTGTCAGATGAGTAGATTGCAAAAATTTTCTCACATTCTATAGGTTGCCTGTTCACTCTGACAGTAGTTTCTTTTGCTGTGCAGAAGCTCTTTAGTTTAATTAGATCCCATTTGTCAATTTTGGCTTTTGTTGCCATTGCTTTTGGTGTTTTAGACATGAAGTCCTTGCCCATGCCTATGTCGTGAATGGTATTGCCTAGGTTTTCTTCTAGGGTTTTTATGGTTTTAGGTCTAACATTTAAGTCTCTAATCCGTCTTGAATTAATTTTTGTATAAGGAGTAAGGAAGGGATCCAGTTTCAGCTTTCTACTTATGGCTAGCCAGTTTTCCCAGCACCATTTATTAAATAGGGAATCCTTTCCCCATTTCTTGTTTTTGTCAGGTTTGTCAAAGATCAGATGGTTGTAGATGTGTGGTATTATTTCTGAGGGCTCTGTTCTGTTCCATTGGTCTATATCTCTGTTTTGGTACCAGTACCATGCTGTTTTGGTTACTGTAGCCTTGTAGTATAGTTTGAAGTAAGGTAGTGTGATACCTCCAGCTTTGTTCTTTTGACTTACAAGAAAAAAACAACCCCATCAAAAAGTGGGCAAAGAAAATGAACAGACACTTCTCAAAAGAAGACATTTATACAGCCAACAGACACACGAAAAAATGCTCATCATCACTAGCCATCAGAGAAATGCAAATCAAAACCACGATGAGATACCATCTCACACCAGTTAGAATGGCAATCATTAAGAAGTCAGGAAACAACAGGTGCTGGAGAGGATGTGGAGAAATAGGAACACTTTCACACTGTTGGTGGGACTGTAAACTAGTTCAACCATTGTGGAAGACAGTGTGGCGATTCCTCAAGGATCTAGAACTAGAAATACCATTTGACCCAGCCATCCCATTACTGGGTATATACCTAAAGGATTATAAATCATGCTGCTATAAAGACACATGCACACGTATGTTTATTGCGGCACTATTCACAATAGCAAAGACTTGGAACCAACCCAAATGTCCATCAGTGACAGACTGGATTAAGAAAATGTGGCACATATACACCATGGAATACTATGCAGTCATAAAAAAGGATGAGTTCATATCCTTTGTAGGGACATGGATGCAGCTGGAAACCATCATTCTCAGCAAACTATCGCAAGAACAGAAAACCAAACACCGCATGTTCTCACTCATAGGTGGGAATTGAACAGTGAGATCACCTGGACACAGGAAAGGGAACATCACACACCAGGGCCTGTTGTGGGGTGGGGGACTGGGGAGGGATAGCATTAGGAGATATACCTAATGTAAATGACGAGTTAATGGGTGCAGCACACCAACATGGCACATGTATACATATGTAACCTACACGTTGTGCACATGTACCCTAGAACATAAAGTATAATAAAAATAAATAAAAAAGACAATCAAGAGGGAGGAAAACTTAACTCTGAATATTTGATGGTATGAAGAAAATATATTTTAAAATACATTATATAGTTTCAAATAGCTAGAAAGGGATACTGAATGTTCCCAACACAAGAAAACAATAAATGTTTGAGATGATGGATATGCTAATACCTGGTCTGATTACTATACACTACGTGTATTGAAATGTAAATAGTTACCCCATAAATAAGTACAATTATTATTTGTCAATTTTTTAAAATAAAACTTAAAAGTACAAAAAAGGAAAATATATTTTAAATATCAAAAATATATATATACACACACAGTGTCTACACATATACACAAAGAACAAGCAAAGCCCCCTCACTCCCTGTCTTCCTGCCTTCTCTCCTCTTCCTTTCTTTTTTGAAAGAAAATGGTTTCAATGTAATATAATTATCTTTTAAAAAAAGAACAAAGGGAAAATCCCCAAAGCTGCTGTAGTCCGCATTTCTGTAACTAGTCATGATCTCTGACTTCCTTCTCCACGTGTCATTCTGTATTTTTTTCACTTAGCCAAAACCTTAGCTGGCTGGGCAGCTTTACCTGATGGGGTGACCTGAACTTTCATTCCTGAAGGTTCTGAGTCCTCAGCAGTCCTGCCTTTTATTGATTGTCATATTGTTTCATGAACCTCTATTCTTGGGCATAGAAGTACTAGGAGTCACCCCATGAACCCCCTGGGTTTCAGACATAGACTTCCTTGCCCCCATTATTTAACAACAACCCAGTATTCCCTTGGTAATTGGGATTAATCACTCCAGTCAGTAGAGTATCCTCTTTTTCTGCTGGTTGGTTCAGAACCTAAAATAGCCAGTGGCAGTCTCGTATCCCAATTAAATGGAATAATTATTATGTCCCCACATGCAATAAGGTGAAAGCATTCCATCCTTGGGGACTAAGATCTCCAAACTAGCAGAGCTCGGGGGTACTGGGATGGGGATCATTAAATCTGTGAGTTATTAGGTATAACAATGATAGGAGTCACTCTCACTCTTTTGTTTGTTTGTTTGTTTTTTTGGAGACGGAGTCTTGCTCTGTTGCCTAGGCTGGAGTGCAGTGGCATGATCTCAGCTCACTACAACCTCTGCCTCCCGGGTTCAAGCAATTCCCCTGCCTCAGCCTCCTGAGTAGCTGGGATTACAGGTGCGTGCCACTGTGGCCGACTAATTATTTTTATATTTTAGTAGAGACAGGTTTCACCGTGTTGGCCAGGATGGTCTCGATCTCCTGACCTCATGATCTGCCCGCCTTGGCCTCCCAAAGTGCTGGGATTACAGGCATGAGCCACTGCACCCAGCCAGGAGTCACTCTCACTTCTATTCCTTGATTACCAAATCCGTGTATTCTGTTACAGGATTGCCAGTGGTCCCTGATTCAAAGCATATACTTACTTCATCCTGTAAATCAGAAATCCTTTCAGGGTGTTATCTCTCATTTGATGCCATAACTGAATCTTCCAGTGAGTCATTACACATTTCTTCTAGGTGAGCTGCTTCTGATTGGAGGAATATGGGGTGAGACTACTTAATTCCATGAGTATGAGTCCATTGCTTTATTCCCTTGCTGTGAAGTGGTTTCCTTTGTCAGAAGCAATGCAGTATGGAAAACTATAATGGTGAATAAGGCATTCCGTGAGGCAATTAATGAAGATATTGTCAGTAACATTACAGGCAGGGAAAGCAAATTCTTTTTTCTTTTTTGAGACGAAGTCTTGCTCTGTCACCCTGGCTGGAGTGCAGCAGGCAATCTCGGCTCACTGTAAGCTCCACCTCCCGGGTTCACACCATTCTTCTGCCTCAGCCTCCCAAGTAGCTACAACTACAGGCGCCCGCCACCACGCCTGGCTAATTTTTTTGTATTTTTCAGTAGAGACGGGGTTTCACCGTGTTAGCCAGGATGGTCTCGATCTCCTGACCTCATGATCCACCCGCCCTGGCCTCCCAAAGTGCTGGGATTACATGTGTGAGCCAGCATGCCCAGTCAGAGAGCAAATTCTTATCTAGGATACATGTCTATTCCAGTGAGGATGGATGCTCCCCACCCATCATCTCTTGGGAATGGGGGACTGTCAGGGGCTCAGTGTCTATCTTCATGTTGGCAGATTCGATACTCAGCAGTGGCAACAGACAGTTCAGCCTTGATAAGGGGAAGTCCATGTTACTAAGCCTACATTTAGTCTCCATCCTTGCCCTCATGGCCACTTTGTTCATGGCCCCATTGGGCAAGCCTTGGGGTGGTTGGGAAGGAGGCTGAATGACATCCACAGAGCATATAATTGTATTCATTTGATTATTGAGGTCTGTGCCCAATGTGAGAGGTCCATCACATCCTCTTCCTTCAAATTCTTTGTCACCAATCTTATAATCTTCTATTCAAGTCCCTGATCATTCAGATGAAGTATAAGCAATCACCCATGTAGACTCGTGTAATAGTGTAGACTCTTATTTCTGGCCATTTCTTATTACAGACAAAGTGAATCACCAAATGTACTGTCAAAGTTCTTCCCTCTGAGAGGATTTTCCTTAAAAGCTGTTCTTTGGGGGTCACCCCTAACTGGGAATGTAAGCTGTGGACATAGACTTTCGTTCAGCTGGTACCAATGTATCATGCAGAACCATTTATAAATTGAGCTCGTGTTTTTTCTTTCTTAGTCAACTTGTGGGGAAACTTGGTGTTGGTTCAGAGCTAGTGTTTAGTAATCCCTGAAATATCTGAGTATGTCCTTTCCCCCTGTGCACTGCCCATCTAGTAATGGTAGCAGGCCTCTTTGGAGGAGGATTTATGGCATATGCCTGTGGCAGCACTGCAGGGTTATTTTTGAAGGAAACCGGGCCTTCCCTTCAATCAAAGAGTTATGGGTCAATAAACTGTTTTAGGCCTAGAACTGGGTGTGATTCTGTGACTCTGCATTGTGGTGATGTAACGGCCACCGGACCTACAGTTTTGTTGTTGTTGTTGTTATATAGATTATACAGTATTGTAGTAAGCTGCACACTGATTTCATTCCTAGGGACTGCAGGATAAATTAGCTACCACCAGAGATTCCTGTGGGCCAAAGCACTTTAATTAATATGTCCCTGATCCCTTTAATAGTAAATGCACCGATCTTGTCTTTGGCACTCAATGCTGCTACTTTTTCTGCTCCTCCTGTATCCCACCATCTCCAAAGAAACCAGGAAGCTCATCTCAGTCATGACATCTCCTGTGGTCTCACTGGTCTGCAAAGGAAAATAATCACAGAGTTTTATCAGAGATGCAGCACTCCCCTCACTTATGTAGTTTTCAATGTCTTAGTGCAAGGAGTGTCTCTGGTTCTTTTCAGGAGATGTAGTTGAGGGGGTTGGGTATGTAGTTCACACATGATAAATCCACTACATTCCTATCCCCTTAAGCCTTTGGATTCCATCCTCCATATCATGCCAGGGAAGTTCTGGCATTTCAACCTCATTACAGGTTTCAGTCAACCAACCAAGTAAGCTGTCAGAGACTTCTAGCTTCATGAGCTAACAAATTGACATTCTGTCCAGAAACTCTAGTAGGTGCATCTGTATCCATGAAAGCAGCCAGATGTGCTGTATATTTCCCAGCGTTCTTTAGCTCACACCATGGGTACCTACCTGCACACATATTCCCAGGGTTCTGCCACTAGATATTAACAAGGGTCTTGCAGGTTTCCGAATCTATAAGCCCTTTCCTTCTGGGGGATGCTGTGTACCGTGAAGCATATTGAGATTTAGGAACTGAGTGGTTATGAGAGATCTTGAGGAGAATGAGCATCCCCTTATAAAGACGTCTACTCCAGGTGAGGCTACTCAGCAAAAGTTTTCCAGGAAAAGAAAGCTAGACTCTTTTTTTTTTTTTTTTTTTTTTTTTTTTGAGACGGAGTCTGGTTCTGTCGCCCAGGCTGGAGTGCAGTGGCCGGATCTCAGCTCACTGCAAGCTCCGCCTCCCGGGTTTACACCATTCTCCTGCCTCAGCCTCCTGAGTAGCTGGGACTACAGGCGCCCGCCACCTCGCCCGGCTAGTTTTTTTGTATTTTTTAGTAGAGACGGGGTTTCACCGTGTTAGCCAGGATGGTCTCGATCTCCTGACCTGGTGATCCGCCTGTCTCGGCCTCCCAAAGTGCTGGGATTACAGGCTTGAGCCACCGCGCCTGGCCGAAAGCTAGACTCTTGAGACATAAGAGGGCAAGCAACTTCCATGGTCAAGGGAACCTCAGAGTTTCTTTGGGGTTTGAAATTGTTTGTTTCATCTTGAATTCAACCAGATGTTCCCCTTTCCAGGTTTCAGGTCCCATTCTTTCTTAATCAGTACACTAACTTTCATGTGAGAAACTGTGGTTGTAAATTCAACTGATGTTGTAATTCAGCAACACACCCAATGCATTTTTTTTTTTTTAAATTTCTGGAAATAGTAGCTCTGTGGCTACAGGAAATAAAGGATTTTTTTAGAGCTAGTGTGGAAGCTCTCTGGTTCTTAAACTTGGGCTGGGGGTTAAAAACACCTAAACTTATTTTCTTTTGGTAGATGCTTCATTGCACTCAAAAGAATTCATTGTACCCTGCAATCTTTATATTCATCATTACTGCCATAGCAGTCAAGGACAGCAGCCTCTTTGACTCCCAGACCTTGTTTCCGTTGGCACTTCATTGCAGTTGATCACAGGTGTTAGCTTAATTTTGATGTGACTTTATCCCATGGATTACCAGCATCCCATATCCCATTGACAAGGATTGGTATTGTCTTCCAGTCAGAGGCCATGACCATACTAATCCCAAAGTTCTATTAATATTTTTGAGGGTCTGTAACCAGGAACCACACTTGGTGCCAACTCTGTATTAGAGTTCAGTTAGGAAAATTAGTATAGAGAACTGTTGCCTAGTAAAAGGTGGTTGACTGCTGAACGGGGTAAAAGAGACTCTAAAGAATATGGGGATAGCAAAGGCAGAGAACAGCTACAAGCTCCAGGCCTGATGAAATGCATCCAAGGAAGGAGCAGGTTGGAAGAGGGCCCACTCCCCAGGCTGTGACTGAGACCTCATTGAAAAGGCTGCAGCTGCGAATGGATGATGGGGCAGTGGGGGTTGGTTGGGGTTCCATGGGTGGGAGCTGGTTCACAAGAAGCCACCTGCTAGGATGCTGGTGAGGCTTGACGTAGTGCCACAGGTTGGAATTGTTCCATGAGAAGTTCTGGGTTGCCTGTGGCCAGAGCTGGTGAGCAGGAAACTGCCCATTAGGGTGTGACATGCCAGAACTTGTTCATGGGAATCCAGCTGCTGGAGCGTCCAGGAAACTTGCTGAAGGGTGAGCTCAACTGAATCTCCTGCACACTGCTGGCAGCCAGACTGTCAAGGGGAAGAAAAAGCAGCAACAAACAAGAAAGATGCTCCTTCCTCTGCTGCAACCCTCCCGTGCCTCTATTAAAAAAGCTTAAAGTTGCAACAACTGGTTGGGCATGGTGGCTCAAACTTGTAATTCCAGCACTTTGGGAGTCTGAGGCAGGAGGATCCCTTGAGCCCAGCAGTTCCAAGCTATAGTGAGCTATGATTGCACCACTGCACTCCAGCCTGGGGGACAGTGAGACCCTGTCTCTAAAGAAAATAAAGAAAAGGAAAAGAAAAATTTTACCAACTGACAAAAGAGAGATATTTTTATAGGGTCCAGCTGAAGTACCACATAGGAGGGTAAGGTGTGGATGTGGAACTGAGAGGCAATTAATCCACAACTTGCACATTTTATAAAGTACTAATCATTCTGAGAAGAAATGGGTGTACCATTTTGTCTCCCATATTTTAAGGAAGACAGGTATGTTGAATCCACCATTAAATATATCCCTTATAGAATCTCTTACCTTCTAAAAGAAACCACTTTATCCATGTAATATGTTCTTGTGTACATGTTTCAGTCTTCAGAGCATTACTGTGTATCAGTGAATCCTGGACTACACCTAAAGAATGTCTATTGTTTTACAGCTTTTTAGCTTGGTGAGCACTCTCATCACAGCAAAATAAGGATCTCAGATTATCCTTAGAGCAACCTCACTTACTTGTGTTTTTCTGCTTAGCAGTCTCCACCTCACAGTTTGAAAATTGGAAGTGAAGTTAAATTTTAGATGTGTTTTTTTAAAATAAATCTTTATTGAATATACTAGCATTTCTTGTCAAACACTAAAAATGTCAGTACCCTGGGGATTGAAAGAGAAGATAAATGTTATTCCTGAGAGGAGTTTTCTCAGTAGGCTTTCTTTTCTTTATTTCCTTTTAATTTTTTTTTTTTTTTTTTTTTTTTTTTTTTTTTTTTTTTTGAGACAGAGTCTTGCTCTGTCGCCCAGGCTGGAGTGCAGTGGTACAATCTCGGCTCACTGCAAGCTCTGCCTCCCGGGTTCACACCATTCTCCTGTCTCAGCCTCCCAAGTAACTGGGCCTGCAGGCGCCCACCACCACGCCCGGCTAATTTTTTATATTTTTAGTAAAGATGGGATTTCACTATGTTAGCCAGGATGGTCTCAATCTCCTGACCTCATGATTCGCCTGCCTTGGCCTCCCAAAGTGCTGGGATTATGGCGTGAGCCACCGCGCCCGGCGTCCTTTTAATTTTTTAATTGAAGGATATATACTCTTGAATTCTGTTTTGTAGTAATCTGTACATTATAAGTGAGGAGAAAAATTATACCACTAGAATGATTAAAAACAAATGCTTTCGAGCAATATAATTAAATTTCTTTATGGGACTATAACATGTTTAATCCAAAGGATGAGTCATTGTCTCTAAATGTATATATTTTAAAAATACTTTGTGTAATGTTTTTGCCTGTGGCACTTACATAGGATTTATGTAAAGTAGAGAGAGTAGAGAATTTTAGAGTTTCATATTATATAGTTGCGGCGGAAAAAAGAATGACATTGGGCAAGAAAGAGATGATTCTGTGGTATTCTAGTGGTGATATTGGGGTAAGGGTGGTGTCAAGGTAACAAAGTGATGATGAATGTTTCTTTTTTGTTTGTTTGTTTGTTTGAGGCAGAGTCTCACTCTGTCACCCAGGCTGGAATGCGGCTCACTGCGACCTCCGCCTCCCAGGTTCAAGCGATTCTCGTGCCTCAGCCTTCCAAGTAGCTGGGACTACAGGGGTGCACCATCACACCTGGCTAATTTTTGTATTTTTAGTAGAGATGGGGTTTCACCATGTTGGCCAGGCTGGTCTCAAACTCCTGACCTCAGGTGATCCACCCACCTCGGCCTCCCAAAGTGCTGGGATTACAGGCGTGAGCCACCATGCCTGACCAATGAATGTTTCTTTACAAAGAGAATATGCATTTCTTATTTTTATTATCAGTCTAGAGGGAAGGGGAGTGAGAACCGCTTGGATTGCAGCATGCTCTTACAGACTATTCTAGGCAATAAAGCTTGCTTCGAAAAGCAAGCCAAACATTCTGTAGGCAGCATCCACACGTTTAACTCTGACATTGGTTTCTGCAACATCAAGAAGGTGTGTGTTCCCTGGATTTTAGAAACTGAAATAGAGCCTGTGAATGTTGTTAACTTCTGTGCTGGCCATGTGGTTTTAGAATGGACATTTAAGTTCCCCACCAAACCACAATCCTATCTCAGTTGGCATTGTGGTTTTCTTCAAACATATAACAGGAAGTAGGGACTAGCATTATGACCACTCAATAAACATTAGGATTCTGATCACAAAATAAATAAAACAAGGAACAAGAAAGCAAATTTCCATTGAAGGAGACCACCCAGTGGCCATTTCTAATTACGGCAAATCTAAGAAAGAATAAAAAGATGGATGTGTAGATACTGACTGCAAAGTCTGAGGAGGTTGGGTTCCCATTGGCCCGCTCCATTTCCTCTTTATTTAAGAATTCTGTGAATATTCAAATAATGTAATTAAGGATTTACCACTCTCTCCTTCTCTTAAGATTTGCTCTGCTATGCATAATGAGGGAAAGATTGAAAATAACTTGATAAATAATTTATTCAGAAACAGAAATTTTGTTTTTTGAGGATTCTGTTAAAAAGATGATCTTTAGAATCAGCAGCATCTTTCAAATATAGGATCCCAGCTTACAACAAGCACGTTTTCATTTTGAAGAGTTTCTGGCAGAAAATAAAGATATGGAAAACAACTGGTGTAAGATATGAGAAAAAGTTAAAATGTATTACATTTACAGTAAACAAACCCAACCTTTCTTCTTTCTTGGAGAAGCCTTTTTAAAAATTGCCTAATTCTCAAGTGAGATGGGTGTGGGAATTAGAAAGAAGGTACTCCAAAAATGCGTATATTGGTTGGGAATACATCAGTAAAATTTATCCTACGTTAGGACAAAAAAAAAAAAAAAAAAAGTAAGACATAAAGGCTGAAGCCCTGTAATTCACGCATTCCAATATTAAGAATACCTGCAATCCCTTATTGAACTTTTCCCATTTGTCAGGCATTGGGCTGAGTGCCCTGTGTGCATAGGTAACACTCCAGTGGGTTAGGAATTATTGCCAGGACACAGGTGAAGAGATGGAGAAAAGTGAACATATATGTCCAAAGTCATCTAGTTAGTAAGTGGTAGAATCTAGACCTTCGTAACTCCCATGCACACACACATTCTTTGAACTGTCCCTCTGTCAAATGAAGCATACCCATTTTTTTCTCATATCTCATACCAGTTGAAGCCTTCCCTCACTGAGTACAATTTCATGTTGATGCAAAAGATTATGAAAATTCTTGAAATGATTTCAATAATTTATTTACCTCTGACACAAGGTTCATCTCACACTCCTCCTTCATGCCTTCTCCAGTATTTCCAATGATAGTTTTCTAATTGCGGTTTCCAAGAAATGACATTGATTTGAGTTTATGCATCTGTAAAAGATCCAATCACAGCAGCATATGGGAAAACATTATGGTTAAGTTGACTTATTTATTTATTTATTTGAGATAGAGTCCACTCTGTTGCTCAGGCTGGAATTCAGTGGCATGATCTCGGCTCACTACAACCTCTGCCTGCTGGGTTCAAGTGATTCTCATGCCTCAGCCTCCTGAATAGCTGGGACTACAGGTGTGCACCACCACCCCCCACTAATTTTTGTATTTTTAGTAGAGAGGAGGGTTCATCATGTTGGCCAGGTGGTCTCAAACTCCTGACCTCAAGTAATCCACTTATCTCAGCCTCCCAAAGTGCTGGGATTACAGGTTTGAGCCACTGAGTCCAGCCTAAATTGACTTGAATGAAAAGTTTCCATGCTGTTCTTTGCATTAATTCTCCATTAGCTGTTTGGAGACTTTGCTTAATCTCATGGTTTTAGTACATTGTTGAGCTGATTCTTTCCTGAAAGTACAAAATAATAGATCACTTCCTGTTCAAACTAGATTTCCTTTAAATTACATTAAATAAGAACCTATTTTTGCTGTGGTAATTTTAAAATTAAAATATTTCAACTATTTTATATGAAATATGCTCCTTCAAGGAACCAAAAACATTTTTCAGATCAATTTTAGAAATCTTTTTTTTTTTTTGAGGCAGAGTTTTACTCTTGTTGCCCAGGCTGGAGTGCAATGGCGCAATCTCGGCTCACTGCAGCCACCGCCTCCTGGGTTCAAGCAATTCTCCTGCCTCAGCCTCCCGAGTAGCTGAGATTACAGGCACCTGCCACCATGCCTAGCTAATTTATTTTTGTATTTTTAGTAGAGACAGGGTTTCACCATGTTGGCCAGGATGGTCTTGATCTCCTGACCTCATGATCCGCCCTCCTCGGCCTCCCAAAGTGCTGGGATTACAGGCATGAGCCACCATGCCTAGCCAATTTTAGAAATCTTAAACATTTAAATCAAAGTTGTAGAAATACGTAACACTGTATGAATGCTTACTAACAGTTTTTTTGGAATATTTACTATGCTAAGCTCTTGCATGCATTATTTCATTTCATTCTTACCACAATCCTGTGAGGTAAGCACGGTCATATCTCATCAAATCTAAGATGCCTTTGGTTTAAAATATTATGCACCACTAAGAAAAAATGCTGTCAATGGAAACTGTAAGATGCCACCAATTGTAATACAACCTCAGTGTCAATGATACCAAAAGAATCATGCATCTTACATGCAGCATTTTTTCTTAGTGGTGCATAATATTTTAAACCAAAGACATCTTAGATATGATGAGATACGATAGTGCTTACCTCACAGGATTGTGGTAAGAATGAAATGAAATAATGCATGCAAGAGCTTAGCATAGTAAATAATACAACAGCATTATCACTATTTTACATCTGAAGAAACTGAGACAGAGAGAATTCAATAACTTGCCAAAGATCATGCAGCAAATAGGAGCAGAGCTGGGATCTGAGTCCTGGTCTGACTAGATAAGTCTTGTGTTTGTAACTGTTGCATTTGTGCTTTCATAAGTGCTTTCATTAAGGGATGTGGTATTTAGAAATGAAACTCTACTGGATGTTTTATCTATACTTGACCTATTAAAATCAAGTTGGAATTGCCTTTTCTAAAATTACACATAATCAGAAATTATAATTGAAGCTCACTTAACTAAAGTGGAGTCAAGAACTTAAGGCCAAACATGCTATTATAAAAATAGAAAAAGGACATGAAGAGATATTTCACAAAAGGGTAGACTATTTACTGTTGATAAAGATAAAAATGAATGCAGATACTCACTATTAGTGAGGGCTTGGGAAACTGACACTCTCTAGATTTGTTTAAGGAACCTCTAAAATCGAGGCAGCATAAGTTGATATACTTCCAAAGTGCGGAATTGCACTATGCGTCAAAATGTGCTTACTTTTGACCTCAGCATTTCACAACTCAGACTATATCCTAAGGTTATGATCAAACAAGTGCGTCTGATGAATGTGCAGAGATGTTCACTTAAATGTTTTTATTGTCATGAAACATTTGAAACAACCTAAATTTTCAACAATAAAAAAGTGGGTAAATAAATGTTAGTATTCTCATTCAATGAAAATTAAGCTAGTATGGAAAACAATTGTCTAGACTCATATTTATGGACATGGAAAAATGTCCATTTTTTAAATAAAGCAGCTTTATAGACAACATAGATTTGCTTAATGAAGAACCGCCCTGAGATAATATCCATTAATGTTTGTTATTCTCAAAAACCAGAAACAAAAAGGGTAATAAGAATATGTCTATTTTTATGCTGTCAAGGAGACAGGGATACTCACGTTTTTATCCTAGACTCTGGAATTGGTTGCTTCCCTCTCTGATGTCTTCATCTGTAAAATGAGAGAGTTAAAAAATAGAAAGATTAAAATCTTTCCAGCTTTAGATTTTAAATGCACGTTCACTAACGTGCAGAATTAAATATGATACGAGAATGTGTTGGATCCCGTCCGAAGTGTGCTGGTTAACAGAACCAACATGTTAGGGTGTGATCAGTCTGGGACGGTGCTGAGCAGCGAGCTCTGAAAGTGTTCTGTATGGAACAGACTTTGCGATTCTGTTCTCGGGACATTGGCTGGTAGATAAAATGAGACCAGCAGTGAGACAGTGGGAAATTCTTGCTGATGATTGTTCTATACCATGTAAGTGCAAAACAAAAACTTTAACTGCACCAGGATTCAGAATGTAACAAGGTTTTAGGATCTACCAAAATTCTACTGAAACATGTGACTATGACTAAAACAAATAAGATACTTCTAAAAACAGACTGTGACTTGTTTATCAGCCCCGATGAAAACAATGTGCATGCGATTTATTAGGGATTGTAAGTACCTCATGGAGTAATGGCATTTGCACAGTTTTTGTCTGCCTGGATAAAATCCCTTGGCTGTGTCTTCTAACTTGGTGAAAAATCACTGCAACAGAGGCAGTCCAAGGATCTCAAATCATCCTGTGCCTACTCTCATTTTGTTTTTCTGCTGTGGCTTTTACCCACTAGAGGGGATAATGCATTGTCTCCAGGGAATTAGAGACTGTCATATATGCCTTATAGAATACAAAGGAGATTAAGTAATATAGACACATATAAAGTTTTATTTACAGTAATTGACATTAGGTGCTCCATTAAACAATGAAATGCCACAGTATACCAGTTCTTCGGGACATGTTGCCATGGATACCCAGTGTGATGGAGATGGCAAAAGAGTTGCTTAGGAATTCAACGATTTCATTTTTGAGGTGGAGTGAAAAATCAACTGCCCGGAGATAGGAACCATGAAACCAGTCATATATACAAGTAGTTGTTTTCAAAATTGTCAAATAAAAGGAAAACGTTTGAAAATGAGTACCAATTAATAACAGTTATTTTATATTGTCTGTTTCGTAAGCCAAAGGGCTCGGCAGGGTTCTTTATTTCAGCTAGGAAATTATGTGGTAAATTAGATATTTGTAGAAGAAAGTATTTTAATCAAAGCTGAATAAAATTCAGAAAATCATGTGTAGAAATACAGAAAGATGGCAGTGGAATGGTAGGAGGCAAGTTCTCTAAGGGTCTACTCAGGTGCACTTAGTATTGTGAACTTTAGGTTGCCTTGGGGTTGATGACAAAGCAGAGATTTCGGAAGGGAGCATGTTTTAAGAACAAATGTGATGCAATAGAAGCAGAGGCAAGGTTGGCAGCTAACTGGTTTGATGTGATTTCGTGGTTTGCAACCAGGACTAAATGTCTGATTCTTTGATTTTCTAGAGACATTCCTGATTTCATCCCTAACTCTCCCCAGAGAAATTCTCATCCCTTACCAAAAACAAGGTCCCTGGAATGGAAGGTCAGGGAACTCCCTGAGGAAATGAGTGTTTATCTAGCTGTATTCTCAGCCTTGAAGGTTTTGTTGATCATAGATGTTTTTGAATTGATGCTTTCTTGTCCCCATCTCTCCTTCCCTTAATTCAAGTCGTACTTGTCACTCCTTTCAGGCTCTGGTTATTCCCCCTTTCTGATTCATCTGTCATATGGACCTCAAATTAAAAAAGAAGAAAAAACAGATCAGATCATGTCATTTCTGCACTGGAAACTTTTGCTGGTTCTCCATTACCTATAGAAAAATTCTAATCCTTAATATGGCATTTAGGCCCTTTACAAAAGTCACCCCCAACAAAGCTTTCGTCTTCTCCTCCGGCTGCCTCCCCACCCCTTGCACCCCATGCAGGCTGCATATCAGCTTCAAGAGAGAGCAGAATCCTCTCCGAATGAGCAGTGTGCTTTTCGGACTCCAGCTGAAATGCGTTTCTACCCCTTCCCTGCCCCTCAGACACTTACTGTCATTAAAACACCCCTCCTCTAAGGCCATAGCCCCTCCTTGCCTCCACCCAGGAGAGTTCAAGTTCTCTGTTTTCCACCTCTGCCAAGCGTTTGTCTTTGGTTGCTTTTTGTAAGCGTTTCCCCTCCCCTGTCAGATATGTAGTGTGGTGTTAAAGGGACAGGTTCAGTATAGTGTAGTAACTAGGAGTGCATGCTCAGAAGTGGTTGTTGAATTTGAATCCATCTCAGCTGTACCACTTGTTAGTTTTGTGACCCAGGGCCGGTTACATAACCACTTTCTTTCTTCATCTGCAAAATGAAGTTAACCTTGGTAGCTTGTTAAGGGAATTAAAAGAGAACACACAAGAAGTGTTTAGCACAGTGCCTAGCACATAGTATTAACTAAATGTTAGAAATATATACTGAGCGTTTCCTTGTCTCTCTTCCACTTCCATGCCCTCAACAGTACTTTACATACAGTAGGTACTCAAAAATATTTATTGATTTAAAAATGTGGCTCACTCGATCACGAGGGCAGGAGATCAAGACCATCCTGGCTAACCCGGTGAAACCCCGTCTCTACTAAAAAATACAAAAATCTAGCCGGGCGAGGTGGCGGGCGCCTGTAGTCCCAGCTACTCGGGAGGCTGAGGCAGGAGAATGGCGTGAACCCGGGAGGCGGAGCTTGCAGTGAGCTGAGATCCGGCCACTGCACTCCAGCCTGGGCGACAGAGCGAAACTCCGCCTCAAAAAAAAAAAAAAAAAAAAAATGTGGCTCACTCCTTCATAGTCCTTCAATGATTCTCTACTTAAGTTGGTGATAGATGTAAAATTTAGGGAGTAATCTTTCTAAATAGTTTCCTAAATTTTACATATTTAAAAATGGGAAGTATGGTGAAGAATGTGTATTTTTATTTAATTCCAAAATTTTAGAAGATAGTTTAGTAGCAAAGCAATGTAAACATCTGAGTCCTTTACCTAAAGAAGCTTGTATCAATGTTTTTATCCATGGTGATAAAAAGTGTATAAGATCTGAAAGCAGATTGGGTGACATGTAGAGATGATGCACAGTTTGGAAACTACAGTTTCCAAATTAACACTAAGTTCTTGGAAGAAGCTTTCTCACAATAACTGTAACTGAAAGGAGACAGTGAAATGAGAGTAGATGCCAGTTTGATTTAGAGAGTGAGAGTCATTCAGGGACTGTGGCATCTGTCATACATTAGAACTTTAAATACAATGATAAATTAAGAGATAGTTGAGAGCATACCTTCAGAGAGTTACAGAGCATACCTTCTGAGAGGTATGAAGGTATGCTGTATAACACTATAGTATGTTTAAGTTGAACAGGAACTCACAAGACCAACCTTTCTAATTTTGGCTATGCTTCAGAATGACCTGGTGGGCTTGTTAAAACACACATAGCCCACTACAAGCACTCTGATTCAGTAGTTCCAGGGTAGAGCCTAGGCTCCTGTGTGTGTGTGTGCATTTAACATTTTTTTCTTTTAAACATTCATGCGGGCGGATCATGAGGTCAGGAGATCGAGACCATCCTGGCTAACACGGTGAAACCCCATCTCTACTAAAAAAAAATACAAAAAATTAGCGGGGCGAGCTGGCAGGCACCTGTAGTCCCAGCTACTCGGGAGGCTGAGGCAGGAGAATGGCGTGAACCCGGGAGGTGGAGCTTGCAGTGAGCTGAGATAGCGCCACAGCACTCCAGCCTGGGCAGAGTGAAACTCCATCTCAAAAAAACAAATAAACAAAAAAAAATTCATGCCTGATGTAGCAGATCAGTGGTCTGGGATTTGAGAACCACTGATTTACCCTAACCAGAGATTCTCAGTATGGGATTATTTTCTACATCATCTGGTAATCTGCATATTTTAAATACCTCTGGTGGTAGGAATCTTATATTAAGACATCCTTCTTGTTTTCAATAGCTGTCTTTTGTTTTGTTTTTGTTTTTGTTTTTTTTTTTTGAGACAGAATTTCTCTGTGTCCTCCATACTGGAATGCAGTAGCCTGATCTTGGCTCACCGCAACCTCCACCTCCCAGGTTCAAGCAGTTCTCCAGCTTAGCCTCTCTAGTAGCTAGAACCACAGGCGCATGCCACCACTCCTGGCTAAACTGTGTGTGTGTGTGCGTGTGCATAGATATGTATGTATGTGTGTGTGTGTGTGTGTGTGTATATATATATATATTTCTTTTTTTTTTTTTTTGCAGAGACGGGGTTTCGCCATGTTGGCCAGGCTGGTCTTGAACTCCTGACCTCAAGTGATCCACCGGTCTCATCCTCCTCCCAAAGCGCTGGGATTACAGGCGTGAGCCACTGCCCCCAGCCCATTACTGCTGACTTAGTTGGTCTTAGAAGTTGCTTTACTTTAATGCTGCGTGTTGGTGTTAGTACTATCCTCTGCAGCTGCATACACTGGAACTGATACTTCCTCTATGTGGCAGCCTTCAGATATTTGCAGGCAGCTATGATGCTCTTTTTACTTTTATTTAGGCTACAGAGCCCTTTCCATCCTTATTGTGCTGTAGTTTCAACTTAATGCTAATATATTAAGTACTTAATGTATGCCAGAACTGTGCTGGAAGTTGGAGACCCACAGGGATCTTACAGTCAAACTGGGAGAAAGAAACCTGTAAATATCTTCAGAACAGAGGCAGTGGTTTAAAGTGTGGGTTCTGGCATCAGGCCCATGTTGAAATCCCTAGCTCAGCCACGTGACTAGCTTAGTCCTCAGGCAAGTTCTTTAACATGTTTGTGCCTTGGTCTCCTCATTTCTAAAGTGAGGATAACAGGACCTGCCTCAGGACAATGCTTGGCATATAGTAAGTGTTGAATACATTTTGGCTAAAAAATATACTAGGGGTTATAATTCTGATAGAAGCAAAGAGGATGTATTACTATTTGGATGGCAAAGTTTATCTGGTCCTGAAATAAAAATATTAAGTAAAATTTCCATATACAAATTAGGTGATTTGTAAACACTTTTACAGGTACATAAAGAGCATTTAATTCTTGTAGCGTTAAATTAAATAATTTTATTCAATGTCCTGTTCAACACTTCCATTAATAATTTAGGTAGCATCTGATTGACTCTGAGTTCCTATGACAGTCGGAAGAGTAATTGACATGTTAAAAGGTGCAATAAGAATAAGAACCTGAAAAGATTTCAACAGATTAGGGCAGTGCGTTAACAGGTGGAAATGAAAGTGCCTCATGGAGACTCTGGAAAGCTAAGGATTGATAGAGGATGAGGAAGATGTGGCTTAACAGAAGGACATTTTATATTTGGGGCTTATTATGAGTTAAAATGTGATATATTTGCCAGAAAAGTTAATGTGATTTTCAAACTGTGATGGGAAGATTTTAGGATCCTGAATGAAGGAGATCATACCCTATTCGTCTCTGTTTAAAGTTTTAGATCTTTTCCTCCTTTGCTGTTTGGGAAATCAGCCAGCCTCTTTGGGACTGGGTTTCTCAAAATGGGGATAATTTCTGCCCAGTTATATTTCTCTGAATTGTAAATGTCAAATATAATGAATGCAGGAGATGTCATTATCACTCTAGACAATTTTATCACATCTTTTCATATGCTTCAAAACCCTTTTCCTTGATATGAGTGACAACTTAGTATCGCCAGTTTTTATTAACCATCTATAATTTTAATTAACTGAATTTAAACTAACTAAAATCTTAGAGATTGTAGCATATAGATTATTATTAGACTTGCTTTAAACACTCAGTAGAAATGTGAACATCGGCCGGGTGCGGTGGCTCAAGCCTGTAATCCCAGCACTTTGGGAGGCTGAGACGGGCGGATCACAAGGTTAGGAGATCAAGACCATCCTGGCTAACACGGTGAAACCCCGTCTCTACTAAAAAATACAAAAAACTAGCCAGGCGAGGTGGCGGGCGCCTGTAGTCCCAGCTACTCTGGAGGCTGAGGCAGGAGAATGGCCTGAACCCAGGAGGCGGAGCTTGCAGTGAGCTGAGATCCGGCCACTGCACTCCAGCCTGGGTGACAGAGTGAGACTCCGTCTCAAAAAAAAAAAAAAAAAAAAAAAAGAAATGTGAACATCAAAGTGGTTGGGCAATAGTGAATTATTTTTCACCCCTTTTTAGTTTAGATATTCATTGACAAACCTGTGTGCTACCTTGACCAAGGTGTTGTAGAATAAGTTGTACTGAATACCTTAACAACATCAGTGCTAAAATTAGCTGTAACAAAAGCAGCATGGGCCACCTTGTTGAATAGCCTGTGTTCCACTTTTAGGGAAAAAGGATACCGCAGGAATATAGGGAAAGAACAGAGTGATTTTTGGGGTATGGGGCTCCTTTTTCCTGTTCGTTCATGTTTCTTTCTCTCTTTCTGACTTATTCACTGTTATAACAACAGAAAATTCATAATATGGAGATCAAGAGCCTACAGATTACAGCTCTAATTATGTTTTAAACCCAAACATGAGAATTAGAATTATTTTACATACAATCTGACAGTTTTCCATCAGCTTTAAACTGGCATTTTGGATTGTGTTCTCTGTAGTGCCTGAAGAGCCTCGATAGAGAAGGAAAGAAGCAGAGGGTGAGAACGAAAGGAAGATTCTAAATGACAGTCTTTTGAATAGTGCAAGTTCAATCCCTAAAACAAAAAGCAAGATCTTTTTTTCCCTAAATAATGTGCTCTCCGGCTTCACCTCTCATCCTGAGGAACATGAAAGAGAAAGTAAAAGAGGTGACCCAAATCACAGAGTGCCTTTGATAGGAGAAATTCAGCTGTTTTGAACACTTACAATCAAAGGAAGTGGTTTCCCTAATTACATGAACTATGTGAAATCTCTCAGAATAGCTCTTCCACCCCAGGATTCCTTGCACTTTAGAAGTTTGCATAAAAGCTCACATAGAGAATCAGATGCAAAGTGTTTGATTCAGATTTTATTAGGCAGAAGAGTGCCCACATCCATCCTGCAGTTTGCCAGCTGCTTAGGTTAGGACCACTATACCTGGTTTTGATGTGGTTGTCTTTCAAACCTGCAACATTAAGATCTTTGTTCTATCCTTTTCTTGCAAGAAGCACCACTTTTTAGGGAGAGTAGCAATGAAAATTTCTGGAACATTGGTCTTCTCAATTTCTCTCCCGACCTGAAAAGGATCGATGGCTGTGTTTGTGAACTTTATATGGGAAAACATGCTTTCCTGTGTTTGTAGCTGGCGAGTGTTAAACCGTTAGATCCGATTAAGCTCTTTAATCTGTTTAAAAATTGTTAAATGTCACAATGACTTACCTTAAAATTTATATATGTAAAATTCCCCATTTACTGTCAGGATCTAGACTAGGAATCTGCCAAAACACCTCAACTAAAGAATAATAGTGATTATGGCTTATTAGATCTTTTTCACCTTGGTAGTCACCTTGTTATTGAGAGATACGGTGTAGTGTAGATGTGTACAGAAGAGAATTATAAATACCCTATGCTCTCTGTTTGGGAAGGCAAGCATAAATATGAATGCAGAAGACAAAAGCATCTCAAGCTGACATCCATAATGTCAGCTTGAGAAGATTTTTTTTTCTGGTCGAGTAACTTTATGAGTAAGAGAAATTGTCTAGTATGTAATCATATATGAGTAAAAAGTGTGCATGTTTTATTTTGTCTCTTTTCTCCCTCTCTCTCTTTTTCCTTTCTTCTGTGAATAGATATGTTGCTCTTAATGTATTTTATAAAATATTCTTTTGAGAATCTGTGCGTCCGAAAAGAGAAATGGGAATCTATGAGCAGAAATGGAAGGAAATTTTATTTTACAGTTTTTAAAGTACTGGCTTTAATTGTAACTCATGTAAAATTTCTTGATGCTAGTGCTGTTGACACATGGGCAGCAAGATTTTAAGTAACAGAAAGTAAAAGTGTTCTTCAACCAACCAAGCTACAAAAATCTATTTGAACAATTACCTAGTAATTTATTTCTATTTGAACCATCCTCATTTATTCCAGGTAAGTAGCTTATTTGAAAAGATACATAGATTAATAAATGTTTGTGATATTTTTTTCTTTTTTGAGACAGAATCTCGCTGCGTCACCCAGGCTGGAGTGTGCAGTGGCGTGATCTCGGCTCACTGCAACCTCCGCCTCCCAGGTTTAAGCAATTCTCCTGCCTCAGCCTCCCAAGTAGCTGGGACTATAGGCGCCTGCCACCACGCCCAGCTTTTTTTTTTTTTTTTTTTTTGTATTTTTAGTAGAGACGGGGTTTCATTATGTTAGCCAAGGTGATCTTGAATTCCTGACCTCATGTTTTGCCTGGCTTGGCCTCCCAAAGTGCTGGGATTACAGGCGTGAGCTACCGTGCCTGGCAAATATTTGTGATTTTAAAGGGATATTTAAAATCTGAAAGCGTCCATGATTATGAAATATGCACTTTTTCTATTTTGTGTGTTTTGAACTCCTAATTATGGATATGTCAAGGTTTGGATGTTTTGTACACAGTCATGGCATTATAATATGGGGAAGATTTGAAAGATGGTGAAGGATCAACAGTGTGGTGCAGGTTTTTTGCTTAACAGGTAGGTTTTCACATAAAACTACTGTTCTCTTAGAATACAGTACACAAACTGAAATTTTAATAGCTATTTTAGTCCAACAGCTCCAAGCCCTCATTTTAACAATCAGTAATTTGAAGTTCAGAAAGGTGACGTTGGGTAGCAATAGATTCAGTTCAAGGGCCCAGGTCTTTGGTTTGCTGGTTTGGAGCTCTTACACCCTGTTAGGTTCCCTCTGTGTCTGTTGCTTTTTAAATGATACTCAACTGCCTACTGGATGCTTGTGACGAGAGAGAAGGTTTGATATTCCTGAATGAGAGCCATTTATTTAACATTAGCACCAAAAGGTAATTTTGTTTGCCTTCTTCATCTAGTGCTTCTATCAGCTAGGGCCATAGTACCACATGAATCACTGTTCTAGATCAAGATTGTAGCTAAGTCATTTCAGACACTGCAAATTCTATATCTGTTGTTAAAAGTCCACAGGCTGTCTGGAAGCAGGCTGAATTATCCTCACCATTCAGAAGTTCTGCTTAATGGCTGGCTTAAGAAACTTTTGTTAAGGTTTGAACTCGGTATCCTCAAATGACAGTAAATAATGTTACTCGGTGCTTTGCCATTTATAAAGCACTGTTACTTACATTATTGCCTTGCAAATGATGAAGCAAGTGCATGTGATTCCCAGAAGTACACTGGAGAAGTACAGCACTTAATCTTAGGTTTTTCTGGCTTTGGACCCAGTGTGTGTTCTATCCACAGTAGAATCTCAGCTTTGGAAAGGACCTTAATTGACCATATTTCTGATGCCTTAATGTCCTCTGAAACATTACTGCCACAAATGGGCATTTACCTCCTGTTTGAATTCTGATTGCTTATAAAGGAGAACTCAATAGCCTCCTGGGCCAGTCCCTTTTACCTTTGGGAAACTGACTATTAGAAAGTTCTTCTCTGAATTATTCTGAATCTATACCATATGCTATCTAACAGTGCCTGTTTGGACCAAGGATAAAAGGATCAATGTAACGCTGTAATATGATTTAAAAACAACATTAAAATTATACTCTTCAGAAAACTCTTACAAAATGACATTTATTAAGTGCCTACTTTCCCCCTAATTCTTAACTTACTTATAAGTAAAATAACTTCGTTTATTTTAGCTTTTTAGTTTTCTATGAATTTTTAAGTTCTTTTTCTTGCTTGGTGGAATCTCTTCCAAAAATAAAAACTGACCAGTGCTTACATAAGTAAAGGAACCAATGTGGATATAGTTAGTAAACTAATAAAAGAAAAGTAGATTCCTAAATATTTTATTTTACACACTCAGTATCACGTTTCTTTTTAAAGTTTCTATTCTTAGCCATTTGTTTACTGTGGCCCTACTATACTTATACCCACATATTTCCATGTTATATTTACTTCCCAGATTTTAAATTTTTATGTTAAAAAGGTAATACATGTTCAGTGTAAAACAAGAAATTTCAGCAGTATAGAAAGTAAAAAAGCAGTTTTCCTTCCCTGCAATCCTATACTTTATTTATTTATTTATTTATTTATTTATTTATTTATTAGATGGAGTTTCACTCTTGTTGCCCAGGCAGGAGTGCAGTGGCGCAAACTCAGCTCACTGCAACCTCTACCTCCTGAGTTCAAGCGATTTCCCTGCTTCAGCCTCCCGAGTAGCTGAGATTACAGGCTCATGCCACCACGCCCAGCGAATTTTTGTATTTTTAGTAGAGATGGGATTTTGCCATGTTGGCCAGGCTGGTCTCGAACTCCTGACCTTGTGATCCACCCACCTCGACCTCCCAAAGTGCTGGGATTGCAGGTATGAGCCACCACACCCAGCCACAATCCTATAATTTAAAATCATTAGTTTAGTTTGTGAGTAACTTTCCAGATTTTTTTTTTTTTTTTTTTTTTTTTTTTTTTTTGAGAGGGAATTTCACTCTTTTTGCCCAGGCTGGTATGCAGGGGCACAATCTCGGCTCACCGCAGCCTCTCTGCTTCCTGGGTTCAAGCGATTCTCCTGCCTCAGCCTCCCAAGTAGCTGGGATTACAGGCATGTGCCACCACACCTGGCTCATTTTGTATTTTTAGTAGAGACGGGATTTCTTCATTTTGGTCTGGCTGTTCTCGAACTCCTGACCTCAGGTGATCCACCCACCTCAGCCTCCCAAAGTGCTGGGATTACAGGTGTGAGCCACTGCATCCAGCCCAGATGTATTTTTTTTCTCTGTATTTATAACTATTGCTAATACTATTCCCCCCATAAAAATGGATCATATGAAGAGGGTGGCATGAGGGAACCTTGTGATGGAATTGTCCTGTATCTTGACTATGATAGGAATCACTTGAATGTACGTGTATGATAAAATTATGTAGAACTAGCACACACGAGTGCGTATAAAACTGGTGAAATCTGAATAAAGTTGGTGGGTTCTGTAAATGTCTGTTTCTACTGGAGGAAACTGGTTGAAAAATATATAGGTTCTCTCTGTATTATTTCTTATAATTGCATGTGTATAATTATCTCAAAGTAAAAACTTTAAAAAACTAGATTATGATATTTTATACATATGTATCATAAAAAGGTGTCTCAATGTATAAGTTGTAAATCACCTCGCAACTTAGTTTTTTAACTTAGTATACTGAGGCACTTTTTTATGTGAATACGTGTAGAGCTACCACTTTCCTTTTAATAACATTTGTATTTTGTATTTAAGTAATATTTGTTTACTTCACATTTACTTTTATACTAAATTATATTCTTGTGTAGTATTATTAGAAAAACTAGACATGTGAAGTAAAAACTTAATAGACATGTGAAGTTGTAATTAGCAGACAAAAGACTACAAAGCAGCTTTTATAAACATGTTCAAGAACTTAAAGGAAACCATGGTTAGAATGAGAGAGCAGAATCAGTAATTCAGCAGGAAGATGGAAACTGAAAATTCTAGAACTGTAAAACTACAGTATCTTTAAATGTAAATTGTACTGGATGGGGCTTAACAGCAGATTGAGCAAAAGAAAAGGTCAGTATATGTGAAGACAGATTAATATAACTTACCAAATCTGAAGACCACACAAAAAAAATTTTAATTGAACACTCAGTTACACATGAGGCAATATCAATCTAATGTACATTAAATGAATCACAGAAAGAAAGGAGAGAGTAGGGGAATGGATAGAAAAATATGTGAAGAAATGATGACTTCAAGTTCCCCAACTTTGATGAAAACCATACACTTATAGTTCTAACAAGCTCAGAAAATCCCAAGCAGGATAAATTAAAAATGAAAACCAAAAACACCACACTCAGTCACATCATAGTTAAACTGCTAAAAATCAATGATGAAAAGAGAAATGTCAAAAAGAGCCAGAAAAAAAAAAAAAAAAGGCACATTACATAAAGGAAGCAATACCAGTTACTTCTCACCAGAAACAAGGGAGGCCAAATGGCAGTGGAATGACACCTGTAAAATGCCAAAAGAAAAAAGATAACTGCCAATTTAGAGATCAATACCCGCTTAAAATACTCTTCAAAACTGAAGATGAAATAGAGACATTTTTAGGTAAATGAGGGCTGAGATAATTTATTGCCAGCAGATTTTCACTACAAGAAATGATAAAGTTATGTTAATATGAGGGTAAATACAAATGATCATTTAAAAAATTCTGTTCATTTCTTCAAATGACAACCAACAGCTAAAACGAAAGTTGCAATGTTATATTATGGGTTGTATAATGTATGAACATTAAAATATATAACACAATGACACAAAGGATGGGGAAGTAAGCAAACATCTTACTTTTTATGTGTAGCACAACATTAAATCTAAGTAGATTGTGACAAAGATATATGTTGAATTCTTAGAGCAACCACTAACTACCCCCACAAAAAAACAAAACAAAACAAAAGAGGTATAGCTACAAAACCAATGAATGAATGAAAACGATATACTAAGAAAAAAATTGTTAAAACAAAGACAGGAAAGGAGAAACAGAGGAACAAAAAACAGAGGGAATGAATTTTTAAAAATCAAGATAGTAAACTTAAGCCCAATAATATACATAACTACATTAAATATAAATGAATTAAGCACTCCAGTTAAATGGCAGAGATTGCTAGGCTGGATGAAAAAGCAAGATCCAGCCAGGCACATCTATAATCCCAGCAATTTGGGAGCAGGGCAGGAGGATCACTTGAGCCCAGGAGTTCGAGGTGGCAGTGAGCTGTGATCACACCATTGCACTCCAGCCTGGACAACAGAGCCAGAACCTGTCTCAAAAGCAAACAAACAAAAAACAAAAAAATAAAACAAGACCCAACTATATGCTATCTACAAGAGGTGTATTTTAAATATAAGACACAGATCTGTTGAAAGTAAAAACATGAAATGGAAAAAGAGGTATGCAAATAGCATAATAAAGGTGTAATGGCTCTATTAATATCAGACAAAGTATGTACTTCAGGAACCAAAAGTATTACCAAAGATAAAGAAAATGATTTAATAATGATGATTTTTAAAAAGTCAATTTCTTAAAAGATGTAACAATCATAAATGAATATTTATCCTAATAACAGAGCTTCAAAATACATGAAGCAAAACTGATAGAACTAGAAAAAGAAATAGACAAATTCACAATTACATTTGTAAATTTTAAATATCCCCCCCTAAGCAACTGAGACATTATACTTAATAACTACAAAATATACATTATCTTCAGGTGCACATGGAGTGTTCTCCAAGATAGATCATAAAATAGGTTTTTATAATTGTCAGTCTTTTAAAGGGATCTGCCAAAAAACCTACACCTAACATTTTAACTCAATGGTGAAATATTGAATGCTTTTCTCCCTAAGATTAGGAGTAAGACAAGGATATCTGCTCTCATGATTTCTGTTCACTGTTTTGTAGAGATCCTGGTCAGTGCAGCAAGACAAGAGAAAGAAACAAAAGGCATTGAGATTGGAGAGGAAGAAGTAAAACTGTCTTTATTTGCAGATTAAATGATTGTTTACATTAAAAATCTTTAAAAATCTACAAAACAAATACTAGGACTGATCAATTTATTTAACAAAGTTACAGGAAACAAGTTTATTATATTTCTATATACTAGCAGCAAAAATTTTAAAGACAAAATGTAAAAAACAATTTTATTTACATTAGCATTAAGCACAAAAAATACATTGAAATAAATTCAACAAAAGACATACAAAACCTCTATACTGAAAACTACAAGACGTTTCTGAGAGAAACTTTGAAAGACCTAAACGATAGGCGTGTATAATCAAATGATAGGCATGTATAATCAAAATGGATTCCACCATTTTGGGAGGCCAAGGCAGGCAGATCACATGAGCCCAGGTATTCAAGACCAGCCTGTGCAACATGCTGAAACCCCATCTCTACAAAAAAAAAAAAAAAAAAAGGGAAAAAGAAAAGAAATACAAAAATTAGCTGGGGGTGGGCGCATGTACCTGTAATCACAGCTACTGGGGAGGCTGAGGTGGTTGGAGTCATTGAGCCTGGGAGTTCAAAGCTACAGTGATCCCCGATCTTGCCACTGCACTCTGGCCTGGGTGACAGAGCAAGACCCTATCTCAAACAAAAAAGATCTAAATAAATGGAGAGACATGCGTTTTCCATAAGTCCAATTGTAAGACTCACTATTAAAATGTTACTCTCCTCCAAAAATTGATTTGTAGAAAAACCAAGTTGGAGGATTCACATTACCTGATTTCAAGACTTAATCCAAAGCTCTAGCAGTCAAAACAGTATAGTATTGATATAAAGACAAAAATATAGATGCAACAGAATTTCAGGTTTAGACCCAGACATATTATAATCCATTGAGTTTTAAGAAACATGCCAATGTAATTAAATGCAGAAAAGAAAAATCTTATTAATAAATAGTTCTGGAGCAGTAGGATATGCATATGAAAAAAAGTGAACCTTGACTTCTTTATATGAGGTGCAAAAATTAATTCAAGATCCAGGGTAAACCTAAATGTAAAAGCTAAAACTATAGTGCTTCTATAAGAAAGCAAAGGTAATCTCTTATGACCTTTGATTGCCAGATATTCCTTAGATAAACCATAACAGGTGCTAAAAATAAAACTCCAGCCTGGGTAACAGAGCAAGACTCTGTCTCAAAAAAAAGAAACCAAAAAATGGTGACCAGAGCTTCATCAAATCCAAATTTTGTGCTTATGCAAAGAAATTGTTGGAAAAATAAAGTTGCAATCCACTGACTGTGAGAATATATTTATAATGAGATTTATCTGTCAAAGCACTTGCTTCCAGAATATTTAAAGAACTCCTGCAAGTCAATATTACAAATATGACAATTTTCAAAAATAGGTAGAGGATTAGAATAGTCATCTCACAAAATGTTATGTGAATAATCAATAAGCATGTGTGAAAGTGTTCAATGACAGTGGTTAAGGATGTCAAATGAAAACCACAGTGAGACCCATTACACCCAGACTAGAATGGCTAAAATTTTAAAAATCGAAAACACCCAGTGTTGCTGAGAATGTGAGTCAGCACATTCTCATATGTCTTTGGGAGGAGTGTGAAATGGTATCACCTCTTTGGGATGCTCTTTGCTGTTTCTTCAAAAATTAAACACCTACCCTATGAGTCAGCAATTCAACTTATAGATGTTTACCCAAGTGGAATGAAAACATATATCCAAAAAAGACTAGTGTAAGAATATTTGTAGCAACTGTTTATAATAGCCAACAATTGAGAACAACTCAAATATTAACAGGAAAATAGATAAAGACTATTGATAAAATGGAATACTAATTAGCAATAAAAAGAGTGAACTACTGATATATATAACCCCAGAGATGAATCTCAAAAACAAAATGTTGAGCACAAAAGGCAAAAAAGACTACATCATGATTCCACTTATGTGAAGTTCAATAAAAGGCAAAATTATCTATGATGGTAAAAGCAGAACAGAGCCCATGAGGATGGGGTACTGAAGGGTAGATACATGGAAAGATGGAAATATTCTGTACCTTGATCAAGGTCATACATAGGTGCATATGTTTTCAAGACTCTACTTTATTCACTTAAGGTCTGTGTATTTTATTATACATAAATTTTACCTCAGTTAGAAGAAACAAAGTTTCAGGGTTTTGTTGTTGTTGTTGTTGTTTTTATTTTTATTTTTTTTTTGAGACGGAGTCTCGCTCTGTCGCCCAGGCTGGAATGCAGTGGCTGGAACTCAGATCACTGCAAGCTCCGCCTCCTGGGTTTATGCCATTCTCCTGCCTCAGCCTCCCGAGTAACTGGGACTACAGATGCCTGCCACCTTGTCTGGCTAGTTTTTTGTATTTTTTTAGTAGAGACGGGGTTTCACCGCGTTAGCCAGGATGGTCTCGATCTTCTGACCTCGTGATCTGCCCGTCTCGACCTCCCAAAGTGCTGGGATTACAGGCTTGAGCCACCGCGCCTGGCCTTTGTTGTTTTTTAAGGCAAAGGAACAAGCCAGTCAAGTCTGTTACCTTTTAGAGGGATTCTCCAGAAGCACCAATCAATAACCAAATGTGTGTTTGTATACATGCATACATGCACATATATAGTGTACATGCAAGCTATTTTATTCATATATGTAATACTGAATGTGAATTGAAGTATAATTCACTTACCATATAATTCATCCATTCATCCATGTAACATGTACAGTTAAGTGTTTTATAATATATTCACGGTTATGAAATCATCACCACAATCACTTTTAGAATATTTTTATCACCTCCAAAAGAAACCCATATTCATTAAGCATCATTTCCCAGTTCCCCTCAAGTCCCCAACCCAAGACACCCACTAGTCTACTTTCTGTCTCCAGAGATTTGCCTATTCTGGGCATTTCATATAAATAGAGTTTAAAACCATGTGGCTTTTGTATACAAGTTTTTTGCAGACGTGTATTCTCAATTCACTTGAGTATATATACCTAAGAGTAGAATTGATGAGTCACATGGTAACTCTTTAATTCTTTGAGTAACTGTCAGAAGGTTTTCCAAGCTGTTTCATTTTGCATTCACCCCAGAAGGGTATGTGGGTTCTAACTTCTCTATACCCTTGCCAACACTTGTTATTCTCTATCTTTTTAATTATAACCATCCTAGTGGGTGTGAAATGGTTTCTAGTTCTGGTTTTGATTTGCATTTTCCTAATGAATAATGATGGTGAGCATCTTTTCTTATACTTATTAGCCATTTGTATATATCTTCTTTGGATAACTAGTTGGATTCTTGGCCTGTTACTAATTCAGTTATTTATCTTTTTATTATTGAGTTGTAAGAATCTGTGTATATTCCACATACCAGTCCCTTATCAGGTATACGATTTATGAATATTTATTGCCCTATTCTGTGGGTTGTTTTTTCACTTTCTTGATGGTATCTATTGAAGTACAAATGTTCGTCATTTTGGTGACATTCAGTTTAACTTTTGTTGCTTGTGCTTTTGTTGTCATATCTAAGAAGGCTTTGCCTAAGGTCGTGAAGATTTACTTCTAAATTTCTTTGAAGAGTTTTATAGTTTTAGCTCATACATTCATGTGTGTGATTCATTTTAATTTTTGTCTGTTTTGAAGAAAGGATCTAACTTTATTTTTTTTTTATGTAGATAATAACTTCTTACATCTTATTAGCCAGGATATGTCATATGGCCACATTTAGCTTCAAGTGGGGTTGGGAAATGAAATTTTGGGGGGGGCATATTGCTATTCTAAACAAAATGGAATGCAACCAGCAGCATCTGCCACAGTGTATACTGTTTTTAATTTTGACTCAAAATAGTATACCAACAGACTCCAGCGTTTTTTTTTTTTTTGAGACGGAGTCTCACTCTTTTGCCAAGCTGGAGTGCAGTGGCACGATCTCAGCTCACTGCAACCTCTGCCTCCCGGGTTCAAGTGATTCTCCTGCCTTAGCCTCCCGAGTAGCTAGGACTACAGGTGCGTGCCACCACACCCAGCTAATTTTTCTATTTTTAGTAGAGACGGCGTTTCACCATGTTGGCCAAGATGGTCTCGATCTCCTGACCTCATGATCCTCCCACCTCAGCCTCCCAAAGTGCTGGGATTATAGGCGTGAGCCACCACGCCTAGCCACTCCAGCCTTTTTAAAATATGACTTTGGCCAAGAAGCATTTTCAAAAAGTTATCTGATTTTATTTGTTAATATGCTTGTATCCTGACCTCTCTGAAAATCTGACTTTGACCAAGAAGCATTATCCATAAATGGCCTCACAAAAAGACTCAAAAATAAATTTTCTTGATTTTTGTTAGTATGGTTTTTGTGAAGCTAATCCTGCAAGCTGGAAGGGATTCACTGTTTCTTATGCCTCTATCCAGCTGTCTGTCCCCTTATCCTCCCCTATTCCCCCTCACACAGGTTCTTGTCTGTCTTTGTTGGCTAACATTACATAATTTTAACGGGTTTAACAAACATACCCTTAAGTGGACATGTTTTTGGCCTCTCTACTGAAATCTCTTAGCATTCTCCCTTGCTCTTGGGTTAGAAAACCTTCTTCTTACCACTTTCTGGTAAAATTTTGTGCTCTGAGAGGTAGTCTGTTTCATGGCTTTCAGTCTAGGTTAAGTGCCAGAACATGTTCTTTATTTTACTATTCTAAAGGGACTTGGAATTTATTCCACTATCTCCTGATATCCTTAGGATGAGTGGTGTGAGTAGAATGGGTCCTGGTCACGCTTTGTAGAATTGGCCCTTGAGCAGACCTTCATAAACACCTTGCTCAGTCTAGGACAGCAGGAAAGACCAGAAGGGGCAGAATTAACCAGCCGGTCCACTGCGGGATAAAGAAAAGCATCCCTTCCCTGCCTTCTTCCACCCCAGGTCGCTCCAGCCTCCTGACAGTGCCTGGAAGTGGTGTGCAGATTGTTTAACAGGAAACGTGTGGGTATTTGTTACTTTGCTGATCTCTGTGGAATGTCCCTTCTTGAATTTCGCGGTTTGCCAAATTTGGCAGAGTTCTTCTCTTCTTTGACTGTGTGAGATTGATGTTCGATGATGAAGGGAAACCTAAGTAGGTCCTGAGGTTCCGTTGATACCTCTGCCTTCACTCTGCCTCTTCTTCTGTTTCCTGCTCTCCCAGACTGAGCCAGGTGTTTACGAAAATCTGGTCAAAGGCTAATTCTATAAAGCTGACTTCTTACACTGAAAATAAAATCTGTGGTCATAGAAGGAATTTTGAACCCCAGACATCTGTTGTAGACATATAGAATTGATCACAGTGTAGGACAGGTAGAAATATTTATAATGATAGTGCTGAAATCAATATTTGGAGCTTAATATGTGACAGGCTGTTTTCCTGGTGCTTTACATGCATGTACTCATTTAATGCGTAAGAACAGTAAAGTGTATTCTCGTGGTACTTTTCACTGTACAAAGTGTTCTTATATTTATTTGATTCTTGTAAAAACTCTGTGAATATGAGACCAGAGGAGACTAAAGAAACATGACAACTAAATGCAGTGTGGCACCTTGGATTGGATCCTGAAATGCAGAGAGGGCATTAGTAGAGAAACTGGTGAAGTCCAAAGTCTGGAGCTTAGTTAATAGTAATGTACTATATACGGTAACATAAGATGTTAACAATGGGTGAGAGGTATATGGGAACACTACTATATTTTTCTCTGAATCTAAAATTGCTCCAAAATAAAAAAGTTTATTTTTTTAAAAAAACCCCTTATGATCTAGCCAATGCAAGTCTCATTATCCTCATTCCCCGATTGGTACTGTTTAGAAAGGCTAAGAACCTTGCTCAATAGCACACGTGGGAGGTGGTAAAAGACCAGGACCTAAACTCGAGTCCTTGCATTCCTACCTGAGTGCTGAGTACTGAGGAGTACTGCCTTAGGAAGAACCCACTGCTTCTGCCTCCATCATCTCCGCGCATCCTCCCAACAGCCTTTTGAGGGTTGAGAGATGATACTTTCATTTTACAGTTCAGAGATCACTGCCATCCATGTTCACTACTGGAAAAATAACTCAAAAATATGTTTCCTGTTGACTTCAAGTGACTGTTGACTTCCATATTTGAATGGAGAATACAGTACATATTTTGGGGCCCATTTGATTAAACCAGTACAACAGAAATCTCATTTAGGGAGTATATAGAGAAGATATGATGAATGATGGCTAATGCCCACAGGCAGTAGTTTTGAAAAAGAAGAGTAGTGTAGTGGTGTCTTCTGTGATCTCTGACACAGAAATCTGTGAATGGACAGAAAATAGAAACACAAGAATTGCCCCCATCAAATTCAGATTTGTTCTGCAAATGCGGTAATTGTGAATCTAAAGATGGTATGCCAGATTCCATATCCTGTAAGTGGAAAAGAGAAGTGATGTTCAATTTCTGTCAACATGGCAATTTATTTTTAAAAATAGCAGGGTGACTTAAGAGATTTATTTGGAAGCTTGCAGAACAAGGCTTACTAACAACTTGTGGTCATCTCAGTATATTTTGGTCTTTGAATTTAGATTCTTTCACCAGTTGTGGCCTGACGTGACTATGCAGGATGACATGTGTTCTAACACTTTTCCAATGCCCTATTCTCTAGATTCTCTTTGGTTTGTGGTCAATGTCCTACACAGAGTCGTTTCGGCCTCTCATAAAATAGAGAGTGGTATTGCTGTCAGTCTGTGGATCTGTTTTCCAGCAATTGATTGTTCTGACTGATGTTCTGTGTATTCGAGTTCAGTTCTGCATATCCTTAAGAATTTTTTTTTTTCTTTGAGACAAAGTCTTGCTCTGTCACCCAGGCTGGAGTGCAATGGGTGATCTTGGCTCACTGCAATCTCTGCCTCCCGGGTTCAAGTAATTCTCCTGCTTCAGCCTCCTGGGTAGCTGGGATTACAGGCACATACCACCACACCTAGCTAATTTTCATATTTTTAGCAGAGACAGGATTTCACCGTGTTGGTCAGGCTGGTCTTGAACTCCTGACCTCGTGATCCGCCCGCCTTGGCCTCCCAAAGTGCTGGGATTACAGGCGTGAGCCACCACACCTAGCCAAAAATATTGTTTTAATGTAGGTACAATTTCTAGCAGCTAACATTTATTGAGGAAAACCATGTGCCTAGCATGTAGTTTACGTAGGAGTTTGGTCCTTGTAACTGTGTTAAGTGGATACTGGTTTTGTTTTACACATAAAGAGCACACTTAGTTGAGAGACTTGGAAGACCACAGAGCTCATATATGATAGAGCTGAAATTTAGCTCCAGGGTTTTCAGACTCCAAGGCAACTAGACTACAGTTTCGCTTGCCGCAGAACTACTCTCTAGGCTGTAGGCCTAAATCCTGGCTACATATTAGACTCACCTTGGAAGCTGGAAAGCTTCTAAGAAGCACCCATGCCTGAGCCACACCCTATACCAGTTAAATTAGATTTAAGTCAGAATGTTAGACTTGAGGAGACTAGATCATTCCATCTGTCCCTTTTACTTCCACATTTTGACATTTTGTCAGTAGATAAGCTGACGCCTCAAGTCACACAGCCATTCAGTATCAGAAGCAAGCCTAGGATGTAGGTGTCTTGATTAGGATCTTAGAGTTGCTTCCATACTCAGATCAACTATTACTAAATATGTTAGAACATTTACTATATAAAAAGGCCTAGAAATATGTCTAGTAATAGGTGAATTTGTCTATTTATATGTAATATTATAGAAATGTGCAGGCATGTACATCCATGTGATTCTGAGAATTTATATTCATATGTCATGATTGAATTCATAGGCTTTGCAGCCAGATTGCCTAGTTTGAATTTTGGCTTCACTGCTTCTCAGCTATCTGACCAAGTTACTTAACCTCTCTATTCCTTACTTTCTTAGTGACAAACTGGAATAATAGTGGTATACCTCCTATGGACTAAATGAGTTAGTGTATGTAAAGTGATGAGCCAGTGTTGATACACAGGAAGGGCTCCATAGGTGTTAGCTATTGCAATGTATGAGTCAGAGTGTACTCACAACTTCGTGAAACTCCATAGTTATTGCATTCATTCATTGCAAAAGAATTATAATAAACTATGTGGTCTGCCTCATCTGTCTCAAATTTTATATGCCTTTCTATAGGCTCTTAACAGGGTCTATACTCTCATGTTTCATAGCCCATGATTTTTTATCTCCTGGAAAACATGTTGATGTTCTAATTTATTTTCTTCATCTCTGGGCTTACTTTTGGACCATGACATCTCAGCTCAATTCAGCAGTGGCCTTCTGTGTATTTTGTTAATAAATGTCTCAGGCTGCCAGAATGTTGCTCTGATGTAGATTGGTATATTGCATCAGTCATCACCAGGTTTATATTTGTTTACATGCAGAACGATTCTTGTCTCTTGAAGGTCATGTGTAGTTGGTAAGCAGTATTATGCAGAAAATCTTGAATTATTTTGTCTGGGACTTTTAGTGATGATTACAGGCTGTTACATGGGAAGAGTTCTACCCAGAGAACTCAAAATACAGATTGAAACCTGTTGTCTCTGATCTCCCTTAGGTCCTAAGCTTTGTTGCATGAAATAAATGGTATCTGTTACACAAACACTGCTTCATTCAACAGGCATGGAAGAATGGACCAGTTACAGCGTTGTTAAGTACCACTTATCAAATGCTCTTAAAGGGGTCCTTTGAAAGAAATCTTTCTGCTCAAAGATAGTAAGGTGTTAAGTAGAGTGACAGTCAGATTAAGGACACCCTGCTGAATCTTCAAGCAAAGAGAAAAATCAGAATTTGGGGTGAGATGCTATTTAGAAATAAGGAGATAAAAATTGGAGCTGAAATAGATACAGCAAGCAAGATCAAGACTCGCACCACAAGTTCCATAGGTCAACTCTAGTAATTTGACATAGTAGAAGTAGAATAGGCTATCTTGAAAAATAGTTTTCTACTGTAGGAGACCTGAGGCTCCCAAGAATATAGTGAAGGCACACTCTAGGGAATGCTGGTCGCTGCCCAAATAGGTCCCTGTTGAAGTGGCTTCTGATTTATGCATTTGGAAATTTAATCTTAAGAGTTCAGAGTTGAATGGACTCTCAAGGATGCTAAATCACACATAATTTGATTGAGACTAATTAAACCATCTTGCTAATCTCTAAATTTTCTATTTTTAGATAAGGTGTATGGGAAACAAACTTATAAAAGATTGCTTTATGAATGTGAATTCAGAGCAAGAGCATTGGTAATAGGATTTGAATATGTTCTGATACCACACTCAGCTGATAATCGATTTACCTACCCTTCAACAGGAGGCCCACCTTACTGGAGAAGTTGTTACACCTCCCATTTTCACCCCTCCCCCGTTAGGGCTTATTATCTCTTTAACATTTCTCTAAGTCTTTGTAACTGACCGTCTGTGACTACCTCTGAATACTCACACAATTTTATTAAATACGTTAAAACTTTCTATCAAGTTATTCCCCATCCTCCTGGCCTGGAAGGGTCTTTCAGTTTAGGATGACTTGACATATCTCTGCTGACACTGCTTTAGGTTGATCATTTCCAAATTTCCAACAATGCATCACTGTTTCCCTGGTGTTCATCTGTTACTGGAAATGTTCAGTCAGTAGGATGCCTATTTCTTAGAATATTACTAAGAGGGTTACTTCATTAGACAATTGGAGCAGATGACCTTTAAGTTCTAACTTATGGGAAAGTAGTGATTCTTTTACCTCTGTAGGCCTTGCTGATCCTGGAAGATTTCTTTGAAGTAAACCTGAGAATTAGTCATTTCACGGCATCTGCAGAAGATTTGTCCTAGGACTTCATATAGATACCAAAATCTGTGGATGCCTAAGTCCTTTGTATAAAATGATGTAGTATTTGCACATAACCTACATTTATCCTCCTGTATAAATCATCTCTAGATTACTCATAATACCTATTACAATGTAAATGCTCTGTAAATAATTCTTATCATGTATTTTTACTTGTGTTATTTTTTATTGTTGTATTGTTATTTTTAATTTTTTTCTAATATTTTAGATCTGTGGTCGGTTGAATCCACAGATATGGAACCCACAGATACAGAGAGTCGACTGTTGGTTTTCTGGCTTTTTAGGAGTCACTCTCACTGAAATTTGACATAAAAATCAGCTTGGCATAAGTTAGCAGTCACACTGCTGTGTATTAACAATTCCATTACCTGCCCGTTACCCTATCGCTACACCACATTCCAGCCAAACTAAAGTGCTGCTGCTTCTCAGGCATGCAGCCTGTCCCAGCTGTGAACCCAAATGGAATCCATTCTCTTTTTTTTTGAAACAGAGTCTTTTTCTCTTGCCCAGGCTGAAGTGCAGTGGTGTGATCTCCGCTCACTGCAACCTCCACCTCCCAGATTCAAGCAATTCTCCTGCCTCAGCCTCCCGAGTAGCTTGGACTATAGGCGTGCACCACTATGTCTGGCTAATTTTTGTATTTTTAGTAGAGAGAGGGTTTCACCATGTTGGCCAGGCTCGTCTCTAACTCCTGACCTCAGGTGATCTGTCTGCCTCAGCCTCCCAAAGTGCTGGGATTACAGGTGTGAGCCACAGCACCCAGCCTAATCCATTCTTCATGGTCTAGTTGATACTGTCCATTATCTCCCAACTTCCCTGATTTTTATACCGATCCTTCACATGTTTTGTATTTCTGATGGTTATGTGGCATCTTGTTAATATGTACTTTTATTTTTCCCATGATGGTGGGTAAGCCCTTGAGAGTAGGAGTTTATTTCTTTTTATTTGACTTCCAGCACTCTGGATGTGCTCTGCCATCCTTGTTTTAATTCGTATCAGTATATAAAATAATGTAGATACTAAGGACAATATCAGAATGTTAAAGAGAGGCATGGTTACATTTAATTTTAAAACTCAAACTATAACCTATATAGGATATTTGAAAGAAAAGATCAGAATTCCAAGTTACTTAGGGAAACGTTAGCAATAGTGTAAAAATCCAACCAAATGTAACAGGATTAGGGTGCCAATAGAAAGTAAAGAAATGGAACATGGTGTAAAGTATTATTTCAAGAAGTTTTGGTGTTTAGGAAAGTAGTTTGAGAAGCAAGGGTCAATAAAAGTTGGTTTTTTGGGGAGATGAAAAACATTTTCTTAGGCCTAGAGGATGGAACTAGAAAGAGATGGGAGATTTCAGAAAGAACATTGATGGAGAGCGATATCCTGAGAGAAGACGGGGAGGTATGAAGAAGACCTGTCAGAGTAAAATCTGGGGAAGAGAAGGGGTACATTTTTCTCTGAGACAGAGAGAAAGGTGTAGGTGTAAGGTAGAAGTGCTGAGGGAAGTTCTGCCTGTTTCCCTAATGTGAGAGTATTCATAGTAATCTGTTGAGGATGAAAACAAGAGGACTAGAAGACATGAGAAGAGGTAAGGTGTGATGTAGCTTACTTATGAAAATTATCTTGTGTATTTCTTGACATCATTATTGTCCGTCTTCTCCAACTAGATAGTAGGCTCCATGAGGACAAAGGTTTTGCTATCTCGTTCACCACTGTCCTTAGTGCCAGAAAATAGTGCCTGGCACATCATATATACTTCATAAATATTTGTTGGGTGAATGTTGAATGGAGAATGAAAGAGGAAACTAACTGGAGAGACTCAAAATTATTGCTTTCGTCCTGTAGCTTTCAATACATGTACAGATTATAACTATACCATGTTAATTATCTCAGTACAGATCTGTCGGAAAAGCTTACCTGAAAGTACTGAGGGGCATAGAAAGGTAATTATTGGATTTTTTTCCATACTTAGAGATTGGTAGAATGGGGACTGGAACTTTAGCATTTTGGCAAGAATGTTTTGGGAATATTTGACCAAAGAGTGCAAAATGTTTTGTGTTACCCTAATGACTCTTCCATTAAATGGAACCTTGATCTCTGATAGCTTGAGAGATATGGCATTAATTATTAGCTGCCTACCCAATAATATTCTCCTGGTCTTCCTTAGGATTCTTGTATTGTTAGATGTGCCACTATACCCAGCTTAAAACTACATTTCCCAGCCCTTCCTGAAAATATAACTCATTTATGAGATATAGGCAGAACTTTCTGAATGAGATTGCTGAGAAAGCTCTCTAAAAGAAGCCGACCTAAGAGGACACCCTGTTGTACTTTCCTCGTTGCTGCCTGGGATGTAAATTTAATGGTTTGGAACTTCAGGGGTTACACTGGGCCCACCACACAACCTCGAGGATGTAAGCCAGTGCTAAGGATGGTAGAATAATAAATTGTTGAGCTGCCATATTGGGATTCTTGCAGCCTTTTGTATTTTGAGACATTTTGTTATTTCAAGACTGATTTGTTGTAAAACTATCTTGTTTAAAGTACTGTTATTTTGGATCTTTGCTTCTTTTAGTAGAACCCCATTTATTAGAAAGGAATTGAGGGACTAAAAGCCTCAACCTGGTCAGCCGAAGAGCTGCTTTCATTGGCGTAAGCATAAGAGATCGAGGTCGGAGAAGTGTTTCTAAGTGAGGTGTCTGGGTAATGAAAGGGTCTAAGACAGCGGTCCTCAACCTTTTTGGCATCAGGGACTGGTTTTGTGGAAGACAATTTTTCCACAGATGGGGCAGGTGGTGGGGGATGGTTTCAGGATAAAACTGTTTCACCTCAGATCATCAGGCATTAGTTTCTCATAAAGACCGTGCAACCTAGATCGCTTGCATGTGCAGTTTACAATAGGGTTTGTGCTCCTCTGAGAATCTCATGCTGCCTCTGATCTGACAGGAGGCGGAGCTCAGGCGGGAATGCTCGCTTGCCAGCTGCTCACCTCCTGCTGTGCGACCTGGTTCCTAACAGGCCACTGTTGGTACCAATACCTAAGAGATGGTCATAAGGAGCTAAAGTAGAATGCTGGTGAAAGTTCCTGGAGTCGACAAAGTCAAGGAAATAGTATTTGTATGCACAGATGGGAAACCAAGAGGTAACCCTTCGATTAGGCCAGTGTTTCTTTGAGTTTTTATTTCATGGGCCATCAAGGATCTATGAATCTGTGGACCCCTGGAATCTTCTGTTAACAAATGCAATTTGAGATATACTATAAAAATACAGTCAACCCTTGAACAATGCAGGGGTTAGGGGCACCAAGCCCTGTGCAGTTGAAAATTTGGGTGTCCCTTTTGACTCCTTTGTTAGTGAAAGGAAAGATGATGGCTGGAGTGATGGTTATTAAGTATGAGATAGTTCATTCAAATGGAGGCGATCTGTTCATCAAGCCATTAGGGGAGAAGTGATCTTTTGCCTTTAAGAGTGGAGCTGCCTTAAAGTAGGATTGTAGTTAGGACTAGAAAGGAAAAGACTGGAATACTTCAAATCCCTTTCATTCTTAATATTCTATCATTCCAGATTATCTTTACTATGTATTAGTTGGGGTTTGGTTGGTACCTTTTTCTTTCTTTTTTTTTTTTTTTTTGCAATTAATAAAACTAAAAATGTCTGCCAGCTATCACACATTTGCCTTTAGTTATTGTTTATGCTGACAGAACCCCAAAATAGTAAAACATTAATGTAGCTGAAGAATCCAAGTGTTCAAGACACGGTCTAATTGGAGTCTAAAAGATGTTAAAGGACTTTCAGACTATTTTAAAATTAAATTTGCTAAATTCTTTTAAATGATTTTGTAGATTTCCATAATAAATGTGGCAAACATTTCTCTTATAGGATGTAAATAATCAAACTCTGTTTCACTGGAGAGTATAAAGCACTTATCTAATCAGATTGTGAGAGTCGCTCAAAATTTCTAACCGTGTAATTTTTGCATAGAGAGAGAGAGTGCCTCCTGCTGTGCAATTAACTGTTTTTATTAGCTATAAATTTGGCTGATGCTGGTTCTTGACCTGATCCTGCACAGCTGAGTGTCAGGAAGGCTTGGAAATCTTAGAGTGGGGACAGCAGCTGAGGCCCTAAGAGAAGCTGATGAGTTGTTTCTCACGCTTCTGTAAGTGAAGAGAGCTTTGGAATTTTCTAGACCTGTTAATTTTTCCTTGTTCATTTTATTCTGTATTCAAATTAGGTTTGTGAAGTGGAGTGGTATGGTTTACTGATTATAAGCAGGGCTTTGAGATCATACTACCTGTATTAAAAACCTGGCTTTCCCATTTCTTGTACCCTTGGGCAAGTTTTAAAGTTTCTCCTTACCTAGGTTTCTTCCCCCGTGAAAGGGTGATTAATAGTAAGCCCTAACTCATGGTTTGCTGTGAGAATTTAAGGGTTCAATCTACATGAAGTTTTTGGCCTAGCTCATAGTAGATACTCAGTACACGTTAGCTAGTATTATAGAGGGGTCTTCAAGTTGAAATCTCTTTCAGCAGGGGAAAGTTCTAATAAAAAATGTTTAGAAGGACCTATGATTTTACTGGACTTTTTTTGAAGGGAGAAAGGGGGAAGAAAATATACAAAAAGAGGCAGAGTTAGGCGACCTGGCATCAGACTTTATTACTGACATTTACTAGACAAGTAAGCTTGAGAAAATCAAATCAAAGACCCAATTTTCTCAACACTTAAATACAACATAGTATCTCATTTGTGAGAGTCAGGTAAGATAAATACTTTGGAAATGTCAAAGTGCTATATATTTTACCTAAAATATATGTTTTTAGGTAAAAACACAAGTAAACAAGGACAGTCATATAATAAATACATGAGGCTAATTAAAACAAGCAAAATATGTAAATGGAATCCATTGACGGAAGACATAGGAATTTACGTATAAGCTTGACTTGCCTCTGAATGATCATTGATTATAAAGGAAGGGGAAAGATGTCAGAGAAAGACTTAGCATTGGTGGAGCAACCTGGCATTTGCTGGGCACTGGAGTAGGATTACTGTCTGCCTTTCACAGATGAGAAAACTGAGGCTCAGGTTAAATTACTTCCTCAAAGTCACCTCACTGATAAGTGGCAGAGCCAACATTATAACGAAGCCTGCGTGATTCCAGAGGATGTCCTAATACAACATGGTTAATTACCTCCAATCTATTTGTCACATATTTATTGAGCACCTACTCTGTGTAGTGTTAATAATACATTAATTTTTTCACAAAAATGGATAGAAATGTAAAGCATGAAGGGATCTGAATGATAATTTTGTGCAACCAAGTCATTTTGTAGGAAAGAAAAAAGGCCCAGAGTGACCAGGTCGCTTTAGGGTCATCCATTTTGGAACAGAATTAAATTTTTACTCACCTAGTCCAATATTTGATTAAGTTATATTGCTGTTCAATTCCTTAGATGCCTAATCCTTCATTAGTTCCAATTTGAAGCCTCATTTGGGGATTTTCTTTCTGGATAATTTCTGTGTAATTGCTTTGACCAAGTTACATAAGTTGTTTGATGGAAAGCCGACTGAATTCTTGTTTGTGCTTTTGTCACCCAAACTGAGTACAAGTTGTTTCAATATATTTTACTTTTTCTTTCTTCCTTTCTTTCTTTGTTTTAATTGAGACTGGACCTTTGTTGCCCCAGGCTGGAGTGCAGTGGCACGGTCTCAGCTCACTGTAGCCTTGACCTCCTAGGTGCAAGTGATCCTCCCACCTCAGTCTCCTGAGTAGCTGGGACTACAGGCGCATGCCACTACGCCTGGCTAATTTCTGCATTTTTTGTAGAGATAGGGTCTCACTATGTTGCCCAGACTGGTCTCGAACTCTTGAGCTCAAGTTATCTGCCTGCCTTGGCCTCCCAAAGTGCTGGAACTACAGGGGTGAGCCACCACACCTGGCCTTACTTTTTCACGTTATCAGTGACATTCTGGTGTGAGCACAAAGAATGTGAAATCTCTTTGCCTTTTTGTGATTTGGAAATAGCTCTTGAATCCCTGGTCTTAAATCTTCACTCTGTTTCATTCGGTTTTTGCCACCCTCCTATCCTGCCAGGTGAGTCTGCCCTTAGTTGGGTATGTACTTAACTAGAGAACAGCTCTAGATCCCTGGAGGGAAGCCCAGGCTCCTCCCAAGTGACTGCACACATGAGTCGTCTGCATCACACCAGGAAAACCATTGAGCAATAGGAGACTTCCCAGCACTGGTGATGTTTGCAATAAATATCCCCCATGACTCCATCTCAGTTGTTTAAGAAGAGTGGGGAAATGACTGGTGTATTTTTTTTTTCATAGCATTCTTAACTGTTTCTCTTCCAAAGAAAAGTCTTCATGATGTCAAACATCATTCAGAATATAGGTATTCTATTGTGGATCTGAATTCAGTCCATTTATCCTTCTTTATTGCCCTGAATACCTGAAGAGCATCATTTGAAAAAGAACCTATGGAATTGTGAAGTTTGCTGCTTTTTATGTGACTGTGACTGAATGGGTCTTGTTAAGCCCAAACTGACTCGAAGGGCATGACCTGTGTATGACTCTCTGGTGATTATATACAGGATTGAAAATCCTCCAAGCCTGCTTTTAAAGTTGTTCTTGTAGCACAGCAGTTTTGGATGTAGAAAGGCTGATTTTCCATCTTGTCACTCTTTCTGCCACTTAGAAATAGATGACCACAATAATGTTTTCTTTCTTCCTTGCCTTTTTTCTATACACATAATTTTTATTTTTAAAAAATGTAGGATCATCTCCTATATTCTTGAACTTTGGGGAAATATAGTGACCCTGGATCATACTGGTATTTTGGAGATACAGTTTTTGGAGAGAGCCTTGAACCTTGGATGTAGCGTGCAGTGAGGAGATGGCTTCAGCTGAGTGATTAGATGAACTACTTTTCTTTCTCTTACTACCAAACTCTGATAAAATGATAGACTCTTACAATTGGTGAGGACCGGCCAGGCATGGTGGCTCACACCTGTAATCCCAGCGCTTTGAGAGGCCGAGGCAGGCAGCTCACCTGAGGTCAGGAGTTTGAGACCAGCCTGACCAACATGGCAAAACACCGTCTCTACTAAAAATACAAAACTTAACCAGGCATGGTAGTGGGCACCTGTAATCCCAGCTACTCAGGAGGCTGAGGTAGGAGAATCGCTTGAACCCAGGAGGCGGAGGTTGCAGTGAGCCGAGATTGTGCCATTGCACTCCAGCCTGGGCAACAAGAATGAAACTCCATCTCCAAAAAAAAAAAAATGATGAGGACCTAGAGATCAGGGTCTGTGGAGTTATGTGCTTAAATACCACACACCCACTAGAGGACTTGAAGGAGTAGTTGACATTCGTGGGCAAAAGAAGTGTATACCATGTGTCAGTGCCGCATCACATGCAGAAGCATGGACCCCAGTGACACACAATTCTGCTGCTAGATGGAGGGAAGTAGCTGTTGACAATCAGAGAGAAAAGCCTGTTCTGAGTATAAAATGTAAATGGAGCCTGCCAGCCTTATGATGTGGGGCTTCATAAACAATTGCTTTCGTTCTATACCCATCAACAGGTTGTTGTTGGTATCTTTGCTTTCTTTCACAAAAAGTGAACTGAGTTTTATTTTTATAATATTTATCAAATAAATACATATAGAGTATATTAATGAAATACAAAAGGTATAAAACAAGTTTTTTAACTTTTAGGTTTAGGGGTACACGTGCAGGTGTGTTACATAGGTAAATTGTCTGTCATGGGCGGACTGGTGAACAGATTATTTTATCACCCAGGTAATAAGCATAGTACCCTATAGGTAGTTTTTCAATCCTCACCCTCCTCCCACCCTCCACCTTCAAGTAGACCCCTGTGTCTATTGTTTCCTACTTTGTGTCCATGTGTACTCAGTGTTTAGCTCCTACTCTTAAGTGAGAACATGTTGTATTTATTTGGTTTTCTATTTCCTGCCTTTGCTCACTTAGGATAATGGCCTCCAGCTCCATCCATGTTTCTGCAAAGGACATGATCTTGTTCTTTTTTATGACTGTGTAGTATTCCTAGCTCCATCCATGTCACTGCAAAGGACACAATCTTGTTCTTTTTTATGGCTGCATAGTATTCCTAACTCTATCCATGTTTCTGCAAAGGACATGATATTGTTCTTTTTTATGGCTGCATAGTATTCCATGGTATATATGTACCGCATTTTCTTTATCCGGTCTTCCTTTGATGGGCATTTAGGTTGATTCCATGTCTTTGCTATTGTGAATAGTGCTGTGACGAACATGTGTCTTTATGGTAAAATGATTTATATTCCCTTGGGTTCCCCCATTGTATTCCATTACCCAGTAATGGAATGTAAGTAATGGAATTGCTAGATTGAATGGTAGTTCTATTTTAAGTTCTTTGAGAAATCACCAAACTGCCTTTCATAATGGCTAAACTAATTTGCATTCTCACCAGCAGTGTATGAGCATTCCCTTTTCTGTACTGCTTTACCAGCATCTGTTATTTCTTGACTTTTTTTTTTTTTTTTTCTGAAGCAGAGTCTAGCTCTATCACAAGGCTGGAGTGCAGTGGTGCAATCTCGGGTCACTGCAACCTCCACCTCCCGGGTTTAAACGATTCTCCTGCCTCAGCCTCTGGAGTAGCTGGGATTACAGGTGCCCGCCACCATGTCCAGCTAATTTTTGTATTTTTAGTAGAGACAGGCTTTCACCATGTTGTCCAGGCTGGTCTCGAACTCCTGCCCTCATGATCTGCCCACCTCAGCCTCCCAAAGTGCTGGGATTTTTTAGTAATAGCCATTCTAACTGGTGTGAGATGGTATCTCATTGTGGTTTTGATTTGCGTTTCTCTAACGATTAGAGATGTTGGGCATTTTTCCATATGCTTGTTGGCTGCATGTATGTCTTCTTTTGAAAAGTGTGCATGTCCTTCGCCTACTTTTTAACGGGGTGGTTTTTTGCTTATAAACTTCTTTAAGTTCCTTATAGATTCTGGACATTAGACCTGTGTGATTGTGAGATGCATAGTTTGCAAATATTTTCTCCCATTCTGTAGACTGTCTGTTTACTCTGTTGATAGTTTCTTTTGCTGTGCACAAGCTCTTCAGTTTAATTAGTCCCATTTGTTGATGTTTGCAAAACAAGCTTTAAAGACACAGAATCTTTAAGGAGTCTATGGCAGCTCTCCAAAATTAAATAAACAAAATAAAATTTGGGATTAGGTTGAAAAAAAGTTTTGAATCGAAGGAAAAGAGTCCTTCTGAAGATGGAGATATTTTTAAACTGTTGGAAATACTTTAAAGAAGATAATTAAAACTATGATATTTAACTTCTTTTAATATCTCTGAATCAGTCGTTTGGAACCTGTGTGTTAGTCGATGTCTGGAAATATGGCAAACTGAGCTAATGGCTCGTTTTCCCCTGTAAACTTATAGAAATGCTGATAAAACTAACAACAACATACTCACGACCTCCCAGGTTAATTAACAAACTAAAACTTCTGTAATTTTTCCAATAAGGAAAGAGGAAGGGAGAAAGGAACTGGGCCCAGCTGGAAACAGTAAGAGCAGGCAAATAATCTGTAGAGGCATTTTGGAACCCTAATAAGGACATGACTATTAGACGTTTTTATGAATAGACCTTGATTCCTCCGTTTATGTGTCAGATTGGGGCCCTTTATTTTATGGAGAATCTTAGAGCCTGAGTTAAAATTGGCACTTTGGGAGGCCAAGGCAGGCGGATCATTTGAGGTCAGGAGTTTGAGACCAGCCTGGCCAACGTGGTGAAACCCTGTATTTACTTAAAAAAAAAAAAAAAAAGTACAAAAATTAGCTGGTCATGGTGGTACGTGCCTGTAATTCCAGGTACTCAGGAGGCTGAGGCAGGAGAATCGCTTGAACCTGGGATGCAGATGTTGCAGTGAGCGGAGATTGTGCCACTGCACTCCAGCTTGGGTGACAGAGTGAGACTCTGTCTAAATATAAATATATATTGTTGCAGTCTGTCCCAGTCTTTTCTTAGATCCTCCAAGTCCTAGTTTGGAAAATTACATATTTATCTTAAGAATATTTAGACCATAGTTTGTATAACTTTAAGGTGATTATTGAATATGTAGACTCTGATCATTCATTTCTGCAAAAGTTTAGAGTACCATTTTTAAAACTTTTTTTATTGTGGTAAAATATACGTAGCATAAAATTTGCCATTTTAACCTATTTAAGTGTATAATTCAGTGGCATTTATTTGTTTATTTAGACAGGGTCTTGCTCTGTTGCCCAGGCTGGATTGCAGTGGCACAGTCACAGCTCACTGCAGCTTTGACCTCCTGGGCTCAAGCCATCCTACTGCCTCAGCCTCCTGAGTAGCTGGGACCACAGGCATGTGTCACCACACCTGGCTAATTTGTTATTTTTAGTAGAGACAAGGTCTCACTATGTTGCCCAAACTGATCTCAAACCCCTGAGTTCAAGTGCTTCTCTTCTCCTGCCTCAGCCTCCCAAAATGCTGGGATTACAGGCATGAGCCCCTGTGCCTGGCCAGTGGCATTTATTGTAGTCACAGTGTTGTGCACCATCACCGTTTACAAAAATTTTCATCACCCCAAACAGAAACGCTGTACCCATTAAGCAATAACCCCTCATTTTCTCCTCCCATCATCCCCTGGTTACAACCTCTAATCTGCTTTCTTTATTGCTGAATGTGTCCATTCAAGATAGTTCATATGAGTAGAATCATACAGTATCTGCCCTTTTGTGCCTGGTGTATTTTACTTAGCATGATATTTTCAAGGCCCATTCATGTTGCAGCGCATATCCAAACTTAATTTGTGTTTACAGCTGAAATAGTGTTTCATTGTGTTTATATACAACTTCACATTTTATTTATCAGTTGATAAACACTTTGGTTGTTTTTATCTTTTGTTTATTGTGAATAATGCTGCTTTGGACATTGGGTCCGAGTATCTGTTTGACTCCTTAGAATAGCATTTTGCACACTGAGAAATGTGTAGTTCTGTTATATAGAAAATTTTAGTCTTCCAGATTTCACATGTTGACTGAAATTATTTCTTTGTAACTTAAATAAACATAAACATAAAACTAAGAATTAATAACTCTTTATAACTCTCATATACAGGTAAATTCAAAATCAATTTTTCAATTAAACAAAAATAAAATAAATACAGCTTAAATTAACAATTGTTATCCAATTATATTTACTGAAAATAAATGGCTTATGTTGGTTCTAATAGTGTAAAAAGATATACTTTGGTATGATGGGCCATTATTTTAGCTTTCATCATTATCATGTTTTCTTTTTAACAGTGAATGCATTTTTAAACCACTAATCCATTATTTTGATGAGCAGCTCATTTGCTAGATTATCCCAGAATATAAATCTGGAAAACAAAGGAAAAACAGCAATTCAGTGAGAAATTATTTACTACACATTTATTGCAACAGTTTTTTTTCATGAACTCTTGCGAGCAGGTGCCTATAAAGGCAAAATCCAGAGAGTATATCTGCTTGCTGTCAGAGGGTGATTGCAACAAACAGGTTTTAATAATTTGGTTAACCTCACACTTGTTTTTATTGGAGCTTATTTGAACTGCTAACATCATGATGTCATTTGACCTTCATTTATTACAAACATATCACTTACTTATTCAGTCTGCCTCTGTTTACTGTTGGCCCATTTCCATTAAATCAGTACAGCACTCTAAAGGAACATGTTGTTTTTATGATGTTAAATCAGATTCTTAGTTTATTATATAAGAACCTAAAATCTTATTTCATGAAAATATTATTTACTTGGAAATTATACTGCAAATTTTTTTGCAAAAAATATGAGCACAACAAGGGGATATAGGATAATGATTGTTATTTTGACATTAGCATTTGCCAGCCTAACAGCTGTTAGACACGCTTACTGGAACCTGAAATGATCAATCCTATCTCTTCGAGATATCACTTGGCAATATCTTAGGTATAAACATGGAAACTAGCTGGAACACTGAAAATCCCATCATGCTGCATTGTGAAGTAGTCATCCAAGGATTCAGAATATTCTTGTATTTATTCTTTATTGATACAAAAATTTTTAATGATGACAAAATTCAGGTGCCCCAAAGAATATTCCGAAGGATAACACTGCCTCAGTTTGACAAATACTAGTTCAAACATTAACTCTATTGCTTTACTCACATTGAACTCTAATGCTTTATTCACAAACAGTTGGTCTACCACTTAAAGATGGGGCTTTGTGATTTCCAAACTGCACATACATTCTATTTTTACAATAAACCTTATTTATTATTTCGTAGTAAGAAGTAGAGTTGCCATGTGGATGAATAGTTGTGTTGCACAAATAATATATCTTCTTCCTACTTGAGAAACTAAACTATGAGAAGAAGGTTGCTTGATGAACACAGACCCCTCTATACACACTAGCTGCTCAATAAGTGTTAAGGAATTGTTTGATTAAGCAGCGATAGCCCCCTTCCACACACGTATTACTAAAAGAAAACACTGTCAAATCAAGCTTGATAAGTGTCTCTCACAATCAGTGATATTCTTTATCTCAATTTCATATTGATTCTATGCCAACCCTCAAACTTCTGTTTTCCACCTAGTTACACCATCTTCAAAACCAGTTTCACAGCTGTTTTTAATGAAAACCCAACTCTTATCCTATGAAAAAAATTCATAGCAAATAACACTACTCATAGTGTACACATTCCCAAAGGGGAGTCCCTTTCTGACCAAAGTGTCTCCATTTTCATTAACTGCTGACATTCTTCTTGATGATCCTCTTTCTGGGGTGGGGACATACAAATCTCCTGTCTACTTATTGCCAATAATATGCCTTTCATTGAAAAATACTCAATCTTTTCTATATTTAACTTATGTGATTTTATACCTCATTATATTTATAATTCTTGATTAGCCATATTTTATCTCCACAAAAGTCATAAAATGTTGATGAATATATGATTTATGTAGTGATCATCTTTCTATTGACATTAGCAGATATACACTATAGTATCTGGTTTTTTTGTTTTAAAAATTAAGTTTAATAAATACAACTTATTTTTACCATGTCATTCTTCAGTACCGCTTTGTAGTATTTAACATGTTTCAAATGTATAAATATGGCCTCCTATCAAATCACCACTGAAGGTCAAGAATCTACCTTTATATGTTTATAGTACTTTGCATACAGAAGGAGAACAATAATATATTTTGAATAAATGATTAGATAAATAAGTGGGTATTACCTGAATCGATTCCATTAACATTTTAAAATCCCTACCTTAATTTTGACTCATCTAACCAACAGAAGTTCAGTCTGGCTGTAGCCTCTCAGAACAGACATTTTGCAAAATATATATAGTTGACTATTAGGAAGACGACCTTCACTGTAAATAAATGGGGTATCTCTTCAGTCATTCTCCTCCATTATCAGTCAGGTGGGCTTGGAGTAAACACCTCTCTTATCACTTCTTCAACCCCATTTTCTTTCTAAATTTTCAGAAAGCTTCAGTAGAAATGTTTAAACTTTCAAGAAAGACAACTTTAGCAGAATCACATACTGGTTGGGCACATATATATCTTTGTAAATGTACGTAAAAGAAAACTAAGACCGGGCGTGGTAGCTCACACCTGTAATCCCAGCACTTTGGCAGGCCAAGGTGGGAGGATTGCTTGAGCCCAAGAGTTCGAGATCAGCCTGGACAACATAGACCCCATCTCTAAAAAAAAAATGATAAATTTAATTAGCTGAGTGTAGTGGTATGTGCCTGTAGTCCCAGCTACTTGGGAGACTGAGGCAGGAGAATTACTTGAGCCCAGGAGGCCAAGGCTGCAGTGAGCCAAGATCACACCACTGCACTCTAGCCTGGGCAACAGAGCAAGATCCTAGCTCAAAAAAAAAAAAAATGAGTAGGAAGCCTGTTTTATTCTACTATTATAAATATGAAATTTTATGCAACTTTGCATTTTATTTTTCGTACAGGCAGAAATACTCAGTGTCCTCAGTCACAGAAACATCATCCAGTTTTATGGAGTAATTCTTGAACCTCCCAACTATGGCATTGTCACAGGTAAGAACTCAGTATTTGACTTCTTTCTTTTTCCAATTATCTAGCTTTAGATTCCTTAATATGCTAAAATGCTTAATATTAGGTTCAATCATGAATTGTGTGTTACTGTCAGATGTCACTTTTGTTGCTATAAAGCATTAATAAAACTGATTATATCAATATAATTAAGAATAGTGTTTCCACTTCTACCCATGTTTAATTGTGCTAATTATATCTGCGTAAATGCTATTTAAATGCACTTGCAGCTGCATTACCAATATTTCAAGGTGCCGTTTAACTAAAATTTCATTTAATTAGCTGAAATGAGAGATGTTTTTTGTAACTCTGTGACCTTTTATAAATTAAGATTTCTTGAGCTATTCATGTTGTAATTCTTTGCAAGGCATTTTAATCCCATTAGAGCATTCTTTCTTCAAGGTCTCTGACATGAAAACAATATTTTTCAGGTTTGGTCAACTAAGTTGGTAATGACCTTGTTCTAAATTATCATATAATTTGGAGCAGCAGTTTATAACTGACAGACATACCCTTTCTAAAAAGGAGCACATAGAAAGTTTTGTCACATGAAAATACAGAGAGACACATATCTTTAATACTTTATGCTCATATTTGTATAATCCACTGAATAGCTTGTAGGTCTACAATAATTCGGTTTTACAACAAATAACTTTGATCTTTATCTTGGCAATTCTTTGATTAAAACAAAGTCAAACAAGAAAACCTTAAAATATTAGCCATATCTTCTCCCACGATAGAGGTGAGAACCTGGATTGTCTTTATAGAAAATAACAAAACACCCCTCAACAAAAAGGATTGTATTAAGTACTTTCTATAAATTTTCTCATCTAATACTTACAGTAATCCTATGACATAGATAAAATAATTCCTATTTTACTAGTAAGAAACTACATCTCTAACTTAAGCAACTTTCCCATGGTCACCTAGCTAGTGGTAGAACCAAAGCGCTATAAATTCCTCAAGCTGATTCTCCACAGAAGCTCCTCTTCTATGCAAGTTAGGTTCTGGAAAGCTGTGAGCTGACTGGTTCTTAAACTCAGAGAGACATGGTTGCTGTTATTCCATCTTCTGGCAGCAGGCAGTTTAACATGCTTTTACTCTTAGTAGCATTTTAACCTAAGTTCTTAAGTGGAGGGACTTTTTTCCCCAATTCACTGCCTTTAGATCTGTGACTGAAATGGGGCATGTAGCAATTTTTATCTTGAGTCTATATTTCCTATAAACGTGAATACCCAAGAATGGAGTATATTGTTGGTTGGGGGGAGGTAACCATACCTCACGTTTTAAGTCAGATTTCTGATTTAAAGTTAAACCTTTCTTTGTCAACCCATATACCATGTGGCTCCTTTTTTCCGTGTCCATTGTATCTACTTTTTTTTTAACTAGTTATATTTACTTTTTAAATCTGAATCCAGTGTTCTGATCCTCGTTTGTGGCTGATATTATTCCTCCCTAAGAAAGTGTGATACTCCCAAGAGAAGAGAAATTCTGTTTCTTGTTATATACTCTTGATGTTTAATGCTTTTTGAAAATATTTTTGGCCAACTAATGAGCTATTCATGAAGTGTTCTAGTTTCTTGAGGTGAGGGTGAACGGAAGAAAAGGGGACCTGAGTGGTGATATGAAATTATTTTTCCGAGAGTTTACTCTCAGTAGGAAGATATGAAACATTCTTAGCCAGCATATTTCCCCTAGGTCACCTCATCTGAAAGAGGGAGAAATAATCCAAGAAGTTTGCTTTCATTCAGTATTTGTATCACACTAACCAGTCCTTTATTTCATTCGTCCCTTTAGCATTCTCTACTCATACTTGCAACTACCAAATTATTTAGTTAAATTGATTGTTTTTTTTATGGATCCATATCTCTTTCCCTGTAGAGCCAGTAAGTAAGCAACTGTTAACATTAAACATAAGAATTAAAACAACACGTTTCAGATTATGAGGTAGTAGTAGATTGTGAATTTATAGCTCTTATTGATCTATGAGATTGATTATTAAAGAGACCTGTTAGGCGAGTTTTAGTGTTTTGAATGTATTGATTTGATATGATTATCTTTGTTCCTAGAGATGTTAGTTTTAATTAACTAAGTGCTTATTTATGTGAGCCTTTCAACCTATCTTCTACAGCTATGCTCTGTGCGTGGGTAGTAGAAAATATGACAACTGAGCCCAGTTTGGGAGTGAAGAGATCACATGGCTTAGTGATGATGACACTTACTCTGCCACTGGAAATGAGCACAAATAAGTTTTAGTATGAGGCGGTTAAGAGAGAAGCAAAGATAGGCAGGAAAACTGACCTTGATCACCCAGCCCCAGCCAGATACTCCTCTGTGAACCTCATCATATTTATCAAATGGTGGAGGCTCTGAAGGAGGAAGCTTGGATGGCTTTAATCCATTCAATTTGAGGTAGTTTGTTGTTTTTGTTTTTTTTTTAATAGAAAATGTTGTTGCAGCAAGCAGCTGTTGTCATTCATGCTGAGGGCTTGAAAGAATTATTTATCAGAGTGGTGGAATGGAATGAGCAATGGAATGGGAATTGTGAGATGTGAGATCTTGTCTTGATTCTGCCAGAGCTTCATAGATGGGTCACTGATGATCTCTCTCTGTCTCAGTTTTCTCATGTGAATGAAGGGACTAGAATACATGATCTCTGGGTGAGAGTATATATGTATGTGTATAGTTGTGCATGTGTGTTTGCTGAAACTTTTTATCACAGACATATAAAACCTGCTAATCAGGGGGCCTGGGGAAGAGACTAAGAGGCAGCTGCCAATTTATTTCCCATCAAAGGGAAATGAACATCTTTCTCCCAGATCTACAAAGAAATGGGGTGACAAGAAACTCAGACTCCAAAGCCAAAAGAAACAATAATGGATCATCTTTTCTTTTTTTCTTTTTCTTTTTCTTTTTTTTTTTTTTTTTTTGAGACGGAGTCTTGTTCTGTTGCCAGGCAGCAGTGGTACGACCTGGGCTCACTGCAACCTCCACCTCCTGGGTTCAAGCAATTCTCCTGCCTCAGCCTCCTGAGTAGTTGGGACTACAGGTGTGCGCCACCATGCCCAGCTAATTTTTGTGTTTTTAGTAGAGACGGGTCTTCACCATGTTGGCCAGGATGGTCTCAATCTCTTGACCTCATGATCTGCCTACCTCAGCCTCCCAAAGTGCTGGGATTACAGGTGTGAGCCACCACACCCGGCCTGGATCATCTTTTCTTTGATCTTTGGAAACCTCTTCATTCTGTACTACTCCCATTATTTTATTTCTCTCTCTGTGTGTGTGTGTGTGTGTGTGTGTGTGTGTGTGTGTGTGTGTGTAAAACATAAATACATGAGGGCAGGGGGAGTTCCTAGGAGATGAAGGAAGGAGTTGTTAGGTACCAGACCATGTAGCTCTTTTGTAGCAAGCCAGATTGGAGAGGAACCCACACCCAAAGTATCTGGTAATCTAAGAGTAAAAAAAGGGTGGCAGACTGGGTCCCAGGGTTCCAGAGAGAAGTGATTTAGGATCCCAGATGCCTGGAAATTGCTCTTTGTTCTCAGGGGCTGATCTCACCTCTTAAGTTGCCTGCTCTACGTTAGCCTCTATTACTCCTCTAAGAGAGGAGACTAGTTCTGCATCATTTCTCAGCAGACCCAAATTCTCATTCAACCCAGCCAAGGAAAACATACTAATTTTTTAGTGCCCAATCTCATTTCCCTTAACTTGATCTTGATTTATTTTAAGCACAGATACATCTAATTTGCATGTTTTGATATTGTGCTGGTCTTTTTTTATTAGTCAATTAGAGATAAGTGTCACATTTTGTTATAACACATTTCAGACATTTGCGTAAATTTATTTATTCTATTAGTTATAATCTAAATTAAGCTTGGTCTTGGTGACATTACAAAGGGATTTCATGGTCATGGTTTTGTTCCAACAAAACTGCTATTATGTTTACCTTTTTCGAAGCCAGCTATTGTCACCGTAAAACTCAAAGGGAAGAATCATCTTATAAATGAAAAGGAAATGTTTGCTTAATGTGGTTCTTAATGACTTAAAAAAAAATGAAACAAATGCTTTATACTAAAATCCAGTAAACTACTTTCTTCGGAGAAGTGGTTTGAAAAGCATGTAACCATATGTGTATATAGTGAGTCCACAATTTCCAATGGGAAAACTAAAAGGATGAAAGAATTGAATGCTTATTTAAAATAGTTAATATGTTAATTTAGCTATCCATATACCTAAAGATGATATTTTTTATGAAATAAAGGTAATAATGTTGCCTTTCTTGCAACTTCAGTCATGAAACCATTTTATTTAATCATGTATCTTTTTTATTATACTTTAAATTCTGGGATACATGTGCAGAACGTGCAGGTTTGTTACATAGGTATACACGTGCCATGGTGGTTTGCTGCACCCATCAACCCATTATCTACATTAGGTATTTTTCCTAATGCTATCCCTTCCCTAGCATTAAATGAAACCCCCCCACAAGCCCCGGTGTGTGATGTTCCCCTCCCTGTGTCCATGTGTTCTCATTGTTCAACTCCCACTTATGAGTGAGAACATGTTGTGTTTGGTTTTCTGTTCCTGTGTTAGTTTGTTGAGAATGATGGTTTCCAGTTTCATCCATGTCCCTGCAAAGGACATTAACTCATCCTTTTTGTGACTGCATAGTATTCCATGGTGTGTATGTGCCACATTTTCTTTATCCAGTCTGTCATTGATAGGCATTTGGGTTGATTCCAAGTCATTGTTATTGTGAATAGTGCTGCAGTAAACATAGGTATGTGTATGTCTTTATAGTAGAATGATTTATACTCCTTTGGGTATATACCCAGTAATGGGATTGCTGGGTCAAATGGGATTCCATGTCTTCATCATCATTAGAATGACTTTTTAAAGTTAACATGGTTTTTGGAGTAGTGTCTTAACTATAGTATAAGATGTTTGAAATATCATGGTTTGGGGAATCTCTGTATAATACTACCTCTGGATATTTATCTCAAGCTACAAGTACCCAGTGGCATAACATTAGGATTGTTGAATATTTTAGTCCCATATGGTGTATTTGTAATCATAACTGACTGCTTTTCAAAGTGATCTTTAGAAGGCTCGTTTTCAGTGACATCCCGCAGTTGGAATTGAGAGCTCATAGTTCCAGGAATAAATGCTCTGTGTTAAATTTTGTTACCCTTCCCTGCTTCCCTCCCTCCCTTTTGTCTTATTCTTATAGGTGACCTTTATAAGCTTTGAAAAACTGGCTTTGATTGAGGTCATCTCAGACTTATATATTTTTCCCCAAACAGTGTTTTGTTGTTCAAATAAAGTAATGGAGAGAGCATCTTAAAATATGAGGGATTTTAGAAGTTCCTGAATATAAGTTAACTTGTTCTTTTCTTAGGTATAATTTTACAGGACTACAGTTGCCATCTTTGTAATATGCACATGACTGTTTCAAGTGTAAACATATTTAAGAACTGTGTCGTGCCTAAGAGCCATTCATAGGGTGCTGCTTGTCTATAAACTGGCCTACTTATTCCTTATGAATAATGAGGGCTGACTAAACTTGATTGAAATGTGAGGAACTTTGTGTTTGTAAAATTTAGCAGTGTTTCTTATTTCAAGGGTTTTATGGCATTCTCTTGCTTATTCTATTAAACCTTTTATTCTTTAAACCTTACAGTGGGCCATATGTATGAAGTTTATGAAGTATTAATGATCTTAACCAAAACAAGAAAAAAAATTCCAAACGGTTCCCACTTCTGTACTGTTTTATCGTCTCAAAAATTTAAATAAGATGTTCTGCTGCCATTGTTGTTTTTACTGTTCACTGTATTAGCACTTTCTCTGATGTGCTTTGGAGGCTGATCGATGAATTTCTTAGACATTTTGCGGGAATCAGTTTAAGGGTGTCTGACTAGATGGTGAACAGTAGACTGAGAGAATCTTCAAGTGACCACGTCATTGTTTTCTTGCTGTCTTTACTTGGTGATTAAGATACAATTCTTTTTAAAACCAAATGGCACTGGTTATCATATTTTCCAAATCAGAAATCTATTTTAGTTAATATTTTAAAGAAATACAAAGCCAGGCCGGGCGCGGTGGCTCAAGCCTGTAATCCCAGCACTTTGGGAGGCCGAGACGGGCGGATCACGAGGTCAAGAGATCGAGACCATCCTGGCTAAAACGCTGAAACCCCGTCTCTACTAAAAAAATACAAGAAACTAGCCGGGCGAGGTGGCGGGCGCCTGTAGTCCCAGCTACTCGGGAGGCTGAGGCAGGAGAATGGCATGAACCCGGGAGGCGGAGTTTGCAGTGAGCCGAAATCCGGCCACTGCACTCCAGCCTGGGCAACAGAGCGAGACTCCGTCTCAAAAAAAAAAAAAAAATACAAAGCCATAGCAAAAACCAATGTTATTTTTACTACAGAATGTTAATGGATGTAAAGGGGTTAGCGAGACATAGTGTTTAATTAATGATGTTTATTTTCACTATATTTAATGAGTAATATTTTTATCTCCTTTAAAGAAAAATAATGTTTATTGGTTAAAGGTAAGAAATGATAGTTAAGACACCAATTTAATTTCAACATCTTTGACTATATTATAGACATTTACATATTTATGGTTTAGAAGATTTGATGTTGTCAAGAGGGCACTTCTCCCCAAAATGATCTGTAAATTCCACGCAATTCCTATCCAAATCCCAGCAGACTTTTTTTTAGAAATTAATAAGCCAGTCCTAAAATGTATGTGGTAATGCAAAAGACCTAGAAATAGTCAAACCAATTTTGAGAAAGAACTAACTTTGAGGACTTAGATTGCCTCATTTCAAAACTTACAAATCTGTAGTAATCAACATAATACAATATTGGCACAATATCTACAGGGATATAGACCAAAGGAACACAGTTAAAAGTCTAGGGAAAAAGCCTTACATTGATTGGCAATTGATTTTCATCAAAGATGCCAAGACAATTAAGTAGGTAAAAGACAGTCTTTGATTGCTGAGACAATTAGAAATTCGTATGCCAGGGCCAGGTGCAGTGGCTCACGCCTGTAATTCCAGCACTGGGGAAGGCTGAGGCGAGAGGATCACTAGAGCCCAGGAGTTCAAGACCAGCCTGAGCAACATGGCAAAATCCCATCTGTACAAAAAATACAAAAAAAATTAGCCAACATGGTGATGTGCACCTGTAATCCCAGCTACTAGAGAGGCTGAGGTGGGAAGATTGCTTGAGCCCAGGAGGTTGAGGCTTGCAGTGAGCCAAGAGTGTGCCACTGCACTCAAGCCTGGGCAACAGAGTGAGACCTTGTCTCAAAAATAAATTCATATGCCAAAAAAAAATTAGAGCCACACCTCAGACCATACATAAAAATGAACTCAAAATGGATCATAAGCCTAAGTATAAGGGTTAAACTATAAACTCTTAAAAGAAAAATAGGAGAAAATCTTCATGCTTTGGGGTTAGGCAGAGAGTTCTTACAAATGATACCAAAAGCACAGCCATAAAAGAAAAGTTGATAAATTGGAATTTATAAAAATTAACAATTTCTGCTCTTTGAAAGATGATCTTAAGAGAATGAAAAGCCAAATGACAAACTGGGAAAAAATATTTGCAAATCATATATATGACAGAGGACTTGTATCTAAAACTAAAAAAAAATTATTAGAACTCAATAAAACAACCGAGTGTAAACATGGACAAAAGATTTTAATAGACATTTTGCTTAAAATATATATAAAAGGGGCTAATAGGCACATAAAAAGATACCCAACTTCATCAGTCACTAGGGAAATGCAAATTAAGAGCACTGTGAGATACCACTAGTATTATACCCACTACAATGGCCATAATCAAAACAACAGACAGTACGGCTGGGCACAGTCACATGCACCTGTAATCCCAGCTACTTGTGAGGCAGAGGATGGCAGGGAAGGACTGCTTGACAACAGGAGTTTGAAGTTTGAGGCTAGCCTGGGCACCACAGCAAGACCCCTTTCTCAAAAAAAAAAAAAAAGACAATATCAAATGTTGGTGAGAATGTGGAGAAACTGAAACCCTCATATATTGCTGGCAGGAATATAAAATAGTACAGCCTCTTTGGAAAACAGATTGATAGTTTCTTTAAAAGTTAGACATAAACTTACCATATGGCCCTGCAATATCAGTCCTGAAATCTACCCAAGAAAAGTTAACATATTTACACACATAGATATGTACACAAATGTTCATAGGAGCATTATTCGTAATAGCCAAAAACTGGGAACAATCCAAATATCTAACAACTGGGGACTGAATAAATCAAATGTAGTATATCCGTACAACAGAATAGTATTCAGCAATAAAATGGAATGAAGTCTTCTTGTACACTTACCATCTGAGTGAACTTTGAAAACATTATGTGGCCAGGTGCAGTGGCTTAAGCCTATGATCCCAGCACTTTGGGAGGCTGAGACAGGTAGGATTGCTTGAGCTCAGGAGTTTGAGATTAACCTAGACTGCATAGCAAGACCTCATCTCTACTGGAAAAAAAAAAAAAAAAAATCAGTGTCAGCATGGTGGTGTGTGCCTATAGTCCAAGCTACTTGGGAGGCTGAGGTGGGAGGATTGCTTGAGCCTGGGAGGTGGAGGCAACAGTGAGCCGAGATCAAGGCTCCAGTAAGCTGTGATCACACCACTGCAGTCCAACCTGGGCAACAGAACGAGACCCTGACTCCAAAAAAATAGAAAGAAAAAAGACATTATGCTGAGGGAATGATGTCAGACACAAGGAACAATTTGTATGATTCTGTTTATATGAACTATCCAGAAAAGACACATTGGTAGAGAGAAGAAGCAGATTGTAGGGCTAGGGTGAGAGTGATGATTAACTGCAAACTGGCACAAGAGAACTGTTTGTAATGATGGAAAGGTTCTAAGACTGGATTGTGGTGGTGGTTGCCCAACTTTATGAACTTGCTAAAAATCATCCAATAATATACTTATTGCAGGTGAGTTTATGGTATGTAATTTATACTTCATTTTTAAAGGATTTTTCTTACTTTTTTGACCTTTCGTGCTTAAATTTTGAGAACTCTTCCAAGTCCTTATGCGGCAATGATTGATTTGTTTGCATTGTCATATAAGCTCTCTGATTTATGCATTTAATATCTATCTCATAAGAATAACAATTTTTAAAGAAATATCTATTTACATACATATCTTTGTTTCACATTTATTCTTCCAACACCTCTTCGTGTTCCTCAGTTCCAGCTAAATGGCTTTTGATTCTCAACTGAAGTTTACTATTCATTGTATGTTACTAGTCTTGTGTTTGACAGATACTTTTCAGGATGACATTAACTTTTAGAAACCATAGCATGGAAAAAAAAAAAAAAAAAAAAAAGGAAACCATAGCATGGAATAATTTTTTATATACTTTTGATATCTTTTGGTAAATTCTTTAATGTATTTTCTCAATGAAAATATAAAGTCTTATTTCTGAAATGTACCTTGATTTTAATTATATGCTTATCTTTCCTTTTAAAATAGAATATGCTTCTCTGGGATCACTCTATGATTACATTAACAGTAATAGAAGTGAGGAGATGGATATGGATCACATTATGACCTGGGCCACTGATGTAGCCAAAGGTAATAATATTTGGTATATTCTTACAGAATTGGTGGGGTACATTTTCCCCTCCTGAAATGAGGACTTACCATCAGAAAATGTTTTATTCTGTCTTTAGATGTTCTTTTTTCAGACCAAAAGTAGTAAGAATTCCAAAGCTGATTGTACAGATAACATTTTAGGTCATTGCCTTTCCACTCCTGAATTCCTTTTCTCTTTCTCTTTTCTCTACTTTATTTCTATCCATGAAATCTAGTTGTAGCTTCAGGGCAGACATGTTTGTCATGTTTTGTGATATTATAATTGACTAGCGTGCTTGACACATTAAATGGAAAAATCATAATTCTGTTGTTCTGAAAGTCTCTACTTAGACTCAGTATCCAGAAAACATTTATTGTAGAATTAGTTCTACTCATTTTGTGTATATAATATGCTAAAAATAGAAACCACTTGCAAAAAATAATTTTTATTTGTCCTGCCATCTAAAAGCAATTCAGATTTTATTTTACATTTAATGTAAACTTACTTAGGCATCGCTGTTGGAAATTAAATATTTTTAATACACCAAACCCCTAAACAAGGTCTTTTTTCTCATACATTCCTGCATAGATGAATGCTTTCTAAAGCAATTCAAACTTCATTTATTTTTATCTTTTTTTTTTCCATTTTCCTGACTGAACATTTCTGGGCTTTATTTATAACTGTCAGAGTTGCTTTGGAAAAAACTTCATCTAAATAATGAACACTGAGAGTTATATTTGTATTTTAGCAACCCCTACAAAGTGTGTCTGAATTTTCCTGGGGCAATTAACTCCTTTACGTTTTACTACTCCATTCTCTACAAGCATCTCTTTACAAAGCAAATAGAATGTGATTTAGCACTCAGTCAGGGAAGCAACTCATGCGTTGATTTCACTGTGTGACTTCCAAAAGTAGTAGTGTTTCCTTTGGGGAATTGTCTATTTTAAGTTTCATCAACACCTACCAAATTCTTCAAATAGGGAAAGTGAAAAAAAATTTGAGTTTCATGCTAGATGCTGCTGCTGAATGATGCCTCATTACATTATAAAAATAATAAGCTCTGTGTTTAGGGTAGTATACCTGAGACTTTAGCTATGTTAATTTGCTTAATTGTGTATTGATGCATCGGGCATCTCAAATCATGCTGAAACTTTCATATTCTTAAAGATATTTTCATGTAACATCGTAGAGACTTCTCTTCTTGTCAGTAGAACACAAGGACCAGCTCTCTGTAAGCAAGGTGATGTGCCTTGATTAGGAGCTGCCTGCAACATTGTGGAAATACCCTTCAGTAATGTAAATGCATATGTAGGTAGTCCTTAACTTACAGCATATCATAACCTTACATACATTTGCATTTAGGGTGCTCAGCCAGTTACAACCATGTCACTACTTATTGGCACTTAGAATAGACAGACAGCAAACAAATCAGCTAACATCAGTCACTCTGCTTCCTGCTGTGCTCTACTTAAGCATCCCTGGTTCCCAGTCTGGGAACCTCTTCTCCCTGCACCCCCTTAAGCACGTGCCACATCATCCCGAGTGAGGGGTAAGTCTCTTGGCTCCACATCAGCTGAGTCATTCTTGGTGTTTTCTTGAGAGTGCTAGGGCTCTGCATCAGAAGGCAAGGAAGAGAAGGAATAGAATTAGGTAGCAAACTGGACCTGGTGCAGTGGCTCACGCCTATAATCCCAGCACTTTGGGAGGCCGAGGTGGGTGGGTCTCTTGAGGCCAGGAGTTTGAGGTCAGCCTGGCCAACAAGGCGAAACTCTGTCTTTACTAAAAATACAAAAAATTAGCTGGGTGTGGTGATGCACTACTCGCCTGTAGTCAACAACTTGGGAGGCTGAGGCACGAGAATCGCTCAAGCCCCAGAGGTTTGCAGTGAGCCAACATCAAGCCACTGCACTCCAGCCAGAGTGAGATTCAGTCTAGAAAAAAAAAAAAAAAAGAATTAGATAGCAAACTGGCACCAGAGTTAAAAATAAGGAAGGAGAGGCCAGGCGTGGTGGCTCATGCCTGTAATCTCAGCGCTTTGGGAAGCCAGGGAAGGCAGATCACCTGAGGTCAGGAGTTTGAGACCAGCCTGACTATCATGGAGAAACCCCATTTCTACTAAAAATACAAAATTAGCTGGGCATGGCGGTGGCGGCGCATGCCTGTAATCCCAGCTACTCGGGAGGCTAAGACAGAACAATCACTTGAACCCGGGAGGCAGAGGTTGTGGTGAGCCAAGATTGGGCCATTGCACTCCAGCCTGGGTGGCAGAGCGAGACTCCTTCTCAAAAAAAAAAAAAAAAAATAGGGAAGGAGAGAATGGGACTGGGCCCCCGATGGTGTCCAAAACTGCAGATTAATAAAATCCCTTTTGCCTGTCTGGCTAATGTGTGTCACCTCAGGTGAGAAGAGTGAGGCAGAGAAGAGGCTTGTATGTTTATGGACACAAGTAATACTTAACATTTTAAAAATCCTTTAAAGATGGCCCAAAAAAAAACAAATCAGGGCTTTAGGAATGACTTCAGCTTTCTCTGATAAAGCTGTGTGTAGAACTTAAGAATTTAAGAGATTAAGTAGGAAGGCTTGATTTTTGTTGATTCTGTTTCAAATTCAGCTATGTACCTTTTGGGTTGACCTATGGTTGAATCCACTGGAGCAATGATATGTTGAGAAATCAAAAAGTGAATAGTTTATTTTAAGTAAAGGTTGATTCATGTATTTTGAAATAGGCATTGCTCAGTATCATTGCTGTTGAGACAATATCTCCTCAAAGCAAAAAAGATTCTCTTCTTTCTGGATGTGAGGATAAATGGAGGGTGGACCAGCAAGTATATCTGAAATCGCTGCAAGTCAATCAGCAATGCTTAAAAGGAACAATTAAAGCAGATAAACTCCAATCCAGTCTCAAAATGGTCACCACTCATTCCAATTCTCCCCAAAAGTCTCCTCAGTTATACCTGCCAACTCTTTTTCTAGGAAACCCTGAATGTACACCTGATGAAAGTGTTTTTCAGCCTTCTTAATTGTTTGCAATAAAAATAAGGCAGAATTATAGATGGATCTACAAAAACATTAAATAGAATTTTATGTGAGTGTGATGACTATTGTTTATATGAAATATTATTTAAATGTGTACTATGCACTGTACACAAAAACTTTATGGTACTTTTTGCTTATGATAATCTGCCATGAGGAAGAAAAGTGCCTATATTTAAAGCTTTTGTATTTGAGTCTTGTTTTTTGAAATCCTTACTTGTCAGCAAGTGTAGAAACTATCTCTACCAGTAATAGTAATTATACAGTTCCTACCTGAAAAATTATTAAGGAATTTGATTCTAAAGCAAGACAGAGGTAACTATGAAATCCAGTCATATAGATTATTAAATGCTACCCAAGTTGTAGCTATTGAATTTTTGCAGTTTGAGGGATGTAGAACTTCGTATCAGAAGAGAAATTTCCTTTATCCCGGTTACATCTTATCTAAGATCACATAATTACTAATACTTGTGTTAACTTGACTTTTTTCAGTAATATCATTCGGTGATATCATTAAAAGGCAAGAGTTTAAATTTTTTTATTTTCTTTGTCCTTTCACGATTCTTCAATATACAATAATTAAAATAGTAGAAGAAGAGATTTTAAAATTAACCTCTATAAAATTAAAATGTTCTATACACTTTAAAAAGCCAAAGCCTCTTATTAAATTATTTTCAATGTATTGTTCATTTTAAAAAGAAACCTGTTTGATTTGGAGGTGAGGGGGAGGCTGTTCTGCCATTATTTAGAAAAGACAACTTGAGAAATAAAGAAGATATATTTTAGTAGAAAATCATCCTTTTTTTATTCTAAAGGGGTAGACAGTACATAAATACAGAAAAAGTCAAAAACTGCTAAGGTGGTAACCATAAAATATGTCTTTAAAGTATAATTTTTGACTCAAAATAATAAAACTCTGAAAAGTTTATATATACCCAATATACTGAAGTAATTGGATTTACATCCTAAATATGATGGAAAGAATTTCGGAGTATGTTGAAATACAGATTATCTCAAAGATTTATCCTTGTGAAAGGAATGAAATATTTTGTAACTACTATATATTTTTTTTATCCGAAGATCATAAAATTATTTACTAACCATAACTAATCCTCCCAGTTCTCCCCACTGCTACTCCACATCCACTCCCAGGTCTTGTTGGAATGGGTACTGAGAAAATAAGCCAAGCTGCAGCTGGGTAACCATAGACATCCGGAACTTTGGTAACTGGACATCAGAATCTGTAGCTGGGTAACCGCAGACAACCAGATGAAAACCGCAAATTTTACTCAGAACTTTGGCAGATTTAGAAGGTAGTTGGTAGTGGAATACCTTAGTCATGGAGCACTCCTTTCAGTGGTTACTGTACTATTTTCACGCAGACTGCAGAAAATTAAGGTGTCCTTATTAGGTATTTTAAGAAGTTAGCTTTACCCACAGTCAAATTCCTAATCTCTAAGAGATTAAAGCTTATAAATTTGACTTCACATATACATGTTACTAATGTAGACATATTCTCTTCTCATTTTATCAGTCATGGAAGAATAAGACATGTGAATTAGTTTCTGCTCTTGAGTTCTTTGAAAAACTATGAAAGGTAATACTGATGTAATGTTGAAAAATATTAATAGGCCTTTCTTTCTTCTTGTGTGAAAAGGAATGCACTATTTACATATGGAGGCTCCTGTCAAGGTGATTCACAGAGACCTCAAGTCAAGAAACGGTAATGTAGTTATGTTTTTATTTTACCTATTTTATTACAAATTATATACACTTGCATGTAGAAATGAGCATCATGCTTTTACATATCTTTTATAACCTACTATTGGACTCACTGCTGATACCATGGAAGCCTTTCTACTGTCAATAAATAACAAAATCCTTGATATTATTTGAGGAAGCTACACAGCATTTCACTGTATAAATATAGCCCAGAATGTGGACATTTGAATTGTTTACATTTTTTCTCTGATAAGAAATGTTGGGCTTACTATTTCGGCCAAATTTTTCAAGACATCCCTAATTATTTCCCTAGAATCATTTTCTAAAAGAGATACTGCTGTGTCAAAGTGTGCAGTCATATATTTTTAGTCTTCTATTTTTAGGTGGCTTTGTGCACTATGAATTTTGAATTTTGTTCTTGTTGCGTCTGAATCGCACGGTGTGAATTGTTTGTGCCAGTCCTGCCTGTATTACCTGGAGTAGGGTGCAAAATGAGCCACATGTTTGGAAGTTTGGAAAGTAAAGGCTCTCTTTTTCTTCTTTCTCTTCTTCTGTACTTTCTAAAGTTTATTTATGGCCCTGTATTTTATAATTTGGAGGGTGAGCATTTTAAAATAACTTGCAGGATTAGGCATTACCTTCAAGCAGGAGTGGTAACAGAATGCTTCTTACGTTATGTCATTTCAGAGTTAGAAAGGCAGTAGGGTTATAGAACTAGCTAAAGTAAACACCAGAGTTTGCGACTATTTTGAATACCCTCGTATCAATTAATTATTTACATGCTTTCTAAATGCTCCTTCTCAGCAAGGAGGAAGAGAACTCTCTATTTTTAGGAGATCTTTAATTAAAATGAGTATATGCTAATAGTGTGATCCTTAGAACAGGTAGTGATGACAAGTAGTGGAAGAGGACCAGGGAATGAATGGATCAGGTACCCTTGCACATGCCCCAGGACTGTGACGTTTGTGTGTGTGAGTGTGTGTGTGTTTAGCAGGGGGTGAAGAGATGGGGGCGGGGAGGGAAGTTATCGGGACCTGCCACTCATCAGTAGTCCAGGTTGGCCCACCAATTTAACCCTGTCTGATTGTCCTTTCCTCTTCTAGGCTATCACACATTCTTTGGTTCTTCTTAGACATAAGCTTCCTGGAACTAAGCACTTCTGATATATGGTCAGCTAACAGGAAGTCATTAGGAAATAATCTAGACTGTAGTAGAAAATATCAGTTTTATGAATTTGTAAATTTTCAGTTCATGCTCAGAATTTCAATTTAACTATATTGTTGGACTTCAGTATATCTTAAATCTTCTACAAAAGAGGAATGACTAAATTATGGATTTATCCATGCTATCATTATGAAGACTATATAACAATGGAGAATGTCCCCATTTTAAAAAGTTACAGTTATATGTGTTATAGTTACTAAATAGAAAAACACATACACTCACATTGAAAGAATACAGAACTAACTTATAGCAATTCTTTTTCCCTTGGAAAGGTAACCAGAGTTTCACTTTCTGTGTTATGTGTTTTTTTTGTTGTTTTTTTTTTGAGACAGAGTCTCGCTCTGTCGCCCAGGGTGGAGTGCAGTGGCCGGATCTCAGCTCACTGCAAGCTCCGCCTCCCGTGTTTACGCCATTCTCCTGCCTCAGCCTCCCGAGTAGCTGGGACTACAGGCACCCGCCACCTCGCCCAGCTAATTTTTTGTATTTTTTAGTAGAGACGGGGTTTCACCGTGTTAGCCAGGATGGTCTCGATCTCCTGACCTCGTGATCCACCCGTCTTGGCCTCCCAAAGTGGTGTTATGTATTTTTATAGTGGCAGTTTTTCTAATGAGCACTTGTTAATCTTATAATGAGAAAGCGGAATATAAAATTAATAATATTTACATTTCTATTTATAAAAGTTTATAGCTTAATACTTATAGTATCAGGTTTACCCTGAGGCAATTTTCAAATGTTATATCATACAAAGCTCATTTTCCCTCCTTGGTAAAATCATCGGTAACTCGTAAGTATTGATCATCTATCATGTTCAAGGCACTGCACAGTTTACAAAAGAAACATCTGAAACAGTTCTTCAGAACTTTATCCTTGGACTCATCTCCTCTTATGCTCTGATCCCTGCACTCCCATAAAAGCCCTATTTACATGTTAACACTCGAAAACAGATCTCAACTTCAAAACTATATATCTATCTGCTGATTAGACACATCCACATAGATATTTGTTAAGACCCTAAAATATATTATGTCCAAATTAATCTTTTCATTTTCTCGCTACCCCCAAAAAATCATCCCTGCATTTCCTTTACCAAGTGGCAGTACTGTTTGCCCAAGCCAGAAATGAGATAAATAGTAGTTACTGTTTAAATCCAGAGCTCCTATTCTAACCATTAATCTGTATTGGTTCTTTATCTGATTTTATCCTTGAGTTCTCTTCCTTCTCCCCCAATAACCAGCCATTCATCAAGCCTAGGTGATCCTACATCGTAAATATTTTTTGACTCGGTCAACTTTTCTCCTGTCCTTTGCCACTGCCTTAGTACAGGCGTCCTCATCTGTCTCCTGGACCATAAAACCTTGAGTGCAAAGTGATCCCCTTGCCTCCAGGTCTATTCTTCTCTGACATAGTCTCCCCTCTGCACCTTTGCTCATTTCATTCCTCCACATAAAATTGTTCATTGGCTTTCTCTTTCTCACAAGGGCTTTTCTTGACCTGGCCCCTACCTTCCAAAATTGCCATGCCTTTTTTGTCTGCTCCTGAGTTTTGGCATAGACTCTCTCTTCTGCCTAGGAAACTACTTTCCTCCCTCAGCTCTCCTCTTTCTGGTTAGCTCCTGTGTTTTTCAGGTTTTAGCATAAGCATCATTTCTTACAGGAAACTTCATCTGACCTTCCTTGACATAGATATCATTGTTCTTTGGCTCTGTAGTTTGTTTGTTTCTCTTATCATGGAATCTATCCCACTTTGTTGTAGATGTTTATTTAATTGTCTCTCTGATAAGAATATAAACCCCCTGAGAGCAAAGACAGTGCCAGACTTGCTCACAGTCCTGTTCCACAGTATAGTACATGGCCTTACCCACAGTAGCCTCAGCAAATATTTATTAAATGAATGAATGTATGAGCAAGTGAATGAATGAATGTTCTCTCTACCTTTAACAAAAATCACTCAGTTGGGAGGAAACCCTATATATAATACGAAGTAGTAAAGCTAATGACTACCTCAGTGTCACATTGGCAGTATACGGGCAGAACCCAGGTAAAAATTTGGTTCTCCTAACTACTACTAATTTGTGCCTTTCTTATTGGACAGTACTGCATTTAGATAAAATAAATGCCTCAGAAGCCTTTTTAATGAGTACCTGATGGAATTAAGTTTTTGTTTTAATGTCAGCCCCCTTTTGCAAAATCCTCAATGCTGTAAATACATTGATTTCACCTTTCGTAATCCCAAATTGAAGACAGAAATAGAAGTTTATGGTTTTTTCAGTAGAAAACAGCTCAAACCAATTAGATGATTGTCATAATTTATCCTTTTTTCTTTTTTAGTTGTTATAGCTGCTGATGGAGTATTGAAGGTAGGACTACTTCTTTCACTTTAAAAATTGTTAATTTCAGATGTAGATTTTTGTAACTAAAAATTCCTTAATTAGCCAATAAGTAGAAAGTTGATACTGCTTCCTCTTTCCTCAGATCTGTGACTTTGGTGCCTCTCGCTTCCATAACCATACAACACACATGTCCTTGGTTGGAACTTTCCCATGGATGGCTCCAGAAGTTATCCAAAGTCTCCCTGTGTCAGAAACTTGTGACACATATTCCTACGGTGTGGTGAGTTCATTTCTCATTTCTTGTTTACTAAAGGAAATACAAAAAGCAAACACTCTAGAGAAGAGGAGAGATACAGTTTAACATGGTTTTATTTTTATTTGAGATTGTACTGCTGGTGGAATGCCTGAAGCAGCACCACTGGAGAACGCTTCCTAGTTGCCAAAATGTTTAATCATTTTTAATCATCGGAGTTATTTTGTCCTGTGTTGAGAAGAAACCAACACCACTTACAAGCAACAAATTAAATGGAACCCGAGATAGTGTTGGGCTCCACTTTGCCTGAGAATTATTTTTTGCGGGGTGGTAATGTGACTGTAGACTATCTCTGTAATTTCAATGGAAATGTGGATCATTTGGAACAGGACTTCATTGTAATGGATTACTTAAACAGTATAAAATCACCAATAGATCTGCCAAGCGAGTTAATTACCAGGAAACTTTTGAGTCTCAACTATTAAACTGATTCATCGGTTTCTAAAAGTCCAAAAGAAAATGTACTTAGCACTTACCAGATGACCTTGTCCATGTCTGCTGCTAGTCTCAGAGTAGCAGTGACAATCTGAAGCATGATTCTAAGGTATTACATAAGAATCACAGCAGAGCCACACAGAGAATAGACTAATGTGGGGGTGGAGTGCTCAAGGAATGGAGACCACAGGAATGAATCAGTTAAGGAGCAGAAGCTCCTAGAGGAGGAATTTGGAGATGGGCCATTTCCTGAGGAACAGGTTATACCTGCATTATCAGAGAGAAGGAAGTGAGGAGTGGGAGAGTTCTTTGCTGGAGGAAGGAATTCATTTGTTGCCTTTTGTTGAGGATAAACTTTTCCCTAAAATGTTATGTATTCTTTAAAAAGTCCAGAATAGTTTTGGAATTCCCTATCTTTACATCCCATACTGCCCTGCTATTTATACTATTATACTGCCCCGCTATTTATACTATTACTTCCTAAAAGGGCATTTTCAAAGTAATGGGTAAAGAAGCAGTCTGTTTTGGGTCCAAATCAGCATGTCTCTTGTCCTGAACTTTGTGTTTTCTTACTGCAGGTGGTAGCCAATGACACAAGAGGAGATTCACGTTGTCAGACCTGTTTTTTTTTCTTTATTCAGTCTCTAGGTATTTAATGCTGGCTTCACAGGTTTTGAACTTGTTTCAGTGACTAGCTCTTTCTAAATCATAACACATCCTACATATACCAAGTTAATAAAGATTAATTTTGTTAGCTATTGACAAAAATCACTTCAAGAATGAAATATATGTTTTTGGCTGAAGGCTAGAATTTTAAAGGTCAGAAGGCAACAATAATATCAGGCTTAATACCTGATATCCAAAAAAAGAAAAAACATCAATACCTGATATCCCTTGATTCTGGATGTTTCTTGAGAATGAAGACTATAAGCTATTACAGACAGTGATCAAATATTTCTCATTGAAAAAAAGAAAAAACAAAATATAAGTTTCAGAGGAGACTAGCTTCTAAAACTAGTCTCCTATGTCAAATGTTACTACATTCTAACCACCATACATTCATCTGTGGGATATTCTGAAAATGGGATATTTGTAGCAATTGAAGACTCTGTAAGATTGTTTTCTCTTGTGAAAGTACATTCCTTCATTCATAACCAAACGTTTATTTGAGTCACACACCATCTGAGGGTAATTTAAATTTTTCTTATCCTGCTTGTTGGGAATGGCGTCTCATTTTGTCCTGTAGAAATAGGAAAAAGCAAAGTTTTTCTAGAAAGGACCGGATAATATTTTTTTTTGGCTTTGCGGGCCACTTACAGTCTCTGTTGCATAGTTTTCATAGATGCCATAGTTGGTTTTTTGTTTCTTACAACCCATCAGACATGAAAAAGCCACTCTGTATTCTGCAGCAGGCCTTCGTTGCAGGCACCTCTATGGAGCAAGATGGCTTGGGAAGATGAGCAGCATGGCTTAGGAACATGGCTTGTTTAGTCAGTGTTCCAGCTGACCATTCAGAGTGGCTCAGTAGGAGCCCAGCACTCCCACTCCTTTCATGTGCATGTGTGTATAAATGTATATAAACATATATGTTGGTGTTATATATATAGGTATGTTATATATATTTGTTATAGTTACTGTAGATGGTTATAGCTTTTAAATTGTTTGGCACATTTATATGAACTGGAAGACTTTTGAGGTTCATTTTTGCACTTATGAGTCCACACACATACAGTGCTTTTACTTTTAGAATTCTCCCCCAAGTCTTTGAATTTCCTTATCTCAAAAATTTTTGACCTTAAGACACAACTATACATAGAGTGAACTTTTGGTCTCAATATTATTTCATGTATGAAAACAAACTTTATGCTGCCTTTTTTCAAAGCCTTACAGTTGCCAAGGCTTTGGTGTGAAATGCACCCCTCTGCTTTTCCTGAGATGAAGTACAATCTTAGTACCAGTAGCCAAGCACAAATTTCTTTTCACACGCAAACTGTAAAAGATGTTAAGAGGTGACTTCTGTTTGCAGAGCTTAGGATTTTTTTCCTGTATCATTTTAAATTCTCTTCATACATTCCACATTGACCCCATTTCTTAAACATAGTTTGAGTCAACCTTTCTGGAGCTGCACATTTTCAGTGTTTTTTATTAAAAATCTCTTCACTTAAGAAACTATGCACCACATTTCAGTAGAAGGGCTTGAACACGTCTCTTTGTGGATTAGCTTTTCTCTCTGCTTGTGTGCTGACCCTACCTTTGCTTGGTTTGGTCTGGTTTGGTTTTGGAGGGATTTAACAAACGCTTAACAAACCATCCTATAGAGTAATTTCACTTACTGAAATAAACTCGACCGCCAGCCGCTGAGCATTTCCAGTGTTGCTCTGTATTTACACACTGGATGTTGCTCTGCAGAACCTGTCCGCCCCATCATGTGACGTGGAGTATCAATTCTGCATTCATGCTACAGTCTTCCCTTACCTGGTGGAAGCAGAAATGCTATTTCAGCGAGTCTGTTTTAAAACAGCTTCTACTGTGTGGCTATCTTGAAGAGAAAGATTTGCTTGGAATGCTGGTTTGCCTCTCAGATAGTTGTGTCAGTAAAATTCCATTCAGAAAAGTATACAGATGCTGATTTAATTATAAACAAGAACTCAGGACTGTATATGTTGGTGCAAAAGCAATTGAAGTTTTGCCATTTAAAAGTAATGGCAAAAACTGCAATTACTTTTGCACCAACCTAGTATTTAATTCTGACCTCTTCTCATTCTGTTTGTTCTAAATAAACACCGTTAGTGAAAGAAAAAATACAAGGTATGCTTTCCAGCGACTTTTTATTTAAACAATCACAGATTTTTTTTTTAATGAAGAAAGCATTGTGTGTTCAAAGAAGATGTTATAGAAAAGAGCAGGTGAGGATAGTTGTTAAGGTTGGGACCATTTTAGTTTTAGAAGTTTGTGGTCCATAAACTTGGAAAATGATACCTATTTTAATTCAAAATGTGGTTATTTTGAATGTTTTATGTCTTTTCAAAAATAGGTGAGTAGCCACGACTCCTTTGTCAGTAGGAGCATTTGTTTGCATTAAATATCCCATTGTTCACTGGGAGTCTGTTCTGTTCATTGAAACCCCCTCTACACACAGCAGTCACACACAGATGAATAAGACCATTTAAAAAAAAGTTGTTTTTTTGAAATCCACCCAAAAAACTGCAATACATTTTTGCTTTTTGTTTTTCTAATTTTTTGGACTGCTGTAAGAATTTAGCCCCTACTACTTCCAAAACTACCAGCCCTCCCCAGGCTGATAAACCTTTGTTGCTTCTTAACAAATGGCAAGACTCACCAACCTTGTGCTGCCTTAAAATAAATGTGCTGTGAATGCTAGAAGTGGATTTTATGATCCTTGCTCTTACGCTGGTAAACTTTGCTAGGCAGGCAATTGTTTCCCTCCATTTTATAAGAAATGAGATTTTCCTACCCTCTTATGAGAACTTCTCTTGGAGGACTGAACCAGGAAGAGTGTTTAGTATGTTATCCACAAAAAAAGAAAAGCAAAAATCACTGAAAGAATAAGCCTTCTGAGAACACGAGGCCTAGCTTCTCTTAAAAAAAAAAAAAAAAAAAAAAAAAAAAAGCTATTCTAATGACAATGCAGAAAGGATTACCTTCTCAGAAGCTTCTCAGCCAAAACCAGCCTTGAAAACAGAGTGGCTTAAGAGACAGCATGGCTGCCTGACTTGTCTGTGAGCACTGTTCCAGAACAAGCTAGGCTCAGGTAATGGCTTTCTATTGTTTGGAAAAGAAAGGGCAGAAAAAGTACGTAGTCTTTTCCAAGTTTCTATTCCGTAAACTGAAAATAGAAATTTTCCTTGTGAGCATGGTTTAAATGTGAGGACGCCTCAATATAAAATGAGTCGGAAAATATTTTTAAGGTGAAAGATCACAATAATATTTGGCCTGAATCCTCATAACTGGTATTTTTAGGCATCATTTAATATATTTTTAAGCCTTCAAGTGACTTCCTCAATAAAGTTACTTTTGTATGCCAAATGTCATTTTGTTTAGTGTAAAAAAAAAAAACTGGTGTCTTATCTTATACCACCTACTTTTTGATACATTCCTGAATCCAGGGAATTAATAAAAGGAAATCATGAGATGTGCTGATACTGGAATAAAACTAAAGACCTCATTTGGGCTTCAGGACATAGCAGCTAATGACGCCACCTCAGACACTTTTACTAACTCCCTCAGCTGTCGTAGCTCTTCAGAGGAGACACAGAGGGAGTCAAATGAAACTGGCTTATTTTTTTCTTTATTTTTCACAGTTAGAACTCTCAGAGAAATATAACTTAAATTTTATTAGATTTTGGACATTTTCCAGCAGAATATTTTGGAATCAAGAATGACGTAAATGTTTTTCTGGTGTTATCCCCCAAAACTCTTGGTTTTACAATTTACTTCACAAAATTCAGTGTGTGCATGTGTGCACACGTGCATCATACCTGCAGGCCAAACTCAGAAGGAAAGAGGCACCGCTCAGGGGGTCTGGAGCATTTGATTTATTGGAGGCTAACTCCCTGTTCCTATTCTACTTAGGAATGCCACATCCATTAATTTACTTGCCCTTCATATCCTTTCCCCTCCCCAGCCCTAGCCCCCTGTGGAGTGGTAATTGCAGCCAATTGAGGGGCTCCATTTCCTGCTCAGCCCTCTTGCTGCCCTGCCTCCCTCCCCGTGTAGGTCAGGGTGATTGCATACCTGTTCTGGCTCTCACCCTTCCTTTACGTGTGGTGTTCACTTGAATTGTCCCCTTGTGGGATGCCCCTTACCTTTTCCTAATCACTTATGTGACTCAAATAGAATTATTCAGTAGCTCCTCTAAAGGAGTACCTTACACACTTGATTAAAAGCCCAAAGAGGCTTCAGTGAATTTTTTTCTCCTGCTTGAGCAGCATCTGCCAATTTCCCTGATTTTCCTGCTAATTATCTTCGTATTAGCCAGAATTCATTTACTATGTTATGGTTCGAATGAGACTGAGCCCTGGCTGAGGAAATAGTGGATATGGAGTGAAAGGTTTCTATGATTTGCTTGACTAGAGTATGTGTGCTCCATCTACGTTCCTATTAGAAATGAGCTTTTGTTTTTAGAACAAGGGAAATCTGAGTCAAAGCCACTGGTTCTCTTCCTGCTTCTGCCAGGGCGCCATACCTAAGACAGGGCCTGTCGCATTCTCTCTAGTACTGCCACTTGCCCTTCACTCAAATTAAAAGGGGTCAAGAGCCTGACCTTCAGGGTGAGCCAGCAGGTTCATATTCTGGCTCTGTCACTGGATAACTGAGCGTCTTTGGGTAAGGTTTTTTTTTAAATTTTTTAAATAGTTTCCTCACCTATAAAATGAAGGTAATATGTATCCAGTAGGATTGCTGTTCATCATGGTAATATGTGAAAAGGGCATCTGAAATGTAGTAAGTACTCAATAAGTTGTAGTGATTTTTATTATTAGGACTATTACTGATAAAATTAGAATTGTTTTTGCACTTTACAGAGTACTGGTAGACTCACATTTTTGAACTCCATTTGTATAAATAGGGAAAAGTAACGTAGTATACAAATCTCCATTACTCAGTGTTTCAAGAGAACCCAGTTCAGCAGTATTCCTAGCATCAGTTTGCTTTCTTTGGGCATTCCACTCAGATTTAATAATCATACTGATCTCAAGAACTGCACAAAGATGAACACACACATCAGCTCACAGGCACAGTCAGCTTATGTGTATAGAAAGTGTTTATTACATCTTAGAGTGTGGTATAATAGATTATATTGTAGGTAGATGAAAATAGATCCCTTAGACCGACTCATTTTGAGGGAGATTTCTCCAAAATCTAAAAGGTAACATGTAAAATCTAAATATGACAATTTTGCAAGTGTCTACCAATGTGGGGTGGGTAGGTTAGCCAGTGATTTGGATTTGGGGCTCAGTTATTTTTAATGAGACCATTATTGATCCTTTTAAAATACTGTTGAATTCCCAGTTATTATTTCCTAGACAAGTATATCAGAAATTGAAGGTAGAAAGAGTTTTAACTAACAAAATACAAAATCTAATTTGTGAGAACATAAAAATTCTAATAATTTATGAGATGACATTAAATCAGTCAGGCCCATTGGTTTCATAAAATTTTAAGTCTGGCTCTAGATGTCCTAATTTCTAAACCAGGTTTTTTCTTTATAAAAAAGAACATAAAAAGTATTTAATATATGGAAGAAGTTATGTGCATGAGCATAATTGTTTTGCCCAAGTTTCTACAGATGGGGTTGGTTGTGTCTGGTAATTAGATACAATTACATGTTAGATAAAGTTTCAGTAATATGTACCAAAAAATATAAAGTGCAAGAATAAAAATTCCATTTTCTTTTTGTTCCAGGTTCTCTGGGAGATGCTAACAAGGGAGGTCCCCTTTAAAGGTTTGGAAGGATTACAAGTAGCTTGGCTTGTAGTGGAAAAAAACGAGGTAAGACTACGTTTCTCCATTCAGGTACATAGATCAGAAAACAGTATTGGGGTTTTGCAAAAGACTTTTTCATCTTCTTCAAATTGAAAGTAAGTTCACGCTTATGGAAAGATTAGCAGTAGGAGCTAACACAAAGGGTCAAAGTGATGTTATTCCTCATGAATGGACCCTTTACATCTAATTGTTGCAGCTTCACGTCGTGATGCTGTAGATCAAAAATTGTACAAGTACTGTACTAGTTTCTCAGTCTCAATTGTAAAACCTAGGGGTTTGTTCTTAGTGATGAAAGAAGCCATTGCGTCCAAGGTAGGGGAACAGTTTAACTCCATCTCCTGCGTTTAGGACATCTTTTTTACTGGCCGGGAGTTGATATATCTGTAAGAGACCTTCAGCTACTTCAACTTACCTCTCCCAGCAGGAGTCACTATAGTACAAGAAACTGTCGCTTAGATGAGAATTTCAAAAATAAAAGAAGAAAAAATAGTTTCAAAAAAGGGAAAAATTACAGTTTTGCCACCTACGTTGAACACTACATTGAAGATGAGCTCCTCACTGGAATTGGCGAGGCAGTGGCATAACTGCTCGCTTCTTCATGCAGAGCCTTTCCATTTCAAAAGAACTTCAGTGGCGTAAACACCGTTTGTGCTGTGTCCCCAGCCTCGCTTCTCTTCTTCCCACAAATTGAGGCTTTCAGTTAGTTGGACCTATGAGCCTACATCAGAGAACATGGTACATTCATATCAAAGAGAGCAACTACATTTTGAAAGGTTTAAAATTGTGACTGAAACGCACAGCCATGGAAATTCTCAGCATAAGGATGAAGCCTCCAATATCAAGGTATTATGAGAACTTAGATCATGTAATGGAAGCAAGCAGTTGTCTTTGCAATGCAAAACTACTCTATTTCACAAAACTTCTTCATTTCCAAATCTTATCTGTGTGCTCTCCACAAAGGGTAAGACTGCAACCTTAAAATAAAATAATTTGCAAAAAGGTGAATATATAAAAATATTCCCTTTTTAATGCTCTAAAAGAGTTAGATTGATCTGCTTCCCAGGTGAGTGCAGGAATAAACTAGATTAATCAAAAAGCTGCTATTGGCTAGGAGAAACCAAGTTTCCATCTTTTAGATCACATAATCCAAAGTTACCATATAATTTTTCCTCCTGATTCATTGGGAGTGGATGAAATGTTGATGATAGCTGAAACTGATGGGAAAGAGCTGCCAATTTAAGAAATGAAAAGGAGTTATATGCAATAATATGCCTTACTCATTGTTTCACAGGAGCTGTTCTGTTTTAATTAAAAGTGATAGTAATTACTCATGTGCTATTAAATAAGATCTTACACACAGGATAACTTATATTGTCATAATATGAGGACACACGTGTTTCTGTTCTATTTCTTTTGCCAGTGAGATGATTAGAGATCTGGTTCTGGGTTTACAAATGAAAGCAAAGAAAATTACTGACCTTGTGTAGACTCTGGAACCAAAACGTCCAGTGTAATCTTTTCCCTCTGCACTATTCCAAGATAAACTAGGAGAAAGGTTTTTTTTGTGTGTGTTTTTTTTTTAAAGCTAACTGGACCCTCCAAATATGTATAAGACAGAATAATTAATATTTTAAAATAATAATGTATCTAAAGGGTGGCAGAATAGATAAACATTTTAAAGCACTCTTTAAAACATTGGAGTATCTGTGAAGGATTTTTAAAGCTGAAGAAAAAAATGAATTTAGAAGCTGCCTGGATAGTTGACTTGAGGATTGGAATCACCCATGAATAACCTTCAGAACCTCTTCAACACTGTACATGCAGAAGCAATCTTTTTTCTCCCCGGAGATCCCAGAAAGTAGACTTTACTATTTTATTCATAGTGTGTTCTGATGATCAGCTAATAACTGATGAAGACTACTCAAATACTTCCCACACTGTATTCATTAACTATTATGGTAAGTTGAAAAAAGCCTACATGGTGAAATACATTTTCTCAACTTTCTAATGAATTTCAGTAAAATTGGGTATTACAAGGATATTTATCTGCTATTCTCATTCTGTACAATATTTATTTGTCAAAAATATGGAAATTAAGTTTCAATGTAATTTTCAATATCGTCATTCAAGAAGGTATCTTCATTTCACCTCACAAATGGAGGTAACCATTTCCAAAATAAATTCTGTTGACATAGCATTAAGATAATTCACAAGGGTTTATTTCATTTCATAACAAAATTGAAGCTTTGACTTAAAGAAATATAATGTACCAAATCCCTTCAACTTCTAATTATTTTACTTTATTTTTACTATTGAATATTTTGGGTTATGGGTTGAAAAGAGAAAGTCGTATTTTTAACAGGCCTCATTTAAATAAAGAATGACATGTTCGAGTGTTCAGTAAGACATTTTAAGTGTTATCTAGTCATCTATAATACCTATATCCAAGTATTAGAGTTGTCTTCTTTTAACTTTTTATTTTGAAATAATTATAGATTCACACGAGTTTTCAAAAATATTACAAAGAATCAAAAAATTAGCTGGGTGTGGTTGTGCATACCTGTAGTCCCACCTACTGGGAAGACTGAGGTAGGAGGATCCCTTGAGTCCAGGAGGTCAAGGCTGCCACCATTATCACACCACTGCACTCCAGCCTGAGTGACAGAGTGACACCCTGATTCAAAAAAGTTTTTTTTTATTTTTAGTAGAAACGGGGTTTCACCATATTGGCCAGGCTGGTCTTGAACTCTTGACCTCAAGTGATCCACCTGCCTCAGCCTCCCAAAGTGCTGGGATTTATAGGCATGAGCCACCGCGTCCAGCCAAAAAAGTTTTTTAAATTAACAAAAACTAAAGAAATTTGTGTACTCTTCACCCAGCTTCTCTCACTGGTGAAATCTTACATGTCTGTAGTATACTGTCAAGACCAGGGAATTGAGATTGGTGCATTGCTCTTACCCAGACAATAGACCTTACTCATTTTCACCATTTAAGATTACTTTTTGCATCTATAGAAAAATCAATACTTTCTAAAAATTATATCTGAAGATCTTTGCTTCTAATCCCTTAATAATAAAATGAGATGTTTAAGCAATCATTTTTCTAATATTAAATCCTATTAAAACTAGATTCATAAAGCACTGCTAAACTTTACAAAGTAAACCATGAACCTTTATAGAAGGCATGAAATTAAGAGGGCATTACTCATACATTTTTTAAATGAAACAGATAGGTATATTTGCTTTTGTCATTTCCATGGAACTCAATCAGTGATCATTCAGAATGTTCTGGTAGCATAATTTCTATTTTTATAAATACTTAAATGCTTACATATAAGGTGTTCTAACTAACAAAACTATTTGACTAACATAGAAATGTTCATAAAAATCCACTGTTCTTGATTATACTTTAGAAAAAGATAAAAACTTGAGTTAAAAAAAATTTTACGTCTTATGTAGAAAATGGTGCAAAAATGAATATGGTCCTTAAAAAATGTCATGCCTAGTTTAGTGATTGGGAAATATTTTAATTTGAAACTTTTATTTAAAAATATTGAAGTTTTAAGTAGTATTGCAAACCTGGTGCTAAGATCTGGTTATTTCAGAATGTTTTCATGTATTAGGAATGCCCACAGTTATGTAATCAGGACTTAAATACTTTGAATTCTATTTTGAAGTACTTTTTAATGCACCAAAATAATCCATTGCATAAAGTGTCTGAGTCTAGATTTAACTGATATTTGACCACGTCAGATTATTTAAAATAATTGTGTCTCCTTGTGTAATGACTTCGATGTGGTATCTAAACAGTTTTTCAGTAAGAAAAGATCACAGAAATGATCATCCTCCGTATTCAGCCAGCTCACATTCAGTTCTCAGGAAAATGCTGAGACAAAGTTGTATTGAAAAATGTTACCATTGACGAAAACTCATTATTTTTAGTTACAGAGTACATTCAAGTGCATAATTGGAATTATAGTTATTTTTATTAGTTCCCACCTCCCAACCATTTTATATTTAAAAAAGTAAACACCTGAATTTTTTTTTTTTTTACCTTCATCAAAAGGTCTGCAGTTTACATTACAGTAAAATAATAGTACAGTTTAATACATCTTGTTCTATTCTGTGAAATCACAAGACTAGAAGTTTAAAAGTGCTTAGCACGGCCTTTAGTTCCAAGAGAGCTGTTTTGTTTTTCAACTTTGCTTTGCTTTGATTTTAGGATTATCTGTAATTCAAAATACAGTTTGTCAGTTTTCTTGTCAGGGCAACTATGTTTCTAGTTTCTCATAGCCTCCCCCAAATCCAGCTAAATTCAGTTTCAAGTTTTTATTTGCAAAACTTCTTTGGCAAACAAAACTGTGCAATAAGTCTTAACACTTCTTAGTACAGCAGTTCTCAACTCCATCACACCCAATGCTCATTTTGTACTATGTTAACAACCCCTTACACTCCCTTGCGGTGAAATTCAAAGGTAACACAACTACCTACAGACGTCATATTGTAAGTTAACATAATGCTTTAACTGTAATATAAAAGAGAAATAAATGAAAGATGTTTTCCAGTGTACAAATGCTCAAGCATGACCACACCAGAGGAGATGATGGAACAGTTTTAGGGGATAAATAGAACTCAGCAGCTACAAATGCATCCGGATGGAGTTGGGTTGTATTAACGACTCCAGTGCTGGGAATAGCACTGTTGTTGTTGATATTTGTCAGAAATCTTGATAAAGTTATGAATCATGCAAGAATTAATAAGCCTTTGATTTATTTCATTTGGTAGATGCATTCTGCAAAGTTCAGTGTATCTTAAAACTGTTCAAAAAAATACTTTGTGTTTATTTGTAAGTTAGAGTTAGATTCCAGGCCCAGAAAATTATAAACCTCATTGTTTGCTTGTTTTACTTACATGAATGTAAATGGGGCATTTGAAATTTTGTGGGATACAAGGGAGTTCTTGGTTATGCAGGATTTTATGGTATATTGAATTGTCTAGCATTCCTGACCTGTTATACTTAGAAGTCGGTTGCAACCTACCAGTCTCTAAAACAAACACAAATGCTTCTGTGGAATAGAGGCACCACGAGTTCTGTGAGAAGCACCACTGTAGGATGTTAGAACAGGACCATCCTCACGTTATAATTTTTGTGATATCGGGTCCTTAAAGTATATGGGTTTGACCAAAACAAAGCCATAATCAGTCACACATTCAGAATGTCTTATTTACCACTGAGAAATGAACAGTTTTTAAAATTATCTCTGTGATCTGTGCTCAGATGTTTTCAGAATGGTATACCTGCTGCCAAAGCTAAACTAGTTTCTAGTTACCTGGCCTATTTACATATATCGTAAGTTGCCTATAAAAGCACAGTGATGTGTGGTTTTACATTTAGTATTTAAGTTCCGACTTGCCCCCTCCTACTAGAGTTCTGTTTAGATATTTTATGTTTTGTTGCATTAGTTGTACTGAACCTGACTTCTCCGTTCACTACAGTTCCCTTTCAAGAAAAAGTATGAGTCTTTAGAGATTACAAATCTAAACATAAATTGTCACCTGTCACATATTAATCAATGGAAGCTTTAAACTTCATGCCTTGATTATGTTCTTAAATTAACTGTATTATGACCCTTCAAATAGTGTTTGCTGACATGAATGAATAAATCCCTGTGCTTTATTTTGTTTTCTTTCCGTGTCTCTATTGTAGAGATTAACCATTCCAAGCAGTTGCCCCAGAAGTTTTGCTGAACTGTTACATCAGTGTTGGGAAGCTGATGCCAAGGTATACATATGTATTTTTGTTATTGTTTAGAATTCTGAAGTTTCTCTTGCTTGGCTTTCAGTTTTTAAAACTTAAGGTAATAAAATTCATTACAAAGCAAAGCTGGATTGATGCCTCTGTGAGCCCCAGATTGACTGTTAAGGTTTTCTGTTGACATCTGCTTAATCTTGATCTCTAGAGACTCATTATTAACTCATTCTTATAGCATGCTTTGACATTCTGGATTCAGTAAAAATAATTTTATTATTTTGTTTTTAATTTTTAGTAATAACTATTGCACCTGTATGCTATTGAGATGGCTGAGACACAGTACTTATAATATGCCAGGCACTGTTTCAAACACTTTATGTATGTTAACTCATTTGTTCCTCAGAATGTCTCTATGAAATATATGCCTCAATTATCCTCATTTAACAGATGAAGAACCAAGACATACAGAGGTTACATCATGAGCTCAAGGCCACACAGCTAGTAGGCAGTAGAGCTGGACGTGAACCCAGGTAGTAGGGCTGGACATGAACTAGGTCTGGCACAGTCCCTGCTCTTAACCAGTGCACTGTTTCGCTTTTCTAGCCAAAGAGCAGACAAAAGTAGCACTTCTAGAGCATCTTGATATGTACTCCCTGTCCAGCTTCAGTGATGTGTTTGAGCTCCACATTAGAGTTGGAGAAATTCCAAGGCTTAGGCTTTCATGCGCTTATCACATTTGAGCATGAAGGGCTCATATCCTTTCCCTGCAAAGATGATTTTAAAAGACTCTCACATACATATGGAAATATTTACAGATGAAATGATAGGCTAGTCTTGGATTTGCTTCAAAATAAAGTGAAGGGAAATGGATGATGGTATAGATTAAACAGGATTGGCCATGATAATTTTTGAAGCTGGGTGATAATATATAGAGGTTCATGATATTGTTATCTCTACTTTTGTGTATTTTGGAATTTTCCATAATGAGTTAAAAATAAAAAAAATTCTCACAGATTAAACATTAGAATAAAAAAGCAGTTACACTCAAAGGAACAAAAATTTTATGGTTTAAATTTGTCCAGTTTTTTGTGGAAATAGAAGTATTACAACTGATCTTTTAAACAGAGACTAAAAGAAAGAATCAAATTTCTTACTGAATTTAAACCCTGTTCCAATCTGACCCCCAAGAAGAATGGCCATAAAATATTGTCTGTTCTTCTACAATATGTTTCTTTAGTGGGAATAACTCAGAAGCAGTTGGTGACAGTGGAGACTGGGGACTATGTTAGTATAACACAGAATTCATGTTGATTGTTCATAATGTTTCCCAACACATTGTTCCGCACTGAGCACAAAGTGTAATAATGCAGCCAACAAGGCAGCAAGGGACCAGTGCTAGGAAACCTATTCACTCCACATGCTCCTTCTTGACTTGGCTTAGCTTAACTTGGAAGAATTTGTTGCTGGTTCTCCCAGCAACAAACTGTGCTGTGTACATGTTGCAAAATCTTTGCTTTCACTCCTATTCTTTAGACTTCCCTTACCCTTTTTTTAAGTAGAGTCCTAGATATTCCTAGTATTATTTTTACTAAAGAATCGTGTTTTTCAACTGTGTTAGTATTTTATTTAGGATTGTTGTTCTTTTTATTAGCATTTGATGACACAGTTGCGTGGTTTTTAAATGGTCTGCCCTACTCCCATTTAGGCCCTATAATTTTTAGTACATGATTTTGCAGAATAGGGATTTTTAAGCATTAAGAGAAATGCCTATACTTTGCAACTAATTCAGTAGAAACTATAAGCAGGTATTTTCAAGCTTGCTTTAAAACATTTATTTTATGCTGTTAAAATGGTATCATACTACTCCTTCCCTGTCCCTCTTACTAGTTATATGTGCATTGTGATGTGTAAGTCATTTTGGACATATGTTTCTCTGTGATGCATAAATGGAAATTTTGCCTGAAATTATTTGCATTGAATTTGATTATTGCTACTAGATCTCTATAATTGTGATTCTATTTCAGTATGCAAAGCAAGTTTTGAATTTCTTAATTGGGTGCTCAGTACCACATTAATTAAAATTCTAAGAATGCACATTTATGGTACATTGATTAAATGATACTATAAGCGCCTTACACAACAAGAACATTAGGCCCAGTGTTGAAACCATGCAGGTATGTCTTTAATATGTGGTAAGCTAACCCTTCTTTAGGACCAAAGAAACCTTGCATTCCAGCCACATGAAGTATAAAGGAAGTTTAAGATTGATTTTTATTTTCTAAATCCGTGACATTTTATTCTGATTAAACAATGACATTTCCCCTGTAGTTAATTTGGTTAAATACCTGGCCACAGCCCACATTCCAACTCTCTCACTGCTGATCTCCTCTAGACACACTTACGTACTTTCATTCCCAAACCTGTTCTCTTTGTTCTTTTCTTTCTCCTCTGAATATTTCATCATCAAGTCTTCCTTGATTATTCTATTTATCCCACCTCAGCTTTAGCACTTCTTTTCCTAAACCACAGTCTGGGCCTTACCTAGTACAGCTGTATTTTTAAAGACATATTTTCTTCCTAGATGTACTGAAGCTTTATAAGGGTGTAGAGGTAATTGTTACATGTGTTTCCCTATTGCACATTACATCAGTTTGGAAAGTGGATGCCCAATTTGTTGTTGCCTGAAGTAGTCAGACCACCATACGTTTCCTGAGAGGTACATACATTTTCTGGCTAGAAATATGTAGCAGTTCAACCAGAAGTTAGTGCCAGTCCTTTGCACATATGTAGAGCAATAGTTAAAGTACTTTCTTTTTTTTTTTAAGTCCTTAGATTTTTAGAGTATTGACATCTAGATTAAAATATTCAGCCCACCTATAGAACTGGTGTTCTTTTGCAATGAGGGTCGGGGCAGAGGTGGTGATGTATGCAAGAGGAAGCTGATATTACGTAAATGTCAAGTCCTTCTAGTGACTTACAACAGGTGCTCAAAATATTTTATTGAAGAGAAGGAGAAAGAAAGGAAAGGTAGGTATTGGTTCAGGTCCTAAAATGACTTTTCTAAATAGGGAAAAAAGTAAGTTGGCCTGGTGCAGTGGCTCACGTCTGTAATTCTAGCACTTTGGGAGGCCGAGGCAGGCGGATTGCCTGAGCTCAGGGGTTCGACACCAGCCAGGCAACACAGTGAAACCCTGTCTCTACAAAAATACAAAAAATTACCTGGGCGTGGTGGCATGCACCTGTAATCCCAGCTACTTGAGAAACTGAGGCAGGAGAATCACTTGAATCCAGGAGCCAGAGGTTGCACTGAGCCAAGATCACACCACTGCACTCCTGCCTGGGTGCCGGAGCAAGACTCCATCTCCAAAAATAATAATAATAATAAGTTGAAGTAATAAATTCAATAGGAAGTAGTATCTTACGCTTACGTGATAAAAGATGTTGAAGAGTTTAGGAACAGAGCCCTTGGTTCTGTAACTTCCTGTGTGATGCTAGGTACTTCCTACTCTTCTGAGACTTGTCCTTACCTATAAAATGAAGATAACAGATAGAGAAATAATGTATGTAGATGCTTCATAAATGGTCCCAGTTTTTATTTTAATTTTTTTGAATAAGCAAAATAATGACTAAAAGGAACGTAATCCCCTTCAGAGGAATTTATATGAGATCCTAGACCAAATATGTATTCTGTAACCAGAATATTCATAGAATAGTATTACCACAAAAAATCTATATTGTTATCACCTCTTAAATGTTCACTTTGATAACCTCTATCCAAGAGTAGGTTCTGACTATAAAATTAAATTTTTTCTAGGGATGCTGGCCATCCAATTACAGAAGAGTTTCACCTTATTTTAAGAATGATTAGATGTAGGGAAATTATTCTTTAAAAATTCATTAGCTCCTCCTGCTGCTTTTCCTTGCAAAATGAAAATCCTTTATTATATAATTAGCTCTTATGCAAATGATTAAAACATTTTTCTGGCCAGGTACAATGGCTCATGCCTGTAATCCCATCACTTTAGGAGGCTGAGGCAGGAAGATCACTTGGGACAAGGAGTTTGAGACCAGCTTGGGCAAGATGGCGAGACCCCTCTGAACAAAAAACTAAAAAATTAGCCAGCCATGGTGGCAAACACCTTTAGTCCCCGCTACTTGGGAGGCTGAGGCGGGAGGATTGGTTGAGCTCTGGTGGTTGAGGCTGCAGTGACCTATGATCACGCCACTGCATTCCAGCCTGGGCAACAGAGCAACACTCTGTCTTTAAAAAAAAAAAAAAATGCTGGGTGTGGTGGCTCACGCCTGTAATCCCAGTACTTTGGGAGGCCGAGGCAGGCAGATCATGAGGTCAGGAGATCAAGACCATCCTGGCTAACACGGTGAAACCCCGTCTCTACTAAAAATACAAAAAAAAAAAAAAATTAGCCGGGCATGGTGGTGGTCGCCTGTAGTCCCAGCTACCCGGGAGGCTGAGGCAGGAGAATGGCTTGAACCCGGGTGGCAGAGCTTGCAGTGAGCCAAGATCACGCCACTGCACTCCAGCCTGGGCCACAGAGTGAGACTCTGTCTCAAAAAAACAAACAAACAAACAAAAAAATCATTTTAAAACCCGATATGTGCTGGGAGAAATTAAGAGGAGGACAAAATTAAAGAAAATAAATGGAACACTTTTCAAGCTTCCTACTTAAGGCATTTGCCTCTTTGCTTATTAGAAGGCTTAATATATATCAGTAACATTTATCTATGTATGCCCTTTTCAAGGAAAGACACAGACACACACATGCACACAAGTGCCCTTGAAAGAGAATAATAATGGCAGAACTCAATATATGTCCTAGGTTTTTATATTTCCAAGAAATGGAAAAATTGCTTTTCTTAGTAATGTAGGAAGCACTTAAATCCTGAGAGCAAGCCACCTCAACACTGTTTCTTCTTGTTTTTGTGCTCTTAAATTAAAATGCATGTTTTAATTGCTGCAACTGTAATTTGTTCAGTAATGGTGTAATTATGAGACATGATGAAGAGAGAATGTGCATCATCCTTTTTATTATCTTTCTCTATTTTTGTTTTAACCTTTTGTCTCAACCTTGGCTAGAGTCTAAAGAGACAGACTAGAATAGTTCTAGTTACTGCTAGCTGAAGAAACACACTTAATGCTCATTTCTAGTGAACAGTACCTTAAGTGTCTTAGCACTAAAGCCAATTATAACAGAAAATAAATATTGAGAACAGTGAAGTTATGATGGCTTTAAAATTGGGGGATTTTTTTTTCTTTCTTTCTTTCTTTTTAACTTTACTTGTATGGTCAGGGGCACATGGCCAGGTTTGTTACGTAGGTAAATTGTGCGTCATGGAGGTTTGGTGTACAGATTATTTCCTCACCCAGGTGATCAGCATAGTACCTGAATTTTTTTTTCTGACAAACCAATTTGGAAAATTCTATTAGTTCCAATAGATTGATAGGTAGATTTTCCGCCAACACTTTATCATAAAAATTTTCAAACAAAGAAAAGTGGAAAGAATTTTACAGTGAACACTAACATACCCACCACACACAGTCTACCGTTAACTTTTTACCAGCTTTATCACGTAGGTTTTTAAAGGACTTCACTGTTTCCTTTTAGGAGTTCTTAATCATAACTAAAAGAGAGAATTAGTGTTCTCTCTTCCTGGAGAAAAACATGAATTATCCCAACCTTAGGCCACATGATAGAAAAACAATATCTGAATCTCTCCATGTGAATAGTTCACTGAGAATAAAGAATACAGTTCCCTAAACCTGAGTGATCTGATGAGTGTAAAATAACTACATCAGGACATTGCATCATGTTTTATTTTGTTATGGTGGGTTGAGTTTATTACTATGCTTGTAGTATCTACGTTTTCTCTTAAGTATCTCCTTTGTTAAGTCCCAACGAATGATTACTGATTTTCTCTTCTTCAGAAACGGCCCTCATTCAAGCAAATCATTTCAATCCTGGAGTCCATGTCAAATGACACAAGCCTTCCTGACAAGTGTAACTCATTCCTGCACAACAAGGCGGAGTGGAGGTGGGTAGCCCCGACACCAGGCCACAGCGTCTGGCTTTGAAAGACCATCACTCGTCTCAATGAAGAAGAGAACCAGAGATCTGAATGACAGTCCTGATTTCTGAGCATAGTTTAGGGGAGAAATAAAAAAGGTTTTTTTATGATTTTGGAAATCTTATAAGTCCTGAATTTCATAAGTAAGCAAGAAATAGTGTTTCTCCAAGCTTGTTGCCTTATTGAGGCCGGGCACAGTGGCTCACGCCTGTAATCCCAGCTCTTTGGGAGGCCGAGGTGGTTGGATCTCCTGAGGTCAGGAGTTCGAGACCACCCTGACCAACATGGAGAAACCCCGTCTCTACTAAAAATGCAAAAACTTAGCCGGGTGTGGTGGCACATGCCTGTAATCCCAGCTACTCGGGAGGCTGAGGCAGGAGAATCACTTGAACCTGGAGGCAGAGGTTGCAGTGAGCCGAGATCTCGCCACTGCGCTCCAGCCTGAGCAACAAGAGTGAAACTCTGTTTCAAAAAAAAAAAAACATTGAAATCATATCTTCTGAGACAAAAGATGGTTACCAGACATTTCTCTGTGTTTATGCTTTGTTAGGAAGCTTTGTTCTCTGTTCCGTAAGAAACAGGGATACTGTTTACCTTGAAATGTGCAGAGCACTGTGTCTGCTAGTGGAGGGGGACAGGGAGACTCTAAAAAATACTCTTAAAAGAAAACTTTGGATGTCATAAATCCTTTTAAAGCTTGTTGAATAAACTTAATAATGAGAAAATTGTATTGTATGAGTGGAAGAATAAACCCGGGATGAAACATTTGAGCCAGGTCACATGATGCATGAATATAAATAGCATGTTTGGAAGCTGACATTATTCCCCCCCTGACTCAGCAGAGATTTAGGTAACTTCATCTCTGCTCCTGATAGCCGTGGGCAGTAACATGACGCCTTACGCCATCTGCTGATGCCAAATGAATACTGCATGCACTTTGAAAATTACTGCGTTGTTTACTCCTGTTGCTAGATACTTCTTTGGGCTGTTTGTTGTTTTACAATAACCTTATTTGTTTTTATTCCTTTGAAATATCTATCTAGGGCCAGTGAGGTAAATGAATTTTTATTTAGGGATACAAAAATTATACAGTGAGCTCAAGTCTAGGTATAACAGACTTTTTTCCTGGGCTGAGATAATCAACAAAACAAAACATGTACGTAATATTTGTTTTTTGCAGTAAGAGATGAGTATACATGTCATCAGATCACTCTCCTCTCCTTTAAAATCCATATATGAGTTCCCATTGCTCTTAAGACAAAGACCAGAATACTTGGCACAGTGGCTCATGCCTGTAATCCCAGCACTTTGGGTGGCCAAGGCGGGTGGATCACTTGAGTCCAGAAGTTCAAGACCAGCCTGGGTGACAGAGCAAGACCCGGTCTCAAAAAAAAAAAAAAAAAAAAAAGGACCAGAATACTTACCAAGACTCACAAGACCCTCAGTACTCTGGCCTCACCAGCGTCAGCTTAAGATCATTCTTCCCTTAATTTCTGGCTTTCAGTCCCTCAACCGATGCATAGTTCTCCCCATTCAGGGTCTTTACAAGCACAGTTTCCTCTCTTTAAAACTTATCCCATTTCAGCTGTGAACCACGCCTGCCGTCACACCCCACCTTAACTCCTGTTCATCATTCACATAGCAGTTGAATAATACATCTGCAGGGAAAGGCTTCCTGACCCCAAGCCAGATCAGGTTCCACTTTATGTGCTCTGACAGCATCTCCTTCATAGGCTTCACCGCTATTGGAATTAAGAAGTAATTTGGCAGTTAGTTGTTTAATGTGTGTCTCACGGGCTGAAATGTGAGAAAGGCAGACAATCACGTTTGCTCATCACTCACAGCATCAAAATGTGCCTTGAACACAGCATTTGCTTAGTAAATATTTGGGGAAGCAAGAGAGAAAATTACCATGGTGGTAATAATATAAAAAGAGATTATGATATTATACAAGAGAATATAAATATGTAAGTTAATTTGTTTGCCATGACAAAAGTACTTCTTATATTCATTCATTCATTCATTATCCATTCATTGAACTTCTGCTGGTGTGAGAACAACTGGTGCCATTCTGGTACTGGGCTGTAGCAATGAGCACAAGAGTCCCAGGGCACATGGAGCTCTCCAGCCCAAGTGTCCAATGTTAAACTATTAAATATATTCAAAACGATCTCATTTCTATTTTGACAAGTATCATGACAGAGAAGTATACTAGAGAGCAGATAACCATGAAATCTGATCTAGTCCAAGGACATGGTAAAAGGATTCTGGAGAAAATGCCATTTGATCTATTATCGAAGGGATTAGTAAGATTTTAATACCAAGATAGGAAGTCTTTTAAAGTATGTCAACAAGGCCAGGCGTGGTGGCTCACACGTGTAATCCCAACACTTTGAGAGGCCGAGGTGAAAGATTGCTTGAGCCCAGAAGTTCGAGACTAGCCTGGGCAACATAGAGAGAGCTCATCTCTACTCACATTAAAAAAAATTAGCTGGGCATTGTTACTCTAACCTGTGGTCCCAGCTACTCGGAAGGCTGAGGTGGCAGGATCACTTGAGCTGGGGAGGTCGAGGCTGTATTGAGCCGAGATCAGGCCGCTATACTCCAGCCTGGGCTACAGAGTGAGATCCTATTCAAAAAAAAAAAAAAAAAAAAGGAAAGAAAAGAAATGAGAAAGCTGTGCAAAAATGTAGGGACACTTCTTCAGCAAAGCATCATTGAGAAGGGTAAACCAGAAATGGTATAAAGTACAATAAACAGAGAATAAAAATAAATTAAAAATGATTATATCTCCATACACAGAGTAATAAGGTCATTCCTAAAATCACAGGTCTGATAAATGATTTCAAAGTAGAGCCTACAGTCTAGTTTATTTAGAATGATTCTATTTTTTATAAAATATATTATTGTGTATATGTACACAGAGAAAAGTATCAAAAAGTCAGTGTTATCCGTGGGTAACGGAATTATAGAGTGTTTTTTATTTGTATATCTTTATTTCCTACTTCTTCCACATTAAACATGGACTAGTTGCATGATAAATTCAATTTTTAAAATGCTTGAAGGTGAAAGTGAGGGAAATGAAACTGATGATTGACAATGGGGAAAAAAGGAGGTAAAATACAGTGACGTATTTTAGTAAAAGGAATACAGTTGCCTAGGGGGCCTCCTCATCTTTCAGGAACTGTTAATCCTGTTCTGAGAGCTGGAGAGAGAATATATATCCTGACCCGAACCAGTAAACCACAGTTTGAGAAGCAGCAGAGCTGTTTTCACTGAAGTAGGCAATTGGTTAAAAACAGAGAGGACTATAATAGTAATTTTAATAATAATAAACACAGTTGTCACTTATTAGGTTTTTACCAGATGCTTGTACTTCATTTAGATTTTCTTTTTTAATCCCCATAGCAACCCTAAATTATATCACAGATGCAAAGGTAAATTGAGTAACTTGCTCAAAATCATACAGTACTGAGAACAGAACCCAGCACAGAATACAGTAACAGAAACTGGGTGGTCTGGTAACACAGCCTGCCCTTGCACCCATGCTGTACAGTGCGGTTACTAGACTTGTGGCCATTGTCATGCTCTCTTCTCATTAGTATGCAATATTCCCTTGACTGAATTCCTTTTTAGCTAAGAGAAATATTATAGGGCATGATCATTTTAGGTTATTAAGGTGTCTAACTCAATATGTAAACTCCTGAAAAGAATTATGTGTTTTTATCAGATAATCTCAACATTTCAAAAGACAACACATTCGAACTACTCCTTCTTTCCCCCCAACTTTTATCTAGTGTCTGAAACCACATGACTGGTGTCCAAAGAGTGTTTTAGTAAATTAGAGTCACAGTGATCACAGTGAAGCCTGATTCCAATCCTGCTGTGGTGTTTCTGGCAAATGATTATTTTCTGGTAGAGCTTCCTCTACACATAGACCAGATGCAACTTGTATTTTTAGAAAACTGAATGGTTATTCTGAAAACTCTTTTTAAAACTACATTATTAAAAACCACATAAACTGTGTTCTTTCATTTGACCTAATAAATGATAGGAACAAAATCTAGTGTCAGACTTTTCCTTATTCATCAGACCTTAAGCTTGTTTCTCCTCCCATTGACTTACTAGCAATAATGGCAATAAGCATTAAGAACAGAAAATGTGTCATCCTGTGGGTCCTGTTTTGGATTTTCATTAACCATGTAATTGTCTGTAGATCTGTGGCAACCCGCACTGAACGAGGCATGCAGTGTTGTGATGAGCGTTCAGATCTGTGTCTCTTGGCAAAACACTTGGTTGGTTGTGTTTCCCATGGTGACCAAAGTACTCTCACCGTGACATGCCTTCTTAAAAACAAAAACCCAGAGATCAAAACATGTAACCTTTGCAATTTGTGCAATGTTAGCACAAATCATGTAATATATAACACTACATTTAATAAACAGATTATACATTTATCATGTAATATATATGCTATATCACTCTTTTTACAAATTGACCTTTTATTTCAAAGTAAGTTTCTGTCTGATGAAAGAAGATAATTACAGTTCATTGCCTGTTTTTGGCATATGGAAAATTGATACTAGTTGACATTGACCTTGATTGGATTTGGCTTACGAGAAGACCATAATTTTCATCAACCAAGACATTTAAACTATATTTTTAGAACAAGAAGGTTATATAAATATATCAACAAATGCATTTGATACAAAACAATGCACCAAAAAAACCAAGGGAGCAGCTGTTTTTATGTCGTCCCCGGGTTGGGGTCACGTCTCTAATGGCATATAACCTCCCACACGATTTCAGACTCGGCAGTGTCGGGAGTGCTGTTGGAAAGCTGGGCCTGAGGAGACAGATTGAGGACGGAGATTTACTCGGTGTTAGTTTCTGTGTCACAGCTTCCCGTCCATTTAACTCTCGATCCGTTTTCCAGAAGTGCTCACAATCGCAGTAGGCTCCCAGAGCTGGAACTTGAGATGCATCTTTGGCTTAAATTACAAGTGAAATAGAATGTAGTGACCATTTACCCTGGTCTAAAAGAACATCAGTGAGATTAGTCTCACTGGCAGGGGCGTGGGGACTGGGTTGGCAGAAGCGCCGTGTAGACGCCGGCCCAGGCCTCTGCCATCGCACACTGAGCCCGACCAGCTCCCACCACCCCCTTGCCACCTACTGACCGCTTCACCGACTGAAGATGGCTCACTCTTCTTTTTTTATGACAAAAATTTACCCTAAGGTTTTTCACGCTGATTTTTTCCCTTCAGTCTTCCACTGAAAAATAAAAACTTTGTTTATGTGCATAGTCATAATATTTTTATCCGAAATATCAGGGATAAAATTTGGATTTTATGGTACAGTCATAATTCTGAAAGATGGCTGATTCACTGCCTTCTTTAGGGACTGTAATATGACTTACAGCCTTTTATGATTTTTCAAATGGCACCAGTAAAAGGGATGGGTGTTGATATTTGTGGGCGTCGCAGCAGAGGCTTCTTACACCTGATTGCTGCCTCCCTTGCTCTGAGGTGCATTTCAGTCAAGTAGGGAACTAAAGTGTTGAGCCAAATCCAGACCCACCTCCATACCTGTTCAGACTTGGATTTTGCCAGTGAATGTCCAGAACTTTTTGTTTTCATTCATTTGGTTAGTATCTGTAAGAGCATTGGAATGTTCCAATAAGAATAAGCTGTTTACTTACTGTTATTCTCCCTAGAAAGAAAAAGGCAGACTTTGGTTACATATATTCATTAACTTAGATATGGGGGCTTCTACCTTCCATAGTCAACATGTCAATCATGATTATGCCGTCGCAACACAGGACTGCCTCAGCGGCACCTGGAAGCAGCAGCTGGCAGCACCCAGCAGCTATTCTGCAATAGTCACCCAGTTCCCATCTTCTTCTGCATCCTTCTCTCCAGTGCCTTCTCTAGCCTTGACTTCCCTCTCCCTCTCCCTCATTCTCTCAGTATTGTTGCTTACTTACAGGCTTTTCAGAAACTCAAGGGAAAGAACTTCCAGTTCTGAAAACATAAATTTAGATTTAAACATTGCGACAGCCCTAAAGGAGAAAACCGTTTGTGCTGAGCCATGGTACCAGTTCCACTTTCTGTGAAGGACACATTTCTGTAACATAGCATGTGGTTCCAAGTGGTGAGGTTGGTTGGCCTATAGATACTAAGGAGATAACTTCCTTTAAAAATTATTAGAATTAAAAGGAACCTTAGAGTTCATCTGGCCCAGGGTTTTCTACATTTGCCTGATTGTAAAAATTACTCAGGTCTTTTATAAAATAATGAAAATTCCAGGGTCCCACTCAGGCCTACTGACTCATGAGCTCTAAGGAAGGGTCCTAGAAATCCATGTTTTGTTGGGTTCTGGTGTGTGGTTTTTTTTAAAAAAAACAAGTTGCCTATGTAAGTCTAAGGAACAGGCAGGTAGGGGAACCCTAATGTTCTATAACCACCACTCCTTACAACCAAGGAAACTGAGTCAGGTTAGTCAATTGATTGCTTGGGTTACTCAGCCAATGAGTAGCCTAAAGTGTCATCTCAACCACTTACCGATGGTGCGTTGTTTAACACCTAACCTGAATATCATTTTCCCACCTATACTATGAGATTAATACCTGTTTCTTGGGACTGTTATGGGAATAAGATGAGATCATGGATAACAGCACTTACAAACTGTAAAGAGCTAGATAAATGTAAGCATTTACTAAATGGTTGTACCAGGACACCAGCTCCATGGCTTATGCTGCACCCCAGTGGCTCTTCAACGCTTTGTTGAAATATTTTGAGCTTATATTTTCAAGCTAGAAACTACCTCTTGATATTTAAGGACATGAAAGATTCCTTCTCCTCCAGCAGCTTCCTGGTTGATTTTAAAGCACCGGCATTTGTCTTTTACTTTGATTAGCATTCTGATGGACCCACTAAGCGCTTGATGTCTCTTAAGTAAAGTTGAGACTTACACCAGCTATCCCTGTGCAGGTGCGAAATTGAGGCAACTCTTGAAAGGCTAAAGAAACTAGAGCGTGATCTCAGCTTTAAGGAGCAGGAGCTTAAAGAACGAGAAAGACGTTTAAAGATGTGGGAGCAAAAGCTGACAGAGCAGTCCAACACCCCGGTGAGTACCCTCCCCCTTCGCCGTCTTTCCACACGCTGCTTGTAGGCTGCGCGGCTGAGCATGGCAGCATGGCACCTCTTCCCCTGCCTCCCGCTGCCCCTCCTCATTTCCTGCCTCGCGCCTGTGTATCAAAGGGCCGGCGTGTGGACTCAAGCGGCGTTCATACCTAATTTCAATTAATAAAATGCCAGAGATTTAAAAGAAAAGCTTATCCTGTTTCTGGCTCCTTCCTTAAGAACTGTTATTCTGTCCGTGTGTTTGTATATTAGAATTACAATAATAAAATCCGATGTATTTTCACACCATCTGCTCAATCTCAGAACATGCACCTCAGTGCTGATTAACTCCTTCTAGTCGCTCAGTCATTAATAACTGTAACTCCAGCAGCTCACTGACTAACAGTCTTTGATGTGTCAGAACTTAACCATGTTTTCCTTGTAAAATGGAGCTAACCATGATGACATGCAAATGAGAAGCATTAATATTTCGTATTCAATTTAGTGTTATGATCAGGGGCAGCACAATATTGGAAGAAGATTCTCTCTGGACAAGCTTTCAGTATTTATTACACCTAGGCAGTATCTTGTTTTCTCCCACGTCTTGTATTTAGAGGAATATAAAAATTCTTTTTAAACATTTCACTGGTTATACAGTAACCTTGAGCTTACATGCTGATATGATATTATTAAAGTCTAATCAAATTTCAGCTTCTTTCCTATTTTAAATGGCATACCATTTTCAGGAATTAAGTATACATTTGTAATTGTTTTTTCCCAGGGTTTTTAATGGGCAATATTTGTTCACTTAAAATTACCCAAGTAATACTAGATTAAAAGTAAACATATATTTTAAATTCATTTTTGATAGTTGCTATGGTGATTATGCCAAAAAATACTGAAATGCCGTTCATTTTGTGGTCTTCCAAAAGCTTTCCTATCTTTAAAAGTCTTAATCTTCATTAAGCAGCCAATGCCCAATTGGAAAGTACTTTCCAGTGTCTAAAGAATAAAATAGTTTGTCTCCTTCCCAACTTGCGTGGAGAAGCAACGTGATATCCAAACAAGGAAAATACAATGAAGCTAAATGTTTACTATCAGATTCAATTTGGAAAAAAAGGACTTTGGTTCTCCAGGGAATTCCAAAATGAACCAAATTGCTATCCATAACACTACCATGGAACATTTTTAAAGTGCCACTTTTATCTGTGATTTTGACTTGGCTGGTGAGAAAAACGATGAGGGAGGTTTCCTGTTCTGGCTGACGTGGTGTCAGCAGGCAGCCTCTGAGAGCCTCACTCTAGGGATCTGCACCAGAGCAGTGCTTCTCCCAGAGCTCATGAGGGACAGGAGCAAAAATGTGACCTTGTCCCTAGAGCACAGCTTCTGAAGTCTGCAAGGTTTTGTTTTGTTTTAAAATGCATTGAAATCTAAAGCCGTAAAAGCGTTGCATGGCTTGACTCTTTCTAAATGTAGTATTGTAAGAAAAAACTTGAGCCATTCACATATGCTTCAGAACCTTTCTTTAGTTTATTGGCATCAGTTTTGCTAAGAAACGGGCTGCCTTGCACATAATTATTGCTCTTAGTAACATAGTTTCATAATAAATAATAAAACGCTCTGCAGTAAAGCTCTGTGTGCTCGGTAGGTTGCCTGCTTGAGTTTTTAACCCCACGAAACTTTCTGTGAAGGAACTGCTCTGAGGGCCACCATCTAACAATGGATAGCCTGTAGCACAATCTCAATGAGATTTTCTTCTTTTTTTCCTTATGGGAGATAAGTTTTCTTTCTTTACAGTACTTGCTTTTAATGTCTCTTCTGCTTAGAGCTGTTATTTCTGAAGGAAAGAAAGTTTATGTTCAGATATTTTGTAAGTAGGTATTTTCTTTTGTCCTCACATCAGTTTCTGTTTAGCTTTAACTGAGATTTCTTAGAGAAAGATGAAATAAACCTTTTAAAAAGGAAGTGGCCGGAGGTTTAGACTTCCTGTATGTGGCCTTATCTTAATTATGTAAGTTTAACATTTATATAACTTCATAAAAAATTGTATCATTCGATTAATTTCAAGGGCACTATTTTCGTTCCTAAAACTAAAACATTAGTTAAGGATATTTGGGGAGATTAATCTTTTATGCATAAATATGGATAATGTTTATTTTCTAATTATAGTTGAAGCTTGATGTAAACATTTTATTTATTTTAAGAATACAGGCTTATCTGAGAAACATTTATAGAGATCTTTAGAGTCAAACCTAATGTGAGGAATGACCCTCAAAATAATACAATGAGCCACAAAGAGTTCCTGAGAATATCTTACAATTGAAAACAAATTTCAGAAGCTGAGAATTTTGACTGCCAGGGAAATAACATCCTGTTTCCAGTGTTTAAGGATCTAAATCAATTATTTTCTTCCATATAATGGATACTTTTCAGTTGAATGATATGAAATTAAAGTTATTGAACTAAGAACTCCAGGAGGGTTTTTCCCAAAAGAGCGAGCTACTTTTTAAAAACTCAGCTCCAACTTCAGTTTAAAAATTAGGAAATTGAGGCCGGGCACGGTGGCTCATGCCTGTAATCCCAGCACTTTGGGAGGCTGAGGCGGGTGGATCACGAGGTCACACGTTCGAGACCAACCTGGACAACATAGTGAAACCCTGTCTCCACTAAAAATACAAAAAATTAGCTGGGTGTGGTGGCGGGCGCCTGTAATCCCAGACCTCGGGAGGCTGAGGCAGGAGAATTGCTTGAACCTGGAAGGCGGAGCTTGCAGTGAGCCGGGATAGTGCCACTGCACTCCAGCCCCGGAAACAGTGCGAGACTCCGTCTCAAAAAAAAAAAAAAATTAGGAAATTGATCCTGAATATTAGGTACCAGAATATAGCAGTCATCCCAGTATATTATTTGTACATTATTTATCATAAACGTATCCATTTTGAAACTATGCCAAAAACATAAGCCTTGATTTGCTTGTTTCTCAAAAGAAGAGGCAGTAACATTTTTCATATCCTAACAGTTTTACCCCTGAAATGGATATGCCCAAACATGTATGGGAATAAGTTGGCTGTTCAAAATAATTACATAAAGCAGAAGATAAATGTCTGTGACCACTGTGAGCGGTGACATCTTAAGAAAAAAGTTCTGTCGAAAGAGGAAAACTTGAATATTAGAGCATATTAGAAAAATCTAAATTAACACTGTTTTCTTCCTTTCTTCCCAGTTTTCATGTGTTTACATACTTACGTCTAACTTAAATGTGAGAGACAGCATCTAGAATTTGTTCACAAGTGAATTATTTGATAATTTGAATCAATAGTATTACATCAGTTCTGGCTACAATAAATAAATAAGTGGAAGCAAGTTAATTCTAGACTAAATTTTAGTGTATATTCAGAGCACTAATCCAGATAAAAAGGTAGTCAACAACCCACATTTCCCTAGAACTGTATTGACTGCTGAACTGTTTTTTGTGCTTCCTCTGAGCTTATCTTTTGGGTATAAAGTTTCTTAATTTTTCATTTGAGAATGAATCTCTGCTTAATTTCTTTTGTAAAAAATATAATGGCTAACTAAATGTTTTCTTGTGAAAGTGAAATTGGGAAAAGTTAAGATAAATCCTAAAAACTATTTGGTTTTAAGCAAAATGAGGGCTTAAAACTTGCAACTTCTTTTCCATTTGAAATTTGGCTTGCTGTGGTGCTTTGCAAACTTTTGGTTGTGATTTATCCTGTCAGTCATAAATTATGGCAAATATGCTGGAGCCAAATCTGCCATTAAATACATTCTCACATAATTCCCTACATTCATTTATTTCACTAATCATTTACCTCCTGTGTAGTGCCAACTAATTTTGTGGTATCTATTTTCCTGATTGAAATTGGTCCTAATTTCTCTTTTTACTTCTGTCCTTTCTTCCCTTTTGATAGCTTCTCTTGCCTCTTGCTGCAAGAATGTCTGAGGAGTCTTACTTTGAATCTAAAACAGAGGAGTCAAACAGTGCAGAGATGTCATGTCAGATCACAGCAACAAGTAACGGGGAGGGCCATGGCATGAACCCAAGTCTGCAGGCCATGATGCTGATGGGCTTTGGGGATATCTTCTCAATGAACAAAGCAGGAGCTGTGATGCATTCTGGGATGCAGATAAACATGCAAGCCAAGCAGAATTCTTCCAAAACCACATCTAAGAGAAGGGGGAAGAAAGTCAACATGGCTCTGGGGTTCAGTGATTTTGACTTGTCAGAAGGTGATGATGATGATGATGATGACGGTGAGGAGGAGGATAATGACATGGATAATAGTGAATGAAAGCAGAAAGCAAAGTAATAAAATCAAAAACGTTTGGAAAACACAAAAGTAATTTGTTTTTCTCAGTCTGTACAAAAACAAGTAAGGAGGCAGAAAACCAAGCACTGCATTTTAGGCCAATCACATTTACATGACCGTAATTTCTTATCAATTCTACTTTTGATTTATTTTTGCTTACAGAAAAATGGGGGGAGAATTAAGCCAAGGAAGTATATTTATGAATCAGCAAATGTGGTGCCTGATTATAGAAATTTGTGATTCTATATACAATATAGGACTTTTAAAGTAACGACATTCTGGCTTTTTCTTTTTTAATGAGTACCTTTTAGTTTGTATTTTACTTTATTTCCTTTATTCAAATCATTTTTTAAAACACATTTTGAACAAACACTCTTAACTCCTAATTGTTCTTTGACACACAGTATTCTGTGACTTACTTTTTTTTTCTTATAGCAGTACACTATAATATCAGAAATGGTTGGCCTGAGCAACATAGTAAGACCTCATCTCTACTAATAATTTAAAAAGTAGCTGGCATGGTAGCACACACCTGTAGTCCCAGATACTTGGGAAGACAAGGCAGGAGGATTGCTTGAGACCTAGCCATCAGTCAGGGCTGCAGTGAGTCATGATGGCACCTAGCCTGGGCAAGAGAACAAGACCCTGTCTCAAAAACCAAAAGAAAGAAAGAAAGAAAGAATTGATAGTACAAAATCCAACAACAAAAATACTGAGATGAAAGAAGGTTATAACAAAATGCTCTTCAGAAATACCTAAATGCTGAGAATTTTTAGTACTAAATAGCACAGCTGCTCAAAGTAAAGCCTGAGCAGTGTTCTCAGTAGTGTATTTGAAGGAAAAATACTCTGATTTGAAACCGACAGCAGATGTTGCAAACTTTCATACCACTGCTGGCCATGGAAGTTTCTTAACAACACACTGTCATTTAAGGCTGTGCTTGTGCTTTATACAAAGAGAAAGATGTGGTCTTAAGGGGATGCTTCCAGGGGGTTAATTCATGCCTCTCCTGGATTTTCCAGCAAGTGGTGTATGTGTGGTCATTTGTTTTTTAGAGGGGCATAATAATCCTGGATTCTAAACATATGCTCAGCTATTTTAAAGAGGAAATTAAATATTACGAAAGAAATAAGTTATCCTCACTTAGGCAAAAACACAAGTCCTTTCCATACCAACTTTAGCCTACCAGAGTTGTTTTTTGTTTTAACCCTGCTTAATAATGTTGGTGTTTTAGAAGTAGATACAGGCAGTGCTCTGAAAACCTGGCTAGCCAGGGATATTCTCAGAATTTTATCACCTATTTGTCAAAGCTTGTTTAAATTATAAAACACTTTTAATTATATATATTAAGAGGCAAAAGAACTAAGATTTGTTTCAATCTAAATTAGAAAGGAGTGTCATTATTTGACTATTAAACCAAAACATTTTTGGTCGTTCTTTTTATGGAAGTTTTAAGAAACGACATCATCATAGATATGATCTAATAGTATTTCTAACTATATTTGATCATTAAAAGCCTCTTAGAATTTAAAGCGTGACATGTTTCTAATGCCCCTTGAGAGCTGAAAAATGCCGCATAATGATCAGTATGTTGTGCCAGCTTCATTTGGGGAGAAATAACTAACAGAATGTTCTGGGTGTGAGGTGTACAGCCTAGGTGGCATAGTGATGAAGAAAGGGATCAGAGTCCGACTGTCACTCAGAATCCTGGGCCCAGTTGCTCGACAACCTTGGGCAAATTATTTAATCTCTGTGTGTCTGTTTCCTGATCTTCCACATGGGAATAGTAATAGTACCTACTTGAAAGGATCATTGTGCGGATGAAAAGAAATAATATATGTAAAGCACTTAACACAGCACCAGGCCCATGGAAAGTGGCTAGTTAATGTTAGCTACTATGAATGGTGCCAGTGAAGACACTGAAAAATAAGTGATTTCAGTAACCTTCCGGAAAACTATCAGTTTCAAATAATATTTTCTCTGTAGTATGAGATGAAATTAAAAGTGGATAGCTTTCAGGAAAGATAAAGAGAACATTCTTAGAATGTAAGCTAAATAGATTTCTTCTGTTGCTCTTTGAAAACTATGAGCCTGGCCAGGTTAACCTGGTCTGAGGTGAGACTAAACGCAGAAAGAGCAGACAAAGCTTTCCCTAAAAGATGGATTCCCCCACATACCCATGCTACTAGTTTCTCTGTCTATTCACACACATATACAAATACAGGAACACAGCCTGTCTGCTCAGACATAGAGAAGTACTACCTGACTTGAGTCAATGCACCCAAGCAGAAAAGCTTGGAGTAGAGTAGAAGGGAGGGCTTGGGACTCCTGTCTTTCCGGCATGCCCTGGGCTGCAGTGGTCAGCCACCTGAGGAGAGAGCCAATAGCATGGGGTTTATAAGGCAAAGATATAGTCATTCATTCAACACATATTCATTGAGCTTCTTCTCTGTGCCAGACACTGTTCTGGATGATAGCTAGATGAAAATCTTTGCACTCACAGAGCTTACATGCCAGTGAGTGAAGATTGATGATAAATAAAGCAAATGCATCATATGTTCACATTTGATAAGTATACGCCGAAAAATGAAGCCGGGAAGGAGGATAAGGCCCATGGGTGAATGTTGAGGGTTTTAAAGTATGATCAGGAAAGGTGCCACTGATAATGTAACATTTGAGCAAGGCTGAAAAAGGCAAGGGGATCTCTGGGGCTAACTTCGGGATCTCTGCACTTTATGTAAGAATGTAAACCTCGCTTCTCATTTAAGAATGAGCAGCAATACATTTAGAATATATGAACTGAATGAAATGGATTTTTTTTCTTAATAAATCCATATGATTATACATAAAGTTCTGTTGCATTAATAAAAGCAGCCAAATAGGGCCAAAGAGAAAAATAACAGGACTCTATACTGGACCTAACTTTATCATTAATTAGGTAATATTTTCCTCATTTCTTTACTGCTGCTATTTTCCTCACCAGTATTCCAGAGATGGTTACAGCTCAATACTCTACCACCAAGAACCTGCAAGGATTTCGAATACAGCAGAATTGGCCTCGGTGAAGAGCTTAAAATTGTTCTCCTCGTAGAACCGGACTATTGATCATTACCACATGACATTGGCTCTATTACTTTCTGTTCCAAATCAATGTCCTTCTAGTGGTTTGAACATGTTAAAACATCCCTGAAATCTCAATCATATAATCAGAATTTTATAGTGTTCTCACTCTATCTGTAAAGATCATTTGGAAGACTTTAGACTCTATTAATTTTAAAAAGGAATATTTATTAGCCATATGCAGAATTTCTAATGATGATATTAATTGTACAGCTTTTAATTCACTTTTCAGACAATTTTTTGAAATGGCCATTATCAGTGTTGGATTTAGTTCTAATTACTTGATTTACAAAAATGTACATTTAGAAAGAAAAGGGTTAAAAGAAACAGAAACGTAAAAATTCAAAATGAGAATTAAATCTCTCAATTGTTGTAGTAATTATCAGGGACATGCCACTGAAAATGTCTCACCTTTGATCTTTTTTTCTTAATTCATAAAGTTATCTTGTAGAATTTGATGAGACCCTCCTAGTCATTCTCAACTGGGGTACTGCTGTCACCTAATGGTGTTTGAGAGTGTTGGGGCTAGGGCACATTTTTGGTTGTCACAGCAACTGGGATGGCATTTGGTGCCCAGTGCCAGGAATAGTAACAATGTGAATGCCAGGGACAGTTTGCTTCGTAAAGTCTTCCATCCAAAAGGGGCTGGGCGCCATGGCTCACACTTATAATCCCAGCACTTTGGGAGGCCGAGGTGGGCAGATCAGCTGAGGTCAGGGGTTCAAGACAAGCCTGGCCAACATGGTAAAACCCTGTTGCGACTAAAAATACAAAAATTAGCTGGGTGTGGTGGCACATGTAACCCCAGCTACTAGGGAGGCTGAGGCAGGAGAATCACTTGAACCGGGAGGCAGAGGTTGCAGTGAGCTGAGATCGCACCACAATACTCCAGCCTGGATGACAGAGTGAGACTTCATCTCAAAATAAATAAATAAATAAATAAGACCCAGTAGCATTGTCCCTTCCCCACTGACAAACTTATCAAATCCAGAAGCTTTAGAGTTTCGTGTCTAATTATTTTTCTCCTAAACGAAATCACCCAAGTCAAAAAAAAAAATGTATTTTTAGAATTACAGCAACATACAACCTGAATTTTGTGAGTTTCGTGGCTTTATCTTAAAGCACCATTTCCCTACGGGGAAATGGTTTCTTTCTCCTTAGGAATGCTGGGCAACTTGATGAAACAGCCAAATCCACCGGGGCAGGTCACTCTCCCATTACACTGATTCCACAATAAATAGAAAAAAAAAAAAAAATCTCATTGAGGTAGCTGCAATTCTACAGGTTAACTTAAAGCCTCCTTTTTCTACCCATCATTTTTGAAAGCAAAATTACATTTTACTATTTTACATAACCAGTGAAAAGGAGTTGAAAGTATATAGCTCACTGTTTTTGATGCTCTGGAAATGTTGAGGGTGGGTTTTTAACCAGTGATTTTTAACATGCAGTGAATTTGTTAGACTTTGAAACACTAGCTAAGGTAGTCAAACTTGATCCCCATTAAAAATCAAGGAATTGGGCGTGGGGGAGTGTTTAGGAGTGATCCAGAATGACTTCTCCCAGAATTACTGTGCATAGAACTTTATTTTTCACTTTTCATTTGAATGGTAAGAGTTTTATGAAAGACAGTTTTAAAACTTATTCTGAGTTAAATATTAATACTTAAAAAATTTTATTGTACTAGACTTATTGCAGCCTTTTGAAAGTAGCAGAGTTTCATCATACCACATATATAATAGAGCATAAATTTTCTATAATCAGGCACCTTTTGCTGCTTTTGAGTAAGACTGTTTTCCTGTTTAGGTGTTAAGCATTGCCAGACATAAAAATCTATTCTCTTCTCTCGATTGTAGCGTAGCCTGACAGCTCTAGATACAGCATTTCTATGATGAAAAATGAGCGTCCATCAGGACATCTAGAAGACTAGCCGTATTTTCTCAGACTCCACCTTTGTTTGCACTCTGTTGCTTGTGAGGAGCTTCCTGGCATGTGATTATTTACTCCAAACTAGAGTTCCAAGCACCTACATTAACTATTTTATATTGTGTGCAGAATAGTATATCTATTAATGTCAGAAATGATACACTGCACATACTGCTTTTGCACTCTTAAAATTTTTGTACTAAATAATAGAAAATATTTATATTCTTTGAGTGTGAGCTTTGAATAGATGGCATTATCACTTTATTGTTTTTTTAACAAAAACTTTTTCTCAATTATTCTATTGCAATGTTATTCTGAGCAAGTCCTATGCCAAATATCTTGTATAATGTTTGTATGGAAGATTAAATTTTACTCTTGTGTGGTAAGACTATTCAGTCACTGATTTTATGGTTGGAATTTGATATTCCAGCGCAAAGTCCACAGTGTATTCAGAAATCCAAGTTGGTGTCATACATTTCATTTTGATGTGAACTTTTCTTTGCTTTCCTTTGTTCTAAGACTCCATTTTGCAATAAACGTTTTGACAGTAAATCCCTTTGTTATGTGTTGCTGTGTATATAAGATCCCCGTTAGATTGGATTCCCAGCGTCCTTTGAAGGAATTGTTGTCACACGCATAGACACAAGTGTTAGCTTTTCTCTCCTAAAGTCAGTGGGAGTGTAAATAATAAATTTGTAAAGTGATGAGACAGTCATGGGGTGGATTTTTTTTATTCCCCAAAGAAAGAAAGGCTTAGAACTCATCTTACAGCAGATACACTGATATGTTAACAAGGTACAGAAAACATAAAGGAAATGGTAAGCCACTCTGTGGCTGGAGATCATTAACTCTTATCCCCTGTCTTGCCAAATTCAAACCGTCATGAAGCAATGCCTGGCTCCAGCCTTCCTCTCACTGATCTTTGCAAGCATTGTGCAAAGAATCCTGCTGGAGTGAGCATCCAGCTGAATGAAGCCAGCGCCTTTCCCTAGACATCGTATTGGAGAACCATCCTCAGTGTGCAACCAACCCCCTCTCCTTTTGACATTAAAACCAAAGATTCTGGTTGTGATTAGTTATTTCACTTACAACTTCTATTCTATTCAAAAAATACTTATTTCTCAATTTTGTTTAGCACAACATTTGAGAATTTTATAAAAATAACACTACACATCCCCTCCCCCATCCCAGTTTCTATAAAAGTGAGCCATGATGCAGGAAAATATTTCTGTAACTCAGACTGTTGTTTCTTGAACGAACCAAAAACGTTCCATATTTCACGTTTGCTTCTGTGATGGGAGAAGGGAATGGCATGATTCTGCAGCTGTGTCCAGCTGCCCTGTGAAGAGACAAAATTGTCATATATTTTCTTTGATCCAGTTCAGCTTTAGATTCTGTTCCTCAAGTCTTTCTCCTTTCCCCATTATGAAAGCAGGTGACTGTGTGTGATGATTCCTACCCACCTCAAGTGTTTCCGAGGAGGCAGAGGCAACCCTGGAGGGAAGGGAAGCACATGCAGGTAGCAGAGTATACTCAGAACAGGATCGATTTCAGTGTATACTTTATGTCCTGGCAACTTGTCTATAAATACTAAAACCCTGCACATTCATGTCCATTTCAGTAGTGGGTTTTTCCGCTTGCCTCCCCACTCTGTCTGCCTCATTTTCCTTTTTTCCTCCAACATGAACTCATTGCCTTCCATTCCCATCCTTCCCTCCTGCTCCTCCCTCTCCTGCCATGCCAGGTTTTGCCTTGTTGCTTCTCTTTACCCGGAATCACCTCTCTTCTTGCGTTGCAGGACCCAGCTCAAGCCGTGCTGCCCTACATTGTCCCATCTTATTTTATGAACCCCTTTGTGAATACAGCTGTCTATGGTATACCCATAGACATTGAACTCTATACTAGAGAACTTAGCATTCCAGTAAATGCACCCTTTAATTTTATTCATGGGTGACTCAACAAAAATTCACCAGATATCGTATGCCAAGCCCTATGTTAGGCATTAAGTAAACCAAGATTCACATGGCCTTGAAGTCCCCCAGGTATAATTTATACCTGTATTAGCCCCAGTTAAATTAAAAGCTCCTTGAAGGCAGGGGCTGTGCCTTTTCTAGCAGAATTTTGAGCATGTGGGTACAAAATACCTATAAGGTAGAAAGGTTAACTCACCTACCCTCTGATTTTTATACTAACAGTAAAAGCAACCAAACTCAACTTCTTTTTTTGAAACTCACAAGAAAATATTATTTGTAACAGAAGATGAGTGACACTTTGCCATATTATCTCATGAGCAATTCATTTTGGGGGGTCAAGTTAGGCTAGTTAAAGCTAATAGCTGTACCAAACTCTAATTTGACCTATAGGACACACAGACTTCTAAAAATTATATAAGCATTTATTATTTAGATGGCCATGGGGCATATATTGAAGAGAGTAAGTAGCTCTTTGGCTCTGAAAATGGTGCAGGCTAAAGTCCTCTGGAGACACCTTCATTTGCACTTGTGAACCTCACAGGGAGGTATTTTCATCTGTTTTAGTTAGAGCAACTCTACAGCCTGGGTTTCTTAGGACCGTACCAATTTCCCATGTCCTTCTTCATCCGTGGGTGCTAACATCTGGTTTTTAAAATATTGTGCAAATGAGATCTTTAAACACTTAGAAACTCCTCTTGAGAATAGGCATAATACATCATCTGGTTACTAAGTGGTTGCTTTGGAATGTTCATTGTTAATCCAATAGTCCTCATGTTGGCTGAGAACTCTGAGGAAGACTCTGGGTCTCTGAGAAAATGTCAGAAATGTCTTGACTGCTGAGGCCTTATTGTGGGATGTAAAAACCATGTACCAACAGAGGAATGTGAAACAGCTCCCAAAGTACATGAATTGTTACTGAGAGATTGGTGAACGCTACTGGAGCACTGAGAACTGCCTCTTAAGGTCAGGAAAACTGTTTTCCATTCAACCCAACCTGCAGGAGGAACCAAGCCAGAGCAGCAGCTGAGAGCTAAAAGAGTGAGACAAGAGGAGGATGAACCAAAAAGACAATGATAATATTACTTTTTTTTCGTTTCATGCATATTTCCCATGCAGCTGCTGCCTTCCTTTGAGATTGGTGCATGGACAGAAGACGATGTGGTAAGCTCTTTGTATTCATGCCTTATTTGACTTGGGCAGGTATTTCATAAATTTGTCCCTAAGTTTTTAGGTAAAGAGATTGGGCCTTAGGAAAGTCTAACTAGGAGAAGTTGACAAATTCTTTTTTTTTTTTTTTTTTTTTTTTTTTGAGACAGAGTCTTGCTCTGTCGCCCAGGCTGGAGTGCAGTGGTGCAATCTCAGCTCACTACAACCTTCACCTCCTGCGGTTCAAGCGATTCTCCTGCCTCAACCTCCTGAGTAGCTAAGACTATAGGTGCCCACTAGCACGCCTGGCTAATTTTTGTATTTTTAGTAGAGATGGGGTTTCACCATGTTGGTCAGGCTGGTCTCAAACTCCTGGCCTCAAGTGATCTGCCCGCCTCGCCTCCCAAAGGGCTGGGATTACAGGTGTGACCCACTGCACCTGGCCTTTTTTCTGTTTTTAATGCAATAATGATTGAAAATAAGGCCTCAAGAGTAAAGCAAGTATCTGCAACTCTTCTAAGTGGGTTCTACCTTCCTATTTGCTCTGAAAGTATTCCAGAATACAATAACAAATACCAATGAGGAAATTAAAGTGGCAGCTCGGGAAAACAAATGAACATACTTGAGAAAAAAGTGATCTTAAATCTTTTTAAAAAAACAGGGATGGCCTTGAGCCGTGGTAGAGGAGGATCTGGTCAAGGCAGTGCTGGACTGAACTGAACTGGGACACCACTGAACTGGCTTTCCTTCTACCTCAGGCCTGTTTGAAAGCGAGGCATCATATTTGCCAGCCTCACTCTGGCCTCTCAAGTGGGAATAGACACAAGCACGCCCAGACATTCCCGATAGCTTTAGCCAGATAAGCTCTATGTTTTTGAGAGGCTGCACTCAGACTATTGAAATCCAAAGGAAGTCCTGCGCTCTGCATTCTTGATAGAAACCCTGAGAAACAATCCAACTTAGTCTGTTACATCACCATATCTATTTTCTTAGGGACAAAACAGGTAAGAAAATTCCTGATGAGAAAACTCAGGGACTAGGCTGGGTGAGGTAGCCTGAAATCCCAGCACTTTGAGAGGCCGAGGCAGGAGGATCACTTGAGGTCAGGAGTTCAAGACCAGCCTGGCCAACATGGTGAAACCCCATCTCTTCTAAAAATACAAAAATGAGCCAGGTGTGGTGGCGCATGCCCATAATCCCAGCTACTTGGGAGGCTGAGGCAAGACAATCGCTTGAACATGGAAGGTGGAGGTTGCAGTGAGCCAAGATCGCACCACTGCACTCCAGCCTGGGCAACAGAGCAAGGCTCCATCTCAAAAAAAAAAAAATTGTTTTAAGTTCTATAAAACTCAGGGACTTATGCCTATCCAGGTCTATTTAACAAGCTCAGGGTATCGCTAAATTAAAATGAAAAAAAACAACAGATGTAATGCAAGCCTTAGTGGGTTTGGGCTCCAGCCCAGGGAACAGACCAGGTGCCACGAAGTACAGACTAGCTACTGGAAACTCCTCAAAAGATCTGTTTACCTAGCTCAACCTGGTTTTGGGCCCAGGCATTTCCCTCTCTGCCCTTTGTATTCTTTTGAAGTGCACCTGCTTTCAACATTAGCTAACCTCTTTGGCTTCCATAGGGTAAGGAAACTTGGCACCAGTTGCCACTATTTCTTCCCATTCACTGAGCCCCAGTGAGCCTCACTTTCCTGCCAGCCTTGCTTAACAAGGAAAGAGGACCCAGGGTCTCCTTTATTCACAAGCCTGGATGTAATCTCTTTATCCCTCGCTGCAAAGTTTCCCTCTCATTTGAAAAGAAATTTTTTAAAAAGCACTGAGTTCTAACAGCTATTTTTAGTCTTTGCTCTGAGGTTGAGTGGTTTCCAGGCCACTTAAATAAAATTCCAGAGTTGAGGGCTCCCCCAGAGAATCAGAGGGACTGAGTCTGCCCTCCCATCCTTCTCCCCTCACCAAGGTACTGTGAGAGGCCATCAATAAACCCAGGCCCTGTGATATACAGGGACTAAGGGTCACTGGGTCCAGTCTCCTCATTCTACATAGGAAGCTCCATACTTTGACTTGGCCGGGGCCACGTGGCTACTTCACAACCTGGCCTAGAACAGAAGATCCTTTCCGTCCACTGCTGTGTGGTCCCTAGAACTCATAGAATTCCTGAGTAAACCGGTGCCCCTCAGCAATCCAGGGGGCCACTGGCACATAAATGGAAAAATCACTATAAGTAAGAACCCTCTTGAAAGGATTTAAAAATATCTCCCAAAGAAGGAGGAAAACCAATGGTCTTTTAACTGGCCAAGACCCCCGAAGAGAGGGATATCTCCCATTTGAAAGCTTGAGGTTTTAAAACTACAAAGAGAAAGTCTTCTATTTTACCTCTGTGGTTGAGCCAGGAATTAAAGCTATTTTGATCTATTGAAAACTCTATGTTTACTGTGAAGACCGGCCACTGACCATGTGTGAATCTTCAAAACCATATGTGTCCTCTCTTTCACAGTATTGTTGGGTTCAGCAGCTCGTCAGAAAAGGCAAGTGGAATAAGTTACCTTCTTAATTCATGGAGTTAACTTTGTTTTGGATGTGATTTCGTCTAATTTTATACTGCTCTCTAATCACTTCCTTCAGGTGACTCTTCAGCAGAGATGAGCGTATATGCAAGCTTGTTCAAAGAAAACAACATTACAGGGAAGCGGCTACTGCTGCTGGAGGAAGAAGACCTGAAAGACATGGGCATTGTCTCCAAGGGGCATATCATTCACTTCAAGGTACCTCAGAAAGGGAGAACATTCCATCAGCAAACCTTTTTTGTTGTTGTTGTTGTTGTTTTTGAGACAGAGTCTTGCTCTGTTGCCCAGGCTGGAGTGCAAAGGCATGATCTCGGCTCACTGCACCCTCCACCTCCTGGGTTCAAGTGATTCTCCTGCCTCAGCCTCCCAAGTGGCTGGGATTATGGAAGCGTGCCACCACACCCAGCTAATTTTTGTATTTTTAGTAGAGACGGGGTTTCACCATGTTTTCCAGGCTAGTCTCGAGCTCCTGACTTCAAATGATCCATCCACCTCAGCCTCCCAAAGTGCTGGGATTACAGGCATGAGCCACCACGCCTGACCTCCATCAACAAATCTTTACTGGGCACCTACTATGCAGCAGATCAAACATGAGGGGCTGCAGATGGAAACGGTGCTATGCTGGTCATTACTGTGCTGAAATGCTTACATCAGTTGATAATCAGTGGCCGCCCCCAAGCACCCCTATTCCTTCCTCATAATCCAACAGCAAAAAGATGCATACGTGGTATAGTAGGAGTCACAGGACCCTGAATATCACCCCCCGTCCTCAGGAAGTCTCTAATCTGGTGGAGAAAACAGATACTGCTTATGAGATAATGGTAAATGACAGCTGTAAAAAATACCACAAAGGCAGTGTGGTGCCTGGAAAACAGACATCCACCCGGAACAGCAGGAGGTGACTCAGTTTAATTCTAGAGAGACAAAAGTCCGTCAGGAATCCCTAAGGACCCCGGAATTTCTGCATGGCCAGAGGGAAACGTAAGCCAAAGGCATTTGTAATTTTTGTCATTATGACCTGGAACAGACGCCACCTTGTATGTGTTTTAATCCCCACTTACTCAGGAAATTCTACCATTTCTCCCAAAACTTAAGTGTTGAGTAGTTTCAAAGCTAAACCTCTGTGTTCACTGTGGTGGTCATGGTCATGGTTTTTTGTTTGTTTGTTTTTGTTTTTTCAACTTAGCAACTTAAACTGAATAACAATTGCTGGCATTGTGTGGTCATTGTGATTAATCTTATTTCAAGAGACATCTTAGAATAAAATCAAGTTTGCTCCCCAAACCCGCACCCCCATTCCAGTGTGGGTAGATGGACGAGTATGTATAGGTTAGAAAGAAGAGACACAGAATAAAGGAGAAAATTTAGATAAAGCAGCCTCCTGTCCAAATCCACACCTTTACAAAGGCTCTACCAGCATGCCAACTAATCCCTATCTTAGAGCTACCCACACTGACTTTTTTAGAGAAATCCCCATTAAGACCCAAAGAGAGCCCATTCATTTCATTCTGTGGACCTAGGGTCCAGGAAGAAACATCCTTACAGACTCTCAGCACCCTTTGCATAACAGCTTAGCACTCACCCACCAGAGAACATCTCCACAACAGAAAGAGGACCTCGCTGTCTTCTCCCTCCTAGAAGAAGGGCAGGAAAACCCATGCATAGCATATTTCTCAAAGGCTGGCAAAGAATGTAATCCCAGCCTTGGGGTGGAGGCAAGTCCATCCTAAAAGCTATGCTGGCTTAGGTGGGCCACAGTAGGAAAAAGTATTTTCTGTAGTACAGAGATGTTTCAGAGCTCCAAAAAAGAAATTTTGTAAATCTTGTCCTATTTGGCAGATACCAAATAAGATACCTCCCCTTCCCACCTGCCATCTTTGAAAAGGACCAGTATTCCTTAAGGATCAGTTCAGAAGACAGGGTGGTGAGCTGGGATACCTCACCAGATGCCCTCAGTGATTTACAGCTTTCCAAGGGTGGCCCTGGATAACCTAAGTACCCCTTTCATGCCGAGAGGTATCATTTAGGCAAGCAAAGTCCAGACTTATTGTTTATTGTTCAACAAATTCAGTGAATGGCTACTAATTGTGAGACTGGGCCTATGAAGATTCAAAGAAACCTGTGGTTAAAGAATGCATACAGCATCTCCTTGGCAATTGGGAGGAAAGGACCGATTCATTACCCAGAGTTGGGAGAGGCCATGGTGGGAGATGGAAAGGGAAAACTTCACAGAGAGGGTAGCCCTTGAGCCGGATCTTGGAGGAATGACAGATTTTGGAATGTAGACCGGGAAAGGAAAGAACATTAATCTAGACAGAGAGAACAAAGAGTTAAGAGAAATGGAAGAGAATGTGGAGGAACAGAAAAGATGAGTCCCGATCTGAGTAGCTTAAACAGCTGTCTACAGAACACGAATGATGAGTAGAATGCATGGAACCTGAAGTGGAAAGAAGGTGGGGCCAGATCCTGGACAGCTTACAACTTCAGGCTGGGGGGAAAAGCTGGAATATGACCAGCTGTTGGGAGTATTGAGAATTGACATGTTTGCACTTTGCTTCTGGAAATTTTAAAATGGATTAAAAAGGCTAGGCTGGGTTTTGAAAAAACAGGAGGGTATAAATGTAGACAATGATAAGCACTGCAGTGTAACAAAAATGCGCATGGAGAGAAGAGGAAGATGCCACAGGTTAGAGGGCTGCTCTCAGGCTCAAGAAGGAAAGCGCAATGAAGTACTGACTGGTGTGGGCAGACTGGCTGGGGCCGCTGTCGCAGGCAGTAAAAGAATTTACCAAGACAGTCATAGGTAAAGAAAGGCAGATTTATTACAGAAAGTATGAAGATGTGTTGCAAGGGTGCAATGGGCAGCACAGCAGAGAAGGGGCTGTCTGCCAAGAGGCAGGGGCTTGAGGGAAGTTTTATGAGATCATACTGGAGGGGCTACGTGCAGATAGGGTGTGCAGACAAGGTCATGCTGCTGGGGTTACTTGCAGAATGAGGTATTTGGGAACAGGTTGTTGTGATTGTCTGTGATTAGCCGTCTCTCAGAACAATTGTTATCCCCCACCTGGGACCCCCTCCTTGTTGTAGCTTACTTAACTTATTAGGACTCCACACTGATATGTGCTGCAGCATAGATGAGCCTTGAACATGATGCTAAATGAAAGAAGCCAGACACAAAAGTCACATAGTGTATGAGACATCCTGAACAGGTGAATCCATACACAGAAAGCGATCAGTGATTGCCAGCTGCTGGTGGGAGGAGGCAATGGTTATTGATTGCCTAATGGGAGTAGAGTCCCCTTTGGGGGTGATGAAAATGTTTTGGAACTAGATAGAGGTACTGGTTAATTTTATGGCATGTGAATTTCACCTCATTAAAAAGTAATAATAAAATAAAGGAAAGCACAGCCACCTCTACACCCTGCTCAGGAGTAGTCTTCTTCCAGCTAGGAAGCTTTCTGTCTTTGGCAGAAAGGATGTGTTTGGCCAGGAAGGTGAAGAGGAAGGCAGGAATGTGTGTCCACAAAGTAGGAAATGAGGAGATAATGCTGTTACAAAAGCCAAAGGTTGGAAAAGCTTTAAGATAGAATCAGTGGTCAAAAGGGTCTAAGGGCCAGGCACTGTGGCTCGTGCCTGTAATCCTAGCACTTTGGGGGATCAAGGTGGGCAACCCACTTGAGCCCAGAAGTTCAAGACCAGACTGGGCAACATGGCAAAACCTTGCCTCTGCAAAAAATGCAAAAATTAGCCAGGCATGTGGGGCACGCCTTTGGTGGTCCCAGTTACTTGGGAGGTTGAGGTGGGAGGATTGCTTGAGTCCAAGAGGTTGAGGCTGCCATGAACCGTGATTGCACCACTGCACTACAGCCTGGGCAATAGAGTGAGACCCTGTCTCAAAAAAAAAGGTAGGGACAGGGGTCTGAGCCTGCAGAGAAGCCAAGGAACATGCAGAGAGAAAAAGCCCTGTTGGAAGCAGCCACTTAAAAGTAAAAACAAAAACTATTTGACCCACTAAGAGTGGGGTCAGTGTGATGTCCTCTTTTTATGACCTCTGCAGAGGGTCTGCCCAGAGCTCCAAATGAAGGAGTAGCCTGCATCTGTTGGGGGACCTAACACTGCCCTCAAACTCCTGAGTGCATCTGCATGAGCTTCTAAAGACAGTCATTCACAGAGGGGCAGTCTCCAAAGTGTGGAATGCGGACCCTCCCGCTTACTGCCAAGGCTGGAGCTGTATGTAAAAATGGCTACCCAGTAGGGGCTCAGCCAACAGGTGACCACTAAACTCAGCCAGAGCGTGGGGATTTCCAACAAGTTTATATGAGAGGGAAAGATAAAGGGAAAGGGTTGTGTGCACTTACTCTAGGAGGGCCCTGCATAGACTCTCGGGGCAATCAAGATAAGTAATGCTCCAAGCTGGGCCTTTGGGGATGAGTATATCCACACTGGAGGAGTCCTGCGGGTCCCTGTCTCAAGTGTTTCTCACACACAGCCTGATGGTAAGAATGTATCCTTTATTCTTTGCACTTTCACTGAGGAAGGCACAATTGTTGTGTCCTTTCTCCAAGAGTCTCTCAGTCCTTAAATGGAATGGTAGGTGATCAAACTGGACAGTGGAGCAGTATATCCATCCATTCTTTTTTTTTTTTTTTTTTTTTGAGCTGGAGTCTTACTCTGCTGTGCAGGCTGAAGTGCAATGGTGCAATCTTGGCTCACTGCAACCTCCACCTCCCGGTTTCAAGTGATTCTCCTGCCTTAGCCTCCTGAGTAGCTAGCTGGAATTACAGGCGCGGACTACCACACCTGGCTAATTTTTGTATTTTTAGTAGAGATGGGGCTTCACCATGTTGGTCAGGCTGGTCTCGAACCTCTGACCTCATGATCCGCCCACCTCAGTGTCCCAAAGTGCTGGGATTACAGATGTGAGCCACCGCACCCAGCCTCGACCCATTCTTTTGCTGTGTGTTTGTCTCTCCCTTTAAGCCTGACCATGGCTCCCTTCTCTGAGCCTGCAAGCCCTCGTGTGAAGGAGCTGAGTGTAAGAAGTAGGACTGAACACCCAATAAGTGTTCATTACATTGTCAGCTGTCAACAGTTTTTATTTTGCTTTAAAATAAAATGCATCTAATTTTCTCAGGTTGGTACTTTTTTACTCTCTCCACAATCAGTTCTTAGAAAATCTGAACTGTGCCTGCTGAGTATCCAAAACATCATCATAAATTGTCTTCCTTTCCTTTCAGATTTCTTTGTGTTTCATTGGCAGAGGTGATGTTGGACACATATCCATAGAAATGTTCTTATAATGCAATCAACCTTTTAGTGAGATTCTAGCCTTCCTGAAAGTCTGGTGTTATACTCATGTGCTATGTTGCTTTTCTCACCGTTACTCAGAGTGGCACCTGCATTCTGTACCCTAGAACATCCACTTCTCAGTACTATACTCTGCCGGTGTTTGAAAAATGGGTTTATTTATTGCTTAGTCTGAGGTTCAACATCTTTAAAATGTCTTCCTTTTCTTGGCCTCATCCCTGTAATCCCAGTACTTTGAGAGGTCAAGGCAGGAGGCCAGGATTTCAAGACCAGCCTGGGCAACAGAGCAAGATCCCATCTCTACAAAAAATAAAATAAAATAAATTAGCTGGTGTGGTGCTGTGTGCCTGAGTCCCAGCCACTTGGGAGGCTGAGATGGAAGAATCTCTTGAGCTCAGGAGTTCAAGGCTGCGGTGAGTTATGATAGTGTTACTGCACTCCAGCCTGCACAGTAGAATGAGACCCGGTCTCCAAAAAAAAAAAATAATTTTTAAAAATTTCTGGTCCTTTAAATAATTACAAACCACCTACACTGCTTTGGACAATGAGAGTTGTTCTCAATAGACGTTGGATATTAATGCCCCCAAGATATTTTATGAAGTAGGTAAATAAGGAATGTTTTTGTTTGTACCCAATGATTTTAATCTTCTCTTGGTATTGTTGGATCATTAATAAAGTCATATGATTTTTTTTTAACAGTCAGCCATTGAGAAATTAACCCATGATTACATAAACTTGTTTCACTTCCCACCACTAATTAAGGTAAGTAAGGTTTTTCTTACGGACAGTAATGCTGCCTTTATTGACACATGCACCTGCTGCATCCACACCTAAATTTGCCAATGTCGGAAATGGTTGTTTGAAGTGAAACTTCATCACATCTGTCTAACAAAAGGCCCTTTGAAGCAAGGGATGTGTATAAATTGAACACCCTTGTTCCCCACAAGTTGAAATATTAACAATTCGTTCATGATAAGAACAACACACCTCACTTTAGTGGCTAGGAGTTCTAAGTGCCAACATTGTAGGCAAGGTCCCGTGGCCTCCCACCTGGGCCTGGATACTTTTCAACATGTAAGTCACTGAGAGAATTCATACCCTGGAGCGCTCAGTCATCACCTTCATAGGGGATGGGAGGTTTACTGTTTGAATAACATATTAGTATGCTTAACATTTTGAATCTACTCTAAAGGAATATGGCATAATTTGTTTAAGATCAGCAAATACTTGCAATTCATATACAGAACTTTACTTATTCACTAACAGCTATAGTTTTTCATCTCTAAGCCCTCAAAGATTCGTTTTGTTCCTCTGCTTCATCCTCCATCCACATGTGCGTCCTCCATCCACTGCGTAATTCCTCTTCGGGAATAGCTTGTAAATGCCCTGTGTTGTGAACCTCTCAAGTTGAAATCTCACAATGCATCTCGAGGTGCTAAGTGCATTTCTAGGGTAAAATTGCACAATGCAAGATGCATTGTGATAAATGTAAGACAGTGATATTCAATTTGAACTGCATGAAATAAATCATTTGGCAAAGTTCTAAAAGGCATAATATGTCATTTCTCTTGCTTGATGTAATTATCATTTGTGGCTTAATCCAAAATAACCAAAAGTTAATGGATTAGAATAGAAAAAAAAAAAAAAAAACTAGTGCTAAGATATCATCTTCTTTACATGAGAAGTAAAAACAACATCTAGGATAATTGGTGCTTGGTTTCCTGTTTTAGGACTCAGGAGGTGAACCTGAAGAAAATGAGGAAAAAATAGTGAACCTGGAACTGGTTTTTGGTTTTCACTTGAAACCAGGAACTGGCCCACAGGTAAATCACGTTTTAAATCCTTTGGATAAATCTCAATCGAATTACTCTTTTTTCTCTTCTGTAACTCTATGGTTTTATACACCCCCTACCAGCTGGTAACTGGATTCTGAGTAAATTTATAGACTTTATAAAATAGAATTTAGCTGAAAGGCTGCCAGCTGCCTCTGTAATCCAGTCTAGGAATCTTACTTTCTCAGTCAGCTGAAGACGCCCATGTGAGGCCACCCAAACATCAGGATAATTCACAGTAAAGCATGGACTTCACTGTGGATGGGGGGCCGTGGATACCAGACTGTGTATACCGCTCATGCCGCAGCTTCCTGATTCCTGTTTCGTAAGAGAAAGCAGCCTTATAATACCGAGAATAAAAACTAAGAATGGAACTGTAGGCCATGTGGAGACACAAATTATCTGCTCTAAATAGGGTGGCAGGGCATTTGAGCAACACTTCCTCAATCAGCCTTTCAGTTTATGTCATTTTGAAAATCTGGAAAAATTATTTGGCCTAGGTAGCCTACGAATTAGAATTACAGTAGGTTTCTGTTACTTTCGATGATCATAAATAGCTAATGATAATAATGATAACTTCTGTTAGCTGACCACTTATTGTGTACCAGGCATACAGTACTGAAGTGTGAAAACTACTTTCCCCCATTTTGCAAATGAGGAAACTGAGACTCGGACAGGTTAAATAACTTACATGGCTAGCAAACAGCAGAATAAAGATTTGAATGCAGGTTGCTCTGGTCCCAGAACCCAAGCTCTTAACTACTGCATAATATGGAAGCCTTCCCTTCAGGGAAGCCAAGGGACCTTATAAATACACCTCACAAGCTATGTGAGCCTACCGATTGCTGTGGTAGGCTCAGCTGGCCCTGGCCTTTCCTCAGTGAAACCGTGCTTGCTCCAGGCCATTCCTGGGAACCAGTGCCTGGGAATGATTGGAAATTGTTGTGAGGGGTTGAGTTTCTCCTGGGCCTTCAAAAGATGCTGTTTCTCATAATCCAGTTAAAAATGGGCAAAAGATCTTCATAGAGATTTCTCAAAAGAAGACATACAAATGGCCAACAGGTATATGGAAAATGGCTCAATATCAGTAATTATCAGGGAAATGCAAATCAAAACCACAGTGAGATGTCATCTCACCCCACTTAGAATGGCTTATATCCAAAAGACAGGCAATAATGAATGCTGGTGAGGATGTGGAGAAAGGAGAACCTTCGTACAAGGTGGGAATGTAAATGATCCAGCAATCCCACTGCTAGGTATATAAGCAAAAGAAAGGAAATCAATATATTGAAGAGATATCTGTACTCCTGTTTACTGCAGCACTGTGCACAATATCCAACATTTGGAAGCAAACCTAAGCGCTTATCAACAGATGAATAGATAAAGAAAATGGGGTACATATACACAATGGCATACTGTTCAGCCATAAGATAGAATGAAATCTTATCATTTGCAACAACATGGGTGGAACCGGAGGATATTATGTTAAGTGAAATAAGCCAGTCACAGAAAGACGGGAGCTAAAAATTAAAACACTTGAACTCATGGAGATAGTACAATGATGACTACTAGAGGCTTGGAAGCATCGCAGGGGAGGGCAGGAGGATGCTGGGATGGTTAATGGGTGAAAACATAGACAGAATGAATAAGATCTGTTATTTGATAGAACAACAGGGTTACTACAGTAAGCAATAATTTAATACGTATTTTAAAATAACTGAAAGAGTATAATTGGGATGTCCCTAACACAAAGAAATGAGGTCAAGGATGCCCTCAGTTATCCTGATGTGATTGTTACCTATCGTATGCTTGTATCAAAGCATCACATGAACTGGGCGCAGTGGATCACACCTGTAGTCCCAGCACTTTGGGAGGCTGAGGCTGGTGGATCGCTTGAGCCTAGGAGTTCGAGACCAACCTGGGCAAGATGGTGGAACCCCATCTCTATAAAAAATATGAAAAGTAGCTGGGTGTAGTAGTGTATGCCTGTAGTCCTAGCTATTTGGAAGGGCTAAAGTGGGAAGGATCACTTGAGCTCAGGAGGTCAAGGCTGCAGAAAGCCAAAATTGTGCCACTGCACTCTAGCCTGGGCAACAGAGTGAGATATCATCTCAAGAAAAAAAAATCACATGTACCCCAAAAATATATACACCTAGTATATACACATAAACATTCATTGTTTTTTAAAGATGTCCTTTCTAGACACCTAGGCAAGGGTGTGTCTTGCCTACATCACTGCAGGTGTTTCTTTACCTGCTGAATGAAAATCTTTACCTCGCTTGTTTTGGCCATAGAATTTGGTTGAGTGAGAGCTGCTGTGGACCCAGGTTTCTTACATATGAATACTTTCCCCTCTGTGAATGGATCACTGTCAATTCATTCCTGTTGTTAGAAGGAGCCTAGAAAGGGGACAGGAAAGTAAGTCCTTCTGTCTCCAACAACATCAGAAGTCCTTCTAACCCTGAGATTCTGCAGCTGTGGGCACCCCTAAGTTCATCTGATGGTAAACAAATTGCACATTTCAATTTGCCTGTTCTGGTTTTCTTGATTCCGTGACAATGAATTTATGAGTTATCTTTAAGCTTTGTTATGGCTTGTAGGTGGTAAGAGAGAAAAATTTTCCTTGGAAAAGACTTGTGAAGAGACATCTCAACCAAGAAAAACAAAATTTTTTTTTTTTGAGACGGAGTTTTGCTCTTCTTGCCCAGGCTGGAGTGCAATGGTGCGATCTTGGCTCACCACAACTTCCGACTCCCTTGTTCAAATGATTCTCCTGCCTCACCCTCCCGAGTAGCTTGGATTACAGGCATGCACCACCACACCCAGCTAATTTTGTATTTTTTTTTTTAATCTTTTTTTTTTTTGAGACGGAGTCTTGCTCTGCCGCCCAGGCTGGAGTGCAGTGGCGCGATCTCAGCTCACTACAAGCTGCACTTCCCAGGTTCACGCCATTCTCCTGCCTCAGCCTCCCAAGTAGCTGGGACTACAGGCGCCCACCACTATGCCCGGCTAATTTTTTTGTATTTTTAGTAGAGACGGGGTTTCACTGTGTTAGCCAGGATGGTCTCGGTCTCCTGACCTCGTGATCCGCCCACCTCGGCCTCCCAAAGTGCTGGGATTACAGGCGTGAGCCACCGCACCCGGCCTAATTTTGTATTTTTAGTAGAGAAGGGGTTTCTCATGTTGGCCAGGCTGGTCTCAAACTCCCGACCTCAGGTGATCCACCCACCTCGGCCTCCTGAAGTGCTGGGATTACAGGTGTAAGCAACTGCATGACCAAGAAAATATTTTCAATTAAAAAAGAAATAATTTATTAATATGGAAAACTGAAAAATCTATGTTTTAGTAAAAATAAGGAGCTTTGAATAATATTTGAGACTGAATACAATGGTCTGTTTTTGGCCATAATGATGTAGACTTCTTGAGTCACAGATTATCTACAAGCCCTAAAGTTGCTGCAGCTTTTGATCCTCTGCTGTTCCTTGGTCACCCATCCAGAGTAATCCTTTTTTTTTAGACAGAGCCTCACTCTGTTGCCTAGACTGGAGTGCAGTGGTACAATCTTGGCTCACTGCAACCTCCGCCTTCCAGGTTCAAGCAATTCTCCTGCCTCAGCCTCCTGAGTAGCTGGGATTATAGGGGCATGCCACCACACCTGGCTAATTTTTGTATTTTCAGTAGAGACAGGGTTTCACCATGTTGGTCAGGCTGGTCTTGAGCTCCTGACCTCGTGATCTGCCCAACTCGGCCTCCCAAAGTGCTGGGATTACAGTTGGGAGCCACCGCGTCCGGCCCAGAGTAATAATTTTATCTATTGGCAGGCATTTAGTGAGGACCTGCTTTGTGCCTGGCTCTAAGGTAGATGCTAGATTTTGATATAAAATCAAAAAGTATATTCCCAGCCTTTACGGAATCTACAGCTTATCATGAGCAGTAGACAAAACTCATGAATGGCTATGGTACAGAATGATGAGTTTTTACAGAGCCATTTACATGGTTGTATGGGAGTTCACTGGATGAGGATCTACAACAGATGGGAAAGGGGTGAGGGAGGGTCCTTGAAGTCTTCTTGGTAGACGTGTTGCTTAAGCTAAATGTTAAAGCCACTAAGGATGACTAGGTAAGGAGAGGACATTGAAGGCAGAAGAAACCATGTGTGCAAAAGCTCAAAAGCACGAAGCCAGGAAAACACATGGAGCTCTTCTTGGAATAATTTTGAGGGGACTTCATGACTCAACTCAAGCATCCTCCCTCTGGAAAGACTTACCATGGAACAGGGGGATGCCGAAGGGAGTGGCCAGAAAGGGAGCTAGCAACCAGAAAAAGCACTGTCTTATGTGCTAAGCCAAGGAGTTTTAAGGATTTTAAGAAAAGAGCAGATAGGATCAGATGTATGTTTTTAACAGATCTTTCAGTAGCACACAGAAGGATGAACTGGAAATGGGCCAGGCTAGAGTGACAAAGATCTGTGAGTGGGCAGTGGAGACAACCAGGTGAAAAATGTCAAAGCGCTGAGCCTGTGCCAGTGCCGTGGGTCCCAGGACACACTGAAACGGATTAGATTCTGTCACTAGCTGGAGACACAGCAAGTGGGAGGGAGGAGCCAGGAGGGTGCCGAGGTTTCTAGTGTGGGCAACTAGAGAGATGATGTTATAAAGTGGTGGATCAAAAGTGAAATATACAATGTGAATATGATGCTAAGGTGCTAAAAGTATAAAGAAGTGACTGGAATGGGTGAGGTTCAACAGGAAAAGCTATTTTGGAAGGATGAGTATTTTATTGGGGCTTGAAGAGGTTGGTGGGCAGTTGCAGAATAATTTCCAGAATATAATGCTTAAGGCTTTTGCTTAGAGAATACATTCTAAAGAGCTCAGGTATTCTATAAATGTCATCGCCTTTATCCTGCTGGCATTTGGGTGGGATGCATAACTCATAGTATCACCATTGCTGATTCAGAAAGAGATAACAAGAGGAAGTGTATGACTTGCCTGGGGTGAGGCAAAGACAGAGCTAAGACCAGAAATTACATCTTTATTATTGTCTTTGTAGTAAATATGTGCTAGATCTCACACCTGAGCCACAACATTTAAGCCATCTGTAAACCTATATAAAGCAATCCCAGAATAAATTACTGTCCTGTTCTAAAGTATACCAGCTATGCCAGCCTACGTCTTAGCATTATGAAATATTTTCTGATTAATGTGCTTTGAACTGAAATTTCAGTTCCCCACACAAAAACCATGCTGCCTTGGGCCTTAAAGATAGAACCCAGAAAAAAAGGCTTCCTTCAAGTCCCAATTAATCAAGTTCTCATAAAACCATCTTCACGGGAAAGGTGAAAACTTTAAGTCCACCCCCACCTCCATGACCAGAATAAGCTTTCCAAGAGAAAACTGGAGCTTTGCAAATTCTCTCCAAACCTAAGAGTTTGCATAGCAGAGGCATTTACTGGATTTCACCTTTTCTTTTACAAGTAAAATGAAAAATATGTTGTAATGACAGCCATTGAGAATAAGGTATGACAGTGACTTTATCATGAAAATAGTAGCTACATTTTCCCTTTGCATTTGAGAAGGACCACCCACTGACTACCCCTTAAAATTATGTCATTTCCACAACTTTAAGCCTACTAAGAGCAAGCCAGGAAAATATTACCTTATACACAAATAGGTAAAGGAAAAACCCCTTCCACCTTTGTCCTAAGAATTCAGATTAAGTTATTTTTCTTAGCTTCATTTTACAACCAGATGGATGATGGCACAAAATGAGGTTGATTTGCAGAACCCTGAAAGGTGATCCTCGTTTGAGTGCCTGTGCCTGCTATCGTAGTCAGGAGTGGCTGCAGGGCCATCTTGCCCATGCGCTTAGTCTTCACAACCATATCCCTCCAAAGAGCCAGGACCTGACCAGGCTCCAGCCCCATTGACACTTACAAGAGTTCTCCCACAAGTGAAATGTGCTTTTTCTGAAACAACCTAGCAGGGAAAACATCATGATGAGACCAAAGGCTTCACTGGCAATTTAAATTAATAAGCGAAACAAGTTTTACCCCCATTTACTTGACCTGCTCCTAAAGAGTAAAGTTAATTATTAATTTAAATGACATAGACCAGGCATAGTGGCTCATGCCTGTAATCCTAGCACTTTGGGAGGCCAAGGCGAGCAGATCACTTGAGGTTAGGAGATCGAGACCAGCCTGGCCAACATGGTGAAACCCTGTCTCTACTAAAAGTATAAAAATTAGCTGGGCATGGTGGCCTGCGCCTGTAGTCCCAGCTACTAGGGAGGCTGGGGCAGGAGAATCGCTTAAACCTAGGAGGTAGAGGTTGCAGTGAGCCAGGATCACACCACTGCACTCCAGCCTGGCTGGGCAACAGAGAAAGACTCATCTCAAATAATAATAATAATAACAATTTAGATGACGTCATATGTGGAGACAACCTGGAAGTTATGACAATCAAACTGGCAGAAATGGTGTCTTTCTCTGCTTGAATGTTTCCCATGCTAGGGATAATTATTATCACTTCATACTTCTGGTGAGCACTTTGCAAAGGGCATTTTTGTGTAATTGTTACAACTCAACATGACAGGGAACATTATCTCCGTATCATCCTCCTCATGAGGAAACTGAGGCACATAGGTGAAGCTCCTCACCAGAGGCTCCAACCTAGTAAGGCGCAGATTCAGTCTGAGGGTCTAACTACTGTGTCACACTGCCTCATATTGGAAGATACCATTGTCCCCCAAAGTAAGTATACTGGTAATGAAAAGGCATTTGGGGGTCAGTTAATTCTACATTACCACTATTTTTGTTTTTGCAATCAAAGTGCCCCGTGTTTTACAATCTAAGGCCTTTGACTTGGCACAAAAGGAAAGTGGCTTCCAGAATCTCGGGCGACTTCATGCACTCCCCAGGGTGGCAACCACCCCTTTTTATTAAAATATTCAGCTGCCTAGATTTTATTATTATGTCTCTTACCAGCTCACCACGCAGGAATATTGATTCTCAAATTGCCAAGAGATAAACTATCAAATCACCCAGCAGTTTTCTCACCAAGATCTTTTTGAGACTTCGTGTCATAAAAATTTAAAAGCAGAGTTAGGAAGCAACTCTTTGAGGAGTCGTCCATTCCTTACGAATGCTCAACCGCTCAACCGTCACAGACTTTGTTCCTTGCCTCCTTATTTCCTCCTCTCCCCAACGAGGCAAAGGAAACCTGATTGAAGCTCGGTTCCCGTGGGTCTAAATTGATTACCTGACATAGATAGGAGACTGAGGTTAGGGGAAAAGTAACGGAAACAACACGCTGCCCCTCCCAACTCTCCGAACACACCGGCACCTACTCCTTAAAGAAAGACCAGGCTTCCGGACTGGAACCACTCCTTCCCAGATGACCATCACTTTCAATTTCCTATTTCAAAGAGGCAAGAAAAGTAGGAAGAGAAATGAGAGGAACCTTTGGAAGAGGTAGAAGCAGAATTACTGATACCCACAAAGTGGAAGCTTATCAATAGAGGACTTTCCTGCCCAGCTGACTCCCTCTGCCGCCCTCCACCCTTGCCTTTGTTACCACCTGGCCTCTTCCGCCACTCCCCAGGGGAAGAAATTCAATGAATTGTTCTGCTTTTCTAGCCATGTCATCTGTAGGTTAAAAATTCTGCCTTTTACAAATGCTTCCCACTTGTATTGTGCTTTTAAGTCCTTATTACATTGCTTATAAAATGTTGCATTTAATAAACTTAATTGAATCTCCAGGCCCTTTCTCAGAGCACTATAAATATCAAAAACTGTCAAATAGGGCTTTTTTTTCCCTATTGTGCAATTTTTATAAATGGACAGATAAACATGAATAAAATAACAGGGCACAAAGAAAAGGATTTTCTAAGTACAGCCAACACTTTTTGGAAATTTCAGGACAGCTAAAAGCAGCGCTTTACTTTGATATATCTTGCGTTTATTAAAAATTAAGTATAGGGAAGTTTATTTCCATGATCATCTATTTGTTGAGAGAAAAAAATACATATATTCACACATGTATTTGTGTGCCTAAGTATCTAAGATGAATAAGTTCTAGAGATCTACTGTACAGCATAGTATCTATAATTAACAGCAGGTTGTTATATACTTAAAATTTGCAAATTTGATCTCATGTTAAGCATTCTTGTAAAAATAATAAGTAATAAATAAGAGGGCAGGAGGAAACTTTTGGAGGTGATAGATAAGTATTTATGGCATAGGTTGTGGTGATGGTCTCATAGGTGCATACATTACCTATCTGTTCTTGAGTTCTCATGCAACAGAAATTAACATGAGGGTGAGAAAGTTTCCCAGACAGGGCTTTATTGGGGCCTATGCTGGAGCCCAAGGAGACAGCATGGGAGCAAGAGTTCTCTGACTGGCTCTCTGAGGGCAAGTCTTGCAGTGTTTTAAGAAGGGTGACATGAATAAGCATGAGGTATACGAACGTCATTACATGTGCAGGACAGAGCATGGGGTGTGCAGGCAAAGTGAGAAATCATGTTAATACATGCATTGCATGATCAAAAAATGGCAGATAAGCTCCTGGGGCGGGGATTTGAGTAATATAATGAGGCAAGGGGTTAGGATGGGTCATTTTCTTGGTTCTGTGTGCATGCGGGTGATAGGGTTAACTCCCTTGAGTGAGATTGACGGTGGAATGCTGCTTCTCAGTTTCTTCACAGTTTACAAGGTCTCACGGTCAGTGAGGATGTATGGGAAAAAACACACTGGTGGAGGTGGGGTGGGGCTGAACCCCGTCCCTACTCTGTCTTGTATATGTATCTCCAAACTCATCAGGTTGTATACATTAAATAGGTAGAGCTTTTCATATGTCAATCATATCTCAATAAAGTGTTGTTTTTTTAAAATGAGAAAGAAACACAAGTTTTAATTGAGCAAAGAGGCAAATGCAGTTCAGAATTTTACAACTGCATAACTCGCTGCTGATTTCTAATTCCAGAGAGTGGCAATGTACTCTGTCAAATGGGTTGGCCAGCCACCTAGAGAGCTAGAGAGCTAGAGCAGAGCTGGGCGAAGTGCTCAGTGCATACCTGCTGAATGGATTGACAGTCCTGCATACACTCTAGCATGCCAGGAAGTGTCTCACAATGGGAGGAAGCCCTGGTTTGGAGCATGTGTAGATCTCCATGGTGTGAAGATGGCCGATTTCAAGTTACCAATCTGGCATCGCTGGCTTTGCAACTGGGAATGGCTGTAAGCTATCAGCTCATGAGAGCTGGCTCCAGCACACCGTTGGGTCCCTCTTAGTCTTCTTAATCAAGACTAGAAATTCCTTTTAAAATAGTGATGTACATGATAAAACACAGGTTTGAATAAATTACAAGCACGTTATTGCTGGTTACCAACCATCATAAGAAGTGTCTTTAACTTAGAGAGAGCTCCAGTCTCCTAATGAATCCGTTGTTAGTTGGCTTAGGTCTCTGGGTCGCCGTTGTCTCATTTTGTCATATTGTCTCATACTGACCATCGTGCATGAATCAAAAATTGGGATTCAATTTTGTAAAAACTAAGAATATAGTCTGGAAACAGAAAAACAAAATGTAAATTTGTGACTGTCTTTAAAAAACGTGGAAACAGTCATAGTTGTGACTCCATGATGACAGGCACAGTTGTCTGTAGGAGAGAGATCTTTGCTTTTAGAAGCAAGTTTTCAAAAGCTTCTGAGGATCACTGTAAGTTCTGCAGCAAGAGATCTCAGTACTCACAGTGGCTTCTGTTTTCTAAACCAAAAATTAGGTGTTGAGAATAATCAACTATAAAAGGGACAGGCTATTTGAAGTAAAATGAAGAAGCACTATGTTGGAAAATCAAGGATGTAGGACAACCATATCAATCCTGGACATTAGGATTTGAATTGGTAATAGCTTAACTGGTAAACAACGCCTACTGACTAGGTTGGTGTTGCTTTGAAAATCATATTTCTGCCAGTCACCCCTAAAGTCATGGGGTGGCAGGAGAAGAACTTATCAGGTAGAACAGATGTTTTTATGTTTTGAGGATCCTGGATAAAAGTTTATTTGCATAGATTTCCCAGTATTTAAAAATGTTAAAGCAGTGCTTAGGTGAGTGAGATCAACTTCTATATTCGTTAAGAAACCCAGTCTGACATGGAATAGATTCTTAATTATTCAAAAATCAATAGCAAGACTTACTATTCTTTTTTTCCATCATGAAGACCTAGTACTTTCCAATTTCAAATACGGTTAAGGAGAAAAAGCCCTTTCCAAACATGTCAACTAACATCTGAACCATTTTAGATCGTCAAGTGTGTAATGCATCATATGAAAGTATGTCTCACTTGATTTGTTTCACTTTATTTTAGCATCATCCTTAAAGCCCCTTTTTCATACATAACTCAGATAACAACTCCCAAAAAGGCAATATAACAACCTTATCTCCACTGGTGTCTACTTGGCACCAATCTGCCCTGACCTTAGACACAAGCCATTGTTAAGGGTATAACGCATTTACATATTTTGCAATAAAACATCAGTTATTTGCATTACTGTGTCAAGTTTTATTTGATTCTTTCACCTAAAAATGACTCATTTTCCTTTCTTGTATTTTAAAAACCAACTACTCTAAGCTTGTTTGAGAATAATCAAAAATTGCCCATTTAGCTAGAAGTCATTTTCTTTTCAAAAGGCAAATGTTATTTAATCTTTCAGCTGTTCATTGTGCCATCATAAATACTTTCTTTTCAGCACAGTTGTGGGGACTGAAATGAGCCCACTAATTGCCTCCCATTTCGACTGACATGTGGTGGTTTAGTGGAAAGAGAACACAGCAGGGAGAAGGAAATAGGAGGCTGAGAAAATGAGAGCTAATTATTTTCACTGCCTCATGTCAGGCTCTGTGTCAGCCTTGTTTTTACAAACTGGAAGGTTTAGCACTAAATAAAACAAACTGGCGTCATGTTTTTATATACTGGCAGTGTCATGGAAGCAGCTGCACATCTCAAAGACAATATAATGCCTGCGTTCGCATGGACACCATCTGACAGACACTGTGAGCCACGGCTAATGAGGATATCACAGTGGTGCCAAGTGAAAGGTGCTGAATTATGTATGATTCTTCATCAGTACAGCAATAGTCCTGTACATCATTATGAGACATTGTTTTGCTGAAGAGATTAAAACATTCTTAGTTCCAGACCCTGCAACCTATACGCGCTGAAAGAGGTTATTAATGGAATTTTTAGGGAGAGTTTCTTGTGGATTTCTTTTTGGTTAAAAAAACAAATCTCATGGGACAAAGCCATGGTGGGTCATGACACTGTACAGATAAAGAAGAGAAGCAAATTAACCATACTTGTATTATCTTTTTTAAAGGCAGCATAATAAAATATAGTGTAGCAGGGTTATACTTAATGATAAATAACCCAGGTGCTATCACAGGATGTTCCACTCTCCTGCCTTTAAAACTGCAGGTTTCAGCAGCTGAGCTAGATAATAGCAACTCATATAAAGGAGCCTTCAGAGACTTAAATCGTCAACATCTTACTACTTTTAATACCAGCATGAACAAAATTTTTATCATATTCTTATTTCATCTTGCATTACTTCTTAGATTTCACAATAGTCAGTTGCCTGCTATGAGACTGGCTCTTCCAGTCTTTCCTTGAATCTTAAAAAGTTTATTCCGACCTCTGTATTTTATATTTTAAATTGCTTCCTCAAGACAGGCCTTTTTGGCTGAAACCCTGAGCATTCTTGGTTGATTTTACTTTTTCTCCATTCATGGTTTTAGGGGGTGGGGGTGGATTTTGAAAATTAACCTCTCAGCTTAGACTTGGTATGTCTGGACTGGAATTCCCATCCTACAAAGCCAAATGACCTGGCTACAAATCTCTCCATTTTCTGAGCCTCAGTCTCCTCATCTGTAAAATGGGGGCAGTGCTCTCTATAACAGGGTAAGGCTGTAAGGATCAATTAACATAGATAAATCTCAAAAACATTATGCCAGACATATACAAGTACCTGCTGTAAAATTCTAATTTTGTGATATTCCAGAACAGTCAACTTTAATCTATGGTGATAGAAGCAGGAACAGTGTCCCAGTTATGTAGGCAGCTTATCTGGGAATAGGCATGAGAGAAGGTTCTGGGGTACCAGAAATAACTTGCTTATTCTGGTGGTTACACAGATATATACATTTGTCAAAATGTATTGAACCATACACTTAAAAATCTGTGCATTTTATTATATGCAAATTATACCTCAATAAGAAAGTATATTTAAAACTTTTTAAATGTCTGTAACATCAGGTAAAGGTGATCTATAAAAGCCTGAAAGGCAAATTTTGGGAGTCTGTTTCTTTCTGAAATATCCTGAATGATCTTGGTCTTGATTGTTTGACAGTTTATCTATAATGTTGATGAATGCAATTACATTTTGATAGGGAAAAATAGAGAGAGAGAGATTGAGATTATTGTCTCTGAATTGCCCAGAACTTTAAACTCTAGTTTTTTGTGCTACCTTTTAATCTCTTTTCCTATTTGGAAAATTTACCTCTATCTTATTTCTTTTTATTCCCTCACCTCTTCCCCCCTTTTCTTCATTCCTTCATTCCCTTTTTTCTTCCTTGTGGGAGATGACTTGTCTGTGATGTTTGGCATGACTTGTACTAGCTTGGAACTCTAAAAAATTTTGAACAGCTTGCAGAGAGTGGAATAGTGATTTCTCACAAAGAGATACTTAATTTAGCATTAACCAAGTGTTTAGGATTTTATCTTCACAGTGTAAGAGTTTCTGTTTTAGTTGGCCAGTAGTCTTAATTCAGAAAATTTTTTCACATAATTGGCGATCCTGAAGCAGTTCAGATGGAATGCTTTCTCATCCTCCATTAGCCACACACTTGCTCCTAAAATTACCCAGGTATTTCAGCAGATAAACATGCGTATTCTGGGCATCCACTAGACTTGTTGTATTTTTCATTCATGTCAAATGCAAACATTCCCCTCTCCCCAACAAAATTCCATTTGTTTCTTGTAGATTTGCATTTAGAGGCAGATTTTCTAGCTAGTGCAAAGTTCCGGGTAACTACTTTTTGCTACTCGAAGCCCTAGCAAAAGCACTTCCCAGTGCCCAGCTCTGCTCCTGGGCTAGTCCCCTTTTCCTGCTGACGAGTAATTAGCACTCCCTGCAAATGCGCATCAAGCACTTGTGCCTCACCACTTGCTACCTGTGTGACCTCAGTCAAATTACCTCATCTCTCTGTGCTTTGGTTTCCTCATCCAAGATAAGGCTCTCTGGCTGCCAGTCATATGTAATGCCTCCAGACATCTGGTGCTGCTTCTTAGTAGTGCTGAATCAGAATATGTGAAAGCAGGGAAGGTCAGAATTGGTGTTATATGATCCATCTATGTAAGAAGATATGAATTTATTCCTTCTTTGATTCATTTCATGAAACTGGCCATTGTTAAGTTGCCGCTTGGGCTGCATCTTCTCTTTTTCATCTCTGATCACTCCCTGGTATCCGAGTGATTCCCAGCCCCCTGCATGCCCAGACTCCTGCCCAAGTGAGATGCGCTGACCCAGCCTGCCCACTCCAGCAGGGCCCCTCTCCTAGCCCACTCTTCACACCTTCCGCCCATCAAAGCTACCTTGTTCTCTGTCCCATTCCCTTTTATGGCTGCTAGATGACAAACCAGCTAATCTAGTAAACTAATTGGAGCTGTGTTGGTGACCATATTGGTAATAATGATAATTACTCCTTTTTGAGCTCCTAATTCGGTTCTGGCACAATGCTGGGAACTGCATTTACATTATCTTATTTAATCTTCACACGACACAACAATCCACTTCTGAGTAAAGACGCTGAGGTTCAGAAAGGTTACATAAGTTGGCTATGGTTGGGGGTAAAAGGGACAAAATCGGGATTCAGGCCCAGGTAGTCAAACTTTAAACTTGTGATCTTGCCCCACCTTGCCCCACAATGTTCCGCTGGTAATGACTTAATGTATGGCCTTTTCCCATGCCATTTCTATTTTAATAGGAATCATTAACACCTTAGTAAGAGGAGTGAATAACAGGAGCATCTCAGACAACCAGGGTGAGATGGTTTTGAAAAAAGAGTATTTTGCAGTTCCCATAGGACCTCAGAATAGAGAGCTGTTTGCTTTTGAGAGTTGTTCACAGACATTCAAAGTGATCCTTGAATATTTCTAATTCAAAAATCAGTACCCACATTTCTAACACTCACCCCAAGCCAAAATCAATAGTTTACCTGGGCCAGGTGCAGCTGCTCATGCCTGTAATCCCAGCAATTTGTGAGGCTGAGGCAGGAGGACCACTTGAGCCCAGGAGTTCCAGACCAGTCTGGACAACATAGTGAGACTTCATCTCTACAAAGAATGAAGGCAAAATTAGCCAGGCATGGAGACGCATGCCTGTGGTCCCAGCTACTTGGCAGGCTGATGTGGGAAGATCGCTTGAGCCCGGGAGATTGATGCTGCAGTGAACTGAGATTGCACCACTGCCCTCCAGCCTGGGTGACAGTAAGAACCTGTCTCCAAAAAAAAAAAAAAAAATGATGAATGGTTTTAAAATCAGAGTCCACTGGGCCAGGCACGGTGGCTCACGCCTGTAATCCCAGCACTTTGGGAGTCCGAGGCGGGTGGATCACGAGGTCGGGAGATAGAGACCATCCTGGCTAACACGGTGAAACCCCGTCTCTACTAAAAATACAAAAAATTAGCCGGGCATGGTGGCGGGCGCCTGTAGTCCCAGCTACTCTGGAGGCTGAGGCAGGAGAATGGTGTGAACCCAGGAGGTGGAGCTTGCAGTGAACCGAGATTGCACCACTGCACTCCAGCCTGGGCAACAGAGTGAGACACTGTCTCAAAAATAAAAAAATAAAAAAAAATCAGAGTCTACTGTGCCCAATACCTGGTCCCTGTCACAGCCAAGGTACTGAAAAGGTTGCAAATATGTAAGTAAAACCCTGTATTAGGCTCATAAACTTGTGGAATTGTTATTTTTAGTGATGTTATTGATGACTTCATTCATTTTATTTGTAATGATAGCCTTTTCCGTGGTTGATCAGTTAAGAACTGGTTGCATGGCATCTCAGTGTCTGCAGCGTGTCCAGTCCAATTCAATAACCATTTGAATCCCAGAGTTATGGACAATCCTCATTGACAATTTATGACTCACAAAATGGCAAAAACATTAAGGATACGTTAGGCTAATTTGAAACTGAGCAGAATATAAGGAATTCCATTACTTTATTTGTGGATTACTTTTGTTAACTAGGCAACGATGACATCATAGATGCCCTGAAGATACCTGGAGTTAGGTCAGGCCATTGTCAAATTAATTTTATGATTTACATGGGCCCTGCATGTTGGAGCATATTCTCTTTCTCTCTTACCCAGCTTTGTAACAAGCAGAACCTACTTTTTAGTGAAATGCATGATGGCCTCCTTGTCTTATGACTTCCTTGATTATAGTTTTATTCCTTCTGTAGCTACTTTCTTTTATGGTTCAGGTAAAAGTCTTTCTTTAGTAGAAGAGAAAAAGAGAATTTAAAAATAAAAGGTCTCTAACCCTATTATTTGCATCAGTGTTTCTCCAAGTTGGACTTTGGGGAGCAGGGAAGCAGTTGCTGCAGGGAGAATGATGGCCACTAGCTTTCTGGGTTGTATCAGCGAAATCTTCTCTGGTCCTTCTTCCGCCTGCCTGTTGTCCATGGCTGGACCCATTTATGGAGCTGGACAAAACCATCCAGCAGGTTCACCTGCTACCTCTCCTGCTTGTCTGTCCCCATTAGTATCTCCTCCGGCTTTGGAGTCATGCAGCCTTGTGCTGATGTCAACCACATATTGGTCATGAAACCCTAGGAAAGTTATTTAATCTGTCTGAGCCTCATTTTTCTCATTCATCTAAAGGGAAAATAGGCCTGACTTTCAGGGTTCTGATGGATATCCAATAAAATAGCATGGTGTAAGTGCCCAGCGACATGCCTAGAGCATAGTAAGCGCTCCACAAATGTGAGTTCCCCTCCTGTCAGCCGCTTCTTCACACAGAGCTGTTCTGACAGTGTGCAAAGGAGGGTCTGATTTATAGCTTGAAGTCATGGGGGAGCTCTCTGGTTAGGAGATGAGAGTGAAGCAGGGGAAGTTCAGGCATTTTCATGCCATTCAAGGTCTTTTGACTGTGCTTTTGACTAACTTAATTCCCAAACTTGACAGGCAAAAGAAACTGAACTAAGTAAACTCATCTCTTCTAAGGCTTTTTATCCCAGCTGCCGCCTTGAGAAGGTTCTTGCTATTTCAGAGAAGAGCAATCATGACACCAAACAGTCATTATCCTGCCCAGTTATCTCAGAACCCACGTTGCCTGGGTAGCAGTGGCTCCAAAACAAAGAAATACTGAGACATTTGTCAATTCTGAGAAACTAATTTGACTTACGTTAGCCAAGAGCCAGGTTTTCATTTTATTGAATAGACCTTTTCCTTCACTAATTGGCTCTCCATTTTGTTTATGTGGCTGGGCAAAGAGGGTCAGACATGGGCCCTGCTTGGTTTGCAATTCATCTAGAGGCTTTCCTAAAACATCAGGCACCCCCAGCTTCCTGTTGAAGCCAACAGGCTTTCAACAGCCTCTTTGTTGATGCCTCTCCATAAGAATTATGTCTGAGCTTGCTCTAGGAAACATTCCAGGTCCACTCTTATTTATGAGGGCATTTTCCAGTTTCAGCATGTAAGGTGCTTGGTACATTAGCCTTAATCCTCAGGATTCTTCATTCTTCAATAAACACAGAGCCAGAAGCAGTGGCTCATGCCTCTATCCCAGGTACTTGGGAGGCTGAGGTGGGAGGATTGCTTGAGACCAAGTGTTCAAGACCATTTTGGGCAACACAGCAACATGCTATCTCTAAAAAGGAAATTTAAAAAAATAGGTAGATAGACAGACAGACAGAATGTGCATTTATGGTCCAGGGGTCAAATTTGGTACAAAGACATGAGTTTATTTTCCTTTGTTTATCCCCATTTTTATTATTAAACTATTTATACAGCAAAGTTGAAAGAATTTTACAGTGAACCCTCATACCCCCCATTCAACCATTAACATTTTACTATACTTGGCTTATCACATATACTTGGTTTATCCATCTACCCCTCCCTCTAGCCATCTATCAATCTTTATTTTTTGATACATTTCAAATTAATTTGCAGACATCAGTATACTTCCTCCTAAATATTTCAGTGTGCTAGAATAAGAAATGTAGTTCAGGTGCAGTGGCTTATACCTGTAATCCCAGCACTTTGGGAGGCTGAAGTGGGAGGATCACTTGAGCCCAGGAATTTGAGACAAGCTTGAGCAACAACATAGTGAAACCCCAGCTCTACAAAAAATTAAAAATAAGAAAATGTTAGCTGAGCATGATGGCATGTGCTTGTGATCCCAGCTACTTAGGAGACTGAAGTGGGAAAATCGCTTGAGCTTGGGAGGTCAAGACTGCAGTGAGTGGAGATCATGCTACCCATACTCCAGCCTGGGTAACAAAGCAAGACCCCTTCTCAAAAAAACTGTTTTAATAATCACTATAAAATTAATTAAAAAGAGAAATACACAGATTTAAAATATACATTCACTGAGTTTTGACCAATGCATGCACCTGTGTAACCCAAACCTCTATCAGTAGAGCACTGCTACCCCCAGAAAGTTTCCTCATACCCCTTGTAAGTCCCCATCTGCAGAAGCAAGCACCCTTCTGAATTTTTCTACCATTAATTAGTTTTGTCTGTTCTAGAATATCATATAAATGGAATCATTAGGTTGTTCTTTTTTTCTGTATACTTCTTTCACTCACTATAATGTTTTTGAGATTTATCCAAGTTGTTGCATGCATCAGTAATGTCTTCCTTTGTATTGCTAAGTAGTATTCCATTCTATGAATATATCACAGTTTATCCATTCTCATTTTGATGGATGCTTGGCTTGTTTCAAGTTTCCTAGTTAACATGATAAAGCTGCTAAGAACATACCTAGGCAAGTCTTTTTTCATTTCTCTTGGGTAAATACCTAGGAGTAGAATTTCTGGGTCATAGGATAGGCATATATTTGGTTTTATAATAAATTATCAAAATTTTTCTGAAGCAATGGTACCATTTCCCACCAACAATGTATTAATATTAATATGAGAGTTCCAGTAACTCTAAATCTTAGCCAACATTTGATGTTATCAGTCAGCCATTCTGATGGGTGTATAGTGGTACCTCATCGTGGTTTTAATTTGCATTTTCCTGTTAATGAATGATGTAAAGCACTTTTCCATTATATGGTGATTTTATTAAAAATTTAATTAACATACCATTGTTTAAAAATCAAGAGTTTTACATAAGGATCCTAATTCTCAGCTGTTCATGAAATATTAAAACTGGTCTCATATTTCCACATGGGAACAATCAACAGAAGTCATGAAGTAGCTGTGCCTTTAGAGGAACTGTTCTTTGGTTTCCCAGAGTCCCTCACCCACCCCATAACTCCCTAGTTGTCCATTATCATTTATCAACACATTTGCACTGTTGTTTTCCTTCTTAAGAGGCGAGTGAGAGTTTCTTGAACCCACATCATTATCAATCTAGGAAGATTAAAGGTGGATCAAGAGGGCCTTATATTTCAAGAAAAGTAGAAAACCACATTTCTTTGTGGTAATGAAAAAATGTTCCTACAATGTTTAATATGTAAATTAAATGAGTCTATTTTAAAAGGTGGCCACTTAAAGCTTTATAAGGAAACTGCCTGGCTTTACTCCTTTTTATTATCTGCCTGGTCCCTTCAGGATTTTGAGTTTGTAGCTCCTATAATAGAACACTTAAAACTGACACATTATGTCTCAAGGCTGCACTAACTGGGGCTTATTTAGATATACATAGGAATCTAATTTCATGTCCTTTTACTGAAAAAGGAAAAAAAAAAGCCACTCCAATAATACTTCATTTAGAATATTTTATGTGTTATGAAACATTGAGACTAAAAAAAAAACTGTTTCACTTTCTCAAATTATATAATTTTGTTTTTAATTCCAGGATTGTAAGTGGAAAATGTATATGGAGATGGATGGGGATGAAATTGCAATAACCTACATAAAAGATGTGACATTCAACACTAACCTACCTGATGCAGAGATTTTAAAGATGACAAAGGTAGGGTTCTATTTACGGCTTAAAAGCTCTTTTGAATTCACAGATATCAAACAAAGACATTAAAATACCCCAGCAGTGTGCTTTTGTGCTTGTCCATGCTCACATCAGCTCAGCCTCGAGCTGGCTGTTGAAAGGCACATTTTATTTAGCAGATTGAGATCATAATAGGTTTTTGTTAAAATTCCACTTATGCTGTGTGAACTAAAAAGCACTGCAAAAAGGTATCATTTAATTTTTTTAAATTTTTTTTCTTCTATATTTCTTTATGCTTACTCTGTCATTTATTAAAGGAAGGAAAATGTGAACGATGAAAATATTTACTTCAAATTTTGAGTACTTTTAAGCTTTGGAAAACTTATAGTTTCTTGGTTGAGAAAAACTTTCTTGGTTGAGGTCAATTCCCTGAAGGACTGAGATGAGGTTCATTATGAGGCACACATTGAAGTCTTAATGGCTTCCTTAAGTCCACACTATGAATTCCTGGAGTGGCTAGAAAGCATGCTACTACTCCAGGGCCAATGGGAAGCATGCTGAGGAAAACACTGAAGAAAGACTTGCGGAAATGCTTAGCTCGCTCCTCAAAATGGAAAAAAATTCAATTCTGTCCCAATTATACTGGAAAAATACATATGAGACTTCAATTGTAGGTCAACAACTTCAGGTGAATAACCATGAAGTCAACAGGACAGTCACCCTGGCCTCACATAATCCGTTAACTGTGATACACTATTAACCAGGTCTTTGGTTTCAGTGAAGAAAGTGGAGCTTGTAGCAAAGAACCCAGGTACAAACATAAGTAGGGAACTAAAATGGTTCTTCAAAGACATGCATTAGAGAGAACACATTGCATTACAGAGAAGACATTGTAAATTTGATATTCATTGTTTTGATATTCAAAACAATGATTTGATATTCATTGTTGGATTCCACTGTGTATCTAGGAGTTATTTCCATGGCATTATTTATCTATAAGGGTTATGACTTGGTTTTACCTTTTTCTTATTTTGCTGGGACATAATATGTTGTCTTGAAGACTGGAAAGATATTTTCTTTCTTCCCCACCCATGCCGTGGAGTTGCAAAACTGAATATAAGTGTTTCTGCTATCATGCCATACATACGAAATCACACAGCAACATTAACAGCCTTATAGGAAAACTAGAACTGGGACAGACCAATCAAAAGTTATAGAATTTTTAAACATCAACAGAAACAATAACAATCCTAATTTAAAACAAACAAACAACAACAACAACAAAAAACTAGCCCAGGTTGGGTGCAGTGGCTCATACCTGTAATCCCTGCACTTTGGGAGGCTGAGGTGAGCAGATCACTTGAGACCAGGAGTTGGAGACCAGCCTGGACAACATGGTGAAACCCAGTCTCTACTAAAAATACAAAAAATGAGCCAGGTGTGGTGGCATGCTCCTGTAATCCCAGCTACTTGAGAGGCCGAGGCTTGAGAATCACTTGAACCCGGGAGGAAGAGTTTGCAGTGAGCCAAGATCACATCACTACACTCCAGCCTGGGCAACAGAGTGAGACTCAGTCTCAAAGAAAACCTAGCCCAGCTAAATCTCTATCACATTTTCTTTGAACCCAGCTCACGGTCAGTCATTCCTTTGCAGCCTTAAACCTGAAGTGAAAGGGGGATGGGAGGAGAGTGCGGCTTATTTCTGAGGCTGTTTTCATCGTAATTAAAATAGGATCAAAGGCACAGACTTCCTCACTAATCCTTTGTTTTAATATAGTGGGAAAACATAACCACGGTTTCTTCATGTGTATGTGCAGCTTGGCTGGATAGTGTGATGTTATGGAAAGCAGAGTGATTGTTGAAGCCACTGAACCAGCCACGGCTTTACTCAAGGAAAGCACTTCTGGGTCTTCTCATATTGCTATGGATTTCTCTTAATTGTGGGAAAGTTTTCCAACGGATGCTTCAAACTTTAGCATGAATTAATGACATAATGATAGGACTGAGTGACAGCAAATGTTGTATCGGAAAAGAAGATTGTGGGAGGCCGTGACTAGCTGTTTACAAATATACAAAAGGATGTCTTATGAAAAGCAAAACTCCAAACATTAGCATGTTGTGAGTGATCACATGAGAACCGACAAGGCTTTCATGATAATCTGATGTTATGCCCCTATTTGCTAATTGTGTATGGCACAACTGGCCTCAAAGAAACATACTATAGTAGAGCAGACTGTGTTATGGTACTACACCATCCTAACTTTTGTTTTTCAGCCACCATTTGTAATGGAGAAGTGGATTGTAGGAATAGCAAAAAATCAGACTGTGGAGTGCACTGTCACATATGAGGTAAGCTCTGGGGGCAAGAGGCTGGTGGCCCCACCAACAGTGAATGAATATAAATTTATCTGTTACCTCAGAGCATATAATTTATTGGAATGTATTGGGAGATAAACCAACCATCATGACCATGGGAAGATCAATATAATTTATCTAACAACATGTTGGGAAGAAAAGAGAACAGGATAAACTTACCCAGATAGAGACTGAGGTAGTGCTTCATTCATTCATTAGTTACGGACTGAACACCTTCTGTATACCATGTCAGATGTTTGGTATTGGGGATACTAATACTTAATACTAATTTTTTTTTTAAATCAACAAGATCTTTGTGGCTGGTGGGACATACACCTTACAAGGTACATAAACCTAGTGGGAGTGGGTGGAAGGCAACAGTTATAGTACAGTCTTGGCACTCCGGAGATATTAGTGTGTACCCACCACCAAAGGGACATGCATTTCATTCATTCATCCAATTCATTCATTCAAGAAACATTTATTAAGGATCTACCATGAACCAGGCACTGTTAGAGGTGCTTATACCAGTTTGATCACACTAACTTCATGTAAATCAATACTGAAAAATATCGGCCAGGTGCAGTGGCTCACACCTGTAATCTCAACACTTTGGGAGGCTGAGGTGGGCCGATCACTTGAGCCCAAGGGTTTGAGACGAGCCTGGGCAACATTATGAAACCCTATCTCTACAAAAAATACAAAAAGCAGCCGGGTGTGGTGGCACATGTCTGTGGCCCCAGCTACTCAGGAGGTTGAGGTGGGGGGATTGCTTGAGCCCAGGAGGCTGAGGCTGCAGTGAGCCGAGATCATACCACTGCACTCCAGCCTGGGTGGCACAGTGAGACCCCTGTCTCCAGAAAAAAAAAAAAAAATACTGAAAGATATTATTATCCTCATTTTGCAGATAGGAAAAACAGGCTCAGAGAGATGAAAGAAAGGCCTGAGGTATGAGGTACTCACTGACAGAATTGTTGAAGTCATTTCCATGTTTTCTGACTATAAAAAAACACTTTCTGCTCTTCCCTGGCTACCCTGTTAGCTCCCAGTGGCTGCAGTAAGTTGAAGTCCACCTCAAAGAGGACTTTGTGAGTGTGGCATTTTGATGGTTTCCGGGGCTGCCAGGATTTGGCTTTTCAGTATTAGAAATACAAACTCTGGGCCAGGCATGGTGGCTCATGCCTGTAATCCCAGCACTTTGGGAGGCTGAGGCAGGTGGATCACCTGAGGTCAGGAGTTCGAGACTAGCCTGGTCAACATGGTAAAACCTCATCTCTACTAATAATACAAAAATTAGCTGGGCATGGTGATGCATGCCTATAATCCCAGCTACTCAGGAGACTGAGGCAGGAGAATCGCTTGAACCCAGGAGGTGGAGGTTGCGGTGAGCCAAGATTGCGCCATTGCACTCCAGCGTGGGAGACAAGAGCAAAACTCTGTCTCAAAAAAAAAAAAAAAAAAAAAAAAAAAAAAAACCTCTGGCCAGGCTGGAAGCCAAAAAGTTTTACAGCAGTTATTTATCCTCACCTGCTGGGGTGCACAGGTTGTCAGGCATCTGAGAAGAAGTTACATTATTTGTCAAAGCATTGCTTGTAAGGTACAAAACCCAAACAAAAGAGGCTGGTTGGTCTTGAGGAAGTTGGAATCCAGACTATTCTAAAGTCTCTTAACTGGTCCTCACTACCCAGGAAAAGCCCTCTTGTTAGTAATCGGACAATTAGAACAACCAGATTCTATCTCTGCCTGCCTTAGACAGTTTTGGAGACAGCACACCCAGTTCTTTTTCTTCTTCTCTCTCCCTCCTCCTCCTTTTTTAGACCCCATGATGATATGCCACTTTTGTCTGGGTTTTTCACTTAAGAGTTTTTAAAAACAGATTTCCCTAACCATATTGAACCTGGAGACTCTTTAATTAACACTGATTGGTGACAGCTAGTGAGGAGAGAGATTTCAGGACAAGAAAGTGATGTGTCTTGACCTAGTGTCCTCTTCCTGGTCCCCATTTCTTACTTCTTGATCCTGTCTCACTTTTGCATCTGAGACCGTTCCCCCTCCATGTAGTTGATTCACCCCACCGCATTCACTCAGTTCCCTTGATGATCCGAATTCACTCTTAGGCAAACATGGTGGTCACATTTTCATTTATTCAACAAAATATCTGTCTTCAAGTACTATAAATAGAAGAGGTAAATTTTTATTTCTTATTAGACAAAGAGGTAAGTTGAGATTTGTCAAATATAATAAATTCTGAGAGAAGACAACCATATTTTTAGCTACTATAGTTTACTAAGAAATATATGTTATAATCCATTAAGGAATAAGTGCTATAACCCACTAAGAAATAAAGTGGTTAAACATTTTCATTTCATCAAATGAGCATATTTAGGCCAACCGTTCAGAATATTTTCCTAGTGCATTATGATAGTGTTCTAAGAAGTGAAATTGAAGTGATATAATAACCTGGATGTCTTTCTTTCCTATTTTATATGTGTTTGTCTATTTGGTTATATGTGTCCTTTTTTTTTTTTTTTTTTTTTTTTTTAACCAGAGTGATGTTAGAACTCCAAAAAGCACTAAACATGTCCATTCGATTCAGTGGAGTAGAACAAAACCTCAAGATGAAGTGAAAGCAGTCCAACTTGCCATTCAGACATTATTCACCAATTCAGACGGCAACCCTGGAAGTAGGTCTGACTCAAGTAAGTTAGTGTTCCCGTATTAGATGTGTGCTAGATTCCAGAAACTTAACTATGACATTTTCAGATGATCTGAAGACTCAGAGGATACCACCTCAATCAGTCAAGATCTATCTTTGAGCTTCAAGTAGCAGAAAACCCAGTTTCAACTGCCTTACTCCATTAGTTTCCCAAGTGTGGCCCCAGGACCAGCAGCATCAGGATCACCTGTGAACTTACTAGAAATCCAGATCCTCAGGCCCAAACCTAGACTTACTGAACCAGAACTCTGGGGGTAGGACCTGCAATCTGCATTTTAAGGAGCCTTCCCGGTGATTAAGAACAACTCTAAAGTCCTTAAACCACTGATTTAAACTGTAATAAAATTTATTATCTTCCATAACAAGAAGTTCAGAGGCAGGGCAGGCTCCAGGTGCAGTAAGATAAGCCGGCTCAACCATATTCAGATAGTGGAATGAACCTTCCCTTCTTTCCACCCTGCCATGCTCAATAGGCTGCCTTTGCCCTCGGCTCCTCTCCTGTTTACAGTCATCACACAAAGATATGGCAATGCCCAGAGGAAATAACGGGTTAGGTCCCTACCTGTTCTTATATATAGGAGTAAGGAAAACTTTTCTAGAACCCCCCAACAGACTATCCCTCACCAATTCTGCTTTGGCCAGAATAGAGCAATTTGTCCGTCCCTAAACATAGCATGAGCACATCTGACTTAAACTAATTAAAGTCGATCCCTGGAGCCAGAATGCGGTCAACTCTCCCGATCACATGGCTACATGGAGGGGGTTGGAGACTGAGCAAAATCAGGGTTCTATTGGAAGCCAAAATTCCAGAGAAGTCAATGGGAGGGAAAGAAGGCATTGTGATTCTGTATGATACTGCTCATGTGAAGTATCTACAGTAGTCAAAGTCATAGAAACAGGAAGGAAAAGATAGTTAACAAGTGGGAGTCGGGGGCAGGGGAGAAGGGAAGGGAAAAGGGCAAAGAGGAAGGTAGAGATTAGTGGGTCTAGAGTTTCAGTGTTGCAAGATGAAACAATTATAGAGATCTGTTGCACAACAATGTGGATATACTAACAGTACTGAACTATAGGCTTAAAAATGGCTAGGATGGGCCGGGCGCGGTGGCTCACGCCTGTAATCCCAGCGCTTTGGGAGGCCGAGACGGGCGGATCACGAGGTCAGGAGATCGAGACCATCCTGACTAACATGGTGAAACCCCGTCTCTACTAAAAATACAAAAAACTAGCCGGGCAAGGTGGCGGGCGCCTGTAGTCCCAGCTACTCGGGAGGCTGAGGCAGGAGAATGGCGTGAACCCGGGAGGCGGAGTTTGCAGTGAGCTGAGATCTGGCCACTGCACTCCAGCCTGGGCGGCAGAGCGGGACTCCGTCTCAAAAAAAAAAAAGCTAGGATGGAAAAATGTGGTTGTTACCACAATAAAATACACACATACACACAATAACAACAACAAAAGAAGGAGTTGTGATGCATTGAAGCCTGGGAGGAGTCTCTGGAATTGTCTGGGCAAGTCACTCACCGCAGAGGTACGGGTCACCTGTGCGCAGGCAGTGAGGGAGACGGAGACGTGCATGCTCTGATACCCTCCACACGCATCATCTGCGTGAGCAGACGGTGGAGTGGCCGAGGAAGCTGAGGCTGGGAGGACCACCCAGGAACTCCAGTAACATTGTTCAGGCTCGGGGGGAAAACAGAAAAGATCTCAGGTGTGAGGAACTTGCTTATTCACTGAAATATAGCTTACTAAATGGTCCTTGTCAATTCACCATTTTATTTTATCTTAACTTCTTCCTACTTGCCAACACAGCTTCATTTTTTTTATGCTGAAAATACTTCTTATTCCCGAGCCTCAGGATCTCTCCTCTGGACACATGAACGGTCTTTCTTTCAAACAATTTCTAGCTGTCTCAACCTTCGGAACCTCATTTATTTTATCTGCATTTAGGGTCCTTGAGGTTTTAAAAGCGCAGGTTGCAAAAAAACCCTTTTGTTTACTAAACTTGCCCCTGCCACCTGGACATGCTTTCTAGAAGCGAGAACACAGCTATGTAGGAGGAAGATGGGATTTAGACGCAGAAGGACTTGGTGTTATTGACTGAGTGATCTCGGGCAAGTTATTTGACCTCCCAAGCTTCCTCATTTATAGAATAAGACTATTAGTGTTTACCTAAGAAGATTATTGAGAAGATTAAATCAGATAGTGTAAGGAAAGCCCATGGAACAATGCCACGCACATAGCATAGATTGACTAAGTGTAAATGTCCTTATTTTTTAAAGTATTTGTAATAAAGGAAATGTCCTTATACGTAGCCTAGAATTTCTATGAATGGTAAAGCTTAGAGCATCCCAAACAGCCTTGAATTATCCTGAGACAGGCGTATGAATTAGGCATGCAGCTTTACTGTGGCTTCAAAGATGCTCATTTCCATTTCTCCCGCAGGTGCTGATTGCCAGTGGTTAGATACTCTGAGGATGCGGCAGATTGCATCCAACACTTCTTTACAGCGTTCCCAGAGCAATCCTATTCTGGGGTCACCATTCTTCTCATACCTTGATGGCCAGGATTCCTATGCTGCTGCTGTGAGACGGACCCAGGTGCCCATTAAGTATCAACAGATTACACCTGTGAACCAGTCCAGAAGCTCCTCTCCTACTCAGTATGGACTGACCAAAAACTTCTCTTCCCTGCATCTCAGCTCTAGGGACAGTGGCTTTTCCAGTGGCAATACTGACACCTCTTCAGAGAGAGGTCGATACTCAGACAGAAGCAGGAACAAATATGGACGTGGTAGTATATCACTCAATTCTTCTCCTAGAGGAAGATACAGTGGAAAAAGTCAGCATTCCACTCCTTCAAGAGGAAGATATCCTGGAAAGTTCTACAGGGTTTCTCAGTCAGCACTCAATCCTCACCAGTCGCCTGACTTCAAGAGAAGCCCTAGGGACCTCCACCAACCCAACACCATACCAGGGATGCCTTTGCACCCTGAGACTGACTCAAGAGCCAGTGAAGAGGAGAGCAAAGTCAGCGAAGGGGGCTGGACAAAAGTGGAATACCGGAAAAAGCCCCATAGGCCCTCCCCCGCCAAAACCAATAAAGAGAGAGCCAGAGGGGACCACCGTGGATGGAGAAACTTTTGATGAATTGAACTACATGAGTTTTTCTAAGCAGGTTTAAAAAAAAATAAAAAAAGAAATGTAATGGTTTTTGATAATATGATCCCTTCATATTGAATTCACAAAAAGACAACACTTCCATTTTTTGGATTGGGAAATACCTTCTAATTGAGACTATAGCCAAACCAGGGTCAAAACTATGGATATTGGTTACCCAGTGATCATAACTAGGCTTGAAAATCACTACATGTATTTTCTCCCTTGAGTGAACATTTTTAGAGGAAAGGTTATGCCATCTTTTTACCCTAACCACTGATATTCTGGTTAGCAGGGCCAGGACGAGGGTAAGGCAAATAAGGTAAACAAAAAAAATCAAATTTTTAGGTAATGACAGAATGAGTGTTACTGATTTTTCCTTTTGACTGAGGATGCAATATGGCCTGGCAAGGCACTGTTACTGATCTTGTCTTTAACATTTATATTTTGTTCATCATAATTTTTTTTCATTTGTTTTATTTTTTAAAATATTGCATTAAAATATCATTTAGCTTGATTATTGAGTTTTTTGGTTTGGGGTTTTTTGTTGTTTCTTTTTGGTTTTCTTTCTTTCTCCCCCTTTTTTTTTTTTGATATCCCCTTAAATTTTGTGCCCAAGACAGGTACCTCACTCATCTCACCCTTTGGCTCAGCCCTGCTGGTTAGTATTTAGTATTTATTTTAGTAAGATACTTGTGTTTTTATGATGGTCAGAGTTGAACTGATCTGGCTTGTCATTTTTCAGTAATAAAAAAAGTTACTGAATTTAATGTTGATTATGATGCATATCTCATTCATATACGATTTATCAGAAACCAAAGATTTAAATTGCCTGGATTTGTGGTTCTTTCTCTCCCTAAGTTCCCAGGGACTGCTTTCAAATGTTATTTTCTAAATTTCAACAAAGAAGGAGCAAAGAGGATAAAACAACACTCCATAAAGGCCTCTTGGGATGTCAGAAATCTAAAATCTAAAAGAAAACAGACACAGAGCAAGATAATAACGTCACAAGCTAAAAGCCAGAAAAATTTAAAATTACCAACATCCTTGTTGGAGTCAGACAGTAAATATCAGCCTTGCAGCAAGCCAGCTCTGAGCAGCTGCGGGCAAAGAGGTAAACCGGTGGGGGTGCCAGGAGACTATCTGCAGCTTAGGGCCGAAATGGTGGGATCCACCTTGTGAAATGCTTCATGTTTTACAAACCGAAAAGTCAGGTAGCAACAAACTTATTATATGTCAAATCAATAAATGTTATTTTCAATATTCTGAGATTCTGTGCAACATTCGCTAACCCTGTTTAGCATTCACTAAACCCTACATAGGATTCTCAGTGTTCTGTAGAAATCCAAAGGACACTCTTCTAATTCTGTGGGTTTGAATTCTTTTTTAAAAGAAGCTGGTCATCAGAGTACATGCATATGTTCTCAGGGTAGCTGTCCTGCTGTGTGTGATACATTACTTGAGGCCTGGTGGGGAAAACTGTATTTCGGTAGCATTAAAGTCAAGGTGGGCGGGGCATGGTGGCTCACACCTGTAATCCCAACACTTTGGGAGACTGAGGCAGGAGGATTGCTTGAGCCCAGGAGTTCAAGGCCAGCCTGGGTCACCAGCCTATCTGGGTCAGATAGGGAGACACCATCTCTACAAAAAAAATACAAAAATTAGTTGAGCATGGTGGCATATGCTTGTAGTCCCAGCCACTCAGGAGACTGAGGCAGGAAGATCACTTGAGCCTGGCAGGTCAAGGCTGTAGTAAGACGTGACTGCACTGCAGCCTGGGCAACAGACCAAGACCCTGTCTCGATCAATCAATCAATACTAAAGTCAAAGTTATAGGAAGTGACCTTTATTTACAAGGGAAGTTGTCATCACCTAAACATTGATTCAACAACTTGATTTTCTAAAAGTTTTATTGTGTGCCAAATGCATTTACAAGCAAAGCAATGGGAATGGTGTAATCAGTTCGTGAGGGCCTCTTTTCCATCATGCGTAACCAACTTCTAAGGTTTTCAGCTCCACCATGATCCTTTCTCATGAAGCTATCAAGCATAGCCTGTTTTCAATTATTTTTCCATTTTGTCCTTCATTTAAATTTAAAGAAAAGTAGACTAATGCAAAACATGCTATCTTAGTATCATGCTGTTTCTAAATAAGCAATAAAATATTTTCTGTGATTAGAATTTTTGGATAAATAGATGAACAGTCTTGACTGAGTCACTCTGAAAGGAGTGGAAAGTATGGCCTTAATTGTGAAACAAAATTTGCATTCTGGGGAATTATTGAAGAGTCTAGTTTAAAAGGCACTATAAAAATCATTGCTAGTTTCATGCTACTTTCTTCCATCTTGCTTTCGGTTATGGGGTAGGGAATCCAAGCTGATAATAAAGTAACTCAATGATCTCAGCCCTATTTAGTGCAGTCAGTGACTGCAAAGAGGTTATTCCACCAGCCCACAAAACTGACCACTTCATAATATCTCACGGAAAAATACTTGTCAACATCAATGCTCCCAGTCAAAATCAAAGCAAGAACATCTGCAGTCTGCTTCTTGACTGTAAAGAAATAATAAGTTGGATGTTCTCTTTTTTTTTTTTTTCCCTAATGATGTTTATTCACCAAAAGTCACTTGCCAGGTTGAAAGATGAACGTAAGTCAAGAGCAAAGCAGGGATTAACAGGACTTTTTTTTTCCCCGTAAAAATAAATCAGTAGCCAACAATGAGAAACTGTATTAGTTGCAAGGGATGAGGTTAAGACCAAAAAAAAAAAAAGAAGAAGAAAGGAAAAAAGGAAAGAAAGGGATATTAGGATTAGGAGAAAAAAATTACAGTAGAAACAAATTGAAAGAGTATATCTTGGACAGGGCACCTCTAAATGTGGAGATTTTCCCTAAATAGGCTTCAGAGCTAGTTTGGAAGCACCAAGTCTATATTGGTTGCTACCATAGGGGCAGTCTTTATTCCAGGCAAAGCCCAGAGAAAGCAAGATGGTTAGATCTTCGCACAGTCACCACATTAGCAATACAATGGACCTAGGCTGAATTAATTCGATAATTCCAAAACTGTATAGGAGAACTGGGGATTTTTTTTTTTAACCAAGGACTACTTTAGAAAGAAATATAATTATCAATTGTTTTCAGCCAATTTATAATGAACATAGCTCATAAAAATAATAAAAATTAAAATGTAATATTTAAAGCTATTTACAGTAAAATTCAGAACAGTAAAATCTGACCTGGGAAAATGAGGTTCTTACCTAATTTATAGTAACTATAAAGGGAAACTCACAGTGGCAGAAGCTATAATTGGTAACACGCAGTATGATTAACAACAAAAAATTGATATGCAACATCTTCATTGTAAAATTTAAATCGAAAAGAATTGATCCCATGGGAAAAAATCAGTACAATATAAAATGTGGCCAGGTGTAGTGGCTCACACCTGTTATGCCAGCACACTGGGAGACTGAGACAGGAGGATCCCATAAGCCCAGGAGTTTGAAACATGGGCAACATAATGAGACCTGGTATCTATGAAATGTACAAAAATTAGCTACATGTTTGTAGTCCCAGCTACTGGGGAGGCTGAGGTGGGAGGATCCCTTAAGCCCAGGAGGCTGAGGCTGCAGTGAGCCAAGATCATGGTACTGCACTCCAGCCTGGGTGACAGAGTGGGACCTTGTCTCAAAACAATAATAATATACAAATGGGAAACAGCATTATGTTGGATAGGAAATTAATCAGGAAATTAAATTGACATAATGACATTCAATCCATGAAATGCTTTCTTGACAAAAACATTTCTCAATATTTATATAATTCAGATCAAAATGTTTTATGTATAAGTAGAGTCAAAATGTCTCCAGGATCAAAACAGTAGGGTCAGAATCTCCAGTAGTTCAAAATGGCAGGGTCAAAACATCCTGGATACACCTCAAGGCATTCTTACTTAACTGCAACTTTTCCAATTCAGTTGTACCAAAATATGTTATATTTCATAAGCTTTTTAAGTACCTTCTCTACAATTTATCTTTACACTTCAACAAGTTCGTACAGATGTGGTATGTTTCTACAACTCTGGTTCTCAGAAACTACTCGGTTTTAAGATGTCATGATGTAGCTGTGCCACCTTGTTCAGGATGTAACCTCCCTGAAATTTTAAATTACAGAGACTGCACTTAGGAAGCGTATCAACTCTCTTGCCATCATTGGATCTGAGAAACTACAGTGAAGCTGGGGTGCCCTGAGGAAATCAGAGCGAAAGACCTGGACTCAGTTTCTTACTATCTGCTGTTACTGGAACTGGTTTATGAGATGCTAAAGTGGAAAAAGTGCCAAATGTATGGTCAAAACTGTCAAGGCTTTAGTGTACCAGCTGACCAAATATTACATGACCGAACCCACAGACTTATATGAAGAATGAAGACTTATAACCTCATAGTTCATTCCACACTAAAATGAGGATTAAGTTTCTATAACCTATGTCTCATTACTCAAGTCTACCAGAGAAACTCCTTGCCTACCACCCTGACGAAACTTACTCGGCTTTCAGGGTCCTGCTGAAGTCCTGCCTCCCTGGAGACCTCCCCGGACAGCTCCAGCCACTTCTCCATTCTGCTCCTCTCCGAGGCCCTTTATCACACACTCTCTGGCACTGTTACTTCACCCTGACAAACCCACTCCCTTGCAGGTGCTCTGTGAGTACAGTGCAGCGCTGCCCAAGACCTTGACAATAAGGGAAGTAAGACTAAGCTCTGAGAGTTCATTGATGAAATGGCTACAATACCTCCCAGGCATGAAAACATGCTGCAGGTACGAAGCAATCCAAAGAGAGCATGAGTCTTTTACAGGCTGTGGTGAGTTGGAACAGCCAAAGCTGGTCATCAGTGGAAGCCTAGAGGAAGGCGACCCATAAAGGAAAAGGTTAGCCATGCTGGGCAAGCGAGACCTTCATGCAGGGCACGACCTGCCCAGTCTCAGGTGGTGGCCCTGTAAACTAGATAATATTATCCAGCGTAATCCCTCCCAAAGTCATGTGAGAATCCATTCAGCCTGAGAAATATGTACCTGGTGTCGAGATGGTCCTATAACCCCGCTCCTGTGAACCTCTTTTGCATCACCCCAACAGTGAAGCAACCACAGATCACACTGCAGCCACACTGAATTAGCTGCCAAACCCTCCTTTGTCTTCAAAACTTTGTACTCCTTCTCTCCCCCGACCCCCGAACCAGCTACCCCTGTATTGTCTGCTTAAGTCACCTTTCAGCTCTCTACTGAGACATTACCACCTCCAGGAAACCTTTCCAGATCCCCATGTCTGAGTTAGGCCCACCCTTGTAGCTCACATAGAAACTTTCGGTTACTCAACCATATTTATCCCCCTCTATTGTAATAAATCTCCCAAGATTTGCTCATCTGTATGCCTCACTGGACTATCGGCTTCATGAAAGCAGGATTGTGCCTATCTCGATCCCCTGTGTATCTCCAATACATAGTTGATAATCTGTCTCCAATACATAGTTGATACTCAATCTATTTGCTGAATGGATTAATTGATTACCTTATTAATCAGGCTAACACACATCAAATCATCTAAATTATTGTTCTAATTTCATGTTCATTAAGTGACCTTCACAGAAGTCTCCAATCCAGCTAGGAGTTAGGTCTAATGTTGACATAATTACCATTCTAATTTTATACATCAGTCTCCTGTGAGCTTTGCTAATGTGAGTTGGCCTCTAAGTACAACTCTGAGATGCTGATTAAGTTTTGGGGTGTATTACTGAGAGCAGATTCTGGGTATGCCAAGGACACCAAGGGAAAGGCCAGTCTATTTTTCCTAAGAAGCCCCTTGTATCATAGTGAACTGTGCTCATTTACCATTTTGAATTTTGACACCTAGCATAGCACTATAAATACAAGTTCTCATTAAACACCTGTCACACGAATAAAAAAGAATAGAAATACTATGTATGTTCACACAGTCGTGTGTGACTCTACTTATAGATAAAATATTTTGATCCAAATTATATAAATATTGAGAGATGTTTTTGTCAAGAAAGCATTTCATGCAATGAATGTCATTATGTCAATTTAATTTCCCGATTACTGTGAAATTCGCACACAGATATGTGTGAAATTCACACATAGTCATGTGAATGTCCTTTTGGACATTCATAGAATCTCACTATTTGGCTTTCCTTTTCAGAGGCCCAAAATTCTGTCTCTTTAATGAATATAAATTGTTCCTGATCCGAGTGCCCTCTACAGTCCTGCTGTGTCTACTTCTAAAAGTACACAAAGCTTTACTGAAAGTCTGACCTGGCAGTTTTCCTTTCCTTTCTCTTACCCAAAGACACCAGCACCCTCATTAGTTGCCAGATGATGCCTCTTCTGACTGAGACTAGGGGAGGCTTTGTGTTGGTGCGGGGACAATTCAAGATTTGTCAGCTGGTAGTGGCTGATTATCAAGATGTCCAAACTGGCTTCTTTGCTATGTGTAAGCAATTTAATTTTGTGCCTAATTTTAATCTGCAGTGTACTGTATGTCTGCATCTGCTGTGTTAAAGCATTCATTAGCATTTAAAGGGGGAGCTGATGGTATTGATCACTCTTATTAAAACTAAAAACAATCATGTGGCAGTAACTGATGAGCATCTCTTCAGCCACTGAAGTCCCAGCCAAAGTTTATGTACTCGAAACACTGGCAGAAACAGAAAAAGCGACGTTAAAGCAAGAATACGAGTGGCATCTGTTATAGGTGTTTATAGTTGACTACCACCCACCCAACCCCTAGCTTCCCAGATTATAAGCTTCTTGAAGGTAGGAAATTTTATTACTGAATTTCTATCACCTGCCTCAGAGTAAGTCCTCAATAAATTTTCAAATGAATGACCAAATTGAAGAAGGAAGGTGAGGCCGGGCGCAGTGGCTCACACTTGTAATCCCAGCACTTTGGGAGGCTGAGGCAGGTGGATCACCTGAGGTCAGGAGTTCGAGACCAGCCTGGCCAACATGGTAAAACCCCATCTCTACTAAAAATACAAAAATTAGTCATGGTGGTGGGCACCTGTTATCCCAGCTATTCAGGAGGCTGAGGCAGGAAAATCACTTGAGATCACCGAGATCGCACCATTGCTCTTCAGCCTGGGCAACAAGAGCAAAACTCCATCTCAAAAAAAATAAAATAATAAATAAAAAATAAAAAGAAGGAAGGTGAAATACCCAATGCATGTTATATAAACACTCAACAAGAGCAACTGTATTTTTCTTACAAACATCATAATAGCTATGTAATACTATGTAACAAATCACCCCAGAACTTAGTGGTTTAAAATAAGAACAAGCATTTACTATCTCACAGAGTTCCTGTAGGTCAGGAATTCAGGAGTGGCTTAGCTGACTGGTTCTGGCTTGGGATTTTGATGAAGTGTCAATCAAGACATTGACTGGAGCCTCATTCATCTGAAGGCTTGACTGGGGCTGGAGAATCTGCTTCTAAGATGGTCCTCTCAGAGGGTGCTGGTGTTTCTAGGAGGCCTCAGGTCCTCACTATGTGGACCTTTCTATATCTTTAAGGATCCTCATGACATGATGGCTGGATTCCCACAGAAAGAGTGATCAGGAAGATAAGGTAAAAGCCACAATATTTATCATGACCTAGCCTCAGAAGTCACACCCAGCCATTTCCATAAGATCTTAGTGTATAGACAGGTATACACAGGTCAACCTACTCAATGTGGGAGGACTGCACAAGGGTACAAACATCAGGAAGTGAGAATTATTGAGGGCGGGGGCTGTCATCTCACAGGCTTGCAACCACAGGCACCAGTTAAATATCTGGCCTCCCCATTGTAATTTGGTGTCTTCTTTTCTAAGCTTTGCTGTTTCTGCTTGTTTCACATTTTCCCAATCTAAAATCTGGACGTGAGCATAGTTCAACTGAGTGTTAGAGCAGGAAGGCTTCTTGAAGACCATTTACAGAAGTTCAGGGTGCTCATTTTGCAGATAAAGAAACCAAAGCCTGTGGGGTTCTGAAGCACCTGCCCCATCACTCAGTCAGCTATGGGCAAAGGCAGAGCTCAAGGCCACCCAGCTCTGGCTCTTCTCTTCTCTGTTCTCATTGAAGCTTATGCTTTGTGAAGTATTTAATCTCCAGTAAAAATAGTGTTCATGAGGTCTATCAGCTGTAAGTTAACGCTTTTGTTATGGTACAGTTGAATCTTCTTGGGTTTCCATAAACAGTGGAAGAGTCTTCATGAATTAGTAGATGAGTAAATGCTTCTAAAAACAAGACATTAAGGCAATTACATTTCTTCTTTCCTTCACCAGGCCTGTGTTGGTTTCCTCTGGATTTCATGGTGCTATAGAGAGATTACATGCTTTACAGAATAAATATTTCTAACAAAGTTGTCTTTAAAATAAGTTTTAATGTTCAATTCAGTCAAGCAAATATTAGCTGACACCCACTGGGTGTTAGGTATCGGCCCTGCATTCTCTCTAGTTTCCATTGCTAGTTCAGAAACAAGCCTCAGAGGTAAAGAGAATTATTTCCCTATCGACCAAATTGGAAACTTGGAAAGAAAGAGATTGAAACATAAAATGGCAAAAGAAAAATCATTTATTTTGTGGGACAGGAGTCATTCGTTCCCCACTCCTTTGCCGTTCTTTGGTTCTTTCTGCATTCCTCTCCACTTTCCACTCCCCCTTCCCCTTTGCACTTCATCCTTGCCTGAGGGACCTGAGGCTCTGAACTTGAAGATCTCGGGACTTAGCCTACTCTATTATTCTTTGTCTTTGTCTTAAAAATGTCTGACAATCACTAGCTCCTGCATTTAATATAACATACTCAATGATGATCTTTCCTTAAATTTGAGCCATTATGCAAATCACTTATCTTATTTTATCAAAGGTTCAAAATAAGTTTACCAAAAATAAGAGCTCTATTAATCCAATGCTAGCTGGTTGTTACAAACTGGATGTTTGTCCTCTGGCAAATTCATATGTTAAAACCCTAATCTCCAATGTGACAACATTTGAAGATGGGGCCTGTATTAGTCCATTCTCACACTGCTATAAAGCACTACCTGAGACTGGGTAATTATAAACCAAAAGAGGTTTAATTGGCTCAGAGTTCTGCAGGCTTAACAGGAAGCGGCTAACAGGTCTCAGGAAACTTACAATCATGGCGGAAGGCAATGGGGAAGCAGGCACCTTCTTCACAAAGCAGCAGGAGGGAATGTAAGCAAGAACGAGGAAGTGCCACACTTTAAAACCATCAGCTCTCGTGAGAACTCACTCACTATCATGAGAACAGCATGGGAGAACTGTCCCCATGATCCAATCACCTCCCACCCAGTCCCTCCCCTGACATGTAAGGATAACAAATCCAGATGAGATTTGGGTGGGGACACAGAGCCAAATCATATCAGGGGCTTTTGGAGTAATTAGCTTATGAGGGTGGCGCCCTCATGATGGAATTTGTACCCCATAAGGAGAGTCATGAGAGATGAGAGAGCTTGGTTCCTCTCCCCTCCCCTCCTCTCCCCTCCCCTCCCCTCCTCTTCCCTCCCCTCCCCTCCTCTCCCCTCCCCTCCTCTCCTCGCCTCTCCTCTTCTACATGAGGATACAGCAAGAAGATGGCAGCCTGCCGCCCAGAAGAGGGCCCTAACCAGAACCCAACCATGTCTGATCTGACTTCCCAGCCTCCAGAACTGTGAGAAACAAATTTGTTTTAAGACAAGTCACCTAGTCTATGGTAATTTGTTAAAACAGCTCAAACTGACTAAGACATTAGGCAATTTTCAGAAGTCCCATTCTTCTTTACCAATATGGATGAAGTTCCAAGGAAACTCAAAAGGAAATCAACAACATCTGCTTGGTTATGTTGGTTTTTTGAGACAGGGTCTCACTCTGTCACCCAGGCTGAGCGCAGTGGCACAATCAGAATTGACTACAGCCTTGACCTCCCAGATTCAAGCAATCCCCCCTCCTCAGCCTCCTGTGGAGCTGAGACTACAGGTACACACGACTACACCTGGATATTTTATTTTTAATCTTTTGTAGAGATGAGATGTTGCCCAGGCTGGGGTCTCAAACTCCTGGACGCAAGTGATCCTTCCACCTTGGCCTCCCAAAGTGCTGGAATTACAGGCGTGAGCTGGCACGCCCAGCTTCTCCTGCCTGTTTTACTGAAGTTTTTCTATAAGAAAGAGTCTCATTCTATCTAGTTCAAACACAACGGAATTTTCTGTAGCGTAATATAAAACACATCATGGAAGTAATGATTATGATTAGAGTTAACATGTATTGAGTGAGTATTCATTATGTATGTGCCAAGCCTGGTTCTAAACCCTTTCCTTATTTAATCTTCACACCAACCCTATGAGGTAGAGTCTATTATCATCTCCATGTTACAGGTGAGGAAACTGAGACATAGAGAAGTTAGCTATTTGCCCAAGGCAGTCCAAGAAATGGAACTGTAATAGGGTAGAACCCCATAAAGACTGGAGCTGGAGATGGTTCAGAATGTGAGGTGGCTCTAGGGGCAGATCCTTGCGCTTGTGCTCTGCCATTAATGTGACTCCGCTATCCCCACAGAGCTGCTGCTTTCCAGCCACCACCGTCTGATCTTCACTGCTCTCCCTCCTTCAGCTTGCAGCCACAGGCTTCCCATCCTAGCTGCTACTTCCTGAACTTTTAGCTGCAGCTCCCACCTTTAACCAGTAAAACCTTCAAGCCTTCCATATTTCTTGTTTCAAAGTGCCAAGAGAGTCTATTTGGCCCAGCTCATATTTTTTAAACAGACTGCAGAGGTTGCGGGTTGCTCAGCAGACCCTATGTTGGGTAGGTGTCCATTCCTGGTCTTGTCAGCCGTGGCCCATAAAGAGAAGAGTACGAGAATAGCAAATGATATAAAGCATGGCTATTTAGGCGGCAAGGGCCTGCAGGTGCAATAATTCTCTTAGAACAGAGTAAAGGCATAACCTTTCCAGCACATTGTTATTCTCTAGTGATTAGTCTACACTGTTTGCTACAAGGACATATTTCAACAAATTTGCTGGATTTAATAAGTCTATTTTTATGTGGCACTTATAAGAACTGTACCAGGAAAATTATGCAGATAAAAATCTCTGCTTTTTAAGAAAGATTGGTTCAGATAATTTTATATACCAAAGTGTAATCAATTTAAACCAGTATTAAACTGAGTACCTACTATGTGTAAGTTATCATCAAGGACAGACTTTTTCCTTTTTTTTTTTCCACACAGGATCTCACTCTGTCACCCAGGCTGGAGTGCAGTGGCGCCATAATGGCTCACTGCAGCCTCCACCTCCCAGACTCAAGTGATCCTCCCACCTCAGTCTCCCCAGTAGCTAGGACTCTGAGCACTTACCACCAAACCTGACTAATTTTTGTGTTTTTTGTAGAGATGGGGTTTCACCATTGTCCAGGCTGGTCTTGAACTCCTGGGCTGAAGTAATCCACCTGCTTTGGCCTCCCAAAGTGCTAGGATTACAGGCATGAGCCACCATGCCTGGACAACAGCCTTTTTTTTTTTTTTTTAATTTGAGATGGAGTTTTGTTCTGTCATCCAGGCTGGAGTGCTGCAGCACAATCTTGACTCACTGCAACCTCCAGCTCCTGGGTTTCAGCAATTATCCTGCTTCAGCCTCCTGAGTAGCTGGGATTACAGATGTGTGTTACCATGCCTGGCTAAGACTTTTTAAGAGTAAGAATTAGGCCAAGGACGGCAGCTCATGTCTGTAATCCCAGCACTTTGGCAGGCCAAGGTGGGTGGATTGCTTGAGGCAAGAATTCGAGACCGGCCTGGCCAACATGGCAAAACTACATCTCTACTAAAAATACAAAATTAGCCATGCATGGTGGCACATGCCTCAAACACCAGCTTCTTGGGAGGCTGACGTATGAGAACTGCTTGAACCCAGGAGGCAGAGATTGCAGTGAGTCAAGATCACGCCTCTGCACTGCAGCCTGGATAACAAAGGAAGACTCTGTTTCAAAGGAAAAAAATAAAAAGAGAGAGTAAGAAATAGAGGTTGTAGAATTTTAAGGATCACTTGGTTCAGTGTTCTTCAGACGTGTTTTAAAGGTCACACATTCTTTAAGAAATGTTTTGTTTTGTGTTCATATTTCCAGAACAATCTAAAAAATTAGTATGAATGTATTCTGGAGCATCCGTGTGGCCACCTCAAAACTATACACTGCCATGCAAGTTAAGTGTTTGAGTCTGGGTTTTTCTTAATGCCAAATAGTACTAATATTAATCTTGGTGGGCTAAAAATACAAGGGGAAATTTTAAAAACACATGAAATGCATTTATGCCACAGTTCACTGCATGTAGTAGTTTGGTTTCCCAGTAATTGGAACAGAGAAAAATGATGACAGAACTGTGTAGGTGAAGGCACTGTATTCATGATGGGAACAACACTTTTGCTCTAAAAATCATCATACTTCATATCCAATTAATGCTATTAAGTTTGATTTTGTTTATATTCACTTTGTAAATTTGTGAGCGATGTATAGCTGAATGACAACTCTTAGGTAAGGGGTTTCTGCTTTTTGGAGTGGCGGTTTTCTTTTAAGTAACATCACAACCAAAGTCTTTGAGTAATACAAGGAGAATCTCATAATTCTTTTCCTTTAAAAGGATGCCATACATTACTCAAGTTTGAGAAATGCTGATTTAGGTCAACCCTACTGATTTTTAGACAGTACCCACAGGGCCTAAAATAAGCTACAATTAAATCATAGTTACAATTATTACTGCTACTGAAAATGGGAGAGAAGAAAAAAACAGGAAAAAGACATCAGAAAGTGACCAGTAAGATGATCAAGATAGGCACGGTAAACAACCTGTGAACTAATACTTAAGACAGGGACGGGCCGGGCGCGGTGGCTCAAGCCTGTAATCCCAGCACTTTGGGAGGCCGAGGCGGGTGGATCACGAGGTCAGGAGATCGAGACCATCCTGGCTAACACGGTGAAACCCCGTCTCTACTAAAAAATACAAAACACTAGCCGGGCGAGGTGGCACATGCTACTCGGGAGGCTGAGGCAGGAGAATGGTGTAAACCTGGGAGGCGGAGCTTGCAGTGAGCTGAGATCTGGCCATTGCACTCCAGCCTGGGCAGCAGAGCCAGACTCCGTCTCAAAAAAAAAAAAAAAAAAAAGACAGGGACTGTAACTAATTCACCCCAAGTGGCCAGAATGTTAGATCCTCTATTAAGTGGTAGTAAACTCAAGTGTCCAAGACCACACAAGAGGGAGGCAGAGCCAGGACTGGAGTTTTAGACCTATATTCTGTCCTCAACTCCACTCCCAGAGCCTTTAAACACCTACCTGCCCGGGTTACCTAACTGTCATCACTTTCTGACATCTTTTTCCTGCCTTTTTTCTTTCCTCAGTTCTCAGTAATAGTAATACATTTAACTATACTTTATAGCTATCTCTGTGCCAAGTGCTTTAAAAACATGATCTTGTGAGATGTTTAATTAGACTCCCCAAATCCTTGATTGTCTTTATTTTTGTTTTATTTGCCATTTTGTTTTTCCCATGTCTTCGTCTTGAAGTTTCTTGAGCTAGGCAGCTTCTCAAGCTGAATGGCTGCCCGAGATCCTGAAGGGTGTGCACTTTCGACCTGAATTAGGCCATTGTGCCTATTATTGGGATCACGAATTAATGATACTTGTCAGTCATTATCTTGAGAGCTTTTTGTTGTCCTTAAAGACAGTTCATTTTGCTTGCTATTGTGACTGTGGCAATTTGGTTCTCAGTAAAAGACAGTTTACATGCGAGTGGAAACCTTTGTGTTTTATAGTGCTCTGCCGTGAGTTATGTTTTCCTCAGCCAAGTTCCCTGAAAGAAAACACACTTCCTGTTCTCCCCTCAATCCATTATTTCTACCGTGACAGGTTTCTCAAGCAAACAGGAAAACCATCAAATGTAACAAACCTTTTCTTTACTTAGCGCTTCACAGCCGGGCACAGAGGCTGGCCCCCATAACAGGCAACATTACACCTTAGTTAAACACCGTTCTCTCTGTTCTACAGAGGTGAAAAGATTTCCCTGGTGGTATTAGAAAAATCTAGAGTGCTGTCCAAATTTTAATGCAGAAGGAACCAAAGTTTAGTCTTTTATCCAGATCATTGTGGTCCCATTTACATCATCCTTACAAGACTGATTCCATTTATAGCTACAGAAAGATAACAATGAGCATCCTATTCAACCTGTGGGGCCGTAATCAGACTGTGCTAGGTCCTGCTGCCACAAAAAGACAGCACTTTTTGTGGAAATTAGCACGAACTCCATTAGTTTGTGTTTTATAAAGACAGGAACATTTCCCCTTTTGATTTTATACATATCTTAAAAGAGAATTTCTCAAAAGATAGCTATTTCCCCCAGCCCTGCTACCAATCACTGTGTTATAGTGGGATGGATATCTCAAGTTTTATTAACAAGTTATTTTATTGAATAAAGCTTAGGTAAAAGATAAACTCGTTCTGAGCTCCCTAAAGTTGATGTCATGTCAAGGTTGGAAAGACTGACTGACTAAACACTGATTCTAGTTTTTTGTTTTGTTTTGTTTGGAGACTGAGTCTCGCTCCGTCACCCAGGCTAGAGTACAGTGATGTGATCTCAGCTCACTGCAGCCTTTACCTTCCTGGTTCAAGCGATTCTCATCTCTCAGTCTTCCGAGTAGCTGGGACTACAGGCGCATGCCACCATGCCTGGCTAATTTTTGTATTTTTAGTAGAATCGGGGTTTTGCCATGTTGGCCAGGCTGGTCTGGAACTCCTGACCTCAAATGATCCGCCCACCTTGGCCTGCCAAAGTGCTGGGATTACAGGTGTGAACCACTGTGCCCAACCTGATTCTAGTTTAAAAACAAATGATTAAGAACAAAAACAACGAAGAAAAGCAATCATGACTGGCACACACTCTCTTCTTAAAATTGCCATTCCTGAGTTTGCTGCAGCATGTGGAAACAAAAACATTACCATTAATAGACAAGGAAAGGAAAATAATCCCAATCCTTTCTGCACTTCCCGAGTTTGATGTTTAACAGAGTCAGAGCTGGGTTGAAGGGAAGGAGAAGCCAACATTAGCTCAGCTGGTTGTCAGACCCACCACTGAAGGTACTGGCTCCTTTACCATAGTGAATCGTTTCTCTGATAAAATGGGGGTCTTTGGCAGGGGCGGGGCATTATTTTTTATTTTTATTGATTTATTTATTTTTGAGACAGGGTTTCACTCTGTCACCCAGGCTGGAGTGTAGTGGTGCCTTCACAGCTCACTGCAGCCTCAACCTCCTGGGCTCAAGCCTCAACCTCCTGGGCTCAAGCAATCCTCTTACCTCAGCCTCCCAAGTAGCTGGGGCTACAGATGGGCACCACTACGCTCAGCTGATTTTTATATTTTTTATAGAGACACGGTTTCACCATGTTGCCCAGGCTTGTCGCAAATTCCTGAACTCAAGCAATTTGCCCGCTTTGGCCTGCCAAAGTGCTGGGATCACAGGCATGAGCCACGATGCCAAGCTTTTTTTTTTTTTCTTTAAGTTTGTTCTGATGATATTTTATCTTCTTACCCGAGAAAGAAGAATGCTCAATAATTATTTCACTATGCTTAGTAATTATTTCACTAATAATTCACTTAGTTTGGATTTGCTCCAAAATAAAAGTAAGATAAGTATCTTTAAAAGAATAAAGTGTATGTATGTAAAGTGCTCCATTCACCTGGCTCCTGTCATAGTAATGTAGCTGTTATGGTATTTACTGTTGTTGTTTCTAGTATATTATTATATCTTACAATTAAAAATAAAATGGTCAGGCCTGAGACAGAAATAGTAAGGCTCTAAACCAGCATTTTCACTAGAAAATAAGCATTTTTGCTTTACTCTTTTTGTTAATCTTCTTTGTTTAAACCATTCTCCCCAACCCTTTTCTTTGTTTGGTTTTTAAATTGCCTTATGCAGAGGTTGCAGTGAGCCAAGATCATGCCACTGCACTCCAGCCTGGGCGACAGAGCTGGACTCCGACTCAAAAAGAAAAAAAAAAATTGCCTTATGGGTAGTAACTGCATTTGTAGTGGATCAATATTAAAATTCCTTAAAATATTATAAGCTTACTCCCAAAATAAATATACCTATTGTCTTCAGGCTTTGGCTACTGTAAAAGGATTGTATATCAAGGACTTTGTTGTACAAGTTTACATGTTCCTAAACATTAAACACTATGGTGGCTTGGTAAATTGAATAAAATTCTGTAAATTTTTAATGGATCCCCAAGATTCCAATCTGGTATTATTACATTATTAATTTTTAGTCAAGTTAAAAAAAAAAAGTGTGTGTGTGTGTGTGTGAAAGAGAGAGAAAACAAAAGTCTGGAAGGATACACAATAAAATATTAATTTTGTTTATCTCTGTGTAGTGAGAGAGCAGCTGTGTATTTTTTCTTGTTTTGCCTATTTGTCTAATATGTCAAAAATCAGCATGACTCGCTTGTCTTTTTTTAGTTAAAAAATGTATTTCTGGCTGAAGGTTGTGGCTCACACCCGTAATCTCAACACTTTGGGAGGCTGAGACAGGAGGATTGCTTTAGGCCAAGAGTTCCAGACCAGCCTAGGCAACAAAATGAGACTCCATCTCTACAAAAAAAAAAAAAAAAAACTGTATTTCTGTTAATATTATAATCTAATATCTTTAGATAAACCTACAAAAGAGAGCTTTCTACCTCCTTGGCCCAGTGGATTCTTTTGGTATCTCCCTACCCTCTGAAGAAATCACAACAGTTATCCATGAGAGTCTTTGTTGTCAGCACCCCTAATTCTAGCCAGGCATTTTCAAGGGGGTATCCAATAAGCCCTAGCACGAATCTGTACCACTGCTTGTAAAAAAAATCTCTGAGTTTTTGTCCTATCAGATGTGAGCTGACAATTTCATCTTTGGGATTAAGGCAACCCTACATTTTAACACATCGCTTAGGAGCTATGTGGAGTAGGACACACTTTCCCAATCTGTGAAATGGGGACAAGGATATTTACTTCACAGGAGAGTTATGAGTGTTAGGGACAATGAGTGTAAAACTCTGAACAAAGTGTCTCACCAGTGTGAGCTTTCAACCCACAGAAGCCACTCTAATAATTCTTCTCTGCGGGTCAAACAACAAGAGATTCTTGCCCATTCTCCCACCTGAGAACATTAAGTGTTAACCTCTCAAAAAAAAGGGCCAGGTATGGTGGCTTATGCCTGTAATCCCAACACTTTGGGAGGTTGAGGTGGGAGGATTGCTTGAGCCCAGGAGTTTGAGACCAGCCTGAGCAACATAGTGAGACCTTGTCCCAATAAAAAAGAAAAAAAAAAAAAAAAAAAACTCAGGGAGGCAGACTTTCCTTTCACACAGCCTTGCCAGAGAAAAGGAACAGCCTGCACTTATTTGCTGTTGAAATGATTAAGATGTCTGTATTGGCCAGGCGTGGTGGCTCACGCCTGTAATCCCAGCACTTCAGGAGACCAAGGCAGTTCAGGAGGCTGAGGCAGGAGAATCGCTTAAACCTGGGAAGCGGAGGTTGCAGTGAGCCAAGATCTCACCATTGCACTCCAGCCTGGGCAACAAGACAAAAATCCATTTCAAAAAAAAAAAAAAAAGATGTGTATATCTCTTAAGACAATACCCTTTCAATTTTAAATAACTAAAACCTGTATTTAGTTCAGCTGCTTTTAGTCATTTAGCAGCTGATTAAACGACTACCAAATCACAAATATTACTGCTAATTCCTGAATAATTTAGCTTTTGTCCTGCTTACACTTCTAATTTATAAACCACCCATATTCTTAAAGATCTTTTCCCTTAATTAAGTCAATAAAATACTTCTTGGGCAGTGTTCATTTTGAGACTCTTCAAGACATCTGTCTTTCTTTTTCTTTCTCTTTTTTTTTCCTAATGATTGTCTTCTAAGTCCATATCTAAAACTCTTTGGGCTAGAGCCCAGGGTCTCTCAAATCAGCCTGATCCAACTCACCACTTTAACCCTACTGAGTTTCAGTTTCCTCAACAGTATAAGATAATAATAGTACCTATCCTATCTCATGAGATACATTTCTTAGACCAGTGAAAGCTCATCATATAGTAAGTAGCTATTATTATTATTATAAAAGTGAAATATACTCCACTTAACATTTGCAACTCCATCAGTCCATCAGAATGGCAAACTGCCTACATGCATGATTCCATTTCATGATACCCATTGTTAGAAAATCACTAAGTATGCATGCCAATGTCATAGGCAAGAGAACAGGCCATACATAGACAATCTCCAAGGTGATTTCTGCATGACGGTCATTACTGGAAGTTGAGTGGCAGAACATTATTCTGTCTCATAGAGAAACTTGGTTTGGGGGTTTCCCATAAAGTAGAGTAATAACTAGTTGATTGCATACCCAATCGAGTTTCAGTCCTCTCAGATGTGTTTGGATGTAGAGTCTCTTATTGTTTTTTAATCTTGGGTTTCTTCTTTATTCCAGCCTCCCCCAGTAGATGTCCCCACGTATACGGAAGTACTTGAGGAAGATCAACAGAAGCCAACTCCACAGGGGACACATCAAAATGATTCCCTGTCCATTAGCTAGAAACTTGCTGAGCTGATTGAACCTGGCAAAGTTTTCAGCTCATTGTTCCTCCCCTTCCTCCTGTGCGCAGTCACTCAAAACAAGGACCTCTGTGTGCACCGGCATTCAGTGACAGTTTTGTTATCAGGTTCAAGCAGCACTGCTGAGGATCAAATCTTTACCTTAATTTAAGCTCATGTTTTCCACAAACCCAACTCCAAAGTATCCTGGTAACATGCTTCAAAGATACTCCTTCGAATTTTTACTTCCACAGCAATATGCCTTATTACCTAATTACCATTATTATTCTGAGCCGAAATAAGACAAATTGCTTTATTTGGTAATCGAGAGGGAAAAAAAATCCGAGCTAGAAAGACCTCCTGACATGTCATAGCAATAAACTGAAAGAAAATAGCCATGCTCCCCTGAAGAAGATAGAGATCAGCAGAAATCTTTTGTAATGGGCAACATATGATGTGGAAAAATTCTCTTTAATTGTTTTTCCATTTTGTTTGTTTGTTTTGGAGACAGTCTCTTGCTCTGTTGCCCAGGCTGGAGTGCAGTGGTGCAATCTCAGCTCACTGTAACCTCAAACTCCTAGGCTCGAGTGATCCTCTCCACTCAGCATCCCGAGTACCTGGGACTACAGGCGAATATAACTATGTCCAGCTAAGTTTTAAATTTTTTGTAGAGATGGGGTCTCCTTATGTTGTCCAAGCTGGTCTCAGGCTCCCAGCCTCAAGCAATGCCCCCACCTCAGTCTCCCAAAGTGCTGGGATTACAGGTGTGAGCTCTAATTTTCGATTATAAGAAACTTCCAGAGCTCCAGGAATCACACCCTTGCTTGTGACAGGTTGGAGGTTATGTAGGAGGCGTTTCATATGTCTAAAGTTAATAACAGTCTGCAGAGATTATATTTAACCATGTGTAAACATCTTGTGCAGAAAAACAGAATAGGCCTGATGTTAGACCCAGCTGGAAAGGACCAGAATGTTCTAACTGAAAACTGCAGGGACAGCCAAATGTCCATCTGCCTCTTCTTTAGTTTACTGGTGTAGGCAACACCACCCGAATGACTTTCTGGGCTTTTCTGAGTATCCAGGCTCACAAAGAGTTTGATTTTTTTTTTCTCAAAGCTTCTGTAAAACTCATGGTCCAGCGTTTATATCCTAACATTTTATTTTAATACAGAATACGTAATCAAGTGTTAAAATAGTCTGCTTCTGTAGATCGGTCTTTTCTTACTACACAGTAGCTCTCTCTTCAGCAGAGTCACTGATAATATCATTTGAATATCCAATAACTCCACAAAAATCATAGGTACTAACAGACTCAATGTTTGTGGCACCCCCAAAACTCATATGTTGAAATCCTAACCTCCAATGTGATGGTATTAGGAGGTGGGGCCTTTGGGAACTAATTAGGTCATGAGGGTGGCTACCTTATGAATGGGATTGGTGCCAGGCCTGTAATCCCAGCACTTAGCACAAGTGGATTGCCTGAGCTCGGGAGTTCGAGACCAGCCTGGGCAACATGGTGAAATCCCGTCTCTACTAAAATATAAAAAATTAGCTGAATATGGTGGTGTGCACCTGCAATCCTAGCTACTCAGGAGGCTGAGGCAGGAGAATTGCTTGAACCCGGGAGGCGGAGGTTGCAGTGAGCCGAGATCATACCACTGCACACTGCACTTCAGCCTAGGCAACAGAACAAGACTCCATCTCAGAAAAAAAAAAAAAAAAAAAAAAAAGGAACCCCAGAGGACTCTCTTGCCCTGTTACTTCCATGAGAGGATATAATACTGAAGAGGGTACTACCAGAACCCAACCATGCTGGCACCTAACCTTGGACTTCCAGCCTCCTGGATTCCAAGAAACAAGTTTCTGTTGTTTATAGGCCACTGACTAAGACAGGCACAGAGCCCCTGACACTATCGACATGACTGAAGTGATGATGATTCAGGATAAAACCATGAATGCCACACTCAGTTCAGCCCACTCTTTTCTCACTACCACATATCAAAACGAGAACAAAACATGTGCTTAATCATGTAAAATACATTTAAATATTGTGATACATTGATTGCATTATTCTAGACTGTTAGAGACATTTCTTAGCCAGGTGACCTGGGTTCCATTCCTAGCTCTGCAAATTATCTATGTGACCTTGGGCAAATAACTTACCGTCTCTGTGTTATGGTTATTAGTCTATTTAGTCATTTAACAAATCTTTCATTATGGTTTCATTTGTACAGAGTGTGGTGCTAGAAATGGATACTGAAGTGATCAAAATTTCCCTACATCTGTCTTCCAACTCTTCCATTGCAGTTTTCATTTCCACAATTCTATTTTTTATTTCGAAAAGCTTTTCTTTTGTTGTTTTCTGAATATTCCTTCTTTAATATTCTTGTTTAATATCATCTTATCTCTCTGAGCATATGGATGCAGTCTTTTTTTAAAAAAAAAAAAAATAGAGGTGGGGTCTCGCCATGTGGTCCAGGCTGGTCTCGAGCTCGTGGGCTCAAGCAATCCTCCTGCCTCTGTCTCCTAAAGTACTGGAATTACAGGCATAAGCCACCACGCCCAGCTGCAGTCTCTTTTCTTTTTTGAATTTTTTTTTTGAGATGGAGTTTTGCTCTCGTCGCCCAGGCTGGAGTGCAATGGCGCCATCTCAGCTCACTGCAACCTCCACCTCCTCGGTTCAAGCAATTCTCCTGCCTCAGCCTCCTGAGTAGCTGAGATTACAGGTGCCCACCACCACGCCCAGCTAAGTTTTGTATTTTTAGTAGAGACTGGGTTTCACCATGTTGGCCAGGCTGGTCTCAAACTCCTGACATCAGGTGATCCACCCCCCTCAGCCTCCCAAAGTCCCAGCATTACAGGTGTGAACCATTGAGCCCTGCCTTTTTTTAATGTTTATTTTTTTTCCCTCTGGAGTCTCTGTTTTCTCCAAGTTGCTTTTTCTCCATTTTTTTGTGGTTTTTTTTTTCTGTTTCTGTTTTTTATATTCCATGCAATCCTCCAATGTCATCTTTTAGACTGAGGAAGAGAAGCTGATGGAAGCTCTCAACACATGAGTGTGGCTTATCAATTTTTATCTCACCACAGAGCAGTGGCTTTCAAAATGTTTTGATCAAGTCAACAGTAAGAAATGTATTTTACATGATAACCCTGTGTATGTGAATGTGTGTGGGTGCATCTTAGAAAAGCTTCACCACACTTTTCACAATAGTTCACCAATACTTCCCTTTATTATTGTGATACAATCTGATACATTTTTTTTCTATTGTATGGACACAATATACTACATTTATTTCATGACCCAGTAGTGTGTGGTCACCTCTAGAGAGAGGGCCTATTTTCCTGAGGAATCCCAGATCAGATCTCTTTCTTGGAATTACCAGAGAAGTACCCAAAAGATACTTTTCCTTTTTTCCTGCCCGGAAAATACTTGTCTGGTGGCTAGAAGTCTGGAAGCCAAACTGGGTAGAAGCTGGAGCTTTGATATTTCAAAAGTGAACTGTCATTAATCACCTCTTTTCAAGTGTGGAGTGCCTTACTTCAGAGACCCTTTATCTTATCTTGTAAAGATGACAGACCTCTAGTCTTGTGAATGAGGGGCAGCCAATCAGCAGCAGCAGAGTAGGAGGGACTTGGGGCTCCATTTTCTCCTTAAAACTAATTCCAGGGCCAGGCGGGGTGGCTCACGCCTGTAATCCCAGCACTTTAGGAGAGGGAGGCGGGCGGATCACGAGGTCAGGAGATCGAGACTATCCTGGCTAACATGGTGAAACCCCGTCTCTACTAAAAATACAAAAAATTAGCCAGGTGTGGTGGCGGGCACCTGTAGTCCCAGCTGGGAGGCTGAGGCAGGAGAATGGTGTGAACTCGGGAGACAGAGCTTGCAGTGAGCCAAGATCATGCCACTGCACTCTGGCCTGGGTGACAGAGTGAGACTCCATCTCAGAAAAAAAAAAAGAAAAAACTAATTTCAGGCCAAGCATGGTGGTTCACACCTGTAATCCTAGCACATTAGAAGGCAAAGGCAGGTAGATCACTTGAGTGCAGGAGTTCAAGACAAGTTTTACAGTTTTACCAATGCACCACAACGTAGTAGTCTGTTGTTGTGAGGTATCACTCAGAGTTTTTTCTCTCATGACCAAGAAATTTAAGAAGCGTGGTCACAAAGGATGAGGTTGGAGTGAATGTTTAATAAGCGAAAAAAGAAAGCTCTCTGCCATGGAGAGGGGATCCATAAGAGGGTAGCCATTTTAACAGTTGAATGCAAAGGCTTTTATAAGAAACTGATGAGGGCTTGCCATCTCATTGGCATAAGGCACAAACTTCTGCTAGCTCCACCCTGTCCTCCTAGTGTGCATGTAGGTCCTTAGCTTGAGTCACTCCATATTGCTTTGTTCCCCTCACTGCGCATGTGTCAGGGGACAGAATTTTCCATATCAGGCATGTCCGGGCAAGTCACCTGTGTAGGCTTTCTTATCTGTATGACTGTGGGCATATCTTAGGCAAACCCTCCTATGCAAGTTCCCTTATCTGTGCTTGCAGGTTGTTCTATTGTTTGAAATAATTCAACTGAGGACCCCCATCTAACTGCCTGCCTAATTGGTTTCTTTCTTTCTACTCTTTCATTTCCCCCTCAGGAGTGGAGACCCTAAGTGCTGTTAGGGAGATGGGGCAACAATCCTTCTGGCTACTTCCTGCTGCAGAGCAATTTTGTGTGGGGAACAGCAGCTATGATTCCTCCTAGGGCTGGTCTGAGAGTCCTTGGAAGAAAGGCGTGTCCATATGTGATTTCATTTGCATTACCATTTGGAGCTTGATAGCCTTTAGGTAAGAAGAAACAATTTGGGTTATTAGAGGACATGTATTAAAATGAAATAAGGTGTGGGCAAGGTAAGAACAGCTTAAAAATCCCAAAGCTGCCAACACGCCCAGATAAGTAGTGGCTATAGTTATGCTTGCTAAGATTTAGGTGCATGGGGTTTGGCTTTGGTTAACTTCGTTAGTTTTATTTTCCCAAACAAAGAAACCTCTGAGTAAGGGACACCCTATTTACTCCCATCACCTTGCAGGATTTGCAGGATAATTACCCAGAACTAAAATATTGATCCAGATTTTTTTTTTTTTTTTTTTTTTGAGATGGAGTCTCGCTCTGTTGCCCAGGCTGGAGTGCAGTGGCATGCTCTCAGCTCATTGCAAGCTCTGTCTCCTGGGTTCACGCCATTCTCCTGCCTCAGCCTCCCGAATAGCTGGGACTACAGGCGCCCGCCACCACAGCTGGCTAATTTTTTGTATTTTTAGTAGAGACAGGGTTTCACCATGTTAGCCAGGATGGCCTCAATCTCCTGACCTCATGATCTGCCCACCTTGGCCTCCCAAAGTGCTGGGATTACAGGCATAAGCCACTGCACCTGGCCCATATTGATCCAGATTTTTACATTAACCATCCCTTTTTGTTTCTTCTGAGATGCTGGTTGGTTTACATGAATAAGCAAGTTAGTCTAAAATGTAGGCAAGAACGTTAAACCAACTAATGAAATTAGAATTCAATGACAAACTTATAAGAAGTTTTGAAACATAATTTTTCTCTTTCCAGTCCTAATTTTTGTTAAAAACAAATCATGATAGAAACTTTAGTTTTATACTTGGTCTGATTATTTACATAAAGTGCAATAAGAATAATCATTTTTACACAGGTTTTTTAAATTGGCTTTGATGGAATTTCAGATAGGAGTTTTTAACACCAAGCCCAGCCATGGGTTTGTGCCCTCAAATACCTGAGTTGGGTGAATTCTTCCCTTCTTAAGGTCCCAAAAATATGGGGTTCCTGGGCCTGTTAGAAAGCGACACTCTTTACTCACCACAGGTTAGGAACCCTGTACAGAGGCTGTATAGACAAGGTATGAGGCCAGTTTCCCCAAGGGGCTTTTATTGGCTCTGTAAGTCAAGCTTCATTCCTTAAAGGGAAGCATAGCCTTCCAGTCAAAGCCTTGGTAAAACAACTAGTTTCTGCAGTTGTGTCCTGTTGTAAAAGAAAATGGATTCTTATTGCACTGATGCAAACAACTTTATTGCCATAAGTTAAGAATACTCACAGTTTCCAAATTCTGGAGAAGTCAGGCAGAAAGAAGCACGCATGCTCCAAATTTTGTTTACAGGAGTATGCTTTATGTAATTATGAAACACTGTAAATAGCTTAAGAAAAGTTTCCTTGACTCTGAAAAACAAAACAAGGATCAGCAACATTTTGAGCAAAAACTTTAAAAAGCCCTTTTTTAACTATTGTTTTGCTTGATGTTCATGAACATTTCAGCTCTTCATGAGTCCTGAGCACTTTTCCTTTATTCCAGTGTCATAATCTACAAACTGATTAGAAACTTGCATTTGAGAGCACCTGTCAAAGTCCTATAGCTGATTATGAACCAATCTTTGAAAAGCATTAAAACAAGATAACAATTATCTATGAATGATGAAATGTCCAGGGTAGTTACAGTCAAGAACACAATTGACAAAGAAATTTGGTTATTTCTATGATTTACAATAACTTAACATAAAAACTTAACATAAAAACCTTAATTATGATTGATGGTATACACTCAGACATTAGAATTTTTGAAATCCTTTACAATTTTTGAATGTATATTAATATTCACTAAAATATAACCTGAAGAAGATTAAACATCATTTTGGCAACCCCACGTACCTAAACATGTTAGATAACCCTGTTTACCTCTCTTCTGGATGCTTCAGGGGGCCTCTGTAGCATCTATAAGCTAGGGGTCAGGAAAGACAATTTTGAAACTGAAATTCAAAATTGACAAAATTCCCAAAACTGATTTTGAGAAGCCTCTTAAATAGGTTAGAGATTTAAAACACTTGATGTTATGAAATAGAATTCCAGATTACTGTAAGTTATTTATTTGCCAAAATAATGGCTCAAAAATTTTAAAAGGCAAAAACCTTTCATAAGCCTTTGCTATTACATGAAAATCGTGTTCAAACTCTAATTTCACCCTTGCTTACAGGAGTATGCCTTATGTAATTATCAAAAACTGTAAATAGCTTGAGATAAGTTTCCCTGACTCTGAAAAACAAAACAAGGACCAGCAACATTTTGAGCAAAAACTTTGAAAAACCCTTTTTTAACTATTGTTTTGCTTGATATTCATGAACATTTCAGCTCTTCATGAGTCCTGAGTATTTTTCCTTTATTCCAATGTCAAAATCTACAAACTGATTAGAAACTTGCATTTGAGAGCACATTTATTAATGTTAACCCATTTTGTAAGTGAAAACTTACAATTTCATCTAACCTTAATCAGTTTAACCATGAGGTGAGACTCTTATAAACTTTTTAATTACCCTTTACAAACTTTGCTAAAGAGGAGATTAGTTTCTTTTTTTTTTTTTTTTTGAGGTGGAGTCTCACTCTGTCACCCAGGCTGGAGTGCAGTGGTGAGATCTCGGCTCACTGCAAGCTCTGCCTCCTGGGCTCACCCATTTTCCTGCCTCAGCCTACCGAGTAGCTGGGACTACAGGTGCACACCACCACGCCCAGCTAATTTTTTGTATTTTTAGTAGGCACAGGGTTTCACCATGTTAGCCAGGATGGTCTCAATCTCCTGACCTGGTGATCCACCCGCCTCGGCCTCCCAAAATGCTGGGATTACAGGCATGAGCCACCGCACCCAGCCCAGAGCAGATTCGCTTCTTAAGAAAACTTTGGCTTGGCATGGTGGCTCACACCTGTAATCCCAGCACTTTAGGAGGCTGAGGCATGTGGATCATGAGGTCAAGGGACTGAGACCATCCTGGCCAACATGCTGAAACCCGGTCTCTACTAAAAATACAAAAAAATAACTGAACCTGGTGGTGGGCACCTGTAGTCCTAGCTGCTCGGGAGGCTGAGGCAAGAGAATCGCTTGAACCTGGGAGGCAGAGGTTCCAGTGAGCCGAGATTGTGCCACTGCACTCCAGCCTGGGCAACAGAGCAAGACTCTGTCTCAAAAAAAAAGAAAGAAAGAAAGAAAGAAAGAAAACCTTGTTGGGCTTTTATTTCAATGCTTAATTTACAGAAAAATTTAATAATACCTTTTTAACTTTAGCCAATGTCCACACAGAATTTCTACTGTATCCCCACAACCTGTTTAAACCTTCAGCTTTATCTTATCTGATTCAAAACAATCCCTTAACCCTAGGCAAAAATATATTTCCATGACTTCTTATAATATTTTACTAAAAACACATTTTACTATTTTTACACACCTTGCATGTAAATCTATTTTCAGCAGTATCAATTACATATTATAATAGTAACTCTTAGCAATTTTAAATTTTAATGTGAAACCTGGTAAATTATTTTAATGATGTACTAGGCACAGATAAAATCTGAACCTAATATCTGACCTGCATAACTTAGACCATCTATTTACATTTTGAACACATTTGTATTTTACCAATAATCCTTAAGACTGTTTTTATTTCTCAAAGATTCAAGCTACGTGAATGAAGAAGCATTATAGCTTTTACTTTTTCTTTTAAAAAAATTTGATCTAAGCACTTATTTTTCTTTAAGCCAATTAATTATGGCTATTTTTGTAGACATCACATGCAACACATATATAATTACACCAAGAAACAGAAGCAGATCTAGTAGTTATAAGATATTCCTTCACCAATTTTTAAATTGGATTATTGGCCTCCAGGTAGGCCCCTGTAAGAGCAGGGCTAGGAAACTTGCAGTTTTTAGGGCCTAATAAACAGGCATAGCTGGAGGACAGAAACAGATTTTGAGAGGGATTATTTGCCTCTAATTCCTGGGGCTCCAGGAGGAAAACAGAGGTTTCTCCCAAAATGGAATCTATGGGACTTTTCTGTTTTTCTGTTTTTCCCATGGAGTCCCAGGACACCAGAACTTATCTTGGGGCCTCTCATGTGTACATTAAGAGTGGCAAGAAGCTGGTTGCAGTGGCTCGTGCCTGTAATAGCAGCACCTTGGGAGGCCAAGGTGGGCAGATCACCTGAGGTCAGGAGTTCAAGACCAGCCTGGCCAACATGATAAAACCTCATCTCTACTAAAACTACAAAAATCGGCTGGGTGTGGTGGTGAGTGCCTGTAATCCCAGCTACTCGGGAGGTTGAGGCAGGAGATTTGCTTGAACCAAAGAAGTGGAGGTTGCAGTGAGCTGAGATCATGCTTCTGCACTGCAGCCTAGGTGACAGAGTGAGACTTTATCTCAAAAAAAAAAAAAAAAAAAAAGGATGGCAGACAAAATGGAGAAAAAGAATTCAGGTGACTGGAAAAAAGCTCTTTTTCAGAAAAACAAGATCCAAGAAGAGAAAAACAAAGGCCTTTTAAATATACCTGTAACTTAGATATCCACTTTTAATTCAGCTGAGTGCTCTTTAAGAAAATCCTTTTAAATCCCTTGTTACCCAACTTTAGCCACACCAAATGGTTAATATTTCTGCCTTTTGAGTTTTACCAAAAGTAACCTCACAGGTGAAAACAATAAGCCTCAATTAAGATTATGATTTAACCACAAGTGTATGCGGTATTTTCAAAGTGGGATAAGCAGTTCTTACAAAATATAGAAACTTTAAAGGTAACTGAGGGAAAGGAAGATTTAAGGAAAAAGGTACATGTTGTTCATAGAGGAGAAGAGAATCAGGAAATGGCGAAAGTCACACAGATGCCGGGCGCGGTGGCTCAAGCCTGTAATCCCAGCACTTTGGGAGGCCGAGATGGGCGGATCACGAGGTCAGGAGATCGAGACTATCCTGGCTAACACGGTGAAACCCCGTCTCTACTACCCCGTCTCTACTAAAAAGTACAAAAAACTAGCCGGGCGAGGTGGCGGGCGCCTGTAGTCCCAGCTACTCCGGAGGCTGAGGCAGGAGAATGGTGTAAACCTGGGAGGCGGAGCTTGCAGTGAGCTGAGATCCGGCCACTGCACTCCAGCCTGGGCGACAGAGCCAGACTCCATCTCAAAAAAAAAAAAAAAAAAAAAAAAAAGAAAGTCACACAGATATTACCCCAAAAGTGCTCATTCCTCAAGCCAGGATTGAACTCAGCCCACCATTGTAAAATGGCAGAGACTAAAACAAAGTACTGCCACGTGGTTACAGGTCACAGTGGGAAGGACGTAAAACAAGATGGAGGCCTGCAGCGAAATTTGTTACTGACCAGCTTACCAGGCTGGCTGGAACAACAGACTTATGCAGTCCCAGGCCTGCATTCCATTCCAAGGTATCCCTCTCTCTGCCTTTTTCTTGTGTTTCCTCTCCTTTTCCTGGGCCTCCTCCTGGTCCCTGTTATAAAAGACCAAGGCAGGTACCTTTGGGAGGTTTTCTGTAGTGCCATGTGATCCAATAGCCTGTTTCTGCAGTTTCCTTCTGATATCTGGGGCTGCCTGAGTAAATCTTTCAAGATTTGCTGTCCCTCAATTGAATTAGGAGATAGGTGTGTTTTACCAAGGCTTCTCTCAGCCTTTCTAAAAAGGCTGAAGGATTTTCATCTAGTTTTTGATTTATCATGGATAGCTTAGAGTAGTTAAAAGGTTTGGCTCTGGTCCTCTGTAAGCCCTCTAATATACACATCTGAAAGTGTTTTCTTTTCCACTCATCTGTGGGATCACTAGCGTTCCAATTAGAGGTTTCAAGGGGCACTGCCTCTCTTCCTACTGAGAATGGGGATTTTGTCTCTTTCTCACTCTCTTTCCTCTTTTGACTGGCTTTCTTTTTTGAATGACTACAGGAAATATGCTATTCATCTCCAAATTTCTCTGCTACCTTTAGGGCTGCCTGTTTCTCAGAAGTGGTGTGGGGTTTAAGAGTAACATAACATCCTTCCAGGAGAGTTTAAATAGTTGGGTTAAATAGTTGGAAGATCTCTATATATGAGTGAAGTTGGGGCTTGCCCAAAGCGAACTTTAGGATCTGAGGTTACACCGGGTTACACCCAGGCTACACTCAAGGTGAGTGCAGGCTTGAAGATGGGTTGTTGCCCATCTAGAAAAGAGGGGAGAAACTTCTCCAAGAAAACACCAAATGGCAGATGATGCCGGCACAAGAGGGGTGGAGGCCCCAAGGGCCCTGGGATGGGGAATCATGGTGGCTTCCGCAGAGGTTTTGGCAGTGGCATCCGGGGCCAGGGTTGCAGCCATGGACAGGGCCAGGCCCAACACCATGGAGGTTGCGGAGGCAAGGCAGAGTATAAGGAATGGATGACCGTCACCAAGCTGGGCCACCTAGTCAAGGACATGAAGATCAAGTCCCTGGAGGAGATCTATCTCTTCTCCCTGCCCATCAAGGAATCTGAGATCATTGATTTTTTCTGGGGGCCACTCTCAAGGACAAGGTTTTGAAAATTAGGCTGGTGCAGAAGAAGACCCATGCCAGCCAGCACACCAGGTTCACGGCATTTGTTGCCACTGGGGACTACAATGGCCACATCAGTCTCAGTGTTAAGTGCTCCAAGGAGGTGGCCACTGCCATCCATGGGGCTATCATCCTGACCAAGCTCTCCATTGTCCCTGCATGCAGAGGCTACTGGGGGAACAAGATCAGCAAACCCCACACCCTCCCTTGCAAGGTGACAGGCTGCTGTGGCTCTGTGCTGGTGTTCCTCATCCCTGTGCCCAGGGGCACTGGCATTGTCTTGGCCCCTAGAAACTACTCATGATGACTGGTATTGATGACTGCTACATCTCAGCCAGGGGCTGCACTGCCACCCTGGGCAATTTTGCCAAGGCCACCTTTGATGCCATCTCTAAGACCTACAGCTACCTGACCCCCGGCCCCTGGAAGGAGACTATATTCACCAAGTCTCCCTATCAGGAATACACTGACCACTTCGCCAAGACCCACACCAGGGTCTCTGTGCAGAGGACCCAGACTCCAGCTATGGCTACAACATAGGGTTTCTATACAAGAAAAATAAAGTGAATTGAGCCTGAAAGAAAAAAAAAAAGAAAAGAGGAGAGGAGGAGTCCTTTAGTCTTACTCCTCCTTTCAGAGTGACCCATAGTTGAGACAAAGATAGAAAGGATCCCCCACTTCTCTTTCATCCCATCTCCTCAGGGTACCGGCAACCATGTAGATACCACCCATGGATGCAAGCATGACCTTCACCCATGGATCTAGAGGAGCTAGTCGGCAAGAGTAGTCACGTTTACCTGTATGAGGCCCTAGCTCTCCACCCTGTTGGTTTCCCAGACCCACATGACCCATAAGGCTCCCAGGGTACCCCAGGGGCTCATGAGAGATTGCACAGTAGATGAATTTGGGGGAGATCCTTTAATCGAGGGAGTGTCTTAACTGTATCCATACATCCTCTTACTACTGCCCAGGCAAACTTATGAATTCCTAGAGAATGGGACCAATCGACTTCTAAACATAAGATCCATTTCTTACTTAGATGCCAATGTAGCTGGATGCAGAAAAGATGTCTCAAAAGAATGTAAGAATTGAATGGCTGTCCTCCCTCTGATAGGGATAGCACTGAGGCTAAAATCTATCTTGCCAAGATGGCTTCCTCCCAGCTGCTGAAAGGGGAGATTTTCTGCTTACAAATAGGACATGGGGTCTGATCACTGAGAGAGGGATGTAAGAGGGAAAGGAATCAGGGAACTAGAGGTTCTGGGCAAAGGGCTGACAAGGCTCCCCATGGAGAAGAATCCCACCCCAGTAGGTGGCACTGGAGTGCTTAAAATGTCAGAAAAAAACTGACTCCAAATTCTTTCCAAGCAGATGTTAGAAAGAAAAGTTTGGGGCTTAACAGGATGTCCCCAGAACATGCCTACTAGCAGGAAAAAAATTAACTTGTCCTATAGGGGAACTGCTTAAATTCACTGGGGAGTGCTGAGCTCTTACATGGGGAAAAAAATGGAACAGAGGGTATTCACTTGGGGTGAAATAGCCTCACGTATTACAATGCCAGGAATGCCTATCACTGGGGAACAAAAAGGCCCTTACTAGGTGAAAGGTTAGACTGAAATCTTGAAATCCCCCCATCTCAAGGAAATCACAGAAGCAGCAATTTTTTAAAATTTACATTCTTGGTTACTAAGGCACTTGCTAACTTTACCCAACAAGATTATCTCCCCAGGCTGTAAAAATTCCCTCAACATAGCATATAAAGAAGGAATAGGAGATATGATAGCTGTGAAAAGAAAATAAAGAAATTCAATAGAGAATTTCTTTATATAGAATTTCTCAATAGAGAAGTCTGGAAGTACTGGTGCTGACACCCTGATGGGCTGTCGGGGGCCAGAGGTTGTCCAGGGGCCTATAGCCTTGGCTAGATGCCTTCAGTTGCCCCACGACCTCCTTCCAAAGGAAACTGGATTGGAACAGAGCCAACAGTCCCACCATGTGAGGGCAATAGGTGACTGAGAAAGTCCTCTCCAGCAAGCCTGTCCCCTGAGTCTTGTAAGGATGGCAGCCACTCTAAAACCTTTTAACTGGCTGACGGGCCCAGTGTTTTGTTTAGTTAAAAGAACTGAGGGCAAGAAGCCCCCAAACAAAAGTAAAGATTTGGAGGTCCATTCTACTCACCCTTTCAATGTTTCCTTTCCCTGCCAATGCACTAAAATGTTACAGTTTTGCCAATGCACCACAATGTTACTGTTTTGCCAATGCACCTCATTGTAGTAGTTTCTCATTGCCAGGTATCACCTGCATTTCTTTGTTTCACAACCAAGAAAAGTAAGGAGCCTGGACACAAAGGGTGAAGTTGGAGTGGAAGTTTAATAAGTGAAAGAAGAAAGCTCTCTGCTGTGGAGAGGGGGCCTGGAAGAGGGTTGCTGTTTTTACAGTTAAATGCAAAGGCTTTTAAAAGAAACTGAAGAGGACTAGATGTCTCATTTGCATAAGATGTAAATTTCTGCTAGCTCCACCCCATCCTCCTAGCGTGCATGTGGGCTCTTAGCTTGAGCTATTCCATATTGCTTTGTTCCCCTTACTGTGCATGTGTCAGGGGATGGAATTTTACATTGCAGGCATGACTGGGAAAGTCACCTGTGTAGCCTTTCTTATCTGTTCAGCTGTGGGCATGTCTTAGGCAAGCCCCTCTTTGCAAGTTCCCTTATCTGTACCTGCAGGCTGTTCTTTTGTTTAAAGAATTCAACCGAGGACCCACCCTAACTGCCTGACCAGTTTCTTCCTTTCTACTCTCTCACTAGTCTGAACAATGCGGTGAAATTCCCTCTCTATAAAATATACAATAAATGGGCCAGGCATGGTGGCATGCATCTCAGGAGGCTGAGATGGGAGGATCACTTGAGCCCAGGAGGCAGAGGCTGCAGTGAGCCAAGATCGCACCACTGCACTCCAGCCTGGGTGACAGAGCAAGACCCTGTCTCAAAAAAAAAAAACCTAAATTTCAATCATTCCTTCTGTTTGTAACTCACCTATGCCACTACTCAGAAAGGTACACAATGTTGCAAATTCCTGCCGGTGGTGGGGGTGGGGGTGGCTTCTGCTCTGTAAGCCAATGTTTCCTCACTGCTGGCTAGGGAATTCATCTCAAGGTACTCGCCATTCCACCATTTTCCAGCTTCTAAAATGCTGGTGTTATTGTGTCCAGAATTTAATGTTGGTGGGTTCTTGGTCTTGCTGACTTCAAGAATGAAGCTGCAGACCTTCACGGTGAGTGTTATAGCTCTTAAAGATGGTGTGTCTGGAGTTTGTTCCTTCAGATGTTCAGATGTGTCTGGAGTTTCTTCCTTCCAGTACGTTCGTGGTCTCACTGACTTCAGGAGTGAAACCACAGACCTTTGCGGTGTTACAGCTCTTAAAGTTGGTGCATCTGGAGTTGTTTCTCCTGGTGGGTTTGTGATCTCGCTGACTTCAGGAATGAAGCCGCAGACCCTCGTGGTGAGTGTTACAGTTCATAAAGGCAGTGTGGACCCAGAGTGAGCAGCAGCAAGATGGTTACTGTGAAGAGCAAAAGAACAAAGCTTCCACAGAGTGGAAGAGGATCCAAGCGGGTTGCTGCTGCTGACTCTGGTGGCCAGCTTTTATTCCCTTATTTGGCCCCGCCCACATCCTGCTGATTGGTCCATTTTACAGAGTGCTGATTGGTCCATTTTATAGAGTGCTGATTGGTGCGTTTACAATCCTTTAGCTAGTTACAGAGTGCTGAGTGGTGCATTTACAACCCTTTAGCTAGACACAGAGTGCTAATTGGTCCGTTTTTACAGAGTGCTGATTGGTGCATTTACAATCCTTTAGCTAGACAGAAAAGTTCTCCAAGTCCCCACTCATCCCAGGAAGTCCAGCTGGCTTCATGTCTCATAATTGTCTCCTCTCCTACCCTCATTGCTCTTGTGATTTTCTACTTTAGAAACAAATGGACTGGATGCAGTGGTTCCTGCCTGTAATCCTAGTACTTTGGGAGGCTGAGGCTGGAGGATCACTTGAGGCCTGGAGTTTGATATCAGCCTGTAAAACATAGCAACACACCCATGGCTACCAAAAATTAAAAAATAACAAAGGAAACCCCTGTTATTGTGGTTTTAGAGGGATTTGACGTGGAACATAGCTAACTGCTGGTATTAAAACCAACATTTTAAACCAGCCTCTTTTTTTGAGATGGAGTCTCACTCTGTCACCAGGCTGAAGTGCAGTGGTGCAATCTTGGCTCATTGCAATCTCCATCTTCCAGGTTCAAGTGATTCTCCTGCCTCAGCCTCCCAAGTAACTGGGACTACAGGCATGCGCCACCACACCCAGCTAATTTTTGTATTTTTAGCAGAGACGAGGTTTCACCATGTTGGCCAGGATAGTCTCGATCTCTTGACCTTGTGATCTGTCCGTCTTGGCCTCCCAAAGTGCTGGGATTACAAGTGTGAGCCACTGTACCCAGCCTTAAACCAGCCTTTATGTACAATTTTATATTTCCTTTAAAAACATTTTATTTAGTATAGTAGTATAATCATTTCCCTTGTGATTAAATACGTAATGTTGACCAAAAGAGTCAAACTCTGTAAAATATTTGAAGAGATTTATTCTGAGTCAAATATGAGTGACCATGGCCTCAGGAGGGCCTGAGAACATGTGCCCAAGGTCAGGGTACAGCTTGGTTTTATACATTTTAGGGAGGCATGAGACATCAATCAAATACATTCAAGAAATACATTGGTTTGGTTCAGAAAGGTGGGACAATTCGAAGCAGGGTGGAGGGCTTCCAGGCTACAGGTAAATTTAAACATTTTCTGGTTGACAATTGATTGATTTTGTCTAAGACCTGGAATCAACAGAAAGGAATGTCTGGGTTGTGATAAGATGTGGAGGCTGGTCACGGTGGCTCATGCCTATAATCCCAGCATTTTGGGAGGCTGAGGCGGGCAAATCACCTGAGGTCAGGAGTTCGAGACCAGGCTGGCCAACATGGTGAAACCCTGTCTCTACTAAAAGTATAAAAATTTGCCAGGCGTGGTGGGTGCATGCCTGTAATCCCAACTACTCGGGTGACTGAGACAGGAGAATTGCTTGAGCCTGGGAGGCAGAGGTTGCAGTGAGCCGAGATTGCACCACTGTACTCCAGCCTGGGAGACAGAGTGAGACTCTGTCTCAAAAAAAAAAAAAAAAGAAGAAGTTGTGGAGACCAAAGTTTTATCATGCAGATGAAGCTTTTAGCTAGCAGGTTTCAGAGAATAGGTTGCAAAGTGTTTCTTTTCAGACTTAAAGTCTGTGTTGAGTTAATGCTGGAGAGGTATAATGAGGCATGTTTGATCCCCTACTTCACATCATAGCCTGAAACAGTCTCTGAGGTTACATTTCAAGAGCCCTGGTTGAGGAGGAAGTCCATTCAGACGGTTGGGGGGCCTTCGAATTTTATTTTTGGTTTACATTAATAAGCATCATTTCAGTTGCTACTTATAGTCTATTGTCCTTTTTTTCTTTTGAGGGGCACAGTGTCTGACTTGTTGCCCAGGCAGAGTATAGTGGTGTGATCATGGCTCACTGCATCCTTAAATTCCTGAGCTCAAGCCATCCTCCCACCCTGGCCTCCCAAGTAGCTGGAACTACAGGTGTATGCCCAGCCTTCATTGTCCTTTCTTAATAATTTCATGGACATTGGGCTTCTTTCTAGTTTTTCCCAGTTATAAATAATACTGTAATAAACATCTATGTGTAAGTATAAAACTGTCCTTATTTTAGGTTATGTGAACCCTGAATATCTGAGACAGGTCTCAGTTAATTTAGAAAGTTTATTTTGCCAAGGTTGAGGAGGTGCACCTGTGACACAGCCTCAGGAGGACCTGATGGCATGTGCCCAATGTGCTCAGGCCACAGCTTGGTTTTATACATTTTAGGGAGACATGAAACATCAATCAATATATGTAAGATGTACATTGGTTCTGTCCAGAAATGCAGGACAAATTGAAGCAAGGAGGGAGGCTTCCAGGTCACAGGTAGGTGAGAGAAAAATGGTTGCATTCTTTTGAGTTTCTGATTAGCCTTTCCAAAGAAGGCAATCAGATATGCATCTATCTCAATGAGCAGAGGGATGACTTTGAATAGAATGGGAGGCAGGTTTGCCCTAAGCAGTTCCCACCTTGACTTTTTACCTTTACCTTAGTGATTCTGGGGCCCCAAGATTTATTTTCCTTTCAGTTATTTCTTTGGGATAAATTTTCCAGAAGGGGAAATATTACGTGAAACAAGAGAGAAAATGAAGACAGATGAAAGAAGAACAAGGAAGTCCTCAGAGGAGGAGGTCTACACCAGTCTCAAACAGCTGCCCCAGCATCATCTGGAGGGCCTCTTAGAACAGTCTGCAGGTCCATCCCCAGAGCAAGTCTAGGGTGAGTCCAATGATAATTTACATTATTGACAAATACCAAGACCTTTGCTGAAGCTATAGTTCCCAGAACCAGGCATGGGAACAGGTTGGAGTTAAGAATACATGACATTGCAGAGGTGTTTGTAGGTGGAACCTAGGTGAGAAATTGTACCTTTATTTCCTATCAAAGTAGAAGGTGGGATCTTTGGCCAAAAGAGAAGCAGCAGGAGGGGGCAAATGGTTTCAAATGATTAAAGGAGTGAATGGTTTGGATAAGCCTCAGCAGGATTTAAGGAAGGAACTGGCACAGAAAAATTAGGAGAACCCATTGTTTTGGACTAGGTTGCTGCACTAGGCCTCAACAGACCAGACCATACCAAAATGGAGTCACTCATGCTAGATGTCACATAATCAAACTGAAACCAAGGTAGCAGGTAGATTCAAAAACAGATTTTTCTCTGGAAGCAGGACATTCCAGCCTATCTGAATCAGCATATTCAGGAGGTCCTCTTTGCCTTAATCTTTACAAAAAAGTAACCTGAAGTAAACCAATCAATTTTTTTTTAATTGTTCTGTTTCCTTCCTTGTTCCCACCTTACAAAACCGACTGTTCTGCCATTGCCCCGTGGGAGCTCTCATTCTGTTTTATAGAATGGAACCTGCCTTGATTCATGAATCACAAACAAAAGCCAATTAGATCTGTTGCAATTTTGTCTTTGGACAGAACTGACCTGAAATCATATAAAGCACTGAACAGAAGTATTGAGAATCCAGCCTAAATTAGACATCATAAATTGAGTGTAATATTAGCCTCCATTGTCATGTAATTTTTTTCCAACAGCTCTCAGCTGCTAGAGAAGGCTTGGGTAGAGGTTGTGGGGGAATGGCACAGCAGCACAGAGAGTAAGGGGCTAGTGGTTGGAGAGAGATTGAAGCCTTGTATCCCAAGGTCCAGGCCAGAGATAAGAGTTTAAAGCTCTATGGACTCTCCTGTACTTACTGGGAAACAAGACACAGAGGTCAAAGGACAGCAGGTTTTCTTTAACTATAAAGCAGCCCTAGAGGAAGTGAAGCGGAGGGCCAGGAGACTGAGGTTGAGTGGTGTCATTAGAGTTGACCATTATGCAAATGGCACTGTTCTTAGGTGTGATAGGAATTTGGCCATCTTTAGAATCTTTAGAATCACATTAAGGAAGTCTGAAGGCAAGCTGTTGGGTGGGTCATTTGCATGGGATCTAAAATTCTTGAGGATAATTACAAATCCCTGGTAACCTGCTGGTTGATGGATGAGATCAATGCAAAGGGATGTGGAATTGAAGGCAGAGGCAGTGGGAGCTTCAGAAGGCGTTTGCCTGAAAGTGGGAGACTGATGAACCGAACTCAGCCATAAAGCACTAGGAGAATTCATCTGTCTTCTCATTCATGGTGGGTGAGGTGTGGGGAGCTGATGGGTGTCATCTAGAAACCCTGGAGTTCCCCAGGCCATCTCGATTAGGCGCTGGGCCTCACAGAGGTACAGGTGCTGAAAGCTGCAGTGAAGACCATTTTGCTAGAGTCCTGGGGGATAACAAGAGTTCTTGCAGGAAAGCCTAAAGTCTACAGAGTTGTAGACTTTACACAAGAAACCTAAATGGTTCTCAGTGAGGACGAAGGCTCACCAGGACAAGGCAAATGCACATTTGTGACCATAAGTAATTCTTATCAAGCAGAAGCTGCTAGGTGGCTGCTGTGCTCTTCCACCTTCCAGGATCACAGCCATTCTCAGTGCCTCATGCAGCCACCTCAGGTCAGAGTTTGTGCTCAGATTCAACACTCCATTCCCATTCTTGTGCTAGGCATCGGAATACTTGGTCCCTGTTTTCGAGAGTCTTAGTGACTGGAGTCAGAACAGTCTAGGAGACAAAATACTCTTTAAGGGAGCTCAGGAAAGGATCCCCTAAGTCTCAGGCTTTTGAGTGCTCTCACCACAAAGAAATGTGAATGCATGAGGCGACAGATAAGGTAAATATCCTGATTTGATCATTAGACAACAGATATATGTGTCAAAACATCAAATGCTACCCCATGAATAAGTATAATTACACTTTTTTTTTTTTTTTTGAGACAAGGTCTGGCTCTGTCGCCCAGGCTGGAGTGCAGTGGCACGATCTTGGCTCACTGTAACCGCCACCTCCCAGGTTCAAGCAATTCTCATGCCTCAGCCTCCCGAGAGCTGGGACTATAGGTGTGCACCACCATGCCTGGCTAATTTTATTTTAGTAGAGATGGGGCTTCACTATGTGGACCAGGCTGCAATTTGTCAATTAAAAAAATAAGCCTTCTCAGAGGACGTTTCTTTTTTGAAGCAAAAGCTTTTTGAGATAGGCATTTCCTTGGAAGGAAGTTATCAAAATGCAATCACCCACTCAAGACAAAAAGTACCTATTGTTTCTCTTTGGCTGCTGTTTTTAGCCTACTTTGTGTGAAGTTAGCCAGGGGCTGAGTGTGTGGCAGCCAAGCAAATAAGCCACACCCCTGTCACAAGTCCTGTGAGGGGAGACTGATTTAGGTAATAATAAAACTATGATCTTCCACACTGCCAGCTGTGCATGAATTACTCTTTCTCTATGGCAATTTCCATGTCTTGAGAAATTGTCTCTGTCTAGGCAGCAGGAAGGTGGATTCACTGGGTGGTTACAGAAGTACCAAGACAAAGGAAAAGGACTTGGAGTTTCCAGGGGTGACACATTGTGAGAAGGCAAATACATGGGGGAAACTGATGGGGCAATATTTGTTTGTGCAGATCCATTTTAACATCAACTCTCTGTGGTCTTCATGGCCATAAAACTGAATAATATTAAACAAGACAGCAATTGTCTGTGAGTGACACAATGTCTTAAAACCTCCCTGGGAGAGGGGATTTATGGAAATCCTCATTTTTCAGAAGTGTCTGCTTTTGCTTGGATAAGTAAAGGTCCAAAAGGCTTCTTTCAGCCTCTGTAACTGATATGGACGGGAGGCAGGGAAATACTGGGTAGAAGAGGGTGGTTCCCCAACAAAGGCCCCACCTTCAAGCCTGGAAACCTACGGCCCTAAACGGGAACAGACATTCCTGTTTTCAGTTCAAATGTTGCCTTTTCCAAGACCACTCTGGCTCACCACGCCCCTATCCTGTGCCTATATAAATCCCAAGTTGCACAAGCAGGTACAGAAGACCAGAAGAGTGACAGAGCAGTGTGACAGAGAAGGGGAGAAGAGAAAGAGCATTTGAATGTCAAGTAGAGTTTGGCTGGGGACAGTTGGAGAGGATATTGGTGGGGGCACATCTGAACTCCAGGGGAAGACCATCTTCCCACTCCATCCCCTTTCCAGATCCCCATCCACCCCACTGAGAGCCACCTCCATCACTCAATAAAATCCTTGCATTCACCAACCTTCAAGTCCGAGTGACCTGATTTTTCCTGGACACTGGACAAGGCCCCAGCTACCAAGATGGCAGGATGTAAAAGGCTGTTACTCTGACTCTCCATTGAGCTGGTTTAACAGTCATCTGTGGATAGCAACTGCTAAAAAACCATTAACTGTAACAAAGCTCTAGATGCTACCATGGGGCCGGAGCCCAAAAATGCTTGCCCCGGCTCCTGCACCTGCCTGTCTGCATGCTCCCCATCCTGTAAGGGGTTTGAGTGTGTGGCAGCCAAGCAAAGAAGCCATACCCCTGTTACAAGTCCTGTGAGGGGATCAGGGAACTCTCCCATTTCATAACTGCCCAGTGGGTTCGCCTTGCCTGCTGCCTAGACAGAGCTGATTTCTCAAGACAGGGGAATTGCAATAGAGAAAGAGTAATTCATGCAGAGCTGGCTGTTCAGGAGACCCGAGTTTTATTATTACTCAAATCAGACTCCCCAGCATTTGGGGATCAGAGGTGTTTGTTTGCTTATTTTGAGACAGAGTCTTGCTCTGTCACCCAGGCTAGAGTGCAGTGGCATAATCTTGGCTCACTGCAACCTTCACCTCCCGGGTTCAAGCAATTCTCCTGCCTCAGCCTCCTGAGTAGCTGAGATTACAGGCATGCATCACCACACCCAGCTGATTTTTTTGTATTTTTAGTAGAGATAGGGTTTCACCATGTTGGCCAGGCTGATCTCCAACTCCTGGCCTCAAGTGATCTACCTGCCTCAGCCTCCCAAAGTGTTAGGATTATAGGCATGAGCCACTGCGCCCAGCTGGGGATCAGAGTTTTTAAGGACAATTTGGTGGGTGGGGTTGGGGGGGAGACAGTGAGCCAGGAGTGCTGATTGGTTAGATAGGTAGGAGATAAAATCGTAGGTTCTCTTGAAGCTGTTCTCTTGTGCTGAGTCAGTTCCTGGGTGGGGAACACAAGATCAGATGAGCCAGTTAATTGATCTGGGTGGTGCCAGCTGACCCATCAAGTGCAGGGTCTGCAAAATATCTCAAGGACTGATCTTAGGAGCAGTTTAGGGAGGAATGGAATCTTGTAGCCTTCATCTGCATGAATCCTAAACCATAATTTCTAATCTTGCAGCTAATTTGTTAGTCCCACAAAGGCAGTCTAGTCCCCAGGCAAGAAAGAGATTTGTTTTGGGAAAGGGCTTTTATCGTCTTTGTTTTAAACCATAGACTAATTTATTCTCAAAGTTAGTTCAGCTTATACCCAGGAATGAACAAGGACAGCTTGGAGGTTAGAAGGCAGATGAGTTGGTTAGGTCAGACCTCTTTCATTGCCTCAGCTACAATTTTGCAATGGCAGTTTCACATCTGTTGATTCTCATTTGTTTCCAGCTCAAAATAATCTTTATGTGAAAGTAACACATTTTGGGGTAGCATTTTTCCATCCTCTACATCTACCCTACATGGGTTGCTAGGGAAATGTGACCCATTCCATAGCCAGCCTTGGGAAAGGAAAAAAAGAAATTGAAGCAATGGAGGATTATGGATGGTGGAATTTTAAGAAGAAAAGAAAAGCAGGCTGAGTCATTGTCAAGAACAAAGAACTAAAGATTAATAAATGGCCTGGGCTGAAATTCTTGAGTTTGTATTCAATATTTGATGAAAAGTCATTGAGGAACTGCAAACAGGGGAACTATACAGTCACATGTGTATAATCAAGGCCAGGGAAAGTCTGGGTTGGGTAGGTGGGTTGTGGTGGTGGGAGTGAGACAAGAGGCAGGGAGATGATTCAGCTTCTTAGTCCATCTCCTTCATTCTTTGTCCACCTTTGTTTCTCTGTCTGAAAGAACCTTGAGAGGCCTAGTACAGAAGTTTATTTTTCCTCCCAGATTGTGTGAGATTGTGTGGATTAATTTCTCCTTTTTATAGCTGTCAAAAATGAGAGTAACAAACCTAGCATTTTTTTTTAACTAAAACAAAAGAACAGTTAGTAGGTTTTAACAAAAAAAAGACTGTTACAAATAGTACAACCAGGAAACTCTCAGTTGGCTGTCTTGGCATCCCCTGGTATTCCTTAACTGAATTCATTCAACATTCAGGATACACAGGCCACCACACCGATATGAAAGCTATGAATTAGATAGGATCTTTGCTTTCCTGAGTTTACATTCTAGGTAGGGGTGTGTGTGTGTGTGTGTGTTGGGTATTGTAGGCGAGATGTTATAAACACATAACTATAAAAATTTCAGATTCTGAGAGGAACTGTGGTGAAAATAAATAGAATGCTAAGTGTCTCAGTCTATTATGGTTTTATGTGGATTTTTTCAGAGACAGGGTCTCATTATATTGCCCAGGCTGGTCTTGAACTCCTGGGCTCAAGCGATCCTCTCAACTTGGTCTCCCAAAGGGCTGGAATTAAAGGCATGAGCCACCACACCTGGCCCACTTTGTTTTGTTATAACAGAATACCTGAGACTGAGTAATGTATAATGAACATAAATTTATTTGGCTCACAGTCCTGGAGGCTGGGAAGTCCAAGATCAAGGGGCCATATCTGGTGGGAGCCTTCTTGTTGCATAACATGGTAAAAGGCATCACAGAGTAAAAGAGAGTGAGAGAGAGCAAGAGATAAATGGAGACCAAACTCATCCTTTTATCCAGAGCCCACTCCCACAGTAACTAACCCACTCTTGCAACATCACCGTTAATCCATGTGTGAGGGGAGAGCTCTCAGGACCTAATCACTTCTTAAAGCTCCCACCTCTCAACACTGCTGCATTGGGGATTAACTTTCCAACACGTGAACTTTGGAGAACACATTCGATCCACAGCACTGATAGAGAATATAATATGATTTAGGGGAGACCACTCTGAAAATAATATAGGACCTAAGGGAGGTAACATTTAAACTTAGAAAGACTTAAGGCTGAGAAAGAATCAGAGCACAAAGATCATTTCACACAGACAGAATAGCATGCACAAAGGCCTCAGGGTGGTTTTGAGATGTTCCTGTGCTGATCACATTAATCAGCTGGGGCATTGGTATGAGATGGGGGAGGTGGGCAGAGGCCGGATCACGTAGTACCTGGGGCACTGGAAACCTGATAAAGGACTTTTTGAACAGTAACGCAACACAAACCAAGTTACTTTTCTAAAAATCTGCTCTGGCTTATGAAGTCACTGGAGCACTCAGAGTGATAATGGTTTACACTAGAACAATAGTAGCAGAGAAAAGATGTAGATGGATTTGCCATATTCATAGTCCTTCCTCATCCTCAGGGGATACATTCCAAGTTCCTCAGTGGATACCTGCAAATGCAGATGGTATCAAACTCTATATATGCTTTTTTAAAGACATGCCTATAATAAAGTTTAATTATAAATTAGGCATAGTAAGTGATTAACAATAATAACAAATAATAAAACAGAACTATTATAGTAATATGCCAGCACCAGTACTCTTGCACTTTGGAGTCATTATTAAGTAAATAAGGGTTACTTGAACACAAGCACTACAATACGTCCAGTTGACCTGATGATTGATCTGATAACTGAGATGGCTACTAAGTGGCTCACGAGTGGGTAGCATACATAGTGTGGATATATAGGCACGAAAGGATGACTCATGTGCTAGGTGGGATGGAATAAGACAGCACAAGATTTCCTCATGCTACTCAGAATGGCACACGATTTAGACTGATTCTCACTCACTGTCCCTGCAGTCCAGGGGGACAGGGCTCAGGAGCCATGACCTGGTATCTCCTGCCTACCCTAGTCCCAGGTAAATGTGAATGGAGACAGGTATGAGAGCCTGTCCTCCTTTTTGATTCCCCCCAGCCCCACCCCAGGCCTCACAATGGTGCTACCTAAAGAAGCCTTTGTCCCCACCCCCCACTAGCCTAGTCAGTCAGTGGTCAGTGAATTGGAAGAGGATCTGATGGGAGTGTAAGTGTGAGGTACAATGTCTTGATTGTACCTGTTTGTAGTTTAGCTTTGTATTTAAACAAACAAACAAGCAAGAAAATAAACTTGAAAATTATTTGTCATCATAAAAATGAAACAAAAATTAAGATATATATTGCCGGCCGGGCGTGGTGGCTCACGCCTGTAATCCCAGCACTTTGGGTGGCCGAGGCGGGCGGATCATGAGGTCAGGAGATCGAGACCATCCTGGCTAACACGGTGAAACCCTGTCTCTACTAAAAATACAAAAAAATTACCCCAGTGTGGTGGCGGGCGCCTGTAGTCCCAGCTACTCGGGAGGCTGAGGCAAGAGAATGGCGTGAACCAGGGAAGTGGAGCTTGCAGTGAGCCGAGATCCCGCCACTGCACTCCAGCCTGGGCGACAGAACTAAATTCCATCTCAAAAAAAAAAAAAAAAAAAAAATTAATTGCCAGGCCCCAAAAAATGTATAAATTATTTCTTTCTGGAATTTTTCCATTTAATATTTTCAAATTGAGGTTAACTGTGGGTCACTAAGACTGTGGAAAGCAAAACTGAGGATAAAGAGAAACTACTGTACCTTAGAAGCAGAATCAACAGTATTTGGTGACAGATTAGATGTGAAACATAAGAAACAGAGAGAAATTGGCCGGGGGCGATGGTTCACGCCTGTAACCCCAGCACTTTGGGAGGCCGAGGCAGGTGGATCACGAGGTCAAGAAATCAAGACCATCGTGGCTAACACAGTGAAACCCCGTCTCTACTAAAAACACAAAAAATTAGCCAGGGGTGGTGGTGGGTGCCTGTAGTCCCACCTACTCAGGAGGCTGAGGCAGGAGAATGGTGTGAACCCGGGAGATGGAGCTTGCAGTGAGCTGAGATTGTGCCACTGCACTCCAGCCTGGGCGACAGAGCGAGACTCTGCTTAGGTCTTTGGCTTAAGCAACTGGGTAAATGATAATGCCATTTATTGCAGTGGAAAAGATTTGGAGACAAGTAGATGTAAGGAGGGAATCACGAGTCCCATTATTGATACGTTACATTCAAAGTGACATCAAGTTGCTTATTAAACATATGAATTTGGCATTCAGAGGAAAAGTCTTGGCTGGAGACATAATAATGGCAGTAATAGGCTGGGCACGGTGGCTCACGCTTGTAATCCCAGCACTTTGGGAGGCTGAGGTGGGCAGATCACCTGAGGTCAGGAGTTCAAGACCAGCCTGGCCAGCAAGGTGAAACCCTGTCTCTATTAAAAATACAAAAATTAGCCAGGTGTAGTGGCAGGCGCCTGTAATCCCAGCTACTCGGGAGGCTGGAGAATAGCTTGAACCCAGGAGGCAGAGGTTGCAGTGAGCTGAGATCGCGCCTTTTGCCATTACACTCCAGCCTGGGAGACAAGAGCGAGATTTCGTCTCAAAAAATAGTAATGATAATAATAATAATAATGGCACTAATAGCACACAGTGGCATCATTGTCTATTGGTTCAGACAATCTGTCCTCAAAAACAGTTAAAGTCACACCTTTGCTAATTCAAGAACGTCATCCCTCGTGCCATCTTTTACTTAATCCCCATATTCCGTTGGCAATCACTATTCTGATTTTTATCACCATAGTTTCATTTTGCCTTTTCCAATGTACTGTTTTTCTTTTTCTCTTTTTTTTTTTGAGACAGAGTCTTACTCTGTCGCCCAGGCTGGAGCGCAATGGCACAATCTCGGCTCACTGCAACCTCCACCTCCCCAGTTCAAGTGATTCTCCTTGAATTACAGGCACCCGCCACAACACCTGGCTAAATTTTGTATTTTTAGTAGAGATGGGTTTTGCCACGTTGGCCAGGCTGGTCTTGAATTCCTGACCTCAGGTGATCCTCCCACCTCAGCCTCCCAAAGTGCTGGGATTACAGGTGTGAGCCACCACACCAGGCCCTCTAATGTACTTTTATCATCATTCAGAAAATAATTTTTCCCTTATAATTTATGACTCATGGATTATTTGTGTGCTGTTTTATTTCCAAATATTTGAGCCTTTTCTAGATATCTTAATAGTATTGATTTCTAATTTAATTCCCTGTGGTTAAGAAATATATTATGCACAATTAGAATTTCTTTTGAAATTTATTAAGATTTATTTCTGACTTAACACATGGTATGGTATATCTAGATGAATGTTCCATTTGCACTTGAAAATAATGTATATTTTGCTATTCTATAGTTACTGGGTGAAATGTGTTATAAATATCAATTTTAATAAATATAATTAAAGTTTCTTGATTGTGATTTTCAAATTCTTCAAATTCTGTTGGTTTGTTTACTTTTTTTTTGAGACAGGGTCTCACTCTCTTGCCCAGGCTGGAGTGCAGTGGCATCATCATGGCTCAGTGCAGCCTTGAATTCTGGGTTCATATAATCCTCCTACCTCAGCCTCCCGAGCAGCTGCAACTATAGGTGTGCACCACTATACTTGGCTAATTTTAAAATTTTTTGTAGAGACAGGGCTTCTCTATGTTGCCATTTAGGACTGATAGATCCTCCTGGTGACTTAACCCTTTTATCATTATAAAATGTGTCTGTTTGTTTCTGATAATACTTTCTGGTTTTGAAGCCTAATTTGTCTGGCTTTAACATAGCCTCTCTTACTTTTTTATACTTACTGTCTACCTGGTATATCTTTCCTTATCCTTTTATTTTCAACCTATGCCTTTCCATTTAAAGTGAGCCTCTTTTAGGCAGCACACAGTGGGTCTTCCTTTTTTTCTGAGATGGAGTCTGACTCTGTCACCCAGGCTGGAGTGCAGTGGTGCAATCTCGGCTCACTGTGACCTCTACCTCCCGGGTTCAAGGGATTCTCCTGACTCAGCCTCCTGAGAAGCTGGGGCTACAGGCACACACCACCACGCCCGGCTAATTTTTGTATTTTTAGTAGAAACAGGGTTTTACCATGTTGACCAGGCTGGTCTCAAACTTCTGACCTCAGGCAATCCACCCTCCTTGGCCTCTGAAAGTGCTGGGATTACAGGCATGAGCCACTGTGCCTGGGCTGGGTCTTCCTTTTTCATTCAGTCTACAGTCACAGCCTTTTAATTGATGTGTTTAATACATTTACATCTGATATAATTATCAGTATGTTGAATTAAATTCTACTGTTTTGTAGAAGTTCCAATAGTCTCAAATATTTTTTGTTCCTTTGTTTCTCCTTCCCATCCTTATTTTTGGTAAATCACATATTTTTAGTACTCAATCTTAGTTGTTCTACTGGCTTTTAAACTATACCTCTTGTATTATTTTCATACTTGCTTTAGGGATTACGATATGGATTCTTAATTTATTAGTACATTCTGAGTTAATATTGCACCACTTCACATAAAATTGAGAACCTGATAATAGTATAATTTTGTTTACTTTCCTCATTATTTTGTTATTGTTGTCATATATGCTTTTTATATATGTTAAAATCCCATAATACAGTATTATTTGCTTTTAGCAATCAGTTGCTTTCTAAAAGAAATTAAGAAAGAAAAAAAGTCAGAGTATGGTGGCTCATGCCTATAATCCCAGCACTTTGGTAGGCTGAGAAAAGAGGATCACTTGAGACCAGTAGTTTGAGACCAGCCTGGGCAACATAGCCAGATCCTGTCTCTACAAAATAAAAAAAAATTAGCCAGGGCTGGTGGTGTGTGCCAGTAGTCCCAGCTATTTGGGAGGCAGAGGCAGGAGAATCACTTGATCTAAGAAGTTCAAGGCTGCAGTGAGCTATAATGGCACCACTGTACTCCAGCCTGGGTGACAGAGTGAGACTTTGTCTCTAAAGAAAGAAAGAATGAAGGAAGAGAGTTAGCCTTTTCTATTTATTTGCACATTTATCATTTCTTATTCTCTTTCTTCCGCTCAGTAGATCCAAATTTCATATAATGTCTTTTCTTTCAGCCAGACAAACTCTTTATTTTTTTGTACTATATGTCTACTGTTGATGAGTTTTATCACCCTGATATTTCAAAACGTCTCACCTTATGCCCCGTTTTTGATGATACCTTCACTCCATATTGAGTTTTTGGTAGAAATTTTTTTCCCCTAGCGTTTTAAAGATGTTGTTTCATCACCTTCTGGCCTCCATTGCTTCAGGTGAGAAGCTGGCAGTCCTTCTTAACGTCATTCCCCTGTATGTAATGTGTTTTCCTTTTCCTCTGGCTGCTTTCAAGAAATTCTTTTTCTCAGCCACATGCAGTGGCTCACACCTGTAATCCCAGCACTTTGGGAGGCCGAGGTGGGCAGATCACCTGAGATAGGGAGTTTGAGACTAACCTGGCCAGTGTGGTGAAACCCCGTCTCTACTAAAAATACAAAAATTAGCTGGGCGTGGTGGTGTGAACCTGTAATCTCAGCTACTTGGGAGGCTGAGGCAGGAGAATTGCTTGACTCTGGGAGGCGGAGGTTGCAGTGAGCTGAGATCAAGTCACTGCACTCCAGCCTGAGCAACAGAGCGAGGCTCCGTCTCAAAAACAAAAACAAAAACAAAAAACAAAAAAACAAAAAAAAAGAAATTATTTTTCTCTTTGATTTCAGTAGTTTGACTATACTATGATTAAGTGTGGTTTTCTTTGTGTCTATTCTGCTTGGGTTTGCTGAGCTTTGTATATCTGTAAAGTGATATGTCTCACTAAATCTGGCAAAATTTCAGCCATTACCATTGTCCCTTCTCCTCTGCAGTTCCACTTTCCACAGTTTCAGCTATCTGCAGTCAACTAAGATTGGAAATATTAAATGGGAAATTTCAGAAATAAACAATATAAGTTTTAAATTGCATGCCATTCTCAAAGGCTTGATGAAATTTTGCACCATCTCACTCCATTCTGCCTGGGAAATGAATCATCCTTTTGTCCAGCATATCCACACTATATATACTACCTACTACTGGAGGTCTTGGTTATCAGATCTATTGTCATGGTATTGCAGTGCTTATATTCAAGTAGTCCTTATTTTACTTAATAATGAGCCTAAAGCACAAGAGTAATGTGTTTAATTTATAAATTCAACTTTATCATAGGTATTTATATATAGGAAAAAGAGTGTATATATAACATTAAGTATTATCTTAGTTCATTTTCTGCTGCTATCACAGAATACCACAGACTGGGTAATTTATAAGGAACAGAAGTTTATTTGGCTCATGGTTCTGGAGGCTGGAATGTCCAAGAGCATGGCACTGACATCTGACAAGAATCATTCCAAGGTGGAAGGCATCACATGGTGAGCAAGCAAGTGAAATAGAAAATCAGGCCAAACTTACTCTTTCTATCAGGATCCCACTCCCATTCCTGCACTATTTATTCACGATAGCAGAGCTCTCACAATCTAATTACTTCCTTAATGACCCACCTCTCAAGACTGCTGCACAGGGGATTAAGGTTCTAACATATGAACTTCGGGTAACATATTCAAACCATAGCAGGTACTATTCATGGTTTTAGGTACTACTGTGGGTCTGGGAACATATCCTTCAAGGATAAGGAGGGAGACTATTTTGTTTATTCAAATTTATTTATTCTTGAGTCTGGGTCAAATTTTCCTGTTTTTCCACATGTCTAGTAATTTCATATTTATAATGGACATCTTGGATGATATTTTGTAGACTCTGATTTCTATTAGATTTCTCTGAAGAGTGTTGATATTTGTTCTGCAGACAGTTAAGTTACTGGCAGATCACCTTAACCTTGTGAAGTCTTGATTTTATGATTTTTCAGTGTGAGCCTATTCAAAGACCAAGGTGTTTACTGAGTCTCTTAACTATGCAGCACTCAAACTCTTTCTCTCCTGCAGTAGATAGTAGCTGGCGTATCTACTCAGTTCTCTCATCCTTTCAACTATTGCTTTCCAGTGGGCCCCTTGAAATGATCTCTGTACATGCACAGGTTGGAGGTCAGCCAACTAGTTGACAGGAGTTTATATGCAGATCTGGGGACTCCCTCTTTCATGGCTTTTTTCTCAGATTTCACTTTAGATTTCTAGCCACTCTTGCAGCTCTGAAATCCCAGTCTTTGACACCTCCAGCAAATAAGACTGCATACTTCTGCTTGAGTTCTAACTGCCCCAGGCTGCAAAGACATAGAAAAATATGGATAAATGTAGATCCCACCAAATTAGTATGGTTCCCCTCATTTAACTTTGAAATCCCTTCTAATTTCTGCCTGCTTTCGGTCCCTCTCCAGTGTCTTCAAATAGTTGGTCACATTTTGTCCAGAATTTATCATTGTTTTCTGTGGGAGAGTTATCATAGTACTAGCTACTCTGACATTATCAACACCAGAACCCTCAGTTCGCTCTCTCTCTCTTTTTATAATGAGCTAATAACAGTATATTTTAATTGGGATTTCATATTAAAATAGCATTATACTAGAACAATACAATAATAATTTCAGATTTTAAAACAATTATAATTCTCCATTTCACCCTATATGCCACAGTAAACTTTTGGAAATAACTTGTTTTATGTTTTCTCTCTCTCTCTCTCTCTCTCTCTCTCTCTCTCTCTCTCTCTCCCCCCCTCTCCCTCTCCCTCCCTCTCAGTAGATTGTATTTAATAAAATAAAATCTTAGACTGGGTGCAGTGACTCATGCCTGTAATCCCAGCACTTTGGGAGGCTGAGGCGGGTGGACCACGAGGCCAGAAGATCAAGACCATCCTGGCTAACACAGTGAAACCCCGTCTCTACTAAAAATACAAAAAATTAGCCAGGCGTGGTGGGCGGTGCCTGTGGTCCCAGCTATTCGGGTGGCTGAGGCAGGAGAATGGTGTGAACGCAGGAGGCAGAGCTTGCAGTGAGCCCAGATCGCGCCATTGCACTCTAGCCTGGGCGACACAGTGAGACTCCATCTCAAAAAAAAGAGAAAGAAAAATAAAAAATAAAATAAAATCTTGATAGATTTCATTTAATTCTCTTGTTGAATAACCTTTATAAAATGACTTTTAAATTATTTATGTAGAATAAAGATCAATCTGAAGTCAATTGATTGTTTAAATTTTGCCAGCAGTTGTTAGTTTAACCTTATTAAGTCTGCAATGGTTATATACCTTATTCAAAATGTAAAAGGAAGTATTAAACTTATCTGAAAGCACAGTAAATATAGTTAATTCCACTTCGAGAAAATTAGATACTGTACATTGTCAGACAAACAAAAAAATCAAACTTATCCAGAAGAATTTCTACCAAATATAAGTGCCTTTTATTGCATTTTGCAGAATTTTATAAGTGCCACTGTTTTTATTATTTTAATTTACTTCCTTTCATTGCAAATATGATATTCTCTATTCAAAGAATAATCAAAGGGAACATGGAGGTGAAGACAGAGCATGACTCAAGGAATATGTATATATATTTTTAACTGTTCAGTTCTAGTCATGCCTCCATTCTCGTTAATACTACATTAGAATTTTTTTTCTGTTGATACTTGAGTGCAACTTTGGACCATGCTCATTTTTCTCTTCTCCCTCTCTTCTTTTTTACGTTTTCAGTTTTCATTTAATCCTGTAAAAATCTTTCTAATTGTATCAAGCAGAAAGGCTCAGTCTGATGTTAATGTTATTTAACATCGGATACTTTTTGTTTTACCTAAGACAGAACAGGTGTCAGACTTTGGAAGACAACGACATCTAATTAGAACATAATAATTATGTTTTATATTACATTTATTTCTCTATAATTTTATTGAGGGCTAATTGCACTGCTTTTCTCATTGCAGCTATGGTTTTCAATTACATACAAGTAAAAAACGTTAGTCAACTTAAAGAAAACTAATAAATAATAGTACAAGGATTGTACACTTATGGCAAAACATGAGACAACAGTGCTGGAATGACTGAAGTTAGGAAAATACTGTTCAGTAACATACTTCCTCTGACCATGAGACAGTGGTGAATGTCAATCTAGAGTCAGGAAGAAAAGAAAGAATAAGAAATACAGATTTGAGAATTCAAAAGCTTAACACCTTCAGTCCAGTGCCATTGTTAGAATCAGGTTTTACAACTTTAATGTGAAAGGTTGTTGAGAATACAGCCATTCTAAGAGGTTCTATCTTTGGTCCCCTGAGATGTTTTTATCCTTATAGGTTGTTAAATTTTGTAAGATTCACTATAACATGCTCAATTCCACTTCTGATTTATGTTTTATATTTGATTTTTTGCTTTCTATTTCTAACCATTGTGAAGATAGCTTTAAAATAGCTCTATAAGTTCATTTGTTTGAATGTCTCTGATGAAAACTTCAATTTCAGAAATCTCTATTGTTACTTTTCTTTTTTTTTTTTTTTAATCATTGATCTTGATCCTGAAGAGACTTATAAAATTTTCTTTTAAGTCATCTGACTCTAGTCCTGGATCAGGTCAATATTACCTGAAAACTAACACTTCTGTTATCCAAAGAATATAAAGAAAATAAGCCCCCAGGGAGACAGCATTGGCTAAAGATTAGAAGAAGGGGATGCCAGGATGATAATCCAATTTAATCAGCTATCTTTTTTCTAAACTGTCTGCTACCAATCCTTTCTACCCTGGCTTTTCAAGAGCTGATATGACAACCTGGTGCTAACACTTATTTATATGCTGAAGGCACAGTTTTATTTGCTTAAGCAACTAGGTTTTTGTCAGTCTACTGTGAAATAATTTGCTCTTTGATCTATTTTGAAGGATGTGACCAAATAGTAAATTCCCAATAATTATGTCAAGGGCTTGGCATCATGGACACATATCCAACTGTTTTTTGTTTGTTTGGTTGGTTTTTGGCTGGTGGTATGCTAAAATTGAATTACACCTAAGGCACTGACTTTGAAACACTTAAAAAACAAATACTTTTGATGAGAAGTCAGTGGTCATTTGTATTGTAATCCCCTGTTTATAATGTATTGATTTTTAAAATTTGTTTTTAAGATTTTTCTCTCATCCTTGCTTTTTAGAAAATTTACAAAGACACTATAGATGTGGTTTACTTTGTATTTGTTCTGCTTGGGGTTCACTGAGCTTCTTGAATCTACAAACTTGAAAGTTTTTCAGCTGTTATTTCCACAAATATTTTTTCTATTCCATTCTTCCTCCCAGGACTGTAATTACTCATATGTTAGAAATGTTTGGCCGGGCGCGGTGGCTCAAGCCTGTAATCCCAGCACTTTGGGAGGCCGAGATGGGTGGATCACGAAGTCAGGAGATCGAGACCATCCTGGCTAACATGGTGAAACCCTGTCTCTACTAAAAAATACAAAATACTAGCCGGGCAAGGTGGCGGGCGTCTGTAGTCCCAGCTACTTGGAAGGCTGAGGCAGCAGAATGGTGTGAACCTGGGAGGTGGAGCTTGCAGTGAGCTGAGATCTGGCCACTGCACTCCAGCCTGGGCGACAGGGCAAGACTCCGTCTCCAAAAAAAAAAAAAAAAAAAAAGAAATGTTTATATTGTCCCATAGGTCACTAAGCCCCAATTCTATTGTCTTTCTTTTCTCACTCCCCGATCTTTTTTCTCTCTGTTCTTGAAATTTCATAATTTCTAATGATCTGTCTTTATGTTGACTGATCCTTATATCCTCTCTAGTCTTCTATTAAGACCATCCATTACATATTTTGTTTTGGTTTTTTATTTTTTAGCTCTAGAATTTCCTTCCTTCCTTTCTTTCTTTCTTTCTTTCTTTCTTTCTTTTTCTTTCTTTCTCTTCTCCTTCTCCTTCTCTTTCTCCTTCTCCTCCTTCTTCTTTCTCTCTTCTCTCCTCTTCTCTCCTCTTCTCTTTTCTTTTCTTTTCTTTTCTTTTCTTTTCTTTTCTTTTCTTTTCTTTTCTTTTCATAGAGACAGGATCTCACTCTAATGCCCAGACTGGTCTTGAACTCCTAGGCTCAAGTGATCTTTCCTCCTTCACCTCCGAAAGTGCTGGGATTATAGGCATGAGCCACCATGCCCAGCCTCAGCTCTAGAATTTCTGTTTGATTTTTTGAAATACTTGTGATCTCTGTGTTTAGATGTCCTATTTTTTTTTTTTATTAATTATAGGATATTTTCCTTTATGCTCTTGAACATAGTTTCAATAGCTGTTTTAAAAATCTTTGCTAACTCAGTATGTGGGAAATCTTCTAGTCAGCCTGCAATGATTGCTTATGAATTACAATTTCTTTTTCTTCCTATGTCTAGTAATTTTGGATTTTATTCATGGCATTGTAAATGATACATTGTAGAGATTTCAGATTCTGTTCTATTCTATCAGTCTTGATTGTTTTAACAGGAAGTTAATTAGTCCTGCCTCAGACTCTAAACTCAAACTTCCTTGCAGTTGGCAGCAGCTGAAATCTTGTTTAGCTCTTTTTTCCATGGCTGAACTCTTTGGATATATTCTGCATATGTGGTTTAGAGATCAGCCAGAGATTTGAGTAGAGTTTATATGCAGAATTCTTTTCTTTTTTCTTTCTTTTTCCCAAATGTATCCACTTTTTAATGGGTGCCTGTATGCCCAGCACCTTGGCTGTAAGCCAGAACTGCCAGGGCTCTGTCCACCCTCACAAAGCTGTGATCTGTGATTCTGGCTCCAACACACCCTAAACCCAGACCCAGATCTTTACTGTCCTGAGGCCACACATGCAGCTAGAGACACCAGAGCCATCAGAAGAGACTGGCTGCCCAAAACACAGCAACAGCAAAAGTATGCTTTCAAAGGGGGAAATCATTGCATAAAAACAACAAAAAGCAAGGCCTTAAGAGAAAACATTATGAAGGGAGGAATAAAACCAAAGTGTCATAGTGTCATATATGCTTAAAGTATTAAGTAAAAATATTGCATTTTTGAAAACTTTAGAAAATTTAGAGTAAACACCATCAAGATTCTTTCACATCATAAGCCATGACGTCTTCCTGCTTGGCCTGTAATGCTGTAACTGTGGCAGATGGGTGAGCATCCACTGTGCCCACCCACCTTGCTGCCCAGCTGAAATGTAAAAGGTAGCACACTGTGCCTCTGGGACTTTTCACTGTCTCCAGGGGAGTCACTGTTGTGTGCAGAATTCTTATATGCAGGGTTTTTGCAGAATTCTTACGTGCAGGGTTTTTCGCAGAATTGGAGGCCACTCCTCTGTGACTGTCTCCTTTCTGAGGTTTTTTCCCTCAGTTTCCAGTTGCTGTGGCCACTTTGAACTCTGTCATCTGTTTCTTCAAGCCAGTAAGACTGCAAATTTCTTTTCTTTTCTTTTCTTTTTTTGAGATGAAGTCTTGCTCTTGTCCCCCAGGCTGCAGTGCAATGGCGCGATCTCGGCTCACTGCAACCTCCGCCTCCTGGGTTCAAGCGATTCTCCTACCTCAGCCTCCCGAGTAGCTGGGATTACAGGTGCGAACCACTATGCCTGGCTAATTTTTTGTATTTTTAGTGCAGATGGGGTTTCACCATGGCCAGGCTGGTCTCGAACTCCTGACCTCAGGTGATCCGCCCGCCTCATTCTCCCAAAATGCTGGGATTACGGGCGTGAGTCACCGCACCTGGCCAAGACCGTAAATTTCTACTGAAGTTTTAGCCAATCTGTCTGGTATGGACTAAGGACTGCCTTCAAGTGAAAAGCCATTCCCTTCTTACAACTACAACCTTCTCTGCAGTTTCCGCCTACTTTTAGTCAAGTGCCTTCAGGTAATTGTTTTTTAGATCTTGTCCAGGAGTGTGACCCCACAGATTCTACATCATTTCTGAAGCAGAATCTCACAAGTTTTTTTTTCTTCTTATGATATTGATTTAATTTGTCTTTGCAAAAATAAAATTAGGCTGCTTTATGGACAGAATCTTTACTTTAGGCTTTAATAGACAACTGTTCAGTGTTTTCATGCTTAGCCTCATTTTTAAATTAAACTTTTCATGTTGGGGAAATTATAGATTTATGTGTAATTGTAAAAAGTAATAGAGGTCCCATGTACCCTTTACCCAGTTTTCCCCAGTGGTAACATTTTGCAAAACTATTCATGACCAGGATATTGACATTGACATAGTGAAGACACAGAATATTTCCATCACCACAAGGATCTGTCATGTTGCCTTTTTATAACCACGTCCACTTTCCTCCTGCCTCTATGCCTTCCTTAACTCCTGGCAACCACTAGTCTCATTTCAATTTCTATAACATTTCCATTTCGAGAATATTATAGGGCCAGGCATGGTGGCCTAACCAGTAATCCGAGCACTTTGGGAGTCTGAGGTGGGAGGATTGTTGACACCAGAAGTTCAAGACCAGCCTAGGCAACATAGTGAGACCTTATACAAATAAGGTGTGAAAAGTGGGTTGAGGTTCATTTTTTTGCCTATGGATGCACAATTCTCCAGCACTGCTTGTTGAAAAGGCTGTCTTTCCTTTATTGAATTGCTTTTGCAGCTTTGTCAAATATCAATTAGGTATATTTGTGGTTGTCTATTTCTGGGTTCTCAACAGAAATTCCATTGATGTATATGTCTATCTGTTCATCATACCACACTCTTATTCTGATTACTATAGCTATATGGTAAGTTTAAAATTGGATAGACCAATTTCTCTCCATTTATTCTTTTTGTTTGTTTTTGAGACGGAGTCTTGCTGTTTCTCTCAGGTTGGAGTGCAGTGGCCATGATCTCAGTTTACTGCAACCTCTACATCCCAGGTTCCAGCGATTCACCCGACTCAGCCTCCAAACAAGCTGGGATTACAGATGCGCCACTGCACACTCGGCTAATTTTTTGTATTTTTAGTAGATGTGGGGTTTCATCATTTTGGCCGGGCTGGTCTCGAACTCTTGTCCTCAAGTGATCCACCTGCCTCAGCTTCCCAAAGTGCTGGGTTTATAGGCTTGAACCACCAGGCTCAGTCCAATTTATTCTTTTTAAAAATTGTTTTAGCTATTCTACTTTCCTTCCTTCCTTCCTTCCTTCCTCCCTTTCCCCCTTCCCTTTCTCCCTCCTTCCCTCCTTCCCTCCTTCCTTCCCCTTTTCCCTCCCTCCTTCCTTCCTTCCTTTTTTTTTTTTTTTTTTTTTTTGGATACAGAGTCTTCCTCTGTCACCCAGGCTGGATTGCAGTGGTGCGATCTTGGCTTACTGCAACCTCTGCCTCCCGGGTTCAAGCGATTCTCCTGCCTCAGTCTCCTGAGTAGCTGGGACTACAGGCCCGTGTCAGCCTGCCGGGCTAATTTTGTATTTTTAATAGAGGCAGGATTTCACTATGTTGCCCAGGCTGGTCTTGGCACCTGACCTCATGTGATCTACCTGCCTTGGCCTCCCAAAGTGCTGGGATTACCGGCTTGAGTGACCGCACCTAGCCTGCTTTTTATTTTCTATACCTACAAATCTTTGCTGGTATTTGGCTAGGAATTGTATTAAACTGTATATCAATTTGAGAACTGATATCTTTAGTATATTGGATCTCTAACCCAATAACACAGTATATCTTTTCATTTGTTTATATATTTTTAAATTTCTCTCAACAATGTTGTGTAGTTTTCAACATGTAAGTCCTGTACTCGTTTTGTTAGATTTACACCTATTTCTTTTTTATTGGTACTATTGTAAATGATAATGTATTTTTATTTATTTATTTATTTATTTTTAGGAGTCAGGGTCTCATTCTTTCACCCAAGCTGGAGAGTGATGTTGTGATTATAGCTTACTGCAGCCTTGAACTCAGGTGATCCTGCCACCTCAGCCTTCCAATGTGCTGGGATTACAGGTATGAGCCACCACACCTGGCCAGTAATGTATTTTTAATTTCAATGTCCATGTACTCATTGTTAATATATAGAAATACAATTGATTTTTTATATTAACTTGTTTCCTGCAATCTTGCTGTAAATATTCATTCGAGAAAGGTTTTGGGGGTTTTTTTTGTAGATTTCTTGAGACTTTATACATAAATAATCATGTCATCTGCAAATAGAAACAATTTTATTTCTTCCTTTTTGACCTGTATGGCTTTTATTTCTTTTTCTTGCCTTATTGCACTGGCTAGACTTCTAGTACTATATTAAATAGAAGTAATTAGTATGAAGAATGGACAACCTTGCCTTTTCCCAATCGTACAGAATAGGATTCAGTCTTACCATTAGGTGAAATGCTAGCTCTGGGTTTTCTGTAGATGGTCTTTATCAAGTTAGAAAGTTTCCCTCGGCCGGGCGCGGTGGCTCAAGCCTGTAATCCCAGCACTTTGGGAGACCGAGACGGGTGGATCACGAGGTCAGGAGATCGAGACCATCCTGGCTAACCCGGTGAAACCCCGTCTCTACTAAAAAGTACAAAAAACTAGCCAGGCGAGGTGGCGGGCGCCTGTAGTCCCAGCTACTCGGGAGGCTGAGGCAGGAGAATGGCGTAAACCCGGGAGGCGGAGCTTGCAGTGAGCTGAGATCCAGCCACTGCACTCCAGCCCGGGCCACAGAGCCAGACTCTGTCTCAAAAAAAAAAAAAAAAAAAAAAAAGAAAGTTTCCCTCTTTGAATATTGATCTGTAGTTTGCTGGGTTTTGTATTGTCTTTTTCTCTTTTGGCCTTATAGTAATACTAGCCTTATCAAATAAGTTGGGAGGTGTCCCTTCCTTTTCTATTTTCTGGAAGTGATTGTATAGAATTGGTGTTAATTCTTCTTTAATTTTTTGGTAGAATTTCTCTAAACTATCCAGGCCTGGTTATGACTTTTGGGGAAAATTTTAAAATTACATTTTCAATTTTATTAATAGTTATATAACTATTCAAATTATTGATTTCGTATTTGGCGAGCTGTGGCAATTTGTGTTTTTTGAAAAATTGGTCCACTTTATCTAAGTTGCCAAATTTTTGTGTGTCAGGTTGTTAACAGTATTTCCTTATTTTCCTTGTGTAGTCTGTAGAGTCTGTAGTAATATCCTCTGCTTCACTCATGATACTGGCAATTGTGTATTCTCTTTTTTCTTTGTCAGTTTAAAAAGAGATTTGTCAATTTGATTGATCTTTTCAAAGACCCAGATCTTCCTTTCATTGATTTCCTTTATTGGTTTCCTGTTTTAAATTTCACTGATTTATACTTGAATCATTATTCTTTTCTTCTGGATATGTTTGGTTTTGTTTGCACTTATTTCTCAGATTTCTTGAGTTGAGAGCTTTAATTACTAATTTGACACTTATCCTCTTTCCTAATATATGCATTTAGGTTATGAATTTCCCTACCAACAGGGAGTGTCTGACACATTTTAATATGTTGTATTTTTATTTTCATTAAGTATTGTATATTTTCTAATTTCCCTTGGTACTTCCTTTTAAAGGATTATTTAGAAGTGTGTTTCGTTTCCAAGTGTTGGAAGATTTTCCTCTTAGTTTTATGTTATTCATTTTTAGTTTGATTTCATCACAGTAAGAGAACACATTCTGTGTGATGTACAGTCTTTTAACTTTCTTAGGAATTGTTGCTCTGACCTATGACATGATGTATCTGCTTATGTTTGCTGAGCACTTGAGAAGAGAGTGTATAATGCTGTTATTCAGCAAGGTATTCTATAAAAGTTACTTAGCTCTTATTGGTTGGTGATGTTGAGTTCTTCCATATCTTTGTTTTCTGTCTACTTGTTTTATTACTTGTTGAGAGGAGAGTTGAAGTTTCCAACTATAATTATGGATGTATTTATTTCTCCTTTAAGTTCTATCAGTTTTTGTTTCTCACATTTTGCAGCTCTATTCTTAGCCATATACATATTTAAGATTACTATATTTTGCCGGGCATGGTGGCTCACATGGGTAATCTCAGCAATTTGGAGGCCAAGGTAGGTGAATCACTTGAGCTCAGGAGTTCAAGACCAGCCTGGGCAATATGGCAAAACTCCGTTTCTACACAAAATACAAAAATTAGCTGGGCATGGTGGCACACGCCTGTGGTCCCAGCTACTCGGGAGGCTGAGGTGGGAAGATCACTTGAGCCTAGAAGGTGAAGGTTGTAGTGAGTTGAGATCATGCCACTGAACTCCAGCCTGGATGACAGAGTGAGACCTTGTCTAAACAAAAAAGATTACTGTGTTTTATTGATAGAGTGACTGATTTGCCATTATAAAATGTCCCTCTCTGTCTTTGTCAATTTTCTTTACTCTGAGTTCTGCTTTATTTGATACTGATATAGCACTCTTAGATTTTAAAATTAATGCTTGTATAATATCTTTTTCATCCAACATTATTATATATGAAATACATTTTTTATAGACGGCATATACTTGGGTCATATTTTTAAAAAATCCACTCTGCAATCTCTGTCCTTTAGTTGATATATTTAGACCATTTATATTAATGTAATTCTTAATATGCTAAAGATTAAGTCTGGCCAGGTGCAGTGGCTCACACCTGTAATCCCAGCACTTTGGGAGGCTGAGGCAGGAGGATTGCTTGAGCCTAGGAGTTCCAGACCATCCTGGGCAACACAGTGAGACCCCATCTCTACAAAAAATAAAAAAATTAGCTGGATATGGGGGTGCACACCTGTGGTCCAGCTACTTTGGAGGCTGAGGTGGAAGGATTGCTTGAGCCCAGGAAGTTGAGTCTGCAGTGAGCTGTGATCGCACCACTGCACTCCAGTCTGGGCAACAGAGAGAGAGAGATGCTGTCTCAAAAAATTAATTAATTAATTACACATAATGGATTAAGTCTGCCATTTTATACTTGATCTAGCCAAAAGGCTGAGAAACAATGTGCCAGCCATTTTATTATTTCATTTTCTGTTTTTCTCTTTTCTTTTTGTTCATTTCTCTATTTATGTGCCTTCCTGTGGGTTGCTTGAACATTTTTTAGAGTTCCATTTTGATTTGTCTAATGTGTTTTTGAGTGTATCTCTTTGTGTAGCTTTTTAAGTATTTGCTTTAGATATTACATTATGAATACATAACTTATCACAGTCTACTAGTGTTTTCATTTTACTAGTTCAAGGACAGTATAAAACCTTACATCTTTACATCCCTTTGCCCTCCCCTGCTTGTAATATAATTGTCTTAAGTATATCCTTTGCGTACATTTGTAACTACATCAGCCATTGTAAATTTTGCTTCGATCATCAAACGTAATTTACAAAACTTAAGAGAAGAAAAGCCATATTTATCCATACTTTTCCTTAATATGTTATTTCTTCTTCCTTCTTGATGTCTCAAAGTTTCCTCTTTTGTCATTTCCTTTCTGTTCAGAGAAAGTTTTTAGCCATTCTTTTGAGAATAGGTCTGTTGACCACAAATTTTTCTAGTTTTTTTTTTTTGTTGTTGTTGTTTTAATCAGAGAATGTTTTGGTTTCTTCTTCATTTCTGAAGGATATGGTTTCGCTGGGTATAAAGTTCTGAGTTGACAGTTATATTAGTCCATTTTCACACTGCTGATAAAGATATACCTGACACTGGCAATTTATAAAATAATGAGGTTTAATTGGACTTACAGTTCCACGTGGCTGGGGAAGCCTCACAATGATGGCAGAAGGCAAGGAGAAGCAAGTCACGTCTTACATGGATGGCAGCAGGCAAAGAGAGAAAGCTTGTGCAGGGGAATTCCTCTTTTTAAAACCATCAGGTCTTGTGAGACTTATTCACTATTGTGAGAACAGCACGGGAAAGACTTGCCCCCATGATTCAGTTACCTCCCATCAGGTCCCTCCCACAACATGGGGGAATTCAAGATGCTATGGTTCAGCTGTGTCCCCACCCAAACCATATCAACAGTTTTCTTTTTTAGCACTGAAAAAATGTGCCACTTCCTTCTGGCCTCCATGCTTTCTGATAAGAAGTACACTATCATTTTAATTGTTTCCCTTATTGATAAGGTATTATTTTACTTTGACTGCTTTCAAGATTTTTCTTTGTCTTTAGTTTAATTATTATATATCTCGGTATGGTTTGTTTGTTTGTTTTTTACAGACAGAGTCTCTTTATGTTGCCCAGGCTGGTCTCAAACTCCTGGGATCAAGTGATTTTCCTGCCTCAGCCTCCAAAAGTGCTGGGATAATGAGCATGGGCCACCATGCCTGATCCTTGGTATGGTTTTTTGAGTTTATCCTTTTTGGGGTTTGTTAAGCTTTTTTAAAAATATATTTTTTAAGTTTAATTTTGTCTTACCTTATTTTATTTTTTTTGGAGATAGGTTCTCATGTTTTGCCCAGGTTGGAGTGCAATGGTGCAATCATAGTTCACTGTAGCCTCAAACTCCTGGGCTTAAGTGATCCTTCTGCCTCAGTTTCCCAAGTAACTGGGACTACAAGCATGTACCATAATGCCGTTTTTTGATTTTTTGAGAATGGGTCTCACTATGTTGCCCAGGCTGGTCTTGAACTCCTGGCCTCAAGTGCTCCTCCTGCCTTGGCCTCCCAAAGCACTGGAATTACAGATATGGGCCAAGATGCCCAGCCATGCCCAGCTTCTTAAATCTATGAATTTATGCCCCTTGACAAATTTGGAAAGCTTTTAGCCATTATTTTGTTGAGTACTTTCTCAATCATCTTTTGCTTCTGCTTATAGGATTCTAATGATACTAATATTAGATACTTTATTATAATCCACAGGTCCCTGTTTGACTTTCTTTCTTTCTTTTTTTTAGGCTATGCTCTCTCTGCTATTCATATTAATTTCTATTGCGTTATCTTCCAGTTCACTCCTTTCTGCTGTTAATTTCAGTTACTGTATTTTTAAATTTTAGATTTTAATATTTCAGTTGGGTCATCATCCTCCTCCTCCTCCTTCTCCTTCTTCTTCTTCCTCTTCTTCGAGATGAGGTCTTTCTCTGTTGTCTAGGATGGACTGCAGTGGCATCATAGCTCACCACAGCCTCAAATGCCCAGGCTGAAGCAATCCTCCCACCTCAGCCTCCCCAGCAGCTGTGACCATAAGCATGCACTACTATACCCAGCTAATTTTTTAATTGTTTATAGAGACAAGGTCTTTCTATGTTGCCTAAACTAGTCTTGAACTGCTGGGCTCAAGCAATCCTCCCACCTTGGCCTCCTCCAGTGCTGGGATTACAGGCATGAGCCACTGAACATGGCCAACTATTTTGTTTTTTGAGAGGGGAGTCTCACTCTGTTGCCCAGGCTGGTCTTGAACTCTTGGGCTCAAGCAGTTCTACCTCAGCCTCCCAAGTAGTTGGGACTTCAGGTGCATGCCACCATGTCTGGCTGAAACATTTTTTAACATGGCTGCTTTAAAATTTTGTGAAATAATGCTAATGTCTCTGTCATTTTGGTGCTGGCATGTACTGATTGTCTTTTTTCACTGGTTTGAGGTTGCTATGGACCAAACTGTGTTCCCAACAAATTTATATGTTGAAGTCCTAAGCCCCAGTGTGATAATGCTTGGGAGATGGGGACTTCAGGGGGTCATAAGTGTGGAATTCTTATGATGGGACTAGCACTCTTAAAAGAAGAGACATTAGACAGCTTGCTTCCTCTATCCCTCTCTCCACCCTTGTGCACCAAAGAAAGGCCGTGTGAGGACACAGGAATCCAAGGAGAGGACCCTCACTAGACCCTGCTGGCACCCTGATCTTGGACTTCCAGTCTCCAGAATTGTGAGAAATAAATTCCTGTTATTTAACCTACCCAGTCTATGGTATTTTGTTATTGCAGCCTAAGCTAAGACAGAGATCTTTCTAGTTTTTGGCATGATGAGTAATTTTCCATTGGAACCTAGACATTTTGTATTATGTTCTGAGACTCTCAATTTTATCTAAACTTTTTGTTTTAGATGGCTTTTTCTGACACTACTCTGGTAGGGGAGATATGTGTGATGATGATGCCTCTTTACGACAGGTAGAGGTACACGTCCATGTTCTCTACTTGGCCACCATTGAGACCTGAGGGGAGCAGGTTCCTTCTGCCTCCGTTCCCCATGTGGTCTCCACTGACACCTTGGTGGGAGTGACCTAATTACTGCTAGACAGTGGTCAAAATTCTGACTCTTCACTAGACCCTCTGATACCACCCTGGCAGGAGTGGCAAAGGGTGCCTCATTAGTGCTGGAAGGGCTGGAAGTCCAGGCTCCCCACATTGTCTCCATTGACACCATGGAGAGGGGAAGGTCCCTCTTACTGGCCAGCAGAGATGAAACTCTCAGCTATCTGCTTGTCCCTCTCTGACACCAACCCTTTGGGGTTGGGTGTTGGGATACTTTGTTATGGTATCTCTTGAGTGGAAGTTTAGGCTTCTTGACGTTTGCTGATGGGGGTAGGGATGGTGCCACAATTGTTCTCTATGGTATTTGGATGAAGTAGAGTGGGTATCATCTAAAATTCTTGTCTTATTTGGCTACATCTTTCTTGGTCTTTTGCCTGGAGAGAATAGACTTTTGTTGGGGCTCTTTTGGTCTGGAATCACTGACAATATGGGTTGCTGGCTTCCTCCACTTCAAGTCTGGGATAATGAGGCAAAAAGGAAATCAAAGGAAGTCCCCTGTGTGTGGGTTCTCAGGTTCCAGTGTACCTTGTTGGTTTGCTTTCTTCTTTCTATCTTCTGGAGTCTCCTTATGTTTGTATCCAGGTATATATAGTATCCAGGGTTTTTAGTCATAATTAGTAGGAGAAATAGGGAAAAAAATATGTCTGTTCTGTCTTCTCAGAAGTGGAAGTCCCCACAAATACATTTTTTTGTACAAGTACTTTTTAAAAAAAATAAATAACTGCCTGATTTTTCAAAACTTAGCTCAAATTTTACCTTTGATAGTTTCTTCCTTATCAAAATGTCAGACAAACATAAATTTTAGTTTAGATCTTTCAGTTCCAAGGGTAATGTGGGGTCCCACCAAAGTCTGATTTGACGTTTGGTTACCCTAGGCTGTAGGATTAGGTGACAGAATTGGTTCAGACTCAATTATAAGCAACAGAAATCCACTCAAGCTGGCTTAAACAGAAAAGGGGAATTCATTACAAGATAGAAGCCAGGGGCAGGAAGGTAGAAATAAGTTTAAAGACTGGAGGGGCTCTGTCAGAAGACAGATTATAAGGAGGGAAAAACATGGTGCCAAAGAAAAATAATCAACACTTATGAAAATGGCATCAGACCACAAGGTCTAGAATAAAGAAGAGTTCAGACAAAAGTCCCAGGTGACCCTGTGTGTATGTTTACAAGGTACTGCAGGTAAAACTTGGTAGAGCTGAATTCTCTGGTTTTGATTTCCTAGCTTTGAGATGGGTGAGTAAATAGTCATAGAAATCATCTCTGGATACATGGAAGCTATTGAAGATGAAACTATAGATTTTTAATCTCTAGACAAAATTTAATATTCTGGTCTTAGTAGCTGATCAATGCCACATGGCTCTAGATTTGCTGACTATCCAGTAAGGATGTTTAAAGATTATTTTTGATCAAAAGGGGGAATGTTTAGGAGAATTATGCAAAACTTAGAAATAAAGCAATGATATGATTCTATGACATTTTTTTTTATTGTGTGAATTTTTAGTGTCACGCCAAAGCTTTGACTTAAGCGTCACCTAACTCTCTAGGGAAATGGACTTTGTTTACAGAATTGATTAGATACTAGATATTCTATAATTGTGTAAAATGTATAAGATGTGATTCTTTTCTGTCAATAAGGAAGATAATTCTGAAGAAGATGGTTTCATGTTCTTGTGGGACATTAACCAGTTGTGTACAAAACAGCAAACTATAAGAATTATGTTTCTAAATTTCTGAAAATTCTATTTGACGTCAGGAGACAGAAACACACAGTGGTGTACAGGCCAGTCACGTTATGTGGAGAAGCTGGTGAAGATCCACGAACTCCTGGAGCTGCTACAAATCCAAACCCCACTCCCCACATGGCCCAGACCTCTTACAGCCTAATATTTGATACTGGGTTTGCATGAGTCTCTTTGTTGTTCCCCATGTATCTTTTACTTGAGTTATCTTGGGTAGATCTCTGTTTTATCTGCAAGTCTCCTAGAAAACACCAGTTTGTGATCCTAGGTAAGATTTTTTTTTTGAAGAGTTCACTAGTTCTTCAATAATGTCATGTTTTAATGGGTACACAGTACTTTCACTTGGCATCAATTATGAGTTGTTTTCTGAACAATTCAGTATTATACCAGCTGGGCTGCCTACTGATCTCTCCATTCCTTTGGGGTGACTCTGCCAACAGGGGACATGTTCCATTCTATTCCAATTTGTGTTGCTATACATATCCGCACAGCAGTACAGAAAGTGGCTTCACTAGCTCATACAGCATTACTGTATTTGTCATGAAAATCAGGTGTATGCTTCTGGTGGCTCTCCCTTGCCATTGTTCAGACTTGGAGATTACTTAGTGCTTTTTTGAGCAAGGGAAACATTGTGCAGGTGAAGCTAGAACTGTGGAAATGCAGCTGCTGCTTTGGTGCAAATTTGCATCGGGTCCCTCAGGAAGGTTTCTAAGTCCACTGGATCAGTAGCTTTCACTGGTCAAATGGCAGGATTTCAGCTTTTTTTCTTATTATTTTATCTTTCTGGGAGTCCCCAAAATTAACCCTGGGAAGAGTTAATCGAATTGTTTGTAAAGCCTTTCCCCATGCTTCAGACATAAAACCTGCAGAATATTGTGGGCGGATACTTTCTCTAGCAATCCTTCTAGAATTTCATGGGCCCCAACCCAGAGAGGTCATTAAACAAAAGAAACACTGACAGAAACCTGAAAGTGTATTACTCTCCTTTGTCTTTCCTTAGGCTTTTAGAAAAACAATGGCACCACACCACATCCAGGACCTGGAATAGGTGGAATAGCAGCCCCTGAAAATATATATGTCCATGTCTTAATGCTAAGCTGCTGTGAATGTGGCCTTATTTGGAGAAGGAGTTTTTACAGATTAATTAAATTAAGGACCCTGAGGTGAGATCATCTTGTATTACTAAGGTGGGCCCCAAATCCAGTGACATATGTCCTTATAAGAGACACAGGAGGAGAAGACACAGACACAGAGGAGAAGGCTCTGTGAATACAGAGGCGGAAACTGGAGTAAGCAGCCACCAGTCAAGGCATGTGATTAGCCACAGAAGCTGGAAAAGGAAAGTGGTGGAATCTCTCCTAGAGCCCGTGGAGGGAGCACAGCCCTGCCAACACCTTGACTTCAGATTTCTGGTTTCCAGAACTCTGAGAGAATAAATTGCTATTGTTTAAGCCGCTAAGTTGACAGGAATTTGCTATGGCAGCCCTAGGATACTCATATAACACCATAGCCAGGCTTCCAGTCTCTCACCTAAAAAAGAGAAGTCCAAACAGAAACAGCATGGCAGGGAATGCTAGACATGCCCTCATAACACTGGTGACAAACTGGACGAGATCTTTCAGACCCTCACTCTGAAAGACAATCACTAGAACAGCTAGGCCTTACCAGTTTCCAACTAAGATTCATGACTGACGGAAACAGTTGTTACAGCTCCTAATTTTTCCAAGTTTTGAGTAGTTCTTCATGCTGTCCTAAGCAGCCCAGCCTCTTTGCTGGCCACTGTGTCTTTTCTGCTTCCTCATAAGTTGGCTCACAGCAGGCTTTGGTCTGCCATAAAATCAGGGCATGGTTTTACCTTTAATCTTACCATTGACCAGCATTATCTCTTGGTATTAGAAGAGATTAATGAAGCCAAGAGAAGGAGAATGACTGGCTTAGTTCACGTCATGCGTGTGTGTGTTTCTGAATCAGCAGTCCCTATGTCATCAGGCGTCCAATCTTTGGTGACTGGAAGTAGGGGAGCAGTACCACATGGTGTCAAATGTAGTGCTTAAGCTGCCAGGGATGGGTATTCAGATGCTGTCCCGCTCAGCACAATGGTAAAGAATGTAGACTCCACCTGAGCTAGAAAAGTAGCTCTGCCACTTATCACATGTTTTACGAACTTGGACAAGTTAATCTCTCTGTGTCTCAGTGTACTTATTCCTAAGTAATAATCCAAGGCTACCTCACAAATTGGCATTAGGATAAAATGAGTACATCTCTGGCATGAATGCAGTGCTCAATATATTTTAGCTATTATTATCAAGTCTGATAAACACATGTTTTCTCATTCTATAGTTCCAAAGTAGCCCTAGGCCAATATAATTCAAATACACTTTTCTAATTATAAGCTCACACTCCTGTTCCAAAAGAAAAAAGGCTCCTAGGCCCGGTGTGGTCACTCATGCTTGTAATCCCAGCACTCTGGGAGGCCGAGGTGGGCAGATCACTTGAGGTTAGCAGTTCGAGACCAGCCTGGGCAACATGGCAAAACTTAGTCTCTAGTAAAAATACAAAAATTAACCGGGCATGGTGGTACATGCCTGCAGTCCCAGCTACTCGGGAGGTTGAGGCAGGAGAATTGCTTTAACCTGGGAGGCAGAGGTTGCAGTGAGCTGAGATTATGCCATTGCACTCCAGCCTGGGCAACAGAGTGAAACTGTGTCTCAAAAAAAAAAAAGTAAGAAAGAAAAAAGTCTCCTAAAATCAAAGCCAGGTACTGTATCGAGAGATGACATAATGGGGCAATAATAAAGTATGCTTTTTAGTCTCGGAGTACATAACCTCTTGACAACATCCAAGTTCTGCTCCAATTCCTTCTTGCCATACAATCTTTGGACTAAATGGTACTTATGTCAACACTGCTGACATATTATTTAAGTATTTATTATTTAAATATGTATTGAAGTATATTAATTAAAGAGTAAAGTAGTCGGGTGTGGTGGCTCGCATCTGTAATCCCAGCACTTTGGGAGGCCAAGGTGGGTGGATCACCTGAGGTCAGGAGTTCGAGACCAGTCTGACCAACATGGGTGAAACCCAGTCTCTGCTAAAAATACAAAAATTAGCTGGGCGTGGTGGTGGATGCCTGTAATCCCAGCTACTCGGGAAGCTGAGGCAGGAGAATCGCTTGAACCCAGGAGATGGAGGTTGCAGTGAGCTGAGATTGTGCCATTGTACTCCAGTTTGGGAGACAGACTGAGACTCCATCTCAAAAAAAAAAAAAAAAAAAAAAAAAGGTAAAGTATATCCAGTACCTATTAAATGAATGAGGAAATTAAAAAATAAATTACTAGGCTGAGCGCAGTGGCTCACGCCTGTAATCCCAGCACTTTGGGAGGCCAAGGCAGGCGGATCATCTGAGGTCAGGAGTTCGAGACCAGCCTGGCCAACATGGAGAAACCCTGTCTCTACTAAAAATACAAAAAAATCAGCTGGGCATGGTGATGCATGCCTGTAATCCCAGCTACTTGGGAGGCTGAGGCAGGAGAATCACTTGAACCTGGGAAGCCAAGGTTGTGGTGAGCCGAGATCGTGCCACTGTACTCCAGCCTGAGCAACAAGAGCGAAACTCCATCTCAAAAATAAATAAATAAATAAAAATAAATTTCTAAGAATTAAAGTACTATAGGGATGAGCTCAGCTCACTGAGTCTTGCCCCTAGAAAACTAGATCCTGTTTTCTCCTGCCTTAAGTGAATTTATGTTAGCAAAGCACTGGGCGTGGAGCGAACAGTACAGACAGAGTAAATCCACTAACATGGGGTCTTCCTTACACTTGATCACTCTAGTAATTATATCATTCCAATTGAAGACCAATGTTGTCCTTTTACTTCTAACTTTGATTCGATTATTGGAATCATATACATGGTTTTCAGTTTTTCACACATTTAAAAAAATGTATCTCCAAACTCATGTGGCATTAGGAATGTAGTTCATTGGCTTGTTTCTCGAGGACGTGAGTGAGATTCTTTTTCTTTTATGACACCGCTCTAAATCTCTGTTCATTGTGCCATTTTGTACTCTTCTCCCACTGGTTATATTCGCGTTCCCTCTGACTTTCTTAATATCTCTTATGTCCAGTTTCATGCTCTGCCACCCCTTTAATCCCATCCAAAGAAGGTTAATTTAGGCCCTCATCATTTCTTGTCTGGATTGCTGGAATCGCTTTCTGTTTTCCCAGCCTCCAGCCTTGCCCTTACAGGACAGTCTTCTCTGGCTGCCAAAGTTATTTTTCTAAAATGCAAATTGTATTATATTGTTACTTTGCTCATAACCCTATTGCCTTCTGGATGAAACCCAAACTCCTTAAGCCTTTCAAATTCTAGCTCAAGAGACGCCTGTGATCTCCTTGCTTGCCATTAGATTGTCCCTGTGAAACCTGTTAGTGCCTCTTTTCTGCTCCACTGCCTGGTGGTCGTCATGGGCAAAGTGCCTTGCTGTTATTACTCATGTCACCTCATCACACCCTCAGTCATCAATGAGGGTGTGTTTGATGACACTTGTAATTGCAGTTTCTAGTCTTGCTGAGACAGAAAAAGCTTTCCCCCCATTTTTACAATTCTTTCATTTAATCCCCAAGGGAGCAGCCCATTCTTAGTTACAACCCCAGGAGGGATAAGTTCTACCCAGCCCATTGGGAGACCATTTGAGTAGATCATTGTGTGCCACTTCAAAACCTTTCTGGCCAGGCGTGGTGGCCCATGCCTGTAATCCCAGCACTTTAGGAGGCCAAGGCCGGTGGATCACCTGAGGTCAGGAGTTCGAGACCAGTCTGGCCAACATGGTGAATCCCCGTATCTACTAAAAATACAAAAAATTAGCCAGGTGTGGTGGCGGGCACCTGTAATCACATCTACTTGGGAGGATGAGGCAGGAGAATCGCTTGAACCCAGGAGGCAGAGGTTACAGTGAGCCAAGATCATGTCACTGTAATCCCAGCTACTTGGGAGGTTGAGGCAGAAGAATTGCTTGAAACTGGGAGGCGGAGGTTGCAGTGAGCTGAGATCTTGCCACTGCACTCCAGCCTGGGCGAAAGAACGGGACTCTGTCTGAAACAAAGAAACAAACAAACCATCTTTCTTTGGCCCAGATATTCCTAGGTGTTCCAGGAGGAACCTAACTCAGCCTGAGTATCCTATAGCTTATTTCCCTCATGCTAGGTGACACCCACCAAGGGACAGGGATGCTAGTTCTCCCAGGGTTGGATCTCTGTGCATGTGGGCCAGTTGACAATTCTGAATGTTTTCATCACATTTCTTCCTGATGGCCCAAGAAGTGAATACATCTTTATGGGTATAGAGATTATGTGTCATAATAGTGAAACATTTTTATCGCTATTTTAAAAAACTGCAATGTTGGCCAGGTGCAGTGGTTCACGCCTATAATCCCAGCACTTTGGGAGGCCGACCTTGTGCGGATCACAAGGTCAAGCGATCGGGACCATCCTGGCTAACACAGTGAAACCCCGTCTCTACTAAAAACACAAAAAATTAGCCAGGTGTGGTGGCACATGCCTGTAGTCCCAGCTATCAGGAGGCTGAGGCAGGAGAATAACTTGAACCCAGGAGGTGGAGGTTGCAGTGAGCCAAGATCACGCCACTGCACTCCAGCCTGGGTGACAAAGCAAGACTCTGTCTCAAAAAAAAAAAAAAAAAATTCTGTACTCTTTACACACTATTAAAGCAAAAAGGAGCTGTGAACTATGATTTCTTTATAAGTTGTTAATAATTCTATCACATTTCTAACAGTAATCTCTTCTCCTCTCTGGAAAGCTGGGAGTGGCTGGCATGAGAATGTGATTCTCCTCTTTGTTCTCAACACCTTTAACCTGACCCCATGAAACCTCATTGAATCTGCAAGGTGTGGTGGCTCATGCCTGGGATGACAGGCGTGAGCCACCACTTGGGAGGCCGAGGTAGGTGGAGTGCTTGAGCCTAGGAATTGGAGACCAGCCTGGGCAACATGGTGAAATCCCATCTCTACCAAAAAGACGAAAATAAGCCAGGTGTGGTGGCACATGCTTATAGTCCTTGTTACTCAGGAGGCTGAGGTAGGAGAATCAATTGAACCCGGGAGGTGGAGGTTGCAGTGAGCCGAGATTGCACCAGTGCACTCTAGCCTGGGTGACAGAACCAGAACCTGTCTCGAAAAAAAAAAAAAAGAACGGGCATGGTGGTAATGCTGTAATCCCAGCATTTTGGGACGCTGAGGCGGGTGGATCGCCTGAGGTCAGGAGTTGAAGTCAAGCCTGGCCAACATGATGAAACCCCATCTCTACTAAAAATACAAAAAATGAGCTGGGTGTGTTGGCAGGCGCCTATAATCCCAGCTACTCAGGAGGCTGAGGCAGGATAATCGCTTGAACCTGGGAGGTGGAGGTTGCAGTAAGCCAAGATTGCGCCACTGCACTTTTGCCTGGGCAACAAGAATGAAACTCCATGTCAAAAAAAAAAAAAAAAAAAAGAAAAGAAAAGAAAAAGGAAAGAAAAAGAAGAAACCTCATGGAATCAAGACTTCTGGTAGGTCTTTATTTTTAAAAAAATGTGATAAAACATACAAAACAGAACAGACTGGGCACGGTGGCTCATGCCAATAATCCCAGCACTTTGGGAGGCTGAGGTGGGTGGATCACTTGAGGTCAGGAGTTTGAGACAAGCCTGGCCAACATGGTGAAACCCCATCTCTACTGAAAAAGCAAAAATTAGCAGGGTGTGGTGGTGCAAGCCTGTAATCCCAGCTACTCGGGAGGTTAAGGTAGGAGAATTGCTTGAATCCAGGAGGCAGAGGTTGCAGTGAGCCGAGATCTCACTACTGCACTCCAGCCTGGGTAACAGAGTGAGACTCTGTCTCAAAAAAACAAAAAACAAAACCAAAAAATACCTCACAGAACATATAACTTAACCATTTTAACCATTCTTATTAAACACTTTTTTTTACTTTTTAATTTTTTAATTTTTATGGGCACATAGTAGATGTTAACCATTCTAAAGTGTACAATTCAGGTCAGGCATGCTGGCTCATGCCTATAATCCCAGCACTTTGGGAGGCCGAGGTGGTGGATCAGGTCAGGAGTTCGAGACCAGCCTGACCAACATGGCGAAACGCTGTCTCTACTAAAAATACAAAAATTAGGTGTGGTGGCACGCACCTGTAATCCCAGCTACTTGAGAGGCTAAAGCAGGAGAATTGCTGGAACCTGGGAGATGGAGGTTGTAGTGAGCTGAGATTGTGCCACTGCACTCCAGCCTGGGTGAGAGAGCAAGACTCTGTCTTGAGAAAAAAAAATTAAAGTGTACAATTCAGTGACATTAAGTACATTCACAGAGTTGTGCAACCATACCGCCATCTATTTCCAAAACTTTTTCATCATCTCAAACAGAAACTTTGTATCCAATAAGCAATAATTTCCCATTCACTTTCCACCCAGTCCCAGGTAACAGGTATTCTACTTTCTGTTTCTATGATTTTTTTTTTTTTTTTTTTTTTTTTTGAGACAGTCTTGCTCTGTCACCTGGGCTGGAGTGCAGTGGTGTGATCTCGGCTCACTACAACCTCCACCTCCTGGATTCAAGCAGTTCTCATGCCTCAGCCTCTGGAGTAGCTGGAACTATAGGCATGCACCACCATGCCCAGCTAATTTTTTTGTATTTTTAGTAGAGACAGAGTTTCACCATGTCGGCCAGGCTGGTCTCAAACTCCTGATGTTAGATACAGCTACGTTCCTCTTCAAACAGTTTGCCAAATTCCCCCATTCTTTATTCTCTAAATTCCAAGTATCACCCCCCCTCCCCCCTGCTTTTGCTGGGCATTGACCTGTCTAAATATGCCTAGATATGATAAGCCCCAGTTCACATTCCTTTCCTTATGTGGGAATAGGTTAGCTTTTTAGTCCCCTGGAGGTGACCCCTTCCTCCTCTCCCTCTCTCCTCTGTCACGCACCTCCCTTATCTAAGAAAGTTTGAATATTTAGCCAATCAGGACTAGTTTAGACTGTGCAGTCCAACCTCAGCCAATGGGAAAAAGACACAGAGCTAGAATCTGCATTAGGAATAAAAACCCCTACTCTTCTTTATTCTGTGCACTCTTGTGATCATGACTGATGCAGGCAGCACCCTTTTGCCAAAGTAAATTTGCCTTGCTGAGAAATCCTTTGTCTTAGTGCCAGTTCTTCTTTGCGGCACCTGACTTCAAGTAATCCACCCACCTCAGCCTCCCAAAGTGCCAGGATTACAGGTGTGAGTCACCCTGCCTGGCCTGTTTCTATGAATTTGCCTATTCCAAGTACCTCATATGAGTGAAATAATGCAATATTTATCCTTTTGTGCTTGGCTTATTTCACTCAGTGTAATATTTTTAAGTTTTATCCATGTTCAAAGGATCAATATTTTATTTTTTTATTTTATTTTTTTTTAGACAGGGTCTCACTCTGTCTGCAAGGTTGAAGTTGGAGTGTAGTGGTGCTATCTCAGCTCACTGCAACCTCTACCTCCTGGGTTCAAGTGGTTCTCCTGCCTCAGCCTCCTGAGTAGCTGGGATTACAGGTGCATGCCACCACGCCCAGCTAATTTTTTGTATTTTTAGTAGAGATGGGGTTTCACCATGTTGGCCAGGCTGGTCTCGAACTCTTGACCTCAGGTGATCCACCCACCTAGCCTACCAAAGTGTTGGAATTACAGGCATGAGCCACTTGGCCTGGCCCTATGTTTAACTTTTGAGGCCTGCTGGGGGACTAGTTTTGAATTCTAGGTTGATAGGACAATGTACAGATTAGTCTCTTCCCTGGGACCCCCTACCAATATCTTGCATTGGTTTACTTTAGAAATTAAACAACCTACAAATGAGCCCTAAGTCTCCTTTTAGTTAATGAAGTTCTTCTCTCTGCAGCAATTCTCTTTCCAAAGAGTTGCTTAAAAGGAACAGATGTGAAGAAGAAATAAATGATTTATATAATTCACAACTAGGACAATTTAGAATAAGTTGCCTACGCAATGAACAGAGACTTTTAACACCTTTTTTGGGTGTTTCCAGAGAGAAAAATGATCAAACTAAAAACAAATGAAAAATTATTGCATAAAAACAGACAAAAACTTTGCCAAATGGAAAAATTATGGAAAGGTGAACAAGTGACAGGGAAATTGTGTAAGAAGTAAGCCGAATGAGGTTTTGGCTGTAATTCAGCTTCCATAGCATTGGAACCAACTGATTCAGTAATCAAAGCTTGACTTTCTCTTGTGCAAAGTGTTTAATGATGTTTTAACACTAGCAGTTAATATATTTCACAATAGACAATGTTCATCCACGGAAAAACAAATATTTCTTCTTGCCAAAAATGGTCAGATTTGCATTCATTTTTCCATATTCCTTTTTCTAATCAGGTTTCAGATGTCAGCAAACTGATCTACTTAAAACAATGTTGACGTACAATGAAAAAACAAACATATCAATATGGCTTGGAGAGCCAGCATTTGTGAACCAAACAGCCACGGTGATAATGGGCTGGGCCCTCCAACAGAACGGCTTTCATCAATTGAAGCCTAACTTTAGGCCTTTTAGCTATATTGCCTTTATGCATCCTGAAAGCAGGCACTGGAGAGGTAAATCGGTAATTAGGGGTTATTTAAAACAGAGATTTGTGACCTGACAGACTGCAACCTGTCTATATCCACAAACACAGTGAAATTGCTCCAGCCCTTTGTCTCCAGGGGTATCCGGTCTATTGAAGGTCTCTGGTTTACAGGGGTGTTTGGGTTCATGTTATACCGCCTGAGAGATGGGTGTGTGGGACTGAGAGCAGCACATGAAACATTAGCATTGTTTTGAAATCTCACCTAAAAATGATACATGCTATTAGCGGTTGCATTCTTTGTCTGAAAACCAATCATTCTGAGTTAAAGTTTGACTTTAGCTTACCTCATTATACAAGTGCTCTGAACCTCACGGTCAAGTTTCAAACTTTATAATAGGAAACGGAATTCTTTGTGCAAGGGGAATAAAAGGTATAGGGAAACACAGAATTCTTAAAGTTTGTAGCAGCCCAGGGAATTCAAAGCTCTTTAACAGGAGATTGATATTTTAGAATATTTTGAAGATTTAAAATTCCAGGGTTGGGAATGGTGGCTCATGCTTGAAATCCCAGCACTTTGAGGGGCCAGGGCAGGCGGATTGTTTGGGCCCAGGAGTTCGAGACCAGTCTGAGCAACATGACGAAACCCCCATCTCTACAAAAAATAGAAAAATTAGCCAGATGTGGTGGCCTACATCTGTGGTCCCAGCTACTTGGGAGGCTGATGTAGGTGAACTGCCTGAGCCCAGGAAGTTGAGGCTGCAGTGAGCCATGATCATGCCACTGCACTCCAGCCTAAGTGAAAGTGAGACCCTGTCTCAAAAAAGAAAAAATGTAAAAATAAAATTCCACCTACAACCACTTTAGTTGGAAAAATAGCTAATGCATGCTGGGCTTAATGCTTAGGTGATGGGTTGCTAGGGGCAGCAAACCACCCATGGCACAGATTTTTCCTGTGTAACAAACTTGCACATTACATCCCGCACACTTACCCTGGAACTTAAAAAAAAATTAAATTAACTTATACAAATAATACTTATAAATATAATAAGTATTTACTAAGTACCTGTTGTATTAACAACCCTCATATCAAATACTGTCTGTATAAGTATATGCTTATAAAATGTCATTTCCTTTTACCTTTTGCTGTGGCCTGTGCCATCATCTTTCCCTGAACACTGATTTTCCATGCTTATTCATTTTGTGTCTTTCATTTAAAATGAAAATATTTACCAGTGTATGATTAATACAATGACTGAAAACCCTTATGAGGCACCTAAAATTGCAAGACAAACTTGCATTCCTATTTATAGCAACTGCATATTTAATACAACAAATATATTGATATTGATTGGCAGAACAAACTCTCCAAAACTTAAACATTTTAAAATTATTAAATGTTTCAGTTACCAAAAAAAAAAAAAAAAAGAAAAAGAAAAGAAAAAAAAAAAGCACAGGAAGTAAACATGTAAAAGACACCCATGTACTAATCACTGGCATTTGCCACATTTAACAATTTGCCTTATTTGCGTCTCATGGTTTTTATTTTTCAAGAAAGCACTATTAAAGCACTGACCTTAGACAAATTAAATTTAGCAGTTTAATGGAGCAAAGAATTGCAAATCGGGGATCCCCTGAACCAGAGTAAGTTCAGAGAGGCTCTAGAGCAGCTTCATGGTGGAAAAAGATTTATGAACAGAAAAAGGAAAGTGAGGTACAGAAAACAGAAGTGAATTACACAAACATCTGGATTGGTTACAGCTCAGGGTTTGCCTTATTTGAGTACAGCTTGAACAGTTGGTCACCCTTGATTGGCCAAAACTTGGTGGTTGGTACAAGAGTGGGTTAGTCCGTTTATCCATCCAGTTGGGTTACAGTTCATTATGTATGGAGAAGCCTTTGGGCTGAACTTAAAATATGTAAGGAGGCGGCTTTAGGCTAAACTTAATTTAACAGCATTAGTGATAGCTGGGTGGTGGTGCGCAACCCATAGTCCCAGCTATGTGGGAGGCTGAAGTGGGAAGATCACTTGAGGCCAGGAGTTGGAGGCTGCAATGTGCTATGATCACACCACTGCACTCCAGCCTGGGCAACATAGCAAGACCCAGCCTTTAAAAAAAAAGAAAAAGAAAAGAAGCATTAATAATAGAATCAAAGGCCCCACCCTTGCCTCTTTCCTCCATCTTTTCCACCTTAAGTTAACTTCTGTCCTCTTCTGCTTGTCTAGGTTTTCATACTCTCACAACTTAGGTATGTTTTGTGTTTCTAAAATTTGCATAAAGGGTACACTTTACAGATACTTTTGCTATTTGCTTTTTCATTGAACACTGTTAAGATTTCTCTACAATGATGCCAGTAAGCTATGCCATTCATTTGAACTACTGTTCAGATTCCATTGTACAAATACACCACTGTTCATGTATCCATTTCCCTTCTGAGGGGCATGTTGACTGCAGTATTTTACTATGGTACATAATACTAATATGAATGAACCATCCATCCCTCAAGTCCAATTAGCTCTAACTTTTATAATAATAGTATATCTTAAATCTGACTTCATCTGACCCCCACAGCTATCCCAGTCCAAGCTATCATTTTCTTCTACAGGAGCCCATAGGTATCCCCCAGCTTTCACTCTTGGCTCTCCTTCAGTTTACGACCCACACAGTCCATGGGGTCGGATTGGGTCTTTCTTTTTCTCAGAATCCGTCAATGACTTCCCATTATATCTGGAATAAATTCAAAGTTCTTCCTATAGCCAAGAAGGTCCCACATGATCTGGGCTCTCTCTCTCTTTGCCTGGCTTTCTGTAGTGCGCCTTGCTGTGCACTGCCTTACAGCTTTTGGGCCAGCTGTGCACTGTGCCTGAAACCAGCACTTTCCTCTTCTTCCTGTAGCTTCCTTCCTGACTTTGTTCATGTTCCTCATCAGGTGTCACCTTCTCAGAGAAGCCTTTCCTGTTTCTCTTATTTAAATTTGTACCTCTTTCATTTTCTATCCCCTTGTCCTGTCTTTAGCTTTCACCTTGCTTTTATTTTTCTTTGCAGAAGTTAGCACACCTGAAACTATTTTTTTGTTGTTGTTGTTTACTTCTGCTCTCCTACTAGAATGTAAACTTCTTGAATCACAAGTTTCTTAACAGTATCTAGAATGATGAATCCTTTTCAGAAGGTTTTCAATGGACTCTGTTCAGATCCATCAGAGGAATCACTATCTACGGCAGCTATAGACTTATGAAATGTATTTCTTTTTTTTTTTTTTTGAGACGGAGTCTGGCTCTGTCGCCCAGGCTGGAATGCAGTGGCGCGATCTCGCCTCACTGCAAGCTCTGCCTTCTGGGTTCACGCCATTCTCCTGCCTCAGCCTCCCGAGTAGCTGGCACTACAGGTGCCCGCCACCACACCCGGCTAAGTTTTTGTATTTTTAGTGGAGACAGGTTTCACTGTGTTAGCCAGGATGCCCGTGTCCTCAGGCATTATTTACTTGCTCGATCTCCTGACCTCGTGATCCTCCTGTCTTGGCCTCCTAAAGTGTTGGGATTACAGGTGTGAGCCACTGTGCCCGGCCATGAAATGTATTTCTTAAATAATAAGACTTCAAAGTTAAAATTACTGCCTGATCCATGAACTGCAGAGTGGATGCTGTGTTACCAGGCAAGAAAACATTCATCAATCTCCGTTAGAGCTCTTGGGTGAACAGGGGCACTGCCAATGAGCAGTAATATTTTGAAAAGAATCTTTTCTTCTGAGCAGGTCTCAACAGTGGGCTTAAAATATTCAGCAAACTACGCTGTAAACAGATGTGCTGTCATTCAGGCTTTGTTGTTCTGTTTATAGAACACAGGCAGAGTAGATGTCGCATAATTCTTAAGGAATTAAGAATTTGGAATGGTAAATGATCATGGCTTCAATTTAAGGTTACCAGCTGCATTCATTCCTAACAAGAGGGTCCGCCTGTCCTTTGAAGCTTTAAAGTCAGACATTGACTTCTCTCTAGCTATGAAAGCCTGGATGGCATCTTCTTCCAACAGAAAGCTGTTTTGTCTACTTTGAATATCTTTTGTTTAGTGTAGCCACCTTCATCACTTATCTTAGCCAGGTCTTCTGAATAATTTGCTACTTCACCTTGTACTTTTATGTTATGGAGATGGCTTTTTCCCTTAAACCTTGTGAATCGACCTCTGCTAGCTTTCAACTTTTCTTCTGCAGTTTCCTCACCTCTCTCAGTCTTCACAGAGTTTGAAGAGAGTTAGGGCTTTACTGTGGATTAGGTTTTAGCTTAAGGGAATGTTGTGGCTGGTTTGATCTCTCCAGACCACTTAAATGTTCTCCATATCGGCAATAAGGCTGTTTTGCTTTCTTATCATTGGTGTGTTCACTGGAGTAGCACTTTTAATTTCCTTCAGGAACTTTTCTTTTGCATTCACAACTTGGTTGTTTGGCACAAGAGGTCTAGCTTTCTTCTTATCTCTGCTTTCAACATGCCTTCCTCACTAAGCGTAATCATTTCTAGCTTTTGATTTAAAGTGAGAGATATGTGACTCTTCTTTTCATTTCAATACTTAGAGACCATTGTAGAGTTATTAACTGGCCTAATTTCAATATTGTCCTATCTCAGTGACTGGGGGGGCATAAGGAGAGATAGAGAGACAGGAGGGTTGGTCAGTCGAGCAGTCAGAACACATACAACATTTATTGATGAAGTCTGTCATCTTATATGGGTACAATTTGTGACTCCTCAAAATTATTACAACAGTAATAGCAAAGATCACTGATTATAGATCACCACTATGGATATAAAAATAATGAAAAAGGTGAAATATTGCAAGAATTACCAAATGACACTAAATGAGCATGCGCTTTTGGAAGCATGGCACTGATAGGCTTGCTATACGTAGGGTTGCCACAAACCTTTAATTTTAAGCATAGTGCAATAAAATGAGGTATGCCTCTATTCCCAAATTGCTCTGAAAAGTTAAACATTTACATTACTAACATCATTGTGGGAGTTTCTCATATTCTTAACAGTATCTGGTCTTATCAGGCTCTTTAACTTTTGCCAGTCTGAGTGAAATTGTATCTCCTGTGTTAGAGGCATTTGAACCAGAGCAACTCCATCTTGAATAGGAGCTGGGTAAAATAAGCCTTGAGACCTGCTGGGCTGCATTCCCAGGAGGTTAAGGCATTCTATGTTATCTATGTTACAGGATGAGGTAGGAGGTCAGCAGACAGGTCATAAAGACCTTGCTGATAAAACAGGCTGCAGTAAAGAAGCCAGCCAAAACCAAGATGGTGAGGAGAGTGACCTCTGGTCGTCTTCACTGCTATACTCCCACCAGAATCATGTCAGTTTACAAAATGCCATGGCAACATCAGGAAGCTACCCTATATGGTCTAAAAAGAGGAGGCATGAATCCACCCCTTGTTTAGCATATAATCAAGAAATAACCATAAAAATGGGCAACCAGCAGCCTCAGGCAGCTCTGTCTATGGTGTAGCCATTCTTTTATTGCTTTACTTTCTTAATAAACTTGCTTTTTCGCTTTACGGACTTGTCCTGAATTCTTTCTTGCGCAAGATCCAAGAACCCTCTCTTGGGGTCTAGATCGAGTAACGCTTGTTTTAATTTGCATTTTCCTGATTACTAAAAAGACAAATAGACCAGAGATCTTATCCTTAAAAAACACATACACCAAATTATTTTCTTGTGCCCCCAGGAAGATGACTAAAAATTTCCCTATCAGAGCCTTTCACAAAGTGACTTAATCTTCCCCTGCTTCATGGGTCTAGTAATTCCAAATTCTCATATATTTAGTTTTAGTGGCACAAAATTACATTCCCAAATGTTTATTCATTCAACAAATACTTACTGAGGGCCCTGTAATTCTGTAATTTCACCACCCACCAATAGCCTCTCCTCCTGGCACTCACCTTCTAGACCTTGAGCTATTTGTCCCTTGCACAGTGGCAGAGTAATCACTGGGGAGCTGTATTTAAGAAAGGCAGGAAGACTCCTTCCAATCCATTGTCCTCGGGCATTATTTACTTGCTCAGTTTTTGTATTCAGTATACCCAGAGAGGAACACAGTATGTCCATGCACACTCTTACTGCGAAGGAATTAAATATTCCCCAGAGAAAAGTTTTGAAATGAGGTGGGAAATGCGCATGTTTTCATTTCAAGCGCTTGTTTTAAATGTTAAGAGTATAATTAGTGTCTTCTAAAGAAACTAAATTTACTTTTTCTTCTAGAAGCAAGTTTTTTGCTCTTCACACACACACAAAGCCTCACTTTATTTCATTATTTCGTTGCAATGCCAAGTTTGGTTAAAAGGGCAATGAAAAGTGTTTCCCGTTCGCACTGACTCAGGGTAGTTCCCAATTCTGAAGACAGAAAAGATCATCAAGCCACAATTGTTAAATCTTTAGTTTCTATCCCCAACAGATAATCGTTAAAGGTTAACTATATTATAGATGTCTTCATCAAGCGGCTGCGGCTTTTCTTCTACTTTGAAAACCACAAGTCTAATGTAAAACAAGTCGGCTTCCTGTGCTTTTTGGAAAGAAAGATCAGGATTTAACTATTTTTATTGCTTCAGATAATGGTGTGGTTCCCAGATAAGAGGTTACACCCAGGGGCGGTGAATTGGATTATGAAGAGTGGAGTTCGTGCTGGATTCTATGAGTTTTTAAATCTTGTAAACCGCACGCAGCAATGAAAGTGCTAAATGCCATGGTGCGTGACCCGCGCCACCCTCGCACTGCTCTCCTTTACCCCCGAGACTCCACTTTTCCTCCGCCACCACGAGAATTCATGCAAATCAGCCAGAAAACCCCAGGGCAATACGAACCATTTTCGCGCCACTCGCTCAGGACCGTACAGCTGCATAAGGAGAGTGGTCTTTGTAGCCCCTAAAGCGCCCCTTTCTCAAAGGGATTTTAGGAGTGGCCAAGGCTATCCTTTTAGGTCAGAATGTATAGGGAGGTCGTGTTTTTTCTAGGGGACCACCTAGTCTTGCGCCGAGTCTGGCCGTTACCACAGCTTGCAGGACCTGTGTCCCAACGCGGGAAAGACAGCCCGAGCCCCGCCCCTCCGGGTCCGGGTCGGCGCGCCCCGCCTGCCGGCCGCGCTGCTGCTGCTCCTCCTGCTGTGGGACCGCTGACCGCGCTGCTGCTCCGCTCTCCCCGCTCCAAGCGCCGACCTGGGCACCCGCCACCAGCATGGACGCTCGCCGCGTGCCGGTGAGGGCTGGGCGGGCTAACCCGAGGGGCGGGCGCGGTGGGTGCTGGACGCAGGCGGGCGCGGGCCGACCCTCTCCCAACTCCGCAGCCTAGCGCTGCCTTTCAACTGGTGGCCTGCCTAGGCGTTGCCCGCTTGGGCAAGCCCCTGATTTAGTGCACCCAGAATAACTGAGGGCCATGGGGACGTTCCTGCACGGTGTGCGCATCCGAAGTGCGGGCGGCGTGGAGACTTGAGTCGTTTGCAGGACGGCTGGCAGTGCTGGAAAGCCCTAGGCACGTGCGCCCGCCAAAGGCCGGACACCGGCCGGGAGGGCTGGCCGGTCCCGATTGTGCCTGCCGGGCAGAGCCGGCCTGCTTGCCCCCTAGGAGTTTGTCCTGCGGTGGCCCATCCTTTTTCCGCACACAACTCGGAGCCAGTGCGTGGCTCGCCGCGTGTATACCCATACTAAGTGGGTGGCCCTTGGGCGCGCACCCCTCCCAGCAAAAGCCGCGTCCGTTTCCAACCGCTGAGGGCCAGTGAGTTGGATCGTTAAGGTCTTTCGAACCGGTCTCCTAGAACTTGGGTTGCGCACGCAGTGGGAAGCGACCGTAGTACCGGGCGGTGGTTAAGTGCATTTAAAGGGCTTGGTGGGCCAAACCGTTCGCCGACCATTTGCTCGTTTCCCACTTCCTCCACCCCCACCCCCAACCCCCAACCCCCAACCCCCCAGCCTTACTCTTAGCGGCAGGACGTTGCTCTGAATGGAACGTTACTTTTTGCTCTAACGGAAGCCAGAACGTAGGGTCGGGCTCCTGGAGAGGGTAGAAGAGTGGGGGTTGGGTGAAACGGAAGACAATGACACGTTTAAAATAAGTATCAGGGGTTTGGGACCCACGCGGGGGAGGACAGGTTCGCGGGGGTGGGTGCGATGAGGCGTGGTTTCAGGGCTGAGTCGCCGCCCCGGTGGAGCTGGGCATTGGCTTTCCGGATGAAGAAAACCATGTGTAGCTGGTCTTGGAACCTGACGTGCCTGGGTTCAAATTTGAGCCGCCATGGGACTTCAGTAATCCATTTCGCCTTCCTGAGGCTAAGTGAGAATAACGGTAGCACCTTTGTTGCAAAGAATTAAACCTGACCTGAAAGCGTACTTAACATAGTGCCTGGCACGAAAAACTACTATAAATGGTATTAGTTATTACTTACCTGCCAAAGAAGTTCATCTCCGTCTTGACTATTTGCCATGCTGCTTTTTTGTGGCTTTTCCTCCAAAGATATATTTGCCTGGTAAATAACTCTTGGCTTGTGCTGACTTGTTAAAACTCAGCATGTGTTTCTCGGACAACATCCAATAGAATGCTGCCTTTGAGGCTGTCTGGGGCCTCTGACTGCTTGCAGGTAGATTGATGAATAAAAGGTGGTAATTCCTGCAGTAATGCGAGGAATACTGCTGTTAAGAAGATGGCAGACTTGGGTTCTCCTTCCTGCCCCTGTGATCTTGCAGTCTATTACACCTTCCTGGGGCCTTCAGTTTCCTCATCTGGAAAATGGGATCTGAGATCCTTTTCAGCTCCCAACATTCATTGTGTCCCAGGCTGGAGTGCAGTGGCACAATCACGGCTCACTGCAGCCTACCGGCCTCAAGCAGTCTTCCCACCTCAGCCTCCCAAGTAACTGGACTACGTGTGCGCACCGCCACACCCGGCTGATTTTTGTATTTTTAGTAGAAACGGAGATTCACCATGTTCCCCAGGCTGGTCTCAAACTCGTGGGCTCCAGTGATCCTCCCACCTTGGCTTCCCAAAGCGCTGGGATTACAGATGTGAACCACCCTCCTACACACACACCTAACCTTTATATTTAGTAGCTCTACCTTTTACACATTGTCCTGCCTTGTTAAAAAGGCAAAAGACAAAAACTTCCTAAGATGATTGAACGGAGTTTACTTAGGGGTATAGGAATGTTGGGAGTGCCCTCATGTATTTTCAAGAGACTGAAATGCGTAATGTTAGGCTAAGAAGGAGGGCAACAGCGTTCTGGTCACCTGACATCTTACATCTTAGTATATTTTGTAGAATCTGTAGCAGAGCTTGCCCTTTCAGAGTTTTCAGTGTAAGGAATCACTTCTGCTATTCCATGGCCCCATTTAAGAGAATAAAAATACAGGACCTAAAGCAACACTTAAGAAATCTCGTTAAATGTTAAGAAATGACAAACTACTATCCTCCTTTTTTACACAAGATAGATGCCAATTACATTTTCTGAGAGCGGTGCCAGGCTGTTCAGTATTTATGAATGAATGAAGCATTTCTATATAAGTAATTTGCACTTTATAAAAGGACTTTTAAAAACTTAAGTCTTGGACAGCAGAAAGAGCTGAATGACAGCCTCAAGTAAGAGTGCTAAAATGGAATCAGGTATCCCACCTGCATTTGGAGTGCTGTTTGACCTTTAACTTGGCTCCTTATACCATCTGTTGAAGGGTTTGATGTATTTGCTTTGTAAAGACTTGTGTGGAAATCAGGATAGCCCTCTTGATTGGAATGGGGCCTGCTTGGAAGCCTGCCATCTTGAAGTAGAGGTCCTGCCCAGTTTTTGTAGTTTGTGAAATTAGCATCACAGTACATAGCCCAAAGCTTACAAAAAATACCTCATTAGCTTGATTTTGGCTGAGGGAGAAAATCTTTCTGCCATTTTGTACTTTTGAAATTTCCTTTTAGAAGTACAATTTAATTAAAAAAAAAAAAAACAAGTTGGATTTTAGGAGTTTAGCATTAAAAAGTCCTGTGGAGCTCAGTATAATGCTAAGAGCTAAAGATTAGGGGCTCATAAAGGTGGGTTGAGAGGTAGCTCTACAGATGTTTGAAAAAATTGATAAATGTCTTTATAATTTTCTTGTCAAGGGATCCCTTCTTAGAATTTGACCTGGTTTTGGCCAGGCGCGGTGGCTCACACCGGTAATCCCAGCACTTTGGGAGGCTGAGGCGGGCGGATCTCTAGGTCAGGAGATCGAGACCATCCTGGCTAACACGGTGAAACTCCTTTCTACTAAAAATACAAAAAATTAGCTGGGCTTGGTGGCGGACGCCTGTAGTCCCAGCTACTCAGAGGGCTGAGGCAGGAGAATGGCATGAATCCGGGAGGCGGAGCTTGCAGTGAGCCGAGATCGCCACTGCACCCCAGCCTGGGCAACAGAGCCAGCTTCTGTCTCAAAAAAAAGAGAAGAATTTGACCTGGTTTTAAAGATTTTTGGGTCCAGGTACAGTGACTGATGCCTGTAATCCAAGCACTTTGGGAGGCTCAGGTGAGAGGATCGCTTGAGCCCAGGAGTTTGAGGCCAACCTGGGCAACACAGCAAGACCCCATCTCTAAAAAAATAAAATAAGTTAGCTGGGCATGGTGGCACATGCCTGTAGTCCTGTCTACTCAGGAGGCTGAGACAGGAGGCTTGCTTGAGCTCAGGAGTTCTAGGTTGCAATAAGCTATGATCTCACCTCTACGCTTTAGCCTGGACGACAGAGCGAGATCCTGCTTCTTACAAAAAGAAGAAAGAAAAAGTTTTTTGTAGCAGCTGACAAACTTCCTTTTCTATGTAGGGTATGATAAATGGACATATCTACTCTGTGCTGTTTGAACCTACTAAACTAAAAAAATGATGTCTTTAGTTAAATAAAGTAAGCATCATGCTTAATAGGGTTGCTATTTCCATTTGCAGCAGAAAGATCTCAGAGTAAAGAAGAACTTAAAGAAATTCAGATATGTGAAGTTGATTTCCATGGAAACCTTGTCATCCTCTGATGACAGTTGTGACAGCTTTGCTTCTGATAATTTTGCAAACACGGTAAGTGCTGCCTGAGAATAAACAGAATTGAGTCTGCAGTGCTCAAAATGCCCCAGATGCTTTGTGCGTGATTAAAACTGCTTGCTTTTTGCCTACATTTCTATACAGCCGTTATGAAAATACAGTATGCACTATAATTTCATTTCACTTTTTGCTGTGGTTCTAGGTAGTAATTGTTGGAGGTAGATTAGCTACTTATTCTATCCTTTTGAAATGTCGCCTAACCTAACATGCATGATGATTTGCCATAACAACTCAGAAATCATTTGTAAACCTCTGAACCATTTTTCTTTGTAACAAAAGCTGTTCTCTTGTAGTGCACTTGTAAATGTGATTTGCTCTCTGCACGGTTTATGGAAAATTGGTTCTTGAAAAAGAAAAAAAATGCACAACCACATTTATTTATTTATTTTACAGAAACCTAAATTCAGGTCAGATATCAGTGAAGAACTGGCAAATGTTTTTTATGAGGACTCTGATAATGAATCTTTCTGCGGCTTTTCAGAAAGTGAGGTGCAAGATGTATTAGACCATTGTGGATTTTTACAGAAACCAAGGCCAGATGTCACTAACGAACTGGCCAGTATTTTTCATGCCGACTCTGACGATGAATCATTTTGCGGTTTCTCAGAGAGTGAGATACAAGATGGAATGGTGAGTTTGAGAATTTCACCAGTTTCAAGAAGTAAGATACATTTAGAGGCATGACATATTTTTAAAAAATTTTTTCTTACGATTTTGATTTTAGTCATGCCAACAGACTTTGTTGACCTTTTTAAAATTTTGAGTATTTTCTTCGTGTCTTAGAGCAGTATTTACTAATGTAGCTGGACTTATAAATCATGAACATTTTGTAGGCTCTGAAAATTTGGAAACTGGTAAGATAAAATTGGCCAATCTCCAGATTTTCATTACCACAAAAATCCAGCCTAATCAGGAAGCACACTAGTCCTAAATATTATCTACATTTGCATTTAAGTTCAAGTGCCCAGCCTAGTGCCTGTCATAGAGCAGACCTTTGATAAATGTTGGTCTCATAGTAGATCTGTGGCTGCATCTTGAAAACCTGTGATAACTTATGTGTAGGAGCGCCATTGCAGATAATGACATTGAGGGCCCTGCCTGCTGCACTTTTGCTCCTTGGTTGGCTTTTCCTATGCACGCTACCTTCCTTTAACTGCTGCTGCCACTGTTGTGCTGTGCCTTGGTCCCACTCTTTCTGAGCGTACTGTTTAATTCTATACACATTCTCTCATTCCAAAGACTTTCTTGACAAAGGAAGCAGTGCATTCACTGATAATCAGGTGCATGCTCTTCAACTCACTGGTCTGACATAGATCCACTGCCTGAGGATCACGGTTTGAGTAACATTGATACAAGTGGCAGTCTACCTGGCCAAGGAGTGTTTTGGTCCAAATCAGTGCTTACTGGAGTTTGTTGCAGAGGGGCCAGTCTGCAGATCTGCGTGTGACACAAACATTGTCAATAGCCTGAATAATTTCTGGGCAGTGTTTCAGTTCTTTGAAGATACTGTCATGATTAATAAAATGCCAATTCATTATAATTGGTAGGAACTCATGAAAGGTTTTTGTTGTTTTGTACTCTCTAAATCCGTGGACACTAAAAGTACAAAAAGCTGTTTGTGGGCATGTAAGGCTTTTTTGAGACGGGGTCTTGCACTGTCAATCAGGCTGGAGTAAGTGGTGCGATCATGGCTCACTGCAGCCTCCACCTCCTGGGCTTAAGTGATTCTCCCTCCTCAGCCTACCCAGTAGCTGAGACTACAGGCATGTGCCACCCTGCCTGGGAACTTTTAAAAATTTTTTGTAGAGATGTGGGCTCACTTTGTTGCTTAGGCTGTTCTCAAACTCTTGGGCCCAAGCAATCCTTCCGTCTTGGCCTCCAAAAGTGTTGGGATTACACCCATGAGCCACTTTGCTGGCCTTAATAAATATTTTAGTGTTAAAACTGCGTCTTTATAGGTGAAATTCAGGGACTTTATGGGTGATATTTTTTCTTCTCTTTTTTTTTTTTTTTTTTTTTTTTACCTGCAACCATTACCACAGTCAATTTTGGAGTACCTTTATGACCCCGAAAAATGACTCTGTACCCATTAACAGTCACTCCTTATTCTTTCCCAACACCCCTAGCTCCTGGCAATCATCAGTATGCTTTCTGCTGTCATAGATTAGCCTGTTGTGGATATTTCATATAAATTGAATCATGATATGTGGTCTTTTGCGACTGGCTCCTTTCACTTAGGATAATGATTTCAAGGTTTATTTATGTTGTGGCATGTGTTAGTTCTTCATTTTATTGCAGAATATTCTGTTGTGTAAATCAACCACATTTGATTTACCCATTCATCAGTTGCTGGATAAGTGGGTTGTTTGCAGTTTTTTGGCTATTATGAATAATGCTACTGTGAACATTCGTGTATAAGTTTTTGTGTAGACGTATACTGTTAGGTATGTACATAGGAGTAGAATTGTGGTTCATGTAGTAACTGTTTAACCTTTTGAGAAATAGACAAAGTGGCTATACCAGTTTACATTCCTACCAGCAGTGTGTGAGGGTTACAGTTTCTCCACATTTTTGCTAATAGTTTTTTTTATTTTCTTTTTGCTTTTTTTTTTTTTTGAGACAGAGTCTCACTTTGTCACCCAGGCTAGAGTACAGTGGCACAATTTTGGCTTACCACAATCTCCGCCTCCTGGGTTCAAGCGATTCTTGTGTCTCAGCCTCCGAGTAGCTGGGACTACAGGCGCGTGCCACCACACCCGACTAATTTTTTATATTTTTAGTAGAGACGGGGTTTTGCCATCTTGGCCAGGCTGGTCTCGAACTCCTGACCTCAGGTGATCTGCCCATCTCAGCCTCCCAAAGTGCTGGGATTACAGATGTGAGCCACCATACCCGGCCTTCTTTTGCTTTTTAGCTCTACCGTGAAGTGGTTGGTGTCTCATTATGTTTTGTGTGTGTGTGTGGGAGGGGGGTTTGTTGTTTTGTTTTGTTTTTTTGGAGACGGAGTCTTGCTCTGTAGCCCAGACTGGAGTGCAGTGGCATGATCTCAGCTCACTGCAACCTCCACCTCCTGGGTTCAAGAGATTCTCTTGCCTCAGCCTCCCAAGTAACTGGGATTACAGGCGTGTGTCACTGTGCCTGGCTAATTTTTGTATTTTTAGTAGAGATGGGGTTTCACCATGCTGGCCAGGCTGGTGTCCAACTCCTGACATCAGGTGATCCGCCTGCCCCGGAGCCACCGTGCCCGGCCTCTCATTATGATTTTGGTTTATATTACCCTATGGCTAATTTGGATAAATTTTTAATGATGAAAACCTATATTACTTTTGGAATCTGGAAATATTTTTATTTTGAGCTTCTGAAAGTAGATTAGAGAAGTACCTAGAGAAGTCAAATTTATAGACAGAAAATAAGGATGATGGTTGCCAGGGGCGGAGGGAAAGAGGAATGGGGAATTACTGTTTAATGGGTATAGGGGAGTTTTAGTTGGAGAAGATGATAACATTCTGGAGATGGATGGTGGTGATGGCTGCACAATAATGTGCATGTATTTAATGCCATTGACCTGTGCACTTAAGAAATGGTTAACATGATAGATCTTATGTATATTTTATTATATATTTTTGTAGAGTAGAGAATTGAGATATGTTAATATAATTTAATATTGCCATCAACATTGAGACGATATTTATAGGGGAACACATTTTTTTCCCTTTTTTTTCTCAAGACAGGGTCTGGCTCTGTCACCCAGGCCTGGCGTACAGTAGCACGAACACGGCTCACTGAGCCTCTGCCACCTGGGTTCAAGCCATCCTCCCACCTCAGCCTTCCAAGTAGCTGGGACCACAGGCATGCGCCACCATGCCCAGCTAATTTTTGTATTTTTTGGGCAGAGATGGGGTTTCACCATGTTGCCCAGGCTGGTCTCGAACTCCTGGGCTCAAGTATTTCACCTGCCTTGGCCTCCCAAAGTGCTGGAATTACAGACGTGAGCCACTGCACCCAGCCAGGAGAACACATTTGTTCTTGTCAGAATTCTTTTAAAATACATAAAAATCTGTTTTTAAAGAAATGAAAAGTAGGTGGTAGGAATTTTAACATTTAAAAAAAAGGCTCAGACCCACAGGCCTAGGGACTGTGAAAATAGCTTATAGCACTGTGGTCCAGATAGGCTGCATGGAATTAAACTGCATTCTGTTGATTGTTGTACTCTTTGTAGTTCCTGATTTTGTTACCCAGAGGTGTCAATGTTCACTTAAAATTCATTTCATACAAGTGTCTCGTTCAGAAGGGACTTTGTAGTCATACTGATGAAGCTTGTCTGCTGATCAAGTCCTAATGACTCCACTGTTGTGATTAGAGGCTGCAGTCAGTTCGGGAAGGCTGTAGGACCCGCAGCCAGTGCAGGCACTCTGGACCTCTCAGGGTGGCGATGAAGTTTCCGGCACGAAGTACTAGGGGAGCAACCAACAAAAAAGCAGAGTCCCCCCAGCCCTCAGAGAATTCTGTGACTGATTCCAACTCCGATTCAGAAGATGAAAGTGGCATGAATTTTTTGGAGAAAAGGGCTTTAAATATAAAGCAAAACAAAGCAATGGTAGGTATCTGACTTTGTGTTAGAATTAATTTTTCCTCTCTAAGCGACTCATTGCTTAAATCTGTTCCATCACACAAAAAAGTTATTTTTTTCTGTTACATGAATAAAAAGTTACTTTTGTTTACCTGTGAAGTCTTCAATGTGTGCCTCAAAATGTGTTTCCTTCCCTGAACTCCTTTTTTGTAATCTGTTAAAGGCCTGGTTAAGTGTATAGGGGAAATCAGAAACTTTGAATGTGTTAACTTACTTTCAAATTTCAAACCAGGAGATGTACTTCAGTATTTTCAAGAAGTTAGTTGCTCATTTTCAGCAGTTATTCTAAGCCAATGATATCAGTTTAATTTTCTCCCTTTTTAGCTTGCAAAACTCATGTCTGAATTAGAAAGCTTCCCTGGCTCGTTCCCTGGAAGACATCCCCTCCCAGGCTCCGACTCAGTAAGTACCAGTCCTTGTTTATATACAGTAGCGTTTTGGGCACACTTAAGGTAGATCTGTGTTGTATTTAAAAATCTAATTTCTTTATTTGTGTGGCCTTCTAGACAAACGAAGGGGACCTAGAGGAAACCCCCTGACAGATCTCTGGATGATCCTCCTTGAATCCTGGGTAGTTTGGTCTCTTCTTGCTGTGCTCCTGTGGCACTAAACCCCTTTTGATTGGCTATTTCTTTCCTTCCCAACTAGACTAAGCCCCTCACTAGGTAATTAGTCAACTAGATTAATTAGTCAATTAGAGATCAAAAACTTTTTTCTCTTCTCCAGTGTGAGCACATTCCTCCTACATGGTAGATGTGCAATAGATGTTTTTAAAATTGGAGAATGAGAACAGAATAAGAAAATCACAATTTCTTATCAAGTCATAGCTTGGTATCATACAATTGCATTCTGAGGAATTAAGCTGGTACAACTCAGGGAGATTTGGTGTGTCTGCTGTGATAGAAAAGACTTGTTTTTCCTGCCTTCCCCTGAGGAAAGGAAAGATGGAAAGAGGGAAACCATACAGATATCCCTCTATTGTGCAATGTAGAACCTGAATGTGTTTCTACAGGGTCAAGAGACATCAGAGAAAAAATTTTTTTTTAGAAGAGAAGATCATTTCTTACATCTTCATTAAGTAAAAGAATAAATAGCTCATCTAGAAACTGGGCTTGGTGTTACAAAAGCAAAATAAAGATAGCCATATAGGTTTTAGGCTCATTTTGCCGTGCATTATGTAAATGACAAAGAAAATGAAAAAATAGAGCTCTCTTTACTTAAAACATCCTTAAGGAGAAGGTATGAATTCCCCAAAGTACTACTTCTCTTTATTATGGAATAAATGGATTCCCTTATGCGTGCTTTGTTTAGCAATCAAGGAGACCGCGAAGGCGTACATTCCCGGGTGTTGCTTCCAGGAGAAACCCTGAACGGAGAGCTCGTCCTCTTACCAGGTCAAGGTCCCGGATCCTCGGGTCCCTTGACGCTCTACCCATGGAGGAGGAGGAGGAAGAGGATAAGTACATGTTGGTGAGAAAGAGGAAGACCATGGATGGCTACATGAACGTGAGTTCTTTGCATTGGTACTTGCTTTTCTGATTCTCATCTTCAGTAGGCCTGGCATCGTACACAGCGCAGGTACACAGACATCCTCAACACCAGGAGTTCCATAGTAAATGTTTTTCTCTAACCATTCACAATTGTAAACGTCACATAAGCTTACTTGGTAATTTTATTAGCAGGTGAGAATTGGGTTTTCTTCATCTCTTCTTAATTGCAGGCATCGTTTCCAAAATGTCCAGTTATGGCTACAGTAAGCATATGGCCAGTTCTTCTACCATTAGCTCTAGGAGAGATTTCCAGGTTGAAGTTCGTGAGAAGGAATTACAAGTCAAGTATCTGAGATTCAGAGCTGGGGAGAGCCAGTTTTGAATCTCTGTTTCATATTTGAATCTCTAGTTCTCAGTTTTGAATCTCTTTCAATCAGTTTTTCAGTTTTTAAGCTCTGTGTTTTGTATTCCTTGTGATGCAGGAAGATGACCTGCCCAGAAGTCGTCGCTCCAGATCATCCATGACCCTTCCGCATATAATTCGCCCAGTGGAAGAAATTACAGAGGAAGAGTTGGAGAACATCTGCAGCAACTCTCGAGAGAAGATATATAACCGTTCACTGGTGAGAGCCTCTCAATTACACCTGAGAATGTAAACATCTGTGAGAGGAAGAGAGCTTCTGTCCCTAAGTGTTGCCCAGGGTCTAAAGGGCTTAGCATGTGAAATGTGTGCCTATATGTTTTTTTCATAAGGAAGGAAAAGTTTTAAGTATCCCTGGGATTTAGCCCTCTTTCACAGTGGAATTATCTGCTTAGTAAGTCTGTAGTCGTGGTAAATCTTTTCTCCTAATTTAGAAATCAATTCATTCAACATATATTTATTGCATATCTATTATGTGTGTATACATAGCTAGGTGCTGGGGTGTGGTGGTACACCGAAGGATAAAAATGGATTTGGGTAGGTTATTTTTTAATAAGACCTTTTCTTAAAGGAAAGTGGTTTTACCACACCAGGCCAAGTTTTATGTTTTTAGTGGAGATGGGGTTTTGCCATGTTGCCCAGGCTGGTCTCGAACTCCTTGGCTCAAGCGATCCACTCTCCTCAGCCTCCCAGAATGCTGGGATTACAGGTGTGAGCCACTGCACCTGGTTGAGTTATTTTTCATACCCTGGCATGTACATGTGTATACAGAGATTGACAGACAAAATGTAAGACTACGAAGAGGGACATTCTGTAAATATGCCATTTTCTCTGTTAAAAAGCAGTGGCTTTTTGTTTTTTGTTTTTTCTTAATTGCTTATTTGTAGGGCTCTACTTGTCATCAATGCCGTCAGAAGACTATTGATACCAAAACAAACTGCAGAAACCCAGACTGCTGGGGCGTTCGAGGCCAGTTCTGCGGCCCCTGCCTTCGAAACCGTTATGGTGAAGAGGTCAGGGATGCTCTGCTGGATCCGGTAGGTGTCTGCCAGGGGTTGGTCCTGTGGGCTTGAAGGTCAATCACAAACTGTGATGAGGCCAGAAAAAGGCATTGGTGAAGGGGTGGTGCCCTTTCTGTTATGGGGTGCTCTTTTTTTTTTTTAGATGGAGTCGCATTCTGTTGCCAGGCTGGAGTGCAGTGTCGTGATCTCAGCTCACTGCAACCTCTGCCTCCTGGGTTCAAGTGATTATCCTGCCTCAGCCTCCCAAGTAGCTGGGACTATAGGTGCACACCACCACACCCAGCTAATTTTTGTATTTTTAGTAGAGACGGGGTTTCACCACGTTGGCCAGGATGGTCTTGATCTCTTGACCTCGTGATCCACCCGCCTCAGCCTCCTAAAGTGCCGGGATTACAGGTTTGAGGCACCACACCCATTCCAGGGTGCTCTTAATTCAGAACACAAATGAATTCAGAGTGATGGTGCTGCATAGGCGTGAGCCGCTTCCACCATACTCAGGTCTGAACTGTCCCTGGGAAGTTGCTGCTCCATTTATTCCTGGTAGCTGCTTGTAACTTCCACTCCTGGAAGGAAGCATCAGGCATGACTAATGCATATTAATCATATAAATTTTTAACTGTAAAGAAGGGGTTAAATGTAATGTAGATAAGTTGGTGGGGAGGTAAGGTTTAACTTAATTGTGCCGTTTGACAATCCTCCTTCAGAACTGGCATTGCCCGCCTTGTCGAGGAATCTGCAACTGCAGTTTCTGCCGGCAGCGAGATGGACGGTGTGCGACTGGGGTCCTTGTGTATTTAGCCAAATATCATGGCTTTGGGAATGTGCATGCCTACTTGAAAAGGTAGTGGGTGTTTTTTTTCTCTTCCACATCCGAATCTTATATTCATTTATATCTTAATGAAAAGATGACAGATGTCAGAAGAGTGGTTATGTCTGGCGGGGTGGAGACTGACTGGAAAGGGGCACGCAGGAACGGATGAGAACGTTTTCTGTCTTCACTTAGGTGGTGGTAACCCAGGTGGGTGGGTGTGTATGAAAAAGTCAGATTATATACTTGAAGATGCGTACACTTGACCATAGTGATGTTACAACACAACAAAAATGTTTTTAAAAATGAATTAGGCTTTCAAAAGAGAATTCTTTGGTTGAAAACTATGTACTGACACGTTTCCTTTTGTCTTTCACAGCCTGAAACAGGAATTTGAAATGCAGGCATAATATCTGGAAAATTTGCTGCCTGCCTTCTACTTCTCAAATCTTTCTTATAAAAGTTTCCAATTTTTTCACTGAAACCTGAGTTAAGAATCTTGATGATCAGCCTGTTTCATAAGAAACTCCAATCAAGTTAATCTTAGTAGACATGTGTTTCTGGAGCATCACGGAAGGTATATTACTAGTTACACTTTGCCCTCCTGCAGTTTCTTCTCTGTTCCCAACCCCCATCTCATAGCATCCCCCTCTATATCCAATGCCCCTCTCCAACCGCTTAGTTTTTGAATTTCTTTTAAATTACAGTTTTATGAAAGCATATTTTATTTACTTGGTGTTGAAATAGCCCTCATAAAACCTAAGCACTTGGAAACACAATAAAAGTATTAACTAACTAGATCTATTGAATTTCAGAGAAGAACCTTCTAACTTGTTTACACAAAAACAAGTATGATTTAGCATTCATACCAGTTGAAATTTTTAATATAATCAAGGCACAAAAGTCTTAAAACCACGTGGAAAAATTAGGTAATTATTGCAGATTGATGCCTCTCAATCCCATGTATTGCGCTTATGTTACAAGTTGTTATCACAGTTGAGACTTAATTTCTCCTAATTTCTTCTGCCTGAAGGGTAAGTGGTGCGTCCAGCTTACACAATCATGATTCAAAGGTTGGTGGGCAATGTAATACTTTAAAAGTATGATGGAAGAGCTATCTGGAAATTATGAGTAGGCTGAATTTTCGGTACAAAACTTTAGTATAATTGTAGTTTGCAAAGTTTATTTCAGTTCACATGTAAGGTATTGCAAATAAATTCTTGGACAATTTTGCATGGAAACTTGATATTAAAAACTAGTCAGTGGTTCTTTGCAGTTTCTTGAAAATTTATAAACCAGGCACAAGGTTCAATTTAGATTTTAAGCACTTTTATAACAATGAGAAGTGCCTTTTTGGAGATGTAACTTTCCGCAGTTTGTTAATCTGACATCTCTGCCAGTCGAGTTTCTGGGCAGATTTCCTGTGTCAGTGTTCCCACTCCTTGTTGCATTAATCAAGTTATTTGGTAAAGGTGGAATCTAAGTGTTTGTATGTCCCAATTTACTTGCATGTGTAAACCATTGCTGTGCCATTCAATGTTTGATGTGTAATTGGACCTTGAATCGATAAGTGTAAATACAGCTTTTGATTTGTGATGCTTTCATACAAAAGTTTATTTTAATAATAAAATGTTTGTTCTAACTTGTCTGTTCTTTTAAAAATAATCTTACTGTACTTCTAATTTTTTTCTCATATTTAAATAAAAGTCCATTTCTACCTTTTCTAAAAATGTCTGCCTTTTGACTGAAGTTTCTGAAGTTCTAAGGTCAGCTCATGTGGAAGGACCTCACTAGGTGACAGGACTGATACCTATGATCAGAAAATGGGCTGAGATCACCACAGTGCCTGATAGAAAACAATACGTGCCCATGAAGTTTTGTAGTGTTTTCCTTTGTGTTGTGCTTTGCAATCCCTGGCTTACTTTTATCAACCATTCAAACATACATTAAATGCATGCTGTACATTGAGGCTTGTTCCAGGACTGTGAGAATCAAAACAAAGGCATGGTCTAAAAGCTCTCATAGCCCAGTGCTTTTTTTATTACTTTTTGTAGAGACAGGTCTTCCTGTGTTGCTCAGTCTGGTTTCAAACTCCTGGACTCAAGTGATCCTCCTGTCTCGGCCTCCCAAAGTGCTAAGATTACAGGCAAGAGCCACCACCACACTGGCTGTCCAGTTCTTTAGACCAGGGGTTGGCAAACTACAACCTGTGGGCTACATGCTGCTGCAGCCTTTATTCATACAGCATATGAACTAAGTATTTTTTTTTTCATTTGTAAAGGGTTGTTAGATAAGCAGAGACAGTATGGTTCACAAAACCTAAGATATTTACCACCTGGCACTTTACAGAAAAAGTTTACTGTGTCTGCTCTAGAGTTATCTGAGAAGCCATGTTTACCTCATACACATTTGGGGAGAAGAGCAAGCTAAATGAAGTTGTACAACTGGTATTCTATGTAGATCTAAAAGAAATCAGTAACTTTGTTTTTGTAAACTTTTTGGGTCTTAACCCGAATTATAATCCAACCTTACTGGATATGTAATTGGGAAGCTTAAATGTTTAAAGTTTATGTAAATTGACGCTTATTTGGAAAAGTTTAGTTGTTACTATGTTTTAGTAGAAAGTAGAGCTAATGTGGTTTTCATTAAAAATTAACTAACAGTTGATTTGGATGCCTTATCCTTAAAAGATTTACAATCTAATGGAACTAAGACGAAAACCCAAAAATAATGTTCTCAGCAGGAATGAAGGGAAAAAAACTAACTGGCATTTTCCCATCACCAGACATTTTAAAACATGAGTCAGCTCCTGGGTTTTGTGATGATCCCATTTTATAATAAGGAGCCTTAGGTCAGTTGCCCAGCCTCAGCCTCGACTGTGGAAGCCCATGGGGCCCACTGCAGAGCTCCACAGGCCATCCTGAGTGGAGAGAACTCCAGTTTTCACAGCTAGCTGTGAAAAGTGGTGTTGGGGTGGCTGTGCCGCAGGAACTGCTTTCATACTTGTTTCTTCAGCCTGAGGTAGAGTTTTCTGAGGTAGAGATGGTATCTACATTTTGATTCTTAGGAGTTATGAAATGAAATACGAACTAAAAAGGCTTTCACAATGAAGGGCAAAGGCGGGCGGCAGTTAGAGGGTTCTGCTGGAGGCGTTTGTTTTTGTTTCGTTTTGCTTTTAGAAGACAGTGAGAGGGGACTTCCTATTGCCCCAGCAAGGAAATGGGGTCACTGGGAGAATGGAGCTAGAGGTCTCAGTGCTTTAGGAGGAGATGGGAGTATGGGGACAGTGTTAGGTACTCAGTCCTGAGGGGAATAGGAGGTTTTATGTTAATGCTAACCTCACAGGTGTCTTAAAGGATGGGGAAGTAAATCCAGGTAAGTTGAGAAAAATGCCCAGTATCTCAGAACTCCTAAGAGGCAAAGCTAGGCCAAACACCAGGGAGAGGACTTTATTCTTTTTTTTCCCCTCTTTAAGCTGACTTTGCCTTAGGAGTCAAAGAAGGAGAAGAGCGGGTTGATCAGGTTCTGGCAAGGAGAACAAGGACATCTTGGGTGCTGGGTGCATCCTGGCTGATGTGGCTTACTGTAGAAACCCTGCTGAACGAGGAGGCTGGCAGGGCTGGAAGGGGTCTGAGCGCTTGTGTGGATCGGAGGGTTGCACTGGAGGTGAAGATGGATGGAGAGCAGGTTCAGAAGGAATGAGGCGGTGGGACAGTAGGAAACCAGGACCTTTGATGATCCTGCATGGATAGAAACCCCTGAGGTTTTAACTGAAGGGCATGGGAATCCTGTGGGTGAAGAGGACTCACTAGATAACTACAAGGTTGGGGAAGGAGGAGGAAAAGCAGAGGGCAAGAAAACTTCCTAGGAGCTGTTGCTGTGAGACAACGAAGAGGGACTAGAGCTTGGGGTGGCAGTAAAGAGCCAGGAATCTGACTGGTACTGTAAGGGATGGACTCTTGGTTGCAGAGGAGCTGGCACATTCCAGAGAAAGTCCTTTATCCATTATAACATCCAGGTGATGAAAGCATTTGAAGGAAGGAGCATGCAAAAGAGATACCACTCAAAGCTGAAAGCCATGAACATTTTGTTTTTTTCCAATCTGTGTTTTGTTTTCTATGGTAGCACTTAAACTACATGTGCAACTATTAGCATTAAAATTTGGCCCCAGTGTGGTCTTTGGTAGCTTTTTGTTTTCTGGTAAGATCCAACGTTACAGGCTCACTCTTGCACATTCTCTACCCTAAGCCTGGAGTCGGCCATTTCTCCCAAGTGCTTTGTTTTCAAAACACATTTCTTTTATATCTGTCTATTAATTTTTAGTATATTTGTGTATATATACATATATACACATGCATACATATGCTTATACATACTGGTATTTATATGTAAAATTAATAGTCATGTGGCTATGTACATGACTTCAGAATTATGTATGTATATAGTATAATATACAGAATATAAAATTACATATTAAATTATGTAATATAAAAATATATTAAATATATACAATATAAAATTCTGTAACAAGATTATAATTATATAGTAATACAGAATTACAGTACATACAATATGGCTTCAGTATTATTAGGCTGAGCGTGGTTGGCTCATACCTGTAATCCCAGCACTTTGGGAGGCTGAGGAAGGAGGATTGCTTGAGCCCAGGAGTTCAAAACCATCCTGAGCAACATAGTGAGACCCTGTTTCTACAAGAAATAAAAAATTAGGCCCTGATTTTAAACATGTAAACATTATATATATAATTTTTACCCTCCTATTGACTTTCAGATAAATGGTAGCATACTGCTTACTGCATACTTATTTTTACCCTGCCTTTTTCACTTAACTATATATATGGGAGATAAACACAATTTTATTATACAAAGAATTCCAGCCAGGAGCAGTGGCTCACGCCTGTAATCCCAGCACTTTGAGAGGCCAAGGGGGTGTGGATCACCTGAGGTCAGGAGTTTGAGACCACCCTGGCCAACATGGTGAAACCCCATCTCTACTAAAAATACAAAAATTAGCCGGGCCTGGTGGTGCACCTGTAATCCCAGCTACTTAGGAGGTGAGGCACAAGGATTGCTTGAACCTGGGAGATGGAGGCTGCAGTGAGCCAAGATCATGCCACTGCACTCCATCCTCAGCAAGAGAGTGAGACTCTGACTCAAAAGAAAAAAAAAAAAGAATTCTGAAGTTATAATCAGTACTCACAAGTATGAACATGGAATTAAGCTTTAGAGTTTCAGAGGAAAAAAAAGTATTGTAGATAACTGTTTTCTGTTTTACTCAAATGCCCAAGGACAGACTGTGTTCTGTGGGCTTATGCTAAGAAAGTCAAATTTCAGCCGGGTGCAGTGGCTCACACCTATAATCCCAGCACTTTGGGAGGCCAAGTTGGATGAATCACTTGAGGTGAGGAGTTTGAGACCAGCCTGGCCAAAATGGAGAAACCCGACCCAGTCTCTACTAAAAATACAAAAATTAGACAGTTGTGGTGGTGTGTTCCTGTAATCCCAGCTACTCGGGAGGCTGAGGCAGGAGAAGCAGGAGAATCGTTTGAACCTGGGAGGTGGAAGTTGCCATGAGCAGAGATTGTGCCACTGCTCTCCAGCCTGGGCGACAGCCAGACTCAGTCTCGAAAAAGAAAAAAAGTAAAATTTCCTCTCCTCACACACTTAGTAGGTAAGCCTTATCAACAGGAACCAGTATTTCAGTTTTTATTTTATTTTTATTTGGTTTTCCATACTTTAATAGACTAATCCTTAAGTTTGTCTTCTAAATTGAATAGCTATAAATATTTTTCACTGCTTTAATGACCATCCACTGTGTTTTTTTGAGACGGAGTCTCGCTTTGTCCCAGGCTGGAGTGCAGTGGCACAATCTCGGCTCACTGCAACGTCCCTGCCTCCAGGGTTCAAGTGATTCTCCTGTCTCAGCCTCCTGAGTAGCTGGGATTACAGGTGCCCACCACCACGCCCGGCTAGTTTTTGTGTTTTTAGTAGAGACGGGGTTTCACCATGTTGGCCAGGCTGGTCCTGAACTCCTGACCTCAAGTGATCCACCTGCCTTCAGCCTCCCAAAGTGCTGGGATTACAGCCGTGAGTCACCATGGCCTGTTTTTTCTTTTGTTGTTGTTGTTGTTTGAAGTAATACCACTGATGCTTGGCTGAGTTTCCAAGATGTGACCATTTTGAGTACCCTAGTGCTTAAGGAGGAAAAATATGTAAATAAAATTCCTTTATGCAAATGCTTTCTGCAACTCTCATTGCCAGCCAAATTCTTGTAAATCATGATAAACAGATGCTACTGAACTAAATGAGTAAGGAAAATTATGGAGATAGATTCTATTTATCTTATTTTTCAGTGTTGGGGAGGGAGAAAAGGATATGAACTAAATTTTATCTGTGCATGATGATTAGGGCAGACACCAAGAACTCTATTAATTGATTTCAGCAAGGCAGGATTTGGGACTCAACTAGAGAGCTGCCCCTGGGAAGGGAAAAGTTCTACTGCAACTTTGCTTGACCAGAGAACTGGGTTTGGAAACAATTCAGTATCAAGCTTGCTAGGTCTCTGCCCATTGTTCAGCTTTTTGTTGCTTTTTTTCCCCCAACTTAAAAAAAAAATGTAGCAAAATTCACGTAACACAAAATTTACTACTTTAACCATTTCAAAGTAAACAACTAGGTGGCTTCCAGTACATTCACAGTGTTGTGCAACCATCATCACTACGTAACGCTAAACCATTTTCATCACTCCCAAAAGAAACCTCGTACCCATTAAAAAATCACTCCCCTTTTTTTCCTCTCTCCAACCCATGAGAACCTATTGCTTTCTGTCTCTATGGATTTGCCTATATTCTGGACATTTGGAAACATACAGTATGTTGCTTTTTGTATCTGGCTTTTTGTTTTTCTAAACAGACACAGGGTCTTATTGTGTCACTCTGGCTGGAGTGCATTGGTGTGTGATCATAGCTCACTGCATCCTGGACTCAAGCAATCATGTCACCTCAGCCTCCCAAGTAGCTGGGAATTACAGGCATGAGCCACCACACCCAGCAGGGTTCTTTCACTTACTAATTCATTCATGTAAGGCCAGGTGCGGTGGCTTACGCCTGTAATCCCAGCACTTGGGGAGGCCGAGGCAGATGGATCTCTTGAGATCAGGAGTTTGAGACCAGCCTGGTCAACATGGTGAAACCCTGTCTCTACTAAAAATATAAAAATTTGGTGGATCACCTGAGGTTGGGAGTTCAAGACCAGCCTGACCAACATGGAGAAGCCCTGTCTCTACTAAAAATACAAAATTAGCTGGGGTGGTGGTGCATGCCTACAATCCCAGCTACTCGGGAGGCTGAGGCAGGAGAATAACTTGAACCCATGAGGTGGAGGTAGTGGTGAGCCAAGATCATGCCATTGCACTCCAGCCTGGGCAAAAAGAGAGAAACTCCATCTCAAAAAATATATATAAATATAAATAAAAATATAAAAATTACCTGGGCGTGGTAGCAGGTGCCTGTAATCCCAGCTACTTGGGAGGCTGAGGCACGAGAATTGCTGAAACTTGGGAGGCGGAGGTTGCAGTGAGCCTAGACTGCACCATTGCACTCCAGCCTGGGCAACAAGAGCGAGACTCCATGTTAAAAAATAATAAGATTCATCTATGTTGTATGTATCATTTTATTTCTCTTCATGCCCAAATATTCCATTGTATGGATATACCAAAATTTATCCATATATCAGTTGGTGGACGTTTTGGTTGTTTTCACCTTTTGGCTAGTGTGAATAGTGCTGCTATGAACATTTCACTTACACATTTAGTTTGAACACCTAATTTCAGTTCTCTTTGGTATACACCTAGGAGTGGAATCACTGGATCATAGGGTTTAACTTTCTGAGGAGCTACCAAACTTTTTCTCAGTGGCTGCACCATTTTACATTTCCACTAGTTTCTACACATTTCTCCAGTTTCTCCACATCCTTGCCAACACTTGTTATTTTCTGGTTTGTATGTTTGTTTTATAGACATCCTAGTAGGCATGAAATGGTATCTCATTGTGATTTTGGCTTCCATTCCTTAATGACAGATGATGTAGAGCATACTTGTATGTACTTGTTGGCCGTTATATTATCTTTAGAAAAACGTCTACTTCAGTCTTTTGCCCATTTTTATTTTTATTTATTTAAGAGACAGGGTCTTGCTCTGTCACCCAGGCTGGAGTACAGTGGCATGAGCATAGCTGACTGCAGCCTCAACCTCTTGGGCTCAAGCGATCCTCCCACTTGGCCTCCCAAAGCACTATGCTTACAGGTGTGAGCTACTGTGTTCAGACCCTTTGCCCATTTTAAATTGGTTTCTTTTGTTTTTGTTTTGAGTTTTAAGAGTTCTTTATATATTCTGGATATTAGATCCTTAGCAGATATGTGATTTGCAATTATTTTCTCCCATTTCTGTGGGTTTTCCACTTTTATTTTTAACAACTTTATGGAGATATAATTCACACACCATGCAAACATTTGAAATGCTCTGTTAAAGAATACAATCCATGGTTTTAAGCATAGCAACAGATATGTACAGCCATCACTACTGTCAACTTTAGAACATTTTCAGCACCTCAGGAAGAAACCCTGTATTCTTTAGCTATTATCCCTACCTCTCATCTCTGCTTCCCCTAGGTCTAAGCAACCACCAACCTGTTAATACTTTCTGTATAGCTTCCCCTATTTTGGACTTTCATATGAATAGAATCATAAAGTATGTGGACTTTTGTGGCTGACCTCTTTCATGTGGCGCATAGTGTTTTCAGTGTTATCCATGTTATAGCATGTACGAGTACTTCATTTCTTTTTTTTTTTTTTTGAGACGGAGTCTCGCTCTGTCGCCCAGGCTGGGGTGCAGTGGCCAGATCTCAGCTCACTGCGAGCTCTGCCTCCCGGGTTTACGCCATTCTCCTGCCTCAGCCTCCCGAGTAGCTGGCACTACAGGCGCCCGCCACCTTGCCCGGCTAGTTTTTTGCACTTTTTAGTAGAGACGGGGTTTCACCGTGTTAGCCAGGATGGTCTCAATCTCCTGACCTCGTGATCCTCCTGTCTCGGCCTCCCAAAGTGCTGGGATTACAGGCTTGAGCCACCGCGCCCGGCCCTTCATTTCTTTTTATGGCCGAATAATATTCCATTGTGTGGGAATATCACATTGTCATTTGCCCACTGATGAGCATTCTACTTTTTGGGGATTATGAATAATGCTGATATAAACATGTCCAAGTTTCTGTGTGCACATATGTTTTCATTTCGCTTAAGTATATATCTAGGAGTAGAATTGCTGGGTCATATGGTAACTGTTTTTAATTGTTTGAGGAACTGCCAGACTGTCTTTTCACTGGCTTGTGTTCTCTGAAGCACAAACATTTTAATGAAGTCCAATTTATCGTTTTTTTTTCCTGCTTGTTCTTTTGGTATTAAATCTAAGAATCCACTGCCAAATCCAATGTCATGAAGATTTACCCCTATGTTTTCTTCTAAGAGTTTTACAGTTTTAACTCTTACATTTAGGTCTACAATCCATTTTGAGTTAACTTTTGTATACGGTGTGAGCTAGGGATCTACCTTCATTCTTTTGCATATGAATATTGAATATCCCTGCACCATTAGTTGAAAAGATTATTCTTTCCCCATTGAATGATCTTGGCACCCTTGTTGAAAATCAATTGACCACCAATATATGAGTGTATCACTGGACTCCCAATTCTATTCCATTGATCTTTATGTCCTTATGCCAGTCCCATACTGTGTTGATTACAAAACTGTAGTGTTTTTGTTTGTTTGTTTTTTGAGGCAAAGTCTTGCTCAGTCACCAGGCTGGAGTGAAGTGGCACAATCTCAGCTCACTGCAACCTCTGCCTCCCGGGTTCATGCCATTCTCCTGCCTCAGCCTCCCAAGTAGCTGGGACTACAGGTGCGTGCCTCCATGCCCAGCTAATTTTTGTATTTTTAGTAAAGACGGGGTTTCACCATGTTGGCCAGGATGGTCTTGATCTCTTGACCTCATAATCTGCCTGCCTCTGCTTCCCAAAGTGCTGGGATTACAGGCGTGAGCCAATGCACCTGGCCACAAAACTGTAATTTTTAGGTAAGTTGTGAAGTTGGGAAATGTGATCCCTCTAACTTTGTTCTTTTTCAATATTGTTTTGGCTATATGGGGTCCTTTGTAACTTGATGTGAATTAAAGTATCAGGTTGTCCATTTCTGCAAAAATGGAAGTTGGAATTTTGATTGGGATTACACTGAATCTACAGTTCAACTTGGGGGAATATTGCCATTTTAACAATATTAAATTTTCCAATCTATGAACATGAGATGTCTTTCCATTTATTTAGGACTTCTTTAATTTCTTTCAACAATGCTTTAGTTCCCTTTGTATAAGTCTTGCATATCCCTGGTTAAATTTATTCCTAAGTATTTCATTACTTTTAATACTATTAGAGCTGAAATTGTTTTCTTTTTTCTTTTAAAATTCTATGTAGAAATAAATTTTGTGTAGAGGCAGGGTCTCGCTGTGTTTCCCAGGCTGCTCTTGAACTCTTGTTCTCCAGCAGTCCACCCATTTTGGCCTCCCAAAGTGCTGGGGTTAAAGGCACGAACCACTACACACCCAGCCTGGAATTTTCTTTCTTTTTTTTTTTTTGAGAAAGGAGTGTCACTCTGTGGCCCAGGCTGGAGTGCAGCAGTGTGATCTCAGCTCACTGCAACCTCAGCCTCCTGGGTTCAAGCAATTCTCCTGCCTCAGCCTCCTGAGTAGCTGGGACTACAGGCACATACCACCATGCCCAACTAATTTTTTGTATTTTTGGTAGAGAGGGGCTTTCACCATGTTGGCCAGGCTGGTCTCGAACTCCTGACCTCAGGCCATCCACCTGCCTTGGCCTCCCAAAGTTCTGGGATTACAGGCGTGAGCCACTGCATCCAGCCGAATTGTTATCTTAATTTCATTTTCAGATCATTCATTGCTTGTAAATAGAAACACAACTCATTTTTGTATATCGATGTTACTGTTATTTTTAAGGGAACTGCTTTCCCATCGGTGCATTCTTGAGAATTTTTGCTAATTCTCTGAGTTTATCAGTCACTCCCTGATCCTCACTCAGTCTTTCTAAATGCTGAAGGATATTACAACCCTACTTAGTCCCACCCCATCTTGATATGAGGATTCAACACTACCTTATTAACAAGAAGTTCCCACTTTTTTTTTTTTTTGAGACGGAGTCTCACTCAGTCGCCCAGGCTGGAGTGCAGTGGCACGATCTCGACTCACTGCAAGCTCCGCCTCCCGGATTCACGCCATTTTCCTGCCTCAGCCTCCCGAGTAGGTGGGACTACAGGTGCCTGCCACCACGCCAGGCTAATTTTTTGTATTTTTAGTAGAGACTGGGGTTTCACCATGTTAGCCAGCATAGTCTCGATCTCCTGACCTCATGATCCGCCCGCCTCGGCCTCCCAAAGTGCCGGGATTACAGGATTACAGGTGTGAGCCATGGTGCCCAGCCAGTTCCCACTTTTAAATTAACCAATGATAGCATTTCATTTGAAAAATGTTAAAGTGTCAGTACAGACATAAAGAGGTATATGGGAAATAAGCCTATGTTTATTATATTTTAAATTATTAATATTATTATTTTGATCAGTATCTTTTGACGATTATAAAATTATATTTTGCACTTTGGGAAGCTGAGGCAAGAGGATTGCTTGAGACTAGGAGTTCAGGAGCAGCCTGGACAACATAGCAAGACCCCCTCTTTACAAAAACTTTAAAAACTAGCCAGGTGTGATGGTGCATGCCTTATAATTCCAGCTACTCGAGAGGCTGAGGCAGGATCCCTTGAGCCAAGGAATTTGAGGTTACAGTGAGCTGATGGCACCACTGCAGTCCAGCCTGGGTGGCAGAGTGAGACTCTGTTTCAAAAATAAAAATTATCTTTTAATTACTTACTATAGAAAATTGGAATGTCATAATTAAAATCACCTGTAATCCTTCCCCTTACAAGTAACCGCAGTTAAGAATTGGGTTATTTGTGGGTACTGAACCTGAGTATTATCGACATTATTAAGATTATATGGCCGGGCACAGTGGCCCACACTTCTAATCCCAGCACTTTGGGAGGCTGAGGCAGGTGGATCACTTGAAGTCAGGAGTTCAAGACCAGCCTGGCCAACACAGCGAAACCCTGTCCCTACTAAATACACAAAAATTAGCCAGGCTTGCTGGGGCACGCTTGTAATCCCAGCTACTTGGAGGCTGAGGCACGAGAATTGCTTGAACCCGGGAGGCAGAGACTGCAGTGAGTCGAGATCGCACCACTGCACTCCAGCCTGGGCAACAGAGCAAGACTGTCTCAAAGAAAAAAAAAAGATTATATGCTACATATAACTTTTATCCCTCTACCCTTTGTTTCACATCTAAATTATGTGATAATGACTTACTTTTAGGTAACATCAATTTAAATGCACTATTAGAAGTAATAGTAATTCCTTTATATCTATTTGGACAGCTACTTGTGGCATGTCTTTCATGGATTATTTTTCTTTTTTAAAATCAAAGTAATAACGTGGACTTGCTATCTTAGTCCGTTGTCTGTTGCTTACAGTACCTGAAACTGGGTAATTTATAAAGAAAAGGAATTTATTTCTTATAGTTATGGAGGCTGAGAAGTCCAAGGTCCAGGGCCCATATCTGGTGACGATCTTCTTGCTGGGACCACTCTGCGCGGAGTCCCAAGGTGGCACAGAGTATCACGTGGAGAGGAGACTGAGCTTGCTAGCTCAGGTCTCTCTTCCTCCCCTTGTAAAGCCACTGACCCACTCCCATGAGAAACCATTAACCCGTTACTTCATTAGCACATTAATCAATGAATAGATTAATCCATTCTTGAGGGCAGAACCCTCATAACCTCATCACTTCTTAAAGATCCCAACTCTCAAAACTGCCACATTGGGGATTAAGTTTCAACATGAGTTTTGGAGGGACAAACATTCAAATCATAACATTTGGCTAAAGCAATCAAATAGCTCTGAAGAATTTACAATAAAAAGCAACAGCTCCTTTCTCCACCTCTCCAGAACCCCAGCCCTATTTTCCAGGGAGCAACCACTTTTAACTTCAGTTTTTATAACTTTTGAGGAATAACATCCACATCTCAACTAATAATTCTTTCCTCATATTTCTTGATGTATAAACTTTGATTTACTAATTGACTTCCTGACCTCTCTTCCTAACTTCTGCTACTAACTCTGGCAACTCTCGTTTTATTTTTGCATAATCAAGGCTGATACTATTTACCTTTTGATCTAAAAATGTCTTCTGAGCCTTGTCTATAGGATCATTCAAAAGGTTGAGAACAAATAAACAATGTACATTAATAAGATGATATAGCATCCTTTACTACTGTTGTGAGTGATATGTTTGGGTTTTTTTTTTCTTTTTTGAGATAGGGTATCACTCTGTCACTTGGGCTGAAGTGCAGTGGTGTGATCTTGGCTCACTGCAACATCTGCCTCCTGGGTTCAAGCGATTTTCTCACCTCTGCCTCTCAAGTAGCTGGGACTACAGGTGCATGCCACGACATCTGACTAATTTTTTGTATTTTTAGTTAGAAATGAGGTTTCGCCATGTTGGCCAGGCTTGTCTCAAACGTCTGACCTCAAGTTATCCTCCTGCCTTGGCCTCCCAAAGTGCTGGGATTACTGGCCTGAGGCACTGTGCCTGGTGTGATACGTTATGATTACATTGCCTTCCTTTCAGTTCCTGATGACAACCTGTGGCCAGCCTCTCAAAGGAGAATATTCTCAGTGCCACCATCAATTGGATTATCTGTTCTTATACTCCAGTGATTATTTAAAATTATCCCACATTTTATTCTCTTAACTTTTTTATAGACATGTCAAAATTTCTCCTAGGTTTATAGATTGCCTTTATTCTTGAAAGGAAAATGAAATACATACTTTATAACATATTTAATCTTTCTTCTTTTTTATTCTACTTATTGTTTGGAACCCTCTTCATTCTTCTCTTGAAGCCACTAAATTACTCCCCTATTTTGCTACACAGCTGTCTTCCTAAGAAGAGTAAATTCCATAATTTCTTGTAACCCACATTTTTCCTTCCCTTAGTTTCCACTCTAATTGTGCTGGGGTACATCCTGAGGCAATTAAATCGGCCAGGTGAAGAGTTAAGTCATTGCACACATTGAAAATTATTGTGCTCAAACTTAGTTATTAGTTTGAGTGGAAAGAGAATACAAAGTCAAATTTCTCTTCGGATTTTTGTAGTTTTGTTCCCTTACCCTTCAGAGGTCTTTGCTGGTGATAATCTTGTGTGTGTGTGTTTTTTTTTTTTGTTTTTTTTTTCACAAGTGACCTGTATTTTTCTCAAAGTCTTCTGGGGATCTCTCTATTTATTTTTATGTTTATTTTTTGAGACAGTTTCACTCCATCACCCAGGCTGGAGTGCAATGATGTGATCTCATCTCACTGCAACCTCTGCCTCCCGGGTTTAAGCAATTCTTGTGCCTTAGCCTCCTGAGTGACTGGGATTACAGATTACAGGTGCATGCCACCACCTCAGCTAATTTTTGTATTTTTAGGAGAGATGGGGTTTCGCCATGTTGGCCAGGCTGGTCTCCAACTCCTGACCTCAGGTGGTCTACCTGCCTTGGCCTCACAAAGTGCTGGGATTACAGGCGTGACCTACCATGCCTGGGCAGGATCTCTCCACTCTTTTTTATTTTTATTTTTATTTTTTTGAGACAGGGTCTCAAAAAAACTACTTTTTTTTTTTCCTGATTACAAAGTTAATCTATGTTTATTGTAAAAATGTGGGAAATGCTTGAAAGCATAAAGAAGAAAATAAAGGTAACTCTAATCTTATCACCTGAGATAATAAACATTTTTAACATTTTAACATACTCTGTTTTCTGTGTCTGGGTATATATACATTTTTTTGCTTAACAAAAATGAACCAGGTGTGGTGGCTCACGCCTGTAATCCCAGCACTTTGGGAGGCTGACGAGGGCTAAGACAAGATGATCACTTGAGGCCAGGAGTTTGAGACCAACTGAGCAGCATAGCAAGACCCTGTCTCTACAAAAATAAAAGATAGTAGCCAGGTGTGGTGGCACACGCCTGTGGTCCTAGCTACTTGGGAGGCTGAGGCGAGAGGATTGCCTGAGCCCGGGAGTTCAAAGTTGCAGTGACCTGTTTGCCATTGCGCTCTAAGCAAGACCTTGTCCAAAAAAAAAAAAAAAAAGGGAAGGGAAGGGGGCATATTGGAGATACTGTTTTGCAACTTGCTTTTTTCAAATTAGTTTTTTGCCCTGAACATTATCTTCTTTTCTTCTTTTTTATACAAGAAGATACTCCTGAGAATGCTGAAGCATCAAACGACTGAATTAGTTAATGGTAACTGGGGAGTACCAGGTTCTTATTCTTGGGTGACTGGTGGGAAGGCACTGAGGCAAAGGGAGTCCTGGGGAGGTGGTTGAGGTAAGTTTTAAGCCAGGGGGCACTGTACTGGGTCTGTCTGGAGAGGGTGCATATGAGAGGGGAAGGGGACGGAAGTGGATGCTATGATTCTAGGCAGGTGGGAGCAGCTTCAGGTTACTCTGAGGCTTGTGATCATCCCTCAAGGTCTGGCCAGAATAGGCATGCTCGTGCCAGATATGAAGAGTAACTAGAATTTTCTGAGCACTTACTAGGTGCCAGGCACTGTGCTCTAGATTTGCCATTTTAATCCTTTCAACAACTGAGTTTATATTATTCCATTTTCAGGATGAGACTATGCAAGTTGAAAGAGGTTAAGAAAAATGTCCACATAGGGTCAGGTGCGATGGCTCAGGCCTGTAATCCCAGCACTTTGGGAGGCTGAGGTGGGCAGATCACCTGAGGTCAGGAGTTTGAGACCAGGCTAGCCAACATGGTGAAAACCCGTCTCTACTAAAAATATAAAAAGATAGCTGGGCGTAGTGGCCTGCGCCTGTAATCCCAACTACTCTGGAGGCCGAGGCAGGAGAATTGCTTGAACCCAGGAGGCGGAGGTTGCAGTGAGCCAAGATGGCACCACTGCACTGCAGTCTGGGTGACAGAGAGAGACTCCATCTCAAAAAAAAAAAAGAAAAGAAAAGAAAAGAAAAATGTTCGAGTAAGGCAGATCGCATTTTCCCAAAAATGGCCACAACAATATCTCTTGTCCCACCTGCTTTCCCCCTTGCCATGAGCCTGCTTCTCTGAAAGCCATCATTCCCCTTGCTATGGTATCCATTTCCTCTCATTCAACCTGGGCAAGCCTTTGTGACTTCCTTGAAGAATAGAATATGGTGGAAATGTCACCAAGTGACTTGCAAGGCTGGGTTTAAAAAGGCCGAACATCTTACTGCCTTTCTGTGAAGAACCCGACCGCCATGTTGTGAGGAAGCCCAGGCTCTGAGCAAAGGCCATACGCAGGTATTCTGACTAATAGCCCCAACTAGGGCCCCAAGTCGGCCCCTGGCATCAATCATCAGACATGTGAGAAAATATGCCTTCAGAAGATTTTAGACTCAACTGTTGAGGCACCTTCATCCTTCCAGTCTTCCAGCTGAGGCCTCAGATGTTATAGAATGGAGACAGATTAACCCTATTACATCCTGTCCAAATTCCTGACCTACAGAATCCACAAGAATGAAAAAGGGTTGCTTTATGCCACTAAGTTTTGAGGTAATTTGATACACAGCAACAGGTAACCAGTATAACAGGTGAAACAGACCCAGGATGTGAAGCTCCACCTCTAGCATCTCTGCTGTAGCCACCGGGTTCTACCATCCCGTCTGTGAAGACCACAGTGTTAGTTTGCCAGGGCTGCTATAACAAAGTGCCACAGATGAGGTGGCAGAAACAACTGGAATTCATTTTCTTATAGTCTGGGGGTTACAAGTTTGAGATCAGGATGTTGGTTGAGTGGGTTTCTTCTGAGGCCTTCCTTCTTGGCTTGTTGATGGTGTCTTGTATCTTCATGTCATCCCTCAGTACCTGTGTCCTAATCTCCTTTTGTATAAGGACATCCATCTTGTTGGATTAGATCCCACCCATATGGTCTCATTTTACCTTAATTGCATCTCTAAAGGCCCTGTCTCCAAATACATTCTGACGTACAAGGAATTAGAAGTCAATGTATGAGTTTTGGGAGGACACAAATGAATCCATAGCAGCTATGCCCAGGGCATTTTGGAGGTCTGAAGTGGTTGGAGGTCTGGCTCCTCCTATCCCATCTAGCTAGCCTCTGGCTTCATCCATCACCTTCTAGAGCAGGGGTTTTAGACCTTGGCTCCACATTAGAATCATCCAGCGAGCTCCACAAAGAGCAGCTATAACTGAGCCCTGCCCCAGATTAATTAAATCAGAATCTCTGAGGCAGGGCCTGGGTATCAGCAGGTTTTAAAAGTTCCTTCATGATTCTAATACACAGCCAGGGTGGAGGCCCACAGCTCCAGGGGTGAAAGAGGTGACAAGAGCTATGACGGTGCCCCGTGGTAGCAAGCACATTGCTGCTGTGGCTAGAGGGAGAGAAACCAAAATCAGGAGCATCCCAACACGTTTCACATGCCCCTTCACAGTACGGAGAGGACGGGGCATTATGAAGAATACAAGACAGGCCGGGCATGGTGGCTTATGCCTGTAATCCCAGCCTGTAATCTCTAGGAAGCCGAGGAGGGTGGATCACCTGAGGTCAGGAGTTTGAGACCAGCTTGACCAACGTGGTGAAACCCCTCCCTACTAAAAATACAAAAATAGCCAGATGTGGTAGCACATGCCTGTAATCCTAGCTATTTGAGAGGCTGAGACAGGAGAATCACTTGAACTTGGGAGGCGGAGGTTGCAGTGAGCTGAGATTGTGCCACTGCACTCCAGCCTGGGTGACAGAGTGAGACTCTATCTAAAAAAAAAAAAAAAAAAAAAAAAAAAAAAGAATAAAAACAGAAGAGGTAGGGAAATATCCATCCCACCAGTTAAAATGAGAAATTCTATTACATGAAATTAGAAACAAAACCAAAAAAAGGAAAAGCAGGAAAGCACGAGATACCTAGTGGAAGGGAAGAAACAGATGCATAAGTAGGGACTGATATGAGTCTCCTCTGTGATAACCTGGTTTTCGTGTTTTACTTTAGAAATTTCCAACTGAGTTTATGGACTCGATTTTATAAAATGCAAAAATCAACTGTCAGCTTTATTGTTCAGCCTGGGAGCTCGCCACCTGGCAGTCAGAAATCACAGGCTTAGGATGGGAAGCCGGGGCAGCACTGGCCCGTTCTTAACCAGCCTCATCCTCGGCCACACGCACTCAGCAGACCCTGATTCTGCTCAGATCTTTCTTTCCTTTCCACTCCCAGCCCTCCCCATGGGCTGTTTCTGGGGCTAGATGCTGCTTGTGAATTGCCACAGGGGATGTTGCCTATTCCTGAAGTCATTTATATTGGTATTACTACAGTAAATTCTTTATGAAATAAAAATCAATAGTCACCGACATCCTGAGTAGTGAGGAAAATAATTGTTTATGGCACTCAGCTTAAGCTGTTCTGGTAATCACGTTGAAAAATACAATATTTATTCATTAGATCAAATTTAATGAGGCCTCCTGGCAGTAATTATAAAAATTACTGTAGCAGTAAATTACTAATGAGTTGTGATGTGCTTCCTACCTGTGAAGAAGGACTGGGGGTTGAAAAAGCCTGCTACCCAGATGAGGAGGCGAGGGAGGGAGCCCTGCGGCCCGCGCCGTTCTCTCACCCAGGCAGGGAAGGAGCAGTGTACCCAGACCACAAAAGCAAACAAGAAAAAAAGACTGAGGACACACAACCAGGGGGATTCCTGCAGCCATCGGAGCAGGATCAAGATTAGAGCATTCTTTTCCCCAAAGGTGAGCGTCGTCTCAGCGACTTGGTGTTGCTGGCGTGCTGGGGTCACAGAGAAGCACTCATCTGATGCCTGGGAAGGACAGGGCTTCTTATTAAGGCTGGGAAATGATTCCAGGCACACACCGCCCTTCAAGTCTGAGGCCTTGACACCTTAACTCTGACGGCCGAGGTGCAGGTTCTGCTCAGCTCTTTCAAAACCAGCTGCAGAGCATGGCGCCTGCTCTAATGTAAGCACAGTTGATGGTTTTTACAAGCTCCTGGGGGTTTCTTCCTGCTCCGCAGGATCAGAACTGGCTAGAATTTTGCTTTTTTATTTATAGCAGGGAGCTAAGTTCTTTTTTATATTTGGACGCAAGTAATTAATTTTGATTGAGGAGCTATATATCAAAAAGCCAGAAAATCTGATCTGAGGGCAGGCACAGTTTTTAAAAAGTACGTTAGTAGAGTTACATGGAAGCATTAAATCTCAGGGAAGTATGGTTGGATACGGCATTGTGCAGTTTTCTGGATTAATGTGGACGGTAAATAGCAGCCTTACCACATAGCCGGGCTATGTCAATTCATCCCCGGTAGCCTTTGTTCCCTAGACATAGAGCCATGGCCTGCTGATGAGGGACTAGCCAAGCCAGGTTACAGCCTCCCACCCCACGGGCAGCTGGAATCTGGGAAGCAGACGAAACACCCTCCGAAGCCTCAGCATAGCCCTCCCCTGAAAAGCGTCTCTGAATAGCGGGCAGGCTGTCGTCTGGAGTGACAGCTATCTATTCAGGTAGTGGCTGCTATTGTCTTCACACTTGTAACACCAAGAGGATTTTTGTTTAACTTTAAGAATTCTGACAGCATCTCAGAATGTCATACTCCAAGTGGGTCCAACCCCTCCTCTCATGGGGAGGGCACAATGACATTAGAGTGTACATTTTTTTCTTTAAATTGCAGATGCCTTAAAAAGAGATTGTCAGGTTTGTTGGCTTGTCAGACTAAAGTATCAAGATTGTCACAGTGTATTATATCACTATAATATGATCATTGTACACGAAACTAATGAATAATATTGTACTTAGTGGTGGGATGGAGGCACATTAACATTAAAAACGGTGAGCAGTCTCGCATTTTACCCAGGAGAATCTGGGAGGGATGACTCTACACTGTGGGGTGTCAGGCCAGAATTTCATCACCCACGGGAGGTCAGGAAGCCCTCTTCGGACAGAGAGGTTAGGAGGTGGCCAGCTGAGGGCTGTGTTGGGAACAGCAGAGCAGAAGGGAGGCTGGGGACTCCTCAGGGAGGCTGATTGAAGTGTTTGCACCCTAATAGGCACTCAGAAAATGGTTTTTAAAGGAAGGAGTAAATGTCAATTGTGAGTTTTCTTCACAATTAGAATCACTTGCAGCTAAACTAGAAGCAGTTTGATGAGGATGCAGTGAAAGCTGCGGTGTCTGCCTTGCTTACGCCCTCACTGACCATTTATTAATTAATTCATGCATGCATTTATCGGATGTCAATAAGTCCTACTATGTGCCAGGCACTGTGCCAGGCCCTATGTCCATGTAGCAGGCCCAGCCTTGCCTTCGTAAGGCTGGAAAGGCAGCATTGCAGACACTGAACAAGGACATGTTCAAAACAATACCCTGAGTCCCTACGGCATAAGTGCTCTGAAGGAAAGCAGAAAAGGGGAGGCTAACTTCTTTTGAGGGAGTGATACTGAAGTGAGATCTCAAAGGGTGAGAGGAAGTTAGGGTGGGAAAGAGCATTTGAAGCAATGGAAGCAGAGGCTTCGAGCCCCTGTGAACTGAAGGAGGGTCAGAGGGTGTGGAAGGAAGCAGAAGCGTAACAGTCATTATGTGGGGAATGTGGCCGCTGGGGTCAGACAGATCTGAGTTTGAGTTTGGGCCAGTTTACCTCTCTGAGTTGTCAGGGACTAAATAATATCATCGGTCATGACCTCATCACAGGCCCCGGCCCATAGTAGAAATCCCGTACGTGGAAACAATCATCATGGTTATGGGGAGGCAGGCTGGGGAGCTTATTGCACGTGGCAGGTTGAAGACACCCAAGTGCTTGTTCTGTGGTAGGTGGGCTTTGGGGAGATAGAGCAGACGAAGGCACAGGTATGTCAAGGCATGGCACTGCCACGTTACCTGAGTTAGGATGCAGAAGAAAACAGGAGAGTGAGTACTTACATTGACTCAGGATAACAATATCCCACTGTAAACATTCATTTACTTTGTCAGCATCAAGCAATGTGTCTACATACTGCAGATTAGATTGCACGCGACAGTTTGAGAAGTGCCTCCAGGGTTTGTTCCGTTCACAAACTGTACAACCATACTCAGGAGCCCCGAATTCAATACACATTGCTTTTTGAGTGCCTCCAAGGTGGTAAATTTGAAGTCTGTATTTTTTCCAAGGCAGACTGCTCTTGTGCCTATTACAGAAAGTCTATTTCCTAAAATGGATAGGATTTACAGGGTTTGTCTTTTCCAAAAGACGCAAGTGCGTTCCTCTCACTAATGTTATTGCAAATTGCATTCATATTTGAAGGAAGAAAGTCTCCTGCAAGAAATGCAAATTAAACATTTGTACTCAGAGCCCTCACAGAAGTCAAATACTTCGGTGTTTACAGTCTGTGGAGTCAGCTCTGTGTGACCCGTGACCTCTATTTGTCCACACTCAAGAGCAGCATGGTAAGATGCAGTTTAGGAGTTTCCTCATCTCTTCTACCTCAGCTGCATAGCAAAGGCTGGTTGAGATTCATTTCTTGTGGGTGGGTTGTGAACATATTGATAAAGGATTAACCTGGGCCTGCTATTCCAGGAGAATGATTTACTGAAAACACATATTTTATTCCACTTGTCTTCATCTATCTCTTCCCCTAGTTATTCTTGATATCAGTCATTGTCATTGGGAGTGGAGTGTACATCATTGGTATTCCTGCTAGGTATGACACAGCTTTTTCCCACCTATACTTCCAGAAGATCACAAGCTCTTATTTTCTGAGAATTTTCATCTGGAGGCAAAGCATTCACCAGTGGGTTGACTGAGCTTTGTAACCAAAATGGCTGAACAAATGATATGTGGGAATTCTAAACTGGCTTATCACTTCAAAATGCAAAAGCCAGGGAGTGCTGGGGAGGGGAGAAGAGGGAAGAAGCAGGAAGAGAGCAGGCACAGGGTGGAGACTCACCAGTCCTGCCAGGTGAGGCTTTGTCTGGTCCAGACTGTCTCTGGTACGAGAGGGCACACGCACATTCTCACGCAGCTCCACTCTCCCTGGCCTTCAAGCTTGCTGCCCCCGAGCTCCTTTTACAGTGCCAGGTCTGAGTGTGGCTGAAAGAGCCATCTGCAGAGCCTGCTCCATGCACATGGTCAGCTCTTTGTGGAAGCTGCTTACTGGGGGGACTTTAGAACTCAGCCTCTTTGTCCCACGGACCGCATACTTCTGTGGGTTTTTTCCCCCTAAATTGAACCACTCCTGTCCCTAATTGTGTCACTCCTGCTGTCACCTCTAGCCATCAGAGCCAGTGGCATGGTTCTGATTGTGTTGCAATGCGTCCTTGAAGCATTCTTTTTGTTTGTGTTCAATGGCTCTCCTTCAGCTCACAACACAGTGGTGGCAATGGTTTCCTAGGGTCACCCATTCTCCTCTGAGGACCAGCCCAGAAAAGCTCAGTCATAATGAACGGGGCTTCAGACGGATGGACACACACACGGGCTTGAGAGCCCTCCTGGCTTTGGCCACTCTAACAAGATTTTGTCATTTGTGGCTTTTGCACATTGGAAAAACTTTCATCTCTGAGTTTCTATGGGCTATAAATACTTGGTAGGTTAAAAAGGAATCATTCAGAACATGAAATAAACATAACCTGGCACGTACACAGCAACACACCTCAACGGAGCCCTTCAACTTCTAGGCCAGAGCTGCAGGAATCGGAGACGGGGCTTCCTTCATCCCGTCTCGCATTCACTTCCCTCCCGGGCTGGGCACTGCTCTGGTTTCTGACCTCTTTTGGTTGGATATTTTCCTAATGAGGCAGGAGGATGAGGTCTCCATGTTCCTTACGCCTTTTAACCACAGAGTGAAAACTGTTGATTTTGTTGGCATTGGGGAGAATGTTTAGAATGTATGGAAAACATGTTATGGGTATTGTGTATCTACCATAAACCAAGAAAAGAGACTGGCAGAGGGAAATTCTATCTTGATTCTGAAAAGTCACCATGATCCTGGTCTTTATGGCTTATTTTTTTTTCTAAACAATTGCTTTATTCTTTTTCTCAGAATATAAAAGAAAGACTAAGAAAATGAAAAACCAATCATGTCTTCCAAAGATAGCATTCTTAACATCTTGGTCCTATGCTTTTTTTTTTTTTTAAATTGAGGTAAATGTACACAAAGAAAGATGCATAAATCGTAAGTGAACATCTCAGCATTTAAAAAATCCTGAAAATTATGTATACCCATGTCACCACCACCCAGATCAAAACATTTCGTGTACTCTAGCAAACTCTGTTGTGTCCTCTCTTAGAAATATCCACTCAGAAGTCTCTCCCCCATGGCCGGCCATGGTGGCTTATGCCTATAATCCCAGCACTTTGGGAGGCTGAGGTGAGAGGATAACTTGAGCCAGGAGTTTGAGACCAGCCTGGGAAATATGGTAAAATGTTGTTTCTACCAAAAATACAAAAATTAGCCAGATGTGGTGGCACGTGCCTGTCATCCCAGCTACTTAGGAGGCTGAGGTGTGGGGATGGCTGGTGCCTGGGAGGTCAAGGCTGCAGTGAGCTGAAATTGTGCACTGCACTCCAGCCTGGGCAACAGAGCGAGACCCTGTTTCAAACCAACCAACGAACAAACAAATAAAAAAGCAACAACAACAAGAACAACAAAAAAACTCTCCCCTAGAGGGAATCACCTTCTGATTTCAGGCTTATCCTTTTGTTACCAGTCGAGGCTGTCCGGGTTCTTGGCGTCTTGAACAAATAATTGAACAAAACACACAAAGCAAGGAAAGAATGAAGAGATTTATTGAAAATGAAAGTACACTCCACAGTGTGGGAGTGGACCCAAGCATAGGGGCTCAAGGGCCCCGTTACAGAATTTTGGGGAGTTTAAATACCCTCTAGAGGATTCCACTGGCTACTTGGGGCATGCCCTATGTAAATGAGGAGGATGAAGTAAAGTTACAAAGTTGTTTATTATGGAGAGGATATTTGGTGTCATAGCTGAAGAGTAAATCAGCCTCATGTTCCCTGCCTCCAGACCCTGTTTTCCTGCCTCACTTTTACATATATGTATACACACACACATATATATACACACACACATATATTTTGCTATATATATATTTGCATACATCATTCTCTCTATATTTAACTTTTATACTTCATTTTATGTATATCACATATTTTAACAAAAATAGATCAAACTACTCATACAGTATTACAATCTGATCCTCTCACTTTAAATAAATTTTTATTATATAATATTTATGAAATAAAATTTTATACAGTATTACTATATAATAAAATATCACATTTATGTGATGTATAAATACATAAATTATATAATTATCACTCTATATATTATCTTTCTGTCAATAAATATAAAACAAAACCATCACTTTTAATGATTGCATCCCATTGTTGGGTATAGCATAATTTGTAAACTACTTTCCTGCTAATGAACATTTTAGCATTGTTACTTTGTGATTATATTTTTAAATTGCCATTAGGATGACATCTATGAATGGATTTATTCCAAAGGCTTTGTAATCCTATTTTACTGTTATTAACTATGAGTATTAATGCTTCTATATTTTATATTGTCCATCTCTTTTTGTTCCATTTCTTTCCCTAGCATGTATTCATCTTGTAGCTCATGCTAAAGGACAGTGCGTGAATGTGTGTGTGCACGCATGCATGCCTGTGTACGTGCATTCTATGTTGTTATTGTTATTCTAGTGGTCCCAATCCAGCCCAGCCTTGGAGCAGGAGATGTAAAGTATGTTTGCATCCACACAGCATGTCATATAGTTTTAAAAGTCATTAAAGAAATTCTCACCAGATTTCATTTCTAGTTGTTTGAGAATTTCTTCCACAGACCATTCAATTCTTTCAATTTATAGGGGGAAACAATGTCTCTGGCTCGTCTTCTGAGTGAAGTTGTTGTAATGTCACCCCTTCCACTTGAGTGGAAAGCATGCCCATGAATGCACACAAGAATTTCCTTCCACTCTAATCCATGAATATCACTGCTCTTGTTTCCCAGCTGCAGCCCCCAGGGTTTTTGTGTGATACTCCACGCTTTCTACCAGGAGTTAGATTCTCTGTCACAAAACTCCAGTGCTGTGGGTTGGCACGTTTGCTGAGTTTTCAAATCAGGGGTTTATTTTCCTGGTCAGTTATTTAATTTATTTTTTAAAGACATCTTTTATTTTCAGTCAAAAAGACAAGTAAAAATAATTCTCAGAGATATGTATTTAAAGTAAAAGGGGTTTTTATTAGGATGTTTGTTTACATCGACTCTACAGAATTCTTTTTAATCTAGAAGCCATAGGGATTATTATTTCTTTGTCATGGAATCCCTAGATCTTTGTGGGAGGCCTAGAAGCACACGTTTCTCTTCCATTTAAACAAATTCTATTCAATTCACTTGCATTGGCAGAGCACACCAAAATCTTAATTTTCTCAGCCATGGAGAGTGAAGTCAGCTTGGGAGCTTTTTAAACGTGGATTTTGTTCTTTTTTAAAAAACATCCTAACACATGCCCAGAGAAAGAAAATATACCCTCTTCTCTAAAGCGATGAAAGTACATAAAGTTTCTCTCCTAAAACCCTTCCTGGCCAGGAGATTATGTGTGAGTGAACGTGAGTATATCTTTCCTATTGGCTTAAAAGAAGAAGCCAAGCAAATAAACACTTGTTTTTAAAAATTCAAATCTAAAAAGTAAAAATAAATTTTCTCTCTCATAGTCTCATTACCTCAGGGATAGTGATTAATAATTGGCATTTGTATCGTGCTTTTGAAATAAAAGGTGGGTGCATTGTCCATAGTGTAATGCAAAAGGCTGTTTTCACTCCCTGTTAGACACTTCTCTGTGGCAGAACACAAGGATCCACCTCATTCTTGAGTAGCAGCCAAGGATTCCATAGTTTGGCTCTCTAATTTATTAACCGTTTTCTATCAATGGATATCTGTGCTTTCTACAGATTGTTCTATTAAAAACCTAGATATTGAATCTAATTTTGTCTGAGATCCAGTTATAATTCTAGCCAGAGATGTTACTTAGAGAGATCTTGGAGATCACCATTGGTGGTTGATGATGACTTTTACCCATTTCTATTTCCAGAAAAGAAGGAAGGTGGCAATCCACAGCCAGTGCATGGCCTGCCTAACAGAACGCAAATGTCCATATAAAACCTCTTTCCTTTTTCCACCCCAGCCTCTTCCAACCTCTTTCCCTACAGGATCTCCTTCTTCTTTCAAATGGAAAGGAAAAGGTTCCAAGAACGATTTGGGGGCCCGGACTTGGCTGATTTACCCAAACTTGTTTGGAGAAATGGCTTCATTGTATGTTTCTGGCTCTATATTCCTGGTTTTCTCCTACAGGTTCTCTGGCTTGCTCCGCATCTGGAAAGTGAGGACTGTTGTCTATGGGAAGATTTCCAGTGGCTGAAAGCTTATGGCTGATGATGTAACTCAGCACCAAGTTCACACCAAACCCAGCATTCCTAATTGGGTTTGTTTTTAAAAAAAGATTTTTTTTAAAAAAGAACAAAATCCACGTTTAAAAAGCTCCCAAGCTGACTTCACTCTCCATGGCTGAGAAAATTAAGATTTTGGTGTGCTCTGCCAATGCAAGTGAATTGAATTCCTAACAAGGTGCTCTTGATCCAAACTTAGGGCATTTGAGCCTCTAAGTTCTTTCTCCCCTTCCTTTGTCAGCAAAGATAAGAGTACATCAGTAAACTGAAAACTGCCCAGAGAGGACAGCTTTCAGACTTGCTTAGTCAAAGAGCAGAGCTCTGTGTGTTGTGTTTGTACTGTCAGCCCACAAAGAAACAGAAGATTTAGGAAGAAAGGAAGGCTATTTACTAGAACAAAACACACGATAGTTCACATTACATATTTTCTTGATGGACACAAAGTGACATCCATACTGATTGACTGTCGGCATGTGCCTCTCCACGGAGCCAGGTTCTGTGTGATGGATAAGCCAGTCTCTGGCAAGTGTCAGGAAGATTATCAAAAGAAAGAGCTGTCTGTAGTTGTTCCCTTTCTGAGGAGATTGACAACTCACCCTAACAAAAGGAAACATTAGTGTGCTATTTGCGTCTCCCAAAGAGACTGTGATAAGATGACGTGATAAATGGTGGGGTGAGGGTGGGAGGGAGGTTGCCATAAAAACACATAAGGTAGCTAAATCGTGAAGTGCAAAGAAAACCTCCGCTCCCACAATTGATGAGGCTTGTTTATTTTAAAAAGGTGAGCTCTTCTGAACAACAAAATTGTCTGCAGCATAAGCACTGGTTGGAGAATAGCAGAAGTTCTTCAACCAGTGTTGCTAACAGCTTCAAGGGAAATCTTGAATACTCCATGTCCTATCCTTTCCTCTAGTTGCTTTAATACGACCACCGAGAGCATGCGAAAGAAGACACGCCATAATGTGGAGCAAACCTTAGGTACATCTTTCTCCTCCATGAACTCCAGAGTGGGCTCTGGATCTGGTATAGCCCCAAGCACTGGGGTTTGTATATGAAATTCACAAAGGGCGTTTATTATGATTCAGAAACAAACAGGATGAACTTGAGTGTATCCAAATAGGAAATTGTCCCCCAGAGAGGCTTTACCCACAACTGCAGCAACTGTCACCCCTCATTAATTGCAGGGACGGCACCAATTTCAAGTGTGTTCAGGTCATCTTGGCAGGCTTGCTTCGCAAGCTAATACATGTGGAAGTCGACGTGCTGTGAACAGGTTGAACTTGGAGATGAAAAGTACTCTGACGGATTGCTCAAATCCACTGGCGTCTTCAAGAATGTTAAAAGAAAACCTTCGGCCGAATTACGCTAAAAGTTGTTTAATTGAGCAACGAACGATTTGTGAATCAGGCAGTCCCCAGAATCACAGGAGATTCAGAGAGACTCCAGGGATGCTTCGTGGTCAGAAAAAATTTATAGGCAAACAACAGGAAGTGACTTACAGAAATAGGAGGTGAGGTAAAGAGACAGCGGGATTGGTTACGGGTTGGCATTTGCCTTATTTGAACACAGTGAACACTCAGCGGTGTGTGACTGGGTATGTCTGCTGGGATTGGCTAAGACTTAGCGATTGTTACAGGCGTAGACTGCTAAATTAGGTTTTCAATCTCATCTACCTATTAAGTTAGGTTGCAGTTCATCCACAAGGGCTCAAATGTAGAAGTACGGAGTCCTTCTCAGGCCACATTTAGTTTGCTTTAACAGGGAGCACCTACTCTTTTCCTGCCTGACCCTGCATTTTCACCTCTTAACCAGCCCCCACAGTGCTATCGGGAGGTCTCTGGCTCATGGCAAACCAGACCCTGCCTAGCAGGCAGGGACGGCTCCTTTGGCCTGAGTTGTACTGAAAAGCCAGGCACTGGCAGGGATGGAAAAGAAAGACTCTTCTGAGCTTTGTGCGCTGTCAGCCATAAGAGCATTGACTAGGTGGTGGGTATCACATTCTGTCCGCACGTTGGTGTCGGTAGAAAACATGGTCAATATAAAAAACCAGTAATAACACCGGGAAGACTTTCTGATTTCTCAGTGTTTCTTCCTACTCTGTGGATACTGGCCTCTACTATTACACGCTTTTCATGACCTACTTTTCTATATTTTTTCAATGTCATTCTTTCTCCTGAGACAAAGCAGTTTGAATCTTGGGGTGGTTATCCTTTAATCCCTGCGTGGTTTGCCTTTGTTTTTTTCTTTTTCTTTCTTTCTTTTTTTTTTTGAGACGGAGTTTCACTCTTGTTGCCCTGACTGGAGTGCAATGGAGTAATCTCGTCTCACGGCAACCTCCGCCTACCGGATACAAGCGATTCTCCTGCCTCAGCCTCCTGAGTAGCTGGGATTATAAGCATACACCACCATGTCTGGCTAATTTTGTATTTTTAGTTGAGATGGGATTCGCCATGTTGGCCAGGCTGGTCATGAACTCCTGACCTCAGGAGATCCTCCCATCTCAACCTCTGAAAGTGCTGGGATTACAGGCATCAGCCACCGCGCCTGGCCTGTTTGCATTTCATTTGTGTTCCCTTAAGGATGACTGGATGGGAGGCTGAGGTGACTCTTCCACTCACTCCCAATTGGTGATGGGAGGGCTACAAGAAACAGGAAGACAAATTCCACAGCGTGTCTTCGCTGATCAGTGGGAATGACATGATCAGGTTATGCCGGTTACCAACTTGGTGCTTTCCAAGGCATTAGGAAGCCTTCACCTGGCTTATGGAGGAGGCCGGATATAGGAGTGTGCCCCTCCATATTTAGGTGACCTCCAGGAGAGAAACTGGCTCCTTCTCCCTGGGGCCAATAGTTATCTTCCGAAGGCTTCTTGGATCCGTGGATTCCCTAGAGAACCTACCTCAGGCTGTTTCTGATCTTCTTTCAATTCATGCCTATAGACAACCACAGTTTTTGGATAAAATCCAACTCTTTTCTTTACCCTAGACAGTGTCCGGATTCCATTACAGGTTACAGGGCCCTCCAACCCCTAGGAGTATTGAGGTAAACCAAAAAATGTTTAAGAAAGCCTAGCTCTAAAGTGGCCTGTATTTATTATTTATTATTTTCAGACTTGGTAAACAGAAAGTAAGATCTAAAGTGATTTAGAAACAAGTAGTCGAGGGGAATGGCAAAGTGAGGAGCCAGTCAAAGAAGAAAACTTTTGCAAGGAGTGGGGAGAACATGAGAGGCAGGCAATCAAGCTAGATAGAGGAATCAGGGACACTGGAAAGAAAAGAGGTAGAATGTGTGTGTGTGTGTGTGTGTGTGTGTGTGTGTTGGGTCGAGGGTGGGGGTGGGGAGGGTGAGAACAAACAATAAGAAGGTCAAGGACAGAAATCAGATTACTTGAGCAAAAACCCAAAACAACAGCATCAAAACAAACAAAACCCACAGAACAGAGTCCTTCCCAAATTTTCCAAGGTTAGTAGCATCCACCAGGTGATCTGACAGTGACACCAGGTGGCTGATGACACCATGTAGAGCCCTTATCTTAAATCATTTTACCCTAAAAAGCCAAGCTTTGTTTTATAAACTCATCCTTAATGGAAACAGAATGGAAAGAAACCTGGAGATTATGTATTCCAACTCCCTTACTTTACATTTGAGGACACCAGGGCCTCAAGTTATCAAAACTGACCGACCAACTGAACAAACAAAAAATACAATCTGAGAGTGCAGACGCAGCACTTTATTTTAACCAACTCTGTGACTCTAGCTTTTGTTGCTTTTAATCTTTAAAAACAAAATATATCTTATTTTATTAGTTGCCCATTATTGACCAGAAGGCAACTAATATTAAAACACAAATTGTGACCATTGTATTTGATCGATTCAGATGCACAAGGAGATTATGATATAAACTTGATTATGGAGAAAATAATCACAAACACGTGTAGTACCTTTTGACTTAAACTGATTATTGAAGAGAAAGCATAATTTGACTAGTATTGCCTTTCTTTCATATTTTTAAATGGTTAACAAAATTTACAGCAAACTATTTGCCATTCTAGGAGTAATATCAGATACAGAACATACGTTTTTGTCCGTTTTTAAAGAATATCATGCAGTCAGAGACAGCAGAGGAGTTCTAAATGTTTTTGGTGTTTTTTATGGTAAAGTAGAATGCAGGGGTCTATTTTCCCCGGTTCAGTCTTAACATGGTTTCTTCTAAATTATACACCAAAGGAAGCATTTGGATTATATATATTTTAAAAATCCACACTCAGTATAAGAATGTGAATCAGCTGGGCGCAGTGGCTCATGCCTGTAATCCCAGCACTTTGGGAGGCCAAGGCAGGCAGATCACCTGAGGTCAGGAGTTCGAGACCAGCCTGGCCAACGTGGTGAAACCCCAACTCGACTAAAAATTCAAAAATTAGCTGGGCATGGTGGCATGCACCTGTAATCCCAGCTACTCGGGAGGCTGAGGCAGGAGAATTGCTTGAACCCGGGAGGCAGAGGTTCCAGTGAGCTGAGATCATGCCCCTGCACTCCAGCCTGGGTGACAGAGCAAGGCTGTGTCTCAAAAAATAAAATAAAAAATAAATAAATAAAATAAAATAAAATATAAATAAATAAATTTAAAAAAAGAATGTGAATCAGCAAATATTAGGTGTGAGGACCATTACACTGGACCTTTATAAAGCAATTTGGTTTTTGGAAAGTAACAACATACATTCTTGTAGGAAAGAAAATGAAGAAATAAAAATATTTTGGGATAGTTACACCTTATAATGATATATTGAGAACTGGTTCTCTACCTTAAATAAAATTTCTTATATGGCTAAGTCTTATAAATTATCAAAAACGAAGGAAAAAATCTTTACAATTTCCAGGAATGGTTTATGTATTTTGACTTGTTTTCTTGGCTAATTTTATTTTTATTTTAAAGCTCTAAAGCCATTTCCTGCTTTGCTTTGGTCAAATTAAAGGGAAAAGAAAAATCAAACAAGAAAACAGAGATGTTAAATGAAGCTGATTACCATACAGAATAACATATGTGCTTTGTCACTTGTGAACAATTTGCCATCTCTGCACACTTACGAACCCTCTGAGCACCTCCGTGTATTTACTGACTGCTGGCCATGTGGTGATGTCTCCTCGCCAGTGATATAGAACAAGCTGCCCAGGGTAGAGAACAAGCTGCCCCTTGTCCTTGGCAGGAATTCAGTCTGTTCCTTAGGGTACAGGGCACGTGCGGCCAGGCCCTCCTGAGGCAGTATTTCATCCCTGCCCTGAGGTCAGCTCTGGAAATCTGGGATAGGGAACACCACAAAACAGAGTGGGGAGGAGAAGAACCAGTAGCCTGTCCAGCTCTCCTAACAAAAACCTAGTTGTTTTAATCATTGCTCCCAGTAGGTGCCCCGATCAGATGCACAAACCAATGATTATGTTGGTAAAGACCCAACATTTCCAACGTGTCCGTGCCTGCTTAGATTCATTTAGATGAATCCATATTATTAAACCAACTTGCACAGAACATGATCACAGATCCCTCATTGACAAACAAGCGAACTGGGCTGCTGATGAGTCTCTGAACTGTCTTTTAGCTGAATTATTATTAAATACAAACATGGTCCTTTTTTGTTTTTTCCTAAAGGGGCCCATGTTAAACAATTTAATATTTTAGAAAAATACTTTCCCTTATTTAAATGAAAATAAGTAATGTAGTTTGCAAAGTAAAAGGCAGGGTTTCATCTTTTAGACAAAAAAAATTAAAAGAGAGAGAAAGACATGTATTGTCTATTTAACAATCAAAACACTACAATAAAATAAAATAAAATCGTGGTATCATAATAATGAGTTCTCTTTCAAATGGTTTGCTCTGAACTAAATTGTGCTCTTTATGTAATAGAATGACAAATTGTTTAATTCAGTATCAAATATTCATGAGCTGTAAATGTGCTGCATCACCAAAACGGGTGCAAAATCAGAAACAAATACTGTAGCATGCACAGAAATGGAAGCTAACAGAAGTGGATGTCTGCATAGGTTTTCAAGGTTGTTGTGGCTTTGCGTCTATGAGAGAGGGGAGAGAAAGAGAACACCTCCTTCTCCAGCCATCTCCAAATGCTGCCGTGGGAGAATAAAAGGGTGAGAAAGGAACCTGGATGTGGATTAGCACAGCTCCGTTTCTCCTGCAGATCAGAAGGCTAAAAGCAAATCAGAGATTAGACTACAATATGACGGAAATTCCTAGACATTTCAAAATGGTGCAGGGCAGTACTGATTTATTAGAAAAGAGTATGTATGTGAACTCTCTTTTTTTTTTTTTTTTTTTTTAAGGGTAGAATGGCTAATTATTCTGAGTTTGAATTTTAAAAGGAAGTGTTTTTGACCATTCAGGGAGAATACATGAGAGACCCTCATCGGCATCATCTACGTGGTCATTTGTTTGCCCCTTCACATGGCAGGGCTTCAGAGGAAAACCCAGCTCCAGGCTGCAGGCTCCGAGAGTCTCCTTACACCTCTCCGGAACAAATGTATCCATTTAGAATTGGATTTCTTCTTTTAGCCTCAGCCAAATGCCCTCAAAGCCACATAGGTTTCCCTCTCTTCCCTTTCACCTTCCTCTCCCCTCCTCTTCTTTCCTCTCTTCAGTATTTATTCTCATAGCAGTGGAAGGACTGCCCTTTAGGAGAGAGAAACATGTCAGTCCTTCAAGAATGATGTACAGGTTCCCTTTGCCCTACAGGGGGCAGACCCTATCATTTCCCTGTTGACATTCGGCCTCATGGGCTCTCTTCTGGAACCCATGAGTTCAGAAAGGATTGAACACCACCTATTTCCTGCAGCAGTCCCTTCCAGGAGTCCTGTTCCCATGCCTGTAAGCAGTCATTTGGAGTTGCCTAAGAAATGTTCAAGAACCTCACTATATTGAAATCAACTCTTTGAAATGGCATGAAGAGTTTTTTGGTTATTAACTCTACCATCTCCCGTTAGCTAAGCTCATTTGTTTTCCCTTGAGAGAAGAGCTCTTCTAGCATCTAATCATACTTAATCTTTCTGCAAAGTTGTTTTCCTAAAAAATTGTATAAATCAAGTTTTTGTAAATCTAGTCATATGTTTTATGCATCAGGGGAACTTGGAATGTAAAGGAATCTCATGGTGCGTGCATCCTTCTGTAAAATGAAGATGTGCTCCCTTATTTATTCATTTTTGTAAATCTGAATAATTATTCACTGGGTTGAAGGAGGTATGCCTTTATTGAGGCTTTTGCATTTGGTATCTTTCCATTTTTTATTTTCAAGGTGCCCCCAAATGGCCACATATTCCACCTTTAGTGGAGGAAAACACAGCCAACATGCTCCCTAATTCTAGTCATAAAGAGCCTCAAAATTCTGTGCCAGTAGCTCATAAGGAGTCCTCGTCTGATCTAGAAAACCAGCAGAAAACCTTGCCGCGGTCCCACAGGAGCGATACACATTTCAGACTGACTGGGTTCGACTCCTTCCTTCTTTCTCTTCTCCTTTAGCAAATGAAAAGATGCACAGTACTTGGGATTTCAAATAGAATAGTGCCTATTAAAGCTTTACCTAGGGGGGATTCCCCAAATCAAGGGACATGAAATTACTCAGCCACAGGAATCCTGGAGAATCTGGTCTCTGAAGATGAAGCTAGAAATGTGCAAAGGTTTACTGTTCGTTGTTTTCCTCGGCAGAGAGCGCAGGGTCCTTATGGCAAGGAAAGGCTGAGCTGTTGGAGCAGAGTGAAACCAGATTCCCAATATCTGTGCTCTAGACCCCACTCCGAACGGGGACTTTCTGGAGGTATTTTTCTACCCACCGTCCCCTGGATCTCAATTAAGGGAAACATTTTTTTTTTAGACATGTCATTATCCCATGATAGAAAAGCAGGACTCACTGTTCCTCCTTCCTTCCTTCCCTCCCTCCCTCCCTCCTTCCTTTCTTCGTTTCTCCCACCTAGATGAGCAATGCAAAAGGTCTAGTATTTGCGAAATGTAATTATATTAGTGATAAACTTCATGGTTTAATTTGGGAAATCTCCCAAACCTAAATTCCCAGCCCGGAGGAGTCCAATTAGATCTGGGCTGGGAAAACTAGAATATCTTTCAGTGAAGGGGAAATAACCAAGGGGAAGCAAGAACCGCAAATGGCCAAACACTGATGTCGGCTGAAGTCTTCCTCGGAAAATGCCTCTGTATGAGGATAAAGTGGCTGATGGAAAGTTCACTCAATCAGGGCTGCACAGTCTTGTGGAATAAAATACATCCAGACAGGGCTACGACGTGCTTTGGTTTCCAGCAGGGGGAGCTCTGACTCTGGAAACTGGTCAGTGGCCACCAAACGCTGTTTCACCGGGTCTAGACCTTTGGAGATCAGCATTCTCTGGTCGCCAAGGTCCATGGGTCATGTCGCTGAACCAGAAACAGAGGTCTCCCTTCGCACAGTCCCCGGTGAGGAAAGAAGTTAACATCTCTTTAGAAACATGGCTGAAGAGGCATTTTAGGAGCAAGTGACAAAAGTCTTACAAAGGCAGCAGGGAAAAAGTCAGGGATGGAAATTAAAGCCCCCTTTTCCTCCTCATTCTCCCTTCCGTACCCCTAGGCATAACTGTTTCTCGCTCGGGGACTTTGCTCTGATATGACATCCTGTGAGGATACCTTTAGCAGGGGGAGCCACATATCCCGTTTTAAAAACTGCCTGTTGTTGGGATGAACTAGATTTCCTGATGATTTTCAGTCAGTTCTGGGCACTGCTGGGTCCCTGCTGCTCTCACTTTGGGTTCCTAGGAAGGAGAAACACAAGACTTCTATGCTGTAGCTACATCAGTGCCAAGAGACCCCACTTCACCTGTCTTCAGGGCTTGGCTCAGAAGCATCGGCAGAGACAAGGAAGCCCCACAAAGTGTGGACAAATACCACTCTAGCCCATGAAATAGCTGAGAAAGAGCGGGGCTCGGCACAGCGTTTTTTTTTTTTGTTTTTTTGTTTTTTTGTTTTTTTGAGGCGGAGTCTCGCTCTGTCGCCCAGGCTGGAGTGCAGTGGCCAGATCTCGGCTCACTGCAAGCTCCGCCTCCCGGATTTACGACATTCTCCTGCCTCAGCCTCCCGAGTAGCTGGGACTACAGGCGCCCGCCACCTCGCCCGGCTAGTTTTTTTGTATTTTTTAGTAGAGATGGGGTTTCACTGTGTTAGCCAGGATGGTCTCGATCTCCTGACCTCGTGATCTGCCCGTCTCGGCCTCCCAAAGTGCTGGGATTACAGGCTTGAGCCACCGCGCCCGGTCTGGCACAGGATTTTCTAAGCGGCGTTGTGTGAAAGGTTGCTGGACCCTAAGGGGCTCCCAGGTATTTCGTGGGGTAAAAAGTGTTCTGATGTCAGAGTCTGAGAAAGGCTGTAGGCACTATCCGTACATTCCTCATTCCCCCAACTTTTGTGGAAAGAAACCTTGTTACAAGTCCTAGAAGTTCTACAGTCCAAACGAAAAAAGGAAAAAGCCCACTTAAATTTGTCTGATCCAGCACTTCCAAAACTTATCTGACCATGACATTTTTTCTTTTCCTTTCCACAAAGCACCTATGTTCCAGGCACTTGTGTTGTGTGGAACACACTTTGAGAAATACTGAGTATGCATAAAAGAGCAAAGTTCTAGGGGTGAAGAAACTTCTGCATTCCTGTAGATTGGTTCTGATCCTAACTAATGCTATGATTTTTTTTTTTTTTTAAATGGAATTTCGCTCTTGTTGCCCAGGCTAGAGTACAGTGGTGCAATCTCGGCTCACTGCAGCATCTGCTTCCCAGGTTCAAGTGATTCTCCTGCCTCAGCCTCCTGAGTAGCTGAAATTACAAGAACCCACCACCACACCTGGCTAATTTTTGTATTTTTAGTAGAGACGGGGTTTCACCATGTTGACCAGGCCGGTCTCGAACTCCTGACCTCAGGAGATCCACCCCCCTCAGTCTCCCAAAGTGCTGGGATTACAAGCATGAGCCACTGTGCCAGCCTGCAGCTATGATTTTTGACATCGCATAGCCTCTCTGAACCTCAGTTTCCTCTTCTGTAAAATGGTGACTCCTCCATTCCTACACATCTGGATGGCTCCTGGCTGAAAGGGGAAGGACAAATGTCTGAATATACTTAAAATTTGTACTCCTGGAGACAGAAATGGATCACACATTTATGTTGAAAGTAGGTTGTAGACTTTTGTCTACAAATGGACAAAATGAACAAAATCTTATGACCAGAGGAGGCACTATTCCCCTCTCTTCCTATTTGGCTTATAAATCACAATTCACACCAGTCCTGTGGCTACTTGTGTATCTTTACCTGTCTGCTTTGCTTAATCTATGGACTAGCCGCATGCAGCATTCTCTTTGCTTTTTATATACAAGACTGTGAGTTTTAAAAAATTCATGTAATGAATGAATTTTAATTGTTGAGGATAAGTATTCAGAGCTTTAATTGGGATTCTACAGATTGCAAGGATTTACAATCTTTTCTGAGGAATAGCAGGAGCCAGAGTGCATGACAGTGATATTGTAGTTGGGACTGAAATTAATGGAATGGTCCAAGTTGTAAAGTGTACACCTGAAGGTTTATTTCTAAATTGCTATAGAGGACAGTGGCGAGGATGATCAGGTCCTCTGTGCTAAAAAGGCATTTCTTCTTTCCCCCCAGATCTCTACCTCTCCCTCACTTGGAAGTAGAAATGGCAAAAGGAAACAGAGTCACCTTAACTGCCTTTCCTTGGGGATGTTGATCAGATGCATCAGAAGGAAGATAAGGCAGTATGGCTTTGCAGTATGGCATGACCGGCCATCCATCCGCCTTGCTCATGCCTAGCTGCATGCACTTTCTCAGCAATGTTTATCCAACAAACATTGATTGAGCACCTACTATGTGCCAGGTATTTATTCCCATCAAGTGGAAAGTCCTCTTTTCTAAGCTGCAGCTAAGTTCTGGCTCCTCTCTGGAGGCTTCCCTGATATTTCCAGGCTTCACTAATATCTGCCAAATTCTAAATTGTTACAGTTGGGGTTACACAATTGAGCAGTCATTATATACTGCTTGGTTGCTGTGGTTTCAAATGAATGTCTAACTAAGATGTAAGCTTCAAGAGAGCAGGGGCTGCGTCCTAACAATCTTTTACTTGCTGTTGGTGCTTCTATAAACACAATTCACCAAATCAGATCAACGGACAACAGACTCTGGAGAATCCTTCAGACTACAGGTCTCCGCACCTCGAGGTAATACAATGTGTTTTTCAGCCAATAGTGTATGCTACGCTGTAGGTGCCCTGGCAACTATCCCTAATGTCTACTCTCTTTGTTCTAGTTGGTTTCTGTTTGTTTCAGAATTAGAGGGTCAGATTTGGTGTTTACTTCTCACTATTTCTTATTGATAATGTTGTGAATTAAAATTTGGTAAACTCAACAGAATTGAGTGCCTTTCTGGGTGGTCTGAATTCATCTCCAAAGGCAACTTCCACTGATGTGGTCTTTTTTCCTGGCTTTCTGTTTTACTAGTTTGTGGCTAATTACGAGGGCTTCAGTCAGTTGATGTAGCCACAGATGACACTAACACCCTAGGTGGCCCAGGGGAGGATTTGTGGGGCTGTGGTGTCTGGGCTCTTTTAGAGAGGCCTGCAGGGAAATTACCGATGTGGGTGTGGGCTTTGTATGTGTCCTTCCTATGCCTCTCCTGCTGGCATCCTCCCTGATCTGAGGCTCTGCCTCCACCTGTGCTGGAGTCTGATCTAGGTATTCCCTGCCACAAGCGTCTTGCCTAAGTAACTTGGGGCTGGTAAGTGTTTACAGTGGGCCCCCTCCTGAGAGCATACTTACATGAAAAATTCATCTGGAATACCCACAAGTGTTTCATAAAGCCTAACTTGGCTGGTTTTCCCCAACAAATTGTAACCTTTGCACACGTTTTCACAGTCTACAAAATGCTTTCATGCACAGTGTCAGTCGAGTTGTAAAACAACCATGTGAAGTCGGGGGAGTGGTGGAGAGGCAGGGATCAGATGACTTGCACAGAGAGTGCAGAAAAGGTGGCAGGGCTGGAAACCACTAGTTCTTCTGACTTCTCCCTGCCCTGTTTTGCCTTGAATTGTGATTACCGGAGTAGACATCCTTTATTCTCATAGACTGTAATACGATATAGTGGAAAAGTAGTCAGTCTGAACACTTGAAACTAAAGCCAGGTCTGTTCCTCATAAGCAAGTGGATACTACTACTATTAATAGTCATAATAAATCACAGCTCCAGTGTATGCATCACTTACTATGTATGAGGAATTGTACTCATATTATCTCATTTAATACTCAAAGAGCCCCCTGCAACGGAGCTTAGAGCAAGGTTTCACCATCACTAACTGATGTTCAGATTGAAGCCAAGTTTTGTCTGTTTCAAGCCCATGATTATTCAGTTTCTGCCTTGGTTGTTGAGAGGTTTAAGCAAGATAACCATGTGTCTCGCATGGTGCCAGATTGATGCAAGTTAAGCTTACAATAAACAGTAGGTCTTTCTCTCCTTTTCCTTGAGTCTAGGGATGTAATCACCACTCCACCCCACCCCTTGGTATTCCTCGTAGCATAGTGTTTTGCATAGGTCAGTCCTAGGTGAATGTTCATTGAGTTAAATGAAAATCAAAGCTGAGAATGAGGAAATTAGTCTGCTCTCCTCAGCAGGTAGGGGAAGTAATGAAGACCAAGCAGTTCCATTGCAAGAGCAGTTGGCATGTAGGTTGGTGCATAATGAGACCAGGGTTGTGGCTTTTGTCCCTAACCACAACCTCCTAGTTCTTCACTCAACACTCTGGCTGCCCCTCTTACAAAGGAAGTATCCTTTGCAAGCATCTTTCTCTCTTTCCCCTTCATGTTACTGTATCTATGAGTTCTGTCTACATTGAAGTCTTGCAAATGCCATTCGCAGCACCAACTCCCTTGCTATAGGTACATATATATGCCAACACCTACTCAGCCTGGAGTCCCATACCTCGTACTTAGCACATCTTGTACTGAATTCATTATTCCCTCATCCCACTTAGCTGCTTTTCATGTTAAGCTCATTTGAATCACTTCAAATAACGTTGGTTTTATTGTAAGGGCACATAGGTGGGAGAACCTAGTTAAAGCTGAAAAAGCAAAAACCAAAACCAGGCCCCAGAGGAAGAGAAACTGTAATGGTTCAGGAAAAGTGAGAGCCCAGAGCAACTCTTGGATGTTAACAGCAGGAATCAGGGTGCCTTTTGCATGTCCCTAACCTAACTCAGCTATCCCACTTGACACTTGCTTCTGAGTGGCTGGTCCATGCCTGGGGTGTGCACTGTTTCTTTACCTGACAATTCTGCTAACTTGTTTCCTCGTTCTAATCTTGCTCATAGTTTCCACTTCTGTATAACCCCTACTTGTCTTGACGCCTCACAAGCTGACTCTAGCTCGTGGAATCTCCATGCCAGGTTTAGATCCTACTGAATACTGCCTCATTCTCTCAGTATGTTTGTGGTTCAAGTTGGAGAGAATATGATTTTCTGGCATATATTTTCATGCCATGCCACCTCATGGGTTCTTGACCAGCCTGTGGGCTGGCTCCCCTCAAGGGCCCACTGATCCAATCTGTCACTGTGGCCAAGGGTAGGACACTTGGCTGCCTTTTCAAGAATGTTTTAATCACCCAACTGTCCTATGCTAAGTGAAACAAGCCAGTCGTAAAAGACCACATACTGTGTGATTCCATTGATATGAACTGCCCAGAACTATATATAAAGGTACATCTATATATAAAGTAGATTAGTGATTGCTTAGGGCTGTGGGTGGGGGAGGGATTGAAGCATGACAGCTAAGGGGTATGGAATTTCCTTTTGGGGTGATGAAAATGTTTTAAAATTGATTGTGATGAAGGTTGCACAACTCTATGCTAAAACTCTATCCTAAAAGCCATTGACTTGTACACCAACATAGATGCAATGTGTGGTAAGTGAATTATATCTCAATAAAGCTGTTTAGAAAAAAGACTTTTGTAGAAGCAAATTTCTTAGGAAGGACTGAGGAGATGGCAGATACCACATCCTCCCTAATTGTTTATCTTTATAAATGCCACCACTTTTTAATCCATTTTGCCAAACCAAAACTCTGAAACTTATCTGATACCTCCCGCTTCCTTTTCCAGTTCAGTGGTTAACTCCTTCCTTGATTCCAGCTATTAGTTTTTTTATTATTTTATTTTATTTTTGTTTTTATTTTTAAAACACAGAGAGAGAGGCTTGCTATGTTGCCTAGGGCTTGAACTCCTGAGTTCAAGTGATCCTCCTTCCTTGGCCTCCCAAAGTGCTGGGATTACAAGCATGAGCCACAGCTCCCGGCCTTTGATTATATTAGTGAAGTAGTTGGGTCAGATGCCCTCCTTTGTGCTCCAAAAGCATCTGACACACGAGCCTGGAACCATTTATTATTCTCTATTATAATTGGTGCCTTGCTGGCAAGTCTCTGCTACTGGACTCTAAACTACTTGCAAACCCTTCCTCTCCCTATTCTGGCATGCTGCCTGATACCATAGGTACCTAACAAGATTTCTGCCATGGCTGACTGGCTGGGTGGGATGGGATGAAAGGATGGATGGAAGGAAAGTTTGGTTATCAACTCTGCCCATGACTGCTGCCTGCTCTTAGAAATTCTGCCAATTCCATAAAACGTGTGTGTGCCAATGGGAGAATGAAGGAGGAATGGGTGCCTTAGTGCAGTTCCACCCTTGTTATCTACAGAAGAATCTAAAGCACAAGTGATACTGATGGAGTGTGGCCCACTGCTGTGGGAGCATCTGTGGCAGCTGGCAACCTTCCAAGGACTCAGTTTCCACTCACTGTGATTTGACTTGAGTTTCCAATGGGCCCTGGGTCACGATATGTTCTTTAGAGTAAGGGCAGACCTAGTGCTCAGCCACACGGAATAGGCCTGGTGTTTCTAGTCATTTCTCTTCTGGGCCAAGCCCCTTGACTGAAAGATTTGGGGCAGTGGGAGTGCAAGAGGGTGGGAGAAGGAGAAGTGGGGAGAGGAATAGCCTTCTCAGAACAACGATTGATTTGGAATATGAAACATCTTATTGATAAAAGCAAAGCCCAGACGGAAGGAAGCAGTTTGATATGTGCACTATTTGAAAAAAATCATGTGCATCTGTTTAGCACAATATACAACATAATGACAGCAATCTTCCCTGTTTGTATCTATTCATCTGATTATACAGAGTAACAATTCTTTTAGTTACACATTTATTTACCCAGGGATTTTTTAATGGATAATAAGTTAGTAAATCAGATAGCATGTGTTCTGGATAATACTTTAGTAAACTGTCTACCACACAAGACAGTTGCAATTCACATTTTATATAATATCCAATGTTCCACTAATACACATAACACAATGTGAAGCTATGAGCAGCTCTTCAAGAAGGACAAAGCAGATTTTAATGATTATTTAATACTGTTTGATCTAGACACATATTATGTTGAAAAGCTACAGATTTCAGTCCTGCAATGCACCACAGATGTAACGAAAAAATGTGGACTTATTTGAAGTATAATCCAGTGGATTTCTTTTGATGCAGTTGCCATGGCTGTTTGTGCTAAAGTTTCTTGTCTTTGACCCAAGGATAGATATATTGTATGCTTTTACTGACTTTTTCCAAACTGAAACCCCAAAGCATATATATCATTTCATGACAAAATAATGAACTTGAAGGAAGAAAGAGAGAATAGTACTACATTTAGCTTAGGCCATTGAAATATGATAATAAAAGTAAAAATAGTTCTTTCTTTCTTCCTGGAGGGAAGATAGAAGTCAACACAATTTCTGGTTCTTTCCAGAATGCTGAATGGGCCAGGAAGTCTTATGGTTTAAGACTGGAATTGAAGATGGCAGAAGAGCACATCTAAAGAAGGGCTCCATCCTTAACTCCCCACATTACTGGGCCAGGCTAGCAGGAAAGGGTATAGGCTGCTGTTGCAAGGCCAGCAACAACCACCTCTGATTAATCCAGCAATACCACCTTGCAAAATGTTCACTTCTTCTGCGTCTCCTGATGAAGCTCATGGGGTTTCTCAACATCATTAAGATGAGATCTGTTGTGGTCTTGAGATCACATTATATATCTTATTTCAAAGAAAATTCGTGTGTCAGATTCCCATGAAACGCCACTTTGTAGGGTGCTGTTGCAAATGGAAATCAGCATCCTTATTGTTTAGTGAGTCATGAATGAGGAACATTTGCAGGCATGCTCTGGCTGCATCGAGGGTGGAATCTAAACGTTAAATCTCATCAGATACACACAACAGCGAGACCTTTCTATTCCTTTCATGGTGTGGCACGTGACAGTATTATTGAAGATGGATGCATTGCTCCCTAAAGTGATGCTGAGACTGCTTGTTCTTCACAATGCTACCTGTCAGCTGCCTAGCCAGCAATCCCACAGTTTTTGAAAGGTCAATTTCTTGGGGGCAGAATGAAAAGACATTGAGTATCTGAGCGACTTTCTTGAAATAATTTAGCAAAATTAGATTTGTTTTAGAGCATGAAAGATATAAAGATATAAAGGGGAGGACCTGGCATGACCGAGTGGCCACTATTTCCCAAGCATTCTCCATACATGTTTTTCGTTTAATAGTTACAATTACCTTGTGAAGTAGGTATTACCGTCTCCCGTTTCCAGATGAGGAAACAAAACTCAAATTTGCACAATTAATCAGGGACAGGGCCACTATCTGAACCCAGCCCCAGCTGACTCAGAAACTTGTGCTGTTTGTTTGTGCCGGTGCATCTCAAACTACACAATAGTATCATCTGGAGTTAAAAATACATCATTGCCTCAGCGCCACAGCTAGAGACATTGAAGTCATTGTTCTGGGCTGGGGACAGGGCATTAGTATTTTTTTTTAGAAACTCACCCAGGGATTCTAACAGACAGCCAGGTAAAGAACCACTGGATTATGTCATACCACCTGCAAGGTTACAAACCCATTGTAAGTCACATACATTTACTTGAACCACATAAGTCCTAACTAATGAATACCCTGCCTGCTATACTGTGGGGCATACAATAAAATGTGGGTGTCCTTGAACACAACTCATTTTCAATCCTTTCTACGAAGTCTTCACGCATTCGCCATTCCACAGTGGATTGTACTGGCCCCTTTCTTTTTCCTCACTGCAATTCAGCATCTTAAGATGTTTTAAACAAGTTCATTGAGCTGTATTCTGGTAGTGGTTATATCATACCAAGCCCATTAGATGAACTCAGGAAAGGAAATAATCAAATTAAGCTGTATCTCTACAGGGTCAAAGATTGAGTTAAAAGCTTAAAACTTAGACATTTCCAATGATTAATTTCTTTCTTTTCTTATTTATTTATTTTTAGAGAGTCTCACTCCTTAAGAGATCCTCTCACCTCAGCCTCCTGAGTAATTGGGTAGTACACCACCACACCTGGCTAATTTTTTGTATTTTTAGTAAAGACAGGGTTTCACTATGTTGCCCAGACTGGTCTCGAACTCCTGGGCTCAAGGTGTCCGCCTGCCTCTGCCTCCTAAAGTGCTGGAATTACAGGCGTCAGCCACCATGCCTGGCCAATGGTTAATTTCTTTTGTTCATTATCATGACCTCAATCACGATCTCAAAACTAATTTGATTGGATTTTTGGTTTGTTTCTAACTCGAATCTAGCTATTTGCCTGACAAGTTCTTCTGGTGCTGCAGAAGCGCATTTTGTGGATGAGAAATGGTAAAACCTAAACCTGAGATATTAAAGGTGAACTTATACTTAAATCAGAACGAACATCATTAAGGAAGTTTTCACTGTTTTGGTGTTGTGGGTACTTTCTTTTTACATATTAATGCCATCACTTTCTCCCAAGCCTATAAGGGCTATTTATAAGGCACAAAAATCCTCAAAACCAAACCCCCAAAAAACAAACCCTCATAACCTAAGAGTTAAATTATGTAAGCAATACTGTTGTGGTTGTGGTTAGAAATAGTAACAATAGTAACACTTTTTGGAAGAAATGCTTCAAAATGCTAACAATGGCTATCCCTGTTGATTAGAGGTATATGTAGGAAATATACATATACCTCTAACTAAACCCAAAAACTTGTTTGAGATTCTTAAATCTGCTTACATCAGTGGTCCTCCTTATCATTCTTTATTTTTTGAGACGGAGTCTTGCTCTGTTGCCAGGTTGGAGTGCAGTGGTGCGATCTTGGCTCACTGCAACCTCCGCCTCCTGGGTTCAAAAGCTTCTCCTGCCTCAGCCTCCCAAGTAGCTGGCACTACAGACGCCTGCCACCACACCCAGCTAATTTTTGTATTTTTAATAGAGACTGAGTTTCACCATGTTGGACAGGATGGTCTCAAACCCTTGACCTTGTGATCTGCCTGCCTCCACCTCCCAAAGTGCTGGGATTACAGGCATGAGCCACCATGCCTGACCCCTACTTATTATTCTTTCCAAGGCAATGGCTCTGGGTCATTTTCACTTTTTTTTTTTTTTTTAAACTGTGTGCATCTTAGTACAAGGACTTGCTCTAATAAAAGCCTTTTATTTTAAACATATGGCAGAAGAGATTAAAAACACTTACATTTTTGCTGAAAATCCTTTAACATGAACAAATGTTTCCAAAGCTTTCCCAGACTTGAATTTCTTTGAACTACTCTGTTTCTCTCTCTATATGTGTTTTTTTTTTTTTTTTTTTTTTTACCTGATTCTGTTTCCAGATTTTATTGAAGAAATAAAAGCAGAAGTTTTGTGTGTGGTTTAACAAGGAAGAAGATAAACTCAAATAAGGAGGCTTAATTCCAGCCAAAGCTTTCAACATCACACAGTGTACAGATTGAGACGGCAGATGCTGGAAGCAGAGGCCTGTGGGGTGATCCTGGTCACGTGACCTGGGCACCTCACTTAACCTCATTTTCCTCAATTTCATCTGCAAAATGGGGACTAATATTGAGCAGCTTCCTAATAGAGTTGCTGTGAGGATGAAATGCATAACTGTATGTGAACACTTAGAACACTACCTAGAAGTACTCAATAGGTGACAAGTACTATTGCTGTTGTTAGATCTGTAGGTCAGTGGCAGAGCTAGTAAAACTATGCAAAGTCCAACGTGGGCAGCTTGTATTTTTAAAAAGCATCCTATTTCCTTTTATTGAGCTGTTCTTTGCAAGGAGGGGCCTCATGAGAGGCAGGGATTGGAGAGTGGAGGGTATCAGAGTGACTATTTGGTATCCTTGCTTCAGTGCCATACAAAAACTTAGTCATTTGTTTTTATCCCCGGATGCTGCTCCAGGAACTTCAACAGATACAAAAGACAGGTGCAGAATTATGTCCTGGTGACTAGCAGTTTACTCTCTTGGCCAGGACCACAGGCTAGAATTTTAGCAAGAGACCATCCTCTGAGCCTGGACTTAGGAAATAAAAAGACTTTTTTTTTTTTTTTTTTTTTTTTTTTTTTTAACATGAGGGTACCTAAGTGTTGCAGCAGATAGCCGTCTTTCCTTCATTTTTCTTTCTCATTCTTTTTCTTTCCTTTATGACCAATTCTTTTAAAAACAATCCCTTATAAAAACTTGCTTGCCAACTGATCAATAAAAGGCATTGACTAAAAATAGAATAAGTTAACTAAAATGCAATTAAAAAGTTAATTATGTTGCTAATGTAGTTAACAGCACACATGACTTGCCCATTGTTGGTGTTTTGCTGCAGTATCCTAGTACCCTGGGCCTTCCCTGGAGATGTAAACCCCTCTCTCACTCCCATCCCCTGACCATGCTCATACACAGAGCTCATTCCCGGAGTCTCCTTTTCTCTTCCTCCTTCCACCTCAGGGAACTCTCCTACAGCCTGCTCTGGGGACCAATTTTATGCTGAGGGCAGGAGTTGCTGGCTCTGACACAGCTGGGGTGCGCTGACCCAGAGCTTTTGCCTGAGATTTGTCACCCCTATCTCCGCCGTGAGGGCTCCTTGGAGCCCATGGACTTGGAAGAAATGCATTTCATTATTTCGACCAGCTTTTACTTAACTATTGCATTAGATTACAAGACTTTCCAGCAAAATTAAATATTATAATAAAAATTATTTGCGAAAGTACTCCTCATGTCTTCTCTTGTAACTTGGACCACATTTTGAGTGCATGCAGTTAACTACAAGGCATTCTTTCTTTGGCTACGAGTTCAGATGTCTTGTCTTTATTAGAAAACTGCCCTGTACAAGCCCCAAATTGCTCATATTTCACTTTTATATCTTTTGATTCACTTAGTATATTATTCTCAAATCACTTTTTCCAATTCTTAACTAAGTTGTCTTTAATTTTTGCCTTTGTACCTTGGTATCCCCTCAACCCTAAAGCAAATACTCTTATTTGCCTTAAAGAGATGGAGTCGGCTGGGTGAGGTGGCTCACACCTGTAATTCCAGCATTTTGGGAGGCCGAGGTAGGTGGAGCACCAGGTCAGGAGTTTGAGACCAGCCTGGCCAATGTGGTGAAACCGTGTCTCTACTAAAAATACAAAAATTCGCCAGGTGTGGTGGCACGCACCTGTAATCCCAGCTACTGGGGAGGCTGAGGCAGAAGAATTGCTTGAACCCAGGAGGTGGAGGTTGTAGTGAGCTGAGATCATGCCACTGCACTCCAGTCTAGGCGACAGAACGAGACTCCGTCTAAAAAAAAAAAAAAAAAGAAATGCAGTAAACCTAAACAATTGCCTTTCTGCATATAGTCCCCTCCTTCACACCCCTTAAAGATTGTGCTTTCAGTAACTTCTAGTCATGGGCTTTCCCCTACCATGGGATAAAGAAACTTACATGTCATTGTCCATGTTTGCTTAGAGGACTGGTAAATTTCATTAGTCACAACTAAGTCATCAGAATGGGAACCAAGAAAAAAAACTTAAATCTTGGATAAAGCCCTCTTTCGTTAGAATATAGATTTGTTGGATCTGGATGGATCTCAGAAAGAAATTAGATTTGTCTCAACACTTTCTCGATGAAGAAACCAAAGACCCAGAGGTTACTTTTTTGGTCAGGTGCCACATGACTAATGGCAAATGGCAAAGTTAGAACAAAAGTCTAAGCTTTCTTACATCCTCTGTAGAGTACCAACATTCATTCATTCATTCATTCATTCATTCATTCATTCATGTCTTTCTTTGTTTTTCCTTTCTTCCTCCCTTCTTCCCTCCTTGTCTCTTTCTCTTCCCTCCCTCCCTTCCTTCCTTCCTTCCTTCCTTCCTTCCTTCCTTCCTTCCTTCCTTCCTTCCTTCCTTCCTTCCTTCCTTCCCCAACATTTATTCATGCCCACTATGCACTTGTTTCATCATAAATAAGTCATTTATTTTCAGAATTGGAAACCTGGGTGACATATGGTCTGATGAGTAGGAGTGCACTAATAGACCTACAGAAGCAGAATGTTTGAAATGGGAACTACCCGGGAAAATCTGATTTATGTGGTTATTGTCTTCATAGCTTGCCACTTTCGCTGTAACGTGCACCACACCACTTTTACTGTAGTGCCATAGAATCCCGATTCAAAACAAGGCAAGAAGGACCGAAGAATAATAAGAGAGTATGTGTACACGTCCAAACCCGTGCATAGAGATGGAGCTGCCTCGGATGTAATTCAGCAGACAATTAGCACACTGACATTTTGGCAAAATTTCCAGACATTTCCATAAATCCTTTTTAGATTCTTCTTCCCTCCAGCTCAGCAAGACAGTCACATTTTTTTCCGGGCCTCAGACAAACAATAGCATCCAAATGATATTTAAGAACAACCCCCCAGCATGACAACTGAGGCTCAACCCATCTCGGAGAAAGGAAGGTCACCATATGCCCCGCACTCTTTGTGCGCGGCCTCGCTGCCATTTTACAGGGGCCTTGGCCTCTTTATTTTACTTTGGGAGACAAGAGCTCTACTAAAACGCACAAAGGGGATTTGGGATTAAGCATCGTCTTCTATCTCTCTAACCTACAGCATCTTTCATCCTAACAAAGGTGGGAGGAGCTGAAGAGAAAGATGGGGCTAACAGGAGGGGGCTGCGGAGGAAGCCAGGCAGCCGAGGGGGAAGGGGAAGAAAGCGAGCTTTTTAAAACTTGCTGTCCCCCGGCCCTCCTGTTTTCTTCGTCTTACAGAAGCACCATCTGTTCCCAGACTTGATGTGCTTGCATTTGTTTTCCATTCAGCAACAGCTTATGTAGGAAGCAGATTATGAAGTGAGCAAATATGTCACCGACTGGATCAGCAACTGTATATTGTTCGCCCCCTTAAAACTTTACAGAAACCCTGCGGGCCGTGCACGCGGGGCCGGACCAGTCCCCAGCGCCAGTGCGCCGGTCTTGATTAGGGCCACCTGACTTCGATTATCCCTTGTGCTCCAGCCTCTCAGTGTTTATGCACTTCATTTATACTGTATTTTAAAGTACCCTTAAATTATGTTTTCAAAATTTTTTCTGGTGTGCAAGCCTAACGAGAGCATAAACAATTCAAGAACAGGGAATTTACTATTTCTTGCCATATTCTCTTTTCTCTAGTCAGCCATACAGACAACGTTATAATATATTGACATTTTGGCAAAATTTCCAGGCATTCTCTTAACTGTGTAGACTTATTTGATCATACTTCCAAAACTACCAAGGTGGGGATGAATCATAGGAGATCTGTTGTAAACATCAAAATGTCACCTTTTGCTATCTCAGAAAAGAAAATCCCATCTTCAGCTTTTAAAAATATTCTGGGCCGGGAGTGGGGGTCATGCCTGTAATCCTACCACTTTGGGAGGCCGAGGCGGGTGGGCTGCCTGAGCTCAGGAGATCAAGACCAGCCTGGGCAACACGGTGTATTTTGTACTAAAAGACAAAAAATTAGCCGGGCGTGGTGGTGGGCGCCTGTAATCCCAGCTACTCAGGAGGCTGAGGCAGGAGAATCGCTTGACCCTGGGAGGCGGAGGTTGCAGTGAGTTGAGATTGCGCCACTGCACTCCAGCCTGGCGACAGAACTAGACTCCATCTCAAAAAAAAAAAAAAAAAAAAAAAAAAAAAAACCTCCGGGCAGGGCGGGTGGCTCACACCTGTAATCCCAGCACTTTGGGAAGTGGAGGCGGGTGGAACTGAGGTCAGGAGTTCGAGACCAGCCTGGGTAACATGGTGAAACCCCGTCTCTACTAAAAATACAAAAATTAGCCTGGCATGTTGGCGCATGCCTGTAATCCCAACTACTCGGGAGACTGAGGCAGGAGAATTGCTTGACCCTGGAAGGTGGAGGTTGCAGTGAGCCAATATCGTGACATTGCACTCCAGCCTGGGTGACAAGAGTGAAACTTCATCCCAAAAAAAAAGAAAAGAAAAAAAACAATTTCTGGAAGATGTGATCTGGACACTGTGATCTTCACACTGGGCTGTGGTGCCTTCCAGTGACAAGACTCTGAAATGCAGAAAGGGCCACATATCACTGTGTGGAGCTGATATACTTTACATTCTCATTCTGCTATTGTTGGACATTTTGGTTACTATAACATTCCAATGATAAGTAATGCTGAGGTCAACATCTTTAAGCATGAAGCTTTTTCTGTTTTTATAATTATTTTCCTAGACTACATTGTGAAAAGTGGAATTACAAAATAAAGTTAGTGACATTTTGAATTTCATCTTCAAACCACCATTTAAGAAAAGTTTACTGTTTTGAGTAGGTATACAAAAGTTGGGAGTACTAATTCATCATTGCATGTACATGTTTTCACCCAAACTTTGTTGGAGAGCCTTGGCACATCGCTTAACTACAGTCTTCACCTATCAGACAGCAAATTTAATATTTATTTACCTGAAATACCCTTAATATCTTGGAATATAAGTTGCTGTTAAACTTATTCGTTATTTTCTCTAAGGGCTCATTGAACATTTAAACATCTTAGTAGAGAATATGAATGACTAAATTAGTACAACTTGGTTGTACTATTCTGGCATTATAATGCATTCTATGCATACTATAAATTGCTGAGGCATCAAATTACAGAAGTACAGTAAAGAAATGTCAGATTTTAAACTTCAAATGTCATGGATTAATGCTAGACAATGGTTTCTTAAAAGAGCTAAATTTAAATCCGATATAATTATTTTATCCCATTTCATATTTTCCTTGGAAATTTTTACTATGTGTTTAAAATTGAATTAAATTAGTGGAGGGAAAAATTTCAGAATGTCTATTTTATTTTATTTATTTTATGTTTTACTGAAACAGGATCTTGCTCTGTCATCCAGACTGGAGTGCAGTGGTATGATCACAGCTCACTGCATGGTTGGCCTTCTGGATTTAAGCTATCCTCCCACCTAGCCTTCCAACTAGCTGGTACTGCAGGTGGGCACCACCACGCCTGGCTAATTTTTCATTTTTTTCTAGAGATAGTCTCACTATGTTGCCCTGGTTGGTCTTGAATCCCTGTACTCAAGCAATCCTCTTGCCTTGGCCTCCCCAGGTGCTAAGATTGTAGGCATGAGCCACCATACATGGCATCAAAATGTTTGTTTTAAATTGAAATGGCTGTGTAGACTTTAAGAAATATTAGAAGTTGAACTATTTGTCATACTCAAACTTCTTCTTTGATTAATGCACCAAGTTGCCTTGTTTTGATAGTGTATACCTCTTGATTAATAATTTCTCTTACACTCTTGAGCATAAACATTCTTTTGTTGAATGGAGCTTTTATTTTTTCACCCAAAATTATCTGCATATGAAAAATGTGTACAGAACCACTTTAGTGGAAAATCACAACAGCCAGGCCTGATGCAAACACATGGCTGAACCCCTGGACCTGCATTCCTCAGTGTGCTGCTATCCCAACACACAGAATAACACAACACAAAAAAATCCCAATACAAACTTTGTTGTTGTTGTTGTTGGATATCCCAACACAAAAATTCTATAAGCGTAAAACTCCTATAACTTCCCACAAAATGCCTTTGCCCTCGCCAATGTAAAGCTTATACTCACTAATGGAATAGCCTTCATTTATTAGACTAAAGATGATCCCTGGGAAAGGTTGTGAATTTTCACTAAACCCTGCATTTTCCACATGTTGACTTTTTCTAGATCTGCTTTGAGTTCTTTTGAATTCTGAGTCCATGCTAGTGTGCATGACTGAGATAGAGTTATATAGAGCGAGGTAGGCTGTGGGGCAAAAAACCTTGGAGTATTGTCCATTTTGGGTAAAGAAGGGTAGACAGTCTTCAACTGTTCCTGGTAACAGGTTACAGCACTTAAACACAGACAGGGATCAGATGTTTCTCTTTAAAGTATTAATATTTTATCTCATGCTCTACGGGGACAACAGGAGATGAGCAGTCATCTCTTTTTCCTCTGATCCGTGGGCATGCACATTATTCAGAGCAGAACACTATTGTCTCATTTTTCTTCCCTTGCAAAAGTTAAGGCCAAAACCAATTCCTCAGATAATTGCAAGTGATCCTAAACCAATTCATCTTTATATTGCCTGCTTTTATTCCTCATCTGTGTGTATTCCAGGTGTCATAATGATAAACAGAAGGGGAAAAGATAGTAAAACCAGAACTCCTCTGACAGTGAAACAGGAACTCCTTGCTCTTAAAAATGAAGGAGGCATGTGCTTTGGCTCTGGGTGTCTTTTTTGGGAAATATGGCCTCTGCAGAGGAAACCTGTAGCTATTGTCTTATGCAATGGTCTCTTTCATTGTACACAACCTCTGAATCATCACTTCTCCTATCCTACCTGTATGAAATCTGGCTGTTATTCAATGGTATGTTGGTAATTTATCAACCTCCTCTTCAGAGAAAAGAAGCTCTGATATGTAGCATTTGTTGATTCCCATAGTGTAAATATTCCCACCATTTCTGATTTTAAGCTACCAGTGTGATTTCACTGACATAAAGTTGGGAAGAAATGTGCAAAATTGACTCCTGTGAGCTGATGTGAGCTGGTTCCAGTACAGTTTTAACTTCCACAGGACCATGAACCCTCTCCTTTCATCCGGCTCATGAATCTTCTCCTGGTCATCTTAGATTCTCTATCCAATCTTGACTTCATGGTCAGCTCATCTCACCATCTTAGCCACTTCTCCATGTCAGACATTTATTGCATGATTACCAAGTTGCAGACACAGCACAGCACATTGTGGCTACCAGGTCAATTAAGACAAGGTCCCTTCCTCCAGGAGTTTATCATGTAGTGGGGACACAGATTAGTTATCAGGCTAGCCAGGGATACCAATTCAGAGTATAAGTGAGAGGTACAGTCAGGCTAAGGGTGCTTTAGGAGCCTAGGGCCACCTCTTGGGGTGATTCACATATCCCCAGACTTCTTTTCCTTTTCTGGAAGTTTAGAAAAGCAGGTTCCATCACTCACTCCACCCAAGCTGGCCTGAGGAACATTGCTAGTGAGGGGAGTTCCTGCTGTTCATCTTCAGAGGGGCAATGTCTGTGTTACTCTTGCTGTATCTCACAGAAGGTATTCCTGACTTCTGTAGCTGCCTACTGCCCCAGTCGCTGACATCCCGGGGGACTATTTCACTTCTTGTATTAGTCCGTTTTCATACTGCTGATAAAGACATACCTGAGACTGGGTAATTTACAAAGAAAAAGAGGTTTAATGTTCCACGTGGCTGGGGAGGCCTAACAATCATGGTGGAAGGTGAAAGGCACATCTTACATGGCGGCAGCAAGAAAGAATGAGAGTCAAGTGGAAGAGGTTTCCCCTTATCAAACCATCAGATCTTGTGAGACTTATTCACTACCATGAGAACAGTATGGGGGAAACCACTCCCATGATTCATGTATCTCCCACCAGATCCCTCCCACAACATGTGGGAATTATGAGAGCTACAATTCAAGATAAGTTTTGGGTGGGAACACAGGCAAACCCTATCACCTCCTCCTTTGACAATTAGATTGAGGCCAACCAGAATAAGTTTCCACCTTTACCCTGTCCTCCCTCGGGGGTGTTCTTTCCCTCTGATTAGCCCTCATTTTTGTCCAGTCTCAGACGAAGAGCTGCCCATTTGTCTCATCAGGGCAAACCAACCTATTTCCTCCCACCTCACAGCCTCCCTCCACCTCTCGGAAGCCCTTTCCTTCTCAACTAGTGCCTCTTTCCCTTGGCCTTTTCCCTCTTTTTCTCTTTCCTGGCTTCCTTCCCTTGACTTCAAATCCTTAGCAGGCATTCCCCTGCCTGTGTCCACTCTCCTCGTCCTCGTGGTTCCCAGCTCTGCCACAACAGACGGTGGAGGAGAGCCTCCTGCTCATTCAGCTCTCTGAATCCCAGTTTCCTCGTCTGTAAAATGCAGATGTCCACAGAACTGTAGTGAAGAGATATGGAAATACTAATTAAATGAGATTATTAGATAATGTGTTTTTTACCTATCTTTTATTCTTGAAGTCCTAGAATGTTCTTGTAGTGGCCAACGGTAAATGGCTTCTTTTTTGTTGTTGTTTTTTTCTCTGACGTCTGCAGCGTTTGACATCTTGCTGACACAAGTTCTTCCTGAGACTCTTTTCTATCCTGGATTTAGGCACTGCATGGTCTGGAGTCTCTTCCTGCAGCCTTGAGTGCTGCTTTCCTCAGCTGGCTTCCTGGTTGTGGGAGTTTCCCAAGGCACAGTTTCCACCCTTCTTCCTACCCATCTTGGAAGAATCAATGTGCTCCCTGGCTGATGCTCTAGTTTCTGTGCAAATGATTTACAATCTACATTCTCACTTGCCTAGGATGACCAACTGTCCCAGTTTTCCTGGGACTGAGGCATTTCCCAGCGCAGGGCTTTCAAGACTCAAACCCACAGTCCCTAGCAAACCAGAACATTGGTCAGCCTAGTCCTCAGCTTCTACCTGTTTTGTGAGGTCTCTAACTCTCTATAGTACATGACCATTTGGATCACCTGTCATTGCATTAAGCCAAAGAGTCGAATATCAAACCCATGGTCTCTTTTTTCCTTCTCTCTGAACTGGATCCATCCTTCTCACTTTTGGTATTTGTTACGTTTGTGACCCTGGGAAAGTAACCCATTCCTTTGTGCCTTGGTTTCTTCATCTAGAAAATGGAAGTAATGAAAGTTCTCATGTATGGGTTTGGGAATTTTAAATAAGTGATTAATGCAAGCAGTTAGAATGGTGCTGACAATAGTAAGACCTCAGTAACTGTTAATGATCAATAATATTATCAGCACTTCTTCACATTCATGGGAATGCCATTATCTGAATTCCCAGTTTCAAAGCAAAGCATGTGAATTATCATTGATTCTTTCACCATTTCTGGGCATTTGCTGAATTGTATGGGTCGTTAGTTGCAACTCTCACGTGCACCCGCTCTTTCCTTTCCTTCCCCAGAGCTGCTTCCGGGCTCTTGTCACTTCCTATCTGTTTAAGTGTCAGAGGGTTCCCACAAATTTTCCTGCTTCCTGTCTCCACGTTCGGTTCCATCCTTGGCATGACAACCTATTAATCTCCCTACAAAACTCCTTTTTTTTTTTTTTTTTTTTGAGACGGAGTCTCACTCTGTTGCCCAGGGTGGAGTGCAGTGGCTCTGTCTTGGCTCACTGCAATATCCACCTCCAGCATTCAAGCGTTTCTCATGCCTCAGCCTCCTGAGTAGCTGGGACTACAGGAGCGCACCACCACACCTGGCTAATTTTTGTATTTTTAGTAGAGATGGGTTTTATCATGTTGGCCAGGATGGTCTTGAACTCCTGACCTCAGGTGATCTGCCCTCCTTGGCCTCCTAAAGTGCTGGGATTATGGGTGTAAGCCACCACACAAGGGAGACAGGAAGGAGGGAGCCCAGGTACAAAGCTCAAATCCCTCAGCTCCCTCCTCTCTGGTTGGCCCATTGTTGTGATAATGTGAGATAGTACAGGAGAGGAAAGCTGTGGAGCCTCATATCCTTGTCCAGTATCATTGGTAGCTGTCACAGGTTGTATTCCATCTTCTCTGATCTGCATACCAAGCCATCCAGGCTCTAACTCCAATCACCTCGCTTCATTTCCTCCAACTGTCTCCCGCAAATCATCCTTGGCTCCGGCCACGCTGATGCCCTTGTGTCACGAGCAGACCTTTCGCCTCAGGTATCCTCTTCCTCTCTAGGCCCTCAGGCCTAGATAAATCAGTTCCAGCAGAAAACTTCTCCCCATCCCATGAGTTCACAGTGCTGTCAAACCCTCTTCTAAACGCCAGCAGAGCTGTCCATTTTATTTCTGCAGCTAGACTTGATCAGACAGTGCCTTAGAGCAGGGTGTCCCAAAGTATTGCTCCTGGGAATACTAGTGCCACTGGATGCAAGAGAGCTCTTTCTCCGAGGCTTTAAGTAGGTGGTGAACATCATGAATCTTCAAGACAGGGCTGTAAAAAGCGGCATTTCCCAAATCACGTTTGGCCATAGAAACATTTTTTAAAACATGGAGCGTTCACAAAGACTTTTGTTCTATCAGCTACTCTGGGAAACACTGTCTTAGAGTGTTTCTTGAGTTGATGATTTGTTTGGTTACCTGTGGTCACAAATTCTTTGAGGTTAAGATCATAATCTTTGTTTTGACTACAATAATCATATGGCCATTTGTTCAAAATCTAAGAAGAGATGGATATTGAATTCTCGTTCTTCTGTTTTTATTTTATTTTTTATTTTATTTATTTTTGAGACAGAGTCTTACTCTGTCACCAGGCTGGAGTGCAGTGGTCCGATCTTGGTTCACTGCAAAGCCCTGACTCACTGGTTCAAGCAATTATTCTGCCTCAGCCTCCCGAGTAGCTGGGATTATAGGCACGCACCACCACGCCCAGCTAATTTTTGTATTTTTAGCAGAGACGGGGTTTCTTCATGTTGGCCAGGGTGGTCTCTATCTCCTGACCTCAGGTGATCCACCTGTCTCCGCCTCCCAAAGTGCTGGGATTACAGTCGTGAACCACTGCGCCTGGTCAGTTCTTCTTTTTTTAATAGGTGGATTATGAACGAATTATTTAGTTTCTAATATAGGCTTCATCTTTCTTATGGGGATAATAATACCTACCTAAACTGGATTATTGTAAGGATTAAATAAGATAAAATATAAAGTATCAAGCATAAAGTCAGAAAATATGTAAGTTCAATTAATTTCACTTTTTTTCTTTCTTTTCCCAGATAGTTCATTTTGATAGGTTTACTCTGGCTTAGCTTTTTTTTTCTTTTGTTTTGTTTTGTAAATACACTTCTAAGAGAACCCTCTAAATCATCCAAATGTCTTTTTAAAAATTTAATATTGTAAATCTGGTTATTTTACATCAATAGCCTGTACTATCAGAAGAAAAAATAGAGCCACAATAAAGTTGGCTCACGGTTTGTTTATACCAGTATCTTTACATAGTTAAATCACAAGAAATCATCAAATTAATATATTGTTGATGTTGCCTTAAATGTTTTACATATTCACATTTTTCATTTTCTTCTTATGCACCCATTACCTTTGATTTTGACAACTTAAGCCAGAAAGGTACAAAGATGATATGAAGCTGTGGGTAAGAGAGTCACAGAGTCGCTGGGCACAGTGGCTCATGCCTGTAATCCCAGCACTTTGGGGGGCCGAGGCGGGCAGATCACCTGATGTCAGGAGTTCAAGACCAATTTGGCCCACATGGTAAAATCCTGTCTTTACTAAAAATACAAAAACCAGCAGAGCGTGATGGCACATGCCTGTAGCCCCAGTTACTCAGGAGGCTGAGGCAGGAGAATCACTTGAACCTGGGAAGCAGAGGTTGCAGTGAGCTGAGACTGCGCCACTGCACTCCAGCCTGGGCAACAGAGTGAGACCTATCTGAAAAAACAAAGAGATTCATAGAGTCACACTCCGGGCAAGAATGAGAGAGCCAAACAAAAGCTGAGATGTCTCTCTCTCATACACATCCCATATACTCACTGAGGCCCTAGATTGTGCTCCAGGCATGCACACACCAGAAAAGCCACAAGGATGCAAATATATAACAGGCTCACTGCATTTTGTGCCAGAGTGGCAGGGCAGCCAGCCAGTATATAGTTGTCTCTAAGTGACCTGTCTACAGGGTCTCATTTTGATGGGAGTGAAATTATTTCCTTCTTTTGAAAGCCTGCAAGGAAAGCAAAGAAACTTCTGGTCTGATGGTGACTGCCAAGTACTTTGTGGGTGAGAAAGAAAGAGAGACCCATGCATCCTCACCACTGGGAAGTCATTTTTGGCAGGATGCAGTTAATTTACTGCTTGAAGAAGTGATCAATAAAAATGGCAGAACTTGAGCCGCTCCTTCTTGGAGGCAGGTAGTGTGTTAAAGCCCATTGGGCAGGTGAGACAACTGAGGCTCCATTGAGCTTGCTTGAGGTTATAGAGTTTGTGAAGGTGGGCGGTGGGGCCTGGCTCCAATGTGCTGCTCTTCCAAATGCACCATGATATATAGCAGCTTTCTCCCTAGGCATGAGTCCCGGTCTTTGAGCACTTTAGATCTGGAAAATAGCATCTTAGATTGGCACAGAGAGGGGAAAGTCAGAATGAAAAGTATTACTTTTTTTTTTTTTTTTAGATGGAGTCTCACTCTGTTGCCAGGCTGGAGTGCAGTGGCGCGATCTCGGCTCACTGCAACCTCTGACTCTCTGGTTCAAGTGGTTCTCCTGCCTCAGCCTCCCAAGTAGCTGGGATTACAGGCACATGCCACCACGCCCAGCTACTTTTTGTATTTTTAGTACAGATGGGGTTTCACCATGTTGTCCAGGATGGTCTTGATCTCTTGACCTCGTGATCTGCCAGCCTCAGCCTCCCAAAGTGCTGCGATGACAGGCGTGAGCCACTACGCCCAGCTGAAAAGTATTACTCTTATGACATGCATTGGAGAAAATAAGCCTTTGTAGTTGATGTTATGCATGAAGACAGCCAAATCTTCTCTGGGGCAAGGAATGCCCACTAGCCAGTTAATCCTTCTCCACTTTTCTTCAAAGATAGGGAGGGGGAATCTAGAAACGGATTCAAGGGATTGGCACTAACTGAGCCAGGTTAGAAAGAAGGGGCATTCCTCTTGCCTAACCCGAATTCCAGGGCACATGATTTCACTTGGGTGGTGTCTTTGCTGTCACTTCTCCCTTTACAGGCCTCACCTCAAAACATTCCCTTAGTAACCCCTCTCCCCTAGGCAAAATACACAGGCAAAAGGTTTTTGTTGTTATTATACAGGCAAATTGTTATTATACAGGTGATTTCACAGGCAAAAGCGTTTTGTTGCTGTTATACCCAGCATCATATAATGGAAGGATGGTGTGTGAATCCACTCTGAGGTGACCTCACAGATGCCCGTTCAGGACCTGGAAGGGGAATCACCCTTGGCCAAGTCCACACTCCTCTCTAGAGGCAGCTCCCGTCAATGGCTGGTCCTGGAAGGAAGAAGGATAAAAGGCAGCCCCAGGCCATTCAGAGCTCCCTGTATAATTGGCTGAGGCTGCATCTACGTCATAGTTCAACGCCTCCTCTCCCTGCCTGTCTGTCCTGCCCCAGCTCTCTCACAGGTGCCTGATTGTGAGAAGATCCTCCTAACCACTCCCCGAAAAAAACTTCCACATGCAAATCTCATCATCTTAGTGTCTGTTTCCCAGGGAAGCTGACCTGCAGCAGGAGGTAATTTGGGTAGTGCCATATGCTACTTTGTAACAAGCTCATTTTTACTAATTATGGCATGAGTAGGTGGTGCCTGAACTCAGCAGGGACCGATAAATAGTTTTGATTCAGGCTGAGGGCAGTGGCTCACGCCTGTAATCCCAGCACTTTGGGAGGCCAAGGCGGGTGGATCACTTGAGGTTAGGAGTTCGAGACCAGCTTGGACAACATGGTGAAACTATGTCACTATAAAAAATACAAAAGTTAGCTGGACGTGGTTGTACATGCCTGTAGTCCCAGCTACTAGGGAGGCTGAGGTGGGAGGATCACCTGAACCTGGGAGGCAGAGGTTGGAGTGAGCCAAGATTGTACCACTATGCTCCAGCCTGGGCAAGAGAGTGAGTTTCTGTCTCAAAAAAAAAAAAAAAAAAAAAAAAAGAGGCAAGTGTAGGATTGAAATATCACCTTTGCTAGTGAGCCAGCTGATCCTGGGAATAGGACCTATATTTGCAGGAATTTGATGGAAGCACCTCTGCCCCAGCCATGGCAGTGCCGGACCATAGCCCTCGGCATGGAGAGCATGGAAGGCAGAAGCAGAGCGGAGGTGGCTTCCTGTGGGCAGCTTGTGCCTGAGCATGACCGAAGAAGGCCCAATTCTTTGTCCTAAACACATCATTGTGTACATTGCTGCACCTTCCCGTGGTGGGGCTGGGGGTGGGGGAAATGAAGTGGAGAGAAGCCCAGGAGTGTTCTGCTGGGCAGCTTCCTACATGTGGAAGACGGCATAAAGAGTGGGGGGACATTCTGTCCCTGACGCATAGCAATTCTCTTTGGAGATTGTATCTCTTTCTTGGGAATTCAGTCCTCAGCAAAGGACTGAATAAAGTGCCTATTCAATGACAGACATTATTTTGGGGGATTCAGAAATGAACAAAACAGGCAAAGTCCCTGCTCTTATGGAGGCTACAATCTAGTGGGGAACACAGAGAGTAAATGAGAAAAATAAGTAAAATATGTTGGGGGATGGATAGCTATCAGTGATCTATAACAACCCCAAGGTGGGGAAGAGGAAATGAGGAATTATGAGGAATGGCGTCAAAAAGGGACACAATAAAAGCCTCCATCTGTTTGTGTAGAATAGGGAATGGGGAGTTAATATTTGCCACTCAGACTGTGCTTCAATTTCAGTTGTCGTTTCTGCTGACACTTCTAACACTCTTCTCTCTCACAGCACCCCTACATCTAATCCTGCAAGACCCTAATTGCTTTTGTGAACTTGAGCTCTCTGCAACCCTCTAGGCCATCCTCTGCAGGCTTAATGACCTTGACTGCAGCCTTGAAGATACGGGCATTCCAGGTGCTCCACCCTGGCAGGGGTTCAGCATTCCTTTCTGTCCACAGTTTTGCTCTTTGGCCTACTTCAGTGCTGGTCCAGTTGGCTGTGACTCCCCACCAGACGTGAAGGGACTTGCACCACCTGAATCTGGTTAGCAGCTGGCTCACATAGCCAGGCTTGCCGTTTCAGCTTTGCTACTGTCATATGAACCCTGGGCCAGAAGATTCTACTGACACCTGGAAACTAGGAATGGTTTGGTGGTGTCCTGACATGGTGGATATTTATTGTTTTGTGTTTCTGGTGCTTTCTGAGAATAATACTCCCTTTATTTGGGGGAGTTGTTCTTGCTACCCAATGTGAACCAAATGGGTAATTCATATTTTACATCACTCCACTTGTCTGTACAAAGTGTTTGGTCCAAAGGTAGGCCCCTGGCCAAGCTGAGCTAATCACAGGAGCCACTGTTCTGGCCACAGTGACATGTGTCTAATGCATGACTCAGAACACACCAATCACTCCCCTGGGATTTCAAAAACTAAACCTGCGGGGAGAAAACTTTTTTCTCTTGAGGAAAAGCTGGCAGATGTAAGCCTGTAGCTGTAGCAGCCATGTCTGACTTCTGTGAGAAAACCAAGCTGTGGTTAGGGGAGAAGAAAGGCAATCCACAGAGCGAGGCAGAGACGAGAGTCGGAGAGAGTCGAAGTCCCTGACTCCAGGTGTCTGCAGTCACACTCCTGCTCTTCAGGGACTTAGGTCAGTACGTTCCCATTTTTTTCTTACTTAGGTCAAGTAGGTCAGGTTAGGTTCCAGTCATGACTATTAGACATTGAGTCATGGCTATGATATTTGGGAACCCAGAGGGTTCAGGTGAGCAGCCCCGTGTCTTCTACCTGCCCATCTTTGCCATCTTTGGAAGATTACTTCTTCCATGAAGCGTTTTCTTTTCTTTTTCTTGTTTGATCCAGGGTCTGTCTGTGTCACCCATGCTGGAATGCAGTGGTGCAATCTTGGCTCATTGCAACCTCCTGTTGCTGGGTTCAAGTGATTCTCATGCCTCAGTCTCCTGAGTAGCTGGGGTTACACGCACCCACCACCATGCCTGGCTTATTTTTGTATTTTAGTAGAGATGGGGTTTCACCATGTTGGCCAGGCTGGTCTCAAACTCAGGAACTCAAGTGAGCTGCCTCTCTTGGCTTCCCAAAGTGCTGGGATTACAGGCATGAGCCACCGACCTGACTCCTCCTCCTTCCTTCCTTCGTTCCTACATGGCGCCTCAGTTCGGCTTCTCTCATGGTAATAGTAATCCTTAGTGTACTTGCTGGTTTAACAATTTGTCCTCACCAAGAAGGTAGAAATTGGTTCTTATTCTTCTTCATATTCTCTAAGTTGGGCATGTAGATGCTTAGTGTGTGTTTGCTGGATGAAAGGATAATGGATAGATGGATGGATAAGTATCATTACCATTAAGTGGGTACCTCTGTATGCCAATCCTTTAATAAAGATGTCAAAAGTCCAGAGACTCTCTGGGGACTGAATGAATTCTGGGGCTTTGGAGGGCTTCTGAAAAGGCCTGGGGAAAGTGAATTCCCATGGAACTACTCTGGAGTCACCACAGGGTGATGCAGAGTTTGTTCAAGTTTGCACAGGACACTTGGTGACTATCAGCTTTCTCTGATTTGTTCAGGGTGCATGAGAGTAGTGTTTCAGCCCAGTGCGGTGCCTCAGGCCTGTAAACCCAGCGCTTTTGGAGGCTGAGACGGGCGGATCACCTGAAGCCAGGAGTTCAAGACCAGCCTGGCCAACATGGTGAAACCTCATTTCTACTAAAATATACAAAAATTAGCCAGGTGTGGTGGTGTGTGCCTATAATCCCAGCTATTCAGGAGGCTGAGGCAGGAGGATCTCTTGAGTTGGGAGGTGGAGGTTGCAGTGAGCTGAGACTGAGCCACTGCACACTCCAGCCTGGGTGACAGAGTGAGACTCCATCCCCCCCACCCCCCCAAAAAAGAGTAGTGTTTCCTCTGAGACTTAGGATGCCAGCTTGGGGAACTCCAAACTTGGGCATTATGTGGTGGCAAAGCACCTCACTCCACAGAGGTACCCAACCTTGCCATGGCAAGTTAGACATAGCAGGGAAGACGGGTCTCCCTGATTTGCTCTTGAGTTCTCACTTTTCCCTCCAAACTTCCTAGAAGGGACTGGGGCTCCATTCCCTGGGGTCATTCATAGCCACATTGCCTCTCCTTAGCCATTTTCTCTCAGCAGAGTCATTCTTATTGGCATAAGTGTTTCCCCAAATGGCTTCCTTGATCTTAATCTCTCTGTCTCTGTCTCTCTATGTCTCTCTCTGTCTCTCTCTCTGACACATACACACACACCCACACACACACACCCTGTTTATGGCATTAGCTACTTTCTACCTGGCATTTTAGTCATTCTTTTCCATAGAGACTATGTGCTTTTTTGAGGACAATTTTCTTCATCTTTGCAGCCCCTAGGGTGCTCAGCACAGTGCCCGAAAGAAGTGGAGTTAGATGTTTTTGAATACACTCTCTGTTCTCACATTTAGATTTCTCTAATTGCTTTAATTCAGGTTATCTACATAGCTTTCTACAGAGGGATTCTCTTAAGAATATATTGTGAACAGCTCTCTTTTGCTCATATGGACATTTTTCCGAATTTATTTTTCATGCTGACAGATTGTTTTCTGGTCTGAATGTACTGCCATTTATTTTCCCAATTCCCTAGTGCTGGAGCTTCTGGGTGCGCCCAACATTCATAATTATTAACCTTGCTGCTGCGAGCCTCCTTGCTAGACCTTTGCGTAATCCATCTTTGCTTTCTTAGGATAAATTCTGAGAATGGAATCTACATTTTAAAGTCTTTTGACACGTCCTGACAAACATCCTTCCCCATAGCCTTCAGTCTGAGCTGCTTTTATAGCTTTCCTCATAGCCATTATTCCATCAATAGGTAACATGGACAGACTTCAGGGAATGGAATCCTCCAGCCCTTTACCCTGATCCTTCCTCCGAGTTATATATTGTGTGGTTTCAAGGCCACTTTGAAATCATTGAGAAACAAAGACACAGGGAAAGTGTTTTAAAGTGAGCAAAAGTAGAAAAACCTTTAGAGGTCTTCACAGGGATACCATAGAAACCATGTAGTTGACATATTGTCTCTTTATTTTTTAAAAGTCCTTCTTTTTTAATGAAATAAATCCAAAAGATGTACAGTCAGGCTCAAGTTGTGCAGTTCACAAGCATGGAGGAAACAAACAAAACAACAAAGTTCAGGATGGTCAGAGCAGAGTTAACCCAGGCCAAGCCTGGACTTGCCACCAGGGGGATTTCCTCTGGATGGCGCTGAGGCCGGGACTACTGGGCTCAGCACAGGTATGGCCGGCGCAAGCTTCTCTTCCCTCTGCCCCAGGCTGCCTTGCAAGGCTGTGTCCACATTTTCATGAATGTCATCTTCTCCCTTCAGATCTAAGAATCTGCAGAGTTCGCTTCAGAAGAGTTCGTGCCCTGCAGTCCAGATGACTCCAAGTCTTCCCCACCACCTCTAGACTTGGCACCTGCCAACGTGGCCCAAGAAGGTGGATTTTCTTCAGATGTCCCAAAGATATTAGAGATCATTTTGTTCTTTCTCACAGTTTGTTCTGTTGGTTCATCAAAACCCAGTGAAAAATTGGATCCACCACCTGGCAGCTGCAAAACCTGGGAGCTATTCCTGCTGTTGGGGTCGACGTCCTTGAAGGTGGTGGTAGTGGTCATGGCACATGGAAGCAGAATGCTGACAGGGTCGGACCGAGGGACACAGGGAGGCTCCATACCCCACAGAGTGACCCCCGCCAGGGGAGTCTCCTGCCCACATGTTAGCTTTTCAAATGCTATTTGGAGTATGTTATTATGTCTCTTTAAATGCTCTTTTGAAATGATACTTATTACTACCTAAGATGTAAATAACTTATCCTAGGTTAAAAACAGCATGGTTGGTGGGCTTCAAACATAATCCCTTCTGTACGGCTTTTGAAATATGGGACACCATGGCTATTCAGTTAGGTCCCTTGCTGGTGAGTCAGGCAGCCAATACCATCAGAAGCTGACCACATACGTGCCCCCCATGGAAGCTTCTGTAGCACAACCATGTGAGGCAAGCCTTTGACACGAAGTCCCTGTGCCCAGTTGACTCACAGCTCCACTTATCCCTGTGTGAGATCAAAATACAAATGCCAAAATTTCACTTCCCCAATTTTCTATTTTTGCTAATTGCCTCCACCTTGTTCTTTTTCTTTATATCCTATGCACATTTGACATTTTAAAAAGGTGTTTTTCGCTCTGAATTTAGGCAAATTGGCCCACAGATCTCCCCAGTGAGTAGCAGACTCTGAGTTAATATTCACGGTGTTCTAAGTGTTAACACCACTTGGTTTTGCCTTGCTGCCTTTGCCTTGGCTGCAGCTAGTTTTAAATTGTGTTTATACAATTTTTCAGAGTTACTTGCATTTTTTTCTTTAACGAGTCACAATATCTAGTATCAAGTTCAGTTTGGTCGGCTATTTCACTACTATTCTGTACATAGGACAGTTAAATTATAATGTTAATTTAAAAGACAGAGAATCTGTAGTAGGTTTATGTTTGAACAGGAGAACACTTTTCTGCCAGACCTGAGGACCTTCTAGGCTTTACCCTCTAGAATATCTTCTTTTGTAAAGAAGATAAAATAAATCTCTGGAATTATTGGGGAACACCTTTCATTTTGTTTTTTAAAAATGTTTGCTTCTTTAATCCCCTGTGATTGAGAAGGCATAGAGGACTGCCAACTGAAGTGGAAGGGGCTGATCACAAGGTGTACAGCATGCTTACTTTAAAACGGCTCTGAAAAACAAGGCAACGATTCCTTATCAACACTGACACCATAAAGGAAGTTAGCTCCAAGTATATGTGGGGGTAAAGGACTGTCCTTTGTACATTCATCATTGCCATTTGTATTGTCATTCTTGGCCGTGAAGAATATTAATAGACATTTCTATGAAGATGATATTTTCATTAGAGCCATTTCTGTTTTCTTATTCAACAGAAAAATAGACGAGGGGCTGGTCATGATGGCTCACGCCTATAATCTCAGCACTTTGGGAGGCCAAGGCGGGTGGATCACCTGAGGTCAGGAATTTGAGACCAGTCTGGCCAACATGGAGAAACCCCGTCTCTACTAAGAATACAAAAATTAGCCAGGTGTGGTGGTGGGTGCCTGTAATCCTAGCTACTCTGGAGGCTGAGGCAGGAGAATCACTTGAACCTGGGAGGCAGAGGCTGCAGTGAGCCAAGGTCGTACCATTGCACTCCAGTCTGGGCAACAAGAGGAAAATTCCATCTCAAAAAGAAAAAAAAAAAAAAGGAAAGAAAAATAGATGAACAATGTTGGTATATCCCAAATGTTCCTGATTCATCGCTCTGGTGTTCGTATCACACTCATCTGAGGCCCCGTGTTGTCCACCAGCCTTGTAATTTCCACATCTGTCTCCTGCTTGTTTGTTGCCTGATCCAGTTGTCCAGCCCTGGACCACCACCCTGCTCTTCCCCCTTGTCGCAACCCGTGTCTGGCTCTGTCACTCTCTGTCCTGCTTCCTCCTGAATGTGGTGGACACAGACACTTCCCACAGTCCCCCCGTGGAAGTTGAGAACAGGCTGTAACTTTTGAGGGTTTGGGAGTGGCAGAAGAGGATTAAACCCCAGGGACTGGAACTGCAGGCAGGACTGCTGTCAGCATCTGGCTCCCCATCATTACAGGGATACCCCCCTGAGTACCCTTCTTTCTAGACTGTCAGCAGCCATTCTTCCCCTCACACATAGCACAGTCATGTTTCCCGCCCTGGGGTGCAAATTCCATCTCTTACAGATCAAGAGAAATAAAAAGATTTTTTTTTTTTTGTTATTTATACTTTAAGTTCTAGGGTACATGTGCACAATGTGCAGGTTTGTTACATATGTATACATGTGCCATGTTGGTGTGCTGCACCCTTTTCTCATCACTTATATTGGTATATCTCCTAATGCTATCCGTCCCCCCTCCGCCTCCCCACTCCCCACAATAGGCTCCGGTGTGTGATGTTCCCCTTCCTGTGTCCAAGTGATCTCATTGTTCAATTCCCACCTATGAGTGAGAACATGCAGTGTTTGGTTTTCTGTTCTTGTGATAGTTTGCTGAGAATGATGGTTTCCAGCTGCATCCATGTCCCTACAAAGGACACGAACTCATCCTTTTTTACGGCTGCATAGTATTCCATGGTGTATATGTGCCGCATTATCTTAATCCAGTCTGTCACTGATGGACATTTGGGTAATAAAAAGATTCTTCAACCAGATTTGCGTCCTCATTCCCTGCATAATAATTGCTCTCTTCCCAAGATTACGGTTACTTGAGTACATTCATTTCTTTTAGCGGAGCCCCATCCCTGGAACCTTCCTCTTTATCATCTAAAAGATGCTAGAATTCAATGGTCTGATGTCATATATTTCCCAAAATTTTGGTTAGTTGCTCAGGTTGGGATTTTTTTGTTAAGCGTCAAGGTTGGGATTTGGCAGTCCCAGTCTTCCAGCATGAGGGCACTTCCAGAGAGGACAGGACAACAGGGCCTGTCTGGAGTCTGTGTTGTCTAAATACAGATTTAGTAAAGGAACATTTTTCTTAAGGAAAACCTAATTTGCAGAAGCATAGGTCCCATTAAAAGCCATACCCAACTGACATTTCTGAAACAGACACTTAACTTCCCAGTCAGAATCATTTGCATTCTGATCTTTCCCAAGAAAGAGGAGAACATGCTATACATTTGCCTATCTCTGAGTGATGGGTCTGGAAGTAGATACCGGCAGGGCTAGACAAGACGCTTATCTCCCACTACACTATAGCAATGGTTTCCCAAATGCAAGCCAAAAAAGGTGCTGTGACTCAAATCAATATGAAAACTACTGGGATAACAAGATGTTTTTCAACTCAGATAGGTCTAAAGACCTTTATTTTGCTCTGTACGTTGTATGTCTCTGAGAAGGGGATGGTATTATGGGTTTCTCAAACTTTTTGACCATTTAACTCTCTCTCTCCTCCACAAAGAGTTACTCTTCTAAAATTCTAGTCAAGATTGGATGGATAAAGACCCATTTGCCTTCCTTGGTTAAGGACACTTAGTTTACAACCCAAAGATAAAAATAATTACTATGACTATGCTTAGAATTATATTTCTAGCCTGCCCAAGGGGATAGAGAGAAATCCCAGAAATCCTGTGACCCGGCAGCATTTGTAGCCTGAAACAATCTGTTCTGTTCCAGATGGTTTTGCCCTGTGAGCCCATGCGGCATGGCCTACTGGATCCTCTATGGTCTCTGCTTTCCTTCCTTGTTCTTTTGTTTGCTCCATTCTTTCTCAGCTTGAGAAGTTCAGACACGATCCCTTAATTTCTGTGCATGTCCATTGGGGAGATTTTCCCTCTCTTACCTATTACTTCAGATGCTGAGAGCAGTCCTGCCTGCAGTTCCAGTCCCTGGGGTTTAATCCACTTCTGCTACTTCTAAGCCCTCAAAAGTTACAACCTGTTCTCAACTTCCACAGGGGGACTGTGGGAAGTGTTCTGCATTTACTGCATTCAAAAATAGATTTTCCAGAAGCTTTTTGAGGGACAACTCTGTCACTATTCAGACTTGAGAAGATTTGAGTTTTTTGGTGAGGCAACAATAGTGTGATGTCTGGTTTCTGGGAATAATCACACAGAATAATTTATTAGTAGTCAATGATTCATTTATGCAAAATATAAAAATACAGACATTGTCATGTTACAAATGTTAATATTTAATACCTGCTTCAGTATTTCTGCAATCATCCATCATTCTTAGTTGATGAATCTTCCATTTTTTCCATAAACTTTCTTTCTTGGTGAAAGGTATTTGTTTTGCCATATAGCTCAAGTTAATTCTATATCAAGAAGGCAGGCCAGGCACTGTGGCTCACGCCTGTAATCGCAGCACTTTGGGAGGATGAGGCAGGTGGATCACGAGGTCAGGAGATCTAGACCATCCTGGGTAATATGGTGAAACCCCATCTCTACTAAAAATACAAAAAAATTGACCGGGCACGGTGGCGGGCACCTGTAGTCCCAGCTACTCGGGAGGCTGAGGCAGGAGGATGGTGTGAACCTGGGAGGCGGAACTTGCAGTGAGCCGAGATCGCGCCACTGCACTCCAGCCTGGGCGACAGAGCGAGACTCTGTCTCAAAAAGAAAAAAAGAAAAAAGAAAAAAAAAGGCGTATGCTACCAAAGTGCTGTTTCCAACCACACAGATGCCTTTCTTTAACCTTTTGGAGACGTGTAGAATGACTTATCTTCAAGAAATGTGAATGCAGAAGTCATGTGAGAGAACCTATCTATGCTAACTGAAAAGTTGGGGTGTGGTGTCCCAGTTTAATACATGTCCTCCCAAAATGCACACACATGCATACACAAGTGTTTTATTTTAAGATGTGGGAAAACAAGACAGCTACCAGAAAAGCTGAATGAGCTATATTTGTCTCAGGAGACTACAATCGACAAACCTGAGAGTCAAATTGATAACTCATCAATCAGATTATTGACCTTATCTGTCACGATGTTGACGAGTTCCATCTACAGCCTTGTTTGGGGTGGGATTAAGGAAGAAGAACTGTTGTGGGGAAGAAAGAGACAGAAAGATTGTAGGACAGTCAGTGAATAGATTTCCCCTAGAGTAAATTCATTGTTCACACAAACATTTTTATCTACTCTTATATAGTCAACTCGAAGAAGAATTAATATTTTTTTTTTTTGTCTTGAATGTACAGAACTAATCCATGAGGAAAGAGAACAACAAAGACTTTATTGTAGTTACTTGTCATTTTCTTAGTGGTTTTATTTCCAAAACTTGCCAGTGACAGGGACCTAGTGAGAACAAGGGAGTTTAGATTCCATTGCCAGAAGGAAACAGGAGGTGGCGGAAGATTAGAGGGTGGGAATTTCCCAGTTGTTGAAAAGAGAGAATGCAACACACTTCAGATTGCTCAGTATTGGTAGTAGTTATTTTGTATGTGTGTGCTCCTGGAGCACCTTATTAAAATCTCTAATATAACACGTAACACATTGCATTATAATTTTTTACTTGCATTCCTCAATTACATTTATTTATTTGTTTTTGAGATGGAGTTTTGCTCTTCTTGCCCAGACTGGAGTGTAATGGCACAATCTTGGCTCACTGCAACTTCTGATTCCTGGGTTCAAGCGATTCTCCTGTCTCAGCCTCCCGAGTAGCTGGGATTACAGGTGTCCGCTACTATGCCTTGCTAATTTTTATATTTTTAGTAGAGACGGAGTTCCACCATGTTGGCCAGGCTGGTCTCGAACTCCTGACCTCAGGTGATCTGCCCACCTCGGCCTCCCAAAGTGCTGGGATTATAGGTGTGAGCCGTCGCACCCAGCCTCAGATACATTTGTGAACAATCAGGTCACACCAAAAGACTTAATGCAGAAATTTATAGGCCTAGAAAATCTCAAGTTTTCTTCCCTATGGGACTGTGAACTCTTATAGTACTATGAAGATATACCCATAGAAGAGGTGTGACTGAACACAGTAGGTAGTAAGGAGGCAATAATGAAAAGAATATGACCTCTGTATTGGTTTCTAAATCAATAGGGGTGATTTAAAATGGTGATTTAAATCCATAGGTGTTTGCTTTTCTTATATAACGAGAAGTCTGGAGATAGACAGGTTCTGGATGTTGGTTCAGCAGCCCCGTATATATCTAGGAGTCTCAGCGTTTCCTTCATGGTGGCAAGATGGCTCCTGCAACACCTGCCATCACATCCACATTCAAGGTAGTGCCAGGGCTTTACCTGCAGTTGTCCCCGGTACTTATTCATTCATTTTTTCTTTCATCAAATATTTTCTGAGCACCTGCTATGTGCCAGATAATAAACTAGGCCCTGAGAATAGAAAGATGTTCCAGCCAAGAAGTAGAAAGGGGACATTTTATGTTTTTGTTCCTACGAGGAAAGCAAAAGCCTTCTTTGGAATCATCCAGAGGCTTCCTTTATGTTTCATAGACAAGAAATGCATACCTGCCTCTTTCTAATTCAATCACGGGTAAAGGGTAATTGGAAAATTGAAGCCTTAGAACAATCATAACTCATTTTCTGAGGCTGGGGGAGGGGCTACCCTTCCCTAAACACATACAACAGTCATAATCCTGGACTTTACCTGCAATTGCTACCCCTACTGCCCATTCATTTATTTTTCTATTCAACAAATGTTTATTGAACACCTGCTGTCTGCCAGGTACAAGTTAGGCACTGAGAATAGGAAGAGGCATATGACCAGGAGTTCCCAGACTGCTGGAGAATGAAAGCAATGCAAACAAATCATTGTAAAGCAATGTGATAAGATGTAGTAAGGTGATATTGGGAGTGGAGAAAAGCCCAGAAGTACTTATGAATTTCTCAACCAGAGACTATGGGGTAGATTGAGATGAAAGAAGCCTGCATAGAAGAGAGGGTATTACAGCAGGCCCTTGGGGAGAAATGGGATTTCACAGAGCACAGATAGGTTAAAGGTAGAAGGGAGGCAGTGAGGGACTCAGGAGGCTCCGATCTAGTTGCAGTTTATCATGGGGTGCTGGGAGTATTTATTTCCCCATGGAATTCAGTGATTTGCTCTTGTCTGTATGTTGACCTCTCATGTCACCGACTCAAGGGCTGTGAAACAGAGTACAGGGGAAGGATGATTCTACGTTGGAGACTGCTCTCTGGGCAAAAATGTCTTCCATTAAAATTATAATCTCTTTATCCTTTCCCTAATCCTGCCAAACTAAGAGACAGGACAGCTAATATTGTCCATTTGGCTCGGAAAGATCAAACCTTTCAAAGCATCGGAGGGGAAGGGGCACGATTCCCCTCATTGTTCATGATACGTTTCTAACATGTCACCCTCACTTTAGCAACTTTATTGGCATGACAAGGCAGACAGGAGCGCCGTCTGGTCATGCAAAGAGCTTTCCAGCTGTAAGCTCCATTGCTCACAAGAAAGGGAAAGCCTGAGGTTCCCCATCACATTCATGAGGGGGCTTCAGAGGAGGAGGGGCCCAGGGTCTGTCTACATTGTAGAGAAGTCTAAACATGCCAGACAAGGAAGACTTCCATGGTCCCCAAGCTACTAATCCACAAAAGACCGGGTTGGTCTTCTTTGTAAACCTAATCCTTCTGTCCACAGTGATTAGGGATCTGAGGACACTCTGCTTCAGAAGCACCGGGTTCTTTCTGAATCAGTCAATGAGCCAATACCCAGCAATCCCTTTAGAAAGCAGGGGGTTATGACATCTGACCTTAGAGAAACCAGATGACATAATCCAACCCTATATAACTCTATTTTGGGTCTGACTAATCACAATCCCCTATTGAGGGAGAGGGATCTACTATCTTAGGATGTGTCTAGGGAGAAAGGAAGAGATGATCTCTGGAGGCTTTATTTTGACATAAAAATATTGTAGCTTAAAAAATATTATTGATCCCTTTAAAAAGTAAATTAACTGTGGTTTGGGGAGGTGTGTCTTAAATTGGATTAAATACTCAATGTTGTAGCCAGCCAGGATAATGTTGAAACTAAGGCTCCACACATGCTCTGTCTGATCTAAAAGAAGGGATGCCAAGTGCACCAGTAACGTCTTCAGCAGCAGAGGTGCCAGATGCCTGGCAACCTGCTGGGCTGAGAATTCAGAGGCACCAACTCTTCCCTCTACTATGTGAATGACATCTGCAAACAGGATACATAAAGATGAACAAAATCGTATATCATTCTGAGTTCAACAGATTTATTTGTCCAAATTTTAAATAGGAAAATGGAAAATAATAATGAATGAATATTTCTAGAGATCCAGATTGATAAATTATAGACCATGAAGAACATCTTCTACTAGAATAATCTTTTTGGCTGGGCATGGTGTCTCATGCCTGTAATCCCAGTGCTTTGGAAGGCTGAGGTGGGAGGATCCCCGAGGGGAGACGATCACTTGAGCCCAGGAGCTTGAGATCAGCCTGGGCAACATAGTGAGACCTTGACTCTGCAAATAATTAAAACAATTAGCTGGTTGTGGTGGTGCATGCCTGTGCCAGCTACTCAGGAGGCTGAGGCAGGAGGAGCACCTGAGCCCAAAGGGTCAAGGCTGCAGTGAGCCGAGATAGCGCACTCCAGCCTGGGTGATGAAGCAAGACCCTGTCTCAAAACAGCAACAGCAACAACAAGAGCAACAACAACACAATTTTGATTTTGTGTAAGTTGTGTAAGATATTTTATGCCCTAAATATTTCTTTCCATTTTACATTTTACTGTTTAATTATATACATTTGACATATCAGGAAAATTGATTATTTAAGTAAAGTTTTAAATTTTAGAATAGTTTTAGATTTGCAAAATAGTTGCAAAAATAATACAGAGTTTTCTTATATCTCTCACCACTTTCCTCTACTAACAACTTCTTACATTAGTATGGTACATTAATTACAATGAATGAACCAACACAGATACGTTATTATTACGATTTCTTTTTAAGTAGGGTTTCACTCTGTCACCCTAACTGGAGTGCAGTGGTGCAGTCATAACTCATTGCAACCTCAACCTCCTGGGCTCAAGCTATCCTCCCACCTCAGCCTCCTGAGTAGCTGGGACCACAGGTGCACACCACCATGTGCAGCTAATTAATTTTTTTTTTTTTAGAGACAGGATCTCCCTGTGTTGCCCAGGCTGATCAGAAATTCCTGGGCTCAAGTGACCCTCCTGCCTTGGCCTCCCAAAGAGCTGGGATTATATACATGAGCCATCATGCCTGGCCCAGGTACATTATTATTAACTAAAGTCCATACTTTCTTCAGATTTCCTTAGTTTTTACTTAATGCCCCTTTTCAGTTCCAGGATTTCATCCAGGATACCACGTTACCTCTAGTCACCATATCTCCTTAGACTCCTCTAGATGATGACGGTTTCTCGTATGTTCTTTGTTTCTTGATAACCTGAACAGTTATAAGGAGCACTGGTGAGGTATTTTGCAGAATGCTCCTCAAAAAAAAAAAAAAAAAAAAAAAAAAAAAAAAAAAAAAAAAACTTCCTCATGATTAGACTGGGATTGTGGGTTTTGGTGGGGGAGTGGGATACCACAGAGGTGATGTGCATTCTCATCGCATCATCTCTAGGGCACATCCTATCAACAGAATCCGTCACTGTTAATGCTGACCTTGGCCACGTGGCTAAGGAAGTGTTTGGTCAGATTTCTACACTGTGAAGTGAGTCTCTGGCCCCCTACCCCCTACCCTTCGCATACTGCACTCTGTGGGGAGGAGGGTCCCACAGATATTTGATATTTATTCTCTTAGGTTTTGTCTTATTCTTGTCACATTATATCCTGTCTCTTTTCCTCTCAGGTTTTAGCAGTCTAGCTGAAGTAGGAACCTGACATTCAGTGCAAGAATAAGGGAAATGTCTGCCTTCTATGCTCTTCAACTTAGAAATTATAAAAAAGAGAAAGATTATCTAAAAGGTAATTAAAACAATTTGTACATTCTGAAAGAAGTATTTAATAAATCTTTTCTGCACATGTAAGAAGATACATGGAATTTACTATACGATTGATAATCGGATCATCATGAGGGTAGATATTAATGGGAATGGCAATGAACGGGGGCCAAGGGGGTGATGAAGTTATTACCTCTCCCTACAAAGCTGCACCTTGAAGACAGTGTTGGAGTGATATTTTGTTGCACATTTTCACTATGTGACCACCTCTGTAAACCCACCCGTGGTACCCACTTTGCCAAGAACCAACTGTAAGACCTTGAGTCAAATCATTTCACCTTTTGAATCCTGGGTGGGTTTCAAACCCTGTAAGACCCAAGGTCTTACAGTTGTCATATGGGGATGTTATCACCTGCTTTTTACTAATTTTAGTGCATCACTGACAGATACTCATGAAATTTGTGTGCGATGCTGCATTGAAAAGGGTAGAACAGATGTACAACCTCTACAACCTCTTAGCCACTATTCTGAAACAAAAAAAAATTCTAAAAACTGAAAGCTATTGCATAACTCCCTTGGCAGCCAAACAAGGCATGACCTAATATGAGGCCACTGATCATTTTTCTTTATCCCATTTAAAATGAATGTTTATATATTTAGCTGCAGAAATGTGAATGTTTGATTGTGGATTGCTGCCCAGACTCCAATGGGGACATTATGTAATATATGACATATGTACTGGGTTATAATTCTAAAATCCTGACGTTTCTGAATTCTGAAACCCATCTGGTGTAAAGGAATTCAGATAAGAGGCTGTGGGTCTTTATTTCTAGATATCACAATTATTTCCCTGCCATGAAGTAGGACTTCTCTCAAATCTTTCTAAAACCACAGCCACTAACATTTTTCCTTCCTTTTCAGAGAGTCACAGCAAATTTCTTATTCATGTTTTCACTTATAGAATAGTCTCAAAATTCTTCAATGTGAAAGCTAAAGGATGTATGGGAACCATTGTTCTAGTTGATCAGATGGGTGAATTAGGGCCCGAAGCATGTACTGAGGAGGCCATCCGATGGCAGAGAGGTGTCCAGATAATGCGAAAAGCCACCTGAGTCCCATACCACGTTCCACCTTCCAGAGTGTGCAGCCTCCATTCCTACTTGGTAATCTCTTCCCTGCAATTAAATTCATTTGATGGTGTATCTTAAATCAACTTTAATTGGACACTTTCTGTGCTTTAAAAATATTAGTCTTCCTTATCTATGTACGTTTCTTTCCACGCTATCACTTTTTTTTTTTTTTTTAAGCAGAAGAATTTGTATGTGTAGTGTGTGTGTGTGCGCTAGAGTAAAAACAGTCTGTAAAATTTTGGCTGGTCCATTATTATCTGGAGGCAAGAGTTCTTTTTCCAGTTACTTGGTTAACTTTACCTGTTGATAGCCTGGGCAACATTTGTAAATATTTTAAAACCCCATGTAAAGAACTATCTTAATTAAGTGCAATGCATCCTTTAGAACTTCAATGAGCTGTAAAATCAGCTCTTCACCTTCAAATGCCTGATAGCTAATTTCACGCGATATGCTAGCAACAGGCAGCCGTAAGGTAGAAACCAGAACAGAGTGCTAGGAATAGAGAGAAAAGTTTTATGTTGCTTTAAAACAAAACAAAACAAAAAACAACTTTGCCTCTTTACTCTCAATTTTATATGGCAAACTGGGTATCATTTGACCTCTGACTTTTATTCCTCTTATTTTGTATTCCAGATGCTTCTGGGTACAAATAACAGAAGCACAAAAAAGGTTACTCTGATTAATAATTTGTGCCTACTAAAGAATGTATGCATCAAAATGTGGGTGGAAATTTAAAGGCCACAGTAGACCTATTAGTACTGTATGTTCACAGGAGGAGGATTGATTGGAGTTAACTGCATGAGTTATGTGTAGAACATTATCCTTGAGTGGAGTTAAATGTATGTCCTGAATATTATGCTTTGTTACAGTTTATTGGCCTTGATTCTACTTGTGAGGCCAGAGTATATTTTGCTCAGTTTTAGGGGAGCATTAACTATTTCAATCTGCCCTGATGAATCATAAAGCAAGGAAATACACAGCACTGTATTTTTCTGGATTTTTACATACACATTAGGACCCACTGCTTGAGTCTCTAGGGGCCTTTATGTATTCAGAAATCCCCAGATGACAAGGTGAAATCACGCCTAGGTGACAGTAGCCAATAGGTTCCAGACAAATCTTCAATCAACCACATCCAGCTGGAAACAAAACTCCTTCCCGATCAAATATTCCCAGCTAAGGTTTGAGTCAAGAAGAGAATCTTGCATTCAAACTAGGATGCCCCCTCGCTCACATTTTGCAAAGGTACTTCTATTTTCCACAGATCATTTTTTTTTTTTTTTTTTTTAAACAGACTCAGGTGTTCTAGCTGGGGTGGTTTTGAAAGCATAACGTGCTGTCTGTTTTCTAGAGAGATGATGTTTGTGCCCCACTGCCAGAAGCGCATGCTCTTTGAATTGCTTTTGCTGCAACGGGAAAAGGAGTTTCTCTAACTCATCCACACATTCTCTTCTATTGTCTCTAGGCCTGCGGAGGCCCCTAGTGAAGACTGCGGAACACAAAATAAGGCTGCAACTCCTCGGAGAGGTTCCTGGGGCAGAGATTTGGGAGGCTCTCGAGACACAGCAGAATGTTCAAGGAAGAAAAATCCGGAGAAACTGGGTTGGGTAAGAAGCTGCACAATGATGTTCATATGTTTTTGGTTTTGTTTTTGTATTTTAGAAACAGGGTCTTGTTCTGTCTCAGGCAGGAATGCAGTGGTACAATATCAACTCACTGCAGCCTTGACTTCCGGGCTCAGGTAATCCTTCCTCCTCAGTCTCCCAGCAGCCGGGACTACAATCGTGCACCAGCACACCTGGCTAACTTTTTGATTTTTTGTAGAGACAGGGTCTCACTTTGTTTCCCAGGCTAGTCTTGAACTTCTGGGCTCAAGTGATCCTCCTGCCTCGGCCTCTCAAAGTGTTAGGATTACAGGCATGAGCTACTGTGCCCAGCCCACAATCATGTTTAAATTTTTTTTTCTTTCCTCATGCAAGTATTAGAGATTATCATACATCTTGAACATATACTACTTTATTACGAATTTTATCTTTTGTTCCTATGAAGAGTCCATTTTGCATTTTACTAAAGGTACTCTGATTTTACTTCATATATTTGTTACTCCTTCTTACTGGAAACTGGAGGATGAGGTGAAATGAACTCAGGGAGGACAAGAGTCAGAGAAACCAGAAATCTCAGCATAAGCACAAGACCCCTTCCATCTCTGCTCCACCCACTCTCTCCTTTGGGAGTCTGAAGTATGGAGAATGTTCCATGAAAAACCAAGAGCAGAATAATAACAGAAGCTGATTTGTTTCCATGTTCAAATCTGATGTTAATGGTGAAGAGGCAAGCTATACTTCCATCTGTATCTCCCAAGGAGCATACTTCCCTCTAAAATACAGAGCCTGTGTCTTAAAATGTAAAGATGGGATCCCTGCAGTTACAATGGGCATCACTTGCATATACTTCGTACATATTTGCATAAAACTGCATGCTAAGATGAAGTGACTTTAATTCCATGTTTACAGAATAAAATTAAGCAAATTAATACTGCAGCCAACTACAATACCCACCAGCTTCAATATCAGGAAAAATATATATAAAGTACACAGTAGACTTTTTTTTTTTTTTGAGACAGAGTCTAGTTCTGTCACCATGGCTGGAATGCAGTGGCATGATCTCAGCTCACTGCAACCTCTGCCTCCAGGGTTCAAGAGATTCTCCTGCCTCAGTCTTCCGAGTAGCTGGGATTACAGGCGCCCACCACCATGCCTGGCTAATTTTTGTACTTTTGGTAGAGACGGGGTTTCAGCATGCTGGCCAGGCTGGTCTCAAACTCCTGACCTCAGGTGATCTGCCCACCTTGGCCTTCCAAAATGCTGGGATTACAGGTATGAGCCACTGCACCTGGCTCACAGCAGACTTTTAAATGAGTTAATTTGATTATATCACCACAAAGACCTTTGAGCAGAAAGAAAAAGAAAATCTGGCTAATTTCATGGTAGTGACTCAAAATGGTGGGTTGCTAAAAATAACAGATTTCTCCAAAATGCATGAGAGAAGCTATATTTAGGTAACTGTGAGAAATGTATAGTGTGGAAAGTAGTGTTAAGGTGTTTGCTCTTTTATACTGTATGTTGGAGAAGAGTGAAATCCTCACTTTTCAGTGGGCAGTTTCATCATTTAAAAAGATGTGCACACAATACACTTATAGGAACTAACAATCTCGCCCAGACAAATTCTGTTATGGCCTCTTTGCGTCCCTGTCCATGTTCAGCAGAACAGAACATTACATCATAATTGTGGGGGGCAGCAGCTCTTTGGTTTGGCTACCACGGTGAAATGGGGGTGGGAAGGGACCTCATTTCTGGACTTTGCAGAGTCAATTCGGGCAGCACCGCGCAGACATCTCTGGTTTGCTCCTGGGTCAAAAGGCCTTGTGCGACCCTACTCATTGCCCCTGCTTCAAACTCCCTGCCATTTTCACAATGGGTCTAAGGGTCATGGGTATGCAGTGCTTGCTAAGAGCACTCAGTTAAGAGCAAGGAAGGGAGAATCATAACCATATCCGTTTCCAAGGAAACAAGATGCCATAACAAAGTGCCACCAACTGGGTGGCTCAGATCAGCAGAAGTCTGGTTTCAAGGTGTGGGGAGAGCCTTGCTTCCTGCGCAGGTCCTGAGAAGGATCGTTTGGGCCTCTGTCGTAGCTTCTGGTAGCCACTTGTCTTGGCAGCATGACTTCAATCTTCACATGGCCTTCTCTCTGTGTGTCTGTCTCTGTGCCCAAAATTGCCCTTTTTCTAAGCACACCTTATTGGTCATATTGGATTAGGGGACCACCTTCCTCCAACGTGAGCTCATCTTAACTCATTCCATCAATGATGACCTTAGATCCAAATATGACCTCATTCTCAAGTACTGGTAGTTCCCTCAATGTGTGCCTTTTTGGGGACACAGTTCAACCCACAGCACTATCAAGTAGATGTGCTGTGGGCTTAACCTTCATTGTATGACTGCACTGGGCTGTTTCCAGTTTCTCCAATGGGAAAGTGTTCCCAAGGAAATTACTGTGCACAGAGGAAAGGCAAGTGAAGAACTCATCTCCTAGCTGAATTTTCAACTCGATTTTCAAATCATTTTCCTTCTTGGTGAGTGCAGATTGAAACAGCAATAAAGACTTTTCAAACATATAATGTCAGGCTTGTCAACAGAGAAAGCATGCATCACTGCCCTTCCAACTTGATCATCTCACAGAGTTTCACTGATTTCACGGCTTCTCTAGTTCAATTCCCAGTCAGCTATCCGAAGGGAAATAAAGTGTTATTTTGCCTTATTGTTGACATGGCTAGAGGAAACCAGAGAAATAACTGTTTGCAGAGTTATTCAGAATTACTGGACCAGGATTAATACCTATCAGGAAACTGGCATAAAAGCAACTCACTCAGAGAGCAGAGAAAGCCTGGCTGGTGGGTGGAAGGTCCCATGGCAACTCCAGTCCCAGAGGAGCAATTTTGCTTTTTACTTTGGTGACATCGTCTAAATTCAAAGTGACAAACTTATCTTAAGGATTTTCCAAATTCATTACCCTCTATTAAGAGCTTAGCTCTCCTCTCATTACTCGTAGAAATCATTTAAAGTGATCTCAAACGAGATTTCAAACTGTCATTGAGGACTTGAAAGCTGATAAGAAAAATCACTTAAAGTTTCCAATAACATGTATATATCTCTTATTTCCTTATACCCTTGCACAACTGGCCAAAAATAATAAAGAAAAATAAAAAAGAAAATAAAAAAATAATGATAATAAAGGCAAAAAGCAACCAAATTAGAGAGATTATATTAGGAAGATAAGGGCAAAAAGGACTATGAGAAAGGTAGAAGTGGGAGGCGAGCAGGAAATAGGAGTAAAAGAGTGTTAGAAAACAGAAACCTATTACTGAATAAGAGATGATCCTATTTCAAAACGAGAACCAAAACGTAAGAAGTAGTATTCATTTCCCAAGTCTTTGCTCACCATGAAGTCATATCCTTAAGGGATACAAAGAAAGAAAAGCAATCTAAGATGGCCAACCACTAATCCACAGACTCTGTAACCCAGAATGTTAATCCCTAATCCGGAACACTGTGTGTGTTGGTAGTGGGGAAAGGTTATTCAACAAGGACAACCACATGGATGAATGGGAATTAAGGGTCATAATTCCAAGGAATATGTTGTACCTTCAAGGGGCTTATAGTCTGTGTCATTGAACCCTGAAAAATAAGTGGCATCCAGCTAGATCCAATCTGTTTGCTTTCTAGTTACTGTATTCTAATCTGGAGGCCTGGGCTTCCAGTCTCTTTCAGATTGTTGGCAGAATTCTGTTCCTTGTGGCTGCAGGACTGAGGTCTCTGTTCCCTTTCTGGCTGTCAGCTTGGGGCTGCTTTCACTTCCTGGAGACGGCCCACATTCCCCACCACTTGGCTTCCTGCATCTTCAAAATTCACATGCGGCGATGTTGAACCTTGTGCTCTCAATCTGACTCGATCCTCTTTTGCAACTAGTCAGAGAAAATCCTCTACTTTAAAACGGTTCATATAATTATGTCAGGCCCGCTGGGATAATCTTCCTATCTTAAGGTCAACTGGCTTGGGACCTTAATTACATTTGCAAAATCCTTTCATGGCAGTGTTTGATTGAATAACTGGGAGAAGGAGTGTGTACTGCAGGCTGAGTATCTAGAAGGCTATCTTAGAATTCTGCCTACCATGGCTTCCTTCTTACATTAGTGGTACTTCTGCTGAAACAGCAACAAGCCAAGTTGCTATTTGTATAGAAACATCTCTCTAAAAAGCAGAAGACTGCAATAACATTGCATGATGCATTTTTCAAGATGAATATAGTACTCTTAAAAATCATTGGTCTGAGTGTTGTGGCTAACACCTGTAATCCTAGGACTTTGAGAGGCCAAGGCAGGTGGATCACTTGAGACCAAGAGTTTGAGATCAGCCTGGGCAACATGGCAGAACTCCATCTCCACACACACACACACACACACACACACAAATTAGCTGGGCGTGGTGGCGTGTGGCTGTAGTCCCAGCTACTAGGAAGGCTGAGGTGGGAGGATCAACTGAACCTAGAAGTTGAGGCTGCTGTGAGCTGTGATCATGCCACTGCACTCTAGCCTGGATGACAGAGTGAGACCCTGTCTCAAAAATAAAAAAAATTTTAAAAATCGTCGTACTATTTACAAAAACAGTTCTTAATACTTTTTGCGTTAAAAGAGTGACTTTAGTGCTCACTTTGGCAGCGCATATACTAAAATTGGAATGATACAGAGATCAGCAATTTCAGTTAAATAAGAAGAAATTTTTTTTAAAAGGCTGACTTTAAAACCAAAGTTCAGACATTGAAACCCAAGGTTCAGGGAACTGAGAGTGGGTGATCCCTGTAAAGAGGCCAGTTCTTAGTAGGAATTACATGGCTCTGTGTGGTCCCACTGTCGGACAAGCTTCACCCAATTTGCTTACTGAAAAGACACACTAACATGATCACTTTGGTTTTGAATCTGAATTTTGTGGCAACAACATATACTATCAAGACTCAACTTTTGCTAGCACAATAATCTTATTTTATTTTACTTTAAGTTCCAGGACACATGTGCAGAACATGCAGGTTTGTTACACAGGTAAATATGTAGCACAATAGTCTCAGAAATAGAAATTCAAATAAATAAATGAAATAAAAGCTCCTTACAAAATATTTTGGAAAATATTGCAAATCACAAAGACCAGAATAAAAACAACCTCTAATTATACTACCCAGAGTTAACCACTGTTAATGTTTTGGCTTTTGGTTTCAGTCTTTTTTTTCTGTCTTCCTCTACATAAACTTGTTTATTAGTCACAGGCCAATCAGGAGACAGAAACCACACAGTAATTTGAACAGGGAAAATTTATTATAAAGAACTGTTAACTATAACGTAGGCGTAACTAGGAAGGTGAAAACAATGCTCTAAACAATATCCTAGGGCTGAGGATGAAAATCAGGGGAGCAACCACTTTGAAGGAGGTCCTTTTCCCCACGACGGATTCAGACAGTGAGGGAAAAGATATTTTCAGCTCCATTGAATGGTGGAGTTCTCCGGGCTGCCGGAGACAGAACTGGTCCATGGTTGCGGGGCAAGGGGGGAGCATATGTCTGCAGGGCAGGTGCTCAGAGACAGCTGGGGCACAAAGAGTCAGCTTGTTGGCAGGACAGAGGCCCGGGGTGACTGGTGTCCCTGTTGGGGGTCACTGGCTGGGGATCTCTGAGAACTTGCAGAGAAACTGCATGCTCTGGGTGTGTGGAAGGGGCAGAGGCTTCTGGCAGTGCTGCGCCAGGAGCAAGCAGAAAAACAGAATGGAAGTCCGGGAACCCTGGTCGGGGATAGTGGGGTAGCTTCTTCCTCCTGCAACGTCTCTCCTGCGCCCTCTACCGATAAGCTAAACCTCATTCTCGCTGCAAAGAAAAAATGCTTGAAGGGTCCAGCCTAGGAAGGCAGAACAACAGGTCATGAAAGTAGGTTTGGAGGTGAGAAGCAACGTACTACTAAACCGAGATCCCAACATGTATCTTATTTTGTAACCTGCTTTGTTTACTTCAAAATATACTAAAAACATTTTCTCATATGATGAAAAATATTCTTCTACTGTATAGCAGAATATTTATTACACCACTGTTTATAATAGCTATAAAGTCGAAATAACCTCAAAGTCCCAAAACTGAATACTGAAGAAAAACGTTAGGGTCATCCATTATAGAAATTATCGTATACCTGTTAAAAATTATATTGTAGGCCGGGCGCGGTGGCTCACGCCTGTAATCCCAGCACCTTGGGAGGCTGAGGCAGGCGGATCACGAGGTCAGGAGATTGAGACCATCCTGGCGAACACGGTGAAACCCCGTCTCTACTAAAAACACAAAAAATTAGCCGAGCATGGTGGCGGGCGCCTGTAGTCCCAGCTACTCCGGAGGCTGAGGCAGGAGAATGGTGTGAACCCGGGAGGCGGAGCTTGCAGTGAGCTGAGATGCGGCCACTGCACTCCAGCCTGGGCGACAGAGCGAGACTCTGTCTCAAAAAAAAAAAAAAAAAAAAAAAAAAGAAAGAAAAAGAAAAAATCTGTACTAATTTTATAAACATATCAACGAGATGAATTTCATGATGGTAAAAAATAGCCTTGGAGAAAACAATTCTTATAATAACATTTAATAATGAGTTACACCAAAGAATTATTTAAAATGATAATGAAGTGGCTATTAGTACAATATCAAAGAGAGAGAAATGAACAGAACTTACAAATGCAGACCCTGATTATTCCAAAATAGATTTTAAACTGTAAACACAGGACTTATCATAACAGACCATTTTTTCACAGAGACAAAAATTTAAGTTTGTTTCAAAATAGTTATCTTTTAAAAAAATCAGTAGTAATTAGATTTACTCTTAACTCAAAAAAATGCAGTAGAAAGATACTAGAAATAAAAATGGAATGAAATGAGAAAGGAAAAGAGGGAAGGAAGGAAGGACAAGAAGGCAGGAAGATTTTTCCAAAAGAGGCAGGAGGGAGAGCATATTGAAGAAAAGGAGAAAAACTAGAAGGAAATAAAATATGAAAGAGTATATGAATAGAACAGAAGCAAAAAAAAAAAAAAAAAAATGGGAAAGAAACATTTTAAAGCAAATCCCACCTCCAGAATGGTAATATTTAATGGGCTAATTATCAAAACATTTTTAAGTACTAAGAACACACAACTTAAGAAAGGAAGACATACTTGTAGGAAATAAGCCTTAATTGTCCAATTTGCCAGAGAAGCAGAGATGGCAGTGTTTTTGTGACACTTATGTGGCTGGCTTCTGTCATCATGGAAGGAAGTACAGAAGCACATGCATTTCCACATGGCTATAGTGTCCCCAACGCTTTGGTTTGCTATAGGATGCCTCCAAATAAATGTCACCAGTATTTCCACACAGAAGGTTTGGAGTAGACACACTGAGCATTTCCACCATGGAATGGTAGAATTTACTCCATGGGTTAGTTATGGCAATGTGGTTTCTCAACAGGCTGCATGGGGTCTGACTTGCAAAGGAGCCCACATATAAAGTGAAAGTTGATCAGGAGAGCCAGGTCTCCCCATAGGCGTTCTGTGTTCACAGTCCTCGTAGAATGTTCTCTGGAGGCCAAAGATTCATTATGTCGGAAAAGGTAGAGCAACAGACAGAAAATGCTGGCAGAGGTCCAGCCCTCTCTGGGCTTCGAGTGTGGTATTGCCTAGAGCTTGTTCCTACAGGTATTTTTGCATAAGGACCCCTGTCTGAGGAAGTGTCTAAGACAGCAGAGCTCAGGCATGGACGGTCTTTTAGAGTATTGGGTGCCCACGACTCTTTTGAAAGAAGTCCATTGATACTCCTCTACTATTTCCCCTGATCTATTTGAGAGCTGGCAAACCGATTTGATAAAACAGTGATAGATTTGTCAGATTAAGATAGTAATTTACTTCCATTAATTTGAGCGACATCAGTGTCTCACAGTGAGAAGAAATATGGCCACCCTGGTGGGATACATTTAAATTCATTAAATTTTCTGGCTTTCATCTGAGACACTGAGACTTTTTCTTCTCAGCCGATAAATCCTTTCAGTTTTTACTTCAAATGGCACCAAACAAGCACTCATCAATTTATATTTTAAATTCTCCTGACAATATCCAGTTGGATAAATCTGTTTAATTAGCAGTGGGTTGATGCTTTCTTGGCCCACTCTACGTCCAGTTACCAAAATAAAAGAAAGGCATGGAAAGCTGCTGGTTGCAAAAAACATGCCTCCTACAATGGCAGGGAACAAGAAGAGACATTCTCCCAACACATGTTAACCCAGGGAAAAAATTTGAATATATACAAAAGATGAAATTAACAATAGATGAATGGCAAATGAGAAAGCTGCCAGTGACCAGACTTTCTCAGGAGCCAACCTTTAACAATATGGATTATTTCGGATAATTCATGGTTTGCCACTCTTTATCCTTTGTCTCCTCTGTAATATCCAGGGCACATCTTAGACAGATAATTAGGGCATTATCATATTCCTTAACTAAGTCGGACAAATTGCATTGCGCTTCGTGGAAAACCAACCTAGGGCTCTGTCATTAGCATTGTCTAATTGTTCCAAATAAAGTCTTTGCTTTTTTTTTAATTGCATCAACTTTATTTGTCAATACTCAGGAAAGAGCGGCTATTCCCTTTCCTGTAGGGTTTCGTGAATATGCTAGTCACTAGGTAATCTTACAGTTAATACAGTCCACAGCATGGTAAAATGTAAGAAAATGTAAAGGTCAAAAACATGTTTCTATTATGAAAAAAATGAATGATAATGACATAATTTTTTCAGCTCATCAGGCTCTTTGCTAAGTGCTGCTGTTATTGCCAGATCAGTAGTGTATAACAAAGAAGTGCTTTCTGCAGCCTGCTTCATTAGTCTGCCCTGTAGGACCTCACCTCCAGACCTTTCACTAATCTGTTGGCGTGCTCAATAGTCTTGTTAGTTCTATTCAGTTCTTCCTGACAGCGGATTTTCTCAGCTGTAGCCCTCCCAGAGACCGTGGTTAAAGCAGCCAGGTTTGTGTCTAGTTCCTTTAAATAAAAACAGTGAGAGACAACTTTGGACATTGTCAGAACAAGTAAAAATATCGCCGCGGACTTATTTTATGTTGCAGAAACTTAAATTATACAGTATGCCCAGAAGTAAACACAATTGCGTTCAGGAGACTGTGCCAATTCACACAATGAGAAGGTGCAGTAGGGAAAATGGAAGAAAAGGATATTCGACAGTTTATGTAATTTTTGTTGTTTGTTCAAAACAGCACCGAGGTGGGAAAAAGAACATACAGACAAATCCAAATTCCTAGGGGGAAATGGAGAATGTCATTTTCCCAGACAAATTACCTGAAGTCATGAAGATTTAATACAATTGATTCGTGTGTACCATTAGTGCCAATAACACACTTAATACAAAATGTCCCAAAACATTTTGCATTGAGAGCTGCAGCCAAGACGAAATGTAGGGGAAGCTTTTAAGGTGAGATTTGAAGAGCTGCGGTGCATTGGTGTATCGACTCCTCAGAGGGAGGTAGCCAGGGCTGGGGAGCTGGGGCAGCGAGTGGCAGCAGAACTTCCTGCTGGGGGTGTGATGGGGAAAGGGGGCCAAGGAGATGGGGCTCTAATTGAGCCAGTTGCAATGGCGGTGGAACTCACTGGGGATAAGTGGAAAGAATGGGTAGGAAAATGAAGGTTGTGAGTGTACATGTGTTCAAGAGAATTGGCTGTTTCTTTGGTAGAGGGGGATGGTGAGAAGAGGGAGATTTGGAAAAGAAAAGCCGTGTTTAAGAAGAATCATTGTTCAAATAGCAAAAGAACAATTTTTTTTTTTTTTTTGGCTGGGCACGGTGGCTCATGCCTGTAATCCCAGCTCTTTGGGAGGCCAAGGTGGGAGGATTGCTTGAGACCAGGAGTTCAAGACAAGCCTGGGCAACAAAGGGAGACCCTGTCTCTACAAAAAATAAAAAAATTAGCTGGGCATGGTGGCGGGCACCTGAGGTCTCAGCAAGGCGGGAGGATAGCTTGAGCCCAGGAGTCTGAGGTTGCAGTGAGCTGTGATCACACTACTGCACTCTAGCCTGGGTGATAGCGCTAAACCCTTCCAAAAAAAAAAAAATTAAAAAAAGAGCTGGGCGTGGTGGCTCAAGCCTGTAATCCCAGCACTTTGGGAGGCCAAGACGGGCGGATCACGAGGTCAGGAGATCGAGACCATCCTGGCTAACACGGTGAAACCTTGTCTCTACTAAAAAATACAAAAAAACTAGCCGGGTGAGGTGGCGGACGCCTGTAGTCCCAGCTACTCGGGAGGCTGAGGCAGGAGAATGGCGTAAACCCAGGAGGCGGAGCTTGCAGTGAGCTGAGATCTGGCCACTGCACTCCAGCCTGGGCGACAGGGCAAGACTCTGTCTCAAAAAAAAAAAAAAAAGATTTCTTTCTCTGCGTGTGCTTGTTTCTAACTTGCTGCTCTCTTTCAACAAATCATCTGCTCATTTAACATTTATAAAGAACTTCCATGAAGAAAGGAAGTTGTTTATGCTCACACAGCATATTGGGAAGTCATTTGTAGACATAGCATTATGTATAATTTTGCTCATGATATTTTAATGAAAAACATTTAACACTGGAAATAATAGTAAAAATGATGATAACTCTCCCCAGATATACAACTTAATATGAGCACCTCAAAGTCCTTTTGGGGACTACTGAACTGTCATAATAGATAAAACAGACTATTTTTTATCATTTATTTATTATTTTTTGAGATGGGGTCTCACTGTGTCACCCACTCTGGAGTACAGTGGCACAATCTAAGCTTACCACAGCCTCAACCTCCCAGGCTCAAGTGATCCTCCCACCTTAGCCTCCAGAGTAGCTGAGACTACAGGCACATGCCACCATGCCTGGCTAATTTTTTTTTTATTTCTTGTAGAGATGAACCCTTCCTATGTTACCCAGGCTAGTCTCAAACTCTTGGGCTCAAGCGATCCTCTTGCCTTGGCCTCCCAAAGTGCTGGGATTACAGGTGTGAGTGGCCACACCTGGGCCCCATCAGTCTCTTTTATATCTAGGGAAACTGAGGCCAAGTACCTGACAGGAAATGGGAAATAATTGTTTATGGAACTGAGGAAAGAAATTAAGTCAGTATTCCTTGGGCGTGTAGAATTATTTTTCAGGCTGGCCCTGATCTAGCCACCACTTAAAATTCCTCAAGCAGTTAACCAGGCCCCCTCCAACCCTCCGCAGTTTCTACACCCCTCCCTTCTCCCCAGACAGCTGGTTCTTAGTTATGCCCCCCACAGAGCTGACCTAGACCATTAAACCAAAATTAGGATGAAGGACCAGATACTGCAAAGTCTGTCTAATATGTCTTCAAACTGCATTGATGGCAGCACGTCTGGCAAGGTGGGCAATCTTTCACCAAGAAGAACATCCTTCTCCTTCTAGAACCTTCTGATTAAACAATCTATTAGACAAATAGGCTGCTGTATTCCTCTGCAAGGCTGCATAACAAAGTACCACAAACTGGGCAGCTTTAACAGCAGAGACCTAATTGTCTCACGGTTCTGGAAGGTTACAAGTCCAAGATCAGGGTGTTGGCAGGGCTGGTTGCTTTTGAGGCCCGTGAGGGAGAAACTGCTCAAGGCCTCTCCTGAGTTGCTGGGGGTTTGCTGACAAGCACTGCTGTTCCTTAACTTGTAGAAGCATCACCCTGACCTCTGCCTTCATCTTCATGAGGCGTTCTCCCTAGAGAGACCGTGCACGTCTTCTCAAAATTCCCCCTTTTCATAAGGACACGAGTCATATTGGATCAGGGCTCATCCTAAGGACCTCATTTTAACTTCTGCTAAAATGTAAAGGTCTATATAAACCCTCCCTACAAATACTGTTATATTTTGAGGTACTGGGGGTTAGGACTTCAACACAGAATTTTGAGGGAACACAATTCAACTCCTAACAGCTACCAAGAGCTGGACACAGTGCTATAAACCTGAAGGGGAGGGTGGTAAAAAGATGGATAAGATGGCCCCTGATCTCACACCCTCACAATTCAGTGAAGAGGTGAGTTGATGTGTACATGAGGGCAAAGAATATCAGTATCACGGGACTCATGGCTCACTGGGGCTGTACTGAGCCTGAGGGACCGAGAAGCCCAGATAATTTGTTCCTAGGAAGAGGGGAGGAGAGTGTAGTGAGCCAGGCCTTTATTTCAATCCTTCCTGGAATAATGGCCCTGAAGGGATAGTGGTCCCCATTCCTCCTGGAAGTTGTTTCTGTGGGTGCCCTGCCAGAGAATGGGGCTTCAATTCTTAATGCTTCACTGTCAGCCAGTGGGGGTGTGTATTCGTCTGTTCTTGCATTGCTGTAAAGAAATATCCGAGACTGGGTAATTCATAAAGAAAAGAGGTTTAGGTGGCTCACGGTTCCACAGGCTGTACAGGAGGCGTGATGCTTTCTGGGGAGGCCATGGGAAACTTTCAATCAGGCAGGAGGCAAAGGAGAAGCAGGCACATCTTACATGGCCAGAGGAAGAGGTGTGGGGAGAGAGGTGCCATATACTTCTAAACAACCGGATCTCATGAGAACTCACTCACTAGACAGTAGTACCAAGAGGGGATGGTGCTTAACCATTATGAAGGATCCACCCCATGATCCAATCACCTCCCATCAGGCCTCACCTCCAACACTGGGGATTACAATTGAACATGAGATTTGGGTGGGGACCCAGATCCAAATCTTACCAGAGTGACACCTGATTTGGCAACTAAGGTGGGCCGGTGTACAGGGCACCTGATACTTGGGGTCAGAAGGAAGGGAGAGCACCAAGGGCAGGCACTGTGTGGATGAGGGTCCTGGATTCAGCCCAGGTACCCTGGGAGCCCATGGGGAAGCCATGCTGGGGGCAGGGGACAGGGGTCTCCTCAGCAGTCTCCATGGCTCTGTAGCCCTTGGGGAAGACTGGGCCCAGATATTTCTCTCTCTCTCTCTTTCTTTCTTTCTTTCTTCTTTCTTTCTTTCTTTCTTTCTTTCTTTCTTTCTTTCTTTCTTTCTTTCTTTCTTTCTCTCTCTCTCTCTTTCTTTCTTTCTCTCTTTCTTTCTCTCTCTCTTTCTTTCTTTCTTTCTTTCTTTCTTTCTTTCTTTCTTTCTTTCTTTCTTTCTTTCTTTCTTTCTTTCTTTCTTTCTTTCTTTCTTTCTTTCTGATGGAGTCTTGCACTGTTGCCCAGGCTGGAGTGTAGTGGTATGATCTCGCCTCACTGCAACCTCCACCTCCCAGGTTCAAGCGAGCCTCCTGAGTAGCTGGGACTACAGGCGTCTGCCACCACGCCCAGCTACTTTTTTGTATTTTTAGTAGAGATGGGGTTTCACCATGTTGGCCAGGATGGTCTTGATCTCTTGACCTCGTGATCCACCTGCCTCAGCCTCCCAAAGTGCTGGGATTACAGGCGTGACCCACAGCACCCGGCCTGGCCCAGATGTTTCTTCAACTGTCTGCCTACTCTCTAACCAAAGTCCTTCCTGCTGGGCCATTCCCTCCTACCCTCTCCCCAGTGCAAATGGAGAAGAGCAGAGAACTCGCTGGAACTGCAGAATGCTCTGGAGACTTGAACCTCTTTACCGACTGTTACCAAATTTCAAAGATTTTTGTTCAAAAATTCTTTGGAAGATTATTTGAGTTTATTTCGGAGGGAAAGGGAAAAGGTGGGAATGGAAAAGATAAAGGAAAGAAAGAACACAGGAATTCAGGAATGCAAGGGGCTGGGATGGCCACAGAAGAGAGGGGAGGTGGAGGGGGGGCTTGTGCAAGAGCCGCTGAAATCTGAAATCCCTTTCTAGACTTTCGCTATTCTTTTCTCATTCAAATCTGTTCTTCACACCAGTGATCGGGATTGCACTTCCAAAACACAGGCCAATCCTCCAGCCAGTCCTCTTCCACCTTCCCCAGCCTCTCTGGGAGAGCACTCAGACATCTTGGCTGGCCACCCTGGAACCTCTGCGGGCTGGCTCCTGTCTATCCCTCCAGCTTCGCTCCCTGTCTTCCCTACCCTGCCTCTACCCCTGCTTCGCAGAATTACTTTCCATACCGAACCTAAGTCATGCTAGTTCACACCTGAGAATCTTGCAAATGCTGTTTTCTCTATTTAACTTTCCGGGCTTCCAAAGTAGCTCCTCATTTGAGCCTGCCACCTCCTTTGCAAACGCTTCTCAGAACCCCAGGCAGAGGTCGTCACATCTCTACCCTCCACTGAGTGGCACAGCCTTGTTGCTCATCAGTACAGTACAAACAGCATTATGCTGTCATGACATACTTCTCCCTGTCTCCCCCGTGGGACTCCTGTGGGAGGGAAGCTGTCTTAGGCATCTTGGAGGCCCCTGTGCCCAGCACCAGGCCTGGCCACATAGCAGATGCAGAGTAAACCAATGCTGAGTGAATGAATATTTGCAAGGCTTAGAAGAGAGAGGGAAAGGAAGAAAAAACTGAGCGAGAAGGCAGAAAGACTAGGTGAGGGGAAGGGAAAGACAGGTGAGGAAGAGCAGGAGCTTCTAATTCTCCACTCTGAGCGTCTGCCCTCCCCTCTCCCCCACTCACTGAATAACTGTGGCCCTCTTAGCCATGAGGCACCCCTCTGGGAAGGGGAGATATGGACACGTAGGATGTAGTGTCCGTGGTAAAGGGGTCCCCAGTCTGGGTGGTATTGCAGGGGTGGCGTGAGGAGGAGATGATGAGGAAAAGGGCAACCAATGAGCAAATCAGTCACATGGGGAGAGAGGCAGAGGGTGCAAACACCAAGCCTGCAGGAGTGGAGATTATTTTGATAATTGAACAGGTTTGTTGACCAAGGATAAGGAGTAGAAAGCAAAGAAACAACAGTATGGCTGGGCGCGGTGGCTCACGCCTGTAATCCCAGCACTTTGGGAGGCCGAGGCGGGTGGATCACGAGGTCAGGAGATCAAGACCATCCTGGCTAACACGGTGAAACCTCGTTTCTATGAAAAATGCAAAAAATCAGCCTGGCGTGGTGGCGGGCGCCTGTAGTCTCAGCTACTTGGGAGGATGAGGCAGGAGAATGGCATGAACCCGGGAGGTGGAGCTTGCAGTGAGCTGAGATTGCACCACTGCACTCCAGCCTGGGTGACAGGGCGAGACTCTGTCTCAAAAAAAAAAAAAAAAAAAAGAAAAGAAAAGGAAACAACAGTGGGCCAGGCGCGGTGGCTCATATCTGAAATCTCAGCACTTCAGGGGGCTGAGGCGAGGCAATGTGTTGAGAACCCCATCTCCACCAAAAATAAAACAAAGTTAAAAAAGGAAGAAACAATAGTAACTGTTAATTTTTTAAAATTTTAATTCAGAGTGCCAGAATTCTAGTAACTATTCATGTTTGATTTGTAGAGGAAAGTCTTTTAAAATAAGTATTTTAACAATTTTTCTCTATATTTGAAACTAACAGAACTTGCAGAGTGTTTCTTGAGATGTACATTTTCTGATTCTTTCTAGAATACTTATAAAGATAGTTGAGGTATTTGAAATTGGCCAAGAAATATAGGAATTAGGCCCATGAGCAATTTCCTAAGGTTGGATAGTGTTCATTTTATCAGTTACAAACCTTTTACAGAAAAGGTTTATAATTTTATTTTGGAAACTCACTTTCTTTTGTTTTTCATCCTCCTCAATTAATTTGGGTTTTTGTAAGTGAAGCAAAGGAAGAGAGAGAAAGGTAATCATTTTGAATCCTGTCTTCTACTCTCACTTACGCGCAGGATCTGTGTCCCCTGGGGAGAGTTGAACTCTAGGGGCAGAGATACCCACTCTCCCAGTAAAGGCAGCAGCAGCGGCTTTCCCAGCATAGGGAATAGCTCTGCGAGCCCACATCACACTGCAGTTTCTTTACAAGGATTGGAGATTTCAAGCTGGCATGATTTGCTTTTAGGCTCTCTCTTTTGAGTCTGTTTCGTGTGACTATAATCTTTTTTTGACACTCTGAAAAAAGCTGTGCTAAACTGATAAAAGATAATGCCATTATTCCCCCATTTTTCCATGTGGCTGATAACAAGACATACCCCTTCCCTTGCAGGATGTGCATATCAATGTGATTAATATGAAAAAAATTAAGAGTCTAAGCCCCTTTCTTTTCCAGCCCTCCTCTCTTTTTTTTTCCTTCCTTCTTTCTTTCCTTTTTTTTTTTTTTTTTTTTAAAGCATTGCCCTTTTCAAAACAAGGGGAGATTCAGTATCGTTCCCGTGCCACAGTGATCCAGTGGTGTCACATCACTATGGCAATTGCTGCCCAGGGCAGGAATGCAGAGCAGCTGTAATTGTGCAACGCCTTATTGCTGGTGCATGTCAATCAGAACCTATGAATTGAGAAAAATTTGCTCTGTTCATTCTGTTAAATGATGTATCCAATTAAACCTGTTAGAATTCATGATCTTCAGTCAAGGTTAAATGAAAGTAGTTACTCCTGTCAGCTAGGTGATTAAATGCTGCCTACATCAGGCACATTTATGTGCAAAATTAAAATTTTGGTATAAAGCATGAATCTTTATGCATGCCAGTTAATTATCTTGCGGTTCCTCCACTTATTAAATGCCCACTGCATTTCTTCTTAATCATCAGCTTCCTTTCAAAACTTATTTCATACTTCACATTACACCAGATTTCAATGTTTAAATGAAATGCCTTACCAATGAAAACTTCCCCTTTTTGAGGGCTTGGCTGTACTATGCTACTGAAAATAATCACGACGAACATTTTCTCATTATTATATACAAGTATTTCTAGAAGCCAGGTTGACTAATGCCAAGGCATTCTGAAAGTGATTCTGTTCAGGCTGGACCAAGGCTTGGTTTTGACCTGGGATTCAGCTTCCTGCATGCCCCTTTACTTCACCACTGCAGGTGGTCACTGCGCAGTGACTCAAGCTGATTGTAAGGCATTGCTTCTTTTTCCTTTCTCACATACTTTGAGTACATATGAAATGAATTCATATGTAATAACAAAATGATTTACATCCAAAATACATTAGGGCTGGGTGCAGTGGCTCAAGCCTGTCATCCCAGAACTTTGAGAGGCTGAGGTGGGAGAATCGCTTGAGGCCTGGAGTCTAAACAGCTTGGACAATATAGTGAGATCCCACTGTCTCTACAAAACATTTTTAAAAAATTGGTCAGGCGTGGTGATGTGCACTTATAGTCCCAGCTACTTGGGAGGCCGAGGCAGGAGCCCGCGAGGTCAAGTCTGTAGTGAACCAAGATAGCACCACTGCATTCCCGCCTGAGTGACAGAGCAAGATCTTGTCTCTAAAACAAGTAAACAAAATACATTAGAAATAGGTAGGGAAAAAAATACTGCTTTTCTAAAAAATGAGACAAAGACCTGACTGTGTCAAGTCTCAGGCATACACAAATGTTGCTTCTTCTGTTGGGTATAAAAATGAATGAAAACTACAAAGTAGAAATGACACAATTCCATAGTACCCGTGGTTCCCAAATGCTGCATTATCAGAGCAGTTAAGACGCCATGAAGCACTCCATCAAATACTTCTCTTAGAAGCATTGCACACTACGGAATCCACCTTTTTTTGACCTTTTGTTTATTTTCACTAAGAAAAACTCAATCATAGTTGTATAGAATTAAAAATTTTGCAACACGCTTTCCCCTACTGATGTCATGATTCCAGACATTTATTTCTTTCTGTATGAGGCAGATGATAAACTTACACGTTTTCAAATGTAAAAATAAATTCCTACTATTTAATTGATTTATAATAAATAATACCAATGGAGCCAAAGGAGCTGAAATTAATTTCCTTTTTGTTTAATTCTCTGTGTCATGTTTAATAGTTTCACAATCTTTTATACACACAAAGCATTCACAATCCACAAGGAAAATACCTTTAAAGATGAAAGGTTTAAGTCCTCCATTTAGTTGTTGCAAATATTTAAATAAAAATACTTCCCACACTATAAAGTTATGAAATATTCCTCTTAAATGGACTTGAAAGGGACTGATTTCCATGAAAATGAAAATAAATTTATTAACAAATGAAATGGAAGAAATGTTTTTTGCTGAATAATATTAACGAATTAGCCAGTGGTTGGTGACGCTGAGCAACTGCCTATAAGAAAATGTGTTGGAAATTAATCTTCACTGCAAATATGCCCTCAGACACACCCTGTGTCAATAAGGATGTCCTATTATCCTTCCTGATTTTATAGCTCTCGATAATACTTACTAATATTCAAATGTCGACATTAAAAAAAATGGAACTCAAACCAAAGCATTTAAGAAATGATGAAACTTGAGCTCAAGTGAATATATATCCTTTCATTTGTTGCAAAGACCACACTTACATGGGTGGGTGGGTGACTGTCATCCTGGGGAGGGAGTGGGATTGTCTGTGTGGCAGAGGTGATTCAGGGAGTCTTAGGGAGCAAGACTACCTCAGAGTCCTCCAGTGACTGTCACCCTTATCCCAGCCTCAAGAGAGGTGCAGGGTTTAGGTGGCTGCTCAGCTTGTTAATGCTCTTTGCTTCTGATACTAGTGCCCTCTCCTCACTTGCTCCTCAATTGTTACTGCTTGGATCCCTCAGTTCTTCCCCATGGAATCAACCTCTGGGTCAGATCTCAGATCTATTCAGAGCTGAGGTGGGATAGAACATTAGAATTGGAATGAGGGTTGAACTGGGCAGGTGGTACTGGAGACATCCACTTTTAAGGACTTTTAAACAGAGTAGACATGGAAGGGATGGAGAACATTGTATTTAGGATGCATTTCAGGGAGAATAGTGTGTCCTGTTGGAAGGAATCTGTTGATATACCCTTTAGGGTAGGGAGAAGGTTTGGAGAACTCTGGTGCAAGGAGCATACTTGAGTTAACCACAAGTGGTGAGCAAAGTGCCCCTGAGAAGGGGAGGCCCAGCTAAGTTCAGGGCTTTGGTATTATGCAAAGGACCATCACGGTGTCCTCTTATGCTCTTCTCCTATGCAGCACTCTCTTTTTTTCACTATATGAATGCTGAGTGATTCTTTAAAGGACATTGACTTAAAATGGTACCAAATCATGACCCAGGAAACCCACATGTCTCATTCTGGCTCTGCGGAGGTGGGTTGGGGGGGGTTCTCGCAAACAGAGGTGTAAGCTGGAGCTCGCCTGAGTTCTGTCTGGAGGGCTGAGAGGCCAGGGGAGTGAATGCAATACAACTGTTGGACAAAAACAGTGTGTGGGGTGACGCCAGCGGCCAGTGAAGAGCAGAGTGAGCAGATACCTCTTTAAGTTAATCTTATAAACTGGCCTTTTTGTGTGTGTGTCACCATATGTGTATATTATGGATTAAATGTCAGAAAAGCAATATATTTCCTGAGAGACTCTTTCTTTTCTTTTCTTTTCTTTTCTTTTCTTTTCTTTCTTTCTTTCTTTCTTTCTTTCTTTCTTTCTTTCTTTCTTTCTTTCTTTCTTTCTTTTCGTTTCTTTCTTTCTAAATCATTTAGAAACAGGAACAATTTTCTGTTCAAATGGTTGCTGTCCCTAAGTGGCTTAAAAACTCCCAGTGGGAAGGACAACAGCCTCTCAGAGGCAGAGTGGCCTCTGTCTGTGAGAAATATTCACCTACGGGTATGCTTTTCTGGCTTGCTTTATCACTGGCTTTGCAACTTGGAGATGTAACGTAGCTTGAAATCAACCGTGTGTTTAGCCCTGCTTTGGTCAGCCCACCTAGTGACAGATTGGGCTGTTTTGTAGCCCTGCTGTTTTCCCGGGTCACACAATGCCATGGCAAGTAGAAGGACTGGGTCCGATTTAATCAAAGGCTTTTGATTGTACAAAGCTTAGAGCCTCGTTCCAACAGGGAAGCCTCTTCTGGGACAGGGGAAGAAAGGGCTCGGTGTGTAGCACATACACACTGGTTTAAAGCTCCATGCAGAGAGATTGATTCACCTAAATCTGCCTGGCAGCAACATCAGCAGACCATCACCACTGCACACGGGCCACCCTGGGAATGGCAGGAAGCCAGAGGAAGGGCCACCACTTCCTTTCAGGGAGCAACTGTCCGGACAGCGTGGTGTGCAGCTTTCACGATCTCACACTGCCGCCATCAGGCTAGTTAACCTCCAGGTGAAGGTGAATTAAACAAGAACAGGTAGTATCACCCCTCAGAGCTGATATGCAGGTTGGCATACACTGGCTGGCGCACCCTTTTGCTCTGCATATCAGAAGGGGAACAACTTCAAAGGTACGTACTGGTAGCAGGGAGATCTGTGTTTCTAGCCTGACAGCCTCTTGACCTGAGGTCAGAAAGGAGAGTCAACCAATAGATGCCTCCCCCCGCAACCTAACTTTTTGTTTTTGCTTAAAATAGAGATTAAAAAAATTTCCTTTCCAGTCCCTTGGGGTGTACGTCAGATGGCTTATGTAATGCCTGCAAAATAAAAACCCTAAGACTCTCATTGTCTTTACTGATGTGCTATGAATAATTTTCCAGTGAATGAGACATTGACGTTGAATGTTAAGTAAAGAAGAAAAAAGCAAAGTCCACACATAACAAAGCAGACACTGTAAAATGGACAGCTAGCAACTTTCTCTGGTGGTCTTTGATTCATCTCATGAACTCACGGTAACCTGCGATGATATGTGTGTGGGGTTATATGGCTTTATGGGCAGATAATCAGTTATTTTAAGACAAGAGGTGCTCAATCTTTATTTATGAGTGAGACAATTCTTAGTGCTCTTGAGTTCACAGTACTCAAGGGTGCTAGAGAAAGAGAACAGAAAACAGTTAAATGTGGGTGTCGTTTGAAATAATTTGTGTTTTGCCATAAATATATTTACTAAAATATCTTTTTCATTTAAAATGTGTACAGCATGGCAGTGGGTACATCCAAATTGCATTTATTTATTTATTTATTTATTGAGACAGAGTCTTGCTCTGTCATCTAGGCTGGAGTGCAAGTGTTAGGATCTCAGCTCTCGGCAGCCTCCGCCTCCTGGTTTCAAGAGATTCTCCTGCTTCAGCTTCCTGAGTAGCTGGGATTACAGGCGCCTGCCACCAGGCCAGGCTAATTTTTGTATTTTTAGTAGAGACAGCATTTCGCCGTGTTGGCCTGGCTAGTCTTGAACTCCTGACCTCAGGTGATCTGCTTACCTCAGCCTCCCAAAGTGCTGGGATTACAGGCAGGAGCCACCGCGCCCAGACCCCAAATTGCATTTAAACTCAAGAAAATGACACTAGATCGCTATAGTTTCTGGATGTATTTCTAAAAGGTTTTCTGTCACTTCCACCAGGCATGACCCCGTGTAGGGTAGTTCGTACTGTTTCTGTAGGTTTGAAGAAATATCAGCATTGGGAAACTAGAAAACAAATTGAATACAGAAGAAAAGGTAGAAAACGGTTTTAAAGAAAGAGAAGAAGCCAGTGCACTGTGACGACTAATACACACTAGAAAGGACAAAGAATCCACTTCCTGGTTGTTTGCTAGACTAGAAGAGCTCGGCGACACACTCAATTAAAGATCTGGTTGCTGCTTTCCCTGTGACAGGGATAACAGAACAGCGTTTTCCCCTCCAGTTTTCTCACACCCATTTATGCCATTAGGCAGGAGGAGGTTTTTGGGCCCAAGGAGGTGACGGGGTGGGGGTGAAGGTTTCATGAAGATCTAAGCTGGGGTTCATGTATGAGACAGGAAGTATTTGGTAGAATACACGATATAGTAGAAGCAGCCTCTCTGCTACCACCTGTACTCCCCCAAAAGAGTTGAAGAAGATCAAAATAGTTAGAAGTTAGTGACCTTCTCTCCCACAGGGGTTCTACGCTGTTCCTGTGTCCCACACACGCAGGTGACAGACCCTCAGGTAAGTTAGCAGCTCTGCTTGCCTGGCCTGCAAGGCAGTGCAGAGCTGCGGGTGTAGGCAGAGTGGCCTCTTACTCCTGTGCAGCGTGCGGGCAGCTGGGGCTGAGACTGCCTCCCAGAGCATTTTCAGGTCCTGAGAGGACACAGAGGCCTGAAACCCTTTCCTGCATGGCCCGCAGCAGTTTAGACCTGTGTCAAGAGCTGGCAGAACCGGGGTGTCCTACAACTGGTGTGGGGGAAGGCAGCCACAGGTGCAGGGTGAGGGGCCAGGTGGGAAACAGCATGAAGAGATGAGGACAGCAAAGAACCCGGCAGGATCCCTACGTTTCTGAAGATGCCCAGTGGACAGATGGAGGCTGAGGACCCGAGGCTTCCCCCAAGGGGAGGAAGCACAGTTGATATATCTCCTCTGGGTGAAGAGGAGACTCTACGTTGACCAAATTTACTGTGAATCCATTAGACAAGCTCTGATCTGACTATGTTTCTATGAATTGGAAAACATTTTCCTTTAGAGGACAGAAGGGAGACTTGAGTTTCTATTGAGACAGATACTCAGTTCAGTTGCAGAAAAGTAAAGAGAGCCACAGTTTCGGAAAACCTGAGTGTGGAGTAAGAAATATTAAGAAATATCATATCCGTTTTAATACCCACTCAATACTGAATTTTAAACAGGTATTTGGAGTAGAAGAGACACAGCCAAATGCTTGAACTTCATATGAAAACCTTTAACATACATGATTAGCATAGCCTCACAATTGTAATCTGTGTGAGGCCGAATTTATCTCATTTTCCTTTGAACCCCAAATTTTAAAAATTTATTTATTTGTTAAAATGCCTATTAATGGTTGCTGTCCCTAAGTGGTTTGAAAACTCCTAGTGGGAAGGACCACAGCCCTCTCAGAGGCAGAGTGGCCTCTGTCTGTGAGAAATATCCACCTACGGGTATGCTTTTCTGTCTTGCTTTATCACTGGCTTTGCAACTTGGAGATGTAACGTAGCTTGAAATCTACTGTATGTGTATTGTATTTATATATATGTACAGATATAGGGAGGATGAAGTCACATAAAATGTCTTCTTTGACCTCAAAGAGCTTAAAGTTTATTGTTTTGCAAATAGTGTATAGATGTTTCACTCAACACATTTATGCCACTAGAGTAAAATTAAAGCAAAATGACAAAAAGATCATTGAATGTAAGTAAAATCAGAATCCTAGCTTAGACTTCATGCATATTTAATGTACTACCATTAAATGAAGAAGTTCATTAGGAGTTATAAATACGAGAGGCAGCATGGCAGAATTACGTCCACGAGCTCCGGAGTCAGGCTCCCTGGGCCTGGATCCACATACTCACTGGCTATGTGGTTTTGGGCAAGACACTTAACCTCTCTGTCTTTCTGTTACCTCCGTAGTAAAGTGGAAATAATAGGACTATGACCTCATAGGGATTATTATGAGATTAAATGAGTTATCATATATAAAGCACTTTTTACAGATAGAAAGAACACTAGATATATGTATGTATTTATGCATCTGTATAATACATAGCAATGCATGTATTTCTTTTAACATGCTCTTTCTTTGCTGTAACCTAAAAAACTATTCTATTCAGTTGATGCTGTACTGCAGAATATAAATACATCTTTGGAAAGTCTTTTCATTTAATTTAGCAAATGAATTATATTAATCCCATACATTAAAAGAAAAGTGAACCAAATCATCCCCTTAATATTGCTTTTGCAGTTATGCATCCAATATGAAGTCCCACTATTTGGAAACTGCCACAAACATTAAGAAACATACACAGTAAAATACTTTTAAAATGAAGCACCGGATTTAGTTAAATATATGTCTTTTTGAATTAGCTCTGTGATAAGAAGGAGCTGGTTGATAAAGGACAAGAGAAATGCTAAATATGCATCATGACAAACAGTGAAAAATTAAGGATTGTAACTAACATTAATTACATTCCAGTAAGATGAATAGGCTGCTCATCATTAATGAGAACATACACCTTTGTCTAAGTTTCACATCCACCTGTGATGAATGTGCTAATGGGGATAAAATACATCATAGTAACATTTGAATTAACAGCACACTAATAGATTGACATATGAGTATGAATAAAGCATTTAATCATATAAACTATACCACACCCAAGAGCAAATTTTTCTGTCTTGCCTACATCACATCCAAGTGAGTGTAGAAAACATTAGAGACTTATTTTAAATTATGTATTTAAGACACCATCCACATTTTGTAATATTACAGAAAAAAGAATTTACTTATTGCATTCCAATGAACTTAACTAAGGTGAATAAAAAGATTCAATCTAACTCTGATCAGATAAAGGGATGTCAAATCCTGTGTTATGCAAGCTATAGCATTGTGTCTTGTGTATGTGCTGCCGATGAAATATTATAAGCTTAATACCAAACATAAAGTGTACTGAGCTAAGGTCAGGCTTCTGTTTTGGGGCGAGTTCTATGAGAAGTCAAATCTATCCGTTTTGTTGCTATCTGATATCATTTCTATAGCAGTAGACTAGTACCTCATAAATAAGGCAGTGCCACATTATTTTGATGGATGTTGGATTTCTAATATATTAAGTAATATTATTTAAAGCTGCACCCACTGTGATTAAATATTCTTGGAGGAGAGCAATTATGCATATATCGCAACAATGGGGATAACAAGCATATGTGTATAATCTAAATCCATTTGTGGAAGAAAATAAGTATGCTATATGATATTTTCAAGCAATCCCAAGATCATGTATAAATCACTCCAGTCTTTATTCTTATTTAAAAGTTATGAGTTAAAACCATTTGATTGCATAACAATAATAGCTAGAAGCCCTTTGAAAGGTATTATAAGCCATCAATCATTTATTCAGCCACTGAACTCCTATTAGGTCGTGTACAATGGCAGTTCTCGGCTAGGTATGTGGACACTGAAGACAAAGTTTTGCCCCTCGAGGAGCAAATATACTCATTGTGGAGGACAGAAGTACCAGCAAGTGTGCAGAAGATCTCAATCACAGACCTAAGCTGTGTGAATCCTAGCATGGAGGGAGAGCATTGCTTGGAGGTAGGGTAATCACTTACAAGAGGATAGAAGGATCTCCTGGGGGAAAAAGGATAATTAAAAATCTTTTAATTGACAAAAATTTTACAGATATATGTACAACATGATGTTTTAAAATATGTATACTTTGTGAAATGGTTAACTCAAGCTATTAACATGTATTACCTCACATACTTAACCATTTTTTGTGGTGAGAACACTTAAAATCCACTCTTCGCATTTTCAAGAATATGATACATTGTTATGAACTACAGTTACCGTGTTGCACCATAGATCTCTTGAACATATTCCTCCTATCTAACTGAAATGTTGCATCCTCTGACCAACATCTCTCCAACCACCTCCTGCTCCCAGACTCTGGTAATCACCATCTGTTCTCTACTTCTGTGAGTTTGACCTTTTTTTTTTTTGAGATGGAGTCTCGCTCTGTCACCCAGCCTGGTGAAACCTCGGCTCACTGAAACCTCTGCCTCCCGGGTTCAAGCAATTCTCCTGCCTCAGCCTCCTGAGAAGCTGGGATTACAGGTGCACGCCACCAAGCCAGGCTAATTTTTGTATTTTTAGTAGAGATGGGGTTTTACCATGTTGGTCAGACTGGTCTCGAACTCCTGACCTTGTGATCTGCCCCCTTTGGCCTCTCAAAGTGCTGGGATTACAGGCGTGAGCCACTGTGCCTGGCCTGAGTTTGATGTTTTTAGATTCCACGTATAAGTGAGATCATGCAGTATTGGCCTTTCTGCTCATGGCATATTTCACTTAACAAAATATCCTCACGGCTCATCTGCCTTCCTTATTTTGTTTTATTATTATTTTTTTAAACTACTCCCTTGAAACAGCATGAAACTTCCTTATTTTTTTTTTTAAGGTTGAATAGTATTTCATCGTACATAAATACTACATTTTCTTTACCTATTCATCCACTGTTGAACATTTAGGTTAATTTGATATCTTGGCTATTGTGAATAATGCTGCAATAAATATGAGGGTGCAGGTATCTCTTGAAGATACTGATTTCATATCCTGTGAATACATTCCCAGTAGTGTGATCACTGGATCACATGGTAGTTGTACTTTGAATTTTTTGAGGAACCCCCATACTATTCTCCATAATGGCTGCACTAACTTACATTCCTATCAACAGTGTGTGAGGGTTCTCTTTGCTTCACATCCTTGCCAAATCTTTCATCTTTTTGATAATAGCCATCCTAACAGGTGTGAGGTGGTATGTTATTGTGACTTTAATTTGCATTTCTCTGATGACTAGTCATGTCGAACATTTTTTCCTATACGTTCATCAATTTATGTGTCTTTTGAGAATTGTCTATTCTCCTTTACCCATTTTTTAATTGAGTTATTCAGTTTCTTGCTATTGACTTGTTTGAGTTCCTTATATATTTTGGATATTAAGCTTTTGTATTAGTCCGTTTTCATGCTGCTGATAAAGACATACCTGAGACTGGGAAATTTATAAAAGAAAGAGATTTACTGGACTTACAGTTCCACATGGCTGGGGAGACCTCACAACCATGGTAGAAGGCAAGGAGGAGCAAGTTACATCTTACATGGATGGCAGCAGGCAAAGAGAGAGCGTGTGCAGAGAAACTCCCATTTTTAAAACCATCAGATCTTGTGAGACCCATTCATTATCACCAGAACAGCCTGGGAAAGACCCGCCCCCATGATTCAATCATCTCCCTCTTGGTCCCTCCCATAACATGTGGGAATTATGGGAGTTACAAGATGAGATTTGGGTGGGGACACAGAGACAAACCATATCGGTTTTTATCAGATGTATAGTTTGAAAATATTTTCCCCATTCTATAGGTTGTCTTTTCACTCTGTTGACTGTTTTCTTGATTGTACAGAAGAATTTTAGTTTGATACAATCCCATTTATCTATTTTCACTTTTGTTACCCATGCTTTTGAAGTCATATAAAAAAAAATAATAGGCTGGGTGGAGTGGCTCATGATTGTAATCCCAGCACTTTGAGAGGCCGAGGCAGGTGGATCACTTGAAGCCAGGAGTTTGAGACCAGCCTGGCCAACATGGTGAAATCCCATCTCTACTAAAAATGCAAAAATTAGCTGGGCATGGTGGTGTACACCTGTAATCCCAGCTATTTGGTGACTGAGGCATGAGAATCACTTGAAGTTGGGAGGCAGGGGTTGCAGTGAGCCGAGATCACACCACTGCACTCCAACCCAGGCAACAGAGTGAGGCTCTATTTTAAAAAACAATACAAAACAAAACAAAACAAAAAACCAAAACATCATTGCCCAGACCAATGTCATTGAGCTTTTCTGTTTTTCTTTTTCTTTTTTTGAGACAGGGTCTCATCTGTGAAGCCAGCCAGGCTGGAGTGCAGTGGTATGATTTTGGCTCACTGCTGCCTCAGCTTCCTAGGCTCAAGTAATTCTCCTGCTTCAGACTCCTGAGTAGCTGGGATTACAGGTGTGCACCACCATGCCATGCTAAAATTTGTAGAGACAGGGTTTCATCATGTTGCCCAGGCTGGTCTTGAATTCTTGGGCTCAAACCATCTGCCTGCCTTGGCCTCCCAAAGTGCTGGAATTAGAGACATGAGCCACCGCACCTGGCTGGAGCTTTTCTAAAAGGGAAAATTGGAGTTCATCATGCAGCTTTTCGTTTTTGCCTCCTTCCTGAGACTTATGCTCAAGGGACTAAACAAAGACCAACATTAAAAGTAGTCTCCTAAAATGTGTTGACCTAGAGGAGCTCAACAGTGTAGCCTAAAAACAGAGTGCATCTGAAGTCCTTCATCCACTAGGGGTTACAGGTGGAGTCCTTGGCAGTGTGGAATAGACAGAGTGGGAAATTGGATATAAAAATCAAATATACACAAATAATTACAATGAATATATTACAGTAACAGAAGTAAATACAACATGCTATAGGCAGACAGAAGATAACAAAGAATCCTGTTCTTAACTTTTGTAGACATTTTCACAAAGGAGGTAATATAAGTTGCATCTTGAAAAAAGGATAGGAGTTCTTCAGATAGAGGAAAGAGGAGAATTCCTGGTAATGGAAGAGAAGGCACAAGGCCAAGGCCATGGATATGTAGAAGAGGGCAAAGAGTTTGATATGATTGGCATATAGGCTGCATGAAGCTGGAAGTGAAAGAGATGGGACTGGCTATAAATGTAGAGTATATTACTAAAAAATACATATTCTTGTTTTTGAGAGAAAATAATATTCATCTCCATATCTATAGGAAGACATTTGAGGAAAAACAAAGCAGACTAATTTGTTTACCTATTGGATAGTGCCTTCATTTTTTCTTTCGAACAAATATATGGAATATTTTCAGCAAATGTATCAGATTTGAGCTAGTTGCTGAGAATTATCATAGGAAACAAGGGACAATAGGGACAATGTCTATCCTCCAGAAGCCTGCAGTCTACTGTGGATCAGAAGAAAATAAACAAGGAGAGTCAGTCAAAGGAAAAACTTGCTGAAGCTATGATGTGGTAGGCCTAGGTGTTATAAGCCACAGTAGGAGAACTTAAGAAGTCTGAAAGTGTATGGCATATGAGGTAAACTTTCTAGAGGAAGAAACATTTAAGTTGACATGAGAAGGATGGTGAAATTGGGTAGGTAAAAGTATAGAATTAGGTCGGGCGCGGTGGCTCACGCCTGTAATCCCAGCACTTTGGAAGGCTGAGGTGGGCGGATTACGAGGTCAGGAGACAGAGACCTTCCTGGCCAACATGGTGAAACCCCTTCTTCACCAAAAATACAAAATTAGCTGGGCATGGTGGCATGCGCCTATCCCAGCTACTCAGGAGGCTGAGGCAGGAGAATCACTTGAATGAAAATGAATCCAGGAGGTGGAGGTTGCAGTGAGCTGAGATTGTGCCACTGCACTTCAGCCTGATGGCAGAATGAGACTCCGTCTCAAAAAAAAAAAAAGAAGAGAAAAAAAGTGTGGAATTAAAACAATACATCTTTGAGGTCTTAATTATCTTTCTACTCTCCACCTCATTGATCCCAGTGCCTTACACACAGTGGGGACATGCCTATTAGTCACAGCTGCTATTGTTGCATGAACGAACCCCTCCAAAACCTAGCCATTTTATTCATGGATTCTGTGATTAGATATTTGACACAGTAGGAACAACTTGTTTCCATTCCCTGATATCTGGGGCCTCCATGATATTTGAGAAGAAGCCAGGTGTGACCAGATGTCTAGGGGCTGCAATCATCTAATGGTGTCTTCACTCACACAACTGGGTGATGCTGGCTGTTGGCTGAGGCTTTAGCTGGACAGTCAGCCAGAATATTCACACATTAACTAGCTATTGGAATACCCAGAGGTGCCCACTGGGTGGCATCCACCCATGTGTTTATTGATTGGTGTTGGCTATTGGTCAGAGCCTCGGTTGGACTGTCAGCCAAGATAGCTACATGTGATCCTCCCACATGATCTCTCCACGTGGGCTAGCTGGGCTTGCTCATCACACGGCAGCTGGGCTCCGAGAGCAAGCCTCTCAAGATAGCAAGACAAAGTGCTTGGCATTTTAATGATCTAGCTTCAGAAGTCACACAACAGTTGTTTCACAGTACTCTCTTGTTCAGGAAGTCACACTCACTCTGATTCTCAGAAAAGGGACATAGACCCCTCCGCTTGACGGAGGAGTGTCAAGGTCACACTGGACACAGGCTGTGTGGGATGGGAGGTATTGCTCTGGCTACTTTCGGAAAACATGATCTGTTCTAGCACTCAACAAGTATCTGTTGAATGAATGAATAACTTGTAAAAATTGTGTTTGAAACTAATGGCAGATCATGAAAGACTAATAGACCTTTTAAAAAGGAAATTTCTGAGGCCATAGCCATCACTTTTTAAGAAGTTGTCTCACCGTGATTTAGACATGTCCATCATGTTAACTACTTAGATCAGCGTTTCCCAGAATCTGTTAGATAGAATAGTCTTATAGAGAAAAATTTCATGATCAAATAAAATGCACAGAATACTGCATCTATTTGCCCCTGTATCAGTTGTCTATTGCTGTGTGACAAACTATCCCCCAAATTACTGGCTCAAAGTAGCAACCATTTTACAGTACATGCTTCTGTGGGTCTGGAATTTGGGCGGGACTCAACAGAGACAGTTCACCCTGCTCCTCGGGCTACTAGGTGGGGTGGCTCCACTGGGACTAGGCATCTCAGATGGTCTCACACTCAGATTTAAAAATTTTTACTTTACCTTTTCTTCCTGCCCCCTCCCCCAGCCCAGAGTTCCTTTATAGCCTTATTTAAAATCAGTGCTCCAGAGACTATAGAAATGGCATGTATTTAAATTCTGCTCCAATTGTATTTGTCTGGGCATCAGAGGCAACAAATCACCCAAGGCAGAGTTAGCTGTGTAATATCAGTCAGTGTTGAGACAATTGTCTCAACTTTAGTTTAAAACTGAAGTCTGCAAAAATGGTGTACAGGGCACTCTGTGGGGTGTGCAGTGCTGGTCATGCCTTTGCATATGCATGTGGGTGTGTGTGCACTCCTCCTTCCCCCCATACTCATGAGGCTTTCTTAGAATGATGTGATCTCCCCAATCCTTTTGTTTTCTTCCTGTGAAGGGAACTCAGAGAATGTAACTTGTGGCCTCTCTGTGCCCTTTTACCAACTCTGCCCTAGAGAGGTGGGATGGCTTATTTGATTGGTCAATTTGAGAAGAAAGCTGGCCTTGCTTGGTTCCTTCTTCCCTTTTGGGCACATTGCTCTGCTCCCTCATTGATGTAAGCCCCTCTGGCAGGACCCCTCCATACTGCTTCCCAGGACTGAGAGCACAGGACTGCCAGATCTGGGGTTTAATGTTAATGTCCATTTTCCTGAAAGGCCTAATACTCAATGTCTTCCAACTTGGCCTCCATCAGTTATAAAGATAACACTTCCATCTCCATTGTTGTTCTTTTGTTTTATTTCTCAAATTGTTCAGAGCTGGGCTGAAAAGAGGGTGAATATTGAGGGGACCCCTTTATAGACTGATCATGGTTTCTGGGTTCAAAGTCTAGTCCCTTTTCTTGCTAGAATGATGACTTTGAGCAAGTAACTTAACTTCTCTGGGGCTCACTTTCTTCCTCTATAAAATGGGAATAATAATAGTGCTTATCAGGTTATTTTGAAGATTAAATAAAAAGTACTGATACACTGTAAAAGAGTCAATACATTTAGCTATTATGTATTCATTTATTCATCCACCGATCAAATTATATTTTAGGTGGATTTTTCTGCATGCTATGGATAATGAGACAGAGAGGGTGGCTACATTTGTATTATTTAGATCTTAGTAGGGAGAGAGGCAGTGAACAAGTAAATAACCACATACACAAGAAAATTTCAGAGAGTGATAGATATTGTGGAGTAAAATGCTGGAGGATTGGGTGGGGTGTGGAAAAGGAGTGCTCTAGCTGGGGTGGTCAGGGAAGGTCTTTCTGTGATTCTTATGCAGTAGCTGTGAATGAGGGCCTCAGAGGAGAATGGATGGTTAGTAGCGAAAAGCACAACTACCCCGGCAAAGGCAATCTGCAAAGCCTGTAACAGAACATTCTTTTGCTTTCCTCATGAAATTAAATGCTGTCAGTTATCTCAAAACAGCTGTGGGTGGTTTTGTGCAAAAATTTTTGGGTTAGTCTGTGGGTTCCTCAGATGGTTTCGTTTGCCTAAGACTGATTTTAGGGGTGTGGGGATTAGCTCCTTATCAAGATTAACAAGACATCAAGGGCTATCATATAGCCAGAAAAGGAAGTGCAGAGGGTTTAGTGAACCTTTCAGAGCTCTTCCAAGGACCACAAATAGTAACCTAGTAGCACGGGTCGGAGCCTTGGGAGAGTGGCATCATACTCATACAGGTCAGCACAGAGGTTAACAAAGACTTGAAGCTAAAATCTCCACAAGAGGAAGCCGGAGAGGAACACCTTGCTCACCAACTTGTCCACCTCCCCACTCAATGGAGGGTAACTCCTGGTTGGCTGAGGTTTAATTTGTCCTGCTGGGTGTTTACAGTAGAAATTTCTTGCTTGGCATATGAGCATATGGGTCTGCTTACTTAGACTCTGGCTACTGGGTTTGTTGGGGATACATACCAGTTCCTTGATATGATAGTGCCCCCTACTCTACCTATTACGTTGTTTCACCAATTTACAAAGCACACTGGCAGATTCTTCTTTAAAGAACATATTAGCAGCATGTGGATAAATGAAAATGTACTTGACCAATACAAATTCTTTAACAAGAGGGCTGATAAAAGGCATCTACCTCCAAAATATCCAGGTAATATCCAAATAAGAAAAACGACAAGTAACTCAAGAATATGTACTAGAAAGGGCACAGATCTGGGTATTAGTGCCTTGGTTCTAGCTCTGCCACCTGTTAGTGGAGCAAGTAAATTGGGAAGAAAAAAGATTTATTGAGCGCCTACTATGTGACAGATTTTGTGCTAGTAACTTTATATATAAAATATTGCATTTAATCTTTATAACACATTATAAAATAAGTATTAATCCTCCCATTTTATAGATGAGGAAACTGAGGCATGGTGAAATTAAGTGTTCACACAATGAGGAATGGGAGGCCAAGTTTGAAGCTTAGGGCTGTCACATCCACAAGTGGGCTCTTCCTAGGATACTATGTTTTCATCAGACTCAATACTGCCTTTGGTTACTTTTACATTTTCCCATGGGGCCATAATGTACACTCTCTAATGCTTTCTTCTAGTTCTAAAGTTTACTCATGGCTGGCTGAGGTTTTAGTTGAACCTAGAACTACCAGCTCTAAAAATACTCAGAGTATTTTAGAAGTGTTTATAATCTGTTGGTTTAAAACATATTCACAAGTTCTTTGACAATGTCTTAAAAGATAGAGCCTTATTTCCCTCTCCTTGAACGCAGCTGGGCTTAGCAACTCGCTTCTAATGAATGGAACAAGGTAGAAGTGGCAGCATGTGACCTTTAAAACTAGGTCATAAAAGGCAATACTATAGATTCTTCCTTGCTTTTTCTTAGATTTCTTGCTCTGGGAAAGCAGGCCATGCTGTAAGGACACTCAAGCTGCCTAATGAGAGGTGCCCTTGGCAGGGAACCCAGGCCTCTTGTCAACAGCTATGTAAAGGAACCCCAATTAAGCCCTCACATGAGACTGCATCCTCGGCCAGTGTCTTAACCGTGACCTCATGAATTTCTGACCCACAGAAAGTGTGAGCTAATAAGTAATTGTTTTCTTAATCCACTAAGTTTGGGGTATTTTGTTACACAGCAACAAATAACTAATACAATAATAAAGGGGCCAGGTATAAAGTCAAACATGGCCTTTAAAAAGTGTTATATACTCATTGAAGATATATTAAGGAAATCTGAATGGATTAGTCAAAAAATACAAGAAAAATGAGAAGGAGAAGTTTATAAGGTCATCTTATATTTTTAACAGCACCAGTCCCTTAAGTCTAAAGTTGTGGCCCAACAATATTTATGCCTTTTTTGCTGAAAGGCATCAGTATGGTAAGAGAAGATTTGGTATAAGTGCTTGGGTGAATTCTATCTATTTGTGATTGTCTTTAGTGCTCTGCTCATAAAATACAAATCTCTGGATAAGATGGGAGGAGAGAAAACTCATTGGTGTTGACTTTCTACCCCACTGCATTCATAAAATCTAGCTAGATTGTGTCTACAATATAGAATATCAGTGTTGGAAGCAACCTCAAGAATCATTTAATATTTTCATTTAAGAGATTTAGGAATGGGAGCACTAAAGCGTAGTGGTTGCCCATAGTCACAGGGCAGGTGGGTGTTCTTCCTGAGACTCCAGGTGACTGAATTCCAGAGCAGTGCTTGTGCTTCTACTGGAGGCTGCTTAGGGTCCGTTTGCTGAAGTGACTTCTGTAGGTATATTTATCTGAGCAGAGGTGACAATGTGGCTCCCAGTGCTTCTACAAATTCTCCATACTTCTCTTCTCACACACCTTGCCATGTGTCTTGGGTAGTAGGATTTGCATTTTGTTGGGAAGCCTCTCCCTTGATCATAGGGAAACCTGGAAGATCACTGATGGAAGCTAAAACAAACTCAGATGGGCATTGATGAAAGCAATTCAAATGTTGGAGAAACATAGCATTGCTCAACAAAATGCTCCAGAGTCACTGATTTTAATGATTATTTCCTTAGAGCTAGTGGCCTTCTTACTACTGGAGGACTGACTAGTGACATTCCTAAGAAAGACATTTCTAGGGAAATTCTGAAACTGACTCAAAGAAACACGAGACTTCATTTCCATGGACTTAAAAAATAACGTTAACATCAATCATTTAATGAAAAAGAAGTAGTGTGAACAGGAAGTAGCACAAAATACAGTGTTGCAGTGGAAGATTGGTGCATGCTGCTGGGAAGAGGAAGCTGAGGAGGCTGTGGATGTGGGGAACAAGTACTCTGTAAGGACAAGGAGAGAGTGGTCAGAGGGGCAGAGAACCAGCAGAGCCACCCATCCAAGCAGCCCAAATACAGGCTCTTTGGAACTGGCATCGTGCCCCAAACACTAAACGGGCTGAGATGATGAGCTCCAGCTGCTTCTCCCAATGGTGTCTGTCCAACATGGTGATTCTGGGACATAGACATTTGCATGCTTACATGTGTGGAGGGCACCCCAAGGCTTATCACCACCCCCAGACCTCCCTGAGGTTTTCTTTACAGGCTAGCATCCCTAGCAGTGCATCTGGAGTGCTTTCCTAGTTACTGCCCTGGCCTGGAGGCCTGGTTTCCTCCATTAAATTTCACCTTCTTATGGCCAACCCAAGGGTATCAGTGCCTGTTGGCCCCATTATATGATACTGTCTCCAGGACCTAATTCGCTAGTGTGGCTAAAAAGTAAAAACAAACAACCCCTCCCCCCGCAAAAACAAAACAAAACAAATAAAAAAAATCTGCTTAGCCACGTCCTACTCCCCTGATAGGTGGCTTTCTCCCTGTTCTCCTAATGAATGTCTTTAGGGTCTTCCTTTTCTCCTCTGGCAGACACTCTTCCATTCATCCAATTCCTTCTCCATTAAAAGGGATTTAGCAGTGGTCTCTGAAAACATGTCTAGCAGGATGTCCACTTTCAGCTGCAAGAGACTGTTCTCTTCCTCCAGTTGCTGGTTCTGCCTGTGAAAGCACTGCGCCTCCCTCCAGTCCACACCTCCACTAACCCCTGTCTCTGCTATCCACTGGTCATTTTCAAACTTCAGGCTTTGTGTTCGTTTTTGTTTTATGAACCTTTTCCAGGTTCATAGTGGGAATTCCATAGTCCAGGCCCAGCTCCATCTCCTGGGTTGACTGATCCATGGAATCAGGTTGGAGAGAGAAGCAGAATTCCAAGGAGGCATCTTCTTGGGACTAAACATATTCCCAAAGAGGGGCATCTTTGGCTTGATGATGGAAAAGCCAGTGTTCCCTTCTCCTGACATGTCCCAGAAGCCAGGGATACCTAAAGACTTCCTGCAAGGACCCTGTCCACATCCCCATCACCCACTGTGACCATAGTCTGCCAGCCTTCCTCATGGATTATTCTAATTATTAATTGGGAGTAAGTAAAGTGAGGACAAAAGGTCTCCAGAAATGCTGGAGACATTGTTGTTGACTCTTTTCTTACTCTCACACCCACTCTTGGTCTCTCAGCAACTCTTACTAGCTCTAACTGAAGATTATGTTTAGGTATGTGTGTGTGTGTATGTACATATATATATAAAATAGTGATAAGAGCTATTATATATATAAGAACTAATACATATATATCCAAAATTCTGGCACTTTTCGCTACACCTTACCCCACTGCCACCTTCTTGGTCAAAGCCACATTTCTCACCTGGATTACAGTAGAATACATTGTAGCAATACTGCAATTACTAGATTACTTTCTGTAACAGATTATTTTCAACTGACCGCCCACTTGCACTTTTGCTGTCTGTAATCTACTCTCAACACCACAGCAGAATGATCATGTTGAAAGGAAGCCATTTCTCTGTTCAAAACTTTTCAAAGGCTCCCCACCTCACTCAAAGTGAAAGCCCAAGTCCCTTCTGTGACCCAGCAGACTCTGTCTGTCCTGGCCACTGGGCTGCCCCACACCCCTGTCATTCATGACCATTCTGAGCTAATCTCCTGCCTCTCCCACCCTTTAATTGCTCCAGCCACACGTGTCTTCTACTGGTGCTTGAATGAGCAGGCATATTCCCATCTTAAAGCCTGAGACCCCCATAGCTGCGCTGGCTCAAATGTCAACCCCTTCAATCCAACACTTTCTATCCTGACTCCTTGCTTTACTTTTTCTCCTTAGCTCTTATCACCATGAAACATGCTATCTATCTAACTTATTTTTCTTGTTTGTTGCTCTTCTTGTGGTTCAAGGGAGAGAAGACAATAGGTAGATTGAACAGATTGCAGTGGAGATGACAAGAAGAGTCTGGATTCAGGATATATTTTGAAGGTCATGCTGACAGGACTTGCTGTGGGGTTGAATGTGGAGTTGAGAGAAAGAAATCCAAGGAGATGACTCTGGTTTTGACCTGAGAAATTGGGTGTATGGTGGTACTAAGATAGGAAAATAATTTAGGATGATTTTTTTTGATAAGGAAGATCAATAGCTCAGTTTCAACCATGTTAATTTAAGTCACCTATTAAATGTACAGAGATGTAATAAAGATGTGTTTATACATGCAAATCTAAACCTCAGGAAAGAGGTCTGGACTAGTAAAATGAACTTGGGTATCATCAACATTTGGATGATATTTGAAGACATGGGGGCTTTTGTAATCACTAAAGAAAAAAGTGTAGCCAGAGAAGAGACTTACAAAAAAATTGCTGGAGGAGCTAGTGCTTAAAGATTTAGTTTAGGAAGGAATAGATGACACAGAAAAGAAGAAACTGTTTCAGGAGCCCAGCTCATGAGGACAGCAAACTGGGAAACAGGGCACAAGTTTACCAGAGCATGTGACTACAGATATAAATAAGTTTGTGAAATGAAGGTGGGAAGTTGAAATGGTTTTCACATGATTGCATCTATATTTCTGCTTGAAATACACGACAAGGTCTTCGGCTGAAGTTGGGTGGGAGGAGATGTTGGAGATTTGAGGATTGAGGAGAAAGTGTGTAATAGTCACCGTGGGAGTAGGTTAATGAATTTACTAGGGAAGTTTAGTTGTCAGATAGTGTTGAGTGCTCACTGAAGATTTTTGGTCATAAATTTGAAATGGGTCCTGATAGCCTTGGTTGTGTGATTTTTCTCCATCAACATTGGGCTGCTTGGGTACGGGGGTACATTAAGCGATTAGTTGAGTTGAAGAAGAGTTGGAGACAGGAGAGGGAGAAATGGAGAGTTGCTATTTAATGGGTGTAGCTGTCATTATGCAAGGTGATCAAGACTGAGAGATCTACTGTACAACATTGTGCCTATGGTTAGCATTATTACATTGTATACTTAAAATTTGTTAATAGGGTAGATTTCATGTTAAGTGTTCTTACCACAATAAAAAAATATAAAAAGACAGGTTCCATATAATATCAAATAACATTAGATTTGGTTGCAGAGCTCAGAGAAAATTTCTAACTCTTGATATGCATATTAAAAAATAAAAGTAAAAAGCTAAAGAGTAAAAAAAAGAAATAAACCTTCAAATAAAAGTTCAGAAAAATAAAGTTCTGGAAAGCAGATTTGGATAAATGAACTTTATAAATTAGGAAATAGAATAAAATGTACAACAGACAACTGGGTGCCATGGCTCACACCTGTAATCACAGCACTTTGGAAGGCAGAGGTGGGCGGACTGCCTGAGCTCAGGAGTTTGAGACCAGCCTGGGCAACACCATGAAACCCCATCTCTACTAAATACAAAAAAAATTAGCCGGGTGTGGCAGAGTGCACCTGTAACCCCAGCTACTCGGGAGGCTGATGCAGGAGAATTGCTTGAATCCAGGATGTGGAGGTTGCAGTGAGCTGAGATCGCTCCACTGCACTCCAGCCTGGTCTGGATATTTGAGCAAAGGTTGGAAGGAAGGGACTGGAATTGACATACAGATATCTCAGGAAGTGCAGTCCAGGCAGAATGACAACAGATGCAAGGTAGGCCTGTGGCTAAAGCGAGGTGCCCTGGGTATCTCGGAGGGCTCATACTCTGCAAGGGAAGAGTAGTAGGAGAGGAGGTCAGAGACATGATGGGGGGAAGGGATCAGATTGCATGTAACATGTGCCAGCTTGAGGAGGGCTTTGCAGGCCATTGCAAAGATTTGGCTTTTACCTTGTGTAAGATGGGAAGCCACTGGAGGGTTTGGAACAGAGATGAGACATACACTTAGAAGGACCACTATGCCTGCTGTGTTGAGAGGAGACAGAAGAGGGACAAGACCGAGGGAGGGAGGCCAGCTGGGAAGCTCTTACAATAATCCAGGTGAAAGCAGATAGCGACCTACACCTGGCTAGTAGTGCTGGCGATGGAGAAGAGAATCTGGCCAAAGTTTGGATGCATTGTGAAGGAAGAAGAAAAAGGGTTTGCCAATGGGCTGGAAGTGGGACATGAGGCAGAAAGCAGACAAAGGAGAGTCTAAGAACTTTGTCCTGAGCAACTGGAAGGTTGGAATAAATATTTACTCAGATGGAGAGAACTGAGGGGGAGTTAGATTTGGTTTCAAATCAGGTTTTGGTTTTGTTCATGTCAGGGTTGAGATTCCTTTTATACTTGAAAGCAGAGGTGTGGAATAAGCAGTTGGCTATATAAGACTAGAATTCAGGGTTCTGAGTTCTAGCTCAGTTCTATTTTATACTGAAGATAAAAATTTGAAACTCATCTTAAGCCATGAGACTGCGTGAGATCTTTACAGGAATGTGTGTGGATAGAGTAGAGAAAAGGCTGAGAATACGAGAGGCATACCAATGTTCAGAGGTCAGGAGATGAGAAGGAACCAGCAAAGGTTGATGAGTGGAAAACAAGGAGAATGTGGTGTCTAGGAGGCAAAGGTTAATGAGTGGAAAACAAGGAGAATGTGGTGTCTAGGAGCCAAAGGCTGCAGTTATTGGCAATAGCAGGGTCTAGGTTTTACATGGTCTATGTCTAGTGAAATAGTGGAACACTATTTTGAAGATGATATTTCGCTAGACCTAGACCAACGACCATGTGAGTGGATGGCTAAGGTGGACTGGAGGAAAAGGTCATTGGAGCAAAGGAGGACAAGAAGTTGAGTCTCAGGATGTTGGTTGACTCCAAAGTCAATGATGGGGTTTATGGTAAGAGAAAGGCAGTGAGTAATAAGCTGACATCACCCATGACTCCACGAACCAGGAGGCAGCCAGCACACAGCGGTGAGAAGCTTGTGAGGCTGCATAGTTTGGTGATTGGCTTCAAAAAAGCTGGGGTTTTTGAAGGAGAAGGTCAGACATTTGAGAAGTTATGAGGGGGCACCAGATGAGCATTTACCCCTCTCCCAGCTTTCAGGTGCTTGGGGAAGAGGAGAGGCAGTCTTCAGCTAAGAGGGCTGCTGGAAGTAGAATCCTCAGAGGACAGCCTGGCTTCCCTGGGCAAGAAGCTACATTTATTTTTAAATTTATTTTCATTTTAAATTTTTTATTTTAAAATTTTATGGGTACTTAGTAGGTGCACATATTTATGGGGTACATGAGATATTTTGATATAGGCATGTAATGCATGATAATCACATCAGACTAAATGGGGTTTCCATCCCTCAAGCATTTATCGTTTCTTTGTGTTATAAACAATCCAATTACACTCTTTTAGCTATTTTAAAATATACGATAAGTTATTGTTGACTGTAGTTATCAAATCCTAGACCTTATTCATTCTATCTAACTACATTTTTGTACTCATTAACCATCTCCACTCCCCTGCTCCACTATACTTCCCAGCCTCTGTAACCACCATTCTGTCTCCCTGTGTTCAATTGTTTTAAGTTTTAGCTCCCATGAATGAGTGAGGACATGTGAAGTTTGTCTTTCTGTGCCTGGCTTATTTTGCTTAACATAATGTCCTCCAGTTCCATCATGTTGTAAATGACAGGCTCTCATAGGAAGACACATTTAGAAGTGGAAAAAGATGTAGGAGAGTTTGCTGATCAGTGAGTTCCTAAGGGTGCAGTGGAAAAGCTTGGGAAGAGAGGAGGGTTTGTATTAGATTAGATTATACCTGTCTGTTGAGGGATGATCTGCTGGTGACCCAGGTTAAAGTGTGTGTTGGGAAGGTGGGTGGCGGGAAGGAGCCACAAATGGCTGGTATTGGTATGAAGCATTTGGGATTAGTCCAGAGCAGCGAGGGGCAAGATCTCCAGGCAGCTGGTCTAGCCTGAGGCTGGAGACGTCATGGCAGGAGGAAGACAAGATGATTGAAGACCCTCCTGAGGCTGATCACACCCCATGTGTAGGGTGGTGGAGAGTAGAGTACATCTCTCTATGATAGCTAATTATAATATTGCCATAGTCATCACGATTGAGGGAAATTTATCAGCAACTAGGCCATAGACTGAGAGAAGTTTATCTGCAACTAGGCCAAAGACAGATGAATTGCTCTTTGTCCCCACCCACTGACTATCCTAATAAGTGTTGACAAACATAAACCAAACCTTTGCTGATAAAAAGAAGAGATATTGAAGGAAACCTGGAGAAAGAAAGAGGTGAGCCTTTTACAAACTTCAGGAAATGGCCAGACCACTCTTACCTTTAGTTTTCATGGTAACTGTTGGATAGTAAAGTAGAGCTGTCCTGGGCTTCTGCGTCTGTCTTATCCCCATCAAGGGTCTACTGAGCAGGGAGATTCTAAAGGCTCATTTGACAACAAAAGGTTGGGATGGCCAAGAGTTCCTTCTTTTCCATTTATTTCCATTAGCTTTCATTTTCAAGCCTCATTCATTGTGGCTGTGGGACTCTATTGCTCATGAAGGGCAAACGGGTCCTTCTCTGTATTCATCATGTGGGTTTTCAGAAGGGCCCCTGGCCTGGCAATTAGGAGATAGGACCCAGTTCTGACTCTTTTCCTTACCTCCCTTGTGACCTGAGCCGGGTAACTCATCCTCTCTAGACCTCAGTCTTTTCACCTGAGGTCCTTTTCACCTCTCATTTCCTATATCTTAAAGTTACTTGAGTCAGCAGGAAGTGAAAGTAGAATCTGCAATGTCTTGGCACAAACTAAGGAGAGAGCCCAGGATTTTGATTCAGAATAAGAAACTCATTATTCACTCTAGGGTTAATCACTTTATAGCAGCTTGACTAAGGGACATCACTTCTCCGAATTCATTTAAAAATTTTATTAAACAGGTTGATATTTGCACTTTTCTTGGCTTCTTAAGAGAGATTTTGATACTATAAATAAGATTATTGGTAGGGACAAATATGGAAATGATAAAGATGCTTCCAAAATTCTTACAGGTACCATTAACTGGCATAATATCATTGATTGTTGATTGAATCGGCAACCAATCAATCAGTAGTAATCATCTATTTTTTCCATCAAAGTGTATTTATTGAGGGGCAAGATCATGCTGGGGGAATATAGATAAAGTAGAATCACATAGTAGTACCTCACAGCTGGGGTCACCGAAATGAGATAACTTCTTTAAGGTCATAACTACTAAGAAGTAAGTTAGGATTTGAACCTTGATTTGTCCGCCCCAAGGTTGATGATCTTTCTAGTCAACACCCAGCCCCTTCTCATATTTATATGTTAAGTAAGTGGCAGGCACTGTGCTAGGAATTAGTGTTGTCCTGGCAGCATTTGGCACTGGAAATGGGATCTTATTTCAGCCAATCATTAGTTGTCCCATTAATTAAAACAGGCTGTATTATTTTGATTCTTGGCTTAGTCTTAGAGTCTTATGATAATAATTAGAAGCTGACATGACCAACTACAAGGGTTCTTCAGTGAACATTCATTTTCTGCAACAAAATGAGCATCTCAGGTGATCTTTTCTCAGTGGGTGAGTGGTATTCCACATGTTCCTCTCGCTGATAGCCTTTGGGAGAATGGAAGTTAGAGCGTGAAGTAAAAAATCAGGACAGCTAGAGGAAGCCTTGTCTGACCCAAATCTACCCTTATATGGGATATGTGGATATAAATATTCCATATAAAAAATGTGCTTATATCATTTACTTACATTTTGCTTTTTAAGAGAACCAGAATCACTGTGATTCATACTGAAACATAGACACACATGTATCCACACACAAACCCACACTATCATCTGGCTAAATTACCAACTGCCCAACCTTTATGTGACAGTTGTGGAAAGAGAAATGCAAAGAGTTTACTGCCTTGTAGAGAGTTCCCAACTGAAAGAGTCAATTGGTATAAATACGGGCTTCACGACCTCAAATTCCTGGGATTTATTTCAGGCAGAATTGTCTTTTTTTTTATCATTCAAGAAAGTAGAGAACAGTACAGTGTATCTGTTTAGATTCTGGCATCTGAGGTCTTTGTGGACTTGAATGCTGATAGGGCGATAATGCATCTAAACATTTAACTCAAGGGCTGCCAGAGAGTAAAATTGTAATTAGTTTATTAATTTAATAACTTCTTGCATCTTCAAGTAGAATAAATGGCTTAATGACTTGGAGTAAACCAACTTAAGAAATTAGTGTATTCTACTAACTATGTAGTTTTGGGGACAAGGATTCATCTTTCTATCTTCAATGCCTAGAGTAGTGCCTGGAAGTGAATGTTATTTCTTTGTTGTTGTTGTTATTATTTAGTTTTCATTTCATAAACATAAACTTAACTCTGCAATCCAGCTAGGCATGGAAGGGAACAAGGAAAACATGGAACCCAAAGGGAACTGCAGCGAGAGCACAAAGAATCTAGGATACTGCAAGCATATGGGGTGGAGGTGTGCTCTCCTGAGCTGCAGAAGGAATGGTCCGGTGGTTAAGATAAAACACAGGTCAAACCTTTTAGAGTTGTCCACAGTCAGCAATGGTGATCTTCTTGCTGGTCTTGCCATTCCTGGACCCAAAGTGCTCCATGGCCTGTACAACATTCATGCCTTCTTTCATCTTGCCAAAGACCACATGCTTGCCGTCCGACCATTTATTCTTGGCAGTGCAGATGAAGAACTGGGAACCATTTGTGTTGGGTCCAGCATTTGCCATGGACAAGATGCCAGGACCTGTATGCTTCAGGATGAAGTTCTCGTCATCAAATTTCTCCCCATAGATTGACTTGCTGCCAGTGCCATTATGGCGTGTGTAGTCACCACCCTGACACATAAACCCTGGAATAATTCTGTGAAAGCAGGAACTCTTGTAACCAAGTCCTTTCTCTCCAGTGCTCAGAGCACAAAAGTTTTCTGCTGTCTTTGGAAACTTGTCTGCAAACAGCTCAAAATAGACATGGCCCAAGGACTCACCGTTGACAGAGATGTAGAAGAACACAGTGGGGTAATACATGGCTAGTAATACAGAGCTCCCAACGGCTGCATCTGCAAAGCACTCAATGACTGTTTATGGAATAAGGTGGAGTCCTGTTCCCTCAACCTTGCTACTACTGTTTCCCACACTCACTTTTCAGATAAATTCCCAGGCAAGTTAGGGAGGGATCCTATGGAGAAACATATATTTCTCCAAATCCATTGGTAGTAGAAAATAACCTTGGACATAGGTCTTCAATGAATTGGTATGTAATTATTCAGCATCTGAGTCGAAATGCAAACAGTAGCTCCAGTCTACACAGAGTTATCCGGATTAAATATAATCATATTTGTTGTGCTGATATCCATGTTGTTGAGAACATACATATATATGATGCAGCTCAAATAGCATAGGGAGAACAATGGTTAAACACGAAGGCTCTTGGCTGCCCTAATGAGATGGGGAATGGGGAGTCTGGGCATGGAGGTGCTCATTATGTGAAAGATAATATTTCTATTCAGCATCCCATAGAGCATTCATTTCAGCTGAGATCTCACTCTGGGAGCTCCTTTCCCATGCAAAATGTAGAACATTCAGAGAGAATGCTTAGAGAGAGAGGGGAAAGCTCTAAGCCTGTAACGGTGGGAAAAAAGGTCTTTCCTAGCTATAAGTAACTGGCAGCAACGTCCAGTAGAGAGCATTAGAGCAAATCTTATGTTATAAATACAGTTGATAAGTAGACTGTCCTTTACTTGGACTTGAAGCTATTCCAGTCAGAGACTGAGAATTTCCTTTAAATCCTAATGAGGGCCATGGTGCAAGGAAGCTTTGAGGGCTGAGAGCAGTAAAGGGTGCATAAGAGCACTTCACGTGAGCCTAAACGACAGATACAATAGAAGCCTTGGGTGGGAATCAGACAAGATTATTTCACAGATGCTTAGGATTTCCATTTGTAGGAAACTGGGAACAATGAGCAGAATCCCACCATTCAGCCTTGCTGTGTATACTTAGGCTCAAAACTTGGTGACTTAGAGTTCTTATTTGTTGTATCAGTAATTCCCCAACAATCCTATTCTTTAATTTTGTTTTCTTAAATTTTCGTTGAAGAACCATCAGCTCATGTATTCGTATGCTTAAGAGATAAATGCTGAAGTAGTTAGAGGCAAAGTGTCAGATGTTTGTAGATTACTATGAAGTTGTACACATATAGAGACAAAGCAAGTATGATTGCCATCTTTTGAACTGTAATTCTTCTTCTAACTTTTTATATGTTAAAAAAATCTCATACTAAAAAGTAGAAAGAGAAAGCCATATCTGATATTGGTACAGACAGATATCTAGACTAAGTGCAGCCCACTTGTCTATTTTCATCAAGATTTGACTGCCCACAGTGATCAATCCAAATGGCAACAACTTTTATAGAACATTCCTCTACAAAGGCTTATTTCTGTCAGTTCCATTCATTAATTCATTCATGTATTGTTGAGTGTCTACTATATACTGGGCACAATTCTAAGTCCTGGCTATATAGCAGGGAGCTTAATCCTCTATACTTATATTAACTATTATTTAACAAAAATACCCTTTAGAGAAAGTAAGTCTTTTGGAAGGTATATAGGTTTATTTTTAATAATGTCTTCCTTTTAAAATACCAGTTCCTTTAAATGTCCTTAGTAAACCTATGTATTACAAGAAAAATGACTTGAGTTTCACTGGAAAAGCACTTGTAAAATGTACTTTATTTCTCTCTTTATCGTTTTCTGGCTGCTATAACTTAAAATATTGCCCTGGGGAGACAGGAAGACCAAAAATTCTAATCCTCTAAGAATCAGAGGCAGGAAACTAGGAAAAGTTGTTAGTTTAGTCAAGTTTAAATGAGAAGGAACACAAGGGTTAGGCTGGTAATTATTTTAACCAGAATGGGATAATCTGAGAGTAAAAATGAGCCTGTTTACATTTCATATCAAACTTATAAAAAACCCCGTTGTACTCAGGAGGCTGAATTGGGAGAATCACTTGAACCTGAGAGGTGGAGATTGCAGTGAGATCCCACCACTGCACTCCAGCATGAGTGACAGAGTGAGACTCTGTCTCAAAACAAACAAACAAACAAACGAACCCCATGCACAGAGGGGCATAGTGTTTCTAGGCACATTTGTGGTATCCAGGGCAAGCTCTTCAGGGCAAGGGCGTTTTTAGATACTTGTGACTGTTTTATCACTTACTCCTGAAGATCAGCAATTCATAAAACTTAATACCTGCCGATCTCAGCCTGTTGTATTGTCACCACCCCAGGGCATACAATACCATTTCAAATGATGTCTTTGGTTTGCCAGGTTTCATATGCCAAAGAACTTTCAAATGGTGCATCCTACCCTCCACACTGCCTTTTACACACTATTCCTATAGTGGACCAGCAGGAGATCTACTCCTTACCATGAACAGGAGACTTTTAATAGCAGAATATGGGAAATAATGATTGCTATTTTGGGTTTATATGTTTTGTTTGCAAAATAATGGGTTTTAGGTTAAATTGAGGCAGGTGTGCAAATGTTCTGGTGAAGTCCGTGCAACCTCCTTCCAAAACAGCAAACTATAAAAAGACTGTCATAATAGTGGTCACCAGCATCAATAATTGTAACAAGGGGCTGGAATATCAATCACAGGAAAGACAAGCATTTTGATAGCATTAATCAGAGCTGGTTTTCTCCTGCAAATCATGCCAAAGCTCTTGGATTGCTGCCTGTTCCCATTGTTTTCTGTCTGCTGGTTTGTACACAGATTCCTCTCCCCTTCCCCAGTGTGGCCATAATGAAATTGGGGAATTAACTCAGAGCAGAGTTGTTCTAGTTTGGATGTGAAGGTAAACACAAATGGAGAAAGTTCAAATTTTTGAGAAGAACAAACAGCCCTTGTTACTAAACATTAGCTGGCAAATGTAACAGACATGTACAATGGGCAGATATCATGGATGATTTCTCATACTGGCCAAGAGGAAAGATGGTCACAGGCTATAAGGCCTATGTGTAGTATCTGCAGAAAGCGTTTTTTAGGTATTTTCATTTTCAGCAGCCAAGGCAATATATTTAGTCTTCTGATTTTGAGTAACACTCTGCCATCACTAACAAAAAGAGATGAGGGGAAACTCACGTGCTTGAATCTCTTCTATTATCATCCTGCACTTAGTTCTATGCAATGCTTAGAGATTCCATGGGGACTGATCCAATCTTTTTGCTTCCCCTTATTGCTCATTAGACCCTCCTCCAGATATGAAATCTGTACAGGTCTATTTACTTATTTTGGGTCCCAGTCAGACCAGTTACAAATGACAGCCAAGAGCATGACTTAGAAATTTAAGCACTGCAAGACTGGAATTTCCCCAAATCATAAACAGCTTAAATATTGCTTGAACAGAGGTAGTGATTAATTTTATGATAAAAGTAGAATATGGCATAAGAGGGAGGACTTTTCAAAGAAATACACATCAGTGAAAGAAGATGAGTTAAAATAGAAAAATCTACCCTTTCCATTGGAGCCTTCATTCCAAGTCTCTCTGTCAAAGTGATACTTCCTTTGGATTCATTCAAAGGAGGTATTTTATTTTATTTTTTTGAGACAGAGTTTCACTCTGTTGCCCAGGCTGGAGTGCAGTGGCGCGATCTGGACTCACTGCAACCTCCGCCTTGCAGGTTCAAGTGATTCTCTTGCCTCAGCCCCCCAAGTAGCTGGAATTACAGGCACCTGCCACCATGCCTGGCTAATTTTTGTAATTTTAGTAGAGATGGGGTTTCACCATGTTGGCCAGCCTGGTATTGAACTCCTGACCTCAGGTGATCTGCTCACCTTGGCCTCCCAAAGTGCTGGGATTACAGGCATGAGCCACTGAGCCTGGCCCAAAGGAGGTATTTTAAAAAGTCCTTGAAGACAAGAAGCAAGAGCAAGGTCTTTTACCTGCACATATATCAAGTATACTGTGTATAAATAATAATAGAATTATATATCTTTCTATAGGATCAAAGCCATTGAAATGGGAAAAAAAATCCATGTATCATAAGCACAAATGTATGTACATTTCTATGCCTACACAAAACCAAAATAATTGTTAAAAATGAGATTCAAACAATCATTTTGATTAATATTTTTTTCACTGAATTGACTGATATTTTGTAGTGACGAGAATGAATTGTGACTTTGTATAGACATTTCATATATGGAACTTGTCCTTGAAAAATTAATTGGTCAGGTTTTGCTATAACGGATAACAACCTATGTTAGAGATACCGCACATGAACAAATTATTATTCTTTATAGCGTACATTGACTAATCAATTTTCCAGCGAGCTACAAAAGTCCTAGATAATATTATTAATTAGTGGTAAATGAAAATGTGTTTGTTTCCAGCTACCAGGGAGGCTGAGGCAGGAAGATTGATTGGGTCCAGGAGGTCAGGGCTGCAGTGAACTGTGATTGCACCACTGCATTCCAGCCAGGGCAAGAGTGAGATGTTGTTTCAGAAAAAAAAAAAAAAAAAAAAAGAAAGAAAGAAAGAAAGAAAGAAAAGAAAATGTGCTCAAATGTCAAATGTTCGAGTTTCTTGTGCCTTTTATTTCATAATAAGGAGTCCATTTTTTCTAAGTGCCAATAAATTACTGTCTTTAAAAACAGAGTATATATTGGACGCTAGCTCCTGACTTTGTTCACTGTTCTTTTCCACATTAACATAAGCTGATCTTTAGATATGAAACACACACACACACGCACACACATTCTAGATAGACTTTCGAAAGAGTAATTAAATTGTTATGAAAAGAATGATGCCCTGAAATTATACTGACCTTAATTTGAAAAAGACAAGGAAAATATGGAAAATGAAAGAGGGAGAAATGGTTAATTTGGTTTATCATCTACAATGATAATAATATGTAATCTTGTGCTTCCAAGAAATTAAAGATTAAAATAATTAACATGGCTCATGTATTAATATTAATGTTTTTTTTCTCAGAGGGCCTCTTTGTCTCAGTGCCCAACATGGCTCCATCCTGACAGAATTTTTTCTGTTGTCCTATTCGGGCAATCAGTGCCTCAATGTCTTTGTTTGTCTGATGAGGTTCTGTTTTCTGAATGGCAAGTTTAGACTTTATATCTTCCACCTGAATTATTACAAGAGAGATTTGGTAATTAAGTTCTAACAAGATTTAAATGATATTAAAAACAGTCAGTTAAAAGGAAACACAGCCTTGGGCTTTGTTGTAAATTTGTATAATTATTTTTAGTCCTCTAGAGGATGCATAATTATGTTTCTGTATTTATAAAAATACTGCCTTGGAGGCACCAAAATGAATTTTACTGTATGCTAATTTACATATTAATGTTACTCTTTGTATGTCAAAATTTCTTTGGGTGGATAAAAAGAGATTTTCTAAGGAAATTTGCAAAGTAATCACGAAGAGTGTGAAGTCTTTTGATTGGTAAGTCTGGAAAAACCACTGTTCAGGGAGAAAGTCTGACAGTCCAAGAAAAAAAGAAACTTAAGAAGGCAGACATATAACCTTAAATTTCAAGTCTAATTTTATCTTAACTTGGAATGGGGCATGGTGGCACAGCCAGGAATAATACCCAGTGACTCACCAGGTGCTAAGTGAGACCTAGTCACTTCACCTGCTTCATGCAAGGATCATAGAGGTAGGCACTAGTGCTTATTGTTCCCATGTCAAACATGGGAAGACTGAGGTACAGAGAGATCAAGTTAATGGCTCCAGATCACACAGCTAGCATTTTAACCTAGGCAGTTTGATGCCAGTGCCTCAACCTCATGATTAATTAATAGTTGACCAATTTTTCTGTGTTGTTTTCCGAACAGAATCGTAAGGAAGCACCAAGGGCCTCTTTGTGCTGTGATGGAGAAACCGTTTTCCCATTTAACCCACACGAGATGGCCGCTAGGTCCGAGTGCAGTACTGGAAACACCAAACAACCCCAGGGCGTGGGCTCAGCTTTCCCTGCATGGACTCTCTTCGCTATTTTACAAGCAAGTGAGCTCTCTGCACCAGATTTAAGCTCCTCCAGAGCTGGAACTGTTCTTTGCTTCCTTCTATACTTCTCCCTTAGGGTTCAGAGTTGGCCTGGCTGTTCATTGAAATGGAATTTGGGAGTGAGTCTCAGGAAACACCTGTGGTCTTTCTATGATAGGTTAATTTTTTGTTGTTTTTGGTGGTAAAATATACATAACATAAAATTTACCATTTTAACCATATTTAAGTGTGCAGTTCAATGGCATTAAATACATTCATGTTACCATGTGACCATCACTACCATCCCCTTCCAGAATGTTTTGTGATTCTCCTGCCTCAGCCTCCCGAGTAACTGAGACTACAGGCACGCGCCACCATGCCTGGCTAATTTTTTGTATTTTTAGTAGAGATGGGGTTTCACTGTGTTAGCCAGGATGATCTCCATCTCCTGACCTCATGATCCACCTGCCTTGGCCTCCCAAAGTGCTGGTATTACAGGCGTGAGCCACCGCACCTGGCCTGTGTTTTCCCGAAGTAAAACTTGGTACCCATTATACATAACAACTCCCCATTCTCCTCTCCCCACAGTCCCTGGCAACCACCATCCTACTTTCTGTTTCTAGGAATTTGACAACTCCAGTGGAATGGTTAGTATTAAATTGAAGGTAATTTTTACATTTGATGGGATCTCCAGTATTTTTATGCAGGAGACAAGTTCTTCTGTTGACTTGAACTGTGTTCCAACCGTGGAAAAGAAATTGGTGGAGCTAGGAAAGATCAGAAGGCGCGGCTAAGGGTCGATTTCCCTTCCCCTGTTGTTAGAGTCGAAGGATCAGAAGGATTGGTGACAGCCATTGACCATGACGGCACAGTGATGGGCAACTGGGACATCATTGTGGAGGCCAGAGAGGGAAGCCAAAGTGAAGGGTCATCTGGGGCTTATTTCTGCACCCAGGTGAGGCTGCCTACAGGGTGCTGGAAATAACTGGGAAGTCCTATGTGAGGGGCATTTCACAGTGAAACAGCTACACGGCCTTGTGCCATTGTCACTTGGGTTGTGCATGTGCTTCTTCATTTAATCCTCCCAACACAAGTTGGTTGGTTCATTGCTATTTTGTAGGTGACTGTAACGTGATTTAAAAAAAGAGGTCAGGAAACTTGCCCAAAGTTACAGCTTCAAATGGTAGAGCAAGGATCTCAACCCAGGTCTGACTCCAAACCCCAGGTTCTTTCCACTCTGGCACTCTGCTGCTTCTGGGATTAGTAAGGAGGCTGCAAATCCTGTGTGTATCCTGCCAACTTTTAAGGTCAAGGTGAGAACTAGAATATTGGCCTCTGAGAAAGCACTCTGAGAAACCCACCACATTGCTCTAGAAGTCTACAGCTTTAGACTGGAAGGGAATGTTCAGAACCATTGTTTGGCCCAACTCCCTCAGGTTGTGGTTGAGGAACCCAGGCTGCCAAGGCCACTCAGAGGTTGGGTCACTGAGGTTGGTGCAAAGGTAATTGCAGTGTCTGCCATTGAAAGTAATGGCAAAATCTGCAATTCCTTTTGCACCAACCTAATATAACCGGAACTCTATTGCAAGATCCTAGTCTGTGCCTTTGATTATATAACAAAAGAAGAGCATTCAGTATTGGATTCATCTATCTTTGAGGCCCTCTGCTTGCATTTCAACACTCCATCCACAGGAGGCTACTCTGCGGCATCCTGCTTTCAGCTGGTTGTCATTTAACATCTATAAGATTAGCCAACAAGAAAAATGTTACCTTATAATACTTTCAACCCCTTCAAATTCCCTACAAGGAAAAAGTTTCCTACAAGGAACTTTTGCCTTTTAACTGAAGCCTATTAACATATTCCGGATGAAAGAAAACACATTTTATGAGGAGAGAATTACAGGCAGTCGAGTAGTCTATTTTGGGCAGGACTCTTTCTGTAATTGTACTATGTCTGTCTACTTCTTTTTTGTTAGTTTGTTGTTTTTGTTTTAAGACAGGGTCTCCATCTGTTGCCCAGGCTGGAGTGCAGTGGCCTGATCATAGCTCACTGTAGCCTCAACACCCCCGGGCTCAAGTGATACTCCTGCCTCAGCCTCCTGAGTAGCTGGGACTACAGGGGTGTGCCACCATGCCTGGCTAATTTTTAATTTTTTGCAGAGATGGGGTCTGCCAATGTTGCCCAGGTTGGTCTCAAACTCCTGGTCTCAAGCGATCCTCCTGCCTCAGCTCTCAAACTGTTGAGATTACAGGTGTGAGTGACTGGGCCTGGCTTCTGTCTACTTCCAAAGCTGTGCTAAGGAGTAGGAAGGCCTTTGCTGAAGTCTCTAATTCACCACTCACTCATTACTTATATGACCTTAGGCTTCTCTGAGTCTCAGTAATCTGCTTTATAAAACATATTATTAATAGCACTTACTTTGGGGGTGGTAAGAATTATATGAATGTGATAGGTAAAGTGACTAAAATAGCTGCTTAATAAATGTTACATCCCTTTCTTTTCTCTCTTGGAATCTATGTGAAGGCCCTTTGTGAAGAGGTGCACCTATTACAAACCCATTGCTTAACCTAGTTCCCGTTGTATCTTTCACCACATTGCATTTATTTCTATTTGCACAGGAGGAAATAGAAGTCTAGGCGTTAGACAGAATGGCCTGGTTTTTGGCTTAGTTACACTGCCCCCAAGTGTGAGTTCCTAAGGACCTACTGCTAGGGTGACCGAACGTCCTAGTTTGCCCAGGACGGAGGGATTTCCAGGACAAGAGAATGCAGGCCTAAAACTAGGAAACTCTCAAGCAAAGTGGGACAGATTGGTCACCCTCCCTACTATATCCATATCTAGATAAAGCCTTCATTGCTTTCCCAAAGATAAATGCCTCTGAAATCCCATGCTCATTTCATGATGGAGAAGTAAGAACAGTGATCATTCTGTGCCTGCATAAAAAGGGAGACCTTAATTCAACTGGCAGGGACAGGGAGAATGAATCTAATAAGAAATTGCTGGCAACCATTTTAATTCCATTGAAGTGCCGACAATATTATTTGGGGATGTTTTATTTATGGAAATATTAATCACGATTATTTTTTGGCTGTGTAGAGTGTAGTGAAGAATGAACGATTCCTGAATCGAACTTTTCTGTACTATTTGGCTAACTCTCCTATTTATGCAAAATTAAAATTTTGTTGCTAAGATATACAGGATTGTTATGTCACCAAAAAGATCTGATTGCCTGTGCTGCCTCACCACCCCTGCAATTCTAGGAAGTCCTATTTTTTTGTTCACTACAGTTGTCAATAATTTCTCATGTTGCCGATGGGAGATTTAGGTACAAAAGTGTCCATTTCGTGCCATTGGAGTCACAGCCAGGGAAATGGTTTCACTAGACTTGTGGCTTCTTAAAGATGCTGGAGAAACTGTGGAATTGCTTATAAACACTTGGTCTCTTGATAAATGAGGTAGACAAGTATCTGAGAGTTAAGAACTCTTTTCATATTTCATTTTCAAATCTTCTCATTTTCTGGGTCAATTCCCTCTTCAGACATGTAAGTACTGGTAAGGCCGGATAAATGGGAGTACCTGAATGAGGAATAGTTATACTTTCCTATGTATTTTATGTCAGTGCTTTAGGTGACTTCATTTATGCTCTTCTGTGCCAAGGCAATGTAGACACTAGTGAAAGTCTTCACTTGAGCAACAAAAAGCAATCTGGGAGTACATGATTTCAGCAAATTCTCAGCAGCCAATATTTAAACAGTTCTTATTTACACATACTGGGGGCCTTGATGATGGACTAGTGGCCTATATCATTTGCTGACTTGAAAGATTTGTGTAAAGACAATTCTAGTCATCAACAGTAAAGATCAAGATACATAAAATGCTGTTGGGGATGGATTTGATTTTTCAGAAGTATATTAGTAAGAAATTGATGCCCTGAGTTTGATCAATAACAGCAATACATGTGCATGCCTGTGTACCCCCTTATTAAACCTGCTGAACTGGGACTGGAAAACCAATATCTATTTCAAACCACTCAGTGTTAGAAAAGTCTTTCTCAGCCCTGAGTAGGTCTCTGTCAAGCCTGCACAAAGCTCCATATGCCCCAGGATTATCTCTATTCTGGACAGAGCCATCTTGGGGTAATAGATCGTTGGAGCCCTAGGCTTGGTTGATGCATTACTCCAATGTGTCAGAACAACATCTGGCTCAGTTTCTCTATCCTGAAAGCCCAGCAACAGCTAAATACTGTGATGGATTACATGTGTGGTACAGCCTATCGCAGTAATACATCAAGATATGGCACTCATTTGAAGGTGAATTAGTCAAAAGATGGAGTTCTTGTAAGCTCCAAACCCAACAAAAGGAATACTGTTTAATTACAGAATGAAAGACAAAGTAACTGGCATGAGGGCTACAACTGCCAAATGTGGGGCAGTTTCTAAGATACGATCCACATTAAGTGTGCATCATTACCAGATGAGGTTTTATTGTTGCTCTGCTTTCTTGAGGTGTGATTCATATCTTCCATCAGCACCCCCACCCCCACCAGAGCAGCTGGACTGCAGTTTGGGCATACTTTTTTCATGTGTCTTTGTAAGGACTTTCTAAATCCATCCCTACTATAAATAACCAGATTCCCTCTGTCCTAAGTTCAAGTGCTCTTTCAGTTTCTTTTTCTTCCCTTATACCCCTTTGCTCCAAATCCCTATAGAATAAAATGAAACTATAAAATGAAGAAGCCTGTGCCCTTCTGTCTCTCATGATGTGGTTGAGCTCTTCAGCATCAATTCGTTCAGTTATTCATTTAATAGGACTGATTGTGCATTGAACTTGTTAAGATGTTTCAGTTTCATGTAATAAAAAATTGATTGGTTAAAAAGTAAGGATATTTATTATTTCACATGATAAGATGTACAGAAAAAGCAGTTCCAGGGTTCAGTGGCTCAGTGAAAACATCAAAGATTCAGGTTCTTTCTGTCTTTATGTTCTGTGGTTTTTGTCTTTAGGCTATTACTTCATGGTTGCAGGATGGCTGCTGCAGTTCCAGCCATCACATGTAGACATAATAACACTGATCAAAGGAAGACCCAGAAGAAGGAACATTCTCTTATATTCTTAAGAGTGAGAAAAGCATTCTTAGAAACTCATAGCAGACTTCCCTTCAAGTCTCACTGGCCAGAATTGTGTCCTTTTACCATGTCCAAATCACCACTATAAGGAGAATGAGACCACCAAGAATGGCAGGCTAAAGCCTGCCCTCTCTACTCCCTGAAGTACATGACTGCTTGGCAAAGGGTGGATAAAATGGAGATTTTGGAAACAAGGAAGAAGACGAGTGGTGATTTGCTGTTCAAAAATTAATGATGTCTGGTTGTTCTGTCTATGGGGTAGCCATTCTTAATTCCTTTACTTTCTTAATAAACTTGTTTTCACTTTACTGTACAGATTCGCCTGGAATTCTTTCTTGTGAGAGATTAAGAACCCTGTCTTGGGGTCTGGATTGGGACTCCTTTCTGGTAACATCTTTTGGGTGACCACTGAAGGGATGACACTGAGGAAACCCCTGAGCCAAAAGCTAACTTTGGATAAGTGGTGGGGTCCGGTAACATCTTTCTGGTGAACCCCAAAGGGACAATACTGAGGAGACTCCCAATCCAAAGGAAAAACATCTGGGTGCACCAATTGTCTGACTTTGGGTAAGTGGGGTGCATTTACCCACGTAAAGGATGGGATTGGGTTAGAGGCCCAACTTAAGGAGGTTTGAGCTAGTCCTAAGACGGAGTGGGTTAAAGGCCCCACTTAATAAAAGGCAAGGACGCTTGACCGAACTTGGGTTCGAGGCTCAGCTTAGGAAGGTTAGAGTCCTTCCTAAGACTTAGGGGGTTAGACGCCCCTCTCAGTAAAGTCCCTCTCGACTAAGAACTAGTTTGGCAGTACAGGATGTAAACTGCTATTCTCTTTGGATTAATCTGCCCTGCACTCTTTGCTTATAGCTATGGGTGACGGGATTAGGCATGTACAGGATCATGGGACATGGAGAGCTTTTTCTCCCCCAAGGAAAACTTGAGAGCCGATGTGGCTACTGGGAAAGACCACTTTGTGACTGACAGGTGGCTGCCTGAGCTTTTCAGTGTCGCTGGGATGGTTGGCCCTTTCTCTGGTCTCCGTGAGCTGCTTGCCATCCCCAACCTGCCGAAGGCAATGCTTTTCTCTATCTCTTTTCTACCTTTTCTGTTAATCAGGGCGACCATCTTGCCCAGAGACCACAAGTTGAAACTCCTGGTCGGAGACTGGATTAACAAAGACAGGGCCCAACCGGGGCAAGTTTGAGCCTTACCAGTTTGATATTGGGTCCTAAGCAATTGGGTCCTAAGCAGAGTGGCTAACGTCTATGTTTTGTCACATGTATTTTGCTCCGGCCAGCATGGAAAGGAAAAATTTTCCTTTGAGTTGTGGCTTGGCCCCGAGAGCTGTGGTGCAGCCAGCTGGGTCACTAAGGCTGTTCAGGTAAAGGGAACCCAGAAACCTGGCATGCTGGCAAAAGGGTAAGAATTTCTTTCTTTCTTTTTTTTTTTTTTTTGAGACGGAGTCTCACTCTGTCACCCAGGCTGGAGTGCAATGGCGTGATCTCTGCTTACTGTAACCTCTGCCTCCCAGGTTCAAGCGATCCTCCTGCCTCAGCCTCCTGAGTAGCTGGGATTACAGGCACATGTCACCACGCCCAGCTAATTGTTGTATTATTATTATTATTATTATTTTTTAGTAGAGACAGGGTTTCACCATGTTGGCCAGGATGGTCTCGATCTCTTGACCTCGTGATCTGCCCACTTCGGCCTCCCAAAGTGCTGAGATTACAGGCATAAGCCATAGCACCCGGCCAAGGGTAAGAATTTCTTACCAGTAAGACTTCTGGTTTCTCTCTGTCTCTCTCTCTCATGTCTATGTGCAAACTAGTTGAATGAATGGTAAAAATCGCTATTCTCCTCTGTAAAGTTTTGATTAATGGAAAAAGGATTTGTGAGGCTAGTCATAAACTGCAGTGAATTTGGTGTGCTTTGTGTGTCTTTCTGTCATAAAGAAGAATACATGGCTTAGGACCCATGTACTAAGACAGAACATAGGCTTAGCACCCCATAAGCCCACCATTCAAGACAGCCCAGCAAATTGGTTGTCACGTCCTTGGGAGCTTGACCATGTAACCATGTGGCAGTACTTTCTCTTGGTCTCTGCCATGACAGTGGTGGCCTGGGCTCAGGGTTCAATTCCTGGCTTAGGGAATGAGTCCTTTATCTTCTGTCTCTCTGTGTATTTTTATGTGTTGTGTATATGATATAAAAAAGCTTTAATTGGTTTTAAAATAATAAATGCTTAAAGCAAATATTTCATCAGGAAAATAAAAAGTTCATGTGACTTAAGTAATCTTTGGGAAATAAAAACAGTTCTACATGCAAGCTGTATAAGGACAGTGAAATATGTTTTTGGTAAAAGATTGTAAGAAGTCATGGGAGTGTGGATTTCTTGCCTAAGATTAGAGGGTTAAAGGATTGTTTTAGGTTAGGAAAAAGCTAACTGTTTGAGTAAGTTGAAAACGGCTTTTGAAGGGTTAATCTTGTAAAAAAAAATTCTATGCGAACATATTGGCTAAAAGTAAATGGGTATTATTCAGTTTTTCTGTAAACTGAACATTAAAAGCACAACAGGTTTGGCTGGGCATGGTGGCTCACGCCTGTAATCCCAGCATTTTGGGAGGCCAAGGCGGGTGGATCATGAGGTCAGGAGATTGAGACCATTCTGGCTAACATGGTGAAACCCTGTCTCTACTAAAAATACAAAAAATTAGCCTGGTGTGGTGGTGGGTGCCTGTAGTCCCAGCTACTCAGGAGGTTGAGGCAGGAGAATGGCATGAACTCAGGAGGCAGAGCTTGCAGTGAGCCGAGATCACACACTGCCCTCTAGCCTGGGCGACAGAGTGAGACTCCATCTCAAAAAAAAAGAAAAAAAAAAAAAAAAAGCACATCAGGTTTTTCTGAGAGCACCACTCTGCTCTTTAACAAAAATTGTAAAAGTATAGAAGGTTTGTGAAAATCTTACCATATGGTCATAATGATTAAATTGAACAGATTTGTCTATAAGATTTTATTAAAAATTAGATTTAACATTAGTAGTATACTAATGTAAAGGTGAAATTTGGCTTATTTGATATTAAAATCATACAGGAAGCATTGTCAAATGTGAAATGGTGTTTGGCTTTCTTTGGGCTATATTTGTATAAATACATTATTGATATGTGTTCTAAAATTATGGAAAACTCTTATAATCCTGATATGACATAGTGTATGTTATTAATAACTATAATTTTTATGCAAAATATTGTATGCCACAGAAGTAACCAAATTTTGTTATCAATTGTGGTTTTAATAGTGACTGTCCTAAGACTTTTTATCATCTACAGACAATTATTGTCTTGTTTTAGTCCTCTTCAAAACCTGGTTTATAATTAGCTGTAAGACTTTGACAGATATTCTTAAATGCAGGTTTCTGGTGACTTTGGAGATTGTGTCATTAGAATAGGGACAAAACTTTCAGAACTCTCATGGAGAGCTGGAATGTTTATGAATATCAAACAGAACAGGAGTAAACTGCATGGACTGAACTAATAGAAGACTAAAGTAATCTTTTTAACTTTGCTTAAAACATTGCTGATTCTTTGCTGTTTTTTCAGAATCAAGAAAACTTTTCTTTTGAGCTATTTACAGCTTTTAATAATTGAGTAAATTAGACTCCTGTGAACAAAATTTAGAGCATATTTGTTTCTTTCTACCTGATTTCTCCAGAATTTGGAAACTGTATTTTTAACTTATGGCAACATAGTTATTTGCATAAGTGTAATAAGAATCAGTTTTCTTTTGCGCAGTTGGAGAAACTGGTTATTTTACCAAGGCTTTGACTGGAATGGTATGCTTTCCTTTAAAGGATCAAATTTGACTTCTAAAGCCAATAAAAGCCCCTTTGGAAAACTGGCCTCATACCTTGTCTACACAGTCTCTGTACAGGGTTCTTGACCTATGGTAAGTAAGGAATGTCACTTTCTGGCAGGCCCAGAAGCCCCAAGTTGTCTTGGGGCCTCAAGAAGAGAGGAATTTACCAAACTCATAGGTATTCGAGGGTACAAACCCATGGCAGGGCTCAGCTTTAAAAAGTCTTATCTGAGATTCCTTCCAAGGGACAGAGTTCTATCAAAGCCAATTTGAAAACAGTTTATGTGAAAAATAATTATTCTTGCTGCACTTTATACAAATAATCAAGTCAAGTGTAAGACTAAGGCTTCCTTTTGCAAACAAATCAGTCTTACCATGACTTGTCTTCAGTAAAAATGGGAAACTGGAGAGAGAAAAAAATATGTTTCAAAAACTATGGTATACTTGTTATTAAATTATAGTCTCATCAGTTGTTTTTAAGGATTTTTTTCTACAATTTAGACTGACTGCTTATTCATGTAAACCAATCAGTGGTCTCTGACTGCAGCTCAGAAGAAACAAGAGGGATGGGTAATGTAAAAATCTAAATCAATATTCTAATTCTGGGCACATATTGGCATTGGCTAGCAACCCCATATCAGCTTGGTTTCTAACAATTACCCAGTTCATGGAAAGCCTCCTTACTACTTGGAATAATTCTATTTATTTTGCTTTACTGTTGTGGAATATATTGCTATTGTACTCTGTGTAGCAATGCAGGATGATCTCACCTCAGTGATCTCTCAGATTGAACACTTATTAATCTTCCAGATATCATCTTCTTTTGGAACTCAAGAACTGTGAATAGCACTCACCATACTGATGCTTTCTGACTGAGCTCCTCTCTACCCTAATTACAGGAGACCCTAATAGTTAGACAGGAACATCGTCACTCCTATTCATTATGAAAAAATTACAGAAGATGGATCTTCATTCCTCTGCAACCCTTAAGATTAAGGGTTCTCTTATAAAAGGGAGGTGGGGAAATGTCAGAGGTGTTTGAACCACAGTGCCTCCACCTTGGATAGGAGTTAGGTAAAATGAGGCTGAGACCTGCTGGGCTGCATTCCCAGACAGTTAGGCCTTCTAAGTCACAGGACAAGATAGGAGGTCGGCACAAGACAGAGTTCATAAATACCTTGCAGATAAAACAGCTTGCAGTAAAGAAGCCACCAAAGTCCACCAAGACCAAGATGGTGACAAGAGTGACCTCTGGTCGTCCTCAGTGCTATACTCCCACCAGCACCATATCAGTTTACAAATGCCATGTCAATGTCAGGAAGTAACCCTATATGGTCCAAAAAGGGGAGGCATGAATAATCCACCCCTTGTTTCAGCATACAATCAAGAAATACGATAAAAATGGGCAACCAGCAGCCCTTGAGGCTGCTCTGCCTATGGAGTAGCCATTCTTTATTCCTTTACTTTCTTAATAAACTTGTTTTCACTTAAAAAAATTTATACTGTCTGTTATAGGTTTCTAGCCCTGAAGTCCAGGTAAAGTCTTTCTTTAGATCCTTGGGAGCGCCTGGAGGGCAGTTTGTTGTAGGCAAAGTTATGCACTACCCAGATCCCTCCTTTAGGAATAAAGAACTTATTCTACCAGCTACTGGGCAGCATCAACTGTCAGTCCTCTGCAGAAGAAGGCTGCCTTGCCCAAGGTCATGCCCTTTCCAAGGTCAGCCTGCATTCAATGACTGATCAACACAAAGATAGAAAGGTCTGGTCCCCTGGCTACACTTGGAACAACTCTAAAGGGCCATTTGTCTTCAGGGCTCCTGGTCACTAAGGACTTCCCTATACCTGCATCATAGCTCAGTGTCTCCTTCTGCCCAATCCCACTTCTTCCCCTCCCACCACAGGTGTTGGTCCCAAGAGCACTCTGTATTAAAAATCATATTTGTTGATCTCCATGTCAGAGACTGTTTTCTGGGAAATCTGCAACACAGCGTTTCTGACCTAAACTTAATGTTTCTCACCTGAGTCCCTTGAGACTTTTAACACTAAACTACCCAGAGAGATGGCCAGTTTTTCATGTCATACATGCAGTAATTTGGAGTATTTCAAACAAGTGGAGCATTCCTGAAACAATCGAAAAGTCTAATCTGCTAAGAAGATTCTCCCCACACCCTAATAATAATAATAATAATATTAATAATTTATTACTCACTTCAGCTTCCTAAGGAGGAGCAAAATGTGAGAACTCATTTAAGCTTAGAGATTGGCCAGAAGCATATCTGTGTTTCTGTTGTTGCCCTGAGAAGTAGATCAACAAATAGGTCATTGCCCATGTGGTATGTCACGACAGCACTCTGGTCCTTGCTACTCAAAGCAGGGTCCGTGAACCTGCAGCATGGACATCACCTGAGAGTTTGTTAGAAATGCAGAATCCAGGCCACATCCTCAGACCCACTGAATGAAAATCTGCGTTTGAACAAGCGATTCACATGTGCTACTTTCCTACCTTCCCTCCTCCAGCTAAGCCAAAAAGATTCCCTGCACTTAGTTACCACAGGCCCTGAATTTTTAGTATTAATGTTATTGGGTAATACTAATGTTATTGGGTTTGGACACTTTAAAAAGATTACAAATGTTTTCAAGGCTAACATATGCATTCACTAACACTTTATTTGAATTAGTTTATCCAAGTAACCCAGGTTTCTTGAGTATTAGCTCTGTGCAAGGCTCTATGCTTTGTCAGACTTTTCTCCTCTTCAGGAGCATCAAAAGGCAGTTGACCACCTAATGGAGAAGGAAGGCTAGACAAGAGGCCCCAGGGTGGAAAGGTGCTATGGGAGGCTCCAAAGTCAAACTTCACAACTTCCCTCAAGGACAGAAAAGTGTTTGATGCTTCTCATTGGTGAAATCTGCAGGCGTGGACTCCTAACCACAAGCACCTTTTGGCTCATGGAAGCATTCAGCTTTCTGCTTGTTTGATCATTAAGTTGAAAAAGGCAGATCATGGGCCAAGTTCTCACTGACACCTCATTTCAGGAAGGGCATGAATGGTATCTGGCATGGGAAACAGGCAAAACGACTTCAGTTTAACTATGGAAGGTATAGTGAACATTCAGTACAGAAGCAGGCAGAACAGTTCTGCTGCCACCAACTGTTTATTGGGAATGGTGGCCACTGGACTGATGCTACTGCCCTCCCCGACAGCAGTGACTCAGAGGCATGTGATGCACTGAGGCCAGGGCGATGGCATTGAGCACTTGCTACAGGAAGGCAGGTGAGGGAGGGTTCTGGGGGGCAATCTCTAGGACCCTCAGCAGTGGTCAGTGAGAAAATAGCAAGGCCCAGTGTTACAGGAAAGGGTTCCTATCTGGACCCCAGGAGAGGATTCTTGGATGTCATGCAAGAAAGAATTCAGGATGAGTCTGCACCGCAAAGCAAAAGCAAGTTTATTAAGAAAGTAAGGAAAAAAAAGATTGCTACTCCATAGACAGAGCAGACTCGAAGGCTGCTTGTTGCTTTGTATGGTTATTTCTTGATTATATGCTAAACAAGGGGTGGATTATTCATGTCTCCCCTTTTTAGACCATATAGGGTAACTTTCTGATGTTGCCATGGCATTTGTAAACTGTCATGGCGCTGATAGGAGATAGCAGTGAGTAGAGCAGTTGAGTGTCCTCAACCAGAGGTCACTCTTGTGGTCATTTTTGGTTTCTGTGGGTTTTAGCTGGCTTTTTTATTACAAGCTGTTTTATCAGCAAGGTCTTTATAACCTGTATCTTGTGCTGACCTCCTATCTCATCCTGTGACTTAGAATGCCTTAACCATCTGGGAATGCAGCCCAGTAGGTGTCAGCTTCATTTTGCCCAGCTCCTATTCAAGATGGAGTTGCTCTGGTTCACACGCCTCTGACACCAGGTCCCAGAAATCTCCTGCCAATTGAAGGGCCTTTAGGACATATGCCACTCTGAAAAAACATTGCATTTATGGGGCCCCTCACTACTTGAGATCCCACGTTTTAAGGGTCTTGTTACTTGGATCCTGAGGGTCTTGACCCCTGGATCCTTCTCCCTCCCAAATTCAGAGTTGGCAATACCAACTCTGAAAGTAATTCACTTTGTCTTAGTTTCCATATCCATAAAATGGGCATAACTAACCTCACCCTGATGTAAGGTTCTCAAAACGTAAAGTATTAGAAAGAAATTTAAAAATTTCGATGTAAGGTCTTATTTTTCCATTAGTAGCCAGGAAATTAGCAGGAAGGGCAGCTAGGAATGAGGGTGATTGTTGGTAAGCTAGGAAGTGTAACCCTGATCCCTAATAGAGAGATCCCAAGCACTATGGCACCTGAAGAGTACTAGAGATAAGTCAGGGGCCCAGGCACCTTCTATTAATGTATTACTGTTCCACCTTTCATAGTGTGTTACCCTTATGGGCATGTCCTAAGATGGTGTCTACCACATGTAGCCAATGGGAGGTAGAAAGGAAGGACATGTTCCTTTTTTTTAAAGGGCACAGTCTATAAATTGTGTTAATTGATTCCGCTTATATCCTACAGGCCAGAACTTACACACATGTACATCTTTACCTATAAGAGAGGATGGGAAATGTAGTCTTTTTTTTCTAGGAGGCCATGACCCCATCAAAAACCAGAAGTTCTACATCTTTGAGAGAGAAAGGTAAAAGTGATTTTGGAGGACAGTTAGCAGCCACTGCCATAGCCAGTCCAATTCAAAATAATGAGACCATGTGAGAAACAACCAAAGAGAGAACAAAAACACATCTTTTTCTCATCCCTCTCTTTCAACAGCTCCTAACGAGTATGTAAGCCTGGATGACAGGACTCTTTCAGAGTCCAAATAAATTTCTTTGCATAATTCATTCCATTCTGTATTTAGAATGACAGAAAAAGTTTTCTCTTCTAGCATAATCTTAACATCAAAGTAAGATTATTTCTAAATGCTAAGAGTCAAAAATTCCCTGGGTGACAGGACAAGATGCTCTTGGAACTGAATTGGTAAAAGAGAGTGTAAATGAGGGTGTTTGAGAATTGGAAAGTAACTGCTACGTCTTCCTCTTTTAATTGTTCTCAGAAGGAGAAAAATGGAAGTTAGTGTTCCTCCAAGATCATACTTAAGCCAACAGACACCATTATTGAGTCACAAAACTCTAAAGTTTGAGTATGGTTTGTGCTCCATAGAAAAGTGAGCAGTCGTGGTAAGACATTCTAGGGAGTGGCAATTTGGGGAATCTGACACTTGCCCACCAGCAAAGGCGGCAGGATTAACACAAAGGTTCTAAAGAAGATATTGACAGTTAGCTTTGAGACAGATGTCACTTACATTGCTGTGCACAACAGGGAGAATGATACAAAACAACATGATTAATAACCAGTGGGGTCTGAATCACTAGGGGCCCTTACACACACTTTACAAAGATGAACAAAAGCTTCTGCTGTAAGTAATGCAGCTTTAGCTGTGAACGTTGCTTGGCATGTTCTTAGCTGTGGCAGCACATTGCTTATTGTTGTTGGAGATTTTGCTGGGGAGATGAAGCAGGGGGAGAAACAAAGGAGACACAGAATGAGGCAGATGAATATTAGAGTTTTCATGTTTGGCTCATAAAGACATAGTGCATATGGGTCAATCGTGGAAGTATGCAAAGCAAGGATAAAGCCCCTGGGTTATTGGCAGGGAGGGAGAGAAGATGGCAATTATTGAAGCTATTTCATCCTTTCTGGCTATCTTTTAGGGCACCATTATGAATACTAAATGAATTTCTATAAGACACCCATAGTTTATTCCTCTTCTCATCTGCTTGTATTTTATAAGTCGGGGAACTCACTAAGAATAAATATTATACCAAGGTAAAAGACAATTATTGTGGAAACAACAAAGAACCACCATAGGTCATTTGATGAATTTCCAGAAAAATGATATACATGGTTGAGTATTTAATCATACCTGGTAGTGTATTTTTCACCACTGAGCAACATGTTGCCCTAAGAGTCAGTCTTGCTTATGTGACTATTTTGGATTTAGTCTTAGCCCTTTCTATTGTTTTAAGGCACATAGAGATTTAATGTAAATAGAGAGACCCTTGGAAGATGGAGGGTGGGGTGCTGCCACTGTAGCTTCCCAGGGAGGAGACAGGCTGATCAAATACATGTGAACTTTTCCAAGGGCCCCCTCCTCCCATATTTAAAGGGCACTGACATGTGTCACACTTTGGGGAGACAGAGTTGAATAAGCTGTTGTCCATGTCCTCAGCATATTCAGTTAAATGGAGAAGAGAGACCTAGAAACAAACATTACAATACACTGAACAATGGGCAGAAGGAACCATGTACAGAATGTTCTCAAAGCACAGAGGATGGAAAGGATGGCTGAACTACCTGTCTTCGGGAGTGACATTTGGGCAGAATTTTAAAGCACAAGTGAGAATTTTCTGGGTGGGAACTGAGACGTCTCTTCCGGGAAAAAGGAAGAGCAAGTAAAAAGGTTTAAAGGCTTGAAACAGTAAGATGTATTAGGGGAACGTCACCTAGGCCATTGCAAATCGAAGCAGGACATGGATAGAAGTTGAAAATGAGGCTGGCAAGGGACCTTGATTCTCTGCTAAGCAGTCTGGGTTATTTGTTTTTAGATTTATGGGTGTTAGGATTGTGGTGGAGGGCGGCAGTCAGGCTGACTGAGTCCCTGAGCAGTGGCAGGTGGGCACTGCTGCTCACTTCCCAGCTCAACCCACTGGGATCCTAGCAAGCCAACAACAGGGGCCACTGATGACAAAACAGGAGTTCTAGAAAAGAATTCCAAGCCGAGTACTGGTAGGTGGCCACTGGTCTGGTGACGCAGAAAACAGTTGCTGTGCACATCAGTCAGGGGCCCACAGGAGGTTGAATCCGCATCAGATAGTCAAGGCAAAGAGACTTATATGAAAGACTCCCTCAGAGCTGTGAACAGGCAAGGGATATGGAGCTCTCAGAAACTGGCCACAGCAGGAACTATTCCGTGGGCTGAAGAGGCAAGGGAAGGACATCATTAGCAGAGTAAAGTGAGGAGCTGCCCAGAGGAGCTGTAGTCATGGAGTGACAGAATTAGTGCCACAGACATGACCCAAAGCAGGAAAGAAGTTGGGGAGAAAAACCCCATCTGTTTCCCCAGGCCTTTGATCCCCTGCTGGTGCCTCCATTGGTCAAACCCAACCAGAGCCAGCTGATAAGAAAGTCCAGGTGATACAGTTTATGGGCCCTCAGTCCAGGGCCTAGAGAAGGGCAAGGAAGGATGAAGAATGAAGCTGAGTTGGGAGCGGAGGCAAACAGAGGATAGGTGATTCACTGCTTATCTGCTGTCTTCCCCCAAAGACCCTCAGGGATGGGAAATTGACTCCAGTGGTCATCTTGGTCCTTTTATTTTTTTTGTCAATTGATCCCATACAATATCTGTTTTAAATCTTTTTGTTTGCATGCCCCTGTGAGAATCTGATGAAAACAATGGGCCCTTTCCTACATGCCCGCGCGCACACACACACACAAATAAATAAATAAAACACATATGGATGAAATTTACATTCAGTTTTTATATCCTCTAGAATCTTGTGACTCAGAGTGGTCCATGGGCCAGCAGAATCAGCCTCACCAGGGATTTTCGAAATGCAGGCTCTCAGGCCCCACCCAAGTTCCACTGGATAAGAATCTGCATTTTCATAAACTCCCAGGTAATTTTTATGCACCTGAAAGTTTGAGAAGCACTGCTCTAGGAGTCATTGGAACCCAGCTTGATCATGGCTGGTTGAATGAATGTAGTTATGTCAGTTTAGGATGTAGGTTTAGCCACCAATAGAAGAAAATCCAGCCAAACAACTGCTTCAACAAAATAGAGGTTTTGTTTTTCTCACATAACAGGAAATCCAAAGAGAAATCCAGTTCAGGGCTGGTGTCCTGATGGCCCCACTCCCTAACTGAATTTCCGCTCAGCCATTTTTAATCTGTGGCTTTTGTCTTCAGGGTTGCCAGATGGGCTCTAGAACTCCAGGCAGCGTCTTTGCATCCTAGGCAAAGGGCAGAGGATGAAAAGAAAAAAACCACTGAGCCCGTGTAAATATCCTTCCCAGAGCTGCCTCCTAGAAACTCCCGCTGGCCATGATTTCAGATAGCTGCCTCTGGCCTCAAACAAAGTTACAAGATGGAGTTTTTTGGGTTTTTTTTGTTGTTGTTTTATTGCTTTGTTGCTGTTGTTTGTTTGTTTTAACTACTAAACAAAATAGGATTTATGTGGGAAAGAAAAAAGGGGGAAATTGATATTGAAGAGGCAGTTATCTGAATCTATTATCATATAACATAATGAAAATTATTAGTTCTGAAAATCTCATTCCATCTTGCGTTGCTGATGAAAACCTATTACGTGCATTCTGTACTTTGGAATCTCCTTTAGTAAAATAAGGGGAATTCAAAACTTCTTAATGGGGACAAAATAGAATATAGAAATAGAGAAGTGGGAGATAAAATTAAAAACTGATCAATTTGGGCTTCAGTTGTTCATAATTGGTAGGAATTTCTCTGGTTTTAGAACTGAAATAAACTTTTTTCCTATAAAGAGTAACTGCTTAAGTAAAATAGAAATATACCTAAGAAGACAATTAAAAGATACTTTATATTTTTTAAAGAAATTGTGCCCAAGTTTCATTTGTGTGGGCTTTTATGTTTTTTCCTGGAAAGAAGGTCTATCGCTTTCAACCTACCCCCATTAGTTAAAAACTGCTACTTTAGAATTATTGTTTACAAGCAAATGACATGCTAATTCCATATCTGCATTACTTGTTTTTTTGAAGATTTTAATTTAATTTAATTTTTGTTTTTTTGAGACAGAGTTTCGTTCTTGTTAACCAAGCTGGAGTGCAATGGCATGATCTTGGCTCACCCCTACCTCTGCCTCCTGGGTTCAAGTGATTCTCCTGCCTCAGCCTCCCAAGTAGCTGGGATTACAGGCATGCGCCACTATGCCTGGCTAATTTTGTATTTTTAGTAGAGACAGGGTTTCTCCACTTTGGTCAGGCTGGTCTTGAACTCCCAAACTCAGGTGATCCACCCGCCCCAGCATCCCAAAGTTCTGGGATTACAGGCATGAGCCACTGCACCTTGCCAATTTAATTTTTAATTGATAAATAATAATTGTACCTTTTCTTAGGGTACATTGTGATGTTTTGATACTTATCATGTATAGTGAGCAGATCAAAGTAATTAGCATATCCATCATCTCAGACATTTATCATTTCTTTGTGTTGGGAGTGTTCAATATCCTCCTACAAGCTATTTGGAACTGTGTAGTATATTATCATTAACTCTATTCCTCCTACAGTGGTATAGAACACTAAAGCTTGTTTCTCCTATCTAGCCATAATTTTGTATCCTTTAACAAATCTCTCCCTCTTCCCCTTTCCCCTACCCTTCCGAGCCTCTATTTCACTTCTATGAAATAAACTTTTTTTAGCTTTCACATATGAGTGAGAACATGCAGTCATAATATCCTCCAGTTTCATCCATGTTGCTGTGAATGTCAGGATTTCATTCTTTTTTTGTGGCCGAATGGTACTCCATTGTGTATATAAACCACGTTTTCTTTATCCAGTCATTTGCTGTCACACTTGGCCTTTACTGGGCTCTTATTGCAGGTACTTTCAGAATTCTTGTAGCCCATTCAGAGTAGTATATACTATCTAAAAGAAATAAAACTCTGACTTTTAAAAATATTCTGCATTTCACAATTTTTTACTAATTCAGACAGAATCTCTCCAATTAATCTAAATTAGTAATTTTTACTGGATTCAAGTAGCCAACTTCTCCATGATCTTTGAACTGGTATGGTTCAAAGATAAGGTATGGTCTGCATGGTATTACACAGTATTGTCTTAAAAGTCACCCAGATACAGCTGGATTCTAAGGAAACATTAGACTTGGATTAATGTTCTGGATTCTGAAAAAACATTGCCTTCAAAATACTTTCAATGTTTTATGAGTCTCCATGCAAGGACATTTGAAAATGGTTAGGGTCTTGTTTGGGAGGTTTTTCTTCTCTGAGGAGTAAAGGTCCCATCTAGACCCTAAAGGAATCTTGAGCATGAGAGTCAGGCTCAGCTGACAAAAGCTTTCGGAAAAAGACTCTGCATGCAGGACTCAAACACAGGCTTCTGATCATCAGCTTTTGGAGCTAAAAGGACTCATCACTACAATATCACGAGACTTTGGGCAACAGGTGTGTTCCAAGATATGTGCGTATTTTTGTCATTCTGTGGATTATTTTGCCATCTTCTCAGACTAAGAATATAGAGAAGCACTTAATTGGGTGAGTCCACTATGGTTAGTAGTTTCATTCATTCAGCCAGTGTTCATTCAACACTAGCTATATCGATGTCTCTGCTTGAGCCTGGTAGGAGGAAGAGAAGATGCGCAGACAGCTAAGGGGCATGCATAGTCCCTGCCTCCAAGTGATGTACATGTACAGAACTGGTTATGCATAACTGATATACACTAAACGTTAAATATTTTGCAGATGTGTAAAGTTTTTCCATTCTCCCTAGAAACCCTGGTCTAATGCTGAATACATAAAACAAAAACCTATGAGATTTTGATTCAGCTTTCTAGTTTATAGATATGTTGGAAAAAGGAGATAGAGGAGATAGCCAATATTGAACCCCTATTAGTAAATATTAGTAACTGCTGGTTTTAAAGAGTCTGTACTAAATACAGTCATCCCTCAGTATCTGTGAGGGATTGGTTCCAGAACCTCCTTTGCATATCAAAATTCAAGGACATTCAAGTTCCTGATATAAAATGGCATAGTATTTGTATACAACCTAAGCATATTATCTGTATACAGTCACACATCACATCATGACATTTCAGTCAATGACCAATTGCATATACAATGGTGATCCCATAAAATCATAATACTATATTTTTATTGTATTTTTCTATGTTTAGGTATGTTTAAATACACAAATACTTACCATTGTGTTAGAGTTGCCTTCAGTATTCAGTACAATAACATGCTGTACAGGTTTATAGCCTAGGAGCAATAGGCTGTATGGTACAGCCGAGGTGGGTAGTAGGCTATACTATCTAGGTTTGTGTAAATACACTCTATGATGTTCGCACAGTGAGGAAATTGCCTAAGGACTCATTTCTTAGAGCACATCCCTTTCAGTAAGCAATGCATGATTGTACTTTAAATCATCTCTAGATTACTTAAAATACAAGTAGTACTACTATGTAAAGAGTATTTACATATTGCTATGTAAATAGTTGTAATACTGTATTATTTAGGAAATAATAACAAGAAAGGAATCTGTAAGTGTTCAGTACAGACACAATTTGTTTTTCAACTTCTTTCAATCCTTGTTGGTTGAATCCATGGATGTGAAACCCACAGATATGGAGGGCTGACTGTATTTACCAGGATATCTTTTCAAATCTAAATAAATTCATCAAGTTTGTGCAATCCAAGTAAGTCTACAATATTAATGGTCAGTGCAGCTGTTTTTGGACAGCTGGATTACAACTTTTGAGAACTATACTACTCATTCTTATCATACCCAACTAAAACAGAGTTGCAAGTCCAGGAAGAAAAGCACTCAGGACACATACTATTGCTTCAACAATGTACTTCTCTGCAAGTCTGACTGCTGAAACTGCTTGCTGATACCTGAAACCAGTTTTACCTCAGGGCTACTGAAACTACCTGCTGCAATCTAAGACTAGTTTTGCCGACCACTACAGTTTACCAATCAGAGCTTGCCAGCTCCCCGAAATCTTACTAGTTTAATGAACTTTTCTGAAGAGCAATACATACTATTTCTCCTTTTTATTAAACCGCTAACCTTCTCTTTGTTCTTTGGACACATCAAAGACTGCCTGGTCTGTGTGTATGCTCCAAATTGCAATTCTTTCTTCCCAAGTAAAACATGTTAATTTCAGAGATTTGTTTCTATACATTATTTGACTTGAGCAATACTGAGGTGATGTTACATTCCTCACCACACTTTTGAAAAGCAGCCCTTCTAACCTACCAGGGTTGCCATGTTATATGCTGTTCAGACATTCGGGCATGATCCATCCTGTTTCCAAGGCTTCCGTGGTGTTACTGGCATGTTAATTATTACAGCAAATGATAAAATGTGCAAAATGGTACCCCCTTCTTAATGACATAAATAAATGAAGCAATTAATTTTACACAATAAAAACAAGCAATACAATAACTTACAAATTTGGAGTTTCTTCATTATTACATCAAATTGCAAAATGGAAACATGTAATTTCAAAAGGCTCATAAGTAAAAATGGAAACACAGCTGATGCTGCGTCAGCTTGTGGGCTGCAAAATAATGTGGGGCTTGCACAGTGTGGAACAGTCAACATCTTTTAGATACACCAGGCCAGATATGATTCAGAAACTATAAATCTTCCTAGAGCTGAGCCATCCCAATAAGCTAAGCCATTTGTGTGCTGTGATGAAAAACAAAACAACTTTTTCTTATTTCCCTTGTATATTAGTTTGGAATTCCAGAAGTTACTTTGCTTAGGATCCTCATCTCCACGTATCTGCAATTACAGAAGCTGGAAGCCTATGATTGATCTTGTAACTTCAATATCTAGAGAAAGATAAGTAGGAAAGCAAATTTGCTGGGAAAGCTGACAGCAGTTTTTAAAATGAAATGTGTATACACCAAGCCTAACATACTATATTGCCCACCATGTTTGAAACCGTCAGTTTCAGGGCTGACATTTGGTTCTGTGTGTTTGTTTTGGTGAGTGAGAAAGTAACACATATTTTCTTTGACATCTTGTGCAATTTTACAAGTATTCAGGGCACATACCCTGCTTTGCATGGAAAATGTATTTGCACAGTTGTCAGAATGATGGACAGGGGAGCGAATGATAGGACAGAGCGCTGATCTTTGCTTGTTATTACATACAATAGCTTGGTAGGAATCGTGATGTGTTGGTGAGACAAACTGTGTCCCATTCTGGAACATATTAAGTTTGTCTCCAGGACACACATGACTTCGCTAGGGTGTCGAACCTCATTCATAATAGATGCTAATCTTTTCAGGGCTGACTGATGACAGCACTTCCTGCCCTTCACGGAATTAGAGCTGGGTTTTATCAAAGGACTCAAACTGCCTGCTAATTAGACTAATTCCCTTCATCATGAATTATTTATTTCCATTGGTAACCGATCACTGTGACATTAATGGGTTCTGCTCAACTTAGTTTCACACTAATACACACTAGGAGTTAAATGTTTAAAAATTCCTGATACTTCACTCCAGGTCAAGTGTATCTTTGTCTAATATTTGACAGATTCAATGAAGTTTCGATAATTATGTTTTAGGTACAAATAAAATGGGACAAAATTCCAGATTTTGTTGATAAGGAAACAAATCCATTTCTTTCTCTGCTCAGGTGTCTCCTGTCTTAGCTAGAACAAGTCATCTTATTCTGGGACATGCTGTCTGTGCTACATAGTATTTTATCAAGGTCAAACCATCACGTAAATGTGCTGGTGATCCTCTTCAGTATCTCAGAGTTGAACTAGACATAATGTCGGCTAGCTAAATTGAAATGATGCTTTATTCAGTTATTGATATCTGTTGACAAAATCAGTGTAATATCTTGTTCACTTATTTGTAAAATGCAGAGTGCACTTCTAAAAAATGGAATTTACAGATTATATAGCCCAAAGGTACACTTACTTATTATCTTCTGAGGTTGTGTAGATCAGTGTTTCTCATGTAATCAAGGCATCACCTGTATCCTGAAAGTATTATTAAAATTCAGATTTCTGGGCTACATATACAGCCTGTTAGAATCTCTGGGAATAGGATCCCAGCATTTGCATTACTACAAGTTCTGTGATTCTTGAGCAGTGGTAGAATCATTGACATTGGTTATCCAAAACAACCCTATAAGTGATCAATATTTTATCAGAAATACTGAATCAGTTCATCCAACAGGTGGAGGAAGTCATCCTATAAGCTTAGTAGTGCCATCTGGAATTGGCGTCTGCTGTAGTTTCATCAACATATACAAAACACACAACATTTATACTGACTGATCATCAGGTCAGATCATCAGGGAGGTCTGTGAATGGTGGGCATCACACCTTTGCTCAGAGGACACATGGGAAGAAGGTGTCAAGGGAGAGGCATACACAGTCACGATTCAGCAAGGCAATTGGTATCAGATGGGAAGGCTTTCTGTACGCACCCCACTGAGGCACACGATTGTGCTCGGTAGTTCTGCTATTAAATATTGAATTGTGGAAAATGGTAAAAGAAAAAGTAAAAAGTTAGCAGCATAATAAATGGAAGCTGGAGATTAGATGACAAACGTTGGACAAAGGCATTATGCAGCCCACGATACAATGAGGCAAAACCACAAATAATAGGTTCTATTAAAAGCGGCTACAGTTCTAAACCAAAGATTGGTTTTTACATGCGTCCCACATGTCAAAGATTACTGGTCTCAGATCACATACACCTGGGTGGGTAAAAAGCAATGCTTTTGTCAGAATTAAGGTTGAATATAAGAAGCAATAGGTTATACACACTGATTAACCCCTGGTAAATTTATCATACTTTTATTTTGAAGCATAGGTGATCTATTCTTTCAGATTTTCTAAGGAAAGTGTTAATACTGCATAATAGGAGTTTTTAGTAGTCAAAGACACCTGAGACCTATGTAACCAATAAAGTGTGCTTTGATTTATAGTTACACAGTACACTGTATTATTATCGTCAGAACATCCATTCATACATTCAACAGATATTAATGAAATACTTATTAGGCTCTAGGCACTTACATCTGATAAAAATAGGCTTATAAAAATATACATGGAGAGATGATAGATTCATGAAGAGTTTATAGATGTTTTTGGAACTATTTATGTGTGCCAGTGTCTCATTCTACCTGAAACTGCAGATGTTTTTCAAGTTTAGAAAAAATTGGGAAACATAAGGTTATTAGTTAAATGGGGAAGTGTTTTTATTTTGTTTAGTTTTCTTTTTTTCTCATGGAAATACTCAGATGATGTTAGCTCTGTATTTTCACACACACACATACTTACTCACATATATTTAAGTCAATCTTGAATCTGATTTCACTGTCTTACACCCCTCCTTAAGTCACTGTTTTTTGATTCATTTCATTGATCTAACCTTGTTTACCAAATTGTTTTCCTCTGTCCTCTGCTTCCCTTTTCATCCCTTCTATAAGTCAATCACAGCTAGAGTAATTTTAGCTTGAGAAGTTAATTCATATGTTAATATTTGGTATTTTGAATGGGTCTAACCTTCGAAACTTCTATAAGGCAGAGTATCAATTAATATATCTCAGATATAAAAATTTTTCTTAAAAAAGGTATCAAGGGCTTCCGGCTAGGGATTGCAAAAGTATCCCATGTGATGCTTGCCTGATGCATTCTGCTGGTTCTCACATAATTGGAGGAGATCAGCTATCAAGAAAACTTCCCCGAAATACTTTATATTGTACATGCTACATCCTAAACATGTATTAAATTGACCGAAGGTTTCCAATGGCTTTAGCAAATCATGTCCCAGCCTCTCCTTGTCTGTACCCTGAGATTCTGCCTGACCTCAAAAGAATTCTTTCTTTGTTTTTGAATTGTATTTTTCTTACTTAAAAAATGTAGTTAATGCAATGTTGAAAATGTGACCAAGGGAAGGCAATGGGGAAAGATCTGAGGTCCGAAAAGGAAATTAGCCTGTAGCCCAGTACTGAGTTCTGGGTGTCATGGAGCCTTCAGACACCTGGAGCTAGAGGTAGTAACTGTGATTGCAGATAACACCATGTTTCACATTCCTCCCAGGGAAAAATAATGTGACCTACCAACTGGCGAGGTCTGGAACCATTTGGTCACCCATGCAAACATCCCTGATTATTATTTAACATAATCATGGAGGTGACCTAAAAATTACAAAATTCCTGCTAGTCAATTAACTGGAGGCTTAGAGTATTGAATGGAAAACCTGCTAATTATATTAATTTGGTGCCTAAATATTGGGAGAAATTTTGCAGCATTGTTTTCCCCTTATAACTAAATTTACAATCAATATGAGATACTTAACTATAAGTAGAAACTAAGCATAAATCAACAATTCAAATTATAAATCCAAAGAATAAACTAAACCAAACTTATTGGCAAGATGAGTCATTTGGAGAAAAACAACTATATTAGAAATGTGCTAAACCCATATAATTGTTCTCTCTAACAGCTTACATATTCCTAGATCTACTTTTAAGATCATGCTCCTAAAGCAAAGTTTTCCAAGATGTATTTCAAGGAATAATAATTCCTAAAGCTATTAATAGGTATTCTGTCAGAAGTGTTTCACAGCCAGATATATTTGGGAAATGTTGAGATAACTTTCAAATAAAAAATATTCCTTGCTGGCTTCTGTTTCCTTCCAGAATGGTGTCATAGAGATTGGATTTACTTTTCTACCATAAACAACTAGCAAACTGGCAAAGTCTATGAAACAACTATTTCCAGACATTAGACAGAGGCAGCTCGGGGCTGTGATTCCTGACAGAAGGGAGACAAATAAGGTAAGTCCCACTGTCACCTTTGTATCTGTTTGGAGGCAATTTCCAGACAACTGTGCAGGAAAGAGAATCCCAAACTGAGTATAATGGCCTTGCTGAATTAAAGGGAACGATATCAGGGAGACTGAGGAGACTGAAAGTTTCTAGACATCCACAACATTCATAATGTTCAGAATATAATGTTAAAAAGTCACTAGACATGCCATGAAGTAGGAAGATGTAACCCACAACCAGGAGAAAAATCAGTCAATCAGGCTTGTTCAATAGGTAGAACTACCAGGAAAGGATATTAAAACAACATTTATAAATATGTCCATATCATTAAAGAAAGGCATGAACATAATGAGAAAAATGGAAGATAAAAAGAACCAAATGGAATTTCTAGAGATTATAAATACAATATTTGAAAAGAAAAATTTACTGGATGAAATTAACAAACGATCAGGCACTGAAGAAGAAAGGATAATTGGACTTGAAGACATAAAAACAGAATTTATACAAAATAAAGGACAGGGAGAAAAATCACTGAAAAAACCCAAAGCAGAACAACAGTGACTTGTGAGATAATAAGTGATTTATCATACATGTAATTTGAGTCTCAAAACAAGAGGAGAGAAAGGAAGGAAACAGTAGTATATTTGAAGAAACACTAACTGAAAATTACAAATTTGGTGAAAATCATGAACCTTTAAATAAAAGAAACTCAATGAACTTCAAGCAGGAGAAACATGTACACACACACACCACAAACCATATCATAATAAAATTCTTTAAAGCGAGTGATTAAGAGAAAATCTTAAAAGTAGACAGATAAAAGATGTTACATAAAATGAACAGAAACTAAGACTACCCAAGGACTTCTTTCCAGAAAATATGTAAGCCAGAAGAAGATAGAATGGCATCTCCAAAGTGCTGGGAAAAACAAGAGCAACAACAACTATAAACTTAGAATTTTATATCCAGCAAAAATATCCTTCAAAATTTAATGCAAAATAAAATTCTTTCACACAAGAACTGAGGGAATTTATTGCTAATGGACATTTACTATAAGGAATGTTGAAGGACATTCTTCAGGCAGAAGGAAAATTGTATCAGATGGAAACTTGGATTACATAAAGGGATGAAGAGTACTAGAAGTGGTAAATATATGAGTAAATATAAAGGACATTTTTCTATTTTTTTGTGTTTCCTTCAGGATATTAATAATTAAATGATTTGAGCACTCCACTTAAAAACCAGAGATTGTCAGACTGAATTTTAAAAGTAACAATATGGTTTCTATAAGAAAACCACTTTGACCATAAAGATATGTTAAAAGGTAAATGATAGAAAAAGACATAATCTTAAAAAGTTAAACACAAAAATGGTGGGTGGCTATTTTAACATTAGACAAAGTAGATTTCAGGACAAATAATATTTCTAGAGATAAAGAGGGGTACTTTATGATGATTAAGGAAACAGTCTATCAAGAAAACATAAACTTCTGTAAGCATGTGTCCCCAGTAACAGTTTCCAAATACGTGAAGCAAAAAGAGACAGAACAAAAAAGAAAAAAGACAATCACAGTTACAGTTGAACATTTCAACAGTTCCTTCTCAGTAACTGACAGAAAGGTAGACAGAAAATCAGTAATGATACAGACCACTAGAATAATGCTATTAAGTAATTTGATCAAATGGACATATAGAGCATTCTATCCAACAGTAGCAGACTATACACTCTTTTCAAATGGACATGGAAAATTCACCAAGATATATAATGTGTTGGGACCATAAAACCAGCATCAATCCATTTAAAAGAACTGAAGTCATAAAGAGTGTGTTCTCTTACCACAAGGGAATTAAATTAGGAATGTGGCCAGGCGAGATGGCTCATGCCTGTAATCCCAGCACTTTGGGAGGCCGAGGTGGGTGAATCACCTGAGGTCACGAGTTCGAGACCATCCTGGCCGATGTGGTGAAACCCTATCTGTACTAAAAATACAAAAAAAGAAAGAAAAAAAAGAAAAGAAAAAGAAAAAAAAATTTAGCCGGGTGTGATGGCACACACCTGTAATCCCAGCTACTTGGGAGGCTGAGGCAGGAGAATCTCTTGAACCTGGGAGGTGGAGGTTGCAGTGAGCCGAGATCATATTGCACTCCAGCCTGGGCAACAAGAGCAAAACTCTGTCTCAAAAAAAAAAAAAATAAATAAAAATAAATGAATTAGGAATGAATGGCAGATATGTAGAAGATATGGCTAATGTTTCACTCCCCTGGACAACATTTTACTGGCTTTAGAGGTCCTACTTATTTCCTAGACAAATATGTTGTGTATTATCCATACTTCTTTCAAATAGCTTTTTGAAGTTGCTAGCTTATGCCTACCAAGTTCAATTTCCTCGCCCCTGTGGAGCTTCCAGCATCTCATCTCTCTAAGGGAGTGTCATGAGGCACATTGCTCCTGCTGACCATAGAGCAGATCTCAGGCATAAATGAAAGCCTGGAAGTCTGATGTGTTAACTTGATGTGCGGTGGTCCTCAGGCTCAGCCCTTGCTGCCAGCACTCCTCTCACTCTTTCTGGCAAGTAGTTCTTAGAAACAACAAAGTCCTGTGGTCTTTTTTCCACAGTAGTAGCCCAGAGCCCAGGCCTGAAACTAAACACATCCTCAGGAGTGACAGGACTCAGTGAATCAGGACAGACCTACTGAAAATCAGACAGTGGGCAGGCGAGTGGTCTCAAAGCACCTGTCATTTGCTTCACAGAGTAACATGCAATTTAGCTCAGTCACTGGAGCATAATTGCCTTATTTTTACAATGCTAGTATTCATATAATCTGCCATTCTTCTTGTCCTTTTCATTAAATTTTCATGGACTTTTGTTTTACCTTTTTCAGAGGACTCAGGACATCTCTTGAAAGCAGTTGTTATATATTAGTCCATTTCCATAGGCATCAGGAGATAAAAAGTGAGAGGACTTTGAAGATTCAGGGGTTGAGGACATGAGTAATGTAGGTAGGACAAATGCAGCAGAAAGTTTAGTTATTTAGGAGGCAGTCACGGTGTGGTAGTGTGGCCTCAGAAGGAGCCAGGCCCAGCTCTGTCTTTTACTTGTTATGAGATATTTGGTAAGTTTCTTATACCCTGAGCATTGGTATCCTAATTTATAAAACAGTGCAAAAATATATGCCTTGTGAATATGTCCTAAGCAAAATAGGCCACACATTTACACACGTATAATGTAATATTCATTGCTTAAGGAAGTAATATTTTTAAATTGCCTATTATTCCTAGGACATAGAAGGTTCACAATAAACAGGAGCTGCCATCACTGTTTCCAAAGCTACTGTAATGGTTTAAAATAATAAAAATTCCCATACCCCCCTGAATCTAAAATAAAAGTAGAAATTGTAAAACAACAAAAAATAAGTGAGAGCATAGAATACCTTCATAGAACGAGTTCTAAGAGAGTCTCAAGAGAGGCTCTTCAAAAACTTTTGCTTAAGGTAGAGGTAGAAAAGAGAGAGAATTTAAAATTAACAGAGCTCTCAAGAAAAACTGAAAACAGTTCCACATTATTTTCAGAGGCAACCAGATCACACCTTGATCTTCTGGGAGGTATAAGTAACTTCTTTAAAGTGTTCTTACAGTTCCGTGGTTCTAATAGAAAGCCCATTTTCTCTTAAAAGCAGATACTTCTCTGTTCCTATGCAATGGTGTCCCCTGAAGATAAATGCACCATTTAGAGCTCTCTATACATTCTGTAGCCTGCACACGCTTTCTAAATATAGTAGCCAGATGATTACTTAATTTAGCTAGAAATGGCAGATTGTTGACAAAGAATCCCTGCTGAGTTCCAATGCCTTGAAATGCAGCTTTTATAAAGCAAATCATATCTGAAGAAATGACTAACAATGCCATTTGCTTCATATAGTGACACAATATTTAGCTCTGTCACTGGAGTATAATTGCCTTATTTTTACAATGTTAGTACTCTATTGATAAATATAGATTACCTGGAACAAGTCAGTCCTGCTGTGGGGGGGAGGGTATAGCAGTTACAAAGAGCAGAGATTTTAGACAAGGAAACTATCTCATATTCAGACATATCATCTGTTCTCCATCACTTGGTTACTCAAATGATGTCTATTTAGCTCGTATGCAGGATCAACTCATAGAGGATTATTTAATTGACATGGAACTTAATAAATGTTAGATCAAGAAATATAAACAGTTTCACGGGACAGCCAGAGATGAGAAGAGACCTACAAATATAAATCCTGTTGCCATTTTGCTACTTGGTCATAATATGTGCTGGGGGCTGTGGGCATTACAGTCAACATTGCCCCTACCCTCTCATACATCCAGATATGTGCTCTCCTATGTCTCCTTCCTCCTGGAGTTAACGATTGTTTGATAATAGTGTGTCACCCCTCAGGAGTATGGGAATATATGAGGGTGGAGAGAATCCATGGAACTAACTGAATTGTCCAGGTGTTCAGATAATCAGATCCATCTGTATGTGTCTCTATCTCTCAAGTTTGCTTTCCTCATAGGTGGTCCATGAATACAAGATGCCCTTGGATAGATAGCATGCTTACAGCTTGCAGTCCCAGGAGAAGAATAAACGTAGGAATTTAGGAAGCCCTCTGATCGGTCTGGCTCGGGAGACAAGATAAAGTGCTCAGTTTGGCCAGGCCAGCTTTACCTGACCACTCCACTCCTGGGGTGCATGGCTGGGTGGGGAGGCACTTAGCCCTTCCAAAGCCACAGGGACTGAATAGGTCACTGTGGACTGAGGGAAGAGCTGATGGACAGGTGAAGGAGATGGTACTAACTGTGTCTCCGCAGGATAAAGGGAGAGTAGGGAGAGCCAGAGTGCTGTGAGGCTTCCTGAAGGAAAGCTTATCTTGGATGCAGGAATGTTTTATGGAGGAGGGAGTCTCTGAGATGGGGCTTGAAGATGGATAGGATTTACCTGGTTGAAAAAAATTGTCTTTGTATACTTTTCTGTTAGTCTGCACAACACTAGACCTCTAGATTATTTAATGAATATGAAATTGTCTCTCTAAACTGTGAAGTCAAGAGTCATGCCTAACACTTCTCTGTATAGAACTCAAAGCAGGCACTCCATAAGTACAGCTGTACTTGTTAGAACTGGAGCTCTTCTGGCAAACCTACTGCTCATGCTTGTGCTTTATTTATGTCAGTGAGGCCTTGATTGCCCCTGTGTTTATGTGTTAGGGCAGAGAATCTCTGGTCTCTTCAGAGCAGACACTGGATAGTGTCTGTTAAGCATTAGTCGTTGTCTTCTTTTTTTTTTTTTTAAATTTTATGAGATGATGTCATCTCTTTGCCTTGCTCTAATTGTCAGTGCATATGACTTTGCCCTTGATCAGACACAGTGAATATCTACACCTCAGATTGTTGCTGGAGAATAAAATCTCAAATTACTCTGTTCTATTGAAAGCCCAGTGGTACAAACTATATCACCAGAAGATTCCCTAAAGTTACATCTAAACTTCTAAACATCTATTTACGGTCCCCACATCTAAATAGACATTGTAAATTAGATAATTAAAGAGCTTGATAATTTTGATTCCTCCCCCGAGCTGCTTTTGCTGAAAAGTGCTCTGAGGTTATACTATCAGCTGCATTGACATGGCTCCCAAAATTTGCTCTTGGGGATGCTCTGTTTTCCCTTCATAAATCACTACAGGAAAAAGTTTTCTCAAGAAAACTGTTCTTTCCAAGCAACTACTTGTGTTTGTTTCTTTAGTTTCCTACTTTTCTTTTTTTTTCTTTTTTTTTTTTGAGTCTCACTCTGTCACCCAGGCTGGAGTGCAGTGGTGCAATCTCAGCTCACTGCGAGCTCTGCCTCCTGGGTTCACGTCATTCTCCTGCCTCAGCCTCCCGAGTAGCTGGGACTACAGGCACCCGCCGCTAGGCCCAGCTAATTTTTTTGTATTTGTAGTAGAGATGGGGTTTCACTGTGTTAACCAGGATGGTCTTAATCTCCCCTTTTTTGCTTTCTTTAAGTCCATTGAACTTTGTGAATCTTTTAGAGACATATTTCTCACTTTGCCTAATTTAGAAGGTCAGAGACAAATTTGTTGTCCACCTATAGCAATTGCTATAGGATATTATAAAACCATTTTATGTACTCACTTTACCCTATATTTATTTTATTTTCCTGCCTTTATTCTTATTTTTGTTTGATTTCATCTATTTACTTAATCCCATTTATCCTAAGTATTTTAAAGCACCTCAAATCATTTTTGGAGGTGAGTTATAAACGGATTATTAAGGCAATATGCCCAATATCTGTTTAATTTTTTTTTAAATTTAAAAACATCTCATGTTCATTTTCTTGGATCCCTCTGTGGCTCTTTTCAACGAAGCCTTAGTGGTCAAACTCGGGAGCTTTTATTGTGAATGGTTCTAACCGGCAAATTTGCAAATGCTCACTCAGCACTTCTAGGAAGCAGAAGTTCAAACATGAGGAGGCAAGCGACTGTGTAGGAAGATGTCCCGATTCTGGTCACACCCTGATGTGACCAAGACCTCTTATTGGCAATGGCCAGAATTCATCCTTAGGTCCAACGATTGTAGAGAAGTGGGGTGTTCTTGAGTGATTCCTTTCCTCTGGATGGCTGGGGTATTGTTCAGTGAATACCAAGGAATCTTGCAGATTGCAGATTCATGTAGAACTCAGATCTCAACCTAAAATTCTTGTGGATAGGTTCCTGGAAGTGTTTTAAGGACCCTAATGATTAGGGCCATTTAAGGGGTGGTGACAACATTCCAGGCTTACTGTTGGAAAAGAAATCTAGGAATTTGCGTAGAAGGTAGCTAGACATCTATGGGCTGACAATTAGTTTTGTGTTGTTGGTCACCGTATCAATTAGGATGCTTTTGGTCATATATAAGAGAAACCTAACGCAAATGGGCTTAAACAATTAAAGGAAATTTATTGACAGAAAAATCCAGAATTAGAAAAGCTGTATGCAAGAATTGATCCAGAATTGAGAATCGAGCTCAACAAGGCCACCAGTGTCTTTCAGTCTGTGTCTTCTCTTTACTGAACCTCACACGGTGGCAGCTTCTTCTTAAAAATGGTTCTCCTTATTGCAGAATAGTTGTCAACAACAACTGGAGTTGTTAATTCTCATCTCCTGGGAGAAAGCACCAGTGATTTCTCCACATCAGAGCTTCCTTCTGCTCGGACTGATTTGTGTCACATGCTCATCTCTGAGCCAATCAGAAGAGACATAACTAAGGACAATCAGGTCCCACGAGGATAGGGCCAAGGACATCTATACCACATAGGTAGAAATGTGGAGTCCTCATAGGAAGATGGGAAGAAAGGAAAAGAAGAATCCTTGAGGAGTGTGTGTGGCTGGGAATGGGGGAAGAAACAGACAAAAAAGCTCACTATTGCCATTAGAGTCTTAGGGGAACAATGCAGTTTATCAATCCACGAAAACCCTCTAGTGTCTGCCTATAGAATGTTGCAATGGCTTCTACTGGTAGAACTGACTGCCTCATTGCTAGTTTTGAACTTCCTGCGTGATGTTATGCAGTAAGAAAATCTATAATTAGAACACGGACAATGTATTTTAGGGAAGTTCTAAGCAGATTATATTAAGGGAAAGGAAAAAGTATCTGTCTCACTCATACTAAGTACATTCATCTTCTCAGCAACTGACCACTGCTGGACTGAGAGAATCTGGTAACCAGCTAAGAACCAGGCGATGGTTGTGAAATGGAAGAGAGGAGTTGCCTTTGTATTTAGTGCAGACCAGTGAAGGAGATGCATAAAACACCCTGAAAACCCAGGAATGAACATGCTGCCTGGCAGAACCTACTGAATTGCCCCTCTTTGAGCAATAGAACTCAAGGACCCTCCAACAGAGTATGATTGACCAGATCTGGGATGGCTTGTTAGACTTGGGTTTGAGTTGGGGGTATCCCAGTTAACTGTGTTGTTTGCACCAACAGAACCTTTTGGGCTTGCCCACATCTTAAAATAAGCCTTCCCTCCTCCCATTTCTGCCTGATCACAAAGATTGTGATGGTTTCACCTTTTCACTGGGTATGGAAAAAAATGCAAATCTCTCTCTCTTTGTTATGTATACATACACACACACATACATACACATATACATGGCCTGGCTTTTTAATCTAAGGATTAAGCATTCTTCAAATTGATTTTACAAAATTATTTCTACTGAATTCCTTTCCTTGGGGTCTTTCTGGCTCATAGATGGTTTCCCAAAGTGTGTAACAGCCTCTATCTTTGACTAAGAGTTTGCATGAATAATAAAATCTTCCAGGAGTAAACAAGCTCATATTTTTACAATTTGTAAACTTTATTGCTATTATAAAATCAATGTTTTGCAACCAGAACTCCAGGCAGATCTTATTGATGGTGGTGGGGACTGTCAACAAGGCACATGGACTTTCTCTCCTTTTTCAGTGTGAATTTCTTTTCATATAAAACATTAGTGTAGTTTTATATATGTGATAATCGCTCTTCATCATAAATATCTCAGGATGCCACTTAGTGAAGCAAGCAGTGGTGTACATAATGATATGCAAAACAGTGTCTACACTCATGGATGTATGGCCCTCCCAACACAGATCACAGACCACAGACATTTACCCACCTCAGGAGGGATAAAGGCTTTCAATGTAATGAAGATTAGAAACCAGCAAACTCTGGTGGAGGCTCTTCCCAGACACTTGACCTTCTTCCCTGACCCTCAAACTTGTCTAGATTGAAAACACCCAGAACTGCCTTATCTGTTTCCCATTTTTGTCTTTGCCTTCTCTTGGGAAGCCTTCAGCTGTCCTCTAGGGCAGGTATTTCCAAACATGTTTGTTAATGAGAATGACCTGATGTTCTCTTTTTTCTTAGTGATTTATAAAATAATTATAATAAAATAATTCATGCACGTGGAAATAGCATTTCAAACAATACGAATGAGAAGGAAATGAAAAGATCACTTTCTTTCCCTGCCTGGCCTCATCTCCTAATCATTTTAAAACCATTTTTGTGTTAAGTTGTTCTTCTGGTGTTTACCTCCATAATATTCAACAATATGTTTATACTTTTATTCAGGCTATTCTTCAAAATATTTAGTAGCTGGTAAGGCATATCCACCAACCAATCAGAACTGCTGTCTGTCCATGGTGCTGGAACAACTTTCCAGAAGAAGGATTCAAGTCAGAATCTCTAAGGGAAATGGGAGGAGGTGATAGAGATGGAAATGTGTCTTGAAAAAGTATGCTTACTACTGAGGTTGCTTAATTCATTTTATTAATAACATTAAAATTATTTGCTTATTTCAAAAGCCATTAGGGGAAGATTTATTTTCCTAGTTTTCCAAAGGAGGCTATCTCAGAAGACATTTTTCAAAGAGTGACCAGACTCAGTAGCCCCCAGGCCTCCAAAGATATGGTTTTCCCTGCAGAGAGGTGGGCAGTCTCCAGCTGCCTTTACATTTCTTTATTTATTCAGTCTCTATCATTGCTTTTCCTTTGAACACAATTTCTTAAATATACAAAATGGCAGAAAGTGAGAGCAACATGAAGTAAGGTCAGGCTTTGTGTAGCTGGTGTACTTAGCTGGGGTTTGTTGGTTTGCCGTGTGGTGTGGGGCAGCTGCCCAGCCACAGCTCCTTCAGGGCTGTGGAAACTCCTCGGGAAGCTTCCCTGGCTCATGAGCAGTTGAGTGGGCAGCTCTCCCTGGTGACGTGTGCCAGCTCTTCACAGACTACCCTGTTGTTGGAGGTGGAGGCTTGAAGACTCTGAGAGACTTAAGAGGGTTCCAGTGAGAAACAAGTGTAGGTCCCAGTTCATCTTCCCAGGCTCCTGTTTGTCCTTGGTCTCCCACTTCCTGTCCACTTCCCATTCTGATAGCTGGTACTGCTGACTTCAGGTTGCTGTCAGACACAGGGACAGCAGACTTACATAAACTGCTCAACCGGCTCCAACGATTGGTGGAGGTCTAATCCCAAAAAACACCTGTTATGTGACTCATAGTTGTTCTGTTCCTCTGACCAACCTACTGACACAGAATGTGGATGTTTTTATTTTTCTGTTTTTGCTGTTTTGAAGGGAATTCATTTTGAGAACTTAACTTCCCTACTAGATTTCTTTTTAAATTAAAAAAAATTGATATATAATATTTGTACATACTAATGGGGTACATGCAATATTTTGTTACATGCATAGAATGTGTAGTGATCAAGTCAGAGTATTTAGGATATCCATCACCTCACCATTTATCATTTCTACTTGTTAAGAACATTTCAAGTCCTCACTTCTATACTTTGAAATATGTAATACATAGTTGTTAACTATAGCCACCCCATTCTACTATCAACCATTGGAACTTATTTCTTCTAACTATACATTTTTTTTTAATCCATTAACCAATCTCTCATCCCATCTCCCCAACTCCCCACCCATATCCACATCCTTTTCAGCCTCTAGTATCAATTATTCTACTCTCTACCTCCATGAGATCAACTTTGTCTTTGCTCCTAGATGTGAGGGAGTACATGTGATATTTGTCTTTTGTGTCTGACTTATTTCACTTAACATAATGACCTCAAGTTCCACCCACATTGCTGCAAATGACATGATTTCATAAATTTTATGGCCAAATATTATTCCATTTTATAAATATAGCACATTTTCTTTATCCATTCATCTGTTGATGGACATTTAAGTTGATTCCATGTCTTTGCTATTGTGAATAGTGCTGCAATAAACATGGGGTTTCATGTATCCCTTTGATATACTAACGTCCTCTCCTTTGGATAAATACTCAGTAGTGGAATTACTGGATTGTACAGTAGCTCTATTTTTAGTTTTTTGAGAAATCTCCATACTGTTTTCCATAATGACTGTACTAATTTACATTCCCACCCATAGCGTATGGGAGTTCCCTTTTCTCTGCCTCCCTATCAGTGTCTGTTGTTTTTTGTCTTTTTGACAATTGCCATTGTAAATTGTGTAGGATGGTATCTCCTTGTGGTTTTGATTTGCATTTTCCAGACAATTAGTGATGTTGAGCAGTTTTCCATAAATTTGGCCATTTGTATGTCCACTTTTGAGATGTGTCTATTTAGATCTTTTACCCACTCTTCAATGGGATTGCTTGCTTTGCTGTTGGGTTGCTTGAGCTCCTTGTATATTCTGAATATTAGTACTTTGTCAGATGAATATTTTGCAAACATTTTCTCCCACTGAACAGGTTGTCTCTTCACTTTGTTGATTGTTTCCTTTGCTGTGCAGAAGATTTTTAGTTTGATATCATCCCATTATCATCCCATGTTGTCTACTCTCATTTTTGTTGCCTGTGCTTTTGGGGTCTTAGCCATACATTTTCTTCTTAGATTAATGCCCTGGAGTGTTTCTCCTGTTTCCTTCTAGTAGTTTTATAGTTTTGGGTCTTTAAGTTTTTAAGCCATTTTGAGTTTATTTTTGTATATGGTGAGAGATATAGTTCCATTCTGCAGCATGTGGATATCCAATTTTTCCAGCGCTATTTATTGAAGAGAAGGTCCTTTCCCTAATGTTATGTTCTTGGTGCCTTTATTGAAAATCAGTTGGCTACAAATATGTGAAATTATTTCTGGATTCTCTATTCTGTTCCTTTGGTTTATGTGTTTGTTTTTATACCAATACCATGCTGTTTTGGTTACTATAGCCTTGTAATATATTTTGAAATTAGGTAGTGTGATGCTTCCAGCCTTCTTGTTTTTGCTCAGGATTGCTTTGGCTTTTTGGGCTCTATTTTGGTTCTATAAAAACTTTAGCATTTTTTTTTCTATTTCTATGAAAAAAGTCCTTAGTATTTTGACAGGGTTTCATTGAAACTGTGTATTACTTTGAGTAGGATAGTCATTTTAACCATACTAGTTCTTGCAATACATGAGCATGGGATGTCTTTCCACATGTTTGTGTTCCCTTCAATTTCTTTTATCAGTGCTTTGTAGTTTTCCTTGCAAAGGCATTTCACCTCCTTGGTTAAATTGATTACTAGGTATTTTATATTTTTTGTAGCTATTGTAAATGAGATCATTTTCTTGATTTGTTTTTCAGTGAGTTTATTATTGGTATATGAAAATGCTACTGATTTTTGTGTGTCAATATTGTATCCTGCAATTTTACTGAACTTTTAAAAATCAAATCTAAGAGTTTTTGGTAGATTCTTAAGGTTTTTCTAGACATAGGATCACGTCATCTGCAAAGAAGGAAAATTTGACTGCCTCTTTTCCAATTTGGATGCCTTTTATTTCTTTTCCTTGCCTAATTGTCCTGGCTAGGACTATGTTAAATAGGACTGGTAAGAGTGGACTTCCTTTTCTAGTTGCATTTCTTGAAGATAAGGCTATCAGCTTTTCCTAAGTCAGTAGCTGTGGGTGTATTGTGTATGGACTTTATTAGGTTGAGGCATGTTCCTTCTATCCCTAGTTTGCTGGGCATTTCTGTCGTAAAGGGATGTTGAATTTTACTAAATGCTTTGTCTGTGTCTATTAAGATAATAATATGATTTTTGTTCTTTGTTCTGTTGATGTGATGTAGCATATTTATTGATTTGCATATGGTAACCATCCTTGCATCCCTGAGATAAATCCCACTTGATCACAATGTATTATCTTTTTGATATACTTTTAGATTTGATTTGCTAGTATTTTGTTGAGAATGTTCACATCTATGTTCATGAGTAATGTTGGCCTGAAAGTTTTTGTTGTTGTTATTCCTTGTTTGGTTTTGGTATTGAAGTAATGCTGGTTTCACAGGAAGAGTTAGTAAGAATTCCTTCGTCTTCTATATTTTAGAATAGCTTGAGGAGAATTGCATTAGTTCTTTTTTTATCTGTAAATTTCGTAGAATTCAGCAGTGAAGCCATCAGGTTCTGAGCTTTTCTTTGCTGGGAGACTGTTTATTACTGTTTTAATCTCATTACTTTTTTTTTTTTTTTTAATTTATTTATTATTATTATACTTTAAGTTGTAGGGTACATGTGCATAACGTGCAGGTTTGTTACATACGTATACTTGTGCCATGTTGGTGTGCTGCACCCATCAACTCGTCATTTACATCAGGTATAACTCCCAGTGCAATCCCTCCCCCCTCCCCCCTCCCCCCTCCCCATGATAGGCCCCGGTGTGTGATGTTCCCCTTCCCGAGTCCAAGTGATCTCATTGTTCAGTTCCCACATATCAGTGAGAACATGCGGTGTTTGGTTTTCTGTTCTTGTGATAGTTTGCTAAGAATGATGGTTTCCAGCTGCATCCATGTCCCTACAAAGGACACAAACTCATCCTTTTTTATGGCTGCATAGTATTCCATGGTGTATATGTGCCACATTTTCTTAATCCAATCTGTCACTGATGGACATTTGGGTTGATTCCAAGTCTTTGCTATTGTGAATAGTGCTGCAATAAACATACGTGTGCATGTGTCTTTATAGCAGCATAATTTATAATCCTTTGGGTATATACCCAGTAATGGGATGGCTGGGTCATATGGTACATCTAGTTCTAGATCCTTGAGGAATCGCCATACTGTTTTCCATAATGGTTGAACTAGTTTACAATCCCACCAACAGTGTAAAAGTGTTCCTATTTCTCCACATCCTCTCCAGCACCTGTTGTTTCCTGACTTTTGAATGATCGCCATTCTAACTGGTGTGAGATGGTATCTCATTGTGGTTTTGATTTGTATTTCTCTGATGGCCAGTGATGATGAGCATTTTTTCATGTGTCTGTTGGCTGTATGAATGTCTTCTTTTGAGAAATGTCTGTTCATATCCTTTGCCCACTTTTTGATGGGGTTGTTTGTTTTTTTCTTGTAAATTTGTTTGAGTTCTTTGTAGGTTCTGGATATTAGCCCTTTGTCAGATGAGTAGATTGCAAAAATGTTCTCCCATTCTGTAGGTTGCCTGTTCACTCTGATGGTAGTTTCTTTTGCTGTGCAGAAGCTCTTTAGTTTAATGAGACCCCATTTGTCAATTTTGGCTTTTGCTGCCATTGCTTTTGGTGTTTTAGACATGAAGTCTTTGCCCATGCCTATGTCCTGAATGGTACTGCCTAGGTTTTCCTCTAGGATTTTTATGGTATTAGGTCTAACATTTAAGTCTCTAATCCATCTTGAATTAATTTTCGTATAAGGAGTAAGGAAAGGATCCAGTTTCAGCTTTCTACTTATGGCTAGCCAATTTTCCCAGCACCATTTATTAAATAGGGAATCCTTTCCCCATTTCTTGTTTCTCTCAGGTTTGTCAAAGATCAGATGGCTGTAGATGTGTGGTATTATTTCTGAGGACTCTGTTCTGTTCCATTGGTCTATATCTCTGTTTTGGTACCAGTACCATGCTGTTTTGGTTACTGTAGCCTTGTAGTATAGTTTGAAGTCAGGTAGTGTGATGCCTCCAGCTTTGTTCTTTTGACTTAGGATTGTCTTGGAGATGTGGGCTTCTTCCCGATTCAATTTTGGTAGGTTGTAGGTATCCAGGAATTTACCCATTTTCTCTAGGTTTTCCAGTTTGTTAGTGTGTAGTTCTACTCATAGTAGTCTCTAATGATGATTTGTATTTTTGTGGTATCAGTTGTAATGTTTCCTTTTTCATTTCTGATTTTGTTTGACTCTTCTTTCTTTTTTCTTTGGTTAGTCTAGCTAATTGCTTATCAATTTTTAAAAACCACTTTTCATTTCGTTGATCCTTTGTAATTTTTTTGTCTCTGTTTTGTAAAGTTCTGCTCTGATCTTTATTATTTCTTTCTTTCTACTATAGTAATTTTGGATTTGGTTTATTCTTGCTTTTCTAGTTCCTTGAAGTGCATCGTTAGGTTGTTTATTTGAAATCTTTCTACTTTCTGATCTCTACTATATTTTCAACAGGAACCAGAGTTGGGTAGGGAAAAATAGATTATTAATTTATTTTTCAAGGGTGGGCCTGTCACATATTCTGAGTACCTTAGTGTCATCATGACTTCACCAGCCATACCTTTCTTGATTCTTCATGTTCATCTTGACCTCCAGACCTTTAACTTAAGAAAAAAAATTGTGTGTCCATTTCTGGCTCCACCTCACTCTTCAGGCAAATCCCCAGCTCTTGGCATCCCTCACTGTTCCCTTTCTCTGCTCCTGCTTTCTTCCCTGCCAAACTTCTTGACAGTGCAACTTGCACTGGCTGTCTCAGTTTCCTGTTTTCTGACATCTCTTTAATCCATGACCACTTCTCTTACATTCTGGAAGGTCACAGAGACTTCCAAAGCCTAAAACCAAATAGATCTTTACATCAGAGTTTATTCTGCCTCACTTATTTACACAATGTACCATAGTTCCCCACTCTGCTCAATAAGTTTGTATCCCTTCTCTTTCATGATACTATATGACCTCCTCCTATGTCTCTAACTGTTCCTGCTCTGAACTGTTCACAGCATTTTTTTTTTTTTTTTTTTTTTTTTTGTGTGTGTGGGGGAAGCAGAGTTCACTCCCAGGCTCTGGAATCTGGCATCCCCAGGGAAAGGAGACTTATATGGTAATATGGTGATATGGTTTGGCTCTATGTCCCCATTCAAACCTCATCTCAAATTGTAATCCCCACTTGTTGAGGGAGGGAGGTGACTGGATCATGGGGCGGTTTTCCCCATGCTGTTCTCATGATACTGAGTCAGCTGTCGTGAAATCTGATGGTTTCATAAGCCTCTGGCATTTCCCCTGCCTGCACTTATCTCTCCTGCTGCCATGTGAAGAGGGTCCTTGCTTCCCCTTTACCTTCCACCATGATTGTTAGTTTCCTGAGGCCTCCCCAGCCATGAGGAACTGTGAGTCAATGTAACCTCTTTCGTTTATGATTTACCCAGTCTCGGGTAGTTCTTTATAGCAGTGTGAAAAAGAACTAATGCATATGGTCATTTGTGGGCTTCCCATGCTAGGTTGCATATATCTTGAAACAGAGATTTTTGCCTTACTTAATATTGTATCTGTCACAGTTATTGAATAATGCTTTTTATTGTTTTTTTAAAAAATTATTTGGTTTTCTTCATCCTAACCCTGGAAGTGCATTTCTAATCTGAATACATAAGTCACTGAGGGAAAAATAGCATTCAATGTAGTATGTAGAAATTTGCTTTATAGTCAGATTTTTAGGATTTTACCTATTATTTAACAGCACTACTAAAATAAAACAATATATAAATCAGTTTAAATCAGAGAGTGATGCTTAGTTCTTCTGAGTTAGAATGCTATATCTTATTTTCTAAAGCAACAAATTGTCCTCTCAACTTTGTATCTGCACTTGACATCTTACCCATTCTTCTGGTTCAGCTCAAATGATGTCTCACACTGTATTATGGATTCTTTTCTAACTACCCCTTAGTTGAAAACTTTTGCCTCCTTCAAATTTTATATAGTCATTATTTTCTCTCTGATGACACAATCATGTTATAATTATTTTCATACTTGCCATCTTCTACTTTCCAAATTCCATGATATCAAGATCAATAGTTCACCTTTTCTGGGGGATTTGGGAGCTTCTCCAGCTTCCTCTAGCCGGCTTTATACATTGCATGTCTTAGGTCCCTGATAAGTGTTTTAAAATTTAGATCAAATGGACAGATTTTGAAAGACAAGCTTGGGATTGAATCATAATTTGGGAAGAGGGAACAACTAATTAAGTGCAACACCAAAACCAGCTGCAGAAGATGGGGTGGAAAAGACCATTTTTAGGTGGTATCTCTTCTCTCCTTGGGGCTAAAAGCTCAAACAAAAAGCTCGTGAAAACCCCTAAGAATGAGCCACCTGGAAAACAGTCTTCCGGCTTGGGGATCTCCTTTGAGCATCTAAATGAAATCTTAGCTGTTTCTTGAAATCTCAGTATTTCTTGGGCCTGAGAGAAAGGGCAGAAAATAATTTGGTGAGAACTTTTCAAAGACATTTAGAAGTTCTGCTTATAGCTGTAATTTAAGACCCAGGACACTGTAATGCTGCTTCAAACTTCCCTTCCCCCAAACCAGGTCCTTACCTTGTTTAGAGCATAAACATAATTAAAGGAAAGAAAAACAATCTATTAACACCACTTCAAGGACTCCTTGAAACAAAAAAGAACCAAATTCCCCCTTTGCTCTCAGTCTGATCAAAAGATTTTCCTTCTTATTTGAAACAGAGAGGATCATCCATCTTTCCTTAAAATATGGACATTTTTTAAGATTCTTAGGCTGAAGGTCAGTTTGGAATATCAGATAGATACAGCAAACCAGTTCAGATAAGAGTTTCCGAAGCTATCCATCACTTGAATAAAAGCCAAACAAGCAAGTATTGATCCTAATCCCGAGCACAGGTTGAAAGAAGCAGGTACGGTCACAACAAAGTGGTTACTCAGGCATCTGAAAGAGATGAGACTGTGATGAAGCAGGAGACATGAGGGAAACAGAAATCATTATGTCACGGATAGAAAAGACATTCATCAGACAAGTCAACTATGACCTGAAAAGCTGTGTTATAACACCCAAACCAGGGAAAAGCCATTATATCGCCCAAACCAGGGAAATCAAAATGGAATTCAGTGGGCTTCGATTTGTAGGCAGAGAAGATCCTATATAAAACATACACAAACCAGGGTAAGTCAGGGAAGAGGATTCTACTCAAAGACTATGAAAGTGATATCATGTTGATGGCAGCCACAGCCAGATTGCAGGCCTCCCGTTCGTGTTCAGGCCTTTGTTCTCCAGGCTATACTCTGTCCTGGTTCTCCCCTTACCTTTTGAGATGGCTCTATAAAGATATACTACATTTTAAAGTTCCCACTTGCCCCCATACCCTGCTCACTTTACGTTTTCCTGGACTTATAAAGTCTGGGAGTGTGTACTAAGGGCAAATCTCAGTATACAAACTCACATGTGAAAAAAGAAGGGTAGTTTTCTTGATTTTTCTATAACTTAATTTCTGTTTTGCATCACCATTCTACTGAAGTGGCAAAAAATTTGATCTCAGTCATTTATTTTTCAGCCTAGGGTTTCTCCTTCCCAGACGAAAATGTCTGTAAAACTGTGTAAGAGCCTGCCCACTCTACACTCATCATGCAGCACCTCTTTGTGACTGCTCTCCTCTCTAGCGCCAGCCAGCATCTATATTTCCAACACTTCCCTTCCCTCTAACTGTGGTCTCTCAATATAGCCAGGACACATTATTTCTGGTCTCCAAATTTTTTGAGGTAGGAGATGGAGAAGAGTGAGCACGTTCCTTAAATTCTCAAATATGATTACTAAAACCTTGATTTTTTTGTGTTCCTTTCAGTACATAAGCTATTGAAACACAACACCCCAGAAGAATATCCGAGGATGGCAGCTTTCTGTCCTGTCTGAGGGATGAGCCCAGGGCAAGGCTCAAATGGGGCAAGTGCTGAAGGGCAAGGAAGTGGTTGGGTGGTGCACGATGTGGGTGTGGAGGTGTACGTTGGCTAGTACTCCCCAAATGATATCCTATAGCAACAGCTGCAGAAGCCAACAGTGTTTGAACCCAGCCCATGGATCTGTTTGTGACTCCTGTCATACTGTAGTTCACATCTGGTGTTATTATTAAGGATAGCTAGACTCCTTTTACCTTTCCCCTTTTTGACTTCCCTGAGAGAAGCCGCCCATTGCCAGTCCCCTGCCCCGTCAAGCTCTGCTCTTCCTCTCTCTCCCTCCACAAACTCTTGCAGCGACTGTATTCATCTTTATACTGATCATATGTTTGCTCTAGAGTAATAGAGGGTGTCATTGTTGATGGCTACAACACATTTCTAATACATAAATCCCACATCTCATGTATCATTTCTACCAGACAGTGTGACGTTCCACATAAGGCATTATTCTGGAAACCGGAAGTTTGCCTGCTTTAAGTTGTACATCTTTAACAAAGTTATAGTTTTTTGTGCTTATAAGGCACATTTTTATTGTGGTAAAACATATATAATATAAAATTACCATTTTAAGTATTTTAAGTGTACAATTCAATTGCATTAAGTATGGTCACATTGTTGTACAACTCTTACCACTGTCAATCTCTAGAATTTTTTATCAGCCCAAACAGAAATTTTGTATCCGTTAATAACTCACCATTCCTCCCTCCAGGCCCCAATAACTACTATTCTACTTTATGCCTATGAATTTGACAACCCTAGGAACCTCATATAAGTGGAATCATATAATATTTGTCCTTTAGTATCTGTCTTATTTCACTTAGCATAATTTTCAGCGTTCATCCATATAGCATTTGTCATAATTTCCTTCCTTTTTAAAAGGAATAATATTTAATTGTATATATAAATTACATCTTGTTTGTCTATTTATTCGTTGATAGACATTTGAGTTGTTTCCACCTTTTGGCTATTGTGAGTAATGCTGCTATGATCATGAGTGTACACATATCTGTTCAAGTCCTGCTTTCAAGTCCTTTGGGTATATACCTAGAAGTAGAATTGCTGGATCATGTGGTAATTCTATATTTAATTTTCTGAGGAACTGCCATACTATTTTCTATAGCAGCTGCATCATTCTACATTTCCATCAGTAATGCACAAGGGTTATGATTTTTCTACATCTTCACTAATATTTGTTATTTTCTATTTTGTTTTGTTTTATGATAGCCATCCTAATGGATGTGAAATGGTATCCCACTGTGGCTTTGATCTGTAGTTCCCTAATGAATAAGCATCTTTTCATGTGCTTATTGGTCATTTGTATATCTTTTTTGGAGAAATGTCTATTCAAGTCTTTGCCCACTTTTAAATTGGGTTGTTTTTGTTGTTGTTGTTGAGTTGGAGTTTTTAATACACTCTAGATAGCAATTTCTTATCAAATATATAATTTGCAAATATTTTCTCCCATTTTATCGGTTACTGTTTGCTTTTTTGATAGTATCCTTTAATGCACAAAAGTTTTTAACTTTGAAGTACAATTTACCTATTTTTTCTTCTATGGCCTATGCTTTTGGTGTTATATCCAAGAAATTATTGCCAAATCCTATGCCGTGAAGGCTTATCCCTATGTTTTCTTCTTACAGTTTTAGTTCTTATATTTAGATCTTTGATCTATTTGAGTTAATTTTTTGCATATGCTTTAAGGTAAGGGCCCAACTTCATTCTTTTGCATGTGGATATTCAATTTTCTCAGCACTATTTGTCAAAAAATATTTTTAGATATTTAAAATGTCTATTACACACTATTCTGCTATTTTAAACAGTATATAGAAGATGGCAAACATTTTCTCGAGAGTTTTTGGTCACCACTATGATCTCTTGTTCCATGTTGTCTTACAGGAAGTCTCCCAGGGGCTTTTCTATACTGCTACCCTTGGACTGCTGGAGTTCATGTATCCTTCTCTAGGTTTGCATTGCTTTGTTTGCCCTTTTTTGGTCATCAAACTGTTGACTGTCAAACTCTGAGCTATTACGTCTTCCTCATAGAAATGCGCCCTCCTCGTTTGTTTCTATAGAAACAAAACTGATAGCCAAACTTAACAGAAATTGTATATAAACTTAAAGCCAATATTCTCTTAGAAAAGATCTGGAGGATTCATGAATAAGACAAAGGGAATGATGCTTAGTTAAAGGAGAGCTATTGACTTTGCTAAGAAGGTGCTGTCGTCTATGTTGAGGTCTTTGTCTGATGTCTACATAACTGGGTATTATCCTTGGTGTGTTAGTAAATGTTTAAAAACTAGTTTTCAGGGGTGGTGGTGGAGGTCTTGATTTAGAGCAGTTGCTGATTTCCATGGTGTAAATACTCCAAATATGGCCAATTTCAAACTACACTATGCCATCACTGCATGTAGAATTGGGAAGAGATGTGCAATGGAGTGTCATTATATAGCATTTTCACCATGTTGATACAGTAGTCATAAATAACATAGATAATAGTAAAACAATTAGAAGTGAAGAGTTTTGAGTATTTATTACCTTTATTATTATTATTATTTAAAGCTACTTATGTATTTGAAAACTTAGAATGTTTTACATATTCATATGTAGAAATACAAAAGATGAAGTGAAAAGGTTAATATTACAAATACATGACATATATGGCAATATATTATATAATATAAAAGATGTATATAATAGAAATAGATGGATATATAATTTAGTTTGAAAGGTTTTTAGTTTAAAAGGGTTTTTTTTTTTTGAGACAGAGTCTTGCTCCATCACCAGGCTGGAGTGCAGTGGCGTGATCTCTGCTCACTGTAACCTCCAACTCCCTGGTTCAAGCTATTCTCCTGCCTCAGCCTCCCAAGTAGCTGGGATTACAGGCATGCATCACGATACCCAGTTAATTTTTGTATTTTTGGTAGAGACGAGTGCAATGGCATGATCCTGGCTCATTGCAACCTTCACCTCCTATGTTCAAGCAATTCTCTTGCCTTAGCCTCCCGAATAACTGGGATTACAGGTGCGTGCCACCACACCCGGCTAATTTTTTGTATTTTTAGTAGACACGGAGTTTCAGCATCTTGACCAGGCTGGTCTTGAACTCCTGATCTCAGGTGGTCCACCAGTCTCAGCCTGTCAAACTGCTGGGATTACAGGCATGAGCCACCGTGCCCAGCCTTTAATATAATTCTTTTAATCATACGTTTATACAGTTTATTTTTAAGAAATGCCATGTTTAACAACCAGCTCACCAAATTCCTGAAAAGTTAACAATTTACTCTTGCAAGCAGGGATTAGCCATCTCTACCACACCTCTGGCATGATCAACTACTTTGCAATGAGGGCAATAAAGTCATAAAATTTATTATTCCTAAGAATTTGCACAGACAAAATATAAATAGAGTTTTTGAAGGTTCATGTTAATTAACAGATGACATGCATGATCAGTTACTAATGGAAACAGGAATATTTAGATGGTATTCTGCAGAATACTAGATAACTACAATTTTCTGAGTGCTTACTTTGTGCCAGGCACTAGGATAAGTTCTTTATTGTCATTATCTTGTTGAATCCTGATAAGAACCTATCGGTAGGTATTGTTCTTATTTGCAGTCTATAGATGAGAAAACTGAGATTGAGGGAAGTTTATGTGTTTAAAGACATGTTAGGTTTTGATCCCATATCTGTGTGATATCATGCTTTCAAGAATTCTTTATTGGAAGTCTACTGTTTGCTAAATAAGCAGTAAGGGGGACACAGAAGGGGATAACACAGCTGGGTGGAGACTGAAAGGGACCATGGTACAAAGTAAAGCTAGAGAAACATGGATGGCCAGACCATGCAAAACCTTCTAGGCCATGTTAAAGAGTTTGTTCTGACTCAGGAGCAGAGAAAGCCACTGAAAGGTTTTAACTGTGGGGGATGAAATATCTTCAACTCTGCCTTTTGAAGGAACTTTCTGTGGAGTGTACATAGGAAACCAGTTAAAAGGCCACCTCCGTGATCATGCAGGGGATGAGGCTAACTTGGCCTGGGGTGACGTTGGTTTGTGATTTCTGCAGCTGGATGAATGGTGCTGTCCTTCATGGAGACAGGAAACTGCAAGAGAAGCAGCTTAGAGAGGAAATCAAGAGTTGACTCTTGGAAATGTGGACTTTGAGCTTTCTCTAAGAGTTCCCAGAAGAGAAGTTAAGTAAGAAATTGGAGACTCATGCCATTACGTTCTAGAATATTTTCATGTATCTTATCTTTGATAATTTTGTCATCTTCGTTTTCTCTGTTCTCTGTTGCTGGGAATTTTGTGGATAATGTGTAAGAGCTTTGAGTTTGATCTTCTAATTTTATTTTTAAAAATTATTTTTTGGCTATCTTCCATATCTGTATTTTTATTTGAGTTTCTAGAAGAATTCAATGAAATAGAGTAGAACTTCTACCAAATTTTATTAATTTCAGGTACTGTATTTTTAATTGCCAAAAAGTCTTTCTCTTCCTGTGACTATTTTTTTCTTCCTTATATCTTGGATTTGTTTTGTGAATGCATTACCTTAATCAGAAGTTGGCTTTTTTTTTCCCCCCTAAGGTTCCTTTTGCTCTTCTGCTCCCTATATTGCCTCTGTTTCTTTTTCCTATTTGCTTATTTTGGTCTCTATCCTATGTGCTGAAGATTTTTCTCAAGTGTCTGCTGTCTTTCATTTCTGTTAAAGATTGAGGCACTAAACAATGGTTTGGCAAATCTGGAGTGGGGGTGGTGGTGGGGGGTGTCATTGTGGGGTAGTCTGGTTTTAAGGTCTTTTTCTGCTGCTAGATTCCTTAGTGTCAGGTTCCGAGGTCTTTTCTTGGAGGCTGTCCAGCTTTCCTTAGGAGTTCTCTGCTTTTCCATGAGGCACCTGGTTGCTGGCATTCGGGAGCAGGACAAGGCCAGGAGCTGAGTCTCCCTCTATTCCAAACACAGGTTTTTATGTAATTCTCTGTTTGAATTCGAACCTCATGCCTGATCTGAAGTTTCTTTTGTTCAGTTTGTCCAAATAAACCTCAATTCTCCCATGGGATTGATGGTGGGGGATAGGGATAGGCAGGGGGAGAGAGATTGGTTCATTGCTCATGGATATATCTCTGAAGCATTTTGACTTGTTACTTCCTCCACTCTGCTAAGTCCATTACCAGCTTTCCAATCTAGTTTTCATCTTCAGAATACTTGTGGAAATCTCTCTTCTGCTTTTGTTTCCTCTGTTATCCTTTCTCTTCTTGTATGTTAATACCTTTTCATTCTTTTGTTGTCATTTTAGAGAAGTTTGGGGAAGAAAAGGAAACAAATGCATGTTATAATTCCGCCATATTTAACTTGAAGTATTTCTCCTTTGTTTGTTCTATTTTAAGATGTGAAATCTATATAAGTCTTTTAAAATATTATAACCTATTTACTAATTATTGATTATTGGAATGGGATAACTTCACATTCATATGAATCAGTTACCAAAATGAACAAACAAAGAAGAAATATGGAATTTTTTCTCTCTCCCCTTCAATTATGCCACCAGAAAACATGTCCTAGTAATTGATCAGACACTGTTATCACTGTGTATTTGTAGATAAAGTATCAGCAGGAAATAGACTCTTAAGAAACAAATTCACCTTTAAAATTTTTTAAAAACTCTCCTAACATGAGCTTTTGAGTATCTGATGCAGCAAATTTCCATCATCATTTTCAGTAATTGTGAGTTTATCTGAGACAAGTAAAGTCATTTTGATCAATGTGATGTGTTCTAATCATACACATTTCCTTTGATTGATGAATGTCAGTGTGCTTTCCATCTAGTGGGAGTGTTGAGCAGCATCTTTGTTGGCATTCGAAGTGAGGTGCTCTGGGGACCCCTGAAAATGGTAAAGCAGTTGGGCTTGCAGTTAAAAAGCACAGGTGCCCATGGTGCAGTTCTGGATAAAAGCAAGAAATTAGCGATTGCCCACACAGACGGAGCCGAATACCTCAGAGGAGCACTCCATTGTTCTGATTGAAGTGGAAGAGAAGAAGGTAAAAGAGCTTCTACTTGGCATCTGAGTACCAGGAAAGTAAAAGAGAAAGGAAAAAGCTTTCAGTCTCAAGAGCAGTTAACAAACCCTGAAAGGAAAAGAGAAGTGGGCAAAACTGCACTGCCTGAAAGTTTTATTGAGAGAAAAGAGAAAGAGCTTTATACACAGGGTGAAGAAATGGCACTCCTGGTGGTTAGAAAAGATGATTATGTCAGTTATAGGTAAGAGCTGGTGGAAATAGTACTACTCACAAATTTTCATAGAAATTTGCATGTAGCATTCAATATGTAATGAACTACAGTGGATTTTTAAAAGAGATGGTAATTTTAAAATGCAGCTTTGGGGTTGGGGACACAAAATCTCAGATAGGAGGAATAAGAAAAAGAGAAAAAACATAGCCAATATTGAAAAAAATTTCATTATAACATTTGTAAGAAAATATTCTAATCTTGAGGAGGAATATCCGGCATATTTCGTGATGAGAGTGTGGACAACCTAACTCTGTATAATAGGGACTTGGGCAAGGCAATTTCAGAAAGAACTACTGACAGGTTTTTATTGACAAAATTTGCCAGGAGGCAAAGATGAGGAGAAAGATGTCAAGGTTGAAAAGTTTATTTCTTTTTCCCAGTAGATTACTAAATCCTCCATGAATGAATCCTCTTCATAACAGTATTTGTGGTAAGTTATTTTTGTTAGTAAAGAAGAAAAATCCGTCTATTGATTTTTTTAAAAATGGGCAATACCTACCTATCAGAGGCTTCAAAAACTCATTTGTTTAATCCAGAGATACTGTGAATAAGGAGAGTAAATTAGAGAATGAGGAAATGTAATGAGTAGTTTAATGATATTTTTATCATACAATTGGTATGAAAGGAAAATAAAAATATTATTATAGAAAGTTTTAAGGACTATAGTAAAAGCAGATTTATTCCCTAATCTAACACCTCTCTCCAAACTCTCAATTAATTGATACATCTTTATATCTGAAGAACAATGCAAATTGTGTTTTGTAAGAAAGACCTTGAGATGGAGTGAGCTCCCAAGGCATTCCCAAAAGGGCTGAATTCTGTGTAGTCTCAGAATTAGAAATATTCTATTGTTGACAGTCATTGCATTCATGTTCCTGAAAAATGGTACTGCTAGCTGAAACAATGTAAGTCACCTCTGACGTGACTTAACAGTATAGCGTAACCCTCTTGTACAAAGACCCTCTTGCAGAAATAACCTCAATCACCATATTTCGTGACCTATAAATGATATGCCTGGACACCAGAAAGCATTCTAAAGTGCACTTGGTCACTCAACAAGATATCACAGTAACCAATCACCTGATAACATTCTAGGGCAAAAGCCCGCGGCTAAATGTCTATCTTCGTAATTCCTGCTAATTTCTCCAATAACAAAGCAGATGCAGGAGCTCCCTCAGGGCAATTAACATGCAAGGGCTGCTTTAAGGGGAGAGTCTCGGTTTTCTTTAAAGGGATTTGGTGGAAGGTGGGGGGACTTTTTGGGGTCCTTTTTGTAAAACAGATGTAGATGTTTGTTACACTCTCATCTTTTATTTCTTTCTGTCCTTCCCTCCTTCTCTCTCTCCCTTTCTCCCTTTCTTCTTCACTCCCATCTTTCTGTCTCTCTCTGTTTCTCTTGCTTTCTTCTTTTTTTTTTTAAGAATTGCCTTTAATGAGTGTGTTCCAGTTATCCAATGCTGTGTAACAAACCACCCCACAACCTAGTGACTTAAAATAACAACAGAAAAGCAATAGAGATAACTTAGGTAGAGCACTAGACAGGAAGCCTAGCGCACTAGACAGGAAGCCTTCAAGTGCTGGCCATGGATTGTAACAAATTAATGCCATCAACACGCCTATTTACCTCTCTGAAGATTTGCCTTTCCAAATCAGGGTCCTCTCCAGTTGCCTCCAGCTTTATAACTATTCCCACCCATGCCAAGACTTCTGTCAATCAAGTTTTCGAGCATTCTACTTCTTCAAAGCAAGAGTGTCTCCTTCCACCTTAAGTGCAGTCCCATCAAGCAATTAGAGATATATCTGACTTAAAAATATATGACTAAATCCTGATGTGCACTTTAATCCTTTGGTCTATTATCACATTTATACAAAGACAAAATGGCCGAACAATGGCCACACACAGAACCATAGACTCTTACAGCTGGAAGGGCATACAAAGTTCTATAATGTTGAGTTTTATCCCAAATCCATAAAATTAAAAGTTATATATTCTACACTCTCTTAAGATAGAAGATTGCAAAAATCCCTTAGGCATTGGCTGATTTTCTTGTTCCTTTATCAGCTTTATTTTAGGATTGAATAAAATGTATGGGTATAAAATTTTCTACAAATTTTGCTTCACTTCGAATGAAAGTTGTCCTTGAAAGGAGTCTCTTTGAGAGGTTAAACATTTATTCAGATTATGTTTTGCTTAGTAATTTTACAAGACTACTTTTTGAATTGCTTTCAAAACTTTTTACCAAATTATCTCTTTTTACTTGACCATCCATTTGTTATTTTCACTTTCCTTCTCTTTGGGCATCACCTGATTAGCCCTCTTATCACCTGCCCTACCACTTTGATTCTGCCACTGGAGCCTACAGCTTTGTTGTGTTAGCAAAGACAAGAGAGACTCCAGAGATGACTCAGAGGGCCTTGGAGGATGTGGACCTTATCTAAGAATAGGAATTGAGGAGCGTTTCATTAAGCAAATAAAAAACCACATGGTCTAAACAACATTCGTTTCAAAATGTTGATGTCTATTTTAAGTATTGTAAATACGTTGATGCAACTAACTTCCAGAAGTGGGAAACATTTAATAATAAAGTGTTTATTCACTCAGCATAGTTCTAGGTGCTAGGTATACGTCACTGGCTAAGTATACCTACCCAGTATAGGTATAGAGGAGGTCCTTGCTTTTGTTGGAAGAAGAAAAACAAGAAATAAACAAAAATAAAGTCTCAAATAGAGTTAAATGATAAATAGAGAGAATGAAAAATGAGACGAAATTGGGGGCAACTGAGTGGTAATCGGTTGGGGGTGAGGGACAGCTTCACCAAGGATGGGGAGTGCAAGCTGAGAGCTGAAGGAGAACACGTGGCCCATGTGGCTATTTGAGGGAAGAGTACTCCAGAGGGATAGGGCAGCTGGTGCAAAGGCCCCAAGGCAAGAACAGAAAGAAGAACAAAATGAAAGGATCACAGTGGGAGGGACCTGAGATGGTCAAATAGAGGCCAGATGATTACAGTGTTGAAAGGTAGAATAAGGAATGCTTGGGTATGATGGTGGGGTGGCATGTTATGACTTCTATGTCAAAAAGTCACTGAAACTTGGAAGCAAGGAAGATGTCCTTCAGCAGGTGATTAGATAAACAAGTGTTGGTAGATCCATACCATGGAATATTTATTATTCATTGATAAAAATGAATGAGCTATCAAGCCAAGAAAAGACAATGGAAAAACCTGAAATGCATATTGCTAAGTGAAAGAAGCCAATTTGAAAAGGCTACACATTGTATGACTCCAACTATATGACACTCTGGAAAAGGAAAATTATGGAGACAGTAAAAAGATTAGCGGTTGCTAGGGATTTGGGGGGAATGAAGGAGGGATGGACAGGTGGAACACAGAGGTTTTCTTTTTTTTTTTTGAGACGCAGTTCGCTCTGTCACCCAGGCTGGAGTGCAGTGGCACAATCTCAGCTCACTGCAAGCTCCGCCTCCCAGATTCACGCCATTCTCCTACCTCAGCCTCCTGAGTAGCTGGTACTACAGGTGCTCACCACCAGGCCCGGCTAATTTTTTGTATTTTTGGTAGAGATGGGGTTTCACTGTGTTAGCTAGGATGGTCTCGATCTCCTGACTTTGTGATCCGCCTGCCTCGGCCTCCCAAAGTGCTGGGATTACAAGCGTGAGCCACCACGCCTGGCCTAGAACACAGAAGTTTTCTAGGACAGTGAAAGTATTCTGTATAATACTGTAATTGTGGATACATGTCATTATATATTTGTCAAAACCCACAGACAGTACAGTATGAGTGAACCTTAATGTAAACTATGGACTTTAATTAATTGTAATCTATTAATACTGTTTCATCAATTGTTACAAATGTACCTGTCTCAATCCACTTTCTGTTTCTGTAACTGAATACCACAGATGGGATAATTTATAAAGAATAGAGGTTTATTTAACTCATGGTTCTAGAGACTGGGGAGTCCAAGAGCATGGCACTGACATTTGGTGAGGACCTTCCTGTTGTGTCATGACATGGAGGAAGGCATTACATGGCAAGAGAGCAAGAATGTGCACATCAGTTCAAGTGTCTCTTCTTCTTTGTATAAAGCACTAGTCCCATCATGGTGGCCCCACCCTGATGACCTTTTCTTATTCTAATTACCTCCCAAGGTCCCCACCTCCGGTCAGCATATGAATTCGGGGATTAAGTTTCCAACACATGAAATCTGGAGGAGACATTCAAACCATAGCAGTGCTATACTAATACAAAAATGTTAATAATAGGGGAAGCTGGGGGAGAATGGGATGGGGAGAAGGTATATGGGAACTCTACTTTTCACTCAATTTTTCTATAGACCTAAAACTTCTCCAGAAAAAATTAATTCTTTTTTTTTTTCAGTCACTAGAGCTGATATTTAACAACCAGATTATAGAGTGAAGAGTGGTTGTAGGAAGACCGTTTGGGAGGCAGTTGCTGTGGTCTGGGTAAGGAGTACATGGTCTGGACTCTAGAATGGAGGGGAATCAGGAGGGAGGAGATGGGAAAATGGACAGATCTAGAGCATGTTTTGGAAACTAGGTCAACAGGACCCAGTCCTGATGGCCTGAATATGAGGGCAAAAGAAAGACAGGGTGTGGGATTTAAGCAACTGAGTAAATGGTGAGAAGTTCCTATTAGACACACCATTTAGACATCAAGCAGTTGGTTGGATATACAAATTTGAAATTCTGGGACCATGTAAGGACTGAAGATAGAGACTTGGAATTCAGCAGAATATGAATGATGTTTAAACCCACAGGACTGGATAAAATCAGCAGGAAAGGGAGTGTAGATAGAAGAAGGAAGTGGACCCAGCATTGGCTGCTCAGCATTTCAACACAGAAAGTAGTGCAGCCAGGAACGGGTGAGGGAGGCTGAGAAGGAGCAGCCAGGAAGCAGGAGAAATCTAGGAGAGTGTGGTATCCAAAAGCCAAGATAACTGTTCCACCCTGAAGAATTGTATCTAGGCTCAACTCTGAGCTGGAGATATCCACAAACACCCAATCAGATAAAGCAGACTCCTTCAGACAGCAGGCTCTCCACATCTTCCCAGGTCAATTAGGCTTTCATCAACAAAGGGACTACAGTGCATCTCCTTTGAACTGAGGCTTTGCCTTGGGTCTCACATTAAGTCTTCCTTTTCAGGGAGCCACACAAGCTTATTGGTTTAGAGCAGGGGCTGGCAACATACAGCCCAAGGACCAAATTGGCCTGCCTCCTGTTTTTGTACAGCCCACAAGCTTAGGATGGCTTTTGCATTTTTAGATTTTTTTTTAAAAAAGAACATTTTGTGACACATGAACATTGTAAGAAATTTGAATTTCAGTGTCCACAAATAAAATTTTATTAAAACCTAGGCATGCTCATTGATTGGTATTTTCTATGGCTCCTTTTACATTACAACAGCAGAAGTGAGTAGTTGTGACAGAGCTGTATAGCCTGCAAAGCTTAAGATATTTATTACTTGTTCCTTTACAAAAAAACACCAAAAACAAAAAAACCTTTCTGATCCCTGGTTTACGGCACAAAATCTAAATTACGATGTGTGAGAAATGTCAGGACACTAGCTTATCTATGCTCATCATGGGTCCTATTGAACACAGTCTAACTCGATGTCTTCTTAAAAAATAATATCACCATATTTCACAAACCCTTATACTACTCATAGGAGCATTTCCTCAAACAGTGACATCCAGATTTCTGCTTCCAGTCGTGACCTCTCCCCTGAGTTTCTCATTGCATATCCACCTGTCTGCTAGATGCATCCACTTGGGGAATCCTTAAACTCAACGTGTTCAAAATGGAACTAGCTACCTTCCCCTGAAAGTCTGTTTCACTTTATTATTTCTTAGTGTGGTATAATAAAACTTGTATGTTTGGCTTTTGCCCCCAGTTTCTGGCACAGAGCTTCATAAACTCTTGGAATTTTTTGAGTCATAGGAGTGTCATCTGTCTTTTGCCCTTTCAACCACACCCAAGTTTATGCTAATAAGGTGACTCCCAGTGGGCCCTTGGATAGTTTCAAGAGAGGGGCTGGCTATGCCAGAAAGACTAAGCTTGTGATTAGAGGGCTAGAGTTTTCAGCCCCATTCCTGACCTCTAAGGAAGGGAGGTTGAGTTTAGTCATGTGGCCAATGCGCTAACCAATCATGCCTACCCAAAGAAACCCCAGAAATCCAGAACTCTGAAACAAGGAGGTTGGGGGGCTTCCTAGTTGGTGAACATCCTGTTTAGGGAAGATGGTGAACACTGAGTCCATGAAAACAGAGGGCCCTATGTTCAGGACTCTCCCAGACTTGCTCTCGGTACCTCTTCATCTGCCTGTTTATTTGTATCCTTTTAAATGAAACAATAATCCTAGGCTGGGCATAGTGGCTTCACACCTGTAACCCTAGCACTTCAGGAGGCTGCAGAAGGAAGATTCCTTGAGACCAGCCTGGGTAACATAGGGAGACCCCATGTCTACAAAAAATAAACAAAAATTAGCTGGGAGTGTTGCTGAGAACAAATACTTCAGGAGTCTAATAGAAAAACCACAGCAAAAAGCTATCAGGTCCTTCAGGTGGGTCCTAGCACAGCTGTGGTCCCAGCTACTTAGGAAGCTGAGGTGGGAAGATTGCTTGAAGCTGGGAGGTTGAGGATGGAGTGAACTGAGATCACACTATTACACTCTAGCCTGAACATCAGAGCAAGACCGTGTCTCAAAAATAAATACATAAATAAATAAAACCCAGTAATTCTTAAGTGTAATGCTTTTGGTGAGTTCTGTGAATCATTTTAAGCAAATTATTAAACCGGAAGTGAGTTGTAGGAACCCTCAAATTTTAAACAGAACTCTGGGGGACTTCTGTTGCATGGGGACTCTACCTGTGGTTAGTGTCTGAAGTGGGGGTAGTCATGTGGGACTGCGCCTCTTAGCCTTGAGGTCTGTGCTAATTTTACACAGTTAGCGTCAGAATTGAACTGAGTCGTAAGGCGCCCAGTGGGTATTGAAGAACCAGGGTTAGAAGGTAGTCAGTTAAAAGCTGTACCATCCAAGCTGTCATCCAAGGTAGAAACCTAATAGTTATTTCAGACTTGTTTCATCCACCTTCCACATTCAATCGCTAAGTAATGCTGATTTTGCCTCCTAAATATGTATTGACTCAGCCTCCCTGTTTCTGACCCCTCATCTCCCTCTCTGACTTCCACTGCCCTGGTTCAGACGTTTAGTGACTCTCACACGAGCAGTTAGAGTAGCATCCCTAGTACCCTCCCCAGCAGCAGTCTTGCCCCATTTCAAATTGTTCCGCTATGTTTTAACTAGTGATCCATTGAAAAATGCAGATGTGACCAGGTCTTAACACCATTCAAACACTGCCTCCCACCAACACCAATGGTTCTCAAGCCCTGATGTAAGACACAATCCCTCATGAAGTATTTGAAAAATGCAGATGTGTAGGCCACATCTCTGTTGATGCTGAGATGGAGCTAGGACTCACCTGAAGGACCTGATAGCTTTTTGCTGTGGTTTTTCCATTAGACTCCTCAAGTGTTTGTTCTTAAGTATTTAGAATTTATGCTGGTGAAGAATTATGGAATTTTTGAGTTATTTCTGTGACAAGAAAAAGAGAAAAATCTTCCATCCCACTACTTAAATAACACTTCATGGAATTTCATCATTCAGAAACATTTAAAATACAAGTATTTGGCAAACCTTCTATACCCAGTCTTTTTTTGATTCAGACTGCAATCTGATGAGTGATCAAAGCTTGCAAAATGTGAATTCAGGTTTCCAAATCTGGCTGCATCTTACCTGAGGTAAACCCTATTCTGAGACAGCTTTTTTAAACTGTCAGAAGAATGCATGTCTTCAGTAATGGGAGGGTCTCCTTCAACCAAAGAGAGAACTCAGGCAGGAGAATGCATTTGCAAGGTTCTACATTAGAATTCTGCAGATGTGGTGGGATTCAGTGCCATTCTCTATCAGGGATGTTGCTCCGTTAGACGGGGATAATTCTGTAATAGCTCACCCACATGGATTATCTATTCCTCTAACATCTTAGGTAATTTAAGCACTACTTCTATTTTAAAAGAAATCATTCACTTTATCAGCAACACACAGGTGACTTGACCTTAAACTTAGGTAATTATAATAATGAAAGAGCTAATACCACATTCACAAGCATGTGCAGACCCTCTCTCATTGCCTATTGTCTAGAAACCATTATGCTGCGTGTAGCTCTCTTTCTGTTCCCCGTTTCCTTGGCTCCCTTCCAAGATTCAGTCTGTTATTATTGAAACTCTCTTTGAATGTTGGTATGTTGGTATTTTTGTGCTCTGCCTTGTATGACTTATGGATTTTTTTCCCTTCTTGGTAAGATATTTTCCATATCCATTCACAGCCATTATTCATTCCACATGCTGCAAATATAATGCCCACCTAATCAATCACCACTTCTGCATTTGAAAATAAAACCATCCTTTCTTTATTATATTAGGCAAATTAGTCAAATGAGTGTTTTCTAAAACTTGCTGCCTTTTTAGGGCCCTTGGCTCTCAGCCTGCCTTTCTCTACTGCCTCCTCCCCCTTCCTCCTCCTCCTGTTTGCAAACAGTATCAATTCCCATTTGCTGGTGTTCAGGGTGGATTCTGATCCTCCTGACTTTGTCATTGGCTTTGAAGATCAGACGTCCTTCCTTTGGAGGACCCCTGAGTGGGTGGTGAAACTGTCAGGGAGAGAGGCTCATCTCCTTCTCCCCCGGTGATGCAGCAGTGAAGTCCCTTGAATGAAAAAAGAAACTGTCTCCTGTCTGGCTAGTTTTACTTTCAGAAAACACAGCAACCATATAATCAATATTAATCACTGAAAATGACAAAATGCCATTGTTGATGGTTTGTTTGAAATCTAATAAAGAAAAGAAAAAACTCCAAAGAATGAAGCAGCTTATGAACTTAATTCTTTCCTTACTAGTTCTCCCCAAGTCCACATTTTCCTTGGTTTTTCCATTTTAGCTTAAATTTAAGAGGGATTTCTTTGTTTTAAGAAACGAGGGTCCTTTTGTGCCAATCCTAACATTTTTGTCAATTAAGCCTCTTTAAGGGAGAGAGAGAGCATAGTGAAGCATCTGCTACCACAAGAAGTCTTTTGGCCAAAGCTTGTTACAGGAAACTCTGTCTAACTATTGTCCTGGCAAAGCAAATGGCTCTTAGAATCGTGGTTCTTTCTAATGTATGTGTTTATGAGCAATTAAACTCCAGTTTTAGGGAAGACTTGCTAACAGCATACATTATTTTAATAGACATACAGTACTACTTTAAACCGTCTTCGCCATCTGCTCATCATGATTATAAATGCAAAATGAACATATTTTACATTAGCATCAGAAACTAGTGCGATATTAGGGATTGAAATGCCCATATATGCTCTTTGTACAATACCGAATGCATCTGTGCTATTTTCCTTTTCTTTCCACAATGCAAATTAGAGAAAGAAGATGCTTGTTCCTTGTGGACTATTTCCTGACATGGAAGATAATTTCCAGGATGGAAATTCATTAGGAGGGGATTTTGACTTACTATTCAACAAAATATGCCTTTAAAACTATATGAGCTGATGTGTCTGGCTCTTGCTGGGCCTATTTGGCTATCTTAGCTCCTAGGCAATGAGGGAGAAAAAACAATACATCAAGGGCAGTGAATCTACTGTAATCTTCTTTAATGTCCATCAGGGATACAATGTATAATGTATAATGGGGCAAGTGTTTCCTCTCTATAAATAAAATTTAAAATACATGGGATGCACATGCATTGGTGGAACACTTAATAGAGAGTTGGAAAAGCATCTGGATAGGCATACGCTGTCTTTTTCATCTGCGTCTTTATGGCTGGATGGTCTTTCTAAATGGAGAATAATACCATCATAATGTTGGAGGAGGCAGGGATGAAACACTCAGTTCTGTTTTCTTAGCTGGTCTAGTCAAAGCAACCATAAAAACATATTCATGTCAAAAGAAATGGTAGAGATGAATACATTAGGCTCCCCACCAAGCAGGGTTTTTAGCCAGAGTCTGGAAATGTAGGCCAAAGGAAAGGATGCTTAGAACGAGTTAAAAGACGTTTAGTAGTAGAGTCCACTTGAAATAATTTGTCCCCTCCTTCAGGAGCAAACTTGATTTATCATTTGCTTGAAGAACTCAGTTCACACTGCATTTCCAGTTCAACAGAGTTAAGATCAAAGGAGAATAACCATTCCCTCTGGGCTTATTAATTGTATTTCTGGGTTTTTGTTTTGCATTTTGGTCATGTTGGTTGGCACTGAATGATAAGGGCACGGATTGTAGGATGAGAAATGTTACGTACAAGGAAAGATGAGCTGTATGTGTTCGCTGACAACCAGTGATTATAGCTGTGATCAACTCTATGCAACCAGGTAAACATCACCTCAGATGACTGCCCCCAGGTGACAGAACCAAGACCTGCACTGGTCACAGATAGAGTTCCCAGAGGCAGAAAGCCATCACTGTTCTCTCTCCTCAATTCTAGGTTAAAAAATGTAATGCTTAAAATATGAGATGCTACAAGGAAATATTTGGTTTCCCTTGGAGTAGCCCAATCTTGTAATTCTGTGGAAGACTGCCTCCTGGCCTTGGCTGATGTTTTTTGTGTAAGGGCTCAATTTTCGAGACTCTGCCTCTTAAGTGTGTATAATGAACTAACACAATGTTAAGACCAGCTTCTCTCAAGTACCACATTCTCCCCATTACTCTGATCAGAAGTACTCAGGGGTATCCACAGCTCATGTTTGAGGTCCCTGCTGAGGTCTCTGTTCACAAGACCCACCACCTTTTCATTCTAATCCCAAGACTTGTCTGATCTATTCCATCTCTCAGCCCTCCCATGCTTCCCATGGGATCATAAGAGGTCTTCTGGATCTCCACATGCAGCCTGTGAGGATGTGAGAGACTCTATCTCAGACCTCCGGTGGTTACCAGTACAGTTACATGCCACACCATTGTATTCTCCTGCAGCAATGCTTGTTGGTTTAGGGACCTGCAAGGTGGTCTCTTCCCTTAATTTCAATGGAAAACAAGACCCAAGCCCTCATTAGTGTATCTTGGGTTTCTGTCATCTTGCATGCTCTCTAGCCCAGGGCCAAGAATGAGACACCCAGGTCTTTCTTATAGGTGTAATTAGTGCTCTAACCCCAGGGTTGTCTCCTCCGTACTCCTCCCTCTCCTCTGCCCTCCCCCTCCTTGTCATTTTTGAAAGGACTTTTCTTCTTCCAGGGTTTTAAGAATTTTCCTTACACCGTACACTGCATGCCATCCTCCCACTGTGGCAAATTGTAAAAACTCTGCTCCTCTCACTTAGGATCCTTGAAATCCACCAATCCTTTCTTCCTTCGGCAAAGGTTGGCTCTCACAAATGAAAGCCTGGGCTTTCACAATTTTTAGACCTGAAACAGGAAGGAGGAAATAGCATCCTCCCCAAATTCAGGGCTGTATTATTCCCTTCCCTAGAAGAAGGATGATTTCAGCTTCAATGGATGGAGAATTGCAAAGTAGAATTTGGGTGAATAAAAATTACCTAAAATAACACTTTAAAGTAGTATTTTCCTACAAAATTAGCCAGGTGTGATGGCACATGCCTGCAATCCCAGCTACTTGGGAGGCTGAGGCAGGAGAATTGCTTGAACCCAGGAGGTGGAGGTTGCAGTGAGCTAAGATTGCACCATTGCACTCCAGCATGGGTAACAAGAATGAAACTCCATCTCAAAAAATAAATGAATAGAGGTGGCTGGCAAGATGGCCAAATAGGAACAGCTCTGATCTGCAGCTCCCAGTGAGATCAGTGAAGAAGGCAGGTGATTTCTGCATTTTCAGCTGAGGTACCTGGCTCATCTCATTGGGACTGGTTAGACAGTGGGTGCAGCCCACGGAGGGCGAGCAGAAGCAGGGCGGGGCGTTGCCTCACCCGGGAAGCACAAGGGATTGGGGAACTCCCTCCCCTAGCCAAGGAAAGCTGTGAGGGACTGTGCCATGAGGGATGGTGCATTCTGGCCCAGATACTATGCTTTTCTTACAGTCTCTGCAACCCACAGACCAGGAGATTCCCATAGGTGCCTATACCACCAGGGCCCTGGGTTTCAGGCACAAAACTGGGTGGCCATTTGGGCAGACACCGAGCTAGCTGCAGGAGTTTTTTTTTTTTTTAATACCCTAGAGATGCCTGGAAAGCCAGCAAGATAAAACCATGCACTCCCCCGGAAAGGGGGGCCAAAGCCAGGGAGCCGAGTGGTCTAGCTTAGCGGATCCTGTCCCCACAGTCCCAGCAAGCTAAGATCCACTGGCTTGAGATACTCGCTGCCAGCACAGCAGTCTGAAGTTGACCTGGGATGCTCACACTTTGTAGGGGAAGGGGCATCTGCCATTACTGAGGCTTGAGTAGGCGATTTTCCCCTCACATTGTAAGCAAAGCTGCCGGGAAGTTTGAACTGGGTGGAGCCCACAACAGCTTGGCAAAGCCTCTGTAGCCAGACAGCCTCTCTAGATTCCTCCTCTCTGGGCAGGGCATCTCTGAAAGAAAGACTGCAGCCCCAGTCAGGGGCTTATAGATAAAATTCCCATCTCCCTGGGACAGAGCATCTGGCGGAAGGGGCGGCTGTGGGCACGGCTTCAGCAGACTTAAATGTTCCTGCCTGCTGGCTCTGAAGAGAGCAACAGAACTCCCAGCACAGCGCTCGAGCTCTACTAGGGGACAGACTGCCTCCTCAAGTGGGTCCCTGACCCCTGTGCCTCCTGATGGGGAGACACCTCCCAGCAGGAGTCAACAGACACCTCATACAGGAGAGCTCTGGTGGCATCTGGTGGGTGCCCCTCTGAGACGAAGCTTCCAGAGGAAGGAGCAGGCAGCAATCTTTGCTGTTCCACAGCCTCCCCTGGTGATGTCCAGGCAAACAGAGTCTGGAGGGAACCTCTAGGAAACTCCAGCAGTCCTGCAGAAGAGGGGCCTAACTGTTAGAAGAAAACTAACAAATAGAAAGCAATAGCATCAACATCAACAAAAAGGATGTCCACGTAAAAATCCCATCCAAAAGTCACCATCATCAAAGACCAAAGGTAGATAAATCCATGAATATGAGGAAAAGCCAGTGCAAAATGGCTGAAAATTCCAAAATCCAGAATGCTGCTTCTCCTCCAAAAGATCACAACTCCTCGCCAGTAAGGGAGCAAAACTGGATGGAGAATGAATCTGATGAATTGACAGAAGTAGGCTTCAGAAGGTGAGTAATAACAAACTCCTCTGAGCTAAAGGAGCATGTTCTAACCCAATGCAAGGAAGCTAAGAACCTTGATAAAAGGTTGCAGGAACTGCTAAATAGAATAACTAGCTTAGAGAAGAACACAAATGACCTGATGGAGCTGAAAAACACAGCACGAGAACTTCGTGAAGCATACACAAGTATCAATAGCTGAATCGATCAAGCGGAAGAAAGGATATCAGATATTGAAGAATAATTTAATTTAATAAAGAGTGAGACAAGATTAGAGAAAAAAGAATAAAAAGGAATGAACAAAGCCTCCAAGAAATATGGGACTATGTGAAAAGACCAAACCTATTTTTGATTAGTGTACCTGAAAGTGATGGGGAGAATGAAACCAAGTTGGAAAACACTCTTCAGGATATTATCCTGGAGAACTCCCCCAACCTAGCAAGGTAGGCCAATATTCAAATTCAGAAATACAGAGAACACCATAAAGATACTCCCTGAGAAGAGCAACCCCAAGACACATACTTGTCAGATTCATGAAGGTTGAAAAGAAGGAAAAAATGTTAAGGGCAGCCAGAGAGAAAGGTCGGGTTACACACAAAGGGAAGCCCATCAGACTAACAGCAGATCTCTCTGCAGAAACCCTACAAGCCAGAAGAGAGTGGGGGCCAATATTCAACATTCTTAAAGGAAAGAATTTTTAACCCAGAATTTCATACCCAGCCAAACTAAGCTTCATAAGTGAAGGAGAAACAAAATCCTTTACAGACAAGCAAATGGTGAGAGATTCTGTCACCAACAGGCCTGCCTTACGAGAGCTCCTGAAGGAAGTACTAAACATGGAAAGGAACAACTGGTACCAGCCACTGCAAAAACATACCAAATTGTAAAGGCCATCAACACTATGAAAAAACTACATCGACTAATGGGCAAAATAACCAGCTAACATCATAATGACAAGATCAAATTCACACAAAACAATATTAACCTTAAGTGTAAATGGGCTAAATGCCCTAATTAAAAGACGTAGACTGGCAAATTGGATGAAGAGTCAAGACCCATCGGTGTGCTATATTCAGGAGACCCATCTCATGTGCAAAAATACATATAGGCTCAAAATAAAGGGATGGAGGAATATTTACCAAGCAAATGGAAAGTAAAAAGAAGCAAGGGTTTCAATCCTAGTCTCTGATAAAACAGAGTTTAAATCAACAAAGATCAAAGAGGAAAAGAAAGGCATTACATAATGGTAAAGGGATCAATGCAACAAGAGCAACTAACTATTCTAAATATATATGCACCCAATACAGGAGCACCCAGATTTATAAAGCAAGTTCTTAGAGACCTACAAAGAGACTTAGACTCCCACACAATAATAGTGGGAGACTTTAACACTCCACTGTCAATAGCAGACAGATCAACAAGACAGAAAATTAACAAAGATATTCAGGACTTGAACTCAGCTCTGGACCAAGTGGACTTAATAGACATCTGCAGAACTCTCCACCCCAAATCAACAGAATATACATTCTTCTCAGCACCACATCACACTTATTCAAAAATTGACCACATAATTGGAAGTAAAACACTCCTCAGCAAATGCAAAAGAATGGAAATCATAACAAACTGCCTCTCAGGCCACAGTGCAATCAAATTAGAACTCAGGATTAAGAAACTCACTCAAAACTGCACAACTACATGGCAACTAAACAACCTGCTCCTGAATGACTACCGAGCAAATAATGAACTTAAGGCAGAAATAAAGAAGTTATTTGAAATCAATGAGAATGAAGACACAACATATCAGAATCTCTGGTACACATTTAAAGCAGTGTGTAGAGGGAAATTTATAGCACTAAGTGCCCACAAGAGAAAGCAGGAAAGATCTAAAATTGACATCCTAACATCACAATTAAAAGAACTAGAGAAGCAAGAGCAAACAAATTCAAAAGTTAGCAGAAGACAAGAAATAACTAAGATCAGAGCAGAACTGAAGGAGATAGAGACATGAAAAACCCTTCAAAAAATCAATGTAGCCAGGAGCTGGCTTTTTGAGAAGATCAACAAAATAAGTAGACCACTAGCAAGACTAATAAAGAAGAAAAGAGAGAAGAATCAAATAAACTCAATAAAAAATGATAAAGGGATGTCACCACTGATCCCACAGAAATACAAACTACCATCAGAGAATACTATAAACACCTCTATGCAAACAAACTAGAAAATCTAGAGGAAATGAATAAATTCCTGGACGCACACACCCTCCCAAGACTAAACCAAGAAGAAGTTGAATCCCTGAATAGACAAATAACAAGTTCTGAAGTTAAGGCAGTGATTAATAGCCTACCAACCATAAAAAGTCCAGGACTGAGTGTATTCACAGCCAAATTCTACCAGAGGTACAAGATGAGTTGGTACCATTCCTTCTGAAACTATTCCAAACAGTAGAAAAAGACAGACTCCTCCCTAACTCATTTTATGAGGCCAGCATCATCCTAATACCAAAACCTGGCAGAGACACAACCAAAAAAGAAAATTTCAGGCCAATATCCCTGATAAACATCGATGCAAAAATCCTCAGTAAAATACTGGCCAACCGAATCCAGCAGCACATCAAAAAGCTTATCCACCACGATCCAATCGGCTTCATCTCTGGGATGCAAGGCTGTTTCAACATACGCAAATAAATAAATATAATCCATCACATAAACAGAACCAACGACAAAAACCACATAATTATCTCAATAGACGCAGAAAAGGCCTTTGATAAAATTCAGCACCCCTTCATGCTAAAAACACTCAATAAACTAGGTATTGATAAAATGTATCTCAAAATAATAAAAGCTGTTTATGACAAACCCACAGCCAACAACATATTGAATGGGCAAAAACTGAAGTATTCCCTTTGAAAACTGGCACAAGACAAAGATGCCCTGTCTCACCACTCCTGTTCAACATAGTATTGGAAGTTCTGGCCAGGGCAATCAGGCAAGAGAAAGAAATAAAGGGTATTCAAAAAGAAAGAGAGGAAGTCAAATTGTCTCTGTTTACAGATGATATGATTGTATATTTAGAAAACCCTGTCTTCTCAGCCCAAAAACTCCTTAAGCTGATAAGCAACTTCAGCAAAGTCTCAGGATGCAAAATCAATGTGCAAAAATCACAAGCATTCCTGTACACCAATAATAGAGAAACAGAGAGCCAAGTCATGAGTGAACTCCCATTCACAATTGCTATAATGAGAATAAAATACCTAGGAATCCAACTTACAAGGGATGGGAGGGACCTCATCAAGGAGAAATACAAACCACTGCTCAAGGAAATAAGAGAGGACACAAACAAATGGAAAAACGTTCCATGATCATGGATATGAAGAATCAATAATGTGAAAATGGCCATACTGCCAAAAGTAATTTTTAGATTCAATGCTATCCCCATCAAGACACCATTAACTTTCTTCACAGAATTAGAAAAAACAACTTTAAATTTCATATGGAACCAAAAAAGAACCCACATAGCCAAGACAATCCTAAGCGAAAAGAAAAAAGCTGGAGTATCATGCTACCTGGCTTCAAATTATACTACAAGGCTACAGTACCCAAAACAGCATGGCACTTGTACCAAAACAGATATATAGACCAACGGAACAGAACAGAGGCCTCAGAAATAACACCACACATCTACAACCATCTGATCTTTGACAAACCTGACAAAAACAAGCAATGGGGAAAGGATTCCCTATTTAATAATGGTGCTGGGAAAACTGGCTAGCCATATGCAGAAAACTGAAACTGGACCCCTTCATTACAACTTATACAAAAATTCACTCATGATGGATTAAAGAATTAAACCTAAGATCTAAAACCATAAAAACCCTAGAAGAAAACCTAGGCTATGCCATTCAGGACATAGGCATGAGCAAAGACTTCATGACTAAAATACCAAAAGCAATGGCAACAAAAGCCAAAGTTGACAAATAGGATCTAATTAAACTAAAGAGCTTCTACACAGCAAAAGAAACTATCATCAGAGTGAACAGGCAACCTACAGAATGGGAGAACATTTTTGCAATCTATCCATCTGACAAAGGACTAATATCTAGAATCTATAAGGAACTTAAACAAATTTACAAGAAAAAAAACAATGCCATTGAAAAGTGGGTGAAGGATATGAGCAGACACTTCTCAAAAGAAAACCTTTGTACGGCCAACAAACATATGAAAAAAAGCTCATCATCACTGTCATTAGAGAAATGCAAGTCAAAACCACAATGAGATACCATCACATGCTAGTTAGAATGGCAATCATTAAAAAGTCAGGAAATATCAGATGATGCTGGAGAGGATTTGGAGAAACAGGAACGCTTTTACACTGTTGGTGGGAATGTAAATTAGTTCAACCATTACAGAAGACGGTGTGGCGATTCCTCAAGGATCTAGAACCAGAAAACCATTTGACCCAGGAATGGGATTGCTGGGTATATACCCAAAGGGTTACAAACCATTCTACTATAAAGACACATGCACACATATATTTATTGCAGCACTATTCACAATGGCAAAGACTTGGAACCAACCCAAATGCCCATCAATGATAGACTGGATAAAGAAAACGTGGCACATATACACCATGGAATACTATGCAGCCATAAAAAAGGATGAGTTCATGTCTTTTGCAGGAACATGAATGAAGCTGGAAACCATCATTCTCAGCAAACTAACACAGGAACAGAAAACAAAATACTGCATGTTCTCATTCATAAGTGGGAGTTGAACAATGAGAACACATGGACACAGATAGGGGAATATCTCACACCAGTGCCTGTTGGGGGTGGGGGCCAGGGGAAGGATAGCATTAGGAGAAATACCTAATGTAGATGATGGATTGGTGGGTGCAGCAAATACCATAACACATGTATACCTATGTAAGAAACCTGCATGTTCTGCATATGTATCCCAGAACTTAAAGCATAATAAAAATAAATAAATAAAGTAATGTTTTCCTTCACATGCATTAAGATTGACCCCAAATTCTATCTTTTCTAATCAAACAGATTAGAAGCAATTTCTACTACCTTCTACTCTTACAGCATGTAGCCGTTTCTCTCTTATCTCTCTGAAGAGACTGTAATCCTATTATTCTTCACCCGCCTGATGCTAGTAGTTTTTACATCTGTTTAATTAGGGAATGGGTGACTGGTACTTTATATACAAGCAGAAAGGAGCTACACAGCAGTAAACATAGTTTCAATAAATATTGTCTCCTTGCTCCCTATAGACAGCCTTCTGGTGTCTTCCCAGCGGCAATCTCTGTCATGAAGTGAGTGGCAGGGGATGCGGATACAGCAACGAGAAACACTGGGGGTGCGTCTGTGACTGGTCCACGCTTTGCCTTTCCACTTCGCCTGGTCTTTGGACTCTTAGGTGCCTTGATATCTAGTGGCACATCAGTACCTCACTGCCAGCCAGCCTATGAACTTGATATTTGGACACTGAGTAGAATTACGCAAAGGAAAAGATTTGACGTCAAGAGAATGGACCCCTAATGAATGCAGTCTTCCAGTGCCTCCAAATTTGAAATTCAAAAGGAGGATGAAATGAATGAATACAGTTCACTGGTCACAACATAAAAGTAGGCAATCTTTTCTCTAAGAGATTTTATAGTGTTTAATATAGACATTACAAGTAAAACATTGTTTAAAACACTCTAAACTATTATTTTAATTTGAAAAATAATTCCTGCATCTGGCCATTCAAAACTGAGCAATACAAAGATGAGATGCAAAAGGCAAATCTCTCTCTCCTTCTGAAGTCCTTTCTAGTTCCTCCCCCAGAGACAATTACTCTTAACAGCTTCTTGTTCATCATTCCAGAAAATTTCTATGCATATATAAGGTGTATATATACAGGTGAATATGTATATGTGTATGATTGCCTTTTTTCCCTCACAAGTGAACCTTCTCTCTGTGCTGTTCTGAATCTTGCTTTATTCACCCAAAATGAATCTTGTCCACATACCTACGTCAATATGCACAATTCTTGCTTATTCTTATGAGTAATTACTATTGCATTGTCTGAATGTTCCATCATTTATTTGACTAATTCTCTACTGAAGAATATTTAGGTTAGTTATATAAACAAGAATCTCTTTCCTAAAATTCCTAAGCAAATCTGATTCTGAGAAACCAAGTCTCAGGTTATGCTCAATTTCAGTGGGCTCAAACCACCACACCCTTCACCTCCATAGGACCCTTGTGAGGGAGGAGTTACTCGCCCTTCCCTTCTCTGTGCAGGAGGAAACCATAGTGGAGGGGCAGCTCTTTACCCGCTAATGAGGAACATAGAAGCACTCAAGTCTTCTATGTAGCCTCATTCTATCTATGCTCACTGTCTAGAGCTTGCTTAATTGGGTTTCTAGCACTGGTTCTCTGATGCAGCCCTCCACTTGCCCGGGCCTGTTGCATGAGTGTGACCTGCCAACTCTGTCCTCAGACCATCTGATGCTGCTCGGCTCCCTGCTCAAGCCTGTCTTCTCAATCCACTTCTTGTGCCTCACATTTTTGCATCCAGAAGGCTTATTTGGCCTCTGGGAGCTGGCCACTCTCTGCTTTTGGGGACAGTATCTTCCCTAAGAGTCTGAGACTTCCCTCCCCGGTGTTTGGTCTCTATCTCTCTAACCAGCTCCTTTGCTCCTCCTCCTCTTCCCAGCCACATTGTGTTGGAAGGCCCTAAGGCACTGAAATCAGCAATAGCCACTTCTCCAGCCACGCTCCCTCCGGGGGTGACTATACCAATACCACTCTCTAACATGGTTGAACAAGGAAAAACTCAGGAATCACCCTGACTCCTCTCTTTTTCTTATATCGGGGTTCATTAGGTCCCATCAGCTCTACAATTTACTTCAGGAGTGGAAATTACACTTGTCTCTTGTCTGAGCCTTTTCATGAGCTGCATTAGCCTGAATATAAGGAAAATCAAGGAAACAACAAGCCCAAGGAATAAAAATGCGGTTGGCACTGATAACATGAAATCTGGAGTGTTTCACATGCTTTCAAGTTCTAATTTGCACAAAATCCCATTGTACCACTGGTCTTTTTGCTCCAGCTAGGGAAGAAAGGGCAAATAAGTAGAGAAGTGACCGCTCATGGCACATCCAGTCATTGCCTGTTGCTGCCCCCTGTAGTCCACCGTCAGAGGTATCAATCACAAGAAGCTACTGGCCAAGAGGGCAATGAGGTGGGCCTAGAACCTAGAACTGTGCTGCCAGTATTGGTAGCTAGTAATCATCCATGGTTGCTGAGCACATGGAATGCAGCTTCTCCAAATGAAGATGGGCTATAAGCATAAAATGCACACAAAATTTCAAAGACTTAGGACAACAGCAAAAAAGAATGTAAAAACATCAATAATTTTTTAAGTTGACTATATGTTGAAAAAAAGTTTTCGCATATATGGGTTTAGTTAAAGTTGTTAGCATTTTATCAAAGTTAATTTCACCTGTTTCATCTTTTTAAATGTGGCTACTACAAAATTTAAAATTACACAAGCAACTTGCGGTGTATTTCTATTAGAGAGCACTGATCTAGAAAGTCTGATAATTGGGGTTTTAAGAAATCTGACAAAGTTTTACAATTTCAATGACATGTTGTCCTGTGAACACTAATTCCTGAGAAGTTTCCATTGTCCAAGAAATGTTCAAGGAATGAAAACCCTACATTCGAATAGTCTTCCAAGTCCAGAGACCTCATGGGGGAACATCTTTGTCCTCTAAGAGTGAATTTAGGCCGGGCGCGGTGGCTCAAGCCTGTAATCCCAGCACTTAGGGAGGCCGAGACGGGTGGATCACGAGGTCAGGATATCGAGACCATCCTGGCTAACACGGTGAAACCCCATCTGTACTAAAAATACAAAAGACTAGCAGGGCGAGGTGGCGGGCGCCTGTAGTCCCAGCTACTCCGGAGGCTGAGGCAGGAGAATGGCGGGAACCCGGGAGGCGGAGCTTGCAGTGAGCTGAGATCCGGCCACTGCACTCCAGCCCGGGCTACAGAGCAAGACTCCGTCTCAAAAAAAAAAAAAAAAAAAAAAAAAAAAAAAAAAAAAAAAAAGAGTGAATTTAATTTCCTAAACTCTTTGCTCATTTATTCAACAAACATCTATTGAGCACTTACTATGTGTCTGATGCAGTTAGACGGTGATGCATGTAGAGGGGAAAATGAAAATCTCATCTCAAGAAGTTTATTACACTGGAGAAATAGATACAGAAATAAATATCCAAAAAATTATCCAAATAGGAGGGTATACAAAGAATGAGGACTGTCCATTCATTTGGAGTTGGACTTGATGAATGAAATAGATGACGATGAATGAAACAGATGATTGATGAATGAAATAGATGATTGAGTTAACGTTCAAAGGAAGGTATGAGTAACTCTACAGGAATCACACTGATTGTCTTTTACAACTTCTAAACAAGATGGATCAAAATTGTGAGAAATGGCAGCTCTAGTGTTCCAATAAGTGTGTCATTTAGCCAGCCAAGGTGCCCACTTGGAAAGGGACAATGCTTATTTTAGCTTTTAAGTATTCCCATATTTGTACAAATAAAACCCTACAGCTTTGTTCTGCTCCAGTGCCTCCTGCTCAGCCCAGTGTTCCCATGAACCAGCTAGACTGACTCTGGGTGAGTGGGAGGGATGACCAGGGGTGGAACCTTAGGAGACAGCTGTCAGGGATTAGGACATCTTGTACAAGATCCTTAGTGGGCTGGAAGGGGAACCAGCAACGTCTGCCTCTGTACTTTCTTATTCTCCTTAGAGAAATGTGGGAATAATATCCAAGGGTCCTCTAATCTAGGCCATGGCAACCTGTCCTATTGGACAGTTAGGGAATTTCTCTTATCCCAATACTCAGTGTATGAAATTCATTCTACATAGACTTCTATTGTGTGCCTCATAATCAGTTCTATTTAAATTAAAATGTTTTGAAAGAGGAATTACTTTGGTGATTAGGACAGACTAGGGAATGCCTCTGCTAATTTTTATTCCAGTATGAGACACAGCTATAACTGAGGGCACTGACTGAATGGGTAAGAGAAAGCAGAACCAAGTTTCATGGCCTGAAATTACAGACTTGTCTGGCTGATGTTCGGTCACACAAACATTTTTTCACACCGGTAAATGTCGACATCACCCAGAGGGTGCCTGGTCAACTCCAGTGCAAACCGTTAACCACATTAGAGAAAATAGCCCTGGAGAGGTATCCCTCAATGGTTTTAACTTCAAAAGATGTCACGAGAAGAGCCACAAATTATTATTGCTGACAATTTGTACAATTTGTCCCTGGTGAAATGTGTGTGTCCCTACACTGCACCATTTTACATAACAATATGAAATATTAAAAGGGAAAAACGTTTTGTAATAAACAGCAGTTTTGCTGATTGCGGCTGATTATGTTAAGCAGCTTGTACTGTGGGTGTCAGAGGAGACTTAATAGCTCCTATAACTAATTTCCACGACTGACCTCTCCCCTCCGCTGATGAAGCCTATTCAAAAACCTGCTGCCCTTTGCTCATTTTCAGATCTTATATTTCTGAACTGTTTGGATCGTGCATATATTTGCTAAAGTTGTTGTGTACAGGATGTGTGTGTGTGTGTGTGTTTTTAAAAATATACAATCCGTGAAGAAAGATTCCTGCCAGGGCTGTCTTATGTATTATTTAAAAAAGGAACAAACTACACAAACAGTAAGAACAATGCATATTTACAACATTCATATCAGATGCCATGTTATTAATTACAGCTTAAGACTGTTCCCGTATTGAGAGAAAGTGTGTGAGGAAATATAGGGCCAACATTTTTTACTCCAACTTTAAAATAAAGGGTAAAGGATGTCTTTCTGGGGAAGAGCATCATCTGGGCCATTTCATCAGCCTCGATGGCTGGTACTTAGAAGCAAAGTGCTGTTCAATCATGAAGCAATTTCATTTTTCTGATAAAAGTTTTTGATTTAAATGGAATTTCATAGAGAACATTTCAGAGTATAGAGAAATCCTCCATCAGTAAGTGCAGATAAACATGTAAATGCATATGTGTAAGTGTCTATAATTCACAGTTTGCTCTTCCTCTGTTCCCCAAATCCAAAGATGTTTACAAAGCCACAGGGGAAATGTGGAGGTTGGTAAGAGCAGCGCTTTAAAGAGCAGAGACGTCAATCCTCCCCACACTATTCAAATGCAGCCATCCTGGGGAAATAAAACCAAATAAAGACAAAAGAGGGAGGGAAAAAATCAACAATTCAAAAAGTAAAGTGTATGAATCTGACTTGCTAGAGAAAGGGGTGGACTCACTACAACAAGGTCACAAAAAGGTGCAGCCTTTGATGAGACAAATACTGGCTGAAGCCGGCTGATAAATATTTCCTGTAGGATTTGAAGCAGGTTGCCACCAGCAAAACAAAAATCCCTAGGGGGCAGTACATAATTAACAATTTGAAGATGTGACCGCGTGTCATTGTCTCAAAAGGAGCCAGGGAATCCTGCCCCCAAAAGCACAAAACCCGAGTTCCCATATTAATCTTACTATTTCCCTATAAAAACAACATCAGTGTTTCCCCAGAGGCTCAGAAGATGCCTTTGCTCTGGGCTGGCAAATGTCTCCTGACTCATAGTGTCATTTTCCTGTGATTTTATATCAGCACCACCAAACCTGTTCCTCTAGTCTGAGCAAAATCACACATCATGTTTAGGAAAGCAAACAAGTATTTTTTTCTATTAACAAAGACATGAATAAAATCGGTACTGAGAGAAGGAAGCTGTTTAGACAGGGTGCCTGAACGTGTGTTTAAAAACCTTTAGAACAGGGACTCTCTGAAAACAACTGACCTTCAATTAAATTGCACCCACACACCATAACAAAAACTCGGGAAAGATTAACAGAAGTCATAAAGAAGTTTTGGCGTGGCTTAAAAATTTCTTCGGTTTATTTCAAGACAGGTTGGAGTTTGGAGGGAGGAAGAAGTTAATTGCCAAAGGGAAAGGATAGAACAAAGAAATACTGAACTTAATCTTGGGGTGGTTCTGGCATTCACTTAAGAGAAGTCAGCAATATTTCCCAAGGGGTAGATCCAGGACAATGCCAATTTTGAGTTTGTTGTGCTGCTGAACCTTGGAAGCAGTGTGGACTACTGCTCAGAGCAACGAATTTGGAAAATGGAGACCTGGGCCACATTCCCACCTGTGACTGAAAGTGGGTGCTTCTTGGGAAGTTTCTCAGATTCTCTGTGTCTTGGTTCCTTCAATTGGTAACTGAGTTCAGATCACTTGCCACCTGCCTACCTAATCAGAATATTGTGAGTGTTAATGAGATTGCACTTGCAAAGTGATTGCCTCATCATATAACTCCAAAGTATTATTATTCATCATAAAGACACAGCTGCAATATTGTATATTGTTATGTACCAGACACCATGCTTCTATTTTTAGCAACCTAGAAATGAGAGTGTCTTAGAATTATACAGTGGGAGGGGCCTGGCAATGTTACCTGCCCCAAGCTCTGTTCTGGGTCAGGTGGGTGTCTAACCAACCAAAGATGACTGCTGGCTGTTTAGTCTCACTATATGTCTAAAGGAGGAAACTTTTCAGCTCACCTTTCAGAGAAAATTCCAATGTTCTCATTCTGATGGTCAAGAGTTATTGCTTAAGTCTGAATTCTCCCTGTTTCAATTAAAATAACCTTTTTCATGTATTAATATGTATGTGGGTCTCCTTCATGTAGTGATCTTGAGGGGCAGAAACCATGTCCTATGCATTTTTATATTCTTTAAGTCACCTCCTGGTAAGGCAGTACATAGTAAACACTCAAGAAATGCATCTTGGATTGAATTCAGTTGTTTGTAACTATGTGGGCAGAAAGAAAAACATTGATAATACATTTCATACTAAGAGCATGGGTCCTGCAGTCCTAGTCCCCTGGAGGCTCAGGCTGGAGGATGACATAAATACAGTTCTGGGATAACAGGTGGTTTAGCTATGGTGTGTGTGCTCACATTTGGAAAGGAAGTTGTGCTTCAACTTTCTTTTCCCTAGGACTTTCAGAAAGCCCTATGGTTTTGCTATGACCTGAGTGTTTGTGTCACCTCAAAATTGATATGTTAGAATGCTAACCCCCAAGGTGATGGTAGTAGCAGGTGGGGCCTCTGGGAAGTAATTAGGTCACGACGTTGGAGGCTCCATAAATGGAATCAGTGCCCTTATAAGAAGACATGAGAGAGCTTGCTTCCGCTCTTTCTCTGCTTTCTGCCCATATGAGGATGGCAAGAGAAGACAGCCATCTGCAAACCAGGAGGCAGGCCCTCACCAAACACCAGATCTGCTGGAGCCTTGATTTTGGACTTCCCAGTCTCCAGACTGTGAGAAATAAGTTTCTACTGTTTATAAGCCATCTGGTTTATGGTATTTTGTTACAGTAGTCCAAACAGACTAAGACAGTTTACCTACTAATGTTTTATGCTCTTTGATACAGTGACTAATGAATGTTTCAATCAAATTTTCCTGGTTTTCAATGCTGTCTGGTCTATAATTACTACACTAATTCATCCCTATCTCCCATTCTCCCCTCTTCTTTTAAACATTTATTTTAGATTCGGGGTCTATCTGCAGGCTTGTTATATAGGTAAGTTGTGTGTCACAGGGGATCAGGTAATAAGCATAGTATCTGATAGGTAATTTTTCAATCTTCACCCTCCTCCCACCCTTCCACCCTCAAGTAGCCCTAGTGTCTATTATCCTCTTCTTTGTGTACATGTGTACTCAATGTTTAGCTACTACTTATTAGTGAGAACATGTGGTATTTGGTTTTCTGTTCCTGTGTTAGTTTGCTTAGGATAATGGCCTCCAGTTCCATCCATGTTGCTGCAAAGGACATAACTTTGTTCTTTTTTATGGCTGTGTAGTTTTCAATGTTGTATACGTGCCATATTTTCTTTATCCTGTCTACCATTGATAGGCATTCAGGTTGATTCCACGTCTTTGTTATTGTGAATAGGGCTGCAATAAACATACATATGCTGTGTCTTTATGGTAGAATGATTTATATTCCTTTGGGTATATACCAACTAATGGGATTGCTGGGTAGAATGGTAGTTCTGTTTTAAGTTCTTTGAGAAATCTCCCAAATGCTTTCCACAATGCCAGTGCCCTTTTTTTTTTTTAAAGATGGGTATAACATTTGCTCACTTTTCAACTGAAAGGAACTTCTGTCCTTCAGAGTTTAAAAAAAAAATTCCAAAGCTCGAGTTCTACCTGCATGCCATTAGGACTGACTCCCTTACACGCAACTGGCTTTCACAGATTCTCTGTAGGCTTTTGGCCCCTGCTCTAGGCTGGCTTTAACTTTTCCTATACAAATGGATCTTGATTGTTTTACAGTTCACAGCTGATATTTTTCTGGAGAGACTCGTAGACACATGATGACCTCACTTTTATTGTCCTTTGGAGCATTCCTTCCTGTGGTGGAAATTGACTTGGGCCTCCCTCTCCACCAGTGCTGGGTCCAGGCCTTGCTCTGCTGCTGCTGAAGCAGCTTCTGTAACACTTGGACCCCAAGAGGCAAGAGGCCCAAAGAGCTGGGCAAAGGCATCGGTGCTCAGAATATTAAGGTCTGGGTTTGAAGGATGCTTTTGTTTGTTTTGATACCTTCTGCATTCCTTGCCAGTTCCATCCTCCTTTCAGCAGTAGTACTCTTCATTTCCATCATACACTCTGCCATTTCTTTATAAACATCTTGAGTACCCTGACTTAATTTCCTCCATTTTAAACATTTCCATTTGCCCTTCAGCTCTCAGTGAAGTCCTAAGATGACTCAGCTTGTTTCCTGACTAATTGGCTTCCACCCTGCTGGAGTTTTTTTATTAACTTGCAAAACTACCCTTTTGAATGGCAGTGCTGGATTACTTGGTGTGATGGCAAACTTTATGTGTCAACCTAGCTAGGTCATGGTACCCATACATTAGATTGGCCAAACACCAGTCTACATGTTGGCATGAAGACATTCTGTAGATGTGATTAACATTTAAATCAGTAGACTAGATTTTTACAGACTGCCTCATGGAATTTCTTGTAGTTCTCCTTGTCTTTTGCCAGCTCAGAGAATAACCCAAGGCACTCATTAACAATGTTTCTTCGATTGACTTTTAAGATTTTGCTCTGCTTAAGCATTTCTCAAGAGATGTTGAGGGGGCAGATACTGAGAGTCAACCAAACCATGAATAAAGTTAAGAAACTCTTGTGTCAACTCATCACAGCTGTCCATGATGAACACATGATGAACAGTTTGATGTTGTTCTTTTTCTTCTTCTCAAAGAGGTTAAAGGGAGCCCATTGAGGGATGAGTAGCAATGCTCTGAATTCCAACTGACCATCTACAGAGAAATGCTTGACTGCCAAGTGGTCTTCCCAGTTATTGATGAGACTCTTGTAAAATTCTCCACATTCCTCCTGGGTGACATCATGAAGGTTTCTGGTCCAAATGAACTTGGCCTTGTTTACCTCTTCCTGATCAATGTATTTCTCTTTAATTTTCTGGTCTTCTTTTTCTTACTCTTACTGCTGTTATCTGAGCCCACATTTTCAATCTTGAGCCTTTCCTCAGCACCTTTATTTTTCTCTTCTTTCTCACCTTTCTCTTCTTTTGCCTCGTCATCACTGGTTTCCTTCTCATTCCTTCCCCCAGATAAAAAGTGATGGGATAGCTTATGAACTATGAGTACTTCTTCACTACTTCTTTGACTTGTCTCTCTTCTAAGTACTCTATCTGGTCTTCCTTAAGGTGAAGAATCATTTTGGTACCCCTGATGGTGGGCTCACTGGGGTCAGTGGAGGAAGACTCTCAGGCATACTGTTCATCAGCATTGTGATGTGTGATCACAGTCACCTTCTCTGCCACCAGGTAGGCAGACTAAAAACCAAACTGCTCAATCTTGGAGACTTGGCAATGGTTCCCAAATTATTTACGACATCCTCCTTGGTCAAGGCAATGCCTGTGTCCACCAAAGTCAGGGTGCATTCCTGAGAGTTGAAGATGATGTCAATTTTCATCTCTTTACTGCTGTTCAACTCAAGAAAGTCTGTCAGGCTCTCAGCAAATTTTGTTTAATGCATTAAATCCATTAGAGATTGACTCCTGAAGAAAAATTTTCTGGTTGGCATAGAAGGTATTGATGTTGAGATACATGAATTGGGCAACTTATGCCTGAAAAGCAAACTTCTCCACCTTTTCCTTTCCATGGTACACTTCCTCAGGCACCTTGAAAGGAAAGGGCCGCAAGTACTAGAGAGCAGAGTGGGCCAGGACTGTCCAACTTGCACGTGGCATCAAGCCTGAGCAGGGATAATTGTTAATTCCCAAGCCATAAGGTTCCAGATCTTCAATTGACCTCATGATGGATCAGCCTGTTATACCTTACAATTTGAGCTATGGGATCTTACAGCAGAGTCCACCAGTGCCCACCCCTTCCCTGGGGCTAAGTCTTCAACATGCCTGAGTTTTGCTTGGAAACTTGAGGCTGATGAATATTACCAGGCCGACCATCCCTGATGTTCTTAGTCACTATCTGGAAGCCTCCCTAAGATGGGAGAAAAGGGAGGAGGTGCTTGAAGGGGCACTCTGCGTGCTCGGCTGAGAAGTCTGAGCTCTATCCCAGGAGATGTTCAGGTATCACTGAGGGTTTTCATCACAGTGTCATCATCTCTGGCTTTTATAACTACTGTGACCCAAGTTAAGGTCTACAAACACCTTGTTCATACATTCCTTGAATTCTCATTGCAATATTTCAATAAGGAATAATGTCATTAGATATTTTTCTTTTTTACAAACAGTCACTATCTAACAAGAATTTAACTTAGAATGACCGAATCTGAGTCAGAGGTTGCTTAAGTTACTTCCTTATTTCTTGGAGCTGAGTCCTGTGAACATGTCCTCAGCCTGCTGGAAGGAGCATGGCCAGAGGGGTGGGCATGAGGAGGGAGATACACATCCCAGTGCTGGTTGACAAGGGCTCAGAAAAGCTTGTCTCTGGAAGTTCCAGATCTGCAAGTGGGAAAAAAGAATGCCTACAAGAAATACAATTGCTTTCACTCATAAACCTTCATTCTTGGGAAACCCGTCAGAGTTCTGAAAACAACTTCATCCTGGTTCAGTAAAACTCATTTTCTCTACAGCAGAGAAAGAGTAAACAAATTTGCTCATCACCTCTTCCTTCTTTTCCATTCTAAGGTAGCCTGGATAGGAAAGCTTTTCTTCCATGGCCTGAAGATTCTGATGCCACAACACTAGAGGAGCCACAAGTTCCTAAATTCCAGACTCCCTTGCCAAAGCTTCTCTATCCACTTATGGCATCAGTGCCAAACAGGCATGTGACAAGTGGAGATCCATCTAAAATTGGTCCAACTGTTTTAATAATATCAATATTGTGTAATATGAATAACAACAAGAATAATAGTAACTACTTAGAGAGTGGTTTCTCAGAACCAGGCATGGTGCTGGCACTAAGCTTTTGACTTGCATTATTCCATCAGCGATATATTATTATTTAAATTTTCCAGATGAAAAACTGAAGCTCAGAAAGGTTAACAACTGTTCAAGGATCCACACCTAGTAGTACATGGTTGGAGAAATGGTTCTTAAGCCTATTGAAAAGCACTGTGGTCTCCAGCAGGAGCTATGGCTGCCAAAGGATGAAAGTCGCTGGGGTGAACCCAGAGGATAAAGCAGTTGGCTCCTATGCACCAGGTCTAGATAGGCGTCTTCCAGAATAGCAGTGGCTCTAGACACTCAGTATCTCCAAGGTCACCCCAGTGTGGGCCTAAACTTCCTGAGACTTGAGGTATCCTTGGCCTTATCTCAGAGTTTCCTGGGTCATAGGCTGCTTCTGAAACTCAGTCCTTGCAACTGTTACCTCAGTTCACCTTAGTGATGCTCATCAGATATAGCGTTCCCAACACATCTCTTCACTCTGACAATGTAAGTCTAGGGCTGTTTAAGAATGGTAAGCATGGGAGGGGTGGTAAGGAACTGCTTCTTAATCCTCTTGTCCTTTATTTTTGATGTTTCTCCACATCTTTAACTGTGATCCAATGAGATGTCTAGATAGCCTGGTGTCCACAACCCTAGACCTCTAGGGGAAAATGGTTTGCTCTGAATGCCTAGGACAGGAACCATTCACAATTGCAGGTCAAATCAATGCATGGCCAGTGAAGGCACACTTTTCTGGCACATTCCTGTGCAATGTGTACTTTTGTGAAAAGAAGAGGTGGGAAGATGTACTGTTAGGTGAAGTTTGCTCCCACACCCTTTTAGTACTACTGTTTCAGTGACACCAGTGGGGAGAATGTGACAACAACTTCAGAACAAAAGCAGACAGTGCTGTCTTGCCCTGGCAAGACATAGACATAGAGTCCCTGCCTGGAGTTACTGGCAGAAAGAAACAGTAGGATCTGAGACCTATGGCCGTGGAGATACAAGGAAAACCAGAGGTTTACCCAGGAACAAAATGATTCATCGCAGGAACATTGTCCATTTGCTCAGCTTCCTGCTTCTATCCCTTATCCCTCAACAGCCCTAGACTTACTTTGCCAGAGTGAAGAGGATGGGTTGGGAACGCTACGTCTGATGAGCATCCCTAAGGTGAACTGGGGTAGCAGTTGCAAGGACTGAGTTTCAGAAGTAGTCTATGGCCTAGGAAACCTGAGAGGAGGTCAAGGATACCACGGGGCTTAGGAAGTTTGGGCCCACTCTGGGGAGTGCTGCAGGTGCTAATGGAGGTTATCAGTGCATGGATCAAAAGGGAGATGCCATGAAAAGGAAACACACGCAGGGCATCTGAGGACAGAGTGCGCTTCTCTGTTCTTTGGCTCTCTGTTCTTTGGCTCTTTGCATTCCTTTGCAGCCTTTCAGAGCTCTGCAGCCTGGCAGGTGTGCTAGGCCTCCTGTCTAGGCCAAGAGGTTGCTGAATTCATGCTTCATTTTCCTGCTGCAGGTAAGATTATTGTGAGAGAGGGTCTTTTTGTCTTTTTGGTCATTAGGTTTAAAATCCAAGTGAATCACAATGTTTGTTAGGTCTTTAGATTATGTTGGTTTTGGGAAAGACCCATTTCAATGAGGGTATTTGAGTGGAATTATCCTTTCTGCCTATGTGCTATGAAAATTTTCTACTTTCAGAATCTGTGTTTAGAACTCAGTGTGAAAAACCAGCCAACACACATACCACACAGTGCTCAGTGAGTTTTCCGACAGAACAATAAATGGCCCAGAGCTAAGTTGAAAGCAGTGTGGTGCTATGAAACAAGCAAAACTAGAAATCACCATTTGATTCAAAGTTGGAAGTCACAGTATGATTTGGTTACAGGTGGCACCAGCTATTGTGATGTTAGCATGGTTGAGAAATTACCATAGCATTCCTACCCAATTTCATGAATAATGCAACCACTCTTTTGGGCCACTTGGAAGACTTCCAGCAAAAATACAGCCCTTGTCAATTCCTAGGAGCATGATTGTGCTCATAAAGAGATTAAAATTCAGCCAATAAAACATCTAGAGAAAATAAATCAAGTCAAATCCTTCTTTTCATTCATTTGTAAATGTTTGACTCGAAGTCAGGGTTTTCAGAAATGTGGTTTGCAGACCTCCTGCATCAGAATCACCTTGTGAATCTTCTGGGCTTCACTACAGTTGAGAATCTGAATCCCCATTGAGAGTCTGGAGTGTGATAGGTCATAGATTGCTCAGGTGATCTGGGGACATCTTCAAGTTTGAGAACAGCCCCTAGAGTAGTTGATCACTGCACAGCCCAAACATCTGTGCCTCACAAAACTTGCCAGTGGACTCAAGCTTTCTTCCTGGCCTGAAATTTATAGAGTTAGAGCCATTAATCTCAGTTAATTCAATTCATCAAGCGTTTATTGAGGAATATCTCTGTGCTGTCAAGGATGCAAGCATAGATAGGGCCCAGTTCTTGTCCTCACTAATCTTATAATCTAAGAAGAAGAATCAGACAAATGCAGAAATAAACACAGTCCCAGGCAGAAAATGATGTGCTCTTTCAGAAGAGAGATCTCTACCAAGTACCAGAAGTTCGGAGAAAGGGGCCCCACTCTACAGAGAAGACTAGGAAAGTTGTGGATTTTGAGACAGGCCTTCAATGATGGGTAGAATTTCACAAGCGGAGATGCAGGGTACATTGGGATTACGTGAAGAAAGAATGATGAGAGAACAGGTATGGAACCACAGATTAGCAGATTTGAGCTAGTTCAGGGCTATCTCATGACTGCCTGGAATACTGGGTAGAGTCTTTTTTTTATCAAGATATAATTCATTTATAAAACTCATCTTTTTTAAGTGTACAATTCAGTAGTTTTAGTGTATTCACAGACTGTGCAACTATCAACACTAATTCAGAACATTTTTATGATCCCTAAAACAAATCCAGCCCTACTGGCAATCATTCCCTATTCTCCCCTCCCCCAGGCCCTGGCAATCACTAATCGACTTTCTCACTACATGGATTGGGCAGATGATTTGTACATAATTAAATAGGGAGTAGAGAACTATTATGATTTTAATTGAGGTAAAATTTGCATACAGTTAAATGCACAGATTTTAAGGGTACAATTCAATGAGTTTTGACAACATATACACTCATCTTACTGATTCTCCAAAATAAAGAACGTTTTCTTCACCCTAGAAAGTTCTCTTGTGGGCCCCTCTAGCCAATTCATGCTCCACAGGCAATGATTATCCTGATTTTTGTCAACACAAATTAGTTTTGTTTTTTCTCAAACTTTATATAAATGGAAGCGCACAGTATATGCTCTTTTGTGTCTGGCTTCTGTTTCTCAGAATATTATTTGGAGATTCATTCATGTTGTGTGTGTCAATGGTTCATTCTTTTTTGTTGCTAAACAGTATGAGTGCGCCGCATTTTACCTCTGTTTCTGTTGATGGACATTTGAATTGTTTCCAGTTTATGAACACTTGTGAACCAAGCAGCTGTAAACTTTCTCATGCATGTCTCTTTGTGGACATATGCTTTCCTTTGGGGGTAAATACCTAGGAATGGAATTGTTGATCTGCAAGCTACTGCTTTTGTCTTGTTTTTTGGCAAGAATATGATCCACCGGACGGAACTTTGAGAAAATGAATGCAACAGCAGTATACAGTGAAAATTAGGATTGGAAGTTAGGAAAATCAGGAGGAATGATGTCCTTTGTGATTGGGAGTCAGCTTATATGGAACTTGGAAAATGAGTGGGTATGAGCAGGCAGTGGAAACAGAAGTTTCAACAGCAGCTATTTATTTGGTCTGTACTCTCCAAGGGATTCTTAGGTTCTAGGCAGTCTGGCGGGTGGCATGATAGACTCATTTTTATTGGTGAGAAAGATAAATATTCTGGTTTTGGACAAGAAGATGGATCACTGTCCCCAAAAGGCCATTTCTCAGCACTTTCCCAAGTGCCTGGCACAGAGTGTTAGTGGGATGAATGAACTACTAACAGTCATTTGATACTTAGGAAGAACGAAAGGGCATCGGGGAGAGTGGGTGGGCTGAGGCAGCAGCTCATACACCAGAAATTAGCCCACTTAATGGGACTGGTTGATTAGATTAGTTACTTGTGTAATGAGGTGGAGAATTTTATTCATCAGAAATTCTCCTCTAGAATTGCTCCCAAGAAAATCAGTCGGAGTGTGCCTCGTGGTTCTCCCTTCTTCCCCCGGCCCTTCCCTGGGAATCTTTTGGAGCTCTTGAGACATGTTTATTTTAAAAGTGTATTTATGGACACCACAGAACACAAGAAAGGTGTTGAATTCAAATTTAAGAAATGTGGAGTGGGTTTTCTTCATTACTGTGCTGACTGTGAACAACTTTGATAATCTATTTCTCAGTTTTCTTATCTGTAGAATGGGAATAATCATAATAAAATCTGTTTCTTTTCTCATAAATAAGTAGATTTACAATCAGAAGAAATTTTAAATACTAAAATGTTTTGAAAAAGGTAGGCTCCCCGTCACTTTCCAAATAATGAAACAACCTACAACATTTTCAGCTTGTCTTTCAAGGTTTTCTTTGCCCAGTGGTCCAAACTAGTTTATTCTCTCACTATTCTCTCCACTGACAACTGGCTGGACATTAGCTGTGGCCAGACATGTCCTGGTGCTCACCCACAGAGACATGCTCCATTGTAGGCTCTGCTCCATTGTAGCGTCTGCCTGGACCCATGAAATCCTTCCCAAGCTCCATCATTCACATTAACTCTTTCATGGAGTCTCCTTACAATACCTTCCTCTTCTGCTTTGGCACCCAGATTATAGCAGAAGTCACCTGTCCCTGAGGTTGAAATAAAATTGACTCAACCCAGTCCCACAAGAAGTGCAACACATCCTCTCTCCATTTCATTGCGTTCTGGGGAACTGCAGACTCATGGGCACTTAGGCTCCAAGTTATTGCTCTCTCTAAAACTGTAAACTCTCTGTGTCTCACCTTCTGTGGCCCTTTCTTCTCTCAGCAGATATGGGAGTCATCCCACCTCCCTTTTGTGTAATTCCCACCACACAAACCACTCAGAGGAGGAGACATTTGTGTGTAAAGTTTACTAACAAGTTGGCGCAGTGAAGGGAGGTTTACAGTAGTACACTACAACATGGATGCATAATATTAAATCTTATACATCCTTCATCTTAAAAGTTCTTTAGCTGCCCTGCTACAAGACTATCTCATGGCTATTCTTCCCCATGGCCAGAGCCTCTGCCCTGTCCCCACTCCCCATCTTTCTTCCTCCGTCCCTCTCTTCTTTGCTTTCTGTTTCTTAACCCCAAATCCTCTAGCTCGTTCTTTGTTTCATTGTCTCCTTCCAGATGTCAGTTTTAGGGTCTCGCCTTCACTCCTGGAAGGGTTTGTCAAGGCTTTTGGTATTTTTTTTTCCTAAAGAGAAATGGTTCTCTCTTTAAAATGTATTTGCTAGATTTTAAAATATTTTTTTCCATTTATATTGAATGATGCTATTTATGATTATGTCTTACAGCTCCTTCTGGTTGTATGCTCCCCTCAGGGCAGATTGATCTGTGATTTGTCTCAGAGTTTAAACCCAATGCCTTGTATGTAGTACAGCCTCGGTGTTAAATGAATGAATAAAAAGATGGTATTTTCTATATAACCCCAGAAAAAGCAAAGCGGAAGAAACAGAAGCACCAGGTTTCCATGTTAGAATACTAATACGATTCAATCACCACTGGAAGAGATCAATACAGGGTCCAGAGGGCTGCTCCTGAACTCACCCTGACCCTAACGAGCAGGTGAATGCTGGGGCTAAGGTCGATGCAGGCTTTGTGCTGTGCCTGTTCCCCGGGAAATGAATTTGCAGCACTGATTCTTTTCAGAGAGGCTGCTGACCTTCAGTTGAATGATAACAATTTATGACCATTATCAATGAGAACTAGAACTGTTCCTGTGACCTGCGGCATTTGTCCTCCCCATGCCATATGTAACCCTTCAGATCAGATTTCCTTCAGTGAAATCAGAATCGTCACCAAGAGGACAAATTCAAGGCAGAATTACAAAAACCAGCTGATTGGAAGCATGAAACATGAATTTTATTATGAATGCTCTGCCATTCATCTGACTAAAATATGGGAAAGAGAAGACTATGGCTTGGGCGTCAATGAAAGAGGCTATCCAACAAGTAAAATGCTCTTGAAATTGTCATTGAACATAGCGGTTCTTTAGATCCTGAAATTAAACATAACATTAATATTTGTAGGGCTTTATAGTTCACTAGAGAATTCAAAAGATGCATGATCTCATTAAATCCTCACAATAAGCTCATAAAGATCATTACCACTCCCATTCCACAGGTAAAGGAACCAAGACCCACAGGGGCCAATTTTCCCAATGTTTAGGAACATACCTAGGAAATGGCAGAGCTAAAATTGGAAGCTTGTCTTCTGACTTCAATTTTTATTTATTTTTCCATCACATCATGCTACCTTGCCTGTAACATAGCTGCAGAACCTTGTCCATATATTGCATGCTTATAGTTCTGGGACATAAGACTCTATAATGTATAAAATCATTCACTTAAATCAGTGATGCAATGGGCTTAGTTACCAGTAATAAAGTTGTATGCTTAAAAGTAATGGTTTGAGTCAATAAATAATTTTGCTATTCTGTACATCAGTTTTGACTCATTACTTGGAGTGAGCAAACCTGGAGTGTATAACATCTGATTCAAGAGATGCACACAGGATTTTAGAAAGCTGGAAGAGAAAAAAGTGGGATATACTTTCTCTTCCAGCTCCAGGCACTTCTTCCCTACTTCACCAGGCTGGAATGGTCAGCATGGCATGACGGGTAAGGTCCTATGTTTTGAAGTCTAACTGGTGTGGGTGTCCTGCCTCTTCCATCCACTTTGCACAAGTTGCTTATCCTCTCTAAGTTTCAGTTTCCTTTTCCTCATCTGAAGAACGGAATCTGTTAGGATTCTTTGATTACAAGCAACAGAAACAGATTCACTTTTGCCAAAAAGAGTAATGTATTAGGATGATCTTAGTTCTTTCCCAGAAATAAAGGAAAAGGCCTTGCAAAGAATGGAAACTAAGCAACTCCATGGATCAAGACGACAGAAGAAATATATTCTCCTCAGCATTCTGACACCAGAATGACTCCACCCTAACCATTTGTCATCCTGGGTTCTCACAGGGTAAGCTTGATTGGCCTACCTTGAGTCATGTGTCCCCACTTTGGTAGGAAGGAGGGGTAGGGGATTTTGCCTGACAGGCTCCAGAGCCACAGGGACTGGGGCAGAGGCAACTACTTAAAGAAAAATTGGAGTGCTGCTTTGAAAAAAGAGGAAGACAAAAGCAAAAAAAAAAAAAACAAAAAATATCCCAGAGATTTAAATGGGAATTTTAAAAAATAATACTTTATAGGACTGTTCTTAGGATTAAAGATGTGATAAATTTAAAGTGCTTAGCACAATGTCTGACACATGGTGGGCACTTGATAAATATTTAGCAATAAATAGTTGTTGTTCAACTGGAACAGAGGTGAGCTGAGAAGGAATATGAATAATGAAGGAGAAAATAAATAAAAGGATTCACAGGTGGCTTGGCAGGGCAAAGAACAGACCTCCTCCTTCCCCTGATACCATGACCACCCCTAAAATGCCATGAAATCTGTAGTGAATGCTTTTAATTATTTGAACATTCTGTTTTGTATAAAGAATGCCAAGAACGCTAACTGCACAGACACCAGTAAATGATCACAACCAGAGGCTGTTTTACCCACTAAACTGAATAACAGATACATAGATATATCTGTATAGAAACAAATGACAATAAAGATGAAGTATAAATGATTCATTTTCAGAAAATTCAGTTTTAACCATCTAAGGAGTGGAAATAATATTTTATAATTATTATGATGAAATCATTTAAAAATTACAGTAAACTAGTTTTCACTTATTCCTGTGCAACATGAGTGAAATGTATTGGCAATAAACAATTATACTGCGATATTTCTGCATACCACACTAACTTCAATGAACGTTAATATTTATATGTTACCAATATTCTCACTGACCAGGCCAGATTTGGTCCCTCCATCCTCATTTCTCAATTCCTAGGGACATAAATGGCAGTTGCAAGTGAGTATCTGAAGACACATTTTCAACTGCCGTAGTTTGTCATTCTTATAGTTTATATCCCGAAAGCTTCATAACCGTGGCAAATCAGCTCTCACTCTGGGAATGGTCTTAAACAAGTTGGAAGCCACAAACCTATAGATAGTGCCAAATGTATCTGAACAATCACTCACCTTAACGGTGAAAACGTGGCTCTATTATTTCTAAAATCACGAAGTATTTAAATTATGATTTGAACAAAACAATGATACCTATGTATATATCAAATCAAACGGACACAGCTTCAGACGTTTACATTGGGACTACTTTGTGTGATACTAGGGAATACAGGTCTCTTTTGGTTCTCGTGTGTGTATGTAAATCTTGACATTTCTTTAGAATCTTAAAACAGAATAGACTTAAGGCATCTCAGTTATAAGCCTTTTCCCTCCAAGTGTCTCATCTTCTACTAAGAGAACCTGCCTTTTGGGGATTAGGTAATGCCTACAAAATTTTAAACGACTTAGACTTCAGAAATGTATTCTTCATCCGTGCTCACTTCATTTACAGGAATAACGGCTAGGAACTTTACAAATCTGTTTTTTTTTTTTTTTTTTTTTTTTTTTTTTTTTAACAGTCCTTGAATGTTCTCAATGAGTGGAGGACTTCTATTTTTAATTTTAACAGGCCAGGTGCTGTGGCTTATGCCTGTAATGTCAGCACTTTGGGAGGCCAAGGTAGGTGGACCTCTTGAGGCCAGGAGTTCGAGACCACCCTGGCCAACATGGTGAAACCCCATCTCCACTAAAAATACAAAAATCATCCAGGCATGGTGGCAGAAGCCTGTAATCTCAGCTACTTGGGAGGCTGAGGCAGGAGAATTGCTTGAACCTGAGAAGCAGAGGTTGCAGTGAGCCTAGATTGCGCCACTTCACTCCAGCCTGGGTGACAGAGAGAGGCTCTGACGCAAAAAGAAAGAAAGAAAGAAAAAGAATACGTGTTGTTAACTTGAAGTACTTTTTATAATTGATATTACATGGTATCTCTCTAAATTAGTAAATTGCATTATTTTATTTAGGGAAAGGCAGGACCGCAGTATGTGGTTTTAGAGAACTAAAAACAGGAAAATATGTTTACTTGTTATTGAAGTTTGAACATGTGTCTTGGTGCTAATATTATATTTCTAAAGTGGTGAGGATTTAAAAAACTCATTCCTGTTGAGTGATTTTTAATGAATTTGCAATTGAGTATTTTTGTTGGGGTCCACAACATACTTGCTGTATGGGACACTTACATGTGCCACCTAGCATCCTCAGAGAGAATAAAATTCCCAAAATATTGAGCCCATTGCACTGCTCCAGCCCAGCTCTTAAAATTCTGGTCAGCATCTCCCAATCAGATATGGGAAAGTATCAAGGAGTCTTGGCAAAGTGACAGCAAATTAGTGGCTTATAGATAAATACATGCTCGTCATTACCTGCAAGTAATAACATACGGTGTAAACAAACAGTACATCAAACCCTTTGAACCGTTATTTGAGATTTTGCATGTCCAATATTGTCTTTTGAAATCAATCTTTTTTCCTCTTGTCTATGGAGAATAAACATATAGAATATCTAAAAATAAATAGATATATAAAATTGTATCTTTTTTTTTTTTTTTTTTTTACTATAAGTTCTGGGATACACGTGCAGAATGCGCAGGTTCGTCACATAGGTATACATGTGCTATGGTGGTTTGCTGCACCCATCAACCCATCATCTAGGTTTTAAGTCCCACGTGCAATAGGCATTTGCCCTAATGCTGTCCCTCCCCTTGTCCCCCACCCCTCGACAGGCTCTGGTATGTGATGTTCCCCTCCCTGTGTCCATGTGTTCTCATTGTTCAACTCCCACTTATGAGTGAGAACAAATTTTATCTCCTTTTTAAAAAAGAAAGTATCTGAGGAGCTAAAATATCTCTTCTGAAAAATCACGGTCATATTCTTAATGGAGCCTGCCTCCTTATATTTTTCCACATTTAACATTTTCGATGGCCAATGTCACAGTACCAAATGGCCCAATTGATAGGAAGTAAATATGCTCCCTTTATCTTATGTAGTATTAACATTTGATGTCATATTTAGCAAAAGGTAGCACTGAGTATGCGCTCCATTGTCCTACTGTTAAGTGATGCTTGCCTATTCTAAGAAAAGTTTATAGTAGAACAACATAAAGTAGAAGCAGAGTGAGAGAGGAGAACTAAAAATTTCAAACCATTGTTTCCCAGACTTGAGTCATGCTTGGACGCACATGAAATAATTTTTAGAAACGATCATCAAAATGAAAACACACAATTTTAAAATTCCTCTACAATTTCCAGATCCCATAGACTTTACTTTGATAACTACATATTTAAACTATTCCAAGTGGATTAATTGAGCCCTATCATTATCTTTATTTTTCAACCTAGAAAGAAACATCACAAGAATATCTAGGTAACCCATTCGAAAGTTAAAGTATTCTTACAATTCGAAATTGTTTCCTAATTCTCATATTGCAATTTCCCTCCTTTTGATATGCCTTTGGTGGCTATTTATGGTTTTCACTTTCTAGTTAGTAATAAATAGATATATAAAATTGTATCTTTTTATATATCTATAAATATATATTATATATATTTATATATAAAAATATATATTATTTGTATATTTATATATAAAATATATATAATATATATTATATATATATAATATATATATTATATATATTGCTTATTCCTGGTAATAGTATCAATCCCATTATCTTATTTAGGCTTCTATTCTTCTAAAATACCATCTCCCTTCCTTTCATTGAAACTCTCTTCCTAGTTTCCATTTCCCACCTTCCAGGTTGAAGAGTCCTAAACTAGAAGCAAGGTCTGCAGAGCAGGCAACCATCCAGGCTACTGTAATGCAGCCCTAGTGTTCTTCGCATGATCTTTATTGTGATTCTTTTAATGGCAGAAAAGTGATCCCACAAAATATTTGTGTGAAGAATCAATAAAGCTACATGAAAACATCACTTTCTTTGTAGGTGTAAGGTTGTCCACATAGTTGTGGGATGGTTCCTGGAGCTGTGGGTAAACCAAGTAAGTAGGGCGCTCTAGGGCCGGGCACCCAGAGCCCTGTCTCGTGCATTCTGTGCTATCCCATTTTTATTTTTCATTGTGTAACTGACCTTTCCTGAGCAACTTACTGCCATGGTCTGGTTATGAGAAGATGTGTCACAGAAGTTAAAGATTGCTTGATTCCTAAAAACCTGCGTGTTTTGCCTTCTTTTCTGGTATAGTTAATGACTGACAGAACAGAAAACTTTATATAATGAGGCAGCATTACTGCCTAGGAAACATCCATCTCTTTCTGACTCATTGTGTAAAGTTTTCCTGACATTTAAAAACGTCATTTCCTGTGCTCCCTATCTTCTTCAGCTGTGCGTCAGCCCACCCTGCCTGTCCTCATCATGTCTACTAATGGGTCCATGCGCCTCTGCTCCATGGGTCACATCTCTGCTCTACGTCAAGCATACATTTTTACACGTTGTGAGGCCTGTTGATTATGCTCTTCAATCTCATGGGTCTCTGTGCAATCTTTTAGCAGTCTGGACCAGCCACTGGCTTTTGCCCCACCTCTCTTGTGAGCACTCCGGACAGAGGACATATTCCTGGCTCAGCTATCTAACAGAACTTTTAACCCTTCAAACCAGCATGACTTCAACTTTGTGGCATTCTGCATTTTCAAAACTGGTTTCAGATCCGTGCCAGTGTCAAAATAAGCATTTCATTTCTGACGTTCCAGTGTTATTCTCCTCCAATGTATAGTCATTAGCGTGGCTTGGTTGTGCTCCATGTTCAAAGCACTGTGTGTATGTGATCAAAACAAGTTTCCACACGCATAACATAGTATAGTCTCTGTACTTAAGTGTCAATCCGAAGTTTCCTTGGAAAAATACCCAACTTTGAATAGTTGACTTTGCTGTTAGCGTATCTGAGTTCAGATTGTGGCTCCACCACTGACTAACTCAGTGGCTTTTGCCAAATGTCTTAGGTGCCATCTCTGCCAGCCAGGTGCAATGAGTACCTGCCCTCAGGCTATCAGGAGGATTACATGAGCTAATCATGACATTTGTCTCTGAGTAAGCACTCAGTGATGCGGGTGGTTACCAGACAGTATTTTTCTATCTACCTCATGAGATGTTGATTTCTGCATCAGAGGAGTGGCCTATACAGGTTTATGTAGAAAAAAATATTTTTTCATCAGGGACACAATCTTGAAAAATGCACATTGCCTGCCGGTTTCATGGGAGAGCCTGTTGCTTGCTTGGAGCTGTCCTGTATTCACGGCCCTGAAGACTGACTTCCAGCTCACCCTGCATCTGAATGAACAGGACAGCTGTCCAGAAGTAAAGTCTGTATCAGATTCCCCTGTCAATATAGTTTTTCAAAACATAGGACAGTGGTTTTTAAAATACATGGCAAGTTTGGCTTCTCACTCTGGGTGGGGTTTCTTCTTTAAACTGAGCATTTCTCTATCAACAGCATGCTTTGCAGCTGCCATTTCTGACTCCCTATGGATCCACATCCCATCCAAACATAAAACCAGTGGGCCAATTTCTGGCCTGGGAGGGCTGTTCTAGTGGGTGAGGGAACTGTTCTTTTAAGGGCGGCTGCCACTTGAGAGTGCAAGTTCATTGTTGGCAGCCCCAGCTGTCCTTCATTAGGGTAATGACTGCAGACTGAGGGGAAGGCTCCCTGCCAAAGGTGACTCAGTGGAGAGTCAGATGCCGCCCGCTCTCAAGAATGCAGCTTCACAAAGGGCTGCTTAACCTGGACCCTGGCTTTCACAAGCCCAGGAGGGGAATTTTAGTTTCAAGTACTGTGATTGTTTTCACAGGCCCATAAAAGGGATCTTTGTCAGAGCCTAATCATTATCATAACATTTGAGTGGCCACATAATTCCATTCCGTTCTACAAATAACCAATGGTGTCAATTATGTACAGGACACGGAGCTGGGTCTTCAGGGAATTCAGAGAAACAAGACACGGTTCAAGCCCTCTAGTAGCTTACAATTTAGTAAGGAAGCTAAGACGAGTATAATCACCAATTATACAAACAAGTGTTCATTGGTTTTCTCTTACGTGCCTGGAAATAGGCCAGACAAGGAAAAGCAGATGCATAAAGCCAAGTCTCTGCCCTGCCAGAATGAAAGTAAAATAGGTGCCATGGTGATTTCTTTTATCGTTTAAGACTTTTTATTTTGAAATAATTTTAAACTTAGAGAAAAAGTAGAAGAGTACTCTTTGTTTACCTTTTACACAGATTTCCAGTTGTTAAGATTTTACCACAGTTGCTTTATCATTATTTTCCTGTAAACTATACATATATGTATATTTTTCTTTCCCATCTGAACCAGCTGAGAGTAAGCTGACAACTTCTAAACATTTCACTGTGTATTTCCTAAAAGACAAGGACACTTTCCCACCTAATCACAGAACAACCATCAAAATCAGTAAATTAACATAATAAATATTACTCTGTAATCCCAGGACCCCACTTAAATTTTACTAACTATTCCAATAATGTCTTTAAAGTGGGAAAAATTTCCTTTTTAACTCATTATCCAATCCAGGATAACATACTACATTTTGTTGTCATCTTTTTGGACACTTCTTCAGTCTTTTCTTGTCTTTTGTGACCTTGATATTATTGAAGCATATTCAAGAGTTATTTTGTAGAGTGCCCCTCAGTTGAGTCTGTCTGATGCTTTCTCAGGATTAGATTCAGGTTGTGTGTGTTTGACAGGAATACGTAAGGTAGTGTTGTATCCTTCTCAGTCTATCATGGTAGAAAGGACATGATATCAATAAGTCCCACCCCTGGTTATGTTAACTCTGATCACTTGGGGAAGGTGGTCTTTGCCAGCGTTCTCCACTGTGGAGTTATTATTTTTTTCTTTTGTAATTCATCTGTATTTTGTGAGGAGCTACCTTGCAATCATGTAGATATCTCATTCCATAAAACCTCTCAACTTGTTTTATCATCCTTGGATGATTCTTGCCTGAATAAAATACTACTATGATAGCTGCCAATTTTGATTTTTCTAATTTCATCATTGCTTCGACATTCACTAGTTGGCATCCTACTGAAAGGAAGTGCTTTCTCTTTTCCCTCACATATATTTATTCATTTTTATCAACAAGATGCATGGATTTCCATTTTATTCAGTGGGTTATAATTCATTACACCATAATTTATTCTGATGCTCAAATTGTTCCACATTTGGCTAGTGGTAGCCCCTTAAAGCTGCAAACAACCATCACCAGAAAAGAAAAGAAGTTTAACTGGCTCACAGTTCTGTGAGCTATATAGGCTTCTAGTTCTGAGGAGGACTCAGGAATCTCACAATTATGGTGGAAGGGTAGCAAACACATCTTCGCATGGTAGCAGAAGAGAGAGCAAAGGCGGAGGTGCTGCACACTTCCCCACAGCTAGATTTTGTGAAAACTGTATCACGAAAACAGCATCATGAAAACAGCAAGGAGGAAGTCTGCTCCTGTGATTCTGTCACCTCCCGCCAGGCCCCCACTTCAATGCTGGGGATTACAATTTGACACGAGATTTGGGTGGGGACACAGAGGCAAACCATATCATTCTACCCCTGGTCCCTCCCAAACCTCATGTCCTTGTCGCATTTCAAAACACATTCATACCTTCCCAACAGATCCCCAAAGTCTTAACTCATTCCATCACTAACTCTAAAGTCCAAGTCCAAAGTCTCATCTAAGACAAGGAAGTCCCTTCTGCCTATGAGCCTGTAAAATAAAAAACAAGTTGCTTAGTTACTTTTAAGATATAATGGGGGTACAGGCATTGGGTAAATGCTCCCCTTCCAGAAGGGAGAAATTGGCAAAAACAGAGGGGCTACAGGCCCCATGCAAGTCTGAAATCCAGCAGGGCAGTCATTAAGTCTCAAAACTCCAAAATAATCTCCTTTGACTCCATGTCTCACATCCAGGCCACACTGATGCAAGGGGTGGGCACCCAAGGCCTTGGGTGGCTCTGCCCCTGTGACTACTTTCATGGACTGGCATTGAGTACCTACAGCTTTTGCAGGTGCATAGTGAAAGCTATAGGTGGATCTACCATTTTGGGGTCTGGAGGTTGGTGGCTGCCTTTTCACAGCTCCCTTGTGGGGACTCTGTGTGGGGGCTCCAACCCCACATTTCCACTTGCATTGCCTAGAGGTTCTCCACGAGGGCTCTGTCACTGCAGCAGACTTTTGCCTGGACATTCAGGATATTTTTTCCATACATCCTCTGAAATCTAGGCAGAGAGGCTCGCAAGCCTCAACTCTCACCTTCTGTGTACCTGCAGTCTTAACACCACATGGAAGTTGCCAAGGCTTGAGGCTTGCACCCTCTGAAGCAACAGCCTGAGCTATACCTTGGCCCATTTTAGCCATGGCTGGAGCTGGAGCAGCCAGGATGCAGGGTGCCATGCCCCCAACCTGCAAAGAACAGTGGGGCCCTGGGCCTGGCATATGAAGTCATTTTTCCTTCCTAGATCTCCAGGCCTGTGATGGGAGGGGCCACCATGAAGGTCCCTGAAATGCCTTGGAGGCATTTTCCCATTGTCTTGGCTATGAGCATTTGGCTCCTATTTGCTTATGCAAATTTAAGCAGCAGGCTTGAATTCCTCCCCCAGAAGGCCTATTTCTACCAAATAGGCTGAAAATTTTCCTAACTTTTATGCTCTGCTTCCCTTCTAAATATAAGTTCCAGTTTCAGATAATCTCTTTGTGCATACATATGAGTGTATGCTGTTAGAAACAGCCAGACCACAACTTGAATACTTCGTTGCTGAGAAATTTCTTCTGCCAGATGCTCTAAATCATCTCTCTCAAGTTCAAAGTTCCACAAATCCCTAGAGCAGGGACACAATGCCGCCAGTCTCTTTGTTAAAGCATAGCAAGAGTGACCTTTACTCCAGTTCCCAGTAAGTTCCCCATCTCCATCTGAGACCTCTTCAGCCTGGACTTCATTATCCATATCACTATCAGCATTTCGGTCACAACCATTCAACAAGTCTCTCGGAAGTTCCAAATTTTCCTTTATCTTCCTGTTTTCTTCTGAACCCTCCAAACTGTTTCAGCCTCTGTCCACTACCCAGTTCCAAAGCTGCTTCCACATCTACTGGTATCTTTATAGTAATGCCCCACTTCTCTGGTACCAATTTTCTATATTAGTCTATTCACACACTGCTGTAAAGACATATCTGAGCCTGGGTAATTTATAAAGAAAAAAGTTTAATTGGCTCACAGTTCTGTGGGCTGTACAGGCTTCTGCTTCTGAAGAGTATGTAGGTAACTTACAATCATGGTAGTAGATGAAGGGGAGGCAGGCACGGTCTTCACGTGGTGGCAGGAGAGAGAGAGCAAAGGGGTAGGTGCCACACACTTTGAAACAACCAGATATTGTGAGAACTCTATCATGAGAACAGCAAGGGGGAGGTGTGCTCCCATGACTCAGTCACCTCCCACCAAGGAGGGCCTCCAACACTGAGGATTACAATTCGTCATGAGATTTGGGTGGGGATGCAGAGCCAAACCATATCAGTGTCTTTACCCACGAACGTGAAATAATAAGATTGATGTGACAGGATTGCTGTGAAGCCTAAATGAGATGATGCACATAGGTGCCTAGAACTGCCTGACACTCTCGAGGACCTCACTAAATGCAAGTTCTTTATAGTCCTTCCTCACAGTCAGCATCTGGCCTGGTGGTGCACGCACTAACAGGTGCTCAATGATTACTTTCCAGTTCTAGTACTGTCTCAGTATTGCCAGAAACAACCTACTCAAGCTACTTTGAATGAAAGGGGGGTTTCTTATGAGGACACAGGACAATCTCATGAATTGGCTTCATGCATGTGGCTACTGGTTTGTTCTTCCCTATAATGGAGGCCCGTCCGTGACGTCATCTTGCAATGGTGCTCACTCCAGCTCTGATGTTACACGCTCTTGCATCTCAGCTCTCTAAAGTTATCCTGGTCATTTTCACAGAAATAAGAAAATTCTAAAATTTGTGTAAAAACACAAAGGTTCCTGAATAGGCAAAGAAATCTTTGGTAAAAAGAGCAAAGCTGAAGGCATCACACTACCTAACTCCAAAATGTATTACAAAGCTATAGAAACCAAAACAGCAAAACACTGGCATAAAAACAGACAAAAACCAATGAAACAGGATAGAGAGCCCAGAAATAAACCCACATGTTTATGGTCAATTGATTTTCAACAAGGCTACCAAGAATATAAGAATAGAGAAAGGACGATCTCTTTAGTAAATGACGTTGGGAACACTGGATACGCATGTAGAAGAATGAAATTGAACCCTTACCTCACATGATACACAGAAATTAACTCAAATGAATTAAAGACTTAAATGTGACACTTGAAACTGTGAAATTACTAGAAGAAAATGTAAAGGGAATGCTCCACAATATTGTTCTATGGCAAACATTTCTTGGATGTGACCCCAAAGCACAGGCAACAAAAGCAAAAAATGAACAAAAAGTATGTCATCAAACTGAGAAGCTTCTGCATGGCACAAGAAACAATAGAATGAAGAGACAACCCATGGGTTGGGAGAAAATATTTGCAAACCACATATCTGAGAAGGGGCTAATATCCAAAATATATAAGAAACTCAAACAACTCAATAGCAAGAAAATAAAGAACTCAATTTAAAAAATGGACAAAAGACCTAAATAGACATTTCTTTAAAAAAAAAAAAAAACATGTAAAAGGTCATCAGATATATGAAAAATCATCATCATCACTAATTATCAGGGAAACACAAATTAAAGCCACAATGAGATATCACCTCATACCTGTTAGAATGGCTATTTTAGTAAAAAGATGAAAGATAACTTTTATTGGCAAGGATGTGGAGGAAAGGGAACCCTTGTGCACTGTTGGTGGGAATGTAAATTAGTACAGCTACTATGGAAAACAGTATGGAGGTTCCTCAGAAAAATAAAAATAGAATTACCATATGATCCAGCAAACCCATTTCGGGGTATGTATCCAAAAGAAAGGACATCAGTATGTTAAGAGATACCTGCACTCCCATCATATTCATCGCAATGTTACTAGCAATAACAAAGATATGCAATCAGCCTAAGCATCTACCATCAGATGAATGGATAAGGAAAATGTGGTATATACACAATGGAAGAGTTTTCACCCTTAAAAAGAAGGAAATCCTGGTATTTGCCGCAATATGAATGAACCTGGAGCACATTATGCTAAGTGAAATAAGCCAGGCACAGAAAGGCAAGGAATGTATGTGATCTCACTTACTTGTGGAATCTAAAAACGTTGACCCCCATAGAAATAGGGAGTAGAATGGTGATTACCAGAGGCTGGGGGTTGGGGGTGGAGGGAGTAACGAGGCGATGTTTGTCAAAGGACACAAAATTTCAGTTAGACAGGAGGAATAGCTTTAGTGATCTATTGCACTGAAAGGTGGCTGTAATAAATAATAACACATTGCATATTTTTTAAAAAGCACTAAAGTTAGCTCAGCCAATGTTTCAGTTCTCCCATTTGAAATTTCTTGGTGGGATAATATTTTTGTCCAGATTTAGTCAGGATTTTTTCTCTGGTCTAATCAGCTGTGGTCAGAGCTGTAAACATGAGCGAGAGTAAATTGCCCTAGTCAAGGGTGTGGCTGGCCAGGGCAGAACTCTCCAGTGCAAGCACTGTGATTCAAAAGGATTCATTCCATTTTCTGTAACTAAGGAGGCCTCTCAGTGGATGAGTCTCTAGAGTAGCTAATGTTGGCCCTAAAAAAATGCCACATATACATTGTTATAATCAATTAAGTATTTTGAAAAACTATGTATCATTGACTATGTGCCCACACTGTCCCAAAAGTTTTATAAATATTTACTCATTCAGAACTTACAATCAGCTGAAGAAAGGTACAATGAGTGTCTTCTGCATTTTACAAATTAAGAAATTAAGGCACAGAGAGGCAGGATGATTTGCCCAAGGACAAACAGCTAGTCAGCAGCACTGCCAGGATTTGAATTCAGGCAGTTTGGCTTGTAGAGTTCATGCTCCAGACCACTCCATTACGCTGCAACTCGGAGTGAGACCCACATAACTACTACACTAGGCTGCCTCTCAGACCAGAGATGCCAGCCTATTTACTTATGACCTAACGACATGAGGATGTTACAACGTGCAATGGCTCTCTCCAGTGCTTTCAGAGATAACCCACAAGCAGCTAATGCTCACCTCCCCACTTTCTTCTATCCTTGTCCAGGTTGATGGGTGGTGGTAGAAGGTCTACTGCAGGATTTATATTACCTTGAAAGGGTTACATGTGCTAATGGTTTGGTTTTGGATTCATGTTTTTAAAGTCTTTTCACCTCAGTAACATTTTCCATTTTCTAACAACACTTTAAATTCCATTTCTATTACTTGAACATCAGGCACAATTATGCCATTTTGAGTTTCTTCTTTGCAATTAATGCAATCATATGACGCATCACTAATGCCAACCAGGAATCTTATCACAAAATAGTATAAATTATCATATTTCTATATACATTTGCAAATGTCTTATCAACATTCCAATCCTGTATACATTTTTATTAAAAAACACTCTGTTGGATTTCCAGAACTGTTACTATCAGCTGAACTACATCAGTTTACATGACTGCCTGTCTCACAAAGGAAAACTCTGATTGAAATTGGCAACTTAAATCAAGCCACCCAGGATTTCTTATCCAATCAAAGAAGCGATTTCAGCTGCCAAAATTGTTCTTAGGACCGCAAGACCATTTCATAATATAGATATATGGATAAATATAGATACAGGTTTTCTACATGGATATATAGAGGTATATAGAGTGTAACATCTATAAGACATTTTCTCATATAGTATTATACACCAATACATAGACGTATATAATGAACAATTTTTATGTATAAAATTCTGGTACAAAGTAATAAGAATATTGGATTAATTCTTTAGATAATGATCTGGAAAAGGCATTGGTCAAAAGTTGCCCAAGTATATCAGATAATTGGTGGTACTGTGGTTTGATTTCTACAAAAATGGGTGTATCATCATAAAGTTTGTTCCAAAGGATCAATGTGGTTTTAACTTTGGTAAGCCACAAGTCCTCTGCTTCACATCTTCTGTCTGTTAAATAAGTATAAAAATGCCTCCTTATACACAAGATGTTGAGAAAGTGACACAAAAATAGAGGCTGTCCTGATTCTTACCTGAAAGACAAGAAGACGTTAGCATTGCTGGAGCTATCCATTGCTATGGTCAATATGGGAGAACTTGAAGGAATACTACATATAAAGTCATGTGCATATTTGAATTTAAGGTCTACCATTTATATATTAACTTAGAAGCAAAAACTATAGCTATCTTTTAAAAAAATCTGCTTTATAGTGGTACATTAATTTGTAATAAAATTAACCAATATTGAGTATGAAATTTGGTGAGTTTCACCAAGTATATAGAGTCATGTAACCACCACTGCAATCATAATATAGGTATTTTTTATCATCTCCACTATTTTCTTCCATTTTCTTTGTAATCAGTCCCCTTCATTCCCCACTGGTTCCTGGAAACCACTGATCTGCTTTCTAACTTACAGCTTTGGCTTTTCTAGAATCTTTAAATAAATGGAATTATACAGTGTGCAGCATTTTGGGTCTGCTTCTTTCACTAAGGATAATACTTTTGAGATTCATCAACAATGGTGGGTATATCAGTAGTCCATGCTTTTTTATTACTGAGTACTATTCCACTGTATGGACATACCATAATTTGTGCATTTACCAGTTGATAGACATCTGGGTTCTTTCCAGCTATTATGAGTAAAGATGGTATGAACATTTAAGTACAAATCTTACATGGCCACAAATCTTACATGGCTATATGTTTTCATTTCTCTTGGATAAATATATAGGAGGGGAATTGCTGAGTCATTTAGTAAGTACATGTTTAACTTTCAAAGAAATTCCTAAACTATTCCAAAGTGGCTATACTGTATTAGATTGCCATCAGCAGCAGATGAGAGCTCCAGTTACTCCACATCCTTGTCAACACATAGTACTGTCAACCTTTTAAAAATGTCAGTCATTCCTGTGGGAGTCTAATGGAATCTTTATGTGGTTTTAGTTTGGATTTCCCTAACAACTAATGATAATGAGCATTTTTTCACGTGCATATTTGCCATTTGTTTACTTTCTTTGGTGAAGCATTTATTCACATCTTTTGCCCATTAGAAAAAAGTTTATCTTCATATTATTAAGTTGGAAGAGTTATTTACATATCCTGGATACTAGTCCTTTGTCAGATTTATGTTTTACAAACATTTTCTCCCAGCCTGAGGCTTATCTTTTTATTTTCTCAACAGAATTTTTTAAGTGCAGAAAGTCCAATTAATCTTTTTGTATTTTGTCGTTTGTGTTCTCTGTATCCTACTTGAATCACATCTTTGTCAATCCCAAGACTGTTAATATTTTCTTCTATATTTTCATCAGAAAATTTGTATTTCTAGCCCTCAAATTTAGGTCCAGATACACTTCAATGAATTATTTTATATGTTATGAGGTAATGGCTCAGGGTCTTTTTATGCACAGATACACAATTTTTAAAGCACCATTTGTTGGAAATATTATCCTCTTCCCCATTGAATTACCTTGGAACCTTTATTGAAATGCAGTTGACCACATATATGTGGGTTTATTTCTAGATTCTCTGGTATGTCTCATTTATTCATCAACAAGGTAATTGCCAATTCCAGATCCTAATTTACCCACAAAAATTTGACCCAGATGGATAGCCATGGAACATTAGAAGCTTTGGCTAAGAAAACATGGGAGAATTTCCAGAGTCACCTAAAGGTAGTGGTTGTGGTGGGTTAGGGTAAGGCGAAAAGTATTCAAGACCTTAAGAAGGAAAAAAAACCCACGTTTTTCCCTGGATGAAGCTGTACAATCCCTACAAAAGAGGAGCCTGCTTGGCACCTGAGGAAGGGTCTTCAACATCCACTATCTGGATGCCCACCTAATCCTGCTTGCTTCCTTAGTTGCAAACTTATCCTCACTTAGGACATTACCTTTTTATTCCCTTTCTGGTCCACATTTTACATTTCAAATCAGACAGCTCCAACTTTACACTGTAGAAAAATAAGCTGTAGCTTATAGAATTCCACTTCCCTGGGGCAAAACCCCAAATTTTCTGTGTATGAGAAGAGGGCTTAAGACATATTGCACTTAGTTTCCTATTCAGCTCTGTCTCAGCGTCCTCTCTTTCCCTGTGATGAAACACTCCTTCTTTAACTCTGATCCTACATATATCTAGGTGATCTGGCAAGCATTTTAAGAACGGGGTGACCTGCCAAACACTTAATTTGTGATTTATTATTTGACATTTTGCAAGAAGATACCAGTCAGCAACTCCTGCTTAGCCTTTGGGGAGGAATGGTAGGTATTTCCAAAAATTCCAACTATCTTCCCCTGCTCTCCCTCAGCAATGGAGAGTGAACAGGACTTTTGGTTTCTAAGGTCTAGATCCTTCCTCTAGGCCACTGAGGCTCTTGGAAATGGACCCAGTCTTCTTAGAGGACTTATAATTTAACCCCTCTATTAAGCCCTGCGTATGGGAAGAGGGCTATTCTTTTTAAAAAAAATTTATTTATTTTTATTATACTTTAAGTTCTGGGATACATGTGCAGAATGTACAGGTTTGTTATATAGGTATACACATGCCATGGTGGTTTGCTGCACCCATCAACCCGTCATCTAGGTTTTAAGCCCCACATGCACTAAGTATTTGTCCTAACGCTCTCCCTCCCCTTGTCCCCCACCCTCCGACAGGCCATGGTGTGTGATGTTCCCCCTGCTGTGTCCATGTGTTCTCATTGTTCAACTCCCACTTATGAATGAGAACATACAGTGTTTAGTTGTCTGTTCCTGTGTTAGTTTGCTGAGAATGATGGTTTCCAGCTTCATCCATGCAAAGGACATGAGTTCATGTTCTTTTTTTATGGCTGCATAGTATTCCATAGTGTATATGAGCCATATTTTCTTTATCCAGTCTATCATTGATGGGCATTTGGGTTGGTTCCAAGTTTTTGCTATTGTACATAGTGCTGCAATAAACATACATGTGCATGTGTCATTATAGTAGAATGATTTATAATCCTTTGGGTATATACCCAGTAATGGGATTGCTGGGTCAAATGGTATTTCTGGTTCTAGATCCTTGAGGAATCGCCACACTGTCTTCCACAATGGTTGAACTAATTTACACTCCCACCAACAATGTAAAAGCGTTCCTATTTCTCCACATTGGAAGAGGGCTATTCTATTCTATTCTTGTAAAAAGAGGCAGCAGAATGTGAGTGTAGTTCAGAAAATAAAAAGGAGGGAAAGGAGAAGTATAAGAGAGGAGCTTCGTGTCTACTGACTGTCTAAGTCATATTGGAATCATTTCTAGGGTTGTTACATGGTCTGGGATGTGCTAGAACTCGAAGATTGCTGAGACAGCATTGGACAAGTGTACCAGAGCACTGGTCAGATCAGTGGATCCATCCCAGCACTGAAGCCCAGGAATACTCACCAGGAATTCTGTCCCATTCTGTCAGTAGGATTCTTGCTGTCCCTGTACTGTGGGATCTTTGTTTACTACCTTCTAGTGACAGTAGTGTAGGTTCCTACATTTCGGAATACCACCAGGTAATGTCCTAGTTGCATAGGGCATGCAGCCAGGCAGGGCCAATGTTATGGGTGTACCACCTGGGCAGCTGCACAGTATTCCCGCTCAGAAGGGTCCCGTGCTTGGTTTAGTGCTCTGCTGTTTGCCGTCTTTGAATCCTTCATGACTTTACCATTGAACTTGTGTTTTGTATTGAAGTCCAATGAAGCATGTGTGTGAGCAGAGGCAATATTGCAATATACACGTGCACTGTTTCTTGGTGCCCTATTTGCATATAGCATTCATCATGTTCAAGAGCATAGAATTCCTACAGACCCATGATATGAGGGAGTTCATCAAGACCCAAAAGAGAGTGCCTGGTAAGCCCATTTACATCTACTACTGATTAAGTGGGAGTGCTGGAACCCTTGAGAGGTCACATTTCGTTTGTTTCTTTCTTTTTTCTTTTTTTTTTTTTTTTTTGTTGAAATGGAGTCTCGCTCTGTCGTACAGGCTGGAGTGCCGTGGTATGATCTCGGTTCACGGCAACCTCTGCTTCCTGGGTTCAAGTGATTATCTTGCCTCAGCCTCCTGAGTAGTTGGGACTACAGGCACCTGCCACCACACCCAGCTAATTTTTGTATTTTTGGTAGAGATGTGGTTTCGCCATTTGGGTTAGGTTGGTCTCGAACTCCTGACCTCAAGTGATCTGCCCACCTCGAGCTCCCAAAGTGCTGGGATTACAGGTATGAGTAACTGCGCCCGGCTACACTTTCTATTTGAACCAGAGCTTGTATCTAACACAGAATGAAGGAAATAGTGTTCTAAGAAACATGAACCAAGGGACACTGTTATATTCTAACCTACTCACATCACTTTCCTATATTAGCCAACCACTTATGCTAAAAAAGATGACACCAAAGGAAAGAGAAAGATAGAGTAACCCATAATTATTTTTCCTTTCAGTTCTTTCTTACTCATCAGTAAGCTGAAGATAGAAAGTGTTGGTAGAATGCATGTGTATCAAACAAGATGCAAAATAAAAAGGGTTGAGGTAGTTTTGTGTGTGTGCATGTAGCATTTCCACTGTTCTGGTAAGAACAAAATACATATGCATGTATAAACTACAAAATACAAATTGTATAATTTCAGTGATTCTGCAAACAAGTTAAATGTTCTTATATTTGCATTTAAAAGTGGCATTGCACAATATAAAGTTGAACAGTAAAATTTATGCCAATAATTTGAAATGTAAATTTTGTTTCTGAGAATGACATTAGATACATTTTTTTAAAAAACACAGACTATAACAAGTTGAGAGAGAGAGAGAAAGAGAGAGAGATCATGGAAGAAGGGAAAAAAACTGCACTGTAGTATATTTAACAGTATTTGCATTTTGAACTGGGCCCCACAAATTATGGACAAGCAGCCCCACATTTTCATTTTGTACTTGGACCTGCAAATTATGTCAGCATCCTTGAGCCCGGAGTCTCTCCAGAGCACCCAAGTGGGTTGAGAGGCCTGTGAGTACTGGCATTTTGGGGACAGGCTGGCGTGCCAGGGTACTCTGAGCTCGGATCAAAGGGAAGTAGACACAGACCTCAGTCAACAGGTCCAGCCTTCCTGTCCAAGACAAAGGATTTGAACAAGAGGGTGAACTGGATGTAGCGAATAGGGTAGAGATTCAGTGATCTTTACCCAATGCCAAACATGACCATGCTGAGATGTTTGTGCTCTGAGAGACTTGAGAATGATCTACCTAGGCTATAAGGTTAAGGCTTCGATGGTCAAGCTGCTATGCCTTTGCAACTCTGAACTGAATGTAAGCATGTGAGGCCTAGGAAAATCAGGGCATTTGAAAGTTGGGAGGGACCTCCCTAAGGATTGATTCCCTAGCTCAGCTCTTTAATTTTATATGTGAGGAAACTAAGGCTCTCAGTTTAATGTGAGAAGAAACCTAAGCTCCCACCTAATCCCAACTTTCTTCCTGAGGAGTTGTGAATCTTAGACAAGCCACACATTTTGCAAGCCTCCATTACCTTAAATTTAAATTAAGAGGCTAAAGTATAAATCCTCTAAGGAGACTGGTTCATTTTCAAAGGCCTAATATTTAAACATCTCACACTGACCTCAGGAATTTATATTCATTTGTCATACTCTAAATGGCATATTATGCCATTGAAATTAGACATCAACATCTATGCTGCTGCTTTAATAAAATCTTGTTTAAATAAAAGCATCATTGACAGGATGTGTGCTGTAAATTCTGAAACTGTGCTCTATTTTGGGGAGAAGTCAGGAATAATCCAAGTTCACTTACTGGGATTTTGTCTATAATTTGGGCAGTTCTCTAGGACCAAATAATGAAAAACTAACTGTTAACATGGCCTTGTAAATATAAACATATAAGATTAGATCAATGTTTCATGCAGATAGTATTTATATTTATTTCTATGCTTCCTTATCTCTTGGGAGAATAGGAAACCATTAACCCTAATTTCTACAGGAAGTAATGTGATTACAGTGATTTTGGTCAAATACTAGAGCATTGTCAGGGATCCTGTTGGTTTATGTGAGAAATAATGATGTTTATAGACCAATTCACCTGATATGCTATGGTGAAGGTGAAGGGACAGATCTGGAACTGATAGCTAATTTGTGTAACTGGCCAATTAATAAATATCACTTTTAAGGTCAAAAAAAGGAGAGAAGGAAATAGGCTGGAGGTGTGAAAGAGCTTTGTCAGAGAGTTGCTATTGCCAAAGCTCCCAACTTTGTTCCAAGAAGACAAGTGTTTTCATGCTGCTAATAAAGACACACTCAAAAACTGGGTAATTTATAAAGAAAAAGAGGTTTAATGAACTCACACTTCTACGTGGCTAGGGAGACCTCATGATCATGGTGGAAGGTGAAAGTCATGTCTTACATGACGGCAGGCAAGGAGAAAATGAGAATCAAGTGAAAGGGGTTTCACTTTATAAAACCATCAGATCTCATGGGACTTATCCACCACCATGAGAACTGTATGGGGGAAACTGCCTCCATGATTCAATTATCTCCCATTAGATCCCTTCCCACAACACGTGGAAATTATGGGAGCTACAATCAAGATGAGATTTGGGTGGGGACACAGCCAAAGCTATCCTCATTGATACGGTATGGCAAAACCATATCAACAAGGAAAGCTTTGGCAGTAAATCCTGCCACCAAATCTCATTCTGGGAAATAACCATTTGTCTCAGTTCTTGGATTTGGCTTTGTCCTAAGGTCATGGCTTTCTGAACTGGGGGCTCTTGGCACTTTATTTGGATGCTGTGTTGGCCTCTCTCTTGCATAGGTACGACCATGCCTTTATCCAACCGTGGGTTCCATCACAATTGAGCTGATGTCATCCAGAGCAGAGAGAATGACCATCTTTAGAGTTCTTGCCAACCCTAGACACATAAGTTTATAAATATGGAGCTCTCAAATTTTATTATCCCTCTCTAATGATTCTCATGGAAAAAATAAATTGACAAAAGTTTAATTTGTTTTTTTGAAGCTTTTTCACATTCTTAAACATTTATTTTTGTTTTTTTTTTCTTGCAATAGGGTCTGGGCCATCTACCAGGTTCAGCAGATTAAGCCTCATGAATGGAAGGGGACACTAGAAAAATAAAGAGCTTGAGGTCTCTGGAAGAGGTCCCACTCTAGGTACCGAAGTCTGCATGGGTTGACGGAGAATCATGGCTTCTTTACCTTCATTTCCTGACCTAGACTCACTGTCAACTCTTGTGTCCTTTATCCTTGGACTTGTTTGCAAAATCTGTTTCTTGCATTAATCCCTGTTCCTTCCATCTTAACTTCTCCTCCTGCTGCTGAGCTGACCTGATGTTTTGCTTTGACTGTTTCTAACTCCACTTTTTACTTGACACACTCAATTTTAGCATCAACCACTCATCCAGCCTGCAAGACTGGCCCATCACTAGTTTGGATTTTCATCACTTCCTGCTTGTCATGTGATATTCTAGTCACTAGAAATGGAGAAAGTTTCAATTTTTTCCTCTATTGACAGCCTTTTCTCCCCAAATCATAGATGGTGGTGGTAGTGGTAGCATGGTATATTGGAGGCAAAACACCATGTTTTGGTTTCCTGGTCTCATTTTCCCTGGAACGAACTTCTTAGATGAGCTTTAGTTGCCAGGAGAATTGCCTATGTCCCCCATGAAGATCTCGTAAGTGTGTTCTATTTAGGTTTAATTAACAAATGCATTTTCGTTGGCTCTTTCTACGTGAAATGAGTGAAGATTAGAGGCACATCAAGTCAAATAGTTCTAAAGAAATAAATTAATAAACCAATGAAAAAGCACTTTATTTTAAGCACAGAAATGTTAAACTATCAAAGCTACAGTTAAATATATAAATAATACTGTCTATTGTGTCAAATCTTATAAATCATAAACATAATTGAATCTAATGAGTATTAGCAGGAAATTCTTCTTTTTTTTGCAAATGAGTTGCTGTTTGTATAGGTAGGAAAAGAGACCAGTATCTCCCAGTGTGGAAAATGTATATTTATAGTCCACTGTAGTGGTTAACAGCATGATGTTAGGAATTGAAAATCCTAGGTCCTGAACCTGGCTCTGCCACTTATTAGCTGTGGACCTCGGGCAAACATCCTTATCTGGAAAATGGAAATAATAGCAGTACTGACCTCATGGGGCTGTTGAGAATTTTAAATGAATTAATATGTGTAAAGTGCTTGGTTCCATGCCCTGCATATAGTAATTACTTAATAAATATCAACTATCATCATCATTATTATTATGTGCAGGATGAAAAAGAAACTAGAGTAGAAACTCAGGAACTCTGAAAAAGACTTTAAAAAGTAATAAGAAGGCTTTGAGGTAGATTAACAAGAGGAAAACAACAAAGTAAGTTGGAAGAAATAAATGTACTTTTATTTGCTTTTTAAACATTAATAAATTAAGAGACTGAAATTATTTCAAGTGCTTTTCCTTGGCCAAGCATAGAGCACTGTCACATTCACTGTCTTACTCCATAAAGATTGTAATTACTATCAAGCTGGTATGAAACCAATCAAATGAGCCTGACCCAACAGCCATGCATGGCTCTTCAATGTCAAGTTCTTAAAAAAAAAAAGAAAAATAAATCCCTTTAATTGATGATAATCTAATATGTGCATAGTGCTTCAAATGTTCTAGTAAACCAATGTAGTCAAAATTCTAAAATTTTAAGCACTCTGAGACACAAGTTGCATCAGCCAGCCTAGGGCAGTGGCTTGAAAGGTGGAGGAGGGCCGGAACGAAAAAGAAGAGAATGCTTTATAATAGTGGGCCATTATTTCCTTTGTCATATTTTGGTTTCTTTAAAATTGTTCACTTGCATTTAAGTCCCCAAGAACCACGAAAATTATGCTGAACAATAGCAGGGATTTGTGAAAAGATTCCTTAGATAACATTTGAAAAACACAAGCAGCCCTTGAACCTTTTTGCATCCAGTAACATCTGACAGGCTTTGTGAGCTGCAGCCACCTGCAAGAGTTCTAAAATAGATGCTTTCACACAACAGAGAATTCTCAGAATTGATGTGTTAATATCATTCTCTTAATTACTTGACATCTGACCTAAGTAGTGGTAACAGGATGATTTCGGCCGAAGTGAAAGGGAGAGTTGAGGCTGTCATTCACATATTTTTGGCCACAAAATAAAGAAAGAAAAAGGACAGCTACTGAGAAAAAACTTTATGTTATAAAAAAACATTTTATGGTATCAGTTAGACAGATTGTCTACCCAGCTGAAGTTCACTAAATAATTACTTCATCTGTCACTTATTTTTTTCTGTGTATATCAGCTTAGCTTTTCAACAGCATGAAGAGTTTACTTACTATTTGGGGGTGGTGAGAAGAGAGTAGTTGGGGTAGAGGGTATGGAATCCTCAATGGAAAATGTATATTACAGTGATTTTGTTTATGGAGATTTCTCAAAGCATGGAATAAAATATATAGAAATAAGTACTGGTTTTAAAAAAATACTTAGAAGCCCCAGGGGAAAGAAAAACTCTAAATAATGGAAAATTCATTAAAAGATAAAAATTACAGGTCTGAAATTCAAGTTAAATCAATAACTTCTACTAATCAAAGCAAGCCTCCCTGGGTGGGTCACATCCCAGCTGCTTATTTCCCAGCCCAAGACAAGGTTTTATTTCCTATTTGTCTTCCTCTTTTTTCAAACTGTCAACACTGCAAAGCCAATACAGCTGCGGGTAAAGCAGCTGTGTGATATTCCGCCTCCCACGTTGCCAACCAAATTGCCTGCTCAGTTTTCCTTTATTACTGGTACTGGAGGGATCCCATGGCAGGGCTGGGGACTGGCTGATGTCAATTACCTCTGCATCTACCAGGGATCTCTCTCTTTAGGAACTCTCTTTCTACTCATCTTTCCCTCCCCTGTATTATTTTAGCCTTTTATTGTTAGTTACAGAAAGATCATGCTCACAAGACAGTTCCGACTCCCTGATACCTGATTATTTCCTTAACATTTGGCCTTAAGCACAACCATGTACTTAAAAACTCCCTTTTTTGATGGCTGTATAGTACTCCTATGTGGGAGAATCACAGTTCATTTAACCATTTTCATACTTAAGCATGAACAATCACATAATGAATATCTATATATAAATGCCTACGTTCACTTTCTATTATTTTCATCAGGATGCCTACAAGTGAAAAAAAGAAAGAAAGAAAAGGAAAAGTGCATTGCTTGATAAAAGCTTATGCACTTTTAAGAGGTTTTTGATGTCTAGTGCCAAATTGCTTTCCTTTCTGGATCTATGAGTGTATGAGAATCTAAGCTGTTATTAATACCTCGCACATGGGAGATAAATGTGTTTCTTTCTCTCCTTGGTATAATGCAGGGGCCATGTCACATCTCAGAGTTGTGGTTCCTAACTGGACCTGACATAACCATCACCTGAGGTGCTGGTTACAAATCGGACTCCTGGTGCCCTCACCTAGAGATTCTGATGCAGTGGCTGTACATAGGGTCTCAGAACTTAGTAAGTAAGTAGGCTCCCCAGGGATTCTTATGGCAGAGAAATAGGAGGTAGGAGAGATGCCCCTTGAGGGCTGAGCTGAGTGATGTGGGGAGAGAAATAACAAATCTTGTAAGGTGCTAGGGCTTGTGCCTCCAAGGTACAAACTTTGAATGAAATCTTATGTCAGTGTCTATTTCAGGGATCTATAAAGCTGGACCACAAAGACACCCTGGGAGGAGGAAGAGGTGTGGTGAGGTGAGAGATGATATTGAAAGTAGACATTAAGAAGGGCAAGGTCAATGGCAGTGTAATAGTTAGAAAAAGCTTCCTGGAGGAGTTGAGCCGAGCTTTCTGACTGTGACAGCTGTTGAGTGTTCACATGTTTGACATTTCTCCAATTACAACACAAATTCCTATTTTGGGCAAAGCTGTTGTGTGTGTGTTTGCACATACATATATACACACAGATAAATATGTAGGCTTTGCCCTTAAATCTCATATGTATAAATTGTATGATTTCATTTGATAAGAAATACATGAATGGATTTCTTCCTCTACCACATTAAAGTATCACAGGTGAGTCTAAAATTATCTTTCACCATCATCGCCCAGCATATACCTTGTACTTTCTGAAGTAATCAACACTGTCAAGTGGTGTGTATATTTTCATAGCTTTTTCTGTGTACGTACATTCATGTATATGCCTATATATGCAAATGTGTGGAATAGTGGTGTGAGCACATTTTAAATAAATAATACCAGACTGTATGCATTACTTTGCAACTTGCTAGGATGGGGTGCACATTTGGGCTCATTCTAAATTTTTTTTTAATGCAGATACATCTAAAATCCACCTGTCCACTATCTGAATACTAGTCCACTCCTCTTTCCAGAAGCAAGCCCTGTCATCATTTTGGAGGGCATCCTAGGCAATGGCTATATTTTATACCTCATCCGTCTCTCCATTAATTCTTTGACATCTATCTGCAGTCACAGAATCTTAGAACCAAAAGGATTTTTATAGATCATCTGCTCTAGCCCCTTTATTGTATAGATGCAGAAATAGATCAAACGCCTGATCTCGGGTCACACTTAGTACGTTGGCCTTGGTTTTTGTGACCCTTAACTAGGTGTGTTCTTCCCTTTCCCAATCTGTGTTACTCTTAGCAACTTCCACTCAAATGGTTTAAATTGAAAGCATCCTTAGTAACAACTTCATTCACAAAGAGTCTCTGAAATTCTCTCTTTTACCAAGATGTAGGCTTTGGGGAGGAAAGAATTAGACAAGTAATGTCAAGCGTGAGCTGTGTCAGGAGCCGTACTTCCTGTGACTTTAAGCAACTGAGAGCACCAGGAAGAGTGTGGTCCTTTGGTTTGACCTCCTGATACTGCAGGTGAGAGGAGAGCTTGGCTCCAACTCTCTGAATCCCTCAGTGGGGTAAGATTTTCATTTTGAGGCCAATCGTTTGAAGGCCAGCTCCCACCTTTTGACTTTCTAACGATGTCAGAGGCAGAAAGAGCACAGCTTGACTCTTGAATTTCAGGTTCAGTCCATTTCAGGGATAAGCAGAAAGAAAAAAAGAAAGAAAGAAAGAAAAGGAAAAAAAACCCCTTTGGCTTACAAAGTAAGAATCTTTGAAATGAAAGTTGTGCCGAGAGTAAATATGGAGCCTCACAATACCGTCTCTGGAGCCGCGTTTCAGAACACAAGGGCACTTCCTCTCTGTACCAGAAAGCTAAGAGATGTCATGTTCCTTAATTAAAACGTATCTCAAGAGTCAGTGGGAGGCACCTGCACAGCCCCTACCTGAAGATGCCGATTTACAGAAAAACTTCCAGCCGTGGGATTCATACAAGGGACACGCTAGCAATTGTGAGATTCTTTTAAAATCAGCTTCTGTCTGTCATACCTATGTAGTTACAAAATCAAAGGGGATAATAAAGTTCAATTGTATATTCACAGTTTGATATTTCTATTGACAGGTCTCACACAAAAAACACCATTTCAGGAAACTCTGATTCTGTGTCCCTCTATGAAAGGCACTAAAAGGCTCTCCTGGGTTGCAAATCCCCACCCAACAATCCCTGTAAATCTGAATCTATGAAGTGGCCCCATCAAGGTTCAAAGATGTCAAATTGGGCCTCCTCTCCCCAGGTTCTGTTTGTGATTTTAAAATATCCCTCTGATGGTGAGGGAAAAAGGAAACCACCCAGACCAACCACAACTGGGTTAAAATCCCAGATCCTAAGTAGAGAAGAGCAGTTAACCCAACCATTACCATATCCCAGAGGGGAGATTAGAACCACTTCCAGGCACTGAGGTCTGTGTAGACCACAAATGACCTTTCTCTCCATCCAGCTGCCTCTCTTCTTCTGCAGAGAGTCTGTATCAACCCTCAATGTCCTCGCGTTTAAAAAATGTCAATATGTTTTGCTACTGTGGGAATATTCTTCAGGGCCACTAGAAAACCAATATGCAGGTGCCTCTAATTTTTAGTGAAGACTTTTTTCTTGAAAAATTGGGGTGTGTGTACGGCTGGATTCAAAACCAGCAAGTCTGTTCTTGTAATAGTGCATGGGAGTAGGCTTATGCAAGCGCAGAGCACATCTGAATGCAAAAATTAAATGGAGGAATTGGGGAGGGGGGAGAACAGGTGCTCTTTTATAAAGGCTAAATTCCATATTTACCAAACTGATTTGCATGAGGCATGTTTTCAATGAAAATATTGCTACTCATTTTGCTGCATTTGTGCAACAGAAACATAAGGATGGAGCAGAAGAAGGATGCGGTTCTCAAGCTGTCTTCTTGTACCTACCCTTCAGCCAGCACATACATGGCACATTTGGGAGATTAGCTCATAAAACCCTGGCTTCCTACTACCAAAAGAGCAGGACTCTGGGTTTTTTCTGACCCCACGATGCAGCCTCTGGGTCAAGGTTATTTGTTCTATTGACTATCACCAAGTTAAAACACCTAAATTATCTCAAGAGAAGAATTATATTCCAAGTTAATTCCATGCCTTCTCTTAGTAATCTAAGCCAATGCTAATTCTTACTATCAAGAATGCCTTCCTCGTGTTTTAAATCTTTTACTTATGCTTTAATTCCTCTTGTGTAAATCCAAAGTGAAGAAAATGCTGTCGACTATATACATTCTCTCATTTACATTCTTAAATCAACCCTATGATGTAGGTACTGTTACATCTCCATTTTACAGATTAAAAAAGAGAGGCAGAGAGAGATTAAGAAAATGTATCTGGGTCACCCAACTGGTACATGAGACGGCTTTAAACTCGATCATCTGACTCCAGAGTCTATATTCACTTCACCACAAGAAGCTACCTGGCAGTCTCAGATACGATCAGCTATAAATAGAGTTAATGACACCCACCAGGGAAGCTCCAGAGAAATGGAACCCACACCAGAAACAAGAGGCAGAATAAGGTTGGATGAGCAAGTGGCTGACGGAAGGTGCTGGAGCAATGGCTGGTGGATTGCCATGCAAATATACACATACTCACTTGCAGGAGGGAAGGTGCCAAAGCCAGTATCCTCGGTATTTATAACTTATGTATCCCCAGACTCCAGGGAGGGCTCTGACAGGGCAAATCGAGTGGCCTTATGTCTTTAGGCAACTCCCCAAGAAATTGAAAAGTTCCAGGTCACCATGGAGTTTCTGATGACCTCTGAGAATTTGCTCTGAAAAGGTCTTTGAGAAGTGAAGCTCCAGAATGCTTCCTTCTTTCTTTGTTGGAGTTAGACAAACTCAGAACCAGTTCAGGCCTCAGGGGTTTTCCCTCTCCTTAGAGACTTAGAGGCTCCGGACAGAGCTTTCATTTTCAGGATAAGAGTTGGGGCCACACACTGTGGTGTCCAGTATTTTGGGACAGCAACTGATATAATGCCCCTTCTTGGCTTGCAGCTTAAGTAGAAAACACACCGGAGAGCTATACACACAGCACACCCTTGAGGAGGCTGACAGCGTCAGTGTTTATGTCTGAGGCTGGTGAACACTGGCACTCCTTCGCAACCCACAGGTTTCAAACAACCAGCTCTTCTTTTCCAATGATTGTTGACTCATCTGGTTTGCCCCACCATTTTCTTTGTGTAGCTGTGGAAACTCCATACCGGCTTGCGTTTGCTTTGGTCCATGGCTCTTTAATCTTACATCTCTCCCTCTCTAGTATTTCTGTTTATACAAGCACCAAAAGTTAAAATGGTTACAATGGACATTGGACAAAATTAGAGCTTCCAAAATCACCCCAAATTGGCCTCTAACATTTCCCATAAATGTCCATGGACCTTCACTACATTGCCCTCTGGGATTTCCACCCAGAACCTCAGATCCACCTGGGGAAGACTATTAGGAATATGTTCTATGCTTGGAAATAAACGGTTTCAGGGAAGACTTAATTCTTCACTGGGGAAAAACCAAGCAGATAAAATCAGGGTCCTCTAGCTGTCCACAATCTGTGACAAGTACAATTTTAATTCTCTGCATAAGATGTTTTATTTTTGAAAAAGCAGGGCTTCATGTGTGGAGATGTGGAATTCCTCAATCCCTGCAGCCCACCTTAGAGACACCCATTTCTGTGACCTACACAGCACAGGTTGTGACCTGTTAATGTTGCTATCTGTATGCTTCTTAGTGGGAACTGGTAGATGGAGGAATATTATATACGACCAAGTAAAAAATTTGAAGAGTGAAACATAATTAAAGTATTTCCTTCTCACTACCTGACCTGCAGACATGAATTCATCATTCTAAAGGCAACCCCAGTGATTGCCTTCACATTTGTCTTTCAGGAGAGATTCTCTGAATGTGTAAGTTTGTGATGTATGTGCATATGCTGAGATAAGCGAGGAGCGAGGTTTTTTTTGTTTTTTGTTTTTGTTTTTTTTCCCACTAATAGCAGCATACTATATACGTTTCAGTGGTTAAAGCACAAGCTTTGGACTCTGGAGTTTGGGTTGGAATCCTGGTTCTGCTGTATAGTAGCTGTGTGACCTTGAGCAAGTTACTTAACCTCTCTGGGCTTTAGTGTCCTCATCACAAAAACTGAGATGTACCATTAGTATGGTACTACTTCATATGACTTCATGATTAAATTAGTTTAAAAGTGTAAAGGATTTAGAACAGTGCCTGCAACATAAATGGTAGCTTTTTTTGTACACTATAGATCTTGGAATTTTCTCTATGCTCGTTTGTTGAGATGTAGCTCTTTGTTTTTAGTGGCTGAATACTGCTCTATCATACGGAAATACCAAAGTGTATTTAACCAGTAGCCCATTGATGGACATCTAGATTGTTTCAGACATTTACTATTATAAACAATGCTAGTGCTACTGTGCATACATTCTAAAAGAATAAAGAATTCATAGAAGTGAAATTGCTGAGTCTATTTCCTTACACTTAAATTTTTGATAGACATTGTCAACCTTCCTTCCAAAACCTGTCTGTTAATTTATATTCTCAGCAACGATGTACAGGACTCTTGCCCATCACAATTTCTTGATCTTTATCAATCTGACAGGTAAAAGTAGTTTCTTGAAGTTTGCATTTATTTTATTAGAAGTGAAGCTGAGCATTTTTTCCCAAGTGCTATATTCGTTTTTCTATTGGGTTGTTGGTCTTTTTCTCATTGAGCAGTTTGTTTCTTAAACCGGAGAGCCCTGAGTTACATATGAAGGCTTATGTGAGTGATTGGATCTGCCTCCTGGTTGATCTCACTTAAAGTCTCATTAGCCTGTGCAAAAAGGTTTTCACCATGGTAATTTTATTTGAAATGTTCAACAGTACAAATTTGATCACTGCAAGGATCCCTTAGCACTCATGCAACCTTATCTGCCATGCTGAGGAATGAGAGTTTATTGCATCATAAAAATGTTACCCTCTGCTTGTGTTAGGGAAGTATCGAAATTTTTATGAGCTCTTCTTAACTAAAGTTATCAATAAATAACACACAATTCTTAACGGGGCTAATCTTAGATTGATGTGACTTATTTGATAAATCAACACCATAAAGAAACTCTTGGCTCAGTGGTCTGATTGCTCAAGGAGGAAAGAAAGATTCTAACTCTGAGTTACTAAGTCAGACTCCAACAGTGAAAAATAGACTAGCGTTTCAACCTTCTGAGAACCGACCCCTGTTGGCCAAGGAATTGCTAGAATCGGGTTCCCTCTGCATCCAGGTTGTTATGGTGTTATGGCACAATGCCTCTTTGTAACCGTGTTACCTAGTTAATCTGCCCCCAGAGGAGGCCAAGTTTGCAAGGTCTTTTCCAGTGGTTCTCACACATGAATGTTTATCAGGATTGTCTAGGAAGCTACACTTTTTTTTTTTTTTTTTTTTTTTTTTTTTTTTTTTTTAAGATGGAATCTTGCTCTGTTGCCCAGGCTAGAGTGCAGTAGCAAGCACTCACTGCAACCTCCACCTCCCAGGTTCAAGCAATTCTCCTGACTCAGTCTCCCCAGTAGCTGGGCATGTACCACCACACCCGGCTAATTTTTGTACTTATAGTAGAGATGAGGTTTCACCTTGTTGGCCAGGCTGGTCTCAAACTCCTGACATCAAGTGATCTGCCTGCCTCAGCCTCTCCAAGTGCTGGGATTACAGGCATGAGCCACTGCACCTGGCCAGGAAGCTACCCTTTTAAACAAAGCCACAGCCGATTCTGAAGCAGGTAGTCCAAAGGCACACCAGGACACTCAGTGTGCAAAAGCCATGCTAACTGAATTTCAAGGGATACAACCTAGGAATTTCAAAATTTCAAGGGATACAACCCAGGAGTCTTCATTGTACAGGCATGCCTGCTGACCCACATGCACCCTGAAGTCAGAGAACCTCTGTGCTAGGGAGGCATGCGATTGTCACAGCTATGAGGAGGCTGACGGAGTTGGAAGGATTTGTTGGAATGTACCCTCCAATAAATTTAGAATCCTTAATTGTGATTAAATTAAAGTTTTCCTCATCCCTGCAGCTACTCTTTGGGCTTTCAGCATCTATTTTACCTTGCTCCCCTACCCCCAGCACCCCATGAAATTATAAGATGAATGAGTGACAAGAGATCTGTCCACAAGGGGAACTGGCCATCATGGGACATGGAGAGTAGTGACGGGTTTCTCCCTGACATGTTCCTCTTTGATGTCTTGCCCTTAATTGGGAAAACACAGCCTGAAACTTCATCTGAGTAAACGTTCCCTGGCACTCTCCATTTCCTCATGGAGAGTTCCTGTTTTGGAATAAGTAGCTCCACACCTAAAAAGGAGACCCTCTTATGAGAATCATCCAGTAAGGAGAATAACAGCTAACATCAAATTGTGCCAGGCACAGAGCTCAGTGCTTTTACACACATTATTACAATAATCCTAAGAAGTGATATTGTTATGATTCTAATCCCATTTTATAGACCAGACACTGAGACTTGGGTAGGTTAAACAACTTGGCACAAGTCACACAGCAGGTAAGTGGTAAAAGTATTTGAACCTGGTCATCTGACTCCAGAGTCCCTACTCTACTATTCAAGGGAGTGTTGCCCAGTAGTAGTTTCTGATCCTGATTAATTGTATTTTGGAGCTACTACTCAAAATACAACTGGAACAGGCAGCGTAATTTTGTATAACAAAAGGAGTTCAAAAATCAAAGTAGTAGTTTCTGATCCTGATTAATTGTGTTTTAGAGCTACTACTCAAAATACAACTGGAACAGGCAGCATGATTTTGTAGAACAAAAGGAGCTCAAAAATAAAAAATGCTTCTGACCTTGATATCCTATGGAAACCAGTTTCTTTTACTATCTCTTTCTGACCATATGTAGGAAGTGATGATGGTTTGTTAGGATACTTGTAAAATGATTTGGCCTATGTAACTGTATGTCATGTGCAAACATAATGCAACTTAATAATTTAAAATGGATCTGGCAGAAGGATCAACCCAAAAGGTAGTGGAGATCCCTTTAAACCAGCTGTGAGTGCACAAGGGAACTAGAATAAGCGTGGGGGTAGGATGCAGAAGACTTGCTTGTCATCTCACCTCTGCCAATAATATGTGTGATTCAGACAATTAGGTCACATTTCTGAAACCCATTTTGTCAATTGTAAAATAAGAAGAATCGATTAGATCAATAGTTTAAAATTTTCAACACAATAATATCCAATATATTCTCATTATTTGAAAGACCCAAACAACATGGCTGACAAGAAAGTCCTCACTGATTCCCACCCAATTCCTCCGATCCTGTGAGTGGTAACTACTCTAAACAACATGTTGCAGTGCATAGTTCCAGTTATTTTTATCAAACATGTACATTCCTTTACGAATATATAAACATTTCCTCATTGTTATTTTATATAAATGACATCAGATTAGTAGCTCCTATTCACTTTTTGAATTTCAAGAACCCAGTGAAAGCTAAGGATCTTCTCTCCACTACAGTGTACATATATACAGCATTTTGTGTAGAAAATCTTTTAAGGATATTCGTGGATCCCTTAAAGCTCATCCATGGATTTCCTATCCATGCATTCTAGACTAAGAAACATGGACTAGGGTTATCTTAGTCCATTTTTTGCTGCTATAACAGAACACTACAGACCAGGTAATGTATAAAGAATGGAATTTTATTCAGCTAATGGTTCTGGAGGCTGGGAAGTCCAAGACATGGTACTGGCATCTGGAGAGAGTCTCACGGCAGAAGGGCAGAAGGTAGAAATAAGTGTGTGAGACAGAGAGAAAATAGGGCTGAACTTGCCCTTTTTATCAGGAACCCACTCCTGAGATAACTAACCCCCTCCCTCAATAACAGTATTAGTCCATTTATGAGGGCAAAGACTTCCTAAAGGCCCCACCTCTTACTACAGTCATATTGGCAATTACATTTCAACATGAGTTTTGGAGGGAATATTCAAACCATAGCAAGGGCTATCCAGTTCAAAAATTATGTTCTATAATTGTAAGTACAGAGCCATTCCACTTTATGCTATGCTGACCTCCCCTCCCCCATTCCTTTTCACACAAGAACATATGCTTTATGGATGAAGACAAGGATGATCTGTTACAGATGAACTCCCCTATAATACAGTAAGTAGCTCTTTTCTTTGCCTGCTGCTTTACTGGCCTGAGAAGCCCAAAGTAACTGGTGGCAGTACAACTTCAAGTTTCCAGGAGCCCTTACTGCACTACCTGGCAGCAGGATGACTGAGAACAGAGCTGGCTGATATTCACATGAAGAGTCATACTGTCCACCTGGTTGTTGAAAGCCTCCTTTGTGAGGAGTGCTTTTTAATGAGCACAAAGATCCCATAGACTCAGTCATGGAGCTCTTCTGCAGCACTCCCTCTCTCCAATGTTGCAGTCTTATTCCTTATGGGCTACAGGCTATCCAGCCCAGTCATTGCCATTGACCAGGAGTTCCTTCATAAACTTCCCTCATTTGAAGTGAACAGCCATGTGTACTGCTCGAATCTCTGCAGGCTGAGAGAATATCCCTTCACTGCTGTCCTTCAGAACCACCTTGGAGTGAGCCTGCAATACAGCAGAAGTCCACTCTCAGCCAGCACAAACATATAATGCCAACATGCCAGCAAATTTGGCCTAAGTTCTTTCCTTTTCATTCATTTGGACAAAGGAGGTTCCCAAGAGCACTTAAGTGTGGGCTGAGGGTAAGGGTTTCATGCAACAAGGTATGCAATGTGGGAGTCTGGGCTATCTTTCCCTGTAATTTACTTGTGCTTTCCAGACCTGCCTGAGCTAGATCCTGAATGTATCAGATGTGTTTCACAATAGATGGCTGCTGTGCTCCATTTTCCATGTCATCTTTCATTAACTCTCCCAATTATCAGTTTTATTAAAAGCATAACATGGGGCAAATACTCTTGTAGGAAATTTATGCAAGAAGTTTATGCCAGAGAAAACACCTAGACTGAACACTCCATGTGAGAACTGCACTGTAGGATCTGGCAAATTCTGGGCAATTTCAGCCTGCAAAGTTCATTCATTTATCCCACAACCACTGACACTTTTCCCCTTTTCCTACATGAATGTGAAACCTTGGGGTGCATGGGCCTCTGTGTTTGTCTTCAGCCTGGAACTTCATTCATATCTGGAATGTAAAGTTACTCCAGAATTTGTCCTTTGGTTATATCAAACCATAGTTTCTTGTCCTTTCAGATCTGTGAAAGCCACTGCCTTGGACCTGGCTTTTGCTGGTCACCCAATCTCCCCCAAAGGCAGGAAGTTGGTCCAAGAGTCCCAGGACACCTCCCCAGTGCCAAACTTGAGCTTTCAGTGGCAGCCCCAGGCTGGTTTCTGTTTTGCCCCATCACTAATTCCTCTTGACCAGGGAGGCACTTTCCTTCCCCAGATGGATTCTCCACTGAGTCTTTCCTTTTCAGTCCTACATCACTTCTCTATAGCATGTCTTGCTAGTACAATCATATTAGAAGTACTGTAAGCATTTGCCCCGTTGATCATGCTATTAAAAGATGTTGCCATCTAATTCTCTCTCTCTCTGTGTGTGTGTGTGTGTGTGTGTGTGTGTGTGTGTGTGTGTGTGACGGAGTTTCGCTCTTGTTGCCCAGGCTGGAGTGCAATGGTGCGATCTCAGCTCACCTCAATCTCCGCCTCCCAGGTTTAAGTGATTCTCCTGCCTCAGCCTTCCGAGTAGCTGAGATTACAGGCATGCACTATCACTCCTGGCTAATTTTGTATTTTTAGTAGAGACAGGGTTTCTCCATGATGGTCAGGCTGGTCTTGAGCTCCCGACCTCAGGTCATCTGCCCACCTCGGCCTCCCAAAGTGCTGGGATAACAGGCGTGAATCACCACGCCTGGCCATTGCCATCTAATTCTTAAAAAGCAGAAAGCCAGCATGTAGGATTCTTCTGACACTTCCTGCTCTTAATGTTTCTCTTCTCCTGCTCTGACTTGGGACACTGAGTGGTGACTATAATTACTTTATCACACAATGGAATGGATTGTTATAGCAGAATAAAATGTTCCAAAGGAGTACTTAATTCCATCAAAGCATCCCTTATCCAAGTTTGCTAACTTAAATGAAGAATTGTTAACAACGTATTCTCTTTCATTTGTCAAATGTCCTTCCTGACCTTTCATTGTTTCACGTTTAGAAAGGAAATGATGGTAAAATTGTCTGAGCTACCCTCCTCTGGATCCAGTGTCTTACCTAGTTTTGTATTTTGGGCTTACCGTGGGAGAAAACTATCTACACGACCCAGATCCTCTTTCACCTAGGACCTGCCAGAGCACATGCAGGGGCAGCAGATGTGTGTAAGGGCCCCCATGAATCTGTTCATTTTCTCATTGACTCTGTGACGACCTCGAGGGGGCTTGCTCTGCTGTGTGGTCCCCTGGGCGCCTGGTACTGCGTGCCTCTCCTGCTGTGCTCACAGACTCTTTGTTAGACTTTTCAAATATAAAAAGTCACAAACTGGTAAGTATAAGAAAAGAGGAAACTAGAGTGGGAGAAACGGGTTCTGTAGAAAAGCATCTACAGAATTTTAGGGTCTATCTTCAGGAAAGGGTAAAACTCCAAGCGACGGCGTAGTTCCAAGGATCTGCCTTTTCTCTGGCATGAGGCGGTCAGAGAGGCTTCCCTGCAAAGGCAGGGCTTAGAAGGGTCTCTGAATGATGGAAAGGAATCAGAAGCAGAAGCAAACTAAGCTTTCTAGATCAGGAAAATGGGAGCAAGTGCACAGGGACCGGAATATTATAGTTTTGTTTTGTTTTTTGAGATGGAGTCTTGCTCTGTCACCCAGGCTAGAGTACAGTGGTGCCATCTTGGCTCACTGCAACCTCCACCTTCTGGGTTCAAGCGATTTTCCTGCCTCAGTCTCCTGAGTAGCTGGGATTACAGGTGCCCATCACCGCACCTGGCTAATTTTCATATTTTTAGTGGAGACAGGGTTTCACCATCTTGGCCAGGCTGGTCTCGAACTCCTGACCTCGTGATCCATCCTCCTCAGCCTCCTAAATTTCTGGGATTACAGGTGTGAGCCACCACGCCCAGCAAAATTATAGTTTTGTGAGAGTGAAGTAGATCATTGGGGCTCTAGGACAGGAGTGGGAGGGGAGGTGGGGCAGATTTGAGCAGTGTATGGAGGTCCTAGAATGTCACACGGGGTGGGTGGGATTGTATCCTGGAGAGGTGGGGGCTCGGGGGTTCTCAGACGAGTTCTAAGAAGAGTAGCAGCATGACAAAGCGAAGTTCTGAGGAGCTGAATCCGCTGATGAGATATGGTGTGAACCTAGAGTTAGGGGAGACCTGAGGTAGAAAAGCCCGCCCAGGCATCAGGGCCATAGTGACTGGAACAGAAGGAAAGAAGTGAGTCTGAGGGCCAGTGTTGTAGGCATGTTCTTTGCACAGCACCCTCCCTTCCTGCATGGATGCTTCCGTCCCCATTTCAATGGCCTCAGGGATTGGCTCCAGGGTGATGGCATTGGATACAAGCAGAACCAATTGAATTTTGAGTCTAGAACAGGAGGAAGCCTGGCATTTAGGTCACAGAGGTGGAAGATACGGGCCATCTTCAGTGCCAGGGAGGTCAGATGGGAATGAAGCCACCCCACAGGAAGGAGCAGAGCCAAGAGCCCAGGGGACAGGGAGAAGGATGACAACCTACCAACCTCATGTGGGGTCCTGGGTTCAGTGGTGCCACTCAGTTATCGAAGTTAAGCAAGCCAATACATTCTGACACCCGCAGTTTAAGACTCCAAATTAATACAGACTTTTTTTTTTTTCTTTTTCCTTTTTTTTTTTTCAGGATTGGGAGTGCTGGGAGGGAACATCTGTGTTTATTGGAAGCAGCAGGAGGGCTTACTTCAGTGTGGGGGGTGGAAGAGGTGGGGTGGACTGGCTGGATTTGGGGGTAGGGGCCTAGACCTGGAATCAGTGAAACCCTGTTCCCCAGAGGCTGACCATACACTGAGTGCAGCGTGGGTGCAGCAGCACCCAGGAAAGGGCCTCTGGTGGCCTCAGGGCTGTCCAGGCTGCTGGCACTCCTCCTTCCTGACACACAGCATGGGATCTGGCCTCACACACCTGCACAGCACACCCACCCACGCAGCTGAGGGTGCCCACCCCTCCAGACCATTCCCCCAACACACTCATAGGCACAACCCCTCCCGCACTGGGCGCTGCTGCAGGCTTAGGTGCCCCTCTCAGTGTGTCCATGGGACTCAGTCCTGATGCTGGACCCTAAGACTCTGGGGGATCCTCATCCTTTCCCCAGTCCCCCTAGGAAGGTCACATCATTGACCCCAGAAGTGAGGGCAGCTGGCTCCACTTGAGGGAGGGTCTGGGACAGGTGTGAGTGCAGGAGGTGAGCCTGACCTGGGGCCCTGGGGTGGAGGACCTGCTCAAGCACATGAGGAGTTTGGGGGATGTTCCATAGGCTCAGGGGTTCTGGGTGGGGCCAGGCTTTCCTTCCTGAGCTGGGCGCAGAGGGTCAGGGTCTGGGTGGTCAGGGGCCAGCCATAAGCCCAGCAGCAGCCTGAGGCCCACAGGGTGGCCCCGAGCAGCTGGCCAGCCATGCTCAGGTTGCGTGGGAAGCTCCGGACCGGACCGTCGTGGCAGCAGCCCTGGTTCAGGGTGTGGCCAATGTCCACGACACTCCCAATGCCTGCGGGGGACATGTTCACACAGGGGCGGTCCTCGTCGGAGCAGATAGTCGACTTCAGGCAGCACAGATTGCTGTTCTGGTTTGTGCAGCAGCAGTGCACCAGCAAGCAGGCCAACCCACACCCAGAAAGGTAGCCAGTAGAGCTGGCAAGAAGACCTTCATTCTGGAGGGGACAGCTGTCCCGTCTAGGGGCTCCCAAGACCAAAGATCCCGTCCTGCTCATCGGGCAGACATGGGCGCCAGTAGCCTCACCTAGCTCCCCATGCCTCACGCTCCAGACCATGGCAGCCTTGTCCTATGTTAGATTTTAGAGCCTCAGTAGGATTTTCAGAGAAAGGAGAAAATCGGAAATGAGACAACTGCAACAATTTTATCCTAGGCATCAGGCGTGTTGAGCACAGTGACTAGCACACAGATGCATCTATATTTTTGATAAATGGATGGATGGATGGATGGATGGATGGATGGATGGATGGATGGATGATGCAGGATAGAGGGGGAAGTGTCAGAGTATTGATATTAGTTGTTTTCAAATACGACACGTTGGCCAGACATGATGGCTCATGCCTGTAATCCCAGCACTTTGGGAGGCTGAGGAGGAAGGATAACTTTAGTGAGTGAGTTTCATACCAACCTGATCAACATAGTGAGACCCCCTTCTCTACAAAAAAATTTAAAAAAATTACCTAGGTGGCCCTGGCCTGTAATCCTAGCTACTCGGGAGGCTGAAGTGGGAGAATCACTTGAGCCTCCGTGGTCAATGCTGCAGTGAGCTATGATCGTGTCCCTGCATTCCAGCCTGGGCAACAGAGCGAGATCCTGTCTCCAAAAATAAAAAAAACAAAAATATGCACACAAATATAACATATTTGATTTTTACATACTTTATGAGTAAATTTCTGTCTAATCCTACCACACAATTACATCTATTCACTGCTGTGAAATTTTTACCAATATTCATACAGGAAATAACTGAAAATACATTTCAGCCCCATTAAAAGATGGCACTGCACCGTGTCATCTGTGATCACTTATATTAGCACAGCATTACAGCCTTTTACCAAAGATTGTCAGCTGCTTGAGGGCCTCTTCTTTAGAAGTTTGCTTTCTTTTTTTTTTTGGATGTGTACAAAACTTCAGTTGGGCTAGAGCAGCAGAAGCAAAACTTGCAGCTTTGTGAAAACACAGCCTCCAGAGGGCTGCATGGGTGGAGGAGGAGTGTGATCAAGGCACCAAAGCACACAGTCCATGTCCTCTCTTGCCGTGTGTCACTGACACTTTTCCTATGCAGAACTGTGGTTTACACCCCTCCCGTTAAACATAGGTCGGCTTTGACTTAGTTACAACCAAGAGAAGGAGGTGAAAGTGACTTCGTGAGATTTCTGAGGCCAGGTTGGAAAAAGCAGGCAGCTTCTGCCTCATTCCTGCAACACTGACACATGAACCTCCTGCTGCCATAAAAGCAGTCTAACTGTCCCAAGGTCACCATGCTGTGAGGAAGCCCAATCTAGTCCACAGGGGGAGAGCACATGAAGAAGCCTAGGGCCACAAGACGAGAAGGAGAGAAATGCCTGCCCAGCCCCTGGCTGTTCCAGATCCCTCACTGGGAGTGGGTGGTTCTGGCCACTGTCTCACTGCACCTGTAGAGAGAACTGCCTGATCAAGCCCTTCCTGAATTCCTGACCCACAGAAACCATGAGGTAATTTATTACTCAGAGGTAATGACCAGAACATTCATATAGTCATTGGAAGGGGGTTTTGGTCACTGTAGGATTTTCTGATATTCTGGAAAATTTGCCAGACCACAGATCTATTTTACCAACTCTGGAATGGACCCTTCCTCAGCATAATCGACTTCGTCTGTGCCAAGGAGCAAATGCTTAGGATATCTCATATAGACAGTTTAAGCTGCCTGGAGTATGGCCCTCTGCCTCCAAAAAGAGATATGAGAACGTATATTAAACCTCCATTGAAAGATATGCTTCTGTGCAATTAGGAGGACTCAAATACTAATGTAAATTGCCTAGATTTGTTTTTCATCATTACTCTAACAAAGACAGAAAAAAATGAATTATTTATTACGTTAGCTTTAACTACTATAAATGTAAAACAGTTACACATATACCAATGTGAGGCTTGTTATAGTCTTAATTTTCCAATAACAATGAAAAATTTTTGACAGTGCACAGATTAGGCACAGAATAAATGTTCCAGTAAGATTACATTATGTAGCTTTTGTAACTCAATGTGGTGGAATATTGCACTTTCCTGCCACTGAAAATAGAGTGAAATGCGGTTATTAGAATTATTGCAATATCTATATGCACATTTTCAAATATAAATGGCATACCATAAACATAAATCATTCAACTCCACTGTGATTATGTTGAAATAATACAACATGGACATAAATGAAGAGAAATGATGTTGAACTGCCTTTACAGCTGCAAGATTTAAACTTCTACCATGAAGATCAGAATTACAATTGGAAAACTGAGTAAATACTGTGGCGGCAGTTTTAACATGAGAAAAGCACCAATTTCTACGAAACTGAAATTGTAGATATACATTCCTATTTATCTCACCAGGCACTTCCTTTACACTCGGAAAATAGTCATATCACTAGCAGAAATGAGGTAGGATGTTAGCTTAAGTGGAAGATAAAATTTAAATCTGGCAAGGTGGGTAAAAACTAAAAAGAAGGAATGGTTTTGTTTGAAAGGCTCCAAATAAAAAGCAAAATACAGGGGTCCCTTAATGCACCATCATCTATATCAGCCCACAGGAAATCAGGAGGCAGTGGTACTTACATGTCAAATATATAGATTTTCTACATTTTTCAAAATGAGTGAACTTTGTGTCCTCAGCTGCACTCCAGCTGTCTGACCCCACATGGCCACCACAACACAAGAGGGTGAAATAAAGACTAGGAAAGCGTGAAAATTGCTTCTTGTCATGAAGAGACCGAGGCAGGAAACCAGCAAGGCCTGCTGATTGATTCCAACAAGGCCATTTACGGAGTCGCCAAGGCTCTTGTCCCATTTTGCAACAGTGGGCAGCAATGAACATTCGGGGGTAGGGAGGGACGACAAGAGGACAGGCAGGAAACCCAAGACAAAGGGTAAAAGCCATTCTGTGACCCTCTTGGCCTCACTGATAAGGCAAATCACTTACAGCCATAAAGAGACCTGCTGAGCCTTCTAGAGCTTCTAGGCCAGCGGCTCTCAGTCCTGTCAAGCCAGCGCCAATGCCTGTTCATAGGATGGATCTCTTATAATGCGCCCTTTACTATCTTAACATGAAATTCAACCTACCTAGACAAAGAATTTTTTAAAGCCCATAAAATGGATGAACCATAATATGAAGGCATATAAAAGGCAGTAATGAATAATAACATGAGATGTATTTCAATAGACAGATGCTCAGGCCTGGAGACTCCTGTCAACTACATGTAGAATCAACCTGAATGTGAGAGCTGCGAACAGACTTAGAGTGCTGGATTGTATTGGTGCATTCAATACTGTCAGCTGTGTTGGAATTGGTGGTGCGATTTTCTAACTGGGAACAACTTCTGGTCAAGTTCCAAACGAAACAAAATGCAGCCTCCCTTGGTTTACACAATATCTCTAAAAAAAAGAGCATTTCTAAATCTATACAAAATACTTCATGCTTATGCATAAAAGGGTATATGTATTTTTTAAAAGGTTGTCCATCATAGTTTCAGGTGATCGTAGATGGTTTTTTTTACCAGTGTGAATGTCCAGTGGGGAATATTTGAAAACTGAGCAGAAGGTGAGGCAATTTTTCATTGCACAGGGCTAAAACCTCCAGTTCACCACTCTCACTAAACGCCAGTAGCACACATACACCTCATCCCTGTGGTCATTTTAGGGATGAATTTGTCCCCACGATTTTCCATAAGATCATTGTTTTGGATGAATCAAAGCTCTGGCTTTTATTTCAATGGGTCACGCTTTCCCAACCAATGAGAGTCTATCTTTGTTGATTTTGGAGAAAGAAGAATTGGCATGGAAGAGGTGGCCTGGAAACCAAGCCAGAACAGGAACCCGAACACCACAGACTCTGAAGCTGGAGTAGAGGCGCGGCGGGCCCCAGCAGAGTGTCCTGCCAGAGTTTGCTGGGAAGGAATGCCCCTCCCAACAAAGCTGTGAGATGGGAAGGCAGAGTTGAAAGTCTCAGGCCTGCCTGAGCCGCTCTCCTTAGCTTTGTAGAGTTAAGAATGTTCATAAAAAGCTATTCAAAACTGTTGTTCTTGAACCTCCACATTACTTTGGAACCGTGTGGCCATGGTAAACCCAGAGAAGGGAAAGAAAGATACTGTTTATAAGAATCTGATCATGTCCTTGTCTTCCACCTGCAGTGTATATTCTGTCTCTGACGCTCCTATGAGGTACAGTGAGGAAGAAAACAGGATTCCAGGCCCTCGGCAGTCTTGTCCTCAGAGTACTCTGCCCCCTCAGCAAGGAGAAAAGTTTGTCATTGAGCCGATTTTTTCAGAGGCTCGGGAAGGCTCTGGCATTGTTCTCATTTTTTCACCCTTTCTAGGGACTTTGTTGTTTTTTCATGAACTGTGTTAGATTCTCAGCATGGATGCTGTTTGCCAAGAAAAATGTCTCTTTTCCACCCACACAAAAACAAAAGCTTGGGGTTTCTGTGTCATGGGGTCCAAAGGTATTTCCACCAGCATTCCTCCCTGAACATTCACTTCTGAAGCTGGGTGGGGCCCTGGCCAGAGAGGCGGGCCTGCCTGGGTATCCGGAAACAAGCTCAGTCTCCTCCCACTGAAGACAACGGTGATGGGGACTGTCAGGCTGGTGATCCCACATGAGTAGCAAACGTGTGGGCAGAGTCACTGACCAAGTTCCTCAGCGGGTGATGGCGGCAGGCGTGGCCTGCTGGGCCACTCTTTCCCACAGCAAAGCAGCTCACGGCAACTCTGAACCTTGGGCTCATTCTGGGTTACTCTGTGAGAAGAAGTGTTTCCTTCTACTTTGCCGTCTCCTCCTTCCTCTTCCGAGTTAACCTTTCTAACAGTAGGAAGACCATGGTCCTCCATGTCCCTCAAGCAACCCGAGTCTTTGCAGGGACATCCAATCTTTTGGCTTCCCTGGGCCACACTGAAGAAGAAGAATTGTCTTGGGTAAGACATAAAATATAGTAACACTAACAATAGCTGATGATCTTTAAAAAATTGCAAAAAAATCTCATAATGTTTTAAGAAAGTTTACCAATTTATGTTGGACCACATTCAAAGCCATCCTAGGCTGCAGGTTAGACAAGTTTGCTCTAGAACATAATTTTTCTCCTAATAAACCCAGGAACCCCTGCCTTACTCTAACTCAGCTTCCTTTCTCCATTTAATGCCAACTTCCTGTGCCTCTCTGCAAAGATCTTTCTAATCTTACTACATGTACCATGTTATTTGGCTGTATCCAAGGGATCATAGTCAGATATTGGACTCATTAATGAGAATCTGTTTTAGTCTTGTTAAGCCTTTGGCCATCGATTCCGAGGGGCTTGAGACCAGGGTGCCGGTAACACTAGGTTCCACTGGCTCTGGCACCCTCTATCGCTCTTCCTCCTTCAGGCAGCCTCTCCTGCAGAGTTTCCATGGCACAGTCTAGCCTCAATTTCAAATGTCCTCCCAGGTCCTGTCCACTATTTCCTGAAAGAACACCCATTTCTTTCAGGAGCTTGTGGGAGCTTGTGGCTGGGAGCTTGTGGCCTCCACCAGTAAAACCAACACTTGACTGATTGATGGTACTCCGAGCTTAGCCATTTACAGATACTGTTTGAGCAGATGGAATGGAGGTGCAAATCACTGATTAGACCATGCAAATTTGCCAACACCGTCTGTTGCCCTCTCAGGAAATACCTCAACATTTAAATAGTCTATTGATGTTGGCTTACCCGCCAACCTCCAGGGACCTTTTGCTTGGTTTTCTGTATGGATTTCTATCAGGAACCTTCAGTCTCAAACCTCCTGCTGCCCTCAATCACAGTGAAGCTGATTTCAAAGACATTTCCACAACTTTATTCTCACTCTAGATGCTATTCCAGGGTCCATCACAGCCTGTGCTGCGTCTATTTGTGTCCCTTGTATCACGGATCTACAATTTGGCACTCACTGGGAGCATGCACCCCTGGCTCAGTTGTAAGGGACGGGTTGACAGTGAGATGTGCCTGTGGACTGCCTCCAGTTCAACTCTCCTGGGCAGATAGCGGCTCAGTATCAGCTGAAGTGACACTGCTCCTTATGGTAAAGCTTAGTCCAAACACCATGTGGAAAGTGCAAGGGCTTTTTGAAAATTCTGCGAATCCCGGAGGGCTTATATTCTCATACTCACTTCTGTCTGAGCTTCTGCTACCACTAAATTAGATCAATTTATGGCTTGCTTTGTCATCTCATGGGTACTGTGCCTCCTGGGTGTGAAACTCAGCTTCTTTTCTTGACACACAAGTACTGTGCAAGTTCCTTCAATGATCCATTCATTCACAAATCATGCATGTTCTCACGGAGTTTACATTTTACTGAAGGAAGATGTGCAATAAAGCAATAAGACAATACATAAGTAAATACATGGTCTGCCTGATAGTATTGGCATTACAGACACTGAGAACGTTTCATGAAAATGTCAGTTCCATAAGGGCGGGGAATTTGTTTGTTTTGTTTTTTTGTTCATTAACCTATTTGCAACACCTAGAATAGGACCTGGCACATGGTGATGGATATTTATTAGGTGAATAAAAGGGGAAAGGAAATAATGATAAATGTTTGACTACAGGCTCTTTGGGTAAAAGTGTGTGCATGCAGCAAAAGAAACTACCATCAGAGTGAACAGGCAACCTACAGAATAGGAGAAAATTTTTGCAATCTACTCATCAGACAAAGGGCTAATATCCAGAACCTACAAAGAACTCAAACAAATTTATAAGAAAAAAACAAACAACCCCATCAAAAAGTGGGCAAAGGATATGAATAGACATTTCTCAAAAGAGGACATTCATACAGCCAACAGACACATGAAAAAATGCTCATCATCACTGGCCATCAGAGAAATGCAAATCAAAACCACAGTGAGATACCATCTCACACCAGTTAGAATGGCAATCATTAAAAAGTCAGGAAACAACAGGTGCTGGAGAGGATGTGGAGAAATAGGAACACTTTTACACTGTTAGTGGGATTGTAAACTGGTTCAACCATTATGGAAAACAGTATGTCGATTCCTCGAGGATCTAGAACTAGAAGTACCATATGACCCAGCCATCCCATTACTGGGTATATACCCAAAGGATTATAAATCATGCTGCTATAAAGACACACGTACATGTATGTTTATTGCGGCACTATTCACAATAGCAAAGACTTGGAATCAACCCAAATGTCCATCAGTGACAGACTGGATTAAGAAAATGTGGCACATATACACCATGGAATACTATGCAGCCATAAAAAAGGATGAGTTTGTGTCCTTTGTAGGGACATGGATGCAGCTGGAAACCATCATTCTCAGCAAACTATCACAAGAACAGAAAACCAAACACCGCATGTTCTCACTCATAGGCGGGAACTGAACAATGAGATCACCTGGACTCGGGAAGGGGAGCATCACACACCGGGGCCTATCACGGGGAGTGGGGAGGGGGGAGGGATTGCATTGGGAGTTATACCTGATGTAAATGACGAGTTGATGGGTGCTGACGAGTTGATGGGTGCATCACACCAACATGGCACATGTATACGTATGTAACAAACCTGCATGTTATGCACATGTACCCTAGAACTTAAAGTATAATTTAAAAAAAAGAAAAAAAATAAAATAAAATAAAAGTAAAACCAAAAAAAAAGTCTGTGCATGTATATGTGTACATTATAAATTGTACATTTTATTTAAATATGTATTATATAATATATCATGATTATATATTTTATATTTATTATGAATTTTACTATATAAAAATTTGTAGCACACAGTTTACAAATAATAACAAAATGTATGATACTCTTCATTCTAAATTCCGTATAGTTTACTGATTCTCTGATTTTTGCCAAACTCTTACCTCCATACCTATGCTCTGGTTGAGATGGACAAATAAATGTCATTCCAACATGAATATTAATCGATAATTTTACTTATTTTAAGAGAAAACAAAAATGAAATAATAAAGATGTATGTCAAAACTACTGCCATTCAGCAATGACATGAATGACTCCATTGCTGAATTGGAAAATAGTATTTAAATATCAACAGGATATTTTCTAAAGTTTTGTACTTTCCCTAATGTAATTGCTATAGATATAACACATCTGCATCATGGGCAATAAACAAAACAATAAAATTAAGCCCTGCTTTGCACTTATAGATTTCCATGGTGTAAATACTCTTATCATGACTGATTTCAAACCGTCAACTTGATGCTACACACCAAGAATTGCGAGAGACACAGTAGCGCATCATTGTACAGTATTTCAGCCATGTGGATTAGTGGTGCTCAGCAGGAGGCAATTTTGTCCCCCAGGGGAAATTGGTAATATCTAGAGACTTTTTTGGTTGTCACTAGACATTGTGTTGGGCAGGATGCTATTTGCGTCCAGTGGGTGGAGGCCAAAGATGCTGCTAAACATCCTACAATGCAGAGGAGACCCCCAAACAAGGAATTATTTGGCCCAAAATAACAATTGTGCCAAGAACATCAAAAGCTTAGGTAATAGTAAAATGTAACAAAATAGGAAGTAATGTTTGAGAATTTACCATCTTTGCTTTTAGTATAATTTAGTTAATTGTGGATTTATATAATTCAATTTTTTAAAATGCCATGTTTAATAACCAGCTTTCAAAATTCCTAAAAATTCAGCAATCAGTTCTTACATGTCCATATGAGCTAGCTCCAACATACCACCAAGATAAGACATGGGGGAGGTTTCAAAAGAAAACAGCAATTAGTCTGTGTTGCCATATTATTTGTTTGGGGACTTAACTATTTTATATTTGGTCAGGGAAAGTTTTATTTAGAAAGTGACTTTTGTTTTCTTTTTGATTCAGGGTCTCACTCTGTTGCCCAGGCTGGAGTGCAGGGGCATGACCTTGGCTCACTGCAGCCTCCACCTCCTGGGTTCAGGCCATCCTCCCACCTTAGCCTCCTGAGTAGCTAGGACTGCAGGCTGTGCCACCATGCCTGGCTAATTTTTGTATTTTTAAAGGAGACAGGGTTTCACCATTGGTCTCAAACTCCTGGACTCAAGCAATCTGCCTGCCTCAGCCTCCCAGAGTGCTGGGATTACAGACTTGAGCCACTGTGCCTGGCTTAGAAAGTGACTTTTGAACTTAAACCTGAAACAAGTGAAGGGTGAGCTCTGTGGCCATCCAAGTAGGTGGAATGACAGCTTCAAATGCCTGCAAACCTGAAGTTTGCTTGCCATAATTCAGGAACAGACAGGAGGTCAGTGTGGCTAGATATGAGTGGGAGAAAATGGGCTCAGTTGGGTTTAAGCAGAGAAGAATCATGGACCAATGAATAGGACAGAAATTCCCTGAAGGTGTTAGGTAATGGGGGAGTCATACAACAGCTTGACATAGAATATTAGGAACCTCTGTTCTTAAAAGACCTTTTGGCCACTCTGCCAAGTATATTTATCACAGGCTGCACCATTGCGCAGAGTGTAGAGGCAGGCACTTTTGTGTTGACTGTTCTTCCCCTCTTTCCTTCCACTTCTTTCACCACCATTGCCTTTTTCCCAATGACTCTACTCCCTTTATCACCCAGAGGACTTCAGCTGTAATTCTACCAGCAAACTTAACTCCAGATCCATTGCAAAGTTCAGTGAAACAAAAGTGCCTTCTCCAGAGGGGCCTGCAGAACTAAAGAGCCATAACGAGCATCCACCTTTCAGGATGCTCACGGTGGAGATTCCACACAGTGGAGATTTACATCACTTCTCCCCACTCTTACATTAATATACAAGTCACTTGCCAACAATTCCACTGGCAGTCCTCAAAGAGTCAAATTATATTCCCACTACTAAAAAGAGGCATAATACCAACGCATTCATTTTGCCACCTTACTTATGAGAGGTAGCACTTTATTGAGTGCTTGCTCTGTGCTAAGTGATAAGTGCCCACATGCAAGGGTGACCATCATCTTGGGCACACGATATCATCAATAGCGTCTTCAATCTGCCAGAAGGAACATTGCCTGTTTCTGTTCATTATAGACACCCTGTATCATCTCTCTTATTCTTCACAAAACCTTCTGATAAGAATATCATCCACTGTTACAGATATGGAACTGAGGCTTAAACAGTGAAATGACTGGTGCAAGGTCACACCACTCTAAGGACAGAGCTGGAATTCAGATCCATGTCTATCTGATTCCAAAGACAACTCTTACCTGTTCTCAACTCCCAGGCCACTCCAAGCTACAACCCCACTGGATCCTATACCAGCTGTTTCAGAACCTCCCACCCTCAAAAGGTGCATATGCCTTGCAGTTAAGAATATGGAAAATACGACTGGATTTGGTGGCTCATACCTGTAATTCCAGCACTTTGGGAGGCCAAGGTGGGCAGATCACTAGGCCAGGAGATTGGGACCATCCTGGCTGACACAGTGAAACCCTATCTATTAAAAATACAAAAAATTAGCTGGGCCTGGTGGCACACGCCCGTAGTCCTAGCTACTTGGGAGGCTGAGGCTGAAGAATTGCTTGAACCCGGGAGGCGGAGGTTGCAGTGAGCCGAGATCACACCACTGCACTCCAGCCTGGGCAAGAAAAGCGAGACTCCATCTCAAAAAAAAAAAAAAAAAAAAAAATAGAATAAGGAAAACACATCAGATAGTTCTTCATCAAATGTTATAGAGATAAATAAAAACCTATTTTCTTTTTATTATAATCACTAAAGCAGTTTCTTTTTTTGTTTGTTTTTTTCAGACGGAGTGTTGCTCTGTCATTCAGGCCGGAGTGCAGTGGCACAATCTCAGCTCACTGCAACCTCTGCCTCCTGGGTTCAAACGATTCTCCTGCCTCAGCCTCCCGAGTAGCTGGGACTAGAGGCGTGTACCACAACGCCCAGCTACAGCAGTTTCAAATCTTAAAAAATATCTCCCATGAGTATACGATAGTTTTGTAATTTTTAAAAAGAAAGCAGCAATTAGTCTGTGTTGTCATATTATCATTTGCTTGGAGACTTAAAAATTCTCTTTTAAGAGGAGTTGCCTGTGAGGCCCCATCATCAATCTTTCATTTCAGGATTTTTCCACATTTTATTTTCCCGTTAGTGACTCTTGATCTCCTCTTTTTGTAACAGCTGCCAAGAATTGTCTTTCCCCCAGTGGGAAGGAGGCATAAGTGTCTTGGAGGTTTTTCTGTCTCATCCAGAGAGTTATAATATGAAATTTAGACACAGCACATTTCGGAGACAGGAAAGAGTCACAGAAAAAAAAAAAAAAAAAAATTCCTCCAAGTGAGTCTTCTGATGCACCAAACACTGTCCCTGTCTTGCTCTGGTGTCTTGCTCACTCTAGAAATATCAGCCATCCTGCTGTTTTCCTAGAGTGGTGACATTTTTCTTTAGCTGAGCCATAAAGCCTGAACTTGGAAAGGAGATTCGTGGGAGAGTAGACGCCACTGAGCAAACACCAGCTGGGGACAGCAGGATCCTGAAGCGAGCTTGCTGCAATTCCTGAGGTCATGAAAGCAGGCTGAATAATGTCACATTTTCAATCGACATGGCTTTCCTTTCCTTTTCTGGGAAAACATAAATTGTAGGATTTTGTAAGAACATGTGGTAGGCAATAAAAAATCAAGGGAAAGAGGAAAAAAATAGATACATTAACAAATTAGAGAGGAAATAAGTAAAACAAACCAAAAAATACATAAACTTTCCAGAGAGAATTTTGACAAAACACACAAAATTCCTCAAAGATCTGTATAAATTTGACCCAGGATATCAATTTCTAGGCATTCCTTTTAAGGAAGTAATTAGGGAAGTTTATAAATATTTAGCTTCAGGAATGTTTATCCTAACATTATTTTTAATGGTAGGAAAAAAGGGAATTAATATAAATATAGAATAATAAGAAATTGTCTTAGAAAGTTCTAGTCTGTTCAAATGATAGGATACTATACAACCATTTAAAATAGTACTGTGAAAGTCATTTTTTATGTCAAAATAAATTCCTTAAATATTTTAAAGTAAAACAATGAAATTAAAACATTTAATGGATGAAATTCTGCTTCTGGCCAATATGGAGTAGCAGCAAACAGATTTATCCTCCTGTCAGAAACAACCAAAAAATGGACAAAATGTATAAAAAATAATTTTCAGGCCGGACGCAGTGGTTCATGCCTGTAATCCTCAGCTACTCAGAAGGCTGAGGCAGGAGAATCACTTGAACCTGGGAGACGGAAGTTGCAGTGAGCTGAGATCGCGCCATTGCACTCCAGCCTAGGCGACAGAGTGAGATTCCATCTCATAATAATAATAATAATAATAATGTTCAAGATGCTATGTGTACACCTGTCAACAAAGGACAGTGCTCTCCCAGAAATGGAAAATAAATGAGATGAGCCCTGTTACCTTCCTAGCTTACTGCTTTGAGAGTTTCTGGACTGTAGTGCAAGGAGGAGAAACCCAAGCAGAAAGTACTTTCTCTTCCACCTCTGCAGCTCATAGAATCAACTGGTCTCTGCCTCGGTTTGCAGGACAGAGCATCTGAAAAGAGAGAGCTGCACAGAGAGAAAACTGGAAATACCTAGAGGGTCATTTTTGAGTATTCAGCTTGGTACTGATCATATGAGAAACTAACTGAGGCCACTCACAAGAATGAGAGAACACTGCCTGACACACAAATAGGGCCAGGCATAGTGCCAGTTCCCCTCTCCTCTACCCAGATAGACTGGAAAATCTCAAGATACATCGGACCTTGGGTAGGGTATACACAGAGTTTTGCCTCAGTAATGGAGATTAGCAACAGATTGAGCACTGCTTCAATCCTGCCTGATAAACCTTAAAAGTTTAAAAGAGTTTAAAAAGATTAAACTCTTTCAAAGTAACTTAACTATGTCAAAAACAAAGCTCAATAATGTTTAGAGAAATACGAAAATGCCCAGCACACAGCAAGTAATGTTCAGAATGACTGGTATCTAATCACAATTACCAGACATGCAAAGAAGAGGTGAAATGCAATCCATAATGAGGAGAAAAAACATGACACAGATGTTAGAATTGGCAGACAAGGATGCTAAAGGAGTTGTTGTAATTGTGATTTAAATTTTTAAAAGTTAAGTAAAGACATGGAAATATTTTTTAAGAAGGTCCCAGTCAAACTTTGGGGGATTAAATATACACTATCTAAGATTAAAAAAATTATACTGAATGGGATTAATGATAGATTTCACATGAAGAATAAAGGATTAGTAAATTTGAAGATATAGCAATAAAAACTGTCAAAAATAAAACAAGGAGTAAAAAGATAATTTTAAAAATATGAACAGAGATTTGGTGCACTGTGGGACAACTTTAAGAAGCCTAGTATACACGTGAAGAGTTCCTAAAAGAGAAGAGACAAAGATGGGTAAAGAAAAAATATTTGAATAAATAATGGCCAAAAAGGTTTCAAATTTGATGAAAACTATAATCATATAGATTCAAGAAACTCAACAAACTCAAGCACTCAAAGAAACAAGAAGGAATCTACACCAAGGAACATTATAGTCAACTTATTCAAAACCAGTGATAGAAAGAAAATCTCAAAGGCAGCCAGAAAAAAAATAAATAAATAAACAGACATGCTACAGAAGAACAGATAAGGATGACAGCAGGCTCCCTGCAGAAGGAATGCAAGCAAGAAGACAGGGGAGTAGCATCTTTAAGTACTGAAAGAAAAAAATTGTCAATTTAGATTCTATGTGCAGCAATGATATCTTTCAAAAATAAAGACAAAATAAGATATTTTCAAACACACAAAATCTTAAAGAATTTATTACTAGCAGGCTTGTACTACAAAACTATGTTTAAGTCTTTCAGGTAAAGGGAAAATGATTATACATGGAAATATGAATCTATACAAAGCAATGAAGTGCATCAAAAATGGTAAGTAGAGTATACAAGGTATTTTTTCTTATTATCTCTGTAAAACAACTTTAAAAGCTACTTGACTGTTTATTTTTAAAAAACAAACCAAAAAGTTTTACCTAATAAACTAACAAATGTGATAAAATGTAATCATGAAAAATCAACCAATCCATAAGAGGACAGAAAAAGAGAAAAAGGATAACAAAGAACACATGCAGCAATACAGAAAATAGACACATAGAGAAGAAATAGCAAGGTGATAGATTTAAAATGAAACATATCAGCAATCAAATTAAACACAGTGGTCTCAGTTCCACAATTAAAAGGAATAGGCTATCTGGATATATTTTTTAAAAGCAAGACTCAACTATATGCTATCTACAGAAAATGCATTTAAAATATTAAAACACTAAAAGCTAAAGAATGTATTAAAAGCTAAAGAATGGGAAAAGATATACCACGTTAATACCATTCAAATGAAAGCTGAAGTGGCTATATTAAATATCAGACAATGTAGATTTTGGAGCAAAGAATATTACCAGAGATTTAAAAAGGCATTTTATCATGATAAAGGGTTTGTTTAAAAGACGTAAGAATTCTAAATGTTTATGCCCATAATCACATATCTGTAAAATATGTGGGAGTAAAAATGGAAAGAACTTCAAGGAGAAATGGAAAAACTTGAATTTATAGTCAGAGATTTCAACTGCCTTTTCTCAACAATTGATAAGTGGATAAGAAAGTAAGGATATAGAATGTTCGAACAACACTATCAACCAATGAGACCTGGTTGGCATTAGAGAACACTCCACCCAACAGCAGCAGAACATGCATCCTTTTCGAGTACATACAGAACAATTCTAAAGATAGACTGTCTTAACTCACTCAGGCTGCCATAAGAAAATGTAAACTCAGTGGTTTATGAACAACATAAATTTATTTCTCACAGTTCTGGAAGCTGGGAAGTCCAAGATCAAGATGCTGACATACTCAGTGTCTGGTGACAGCCCACTTCTTGGTACATAGACATCACTTTTCCACTGTGTTCTCACATAGTGGAAGATGCAAGGGCTTCTCTGGGATCTCTTTTATAAGGACATTAATCTCATTCATAAGGGCTCTGCCATCGTGACCTGATCACCTCCCAAAGGCCTTGTCTTGTAATATAATCCTGGGGTAAGAATTTCACTGTAACAATTTGAGGAGGACATAAATATTTAGACTATAGCATACACCATATTCTGGGCCATAAGACAAGTCTTAATAAAGTTAAAGGGATACAAGTTATACATGTTTTGTTTTCTAAGTACAGTGGAATTAAATTCAACAACAAAAATATTTCTGGAAAATCTCCAAATATTTGGAAATCAATAGCACACTTCTAAATAATCTATGGGGCAAATAACCATCAAAAATGAAATTATAAATTGTTTTGGACCAAATCAAAATGAAAACACAACATCATAGAATCTGTAGGATGCTGCTGAGGCAGTACTTGGAGGGAACTTGTAGAAATGTCTGTTTTGCAAAAGATAAAAGATCTCAAATCAGTGTCTTCAGCTTCCAGCTTAAGAAACTATAAAAAGAAAACCAAATTTACAAGAAGAAGAAAGAAAATAATAAAGATTAGAGCAGGAAAGAAAAGGCAAAGAAAACAAAACACAAAAGGAAAGAGCAATAAAACCAAAAGCTGGCTCTTTAAAAAAAATCAGTGAAATTTATAACCTCTAGTCAGACTGATCAGGAAAAAGAAAGTGATGATACAAATTACCAAAATCAGAAATGAGAGTAGTGAATTCATGACATATCCTGTTACAAGGACAATAAGGGAATATTGTCAACAACTTCATGTCAAAAAATTCAACAACTGAGAATAAATGGGCAAATTCCTTGGAAGAGATGAACAACCAAAGTTAACTCAAAAAGAAATATATACATTTTTTTTTTTTTTTTGAGATGGAGTCTCGCTTTGTCACCCAGGCTGGAGTGCAGTGGTGCAATCTCAACTCACTGCAACCTCCTGCCTCAGCCTCCCAAGTAGCTGGGATTACAGGCATGCGCCACCATGCTCAGCTAATTTTTGTATTTTTAGTAGAAACCGGGTTTCACCATGTTGGCCAGGCTGGTCTCGAACTCCTAACCTCAGGTGATCCACCCACCTCAGCCTCCCAAAGTGCTGGGAAGTACATAATTTTAGTACTTCTATCTTATATCTATTTAAGATACTGAAGTTGGAATTAAAAATCTTCTAAAAAAGAAAACTCTAAGTCCAGATTGCTTTACTAGAATCCTACCAAATATTTAAGGAAAAAATAATGCCAATTCTATACAAACTTTCCAAGAATTGAAAAGAAGACAAGATTTCCAAACACGTCATATTAAACCAGAATTACCCTGATATCAAAATCCGACAAAGACATTGCAAGAAAACTATAGACAAATAGACCTCAAGAATACAGATACAAAACGTATAAACAAAGCAAGTCAAATTCAATAATATATAAATGTGCTAAGATAGCATGACCCAGGCATAAAAATCAGTAAAAATAATTCACAATATTAACAAACTATAAAAAGAAAATTCCTAAGATTACCTGAAAAATGCAGACAAAGCATTGAATGAAATCTAATATTCATTCCTGGAAAAAAAAAAAAAAAAAACTCTTAACAAACTAGGAATAAAATTGAACTTCCAACAGATGAATGGATAAAGAAAACGTGGTATATATACACAATGAAATACTACCCAGTCATAAAAAGTAATGAATTCCTGCCACTGACAGCAACACGGATGAAACTGTAGGACATTATGTTAAGTGAAATAAGCCAGGAACAGAAAATTAAACACTGCATGTTCTCACTCATATGTGGAACTTTTTTAAAAAAGTTAATCTCATGTAAGTAAAAAGTAGAACAGAAAATAGTAGAGGCTTGGAAGAGTAGGAGAAAGGAAGAGATTGGGAGAGATTTGTTACAGGACATAAAAGTACAACTAGATAGGAGGGATACATTCTAGTGTTCTATATCACTGGAGGATGACTATAGTTAACAGTAATATATAGTTTCCAATAGCTAGGAGGAGGATATTGAATGTTCCCAATACAAAAAAAAGGATAAATGTTGAGACGATGGATATGATTACCCCGATCTGAAAACTCTACATTACATATATCAAAATGTCACTATGTATCCCATGAATATGTACAATTATTATTTGTTAATTTAAAAGACTTTTTAAAGTAAACTTCTGCAACTTGATAAAGCACATCTGTATAGAACCTACAACTAACAGTAAAAGACAGAATGCTTTTCCTCTGATATCAGAAACAAGACAAGGATATCCACCCTCAATGTTGGTATTTAACAGTGCACTGGAGATTCTAGGGAGGGGAGTAAGCCAAGAAAAAGAAACAAAAGATATCCAAATTAGAAAGATAGAAGTGAAGTTGTCTTCATTTGCAGACAACGTGACTCTGTATATGGAGTACAATTAAATCTACAAGAAAGCTGCTAGAAGTAATAATGGTTGCAGGATACAAGATTGATACACAAAAATCAGTACTTCTATATACCAATGAAGAACAATTGAAAATTGAAAATTTTAAGCATACCATTTAATGTAAAAGTAAATATAATGTAAAATATAGTATAATGTAAAATATAATATAATGTAAAAGTAAATCTGACAAAAACACGAAAGATCTATGCACTAAAAACTGCAAAATACTGCTGATGGAAATTTAAGAAGACCTAAACAAATGGAGATAAATACCACATTCGTGGGTGAGAAGACTCAATATTGTTAAGATGTCGATTCCTTTCAAATTTATACAAATAATCAAAATTACCCCAGTCAAAATCCCAGCATCGTTTTTGATAGAAATTCACAAGCTGATTTATAAAATGTATGCGTAATGGAAATGCGAAAAACCTGAATAACCAAAATAACTCCGAAAAAGAACTAAGTTGGAGTATTGCCTAATTTCAAAATGTATTTTAAAGATAGTGTGGTATTCGTGTAAAGACAGACAAGTAGATCAATATAACAGAGTAGATTCCAATAATAGACTTAAATATAAGGTCAACTGATTTTTGACAAAAATGTAGGGAAGAAATAATATTTTCAACAAATGATGCTGGAACAATTGAGTATCCATAATGAAGAAGAAGGAGAAGAAGAACAAGAGGAAGAAGATGAAGGAGGAGGAGGAGGAGGAGGAAAACATTGTTGCATATCTCACACCATATAAAAATGGATTCAAGCCAGATCATAAACCTAACTGAATATTCAACTATAAAATTGCTAGAAGAAACCATAGGAGAAAACCTTTATGATTTTGGGTTAGGCAAAGATTTCTTATATATGACACTAAAAGTATTAAAAATAATGACTGTATCAGAATGAAAAATTTCTGCTCTACAAAAGACACTGTCAAGCTACAGACTTGGAGACATATTTGCAAATAGTATGTTTAATAAAGCATTTGCATCCAGAATATGACAAGAAGTCTCAATACTCAATAACAAAAAATAAATAACCCAATTTTTAAAAGTAGGCGAAGAGGATATATGTTGGCACATACACCTGTGAAAAAGATGCTCAGTGTCATTAGTCTTTGGGAAATGCACATTAAAACTACAATGAGGTATCATTATGCATCTATTATAATAGCCAAAAACTTAAAAACTAACCACATCAAGAGTTGGCAAAAACATAGAGGAACTGAAATTCTCATGTACTGCTGGTGGAAATGAAAAGTGGTACAAACACTTGGAAACAATTTCATAAAAGTTAAACATACTGCTGTGTTACTCAGTCATTCCACTCCTAGGTATCTAACCAAGAGAAATAAAGCTTATATCCATGCAAAGAATTGTATACAAATGTCCATAGAAGCTTGATTTATAATAGCCAAAAGAAGAAACAAACCAAATCTCCTTAACAGGTGAAAGGATAAACAAACTGGAATATCCACAAAATGGAATTCTATTCAGCAGTGAAAAGTGGTGAACAATTAATCATCATGCTACAACACAGAGGAATCTCAAGATAATTTATGCTGAGTGAAAAAGTCAGATAAAAAATAGTACATAATGTATGATACCATGTATACAAAATTCTAGAAAATTTAACCGATAGTGACAAAAAGCAGATCTATAGTTGCCTAATGATGAACAATAAGGAGAAGGGCAGGAAGAGAGGGGCAGGATGGAGGGATTGCAAGTGGCAATTGCATTCCCATCACTCTGAGGGGGATGGATATGTCCACTCTCTTATTGTGGTCATGGCTTCACAGGTATGTACACACATGAAAACATTAAATTGTACACTGCAATTTATTATATGTGCAATTAATTTAACTTAATTCTATTACATTTAATGTATTACATTTGCAATTTATTATATGTCAACTATTCATCAATATAGACATTTTAATAAAAATATGTGTACATATTTATATGGTTGGGAGAGGGCATAAGCACCAAAAGATAGAAACAGCTTATTTTTCTCCTCTCCTTTTTTCCGCCTTTCTTCCTCCTCATCCTTCTTTTCTTTTGCTTATTTACAATTTCTGATTTTCCAAAAATGACAAGTATTATATGGGTAACAAATTAAAAAGAGGAGAATAATGTGGAACAAAGGAACCAGAGAGATAAAGAGGAAAGCTAGTGATTTTGTTAACAATGGGAGCAGGAGACACAGTTTGGAGGAATTATAAAGAACATCTCTTATTCCAGAACAAAGATTTTTACAGAAGTTCATCAGGAACAAAGAATTTAAGGACAAAATTGATAGACTTTCATGCAAACCAAGTGTCAGAAATTTCCAAGGCAGTTTCACAGATTATTACAGTTTCAGAAATATGCACATAAATAAGTAATTATGGTTGGTTAATTTCCAAGCAGCAACTTCAGTGAAATATGCAGAAGCAAAAAACTGGCCCAGTTGGTGGCTGAGGGTTTGGAAAGAACAAAATTACTTTCTCCATAATGATAAATTTCCAGTTAAGAGAGGATGGATGGTCTAGGTCAGATGTGTTGCCAGTGGCAATTCTAATATACAGTTTTCTGTTTTTAAAAGAATTAGCTGCTACATTATTACAGCTGACATACTTAGTGACCTAGCTGATTTTCAGGAATCAAGAGTTTTGCAAATGATAGTTGTGTATTAGAGCTGATAGCTGGTGAAACCATGACGAGGAGGTTCTAGAAAATCAAATGTTAAACTATGTCCCAAAGATAGAGTAGCACTCCAAGGCAGGGTACTTCAACTGTCTGCTGTTTCATCCAGTACACAATCAAAGGCATTTCTGATGGGTTGGAGAAGTGAGGAGTCGGCATAGCTCAGTGGTCATGTCCCCAGTCTCAGGAGACTGATCAAACAAGTTGAGATCCCAGCTCCACCACTTTCTAGGTGTCCTTGGCTACTTCATTTTTCTCATTAGCCTAATAAGAATTCCAAAAGTTCGCTGTGGGTTGTTATGAGGATGAAATAATACATGAGAAGTGCTTATGTTAAAAATGTCATACTTTCTAATAATGTCCTTGATAAAACTTAGAAAGTTTTGGTTTGTTCATAAATGAAAATGAAAATAATAAATTAAAAAATAGAATGTTAGAGTTGAAGAGGATATAAAGAGACCATGGTCCAATTCCCCAAACTGAGGCCTAGGGAATTCAAACTGGAACAGCTAGCGATAGCCCTCCGTGTTTAAAGTTTGTCCCGTATGTTATGCAGAACATCAGTTGCTTGATATTCCTCATCTGGATTCATGGTCGGTTCTTCATCAGCTCATAAGCTTCTACTGAGCAATGATGAGGATGTTTTAAGTAAGTGCAAAATGGTCAGCAAAGCTGAGCTCACCAGGGTGCTCAGTAAGTATTACCTGGTGATGGTAATTACATGACAAGGAAGAGACAAAGCAAGAGACTAGCTCCAGAAGCTCCCTAGTGTGAAAATGAATCCCATTCTCTTTCGCTCTTCTCTCTCTCTCTCTCTGACACACACACACACACTCTCTCTCTCTCTCTCTCTCTTTCTCGTCTTCTTTGTCTTTTTTGCCTGGTTCGATATGCATTTATGCAGTAAAACCAACTCATTCTAAAATCAGCATGTTGAGAAATATGATTTATACTTAGCTTCCATGTGAAGTTGTTCGACTGTTCATCTGTAATACCATCAAATAAGCGAAAGGGTGTTAAGGGAGGTATGGAGGGGGTGTCAGATTCTATCCTTTTCTTCCAGAACATCAGAAGGGAATATTAGAAAACTAAGTATAACTAAATATTTATATGGATGAAATGCCTGGCAAGGACTATGACTTGGCATGCCTTCTACATTTCCCTTAGTGAGTTCCAAAAAGCCTTTACCTGTTTTCCAAAAGGCTTAATCACAGTATTCCTACTCTTCAGCAAATCTGCCACTCTTTTTGGATTTTAGTACATTCAGCCATCAAATGGTGATGTGACGGGGAGACCTTGTTCAACCTAGAGAATATCTGCATTCAGCTCTGTCTGTGCTAGGGAACTTATGCCAGGACACATTATTTCAGATTTACAGACTGTTTCTATCTATTCTAAAATACTTGTGCCGCTTATTGTTTATAAGACAGAAGAGAAATCAAGTCCTTAACTACCCCCAACCCTCTTTCATGGCAGCTTGGTTCAAACTCCTATTCGGCTTGGATCTGCAATTCAGTAGATGCAATCCCAGCGTGCAATAGAATACAGGGAGGAGCAGAGCCAAGCGGAGTGAAAAAGGGGGAATAGAGATTCTTCCAGCTTCTCCTCAGTCATTTCTATACACGTGGTTTCATTATTGTTTTTAAAACAAATCCCACTTAATTGAAAAGCATGCACCAAAATGTGTTCCAAATGTAAATAAACATACATTATTTTCAGACTTTCAGCTATTTAGGGCCATTCACCCACCTGCTCCTTGCTCCACTACTTAGAAATTATCTAAACTTGACTCTGTCATTCTACAAAATTCTCCTTTTTTTGGTTCCAAATTTTGCATCTTGTCTCTGCTGTATTTTCACAGGATAATGGAAAACAGTGACAGGGCACCAAAGAGGGTCTGGCTCTAAATGTGAAATTAATCGAATCTTCCCAAGGCAGTTGCCAACAGCATCCTGACCCTTGCTGGGAGTGTTCAATATTGCGATGAAAAGGCAAATTGTAGCTCAAATATGTCTTCGCTCTAAGTGCATTGGGTCATTTACCTTAACAATGTGAACGTGCACTCATTATCATGTTCAACTTGATTAGTGTATGGTCTAACATTTAAAAGTGCACTTCAGATAAAAGAATGTATAAATGCATGATTGGTTCCTAATAAATTGAACAACCCCTTAATGAACTGTGAGCGATCTAGAGAGGAACTATTACATACCAGTCATAGAAATGGCAAGCCAGACAAAAATAGATTGTGTATGTGTGTGCATGTGTGCGTGTGTGTGTGTGTGTGTGTGTTTGGGGAGAGATCTTTCTCCATTTTCCATGATACACTGATTACTACCTTTATTGAAAAAAAATAATGAAGAGAATTCAAGGCAACCAGGGAAATTAGTTCATTTAGGAACCAAACATAAATGAGAGCCATCTTTTGGCAAATATTCAGTATGGCTTTCCTGACACATCCAAATAGAAAAGTTTAGAGGGACATGTTGTGCAAACTCTTAAATGAGCTTTCTTGCTGATTTTTCAAGAAAATATAGATAGAGTTGGTGTAGGATATAAGATCTTCTTAATCATTTAAGACAAATTCTGCTCTACTCTCTCTATTCTCATTTGTCTCTTTTCCCTATGCTTTCCCTTTGGCTTTTACTTGCTAAACATCTATTTTATAGTGTTTTAATAGGCAAAAGCACTGATCAGAGAAGTAGAAGTTTTGTATCTTATTTTAAAAATTTAATATTGTGCATTTTCTTAAATTTCTGTATGAAAGGTATCTTATATTTACTTCTGATCAGAATCTAAAAATGTTCAGATGAATGAGGTGGCATGCCTCTCTACTTTATTTCTTATTCATGTTAGGTGAATTTTAAATGTGAACTAGAAGAGTTTAGATATTTATCTGGCATCAGGTTCCATATGCATATTTCCATAAGAAACTTGAGAAAAAAATATACATGTTAAGGATCCATAACACTTCTGAAAATCTGAAATCCAAAATGCTCCAAAATCTGCAACTTTTTGAGCATCAGCTTGACACCACAAGAGGACAATTCTGCACCTGACTTCATGTGACAGGTCCTAGTCAAAACACTGTGCACAACACACAGTTTATGTGTGTGAAGGGAAAAAGACCTTCCAAGTTCTCTTTGGTGGTGATATCTTTTCCATTAATACCTATATTTCCCCATGCAAGCACAACCATAAAGGGTAATGAAATGACATGTGAGCGGTCTGGATGTGCCAACAGTAGGTTCCCCATGATGCCCCGCATGGGATCGAGACAGTGACACCTTTGCTTTCTGGTGGTTCAAGGTACACAAATTTTATTTCATGCACAAAATTATTTAAAATATTGTATAAAATTACCTTCAGGCTATGTGTATAAGGCATATATCAAAATACATATAGTCACTATATTTTTTTGCTTATTCTCTGCTCTGTGATGCAAAGATATTATTAAAAATATCAAAAAGACCTGAAGATTCCTTTATGAGTAACAGTGACAAGAAAAAGAGGAAACATTTATGTTTATTTATAGCATGGAAAGTGAAGCTGTTGGAGAAACTAGACAGCAGTGTCTAAGTGTGAAACATCTTACGGAAGAGTATGGTGTTGGAATGACCACAACATATGACCTGAGAAAACAGAAGGATAAACTGTCAAAGTTCTGTGCTGAAAGTGATGAACGGAAGTTAATTTTAAAAACAGAAAAACACTGCATAAAGCTAAAAATGAAGATCTTGATTGTGTATTGAAATGTGGATTCATAGTAGTCACTAGCCACTTAATGGTATGATGATCACAAAACAAGCAAAGATATACCATCATGAACTGAAAATTGAAAGGAACTGTGAATATTCACAGAAACGACATGCCATTAAATTTTTAAAGATTTGTGGTGACAAAGTATCTGTTGATCACAAAGAAGCAGACACATTTATTAACAAGTTTGCCAGGGTCATGGCTAATGAAAATCTGATGCCAGAACAAGTGTATAACGCTGAAGAAACATCACTGTCTTGGTGTTATTGCCACGGAAAGACGTTGACTACCACTGATGAGATGGTGCCTAAGTAAATAAGGATGATAAGGACAGAGTAACTGTGTTTAGATGTGCTAATGCAGCAGGCAGACTAAATGTAAACTTACCATGATAAGCAAAAACTTGCATCCTTGGTATTTTCAAGAAATGAATTTCTTACCAGTCTAATATTCTGCTAACAAAAAGGTATGGATCACCAGGGACATCATTTCTGACTGGTTTCATAAACATTTTGTACCAGTGACTCATGCTGACTGCAGGGAACCCAGACTAGATGATAACTGCAAGATTTTGTTATTATTTGACAACTATTCTGCTCATCCTCCAGCTAAAATTCTCATAAAAATAATGTTTATGCCATGTATTTTCCCCCAGTGTGACTTCTTTAACTCAGCCATGTAACCAGGGTATCCTGGGATCATTGAAGAATAAATACAAAAATACACTTTCTTGAACAGCATGCTAGCAGCAGTGAACAGAGGCATGGGTGTGGAAGCTTTTTAAAAGAATTTAGCATGAAAGATGCCATATCTACTCTTACCAAGGTCTGGGACACAGTGACTAAAGACACAGTTGTGCATGTCTGGCACTACTTCTGTCCGTGCAATTATGTTGAGTGATAATGATGGATAAGGTGGTAACTGTGAAGGATTCTGTATATCTAATGAGAAAAAAAAGATGCCTGGCCTCCTTACTTATGTAAGATATATATCTCAGAATCTGTCAGCAAACTGGAAGAAGCGGATATCAAAGAAGTTTTTAACATCAATAATGATGCTCCAGTTGTTTCTTCACTGACCAATGGTTAAACATGCAAAATGGTTCTGAATCAAGGTGATCATGATAATAGTGATGATGAAGATGACCTTGTTAACTCTGCAGAATTGCCTATAGACCACATGGTGAAAATGTGTGGTGGGCTTATGGAAGGACTATAGCAGCATGCATTCATTGCAGAACAAAAAACCATGTCAGTTTATAAAATCAAAGAGAAACTCCTAAGATCAAAACTGTTGTTAATGAGGCAGATGATTCTGGAGGAAACATCTAAAAAGCCATCCAGCAGAATGCCTCCTCATGCCTAAAGGACACACTTCCTGGTCCCGCAACTCCTTCTGATGTTTCTTCTCACCAGAAAAGAAAATACAACATATCTTTTATTCAAAGTCCAGCATTATAGATGGAGACTGAAAGCTTGCCATTGTTGGTGATTGTTGTTGTCTAACAGCTGACACGGGTATTCTGGTGATGCTACCGTACCGCTGAGTTACCCTGAACACATCATCTTTTCACTGTATGAATGGTATGTCATATTTTTTACTGTTAAGTACTTACATGTAAATAAATGTAAGAAAATGATTGCTTATTGGGAGCATATAAATCCAGAGTCAGGAATGATGGTGATGCCAAACAACCACAGATTGTCCCCATGGGTGGCTGAGATAGTGACACCTTTGCTTTCTGATGGTTCAAGGTACACAAACTTTATTTCATGTACAAAATTATTTAAAATATTGTATAAAATTACCTTCAGGCTACATGTATGAGGCATATATAAAACACAAATAATTTTGTGTTTAGCCTTGGGTCTCATCCCCAAGATATCTCATTGTGTATACACAAATATTCCAAAATCTGAAAAAATCTGAAATCCAAAATAATTTGGTCCCAACTTTCAAATAAGGGACACTCAACCTGTACCATGCAGATCAATATCAAGAAATGCTTACATGGTGTTGGGGAAGCACAGAAGGAATACAAAGAAGTAGGAGTCAGGCTCCTCATCATGAGCCAGGCAGTACTTGCTCAGTGCCACATTTGTGCAATCAGCAGCACACGCAGGAGCAGAGTTCATTTGAGACAGGATGGTGGGGAAGGGCTCATGGATGAGATGAAACTTGAATGTGGCCTTAAAATCTGTGACTGGACAAAGATAAACCCAGAGAGGTGCGGAGGACATTGAGGCAGGAGGCCCCAACTGAGAAGGAGCACCATGTGTCTAGGGTCTACTGGAAAGCCCTGGGGAGCCTGCAGGGAGAGTCCATGGGGGGAACACAATGGCGTGAGAGGTAAGGGAAGCCCAGAGGCTGAGGACGCTGAAATCTGACTAAGAATGGGAAGGCATCAGAAGCTTCAGAGGAAACCAGTTGCTCTGAAGAGAAAGATGTATATAGTCTAGGCTGTGAGGGACAAATGACTACAGGCAGAGGGTCCAGGGAGAGGACATTCTGAATTGAATAGGCATGGGTGGGGAACAAAAGAAGGACAGCAATGAGGTTGAAGTAGGTGAAGGCAGAGATTCTCTGGGTCAGAGGTCTACCCCAAGTGGCAGATTTTCCAAAGATAGAGCTATACACATACATGAAACTCCAATATGCTTTTCTTAAAATGATGCAGTGACGTTCCTCTATCAAGAAGTGGGGTCTATGTTGTCTCCTCTTGAACCTGGATGGAACTTTGTAACTACTGCAACCAACAGATTGCAACAGAAGTGATGCTGTCTCTGTCTCCCAGTGGGTTTATCTTTATCCAGTCACATCTTTTAAGACCACATTCAAGTTTCATCTCTTCCATGAGTCCTTCCCCACCATCCTGTCTCAGATGAACTCTGCTCCTATGTGTGCTGCTGATTGCATGAATGTGGCACTGAGAGAGACAGAGAGAGAGAGAGAGAGAGACTAGAGAGAGAGATGCCTGAAGGGCCCTATCTTTTGAGCCCTGTTTGAGTCTTCCACACTATGAGGCAGAGACACCCTCACTGTGCCCCACCCTCCCTGAACAGGAGAATCCATGAACATAAGAAATGATTGTTTTATGCCATTTACTGAGTTTTGGGGTAATTTGTTCTGAAGCCATCATACCTGTAATATCTCATCTCTTGATTCTAAATCCATTAAGCACATCTTGCCCTTCGGCAGTCGCTATTCCAGTATTCGGCAAATTTTTTCTATAAAGGACCACAGAGTAAATATTTTAGGCTTTGCACCTGCTTTGCCATTGTAGTGTGAAAGCAGCTAGAGACAACACCTAAACTAATAAATATGTTTGTGTTCCAATAAAACTTTATTTACAAAAACAGGCAGCGAACTGAGTTTGGCTTGGGAGCATAGTTTCATGACCCTCATCCTATACTTAGGGTCATCAGCAGTAAGCCTCATGATCATAGCTATACCAAGTTAGTCCCCCGGGCTGCATCAGAAAGACAGGGATGGAACCTAGGAGCCAAGTGCAGGACTGAGTCGCAGGCACCAGAGTGAATGAAAGGTCTGAGATCACATATTTCCCACCCTCCACCCACTGAGCAACCCCAACCGTTCCCGCCACCACAGTAGTTAGGTCTTCAGAGCCATCCTAAGAAAGAATATTTCTTCCTTCTATTTTACTTCATTCCTAATTGCCCCATATTGACCGTGTTCAACACTGTAATCCTGAGGGTTTTCCTATAGACTCAAAGCATCACTGATTTGTAAAACCCAGTTCCCTGTCTCTAAGTGCTCAGAATTCATTTCAGAAACCAAAAAGGTACTCTTCACCCATGATACATGGAACTCAAGGATGGGTAAGAATGCATCCCATAGTCCAATTCCTATTCCTTGAAATGCCATCAACTGTGAGTGGCAAAAAAGTGACAAGTAGACAGGAGAGTACAATGAGGCTGTGCTTTTGTTCCTCCCTCCTGAGAGCTGCGTAGCTGCTGTTGGGTCCTTGATATCTTTAAGTGCTGATTTTGCAATGCTGGTGAAGTATGCAGTACTGAGTTCACAAGTTCACATCACAGAATACGCAGACCAAGAGGCCTTAATGAGAGACAGAAGGACTAGAAGCTAGCCAGAAAACTCGCCTCTCCTTCCTCCTGGTTTTACAGGATTCTCTAATAAGGGGATAACTTGGAGAAAAAGGAAAGAAACTCAACTAAGTGTAACAGCAGGAGTCCTTCAGCAATCTTCTAAGCAGCTTCCTGAGAAGGCCTCCAGCCATTCAGTGGAGCCCAAAGGCTTAATGAGAGCAGCCTTATTGCAGGGCCTGTACACAGCAGCCTGGAGGCTGGTTTCCCATGGGTCTTTGCCCTCCACACATCAGCTGGCCACGCAGAGAAAGCAGGACAGGGAGGGATTCTCGGTGACTGTTCACAGCCCTGACCCAGCTGTTATTTTAGGAGATGTATAGATCCAGTTTGCGTTATATAATGGGGTCACTGGAATGTAGCTGATACAGGGTGCTAAGAAAATGAACTTGCAATTTCATTTCTAAGATAAATGGGGAGTAAGAATAGACTTACAAAGAAAGCTTCTATTTCATCAGTGTAGGAAAACATGGCAATCCCAAGCACAGATGGGTTAAAGGGAAGGGTCGTCACCCTTAGAAGGTAGACCAATGCCTATCAGACTGACCCAAAGCACTTTTTGCATTGGGTGAGAAGTTTGGCAAGCTCAGACAGCAAAAGTAGAACCAGTATGGGAATCTTTGAATGAGGAAGACTCTTTCTTCCTCTCCTACCTGTCCCTGAAATTGTGACAACTTTGTGAGGGAGCAGGACAGCAATTGCAGTGAACTGTCACCTCAGGTCTCAGAGCGACCAATACATTCTTTCGGAAAGCACTTGATAAGATGGCTGTTTGTAGGAGAGTTGGCTTGAACCTTCTGGGAAAACTGTAAAAGAACCGCTTTGATTTATAAAAGGTAGCAGACTGGATTTCTGCTCTGCAGTCCCACAGACAGACTTTACACAGAATCAGACTGTAGTTTCCAGCGCAGAGGGCTGCATTTGTGCCAGTCAGGGAACACAAACTGGTGGTCTGGAGAACCTCACCTGGGTCCTGGGGCAGCCATGGCCTGGCCGGGTCAAGCAAGACAGGGGCAAGCCATTGACTATCCCTCAATCTTCTCCTCTACAAAATGGGCTAATAAACCACCAGAGATCACGCAGCTGTTATGAGCTCCAAATGAGATCACATATGGGAAGGTACATTGTAAACTTGGGAGTGCTTTGCAAAGTTATTATTTTCATGACATTCCATATAACTATAAGCAAAATTCAAAGGGAGGAGAGAGAAAAATAAAATAGAGATGATCTGGTGATGAAGTGTTTTTATTATTAAAGATTTAAAGAGCACTTTATATTTTCAGAGAGCACAGCAGTCTTTTTTTCTTGAGTTCCTTTGACAGGTTAACATCACATTCACTGACCTTGGAATAATTACCAGCACCAAAATATGGCAGACAGGGGAAATATTTAGAAAGGCAGTGGTGTGGCTATTTCATTTCTGCATACCCATAAACATTAGCCATCAAGAAATTGCTTTGTTTTCCACGAGATATCTAAACTGAAGACAGCATAAAATGGAGCCCAGGACCAAATTTCAGCTGTAAACTATACTTATTTCTCTTCTCTTTACCACAAAATCAGGCTAGAAACTTAAAATTCAATATTTACAAAACCTGTGAACCAAAGTCCTGATTTTCCTAAGTGGTGCAGAAAAAAAATAGATTCCTGAGATTTGTTCTGGAAAATTCAGATAGGCCTTCTGAGGCCCAACCCTGTGCCCTAATCAGAACTACATGCTTGAAGTGCGCTGGTCAAAGGGAGGTAGGTCAGCTCTGATCCCTTAAAGCAAACTGATGCTGAAATCTCTGATATCTTAAAACCAAACAAACCTTTGGCCGTTCTTTTTATTATTAGAGATGGAGACTTAAATGAAGGGCCAGGGTGCACATATTTTAAGGGAGTAAAACAAAAACAAAATAAAACATTTCAATGGGCGAAGCAAACATCAAGCCAAAATTCTGTTCTGCATTTGGGGCAAGGAGAATCGAAAGGACCTTGTGTTCAAAGTTTGGTTTTGGCTTGAGCTGAGTTGTGGCAAAACCGGTGCAGTTGTGCCTTTTCCTCCTCTCCTGGACTGGATTCAGAGGGCAAGGCAGAGGCCTGGTCCTTTTCTGGGAAGGACATGGACAAAGGCGCTCACAGTAGTGGCAGGCCGAGGTGCAGGGAGGAAGGGGACCGAGGGATGCCCAGAAGTAACAGAACAGCCTCCCATTGGAGGGCAGTGGCTGCCCACTCCAGAAAGGAGTTCTAGCTTATACCAAGTTTAAAGTTTTTCTTTTCTACTTGTAAATCTCATACGTAAACACCAGTCCATTTTATTATGTATCATTGCACGTTGGAGGATTGACAAATGTCGATGGGGAGCAGTGGCTCGCACCTGTAATCCCAACACTTCGGGAGGCCGAGACCAGGGGATCACTTGAGGCCAGGAGTTTGAGACCAGCCTGGGCAACATAGTGAGACTCCATCTCTACCAAAAAAAAAAAAAAAAAAAGACAGTCATATTGGCTGGCTCGTGTAGACCCAGCTACTCAGAAGGCTGAGGCAGGAGGATCATTTAAAACCAAGAGGTCGAGGCTGCAGTGAGCTAGGATCATGCCACTACACTCCAGTCTAGGTGATAAAGTGAGACCCTGTCTCAAAAAAAAGAAGAAAAAAACCTTATTTTTAAAAAAGAGAATTGTCAAATGTTAGCAGTGCTTTGGTAAGTCAAGGGAAAAAAGCCTTAGAGAAAAATAACGACATATCTTTGTGTAGCAGAGAAGGGCTTAGGATACAGAACAAGGGTAGGAAACATAAAAAGCACAGAGTTGAAAGAAACCCCAGGGAATATCTTATGGCTTCTCTCACCTTGCCCCCAATACAGATAGGAAAACAGGCCCAGAGAGGTTGGTTCATCTGCTTCCCACAATTTGATGAAATAATTCCCTTTGGTTATTTATATACTTGGGCTGGAATTTCCCTGCCAACACCTATTGCTCCCTTCTCCTCTAAAAATATTTTGGGAATTCTCATTTTATTATCCCCCCAGACTGCTAATATATATTGACTGGAAGCTAGGTCAGAGCCATAAGCATCCAAACCAGAACAATCGTTCATCGGGATGACGTAGACTCTTATTAAAGATTGTGCTGAAGGTTTTTTTCTCCAAATTTCCTCAGACCCTCGCCATCCTAACAGGCTTTTACTTGTAAAACTTTCAGTGGTGGCCCTTGACATTTTCTCATTTGCTCGGTCTGCCTACAGTCTTTAGAAAGATGTATTCATTGCCTCACACCATAAGCTAAATGAACATTTTTTCAGTGCTTGCTGTAGGTACCAAGCATTGTTCTAGACACTGGTACGTGGGTAGGACAATCAGACATGAACCTACTCTCATGAGGCTTACACTAGAGGCTTGCTGCATCTCCAACTTCGAGGACAGTTCTAAATGGAATAACACAGTCTTCATTTTCTGCCAACCCCCCTTAATGTCTATTAGCCCCCAGAAATGTAGCCCCCAGAGATAAATAATTCTGTTTCATTCAAGCTCTATTCATTCTTCCTACCCTCTCCTTTCATTTTTAATCAATCCTTCTTTGCATCCTCCAGCTCCTACACCACCAAACAGGTAGTACCCCTCAAGTGCACATAATATCGTAAACTTTCAAAAATTCCCTTTCCTGTTAGCATCCAGATGCCAACGCAAAAGGAAATTCACTGAACTGAAGATTGCCGAATGCAGACAACTTGGAAGTATTTTGGGGTTTCTGTTTTGCTGTGTTTTTTAGGCTCAAGGGTACATGTGCTTGTTTGTTGCATGGCTATATTGCATACTAGTGGGGATTGGGCTTCTAGGGTACTCATTACTCACATAGTGAACACTGTATCTGATAGGTAATTTTTCAACTCTCACCCTCTCCCACCCTCCCCACTTTTGGAGACTTCAATGTCTATTATTTCCATCCTTATGTCCATGTGTCCATTATTCAGCTCTTGCTTATAAGTGAGAACATGCAGTATTTAGTTTTCTATTTCTGATTTAGTTCACCTAAGACAATGGCCTACACCTCCACCCATGTTTTATATGGCAGCATAGTATTCCGTGGCATATATGTACCACATTTTCTTTCTTTTTTTTTTTTTTTTAAATTTACTTTAAGTTCTGGGGTACATGTGCACAACGTGCAGGTTTGTTACATATGTATACTTGTGCCATGTTGGTATACTGCACCCATCAACTCGTCATTTACATCAGGTATAACTCCCAATGCAATCCCTCCCCCCTCCCCACTCCCCCTTCCCCATAATAGGCCCCGGTGTGTGATGTTCCCCTTCCAGAGTCCAAGTGATCTCATTGTTCAATTCCCACCTATGAGTGAGAACATGCAGTGTTTGGTTTTCTGTTCTTGCGATAGTTTGCTGAGAATGATGGTTTCCAGCTGCATCCATGTCCCTACAAAGGACACGAGTTCATCCTTTTTTATGGCTGCATAGTATTCCATGGTGTATATGTGCCACATTTTCTTAATCCAGTCTGTCACTGATGGACATTTGGGTTGATTCCAAGTCTTTGCTACTGTGAATAGTGCTGCAATAAACATATGTATGCATGTGTGTTTATAGCAGCATGATTTATAATCCTTTGGGTATATACCCAGTAATGGGATGGCTGGGTCATATGGTACATCTAGTTCTAGATCCTTGAGGAATCACCATACTGTTTTCCACAATGGTTGAACCAGTTTACAATCCCACCAACAGTGTAAAAGTGTTCCTATTTCTCCACATCCTCTCCAGCACCTGTTGTTTCCTGACTTTTTAATGATTGCCATTCTAACTGGTGTGAAATGGTATCTCATTGTGGTTTTGATTTACATTTCTCTGATGGCCAGTGATGACGAGCATTTTTTCATGTGCCTGTTGGCTGTATGCATGTCTTCTTTTGAGAAATGTCTATTCATATCCTTTGCCCACTTTTTGATGGGGTTGTTTGTTTTTTTTCTTGTAAATTTGTTTGAGTTGTTTGTAGGTTCTGGATATTAGCCCTTTGTCAGATGAGTAGATTGCAAAAATGTTCTCCCATTCTGTAGGTTGCCTGTTCACTCTGATGGTAGTTTCTTTTGCTGTGCAGAAGCTCTTTAGTTTAATTAGATCCCATTTGTCAATTTTGGCTTTTGTTGCCGTTGCTTTTGGTGTTTTAGACATGAAGTCCTTGCCCATGCCTATGTCCTGAATGGTATTACCTAAGTTTTCTTCTGGGGTTTTTATGGTTTTAGGTCTAACATTTAAGTCTCTAATCCATCTTGAATTAATTTTCATATAAGGTGTAAGGAAAGGATCCAGTTTCAGCTTTCTACTTATGGCTAGCCAATTTTCCCAGCACCATTTATTACATAGGGAATCCTTTCCCCATTTCTTGTATTTCTCAAGTTTGTCAAAGATCAGATGACTGTAGAGGTGTGGTATTATTTCTGAGGGCTCTGTTCTGTTCCATTGGTCTATATCTCTGTTTTGGTACCAGTACCATGCTGTCTTGGTTACTGTAACCTTGTAGTACAGTTTGAAGTCAGGTAGCGTGATGCCTCCAGCTTTGTTCTTTTGACTTAGGATTGTCTTGGCAATGTGGGGTCTTTTTTGGTTCCATATGAACTTTAAAGCAGTTTTTTCCAATTCTGTGAAGAAAGTCATTGGTAGCTTAATGGGGATGGCATTGAACCTATAGATTACCTTGGGCAGTATGGCCATTTTCACAATATTGATTCTTCCTATCCATGAGCATGGAATGTTCTTCCATTTGTTTGTGTCCTCTTTTATTTCACTGAGCAGTGGTTTGTAGCTCTCCTTGAAGAGGTCCTTTACATCCCTTGTAAGTTGGATTCCTAGGTATTTTATTCTCATTATAGCAATTGTGAATGGAAGTTCATTCATGATTTGGCTGTTCGTTTGTTACTGGTGTAAAAGAATGCTTGTGATTTTTGCACATTGATTTTGTATCCTGAGACTTTGCTGAAGTTTCTTATCAGCTTAAGGAGATTTTGGGCTGAGATGATGGGGTTTTCTAAACATACAATCATGTCATCTGCAAACAGGGACAATTTGACTTCTTCTTTTCCTAACTGAATACCTTTGATTTCTTTCTCTTGCCTGATTGCCCTAGCCAGAACTTCCAACACTATGTTGAATAGGAGTGGTGACAGAGGGCATCCCTGTCTTGTGCCAGTTTTCAAAGGGAATGCTTCCAGTTTTTGCCCATTCAGTATGATATTGGCTGTGGGTTTGTCATAAATAGCTCTTATTATTTTGAGATACATTCCATCAATACCGAATGTATTGAGAGTTTTTAGCATGAAGGGCTGTTGAATTTTGTCAAAGGCCTTTTCTGCATCTATTGAGATAATCATGTGGTTTTTGTCTTTGGTTCTGTTTATATGCTGGATTACGTTTGTTGATTTGCATATGTTGAACCAGCCTTGCATCCCAGAAATGAAGCCCAATAGATCATGGTGGATAAGCTTTTTGATGTGCTGCTAGATTTGGTTCAACAGTATTTGATTGAGGATTTTTGCATGGATGTTCATCATGAATTTGGGTCTAAAATTCTCTTTTTTTGTTGTGTCTCTGCCAGGCTTTGGTATCAGGATGATGTTGGCCTCATAAAATGAGTTAGGGAGGATCCCCTCTTTTTCTATTGATTGGAATAGTTTCAGAAGGAATGGTACCAGCTCCTCCTTGTACCTCTGGTAGAATTCAGCTGTAAATCCATCTGGTCCTGGACTTTTTTTGGTTGGTCAGCTATTAATTATTGTCTCAATTTCAGAGCCTGCTATTGGTCTATTCAGGGATTCAACTTCTTCCTGGTTTAGTCTTGGGAGAGTGTAAGTGTCCAGGAAATTATCCATTTCTTCTAGGTTTTCTAGTTTATTTGCGTAAAGGTTTTTATAGTATTCTCTGATGGTAGTTTGTATTTCTGTGGGATTGGTGGTGATATCCTCTTTATCATTTTTTATTACATCTATTTGATTCTTCTCGCTTTTCTTTTTTATTAGTCTTGCTAGCCATCTATCAATTTTGTTGATCTTTTCAAAAAACCAGCTCCTGGATTCATTGATTTTTTTGGAGGGTTTTTTGTGTCTCTATCTCCTTCAGTTCTGCTCTGATCTTAGTTATTTCTTGCCTTCTGCTAGCTTTTGAATGTGTTTGCTCTTGTTTCTCTAGTTCTTTTAATTGTGATGTTAGGGTGTCAATTTTAGATCTTTCCTGCTCTCTCCTGTGGGCATTTAGTGCTACTAATTTCCCTCTACACACTGCTTTAAATGTGTCCCAGAGATTCTGGTATGTTGTATCTTTGTTCTCATTGGTTTCAAAGAACATCTTTATTTCTGCCTTCATTTCGTTACGTACCCAGTAGTCATTCAGGAGCAGGTTGTTCAGTTTCCATGTAGTTGAGCAGTTTTGATTGAGTTTCTTAGTCCTGAGTTCTAGTTTGATTGCACTGTGGTCTGAGGGACAGTTTGTTATAATTTCTGTTCTTTTACATTTGCTGAGGAGTGCTTTACTTCCAACTATGTGGTCAATTTTCAAATAAGTGCGATGTGGTGCTGAGAATAATATATATTCTGTTGATTTGGGGTGGAGAGTTCTGTAGATGTCTATTAGGTCTGCTTGGTGCTGAGTTGAGTTCAATTCCTGGATATCCTTGTTAACTTTCTGTCTCGTTGATCTGTCTAATGTTGACAGTGGGGTGTTGAAGTCTCCCATTGTTATTGTATGGGAGTCTAAGTCTCTTTGTAAGTCTCTAAGGACTTGCTTTATGAATCTGGGTGCTCCTGTATTGGGTGCATATATATTTAGGACAGTTAGCTCTTCCTGTTGATTTGATCCCTTTACCATTATGTAATGACCTTCTTTGTCTCTTTTGATCTTTGATGGTTTAAAGTCTGTTTTATCAGAGACTAGGATTGCAACCCCTGCTTTTTTTTTGTTCTCCATTTGCTTGGTAGATCTTCCTCCATCCCTTTATTTTGAGCCTATGTAAGTCTCTGCATGTGAGATGGGTCTCCTGAATACAGCAAACTGATGGGTCTTGACTCTTTATCCAATTTGCCAGTTTGTGTCTTTTAATTGGACCATTTAGTCCATTTACATTTAAGGTTAATATTGTTATGTGTGAACTTGATCCTGTCATTGTGATATTAGCTGGTTATTTTGCTTGTTAGTTGATGCAGTTTCTTCCTAGCATCAATGGTCTTTACATTTTGGCATGCTTTTGCAATGGCTGGTACCATTGTTCCTTTCCATGTTTAGTGCTTCCTTCAGGATCTCTTGTAGGGCAGGCCTGGTGGTGACAAAATCTCTAAGCATTTGCTTGTCTATAAAGGATTTTATTTCTCCTTCACTGATGAAACTTAGTTTGGCTGGATATGAAATTCTGGATTGAAAATTCTTTTCCTTAAGAATGTTGAATATTGGCCCCCACTCTCTTCTGACTTGTAGAGTTTCTGCCGAGATATCTGCTGTTAGTCTGATGGGCTTCCCTTTGTGGGTAACCCGACCTTTCTCTCTGGCTGCCCTTAACAATTTTTCCTTCATTTCAACTTTGGTGAATTTTGTGTCTTGGAGTTGCTCTTCTCAAGGAGTATCTTTGTGGTGTTCTTTGTATTTCCTGAATTTGAATGTTATCCTGCCTTACTAGGTTGGGGAAGTTCTCCTGGATGATATCCTGAAGAGTGTTTTCCAACTTGGTTCCATTTTCCCCCTCACTTTCAGGCACACCAATCAGATGTAGATTTGGTCTTTTCACATAATCCCATATTTCTTGGAGGCTTTGTTCATTTCTTTTTCCTTTTTTTCTCTAGACTTCTCTTCTCACTTCATTTCATTCATTTGATCTTCAATCATTGATACTTTTTCTTCCAGTTGATTGAGTCAGTTACTGAAGCTTGTGCATTTGTCACGTATTTCTCGTGTCATGGTTTTTATCTCTGTCAGTTGGTTTACGGCCTTTTCTGCATCGATTATTCTAGTTATCCATTCTTCCATTCCTTTTATCAAGATTTTTAGTTTCTTTGCGCTGGGTATGTACTTCCTCCTTTAGCTCTGAGAAGTTTGATTGACTGAAGACTTCTTCTCTCAACTCGTCTAAGTCATTCTCCATCCAGCCTTGATCTGTTGCTGATGACGAGCTGCGTTCCTTTAGAGGAGGAGATGCACTCTGATTTTTTGAAGTTTTTGAATTTCCAGCTTTTCTGCCCTGCTTTTTCCCCATCTTTGTGGTTTTATCTGCCTTTGGTCTTTGATGCTGGTGACGTACTGATGGGGTTTTGGTGTGGGTGTCCTTTCTGCTTGTTAGTTTTCCTCCTAACAGTCAGGACCCTCAGCTGTAGGTCTGTTGAAGATTGCTTGAGGTCCACTCCAGACCCTGTTTGCCTGGGTATCAGCAGTGGAGGCTGCAGAAGATAGAATATTGCTGTACAGTGAGTGCTGCTGTCTGATTCTTGCTCTGGAAGCTTCGTCTCAGGGGTGTACCCTGCCATGTGAGGTGTCAGTCTGCACCTAGTGGGGGATGTCCCCAAGTTAGGCTACTCAGGGGTCAGGGACCCACTTGAGCATGCAGACTGTCCATTCTCAGATCTCAGTCTCCATGATGGGAGATCCACTGCTCTCTTCAAAGCTGTCAGACAGGGTCATTAACATCTGCAGAGGTTTCTGCTGCTTTTTTTTTTTTTTTTTTTTTTTTTTTTTTTTTTTTTGCTATGCCCTGTCCCCAGAGGTGGAGTCTACAGAGGCAAGCAGGCCTCCTTGAGCTGCGGTGGGCTCCACCAGTTCAAGCTTCCCAGAGGCTTTGTTTACCTACTTAAGTCTCAGCAATGGTGGGCACCCCTCCCCCAGCCTCGCTGCTGCCTTGCAGTTAGATCTCAGACTGCTGTGCTAGCAATGAGGGAGGCTCCGTGGGCGTGGGACCCTCCCAGCCAGGTGTGGGGTATAATCTCCTGGTGTGCTAAGACCCTTGGTAAAACGCAGTATTAGGGTGGGAGTTACCGATTTTCCAGGTGTTGTGTGTCTCAGTTTCTAAAGGGATTCCCTTCCCCCTTGTGCTTCCCAGGTGAGGCAATGCCTTGCCCTGCTTCAGCTCTCGCTGGTCGGGCTGCACAAGCTGACCAGCACCGATTGTCTGGCACTCCCCAGTGAGATGAACCCCATACCTCAGTTGCAAATGCAGAAATCACCCGTCTTCTGTGTCGCTCATGCTGGGAGCTGGAGGGTGGAGCTGTTCCTATTCGGCCATCTTGCTCGCACTCCCCACATTTTCTTTACTGGAAGTATTTTTGCAAGTTAGGTCTCTACTACACCAAGATGCTTCATCATTCTGAAAATACAGGGTGAATTAAGGATCTGTTAAGGGAAACAAGGAAAATCTGAGAAGCCAGTTACATTGATACTTTAAAGTTGAGAATTACCATGTATGGGTTGCCCCCTGCATTTCTCCCCACCGCATCCTCCTGCAGAACTCCAAAGTTTAAAAAAGGAACATCAATTTGGTGTTAAAGACAAAAAACCAGGAGGCTCACCCCAAGTCTGCTTCAGCCCTTTCAGGCCTCGACATGGAGGGAAAACAAAAGCTGCCACCATACCAAACCTTTCCAGACTCATCCTAATGGAATCCGCTTGAGTCATGGAAACATATTACAAAGACTTGCCAACACCAGGGCCTGGTGTTAACCTACAATTGCAACTAGTATTGGGACGGGAGCACCCACAAGTCAGTTAGGACCATCTAAGTCCATAGATTAACCATGCCACTTGTTTGCAACTTTTTGCATTTAAAAAAAGAAGAAATGATTGCAGGAAATGAACTCAGCAAATGTATCCTCCGCAGACATGTACCTCTCTCCAGGACATGCCAAAAGTTTTCTTTGACAGTAATAAATGTCAGGAATTGTTATTGAAACAAAGGCAGCTGGTTTATAATTGTGATAAATAAGTTCCCAAATTGGCAAGAATCTCTACGCATGTGTAGAAAGGCAACTTTCCCCAGCCCAAGTGACTCACCAAGGCCCTCCAGGCATTATCTAGACTTACTTTATTCTTTGCAAACATACTGAGACTGCCGTACCCCTTCTGTGCTTGCTCTTTTTTTTTTTTTTTTTTTTTTTTGAGTCATAGCATGAGCTGACAATAGAAGCATGTCAAACAAAACCTCCACATTAAAGCAACTTTGTCTGAAGGGTGTGCCTGTGCCCTCTTAGGCCCTGGCAATGGAGATGCATGTGTATCTACCTCACTTAAAAAATAAAAACTATCTGCTTTCATTGTTTTTTAGCAAATGTATGAATAGAAGGGTCATTTTCTGCCTTGATTTCTTTTAACTCCATGTGTTTAAGAAGGATAAAATTCACATTAGGAGGACGGCAAAGCACAGCCGCCACAATATCCCAGCTTTGCGGGTCCTATTCAGCTCTTTCTTTTCCCCTTCAGTGAGCTTTGCATAAAGCTTACCCAAACCCACATGGATTTCTATAATATCCAAAAAGAATGACAATGAGTGATGTGATGTAGGTGGAAACTGCCTGAAGAAACCTAAATTGTAACAGGAAAAAAAATTGACATTTTAGATTTTAAATGTTACACAGTTTTTATAAAGCTTCAGTCAATTTATTTTATTTATTCTAATGAAGAGCATTACAACTGCTTTACTGCACTGAAGCAAGCATCGATCACATCATTAATCACACCTTGTGAATAGCCACAAATCAAGTTCTAACAGCAAGCACTGAATCAGGAGCAATGAAGCATAAACTCCTTCACAATTTATGATCTCTCCAATTGCATCTTTTCAACCATTAAATTGCAAGATACCATAAATTTTTATCTTCTTCACTTCAGTCACATTATTGATTCTGCCGTGTGAAATATAGAAGCGCCGTAAATCTCGGCTATTGAATTAAATGTAAAGTCTCGACTTCAGAAAAGAAACCCAACACACTGCCATGGCTGTTAATTTACACTGAGGAACAAATGATAGAAACATTAAAATTTAAATGGACAACAGGGATTTCTAAAAGCCATAGTACTGTCAATCCTAGTCCTTGTCAACCTTGAGGGCTTTCAAAGAAATTATTCATTCAAATTTTAAAATATAAAAAAAATTAAAATTTTTAAAAGTGGAAGGTAGGTAGACTATTCATAGGAAAAAGTAATAGGGAAATTATTCCATGGGAATGGCTGCCAAGACTAGATACTTTAAAGGCAGGAAAGCGACAGTGCCCCCCACCTCACCCCCCATACCATAGGACAGTTCCAAAGGAACCCATGTGTCTCACGTTCCTCTCAGGACACCTCTGGATACAGTGGTGGTCCCACGGAGGCACTGACAGTCCCTAGACAGCTGTGCTCATTGCCCCACTTGCTATCTTGACTTCTGATCCATTTGCTGCTCTGCCCTCTCTCTCTTGCCACCAGGAAACTGCCTTTGCAGGCTGCCTTGCTGAAGCCTCTTAACTCTCTGGCTTCCGGTTGGGTGTGGCCAATGGGAAGCACTAGCAGAATGGCGAATGGCAGGGTGGGAAAGGGCTGGGAATGTTCGTTCCCACTCCTTCCCTGCTTTCATGTCAGGGTTTGGCAGGGCTTGGATCCTTCTCTGACTACAGCTCCAAGTGTGGCGGTGGGGTTGGAGGGTTACTCCGTTTTGGCTCAAGTTCTCACCATCCTCCCGTAACACCGCACCACTCCCCTCCTTTGTCCTTCCAGGACTGGGGTTAGTAAAGGCTTCTCCCTGTTACTCTTCTATAGGTGCCTCAGCCTCCTTTAAGGTTCTCTTAACCTTGCCCGTAACTCTGCAAAATGTCCCTTCATTAAATACTCTTCAGTTGGATGTCTGAATGGCATTCTGCTTCCTGCTAAGATGTTGACTGATGCAGAACATGTCAGGGCACAGAGAAGATCCTAAGAGCTCCAGAAAGAGCTGACAGCAGTCAGGCCCTGCAGTAAAAACCAGAGATACTGCACCCCCAAAATGGCGAAAGTCTAAGTAAACCCAGGCTATATTCAGATCAAGAAATGCCCATTATGTTTCGGCAGATAGTTGTCCCTGGTATTATAAAGGACACGTATTGCACCCAGAAGTGAGACAAACGGGATCACAACAAGTGGTCTTTTTCATAAGCCACCAGGCAAGCTGAGATCTTTTAGCCACAGAGAATAAAGGAGAGGTTGCTGAGTAAAGGCTGAGTTACAGGAGGAAATAGGGGCTTGCCTCGGGCACATGCCCTTCCAACATAGACAGAGGCAATTGCTAACTCGCTGTGATGACCAGGGATGGTTAGAACTCAGCAGACATAAGCAGAACCCCAGCCTGTTCTTGCAGGATCTCAAATAACCCTGTGGTGTGTGAATTGTGATCTGAGGATGCCCAGACTGGCTTCTAGCCTTAACCTGCTTCCAAGATGCATGAATTTTCTATATCCTTCAAGTTTCCTTCTGGGAGGTTAAGAGAGCTAAAAGGCAAGATAATGCTATACTATCAGTTTCGTGGTCCGACAAACACTCCAACTCCCCACACAGGACCGAAGGCTTCTGGAAATGAATATACCAATTTCTCCAACCTAATAACAATGTTAAGAGACAAAGAGATAGAGTCTGCCAGAGATCAGGATATCCCTGACAGCCAGCAAAGACTTTCTGGGACCAACTTCAGGTTCAACCTTCCCCTACAGGTTCCAGGCAGATCCAGGCTGAACAGGATTTCTGGAATCATTTTTAATTTGATGGAAATCCACGTGAGAGGTGGAAGAGCAGAGATCTACAGTTGCATCACCTTCAGTATGAATGAACATTTACTTTCTATGTGTGTTCTACACCTGGAGATTCCTGCCCCAAAGTGATTGAACTCCCTTGGACTATCACGGGAATGTCACAAACTACTCAGATTACTTCTGACATCCAGAATAAATAACTAAGGGTCTCTGGTGGTTCACAGGCCCTTCCCAGAGCTTCTATTTGGTAAAATATTAATACATTCACGTGGCCCAAAATTCAAACAATACCAAAGAGGATAAGGCAAAAAGAAGTCTTCCTCCCATTTCATCACTCAACCATCCAGTTTCCTTTCCCAGAGGCAACAAATACTAGCAGTTTATCTATTGATCTGTCTATCTATCTAGATAGGTATGTGTGTGGATATGCATACATATATACATATATAGTCCATTTATATATATTTTCCATCTACTTGCCAAATATATGTGTATATGCATATATGCTTTCAGAAACTATATCCATATACAAACAAATGCATACATGTGTGCATATATATACACATATGTTCTTCCCCTTCCTTTACACAAATGGCAGGATATTACGCACACTAAGGTGCACCTAGCTTTTTTCATTTAACAATGTTGTGAAGGCTGTTTCATATTATTGCATAAAAAGCTTCTTTGCCACTCTTCCAGGCTGCAGAGTAGTTACGTAAGATGGACCACAATTTGCTGAAACATTCCACTGTTGATTGACATTTGGGTTGTTTCCAATCTCTTGCTATTACAAACAACTGTTTTGTAATGATCTTGTACATATGTCATTTCACAAATGCTACAGAGAGATTTTAAATTGATCCAACTTTTCAAAAAATCAGATTTCACATAAAAATGGACTTGAGGTTTTTCTCGAAAAAGGAAAGATCTAGCAGCAGTGAACTCCTGCTCTCACATGGCAACAGCTAGCTGTAGCTGAGCAGCAGATGTCCCTTTGGAAGACTTAGTGCTGTCCGGTTTGCCTCCATACACTTTTGCATAGTCTGCTGTCCCCTATGGGTATTTGAAATCCTGCCTACCTCAGAGTGTGATAAGGACTGAATGACATAATGAATGAATGAAGGTAAAACATCCACATGGTACTTAGCACCTTCTGAGTGGTGGAGACACTCTCAGGGAAATGAGATGCTGCTTCAAGGATCATTCCTTCCCATTCTCCTACTTGTCAGTCTAAACATTTTTGTTTCTTCAACTTCTTTCTAATCTTACTAGAAAGTAAACTTCATGAAAATATAGACTTTATTTCATTCACCACCATGGCCCTAGCACCTAGAAGAGCAAAGGTCACATAAAATGAGTGGGTAAATGAATGAATACAATGAGATAAGAGCACATCAAGAAATAATATTTATTAGGCTCTATGTAGATGTTTCTTGATGTTTTTATGCTTTCATTCATTTCCTGCACTTTTCCATTTATTTGCCAAATCCAAGCTTTTTCATTTATAAATATTTTTCCAAGTTTGTTAGTATTTACCTTCTATTCCTTATCTTTGAATTGTCTTTTCTTTTCTGTCCGCTAATTCTGTTGCTTTCAACTGTTTCAAGCTTACAGTTTCGAACCAGAAGGAATCTGATTATTTTTTGTATGTGTTCCTCAAATCCATAAATCTAATTTTAAATTCAAAAACGGCTCTACTGTCTTTGAAATATATAAGCCTATAAAATATTCACATTAGTCCAAATCCTATGATTAATGTGGCATCTTTCCCATGAACACTTAAACAATTTAGATACATGACTTGAGACTGTTGCTATGTGACACAAGTTCCACCTTAGAGAATTGGATGAACAATGTTACCTGATCAACGAAATTTTAAAATAAAAACCAAAAAGGTTACCAGTTCACAGTCATTTCCCAGCATGGTTTGGTAAAGAATCAATGAATCATCACGGTAGCTGGGGGCCTCAAAGTTTACAGAGTGCTCCTCCCATGCCACCCTGGCTCATTTGCTCGTGGTTACAACTCATGAGGGAGTGGATCAGTAGGCTGGAGATGGTTTGATTTACTGAAACTCATCCAATTTATCTTCAGTTAAAAAAGGGAGTTGCTGGGGGAGAGACAACTTGGGGACCTCACAACTTGAGGATAGGAAGAACAGCTCCACTCCAGAAGGAACCAGAAGTAAGGCTGCAGAGCCATAGGAAATGGAGACATCAGCTCCACTGACCCCTCAGCTAGGCCACAGCCTCTCATCTCAGCTTCTCTCTGTGCTTCTGTTTCCCACATCTTGACCTGCAGTAGAGCTTTCTTTGGTTCTCCCTACACACGGTAGAAAATGGCTGCCCTACAGCTCCTGGGTTTCCTCACCCTCCTTCAGGTAGTTACAAAGATGAACCAGAGCCTCTGGGCCCCAATTCTAAACGCTGATGAGAGACATACAGATAGGCCTATCTTGGGCCGGATGTCTATCTCAATTCAACAGACAACAGGGGAGAATAACGCTACTAAACACATTTTATTCTTTGACTTTCCAATTACATTAATGAAGGGCAGCTTGCTGGAGGTTTGATTGTGAGTTACAGAAACCAGTCAGAAAATGTTGAGCAAAAAGAGGGAATCGCTGCGGGGAGGCCTGGTGTCTCGGCTCAAGGACAAGCAGTATGGCTCCACTGCACATTTGTTCTGAATGACTCACCCCCTTTGAAACAGCAGACTACATGGCCATGCAGCCCTCCCTGCTTGGAAGGTGGATCTTTGAGAAGTAAGGCTATGGCTGGCCAAGCATCCCCAAAGGCATCTGTCCTAAGCAACTGATATTATTTTGCCCTTTTTATAAGTTTATTCTGACTAGGTGACTTTCCCAGGGCTACAAGGGTTGCAAGTATACTTCTGACCTAGACCTGCTCCACCCAAACAGACACTTAATCTCACCTCATTCCCTCTTCTATTGCACACAATAGGCACTCGATACACAGAATTTTCCAGAGCAGAAAAAAGATACAATGCTTATGGATTGCTTGTTAAATTGTACATTCTCTAATATGATGTTCAGCCACTTAGAAAGCACTAAGTTTTGGTAGTAGCTGAATTACAAGGCTTCTAGTTCTTTCCAAATAAAAGCAGATCCTCACCATCACTGTACTTTTTACATAACTATTCTATTGTAATTCCTGGAATTCCCTGAGCTCCAGAGTGCCAAACTGACACTCACTTTCCAGGAATTATCAAATTTGTAGGCATTGACTATTACTCTCCATTCCTCTTCCATCAAGGTATGTGAGCAATTCTCCAAAAATGTGCTCCCCTTTCCATTTGACTTTTAATAAATGTAATTGAATCAGTCCTGGACTGGAGCATCTGGCCTTGGGTTGCCGTGGAGTTTTTTTTTTTTTTTTTTTTTTTTTTTTTGGTCCAGGGGGCACTTTTCTTGTTCTAGGGTCAATGAAATAATCAAAACTTAGTCCCTGGGGAGGAAATTTTATGGTTCTCATTTATTTGATCCACAATCTACTAAACTCCACGCCATAGTCAATCAGCTGTTAAATAAAGAAGGAACGCACAGCTAGTTCGCTCTAGAAAAAGCAAAAATCCACTGGATCCTGGGCTGGTTCAGTTAGAAACAGGTTGATTAAACCTAAGTTGGGGGCCGATAGAGCTTCAGTGAAAATGCCTGGTAGTTGGAAGCTCACTCATTTATTTTGCCCACAAACAGAAACCGCCTTTTGAAATGACAAGATGAATCCTAGTTAACCAGGTTTCCAACTCAGGCGATGGTCTAGATTGACAGGCTCAGATTGTCAGAAAAGAACAGCAGGGAGGTAATGAAGGGACAGCACTTTAGAAGCGACGGGCCGAGGCTCACAGAGAGCTAGTGTTTGTTCAGAGGCGCCCAGCACTGCCCTGTGGCCACCCAGGGCCATCTCCTCAGTGACCCACCCCTCTCAGCCCTCACATTGCTGGGCTGGCCCATCAATTGATCTCTAATGCCTGCCTTGGCTAATGTAATTGGAATGTCAAAGAATAAAATGTGGTTAGTTACGCGTTATTCTCCCTCTCATAAAACTCACCCTTGGACAGAGGGAATCAGCCTTTGATGAGGACTGTCGCAGGCTTCCAGAGAGCACTTACTTTCTACATGTTCTCCAGGAGACATGTAAAGCGCTGGAGACTCCTAGTTGAGTATGAATTTAAATGAGTGGTACAAGGGCCAGCAGGTTCTCAGACAATGGTGTCACTGGAGGCTCTAAGAATTTTCTGTCAGTCCATAGCAACAGTCACCACCCAAAGAACCCTACATCCTTTCCTTCCCGCCAGGCCTCAACACTTGCACGGTGATGGAAATTGAAAGGAGGGACCTTCTTTCCAGGGTTTGGCTGGACAACAGTCCACCTTCCCCTGGCACTGCTGGTCACCAAGTGACTAACAAACCAGAGCCATAGGGTGCACTCCTATCAGCACTTTAATCTATAGATTCCAGAAGGGCATAAATTATGTCCATTTTCTTACTGCTGCAGAGCCAGGGCCTAGCTCAGTGCCTGGCACACAGTAGGTGCTAACGTTTGTTGAGTCCTGAGTGGGTCCATAGCATTTCAAAGGATCACTCTGAAGAGTGATCTAAGATAGAGTGACAGTTGTGAAATGGGTGTTTATAGATACTACCTCTGAGTTGGGAAGATGGAAGAAACACACCTTAGTCTTGCTGGATTTTATTTTTTATTTCTGATGCTATCATCACTGTGTTGGACTGTGACACAGAACAGAGGCTGACACTGGGGAAACCTGGGGCTAAGCAGACATGTCTGAGGTAGAGTGGAAAAATGAAAAGACATGGCAAGATTTTAGAAACATCCAAATTATGGGCCAAGCAGCCATTGATTCTCCCTTAGCAATGTGACCTCCCTCTAGCCTTCCAGCCAAATCCCATCTAGAACACACCTCATGGAGTTGAGAGTTGTCATTGGAAGGAGCCAAAGAGGGGACTCCAGAGCCACACAGTTGCCCCTGGCGAGCCCTCGGCAGCAGGACACCAAGGTGCCTGCAGGTGTGAGACCTCAGGTTCAAGCAGAGCTAGACACCGAAAGTGTTTATGTGGGAGCCCCTCCTCCGCCACTGAGAGGGGTGGACTCCAAACTCAAGAGCAGACAGCCTGCCCCACTTCGACTCAGACACAGACTTCTTTTATGTGTATTGTTAGAGCTATTTGCTATTAGAAAACCCATTGAAATACTCTAAATTCATCTCTCTTCCAAAGTGGATGTAGCCTCATGCAAAGGATAATTTGAGCACGAACTGGTTCTTCTGTTTAGCTGAAGCTGTTTCTGGAAATCACCAAAGTTGGAGTGGGCTGCCAGCCTGTCAAAAGGAATCCTCCCACCCAGGCTGAACAAACAGCCTCAAAAAATACCCTGAGAGGCAGCAGCCGCCTAGTAACATGTAATAGAGAGGGGCTCGGTCCAGTGGGAAGTGGACAGCAGCAAGAGAGACTGGAACTCCCAGCAGCGATGAAAGTTTGCAGAGTGAAAGCTGCCTTCAATGTATCATGAAACAGGCACACCATGAGGAACACTCTCAAAAGTCGGTAATAAATATCTCAAACGCACATATTTTATTGCACCTTTAAAATGGATACAAAAGTGCATTTGATTAGTTTTAAATACAATTATTTTAATTCTTTTTTAACACCAGGATTAAGCCAATTCTACTCCATAAGGCTTTTGATACCAAAAAAAAAAAAAAAAAAAGAAGTGTGTAGGAGATTTGACGAACAACTGAAAAAGATTTCCTGTTAACAGATTATATCCCCCAATTTTAAATTATCTTTAGATTCAGTCACTTACCTGATCCTGGAAGGCCCAGACACTTGCAGATGCAAAATAGATTTCATACAGTTCAGGAGGAAAGTCTGGGGGGAGTATTCTGGGCTGTCAGGAGACAATCCAGTAATGAGCAAAAAGTCTTCAATAAAGACAAACAGAATAAAAGGGCTGTGTTAAAATTACTGCAGCCTTGCATAATAGCTGAGCTGCAAAGATACTACAGAAATGGTAATGAGTACAACAATGCTCTGAACTTGGAGTGTTTTTATTTAAAAGATTTTAATTAACCAGAAAATGAGCATTAATCCCAGCAACTTGGAAAATAACAACACGCCATCCTATTGCTGTGAGCAAAAAGGTAAGAAAAATAACAAGAAAATGTTATCTGGGGAAATAAGCCCTTTGAAAAATTCACATTCAGAGATTTAGCTAAAATACAATAGTAGGTTCACTTCTAAATGGGTGACTTACCATGGTTTGTTACATTCTGAAATTTCCACTCTTAAATACCAGAGAATACAGTTATAGTCAATGTTCTGGTTTCCCAAGCTAAATACATTTAATGAAATTTTCAGCCATATAGAATGTACATTCAGGAAAAAAAATTACTCCTTGTTTCAATTATTCTCAACACTTGGGAGTCCAGTGAGCCAACAAGCATCGGCTGCCTGCCTCCTCTCCTAAAAAAATCAAAGAAGTGGGTAAACTAGAAGACCCCAAAGGGGACTGACTCAAAAGTCTTAGCAAAGGACATGCTGTCACACCAACTTCCTTCTGCTGCTCTGAAGAAATCATTGCTCTTTCTATCTACTACATGAGCTTTTTTTTTTTCCCCAATGGAAGTGGGCCTGGTTTTATTATGTGAATAATAGAAGCAGACCTCAAAATATGAAATGATTGCCCTAAAGTTCCCCATTGGCAATCAAGCAACTACAAAATGCAGACACTGGAAAGGCAAATTTCTCTCAAAAAAATTTCCCAGCATACTCTCCACCACTTTTCCTGGATTTACATTCGGAATGCGTTACATTTTAAACCTCTGTGGTTTAAATGTTTGTCATTATTCACAATCACATGATAAGCTAGAATTACAGTCATGGAGCCTCAACCCGAACATGCCTGGTGCTTCACTTTACAACCGGTGCCTTGCCCTAAACTCCTGCCCTTGGTCAATGCACTACAATCCCCATGGCCTTCCAAGCTGGAAATCTCAGCATTCTCTCAGAGTCTCTGACACAAAACTCATCAATTCCACCCCAGAGCTCTCTCTTTTGAATCTGATCTTTCCCCTCCATGCCCAAATGTAGGCACCCTGCCTTTCTCTCATTTGCAAAAATTCCAGTAATTTTAAAAAGTTTTCCCACTTCCCTGATTGCAATTGTCCTATTTCTTTCTTTCTAAGTAATAATTAGTTACTTAGTCATACGTTCTCATGCTTAAAATATTCCATTGCCCACCAAACAGGCCATATGCTCACCATGCCCTACATGACCCTGTCCCGTTTTTATCTCCTGTCCCTTACTACAAATAACCCATGGCCTGGTTTCATTGAATTTCTTAACATTGCTCACATCCACCAGGTTTCTTTCACAACTTCAATAATTGAACATGGTTTTGGCAGAATCATTCTTGGGCCTGGGCAAGAGGGACCCCTGTCTGGGGTCCTGCACTTCAGGGGGTTCCTGCTGTGGTCCCCTTCTGATCACCCCTTCTCCACCAGGCAGGTAGCCCATAGGACCAAGGCTATGTGCCTGCCCAGAGGCTGCACATTCGCTTCTAGACCATGCTCCCGTACCCAGGACTCCAGAGTTACCTGCCGAATCACACAACTTTGCTTCTAGAGCCCATGCTGGCCCCTGCTCAACCACACCCTCAGCTCTAGGCATAGTCATGCTGATCATGCTGGTCATGACCACTCCTAGAGCTGAGGGTGACCCCCACAAGCCTCTGCTTGCCACAGGGCTGGGGTAATGCCCAAGTGGCACATGAGGCTCTTTGTAATACAGGATAGAGCTGGAGGCAGGAAAAGAAGAAAAGATGCTTCCAGGGAGGAGTCCCAGGGAACAGGGACCATCTTAACCTCTATCGTTACATTCCAGCATGTAACTACAAAAAGTGCTGGAATATAAAATGTGAACTTGGCCTTCCAGGACACTGTGAAAGTAACTTTGTCAAGATAGAGAAGTGGGTTATATTTTATGTAACACTTTTTTAGCTTGATTTATGACTTTAAGTATTTAGATATATGGCATCTGGGCCTCTTTTTGCTCTCCTTCTTGGGCCCTGCAGTAAACATTAGGCTCAGGCTTGCTTTCCTGTCCTACCACAATGTCCTTCCTCATTATGTCTGCCTGATGAACTCCTACTCAGCCTTCAAAACCCACTGCAAATATTACCTCTTCAGGGAAGCCTTTTCCAGCTCCTTCTAAGCCAGAGTTAATTACTGTCATTTAGTTGGGACTTTTGATTATAAATAGCAAGTAACATTATTTAGTAGTTACAGACAGGCAAAAAAAAAAAAAAAAAAAAAAAAGAAAAGAAGAAGAAAAAGCGGATCTTCTCCTCCGCCTCTTCCTCCTCCTTCTCTTCTTCTTCAAGGCCCTCCTCCTCCTCCTTCTTCAATAAAGCTAGAGAACAGGAATGCAGTTGGCCCTAGATAGACCTGGAGCCAGAAGATGAGGTAGAGTCAGGCCCCCAGGCTGTGTGCCCAGCCATCTGCCTCTGCCTCACTTTGCAGACCAGCTCTGTCTGCCACTCGTCTACATGGTGGAATGTGGCCATGCCACACTTCAGAAAAGGGAATTTAGGTGGGCTAGATAATCTCTTTCTGCCTTCAAAAATGCCATATTTAAATAAATGATTTAAGAGTTTTCTCTTGCCGGGCGTGGTGGTTCACGCCTGTAATCCCAGCCCTTTGGGAGGCCGAGGCGGGTGGATCACCTGAGATCAGAAGTTCGAGACCAGCCTGATCAACATGGAGAAACCTCGTCTCTACTAAAAATACAAATTAGCCGGGCGTGGTGGCGCATGCCTGTAATCCTAGCTACTCAGGAAGCTGAGACAGGAGAATCGCTTGAACCTGGGAGGCGGAGGTTGCGGTGAGCTGAGATTGTGCCATTGCACTCCAGCCTGGGCAACAGAGCAAGACTTTGTCTCAACAAAAAAAAAAAAAAAAAAAAAAAGAGTTTTCTCTTTCTATAATTTTTAGTCTTCTTTCATTCAGCCCAATAGAGGTAAATTCTTTAATGCCAATTCCAAATTCCTAGAAGAATTCATATGCAATGGCAGGAACATCAAATACTGTATCCTGCTAGGGTGGGATAATGCCTTGAGATATTAGCCTCCTCTTGTACCCTTGTCCTTCCTTACTCAGTCAGAAGCATTCGTTGTCTTGGAAACTAGGGCTATGGAGAGAGAAAGCTGTTGAGTTTCATGAGTGTGGTTTGCACATCATACAGCCTAGAAGCTGAGGAGACTCTGGACTTGGAAATGTGTGAGGATGAAGAGCAAGGCTTCACGCAGCCTGCACATATACCCCGCTCCCAAACCACAGATATGACGGGGCGGAGGTAAAGCAAGAGAGTGTGATAAGGATGCTCCTTAGGCAGAAGAAGCTCACAGAAAAGGCAGAAGCACAGAAACCATGCCAGTTTAGGGATGAATCTGGGGCAAGGACAACCTGAGCCCTATCCCAAAGTGGAGTCCTTAGCAATGAAGAGGCTCATCCCCCCCACCCCCCACACACACCACAACGTGTCACTGCATGGGAAAGGAAGAGCAGAAACAAGCAGGCAGTGTGTCTAAGCAGATGGGCCCCGAGAGCTGCAGGGAGCATGTACGGTGTATGCCGAGCATCATGGGAGCAGTGTGTGGGTCCTGTGTGCCACAGCACAGGGTCCCTGCAGAAGCTGATATCCCAGGGGAAGCATGCAAGGACAATCAGTCCCGCAGGCAAGGGAAGGAAGAGGCAAGCACCACCTGCCTGTGGAAGAACCCAAGAACTTACCATGGAAGAGAGGGAAGGAACCCTGACATGACTGCCACAAGGTCCAATGGAAATTTGAGAGATTCGTGTTTTTAGCTTGATACCTTTAAAATGAAATGCATCTCTCTTGTTTACAATATATCCCCTCATCAAGCACTCCCAGCAAATAAGAGTGCTGTATGCCTTAGAATTAGCATTTTCCCTATGTTCTCCAGGCAGGATTTTGAGCAGAGTGAGGACATGCCTGTGCCCAAAGAAGTCGAAACTTTAAGCTCCCCGAGTAGCACATGGTCAGACGAGAGCTAAGCGGGCACCTGGCAGGGAAGCTACCAAGCTCTGAGCTCTGATGTGTTAGTCTGGTGGTAAGGAGATCCAGACAGCAGATCCAGAGTTGGTCTGTGGAACTGGCAGCTGATCTTTAGCATCCTGATCAGAATGGGCTAAACATACCTCACCTGCATTGCAAAACACCCCAGAGAACAAGACACCCCAGAACAGGAACATTAGTGGTACAGATACCCTGTTTCTGTTTTTAAAAATTATACTTTTAAAAAATGTGAGAATTTTCCCTTTCTGACTGTTTTTCATTTGCAGCAGCTTCTGTATTCGAAGAAGTGTTTTTGTTTTTAAAAAAACTAGGTGGATTACTGGCTATGGAAATCTCTCTGCTCATAAACTTTGTCATTGCCATACTTTTATCCAAGAACATCTGAAGTCACTATTTCATTAAACAAATTGTATTATCTGAATAGAGATCTAAGTCTCTGAAGACTTTCTAGGTAATTCCTTATTTGCCATGATTTCTGTGGATTGGGCTGAAGTGCAAACCCAGCCACCTCTGCTCTAAGCGATACCAGAAAGATGCTTCTAGCTCTAGCAGAGCAGTATTTTCTTTCTTTTCTTTTTTTTTTTTTTCAGTTGAACAAGAACTTAATAATCTATTTTTTTCTTTCCTTCGAGGACATTCAGAAAAGAAAGGGTCACTGCTCAACATGAGGGACAAATTGATACCATCATAAAAGAGGGCAGGATAGGAATTGTGCGGCTCTGGGCTGATCTGACAGATGGGGCCACGTGCGTGAATGCACACTCGCCTCTTGTGTGCACCACTCTCTCTCCAGGCTTCCTGGAAGGGCAACCCACTGTCACTTAAAACAACAGCAGTGAGCATTGGCAGAACAATGGATTTTGATTAGAAAAACACTAATGCCATATCTATTTGTTAATTGTAGACTCTTAACAATTTCTGTCAAATGTAAGATTCTTTTAAAAATTTCAGAGAAGTAATCACAGCCTTCTGAAATCCGGCGCAAGCCCTGTCCATTCAGGCGTTTGTTTGCATAAAGTGGGAAGGTTTGTGGGGGTGTGGGCCTCTGTGAGAGGGATGTAATACAGTCGTTCTCTTTCCAAGGGCCCTTGAGAAGGCAAGTGTTGAGCTTACAATTTTAATCGTGAAGGACCAAAGATAACCAACTGAAAAGGTTTCGATCAAGATGTTTACATCTTCATTGTAAGCACTGGAACTGAGAGGGTAAATCACAAAATACATGCGGAAGCCAGGCTTTTTTATTCTTTCATATGGTGTCTGAGACACTTAGTGTCTCAGAATTTTCACATATTTATTGCCTATTTGGCTAAAACAAAGAAAGGATAAGAAAACCATCCAAATAAAGGGAAATAAAAAAGAATTACAACCATGAGAGAAGAGAATTCTTTGGGATGGAGGAGGGTGTTTGTGCATTTTGTTCTGAGAAAACAATAAAATCAAACTAAATATCAGTTAAAGACCTATCATAAAAGAAGAACATTTAACAGCCACTAAGCAGAGTACAATAGAGTGCAGAGAAACCATTAGACTTTGCCAGTGCTTAAGGGTGAGGTTAGTTCAGCTTCAACCTTCCTTAAGAACCTGCTGAGAGTCAAACATGTCTGAGTCAAACAAGCCTAGGCATATTCAACAACTAGCCAGGGTTGGTCTGCGTGAAATTTCTTTACATAAGGTGTCAGGGAGGCTTATGGGTAATAATTTGTCATTAGGAAAGAAGGATCCAGGCACATTGAGCCAGACCCGGTGACAGCAACATGAAAATAAACACAGTTCTGTTTTTTATTTGGATTTATCCCCTACTTTAGCCCCAGATTTGACTTGTGGCTGGGTCCTAACTGGGCATGGGACAGAAGGAAGTATGAGTTGTCTGTAAAGAACCTCTTGAGTAAAATTTGTGCAAGTACCTGTGACATCAGCAACTCTGCCTGGGGACCCCTCCAATAGGTAAGACAAGGATAGGAATAGGAGAGAGGCTGTCTTCTCATCTGAACCCCAAGCACCTTCAGTACTCTAGGGACCCCTGCTATTCCCTCTGGGTGGACACTCAGGGCCTGGCAGCACCCAGTGAAGAGAAACCCCATCACTTGCCCAAACTTGCTTCAGAGCGCCTGTAAAAACATGGCCTGGGGATGTTCAAAGGAGACTGAAGATCTGACCCAGCAAAGAGAAGCTAATGACAATGAAAGATTCATCACCTACTCTTGGTTTCCTTTTTTGTTGATTATGATATTTAGATAACTTTCTCTCTTCTTCAGTTTTTATATCTTTACAAATTGGTGTAATCATTCTAATACCTTGCTAAATTTCAAAGTTTTCAGTGACTGAATGTTAGTTAAGTTCTATATGGATATAAATCCATACTGTAAACATCGCTTAATAACAGCATAAGACAGCATTTTAATTTGAGGCACAGAGCTTTCTTCCTCTACTATGTAATCTGATGTTTCTAACAATGAAAAGATCTTGACAAATACAGCTCTTAATATACTTAAAAATGCTTTGGGAGGATTATTCTTTTTCATCCTATGTCAGTTACCTATGGTTGCATAATAAATCACTATAGTGGCTCATACTACAAAAATATTAAAATGTCTAAAGTTAAAAGACTGACTAGCCAAAGTTGGCAAGGATGTGGAGCTACTGGAATTCTCATGCACTATTACTGAAAATGCATAATGTGCAACCGCTTTGGAAGCAGAGGAAAGGAGTTGGGAGTTTATTAAAATGTTATACATCTAACATATTTATTCCAATCTTACATATTTACTGAAGAGAAATGGAAGCATACAACCACACAAAGAACTACGAATGTTGACAGCAGCCTTATTTATTGTAGACAAAAACTGGAAACAATTACAATGTACATCCATGGGTGAATGGATAAACACATTATGGGGTATTCTTACAATGGACCACTATTCAAGTAATAAAAGGAAATGAACTACTGATCCACCCAATAACATGAATGAATCTCAAAATAATGACACTGGTGAAAGAAGACAGACAAAAAGCAACACATACTATATAAATCCATTTGTATAAAATTCTAGAAAATCTAAAGTAATCTGTAAAAGCAGGAAGCAATCAGTGGTTTCCTGGTTGGGAGGGGAGGGCAGAGGGAGCACAATGAAACTTTTAGGGGTAATAGATTTGCTCATTATCTTGATTGTGGTATTCATTTTACAGATACATACATATGTCAAAGCTTATCAAATTGGACTATACATAGATTATGTACAGTTGATGTCGATAATGCTTTAATTAAAAAATTTTAGTAAAATTTTGAAAAGCAATGCTAAAGAAAAAGATCTTGTGGCTTTAAACAAATAAAACTAAAGTCACCTAATTTTCTCATGGATCTACAAATTTGGCAAGGCCTAATGGAGAAAGCTTATCTTGATAGCCTCATGTGGCATCAGCTATGACAATTCAATTGAGGGCTGAAGGATCGAATCCCAAGATGGCTCACTCACATGGTGACAAGTTTGCATGGGCTGTAAGCTGAGGGCTCAAACCAGACTGAGCACTGGTGACCTCTGTTTCTCTCCACTTGAACCATTTCATGTGCCCTGAGTTTCCAGCCGAGTGACTAGGCACAAAAGGCAAGTGTCCTGCAAGACAGTCTAGCAGAATCTGCTTCACCTTTTATGACTTGGCTGTGAAAATCACTTAGCAACACTTCAACCAAACCATTGTCATTGAGATAGTCACAAAAGTGCACCCAGTTTCAAGAAGAGAAGACATACACTCTGTCTCTTGCTGGGGAGTGGCAAGTTCTGGAAGAGCACATGGAATGTAAATATTACTAAAGACTTTTTGTTTTGAAAACCACAGTTTGACACGGTCCTCTAGCCACAGGAATTTTCATTCCTCCCACATGCAAAATATACTTCTTCCTAAAAGAAAACCAAAGTCTCTTTCCATGGTGGTTTTTGGACTCAGGCTTGAGGTCTAGGATCTCATTATCTAAAGCAAATTCACTGGAAAACAGGTGGCAGTTTCTTAAAAAGTTACACACACACACACACACACACACACACACACACACACACACTATGATCCAGCCATTCTACTCCTAGGTATTTACCTAAGAGAAATGAAAGCACATAGCCATACAAAAAGATAAGGTTCCTGGATGAAGTTCCTACAGTATGATCCCCAGGTGAGATTTTTCTTGTTCTGAAAACCTGTGAATGAAAGAGAAAGTTATCTACCCCATACACACCCAACATACAATGGTAGGACAGATATGTAAGAACTTACATAAACACTTGTGTTCAAAAACAGGGAAAATGAGGAACACAGAAGCCACTGCTCCATAGTAATTCTGAAATTCCATTGGGCACATTTGTCAGTCACATGATTAGGGTTCAGCAATACTGCCTGTGTAAAATTTATTACAGCTTTTAACTTTACGCTCTGTGCTCATGATTCTACATTCTGAATTATCCTTACTGTTCAATAAAATATAACCTACATTTGCAGCTGAGTAATTTCCTCAGTCTGCTTCCTGTCCATAGAAGTTCAGGAATCCAAAAACCTACTTACACTTTGTACAGTTCCTGTATTCGTTAGCCCAAGTTGGTTTTGTTTGCAATAATATAATTTCCTTAAAAACTTGTAGGTTTCTTATGAATCTCCTTGGATTCCCATTAGCTAAAGTGATACCCACAAACTCATCTAGATTAGCCCTTCTTTACCTTAAGCTACTGGTGAGGATGCTGAGGGACAATGACCTTCAGACTCTTATAAAGTCTATTTTTTAACAGGATCCATTATATTTCAATATTTAGAGAGCCTCTGATTGGTCTGAAAGGTACTATGAGGCACTGACACTGAGAGGCTGGAGTCTTAACAAATTATCTTATAGTCCTGATTTGGACTTGATTTTTGGCCCAAGGTCATTTCTTAATTTGAGAATTATGTGACATCTGGAGAGGCTAGGAAGGAAAAACAGTTTCATTTTTGAATACAGGAAGTCCTAGAGCCTTTATATTTCCTTTAACTTTGCTTAAAAATCAAACAGTTCCTTTTTCTTTAGTTCATTTCTCCCTATCCTTATCTTACATAGATCCAGTTGACACTTTCAAAATACTGTCTGAAAAATTTTCATATTCACCAGTTCATTATGTATAATTTTTCTATTTTTTATGTCACTGCAGGCGAAATCGTCTTTCCACTCAATTCCAGTAACCTTTTCTCTTTCCTTTAAACCCTCACTCACAGTCCCGTAAGGGCTGTCAGACTGCAGCTAACAGTTTCTTCAAGGCCCTTCCAATATTTGCCCACTTTCCAGTTCCAAAGCCACTGTCACATGATTTAGGCTTCACTATGGCAGCACCCCAGATACCATTTCTAGATACCAAACTCTTCTCTAGTTATCTACTGGTACATAATACACTGTGCCAAAACTTAGTGGCTTAAAATGACAAAAATTATTTATTTTTGTCCCAGAATCTTCTATTTAGGCAAGGCTCAGTGGAGAACGCTGATCTCTGCTCCAATTGGAATTAGCTAAAAAAGCTCAACTGTGAGCCAGAGGATCAGGCTCCAATAGGGCCCATTTGGCTGGCAATTTGGTCCTGACTATTGGCTGGAAGTTTAGCCCAGGTTGAGGCTTAATACAGCTACAACATCCCTCCAAAAGGGCCCGTTCATGTGGCTTGGACTTACTTCATCATTATAGAGTGACTGGAGACCAAGAGTGAGTGCCCCAAGAGAGAAAGATAATCTTTTATGATCTAGCCTCAGTAGCCCCAGAGCATTACTTCACCCACATGCTATTAGTTGGATGGTCACAAAAGCCTGACCAGATTCAGTTGGAAGGGACACAGACTTCACATCTTGAAATGGGTATACTAAGATGTTGGAAGAGCACATGGAATGGAAAAAAAAAAGACAATCTGCCACACTTTTAAAAATTTAATTATATATTTTTTGATATTTAAAAATTTATATGGTTCAAAAGTCAACACTATATAAAAAGGTATCCTTCGAGAGGTTTCATTCCCTTTTCTATCCGTATAGATAACATTTTCATTGGTTTTTGGTTTATACTTTCGGTTTATGTTTTAAATTACACACACACACACACACACACACACACACACACACACATTCTTATTGCCAATTCTTTCTTACACAAAAGAGGTATTATATATTTTATATGATAGATGTTACATCTTGGCAATTGCTGTAAAACCTTTCATCAAGATCTTCCTCATTCTCTTTTTATGGCTGCATTGTACTCCATTGTAAGCATGTACCAGAGTTTATTTCATTTGTCTTTTATGGGTAGTCATTTGTTGTCAAGCTTTTGAATTTGTGCCAACATAAGTAAAAAGTCATACTTCGGTGTAGTTTTAATTTTAATAACTTTAGAGTATATGTCTTTTTTTGAAGCGTCTCTTCATCACTTTTGCTGATTTTTTTCTATTGGGTTCTCTAAATTTTAATAATTTATATTAATTTTAACAATTCTTTATACACAAGAGAAATTCATCTCCTATCTCCTATTCTGCCCATTTTCCCTTTGTCTTTTGTCTTTGCTTATTGTGTTTTCTGCCTGACAAAATATTTTTTCTGTAATGTCATCAATTTTACTCATGCTTGCTTATTTTAAAGAGAAACAAATAATTTTAACTGTATATAAATTAGAAAACATGACCACATAGGGAAAAAAAAAAAACTGAGTTAAGTAATTTTTGAACCAAGTACTTTGGCTATGCATCCTTAGTAGGATATATTGTTGTTAGTGGTGTTAATATGGAGATATATATTTTATATACAGTATATCATAGGACAGAGCAAGTGAATTACTATATTTACATGATTGGGAAAAGGTAGAGACCTGTCATACACATCCTCAGCCTCACTAATGATTCAGCAACAGCTGTGTGAGTGGTTGCGGGCAAGCTTCAAACCAGTTCAAATTGACATCTCATTTCAAGTGTGCACTACTGGTCTCTCACTTCCTGTCCCAGAACTTCTTTGCTGTGTCATGGGATGCCTGTGGGAACCCATGTGTTACTCCCACGTTGTGATTCAAGGGAGCAGGTGAATTATTGCCTCCTAAGTAACTCTCAACCAACTGGGGTAGGAGTTGAGAGAAATGCTTCTCTCTTTTGTCTCTTAGACAGACAACTCCAAGAACATTTTATACACTACTTAAAAGTGCTGGGAGATCAAGCAACAAGGCCCTATTGAGGTGACCACTTCAATAATAGAATTGTTTGGGGTTTCCCTCCTTCCATTTCACTCTCCCTGGTTCCTCACCCTTGCTCCTTGGGATCAGTTCTCAAATAAACCACCTACACACTACCTTTTGTTTCAGGCTGTGTTTTGGGAGGACCTCAGGATAGAACATTGCCCATGGAAGGGCTGAATCACTGAACTTATACTGGGAGCTACTGATCGTCCATTTTGTTAACCATGTGAGACAAATAAACTTCAATTTTTTTGCAGTTACTTGCAGCTGAAAGCATTCCTAACTAATACAGGCAATTTATGGGGAATGGCAGGAGCTGAAGCTGGAAGTATGGAAAAGGACCAAATAGCAAAGGGCTCCATATGGCAAGCTGAAGTGTCTGTACTTTTTTTTCTGGAATGAATCCAACACTTCTTGCCTGGCTGGCTGGTTGGATAGTTTGAACATCCGCTAGTACAGAGGGAGGTACAGCTGGTAAGATAGGGGAACTCATTAGTTTGGATTGAGATGTGTTACATTTACAATGCTGCTAAACACTGGCAGATATAAAGCTGGTGAGGCACAAGGCAAAAGCTACAAATAAAGCACATTCAATTTTCCTGAAGTTACTCACTTTTGTTTTTTTGCCAAATCTAATTCAGATTTTTTGTTCCTGTCATGTTCTCTCCTGCCTAGACTTCTTTTTGTAGTGGTGAAACACTACTTTATTATTAATCACTACCTATGAATAATCCACTTTTTAAATTGCTGTATGTTGCTTATAAAAAGCCATATGAATTACCACTACAGTTTAGTTTCCAAATTCCGAGAGATGTAATCAACTTTTGAATAGAATGCAAATCCATTTGAATTGGATTTTAATCAATTACTGACTCAATTCAGGATATTGCTGAATTCTCATTGGCTGAATTTAAATATGGTCCAATTGGCAAAAAACATTCATCAAAAGTATGCATTCACCAGAGTTTAAATTTTGGTAACCACTCTTAGAGTAATGTTGAATCACACAAACACACACACACACACACACAGAGACATGTTCTGCAGTGAGCAGGTCTATGCAAATCTACCCCCAAGGTCTGAGGAAACTGAGAAGTCAAAGAAAAAGGCTGGCAAATCCACTTTCTCAGAAAGAAATATTTAATAGGGACTTACACACAGAAGCCATGTTTGTATCTTGGGCAATGGCTAGACAAGATGATGGATCCCTATGCCATTACTCCCCAGACCCAGGGCTTATATACCGTAGGGAAAGGGTATACATGATCCAGAAGGGATGTGTAAAACGATAGTTTAAAGGCAGGACTTATGGCAAGCATAATAACATCAAGGTTGTGTGACCTAAGGGCAAGATTTAAACTGGAAGTCTTAGAGGTTTTCCCAGAATTGGGGTTAATCAGAAGTCAACACGGACACTTAGAACTCAAGGTAGAGTTGCTTTGGCCTCCACAAAACATACGTGCTGCACACACACACATGCACACACAAACACACACCCCACAGCACATATTTTAATTTGCTCCACATAAAGTGTATAAAAATATCCAATTCAATTGGGTTTGTAAGTAAATGACCACAAACACATTCTCCCTCCAAATGGCTGAAAATAATTTATCCTTTATGATTTATGCAAACTTCTATTACAGGACAGGAGTGAGAATACATTTCTGATTTGCCCTCTGCTCTTAGGGGGTTTATTGTGGTTCAGAGCAAGGTCAACCCATTTTTTAAGACCCTTGACAGCACCTAACTTAGCATTGTAGAGTCACCCTTGCCAGGAGAACAATTGTAGGGAACTAGACCTCAGGAGAGATTCATAGACTGGGGACACAGATGCAGGGGTCACTACTGAGAGCTGGAATTGGCTACATGTAGAGAGATGAAGAAAAGGACCCAAGTCAGAACTATGAGAGGAGATCTTAAAACCAAAGGAGCTAGAAGAAAACCTAAGCAATTCCATTCAGGACATAGGCACCAGCAAAGATTTCATGATGAGAACATCAAAAGCAATTACAACAGAAGCAAAAATGGACAAATGGAATCTAATGAAACTAACGAGCTTCTGCACAGCCAAAGAAACTATCATCAGAGCGAACAGACAACCTACAGAATGGGAGAAATTTCTGTAATCTATCCATCTGACAAAGGTCTAATATCCAAAATCTACAAGGAACTTAAACAAATTTATGAGAAAAAAACAGCCCCATGAACAGACACTTGTCAGAAGAAGATGTTCATGTGACCAACAAACATATGAAAAAAAGCTCAACTTCACTGATCATTAGAGAAATGTAAATCAAAACCACAATGAGATACCATCTCAGGCCAGTCAGAATGATGATATTAAAAAGTCAAGAAACAGCAGGTGCTGGCGAGGCTGTGGAGAAATAGAAATGCTTTTACACTGTTGGAGGGAATGTGAATTAGTTCAACCATTATGGAAGACAGTGTAGTGATTCCTCAAAGACCTAGAACCAGAAACACCATTTGACCCAGCAATCCCATTACTGCATATATACCGAAAGGAATATAGATCATTCTATTATAAAGATACATGAATGTGTGTGTTCATTGCAGCACTATTCACAATAGTGAAGACATGGAATCAACCCAAATGCCCATCAATAATAGACTGGATAAAGAAAATGTGGTACATATACGCATGGAATATTATGCAGCCATAAAAAGGAACAAGATCGTCTCATTTGCAGGGACATGGATGGAGCTGGAAGCCATTATTCCCAGCAAACTAACACAGGAACAGAAAACCAAACACCACATGTTCTCACATATAACTGGGAGTTGAACAATGAGAACACATGGCCACAGTGAGGAGACAACACACACTGGGGCCTGGCAGGGGAGCCGTTGTGGGAGGAAGAGCATCAGGATAAATAGCTAATGCATGTGGGGCTTAATACTTAGGTTGATATGTGCAGCAAACTACTATGGCACATGTTTACCTATGTAACAAAACTGCATGTCCTGCACATGTACCCCGAAATTTTAAATTTAATTAAATTTAAATTAAAAATAATAAATAAATAAATAAAACTGAAGGGACATGCAGAGAAATGCACTAATGAGACTCAGAAATAGTGTCAGAGATTGGAAGAGAATCAGGAGAGAATGTCACCAAAACCAAGGAAATAATTGACTTTAGGGGAGGAAGAGGCAAATCATGCCTCAGAAAAGTCAAGTGGCCGTTACATTTTGCATTTGGCAATGCAGTTGCAGTGGAGCCCGTGGTGGAGTGGAAATTTAATGTCAGAGGGTTGAGGAATAAAGAGCAGGAAGGGAAGTTGAGACAGTACTGACCACTCTCTCAAAAATATTGTCGGTAAAAGGAAGCAGAGAGGAAATGGTAACTAGATTCAAGTATAGAGTGGTCACAGACATTTTTAAGATGGGAGAAACCAACATTTAAAGGTGAAAGGAAATGAGTCATTAGAGGAAAAAGGGAGAGTTTGACAATATAGTGAAACAGGACAATTTCTCAATCGGTAGCCTAGAAAAAATGAGGAAGGATGAGATCCCGCCAAACTGAGGCATTAGCTGTGGCCCGGGGAAGGGACACCCTTCCTCTAAGCCCAAAAGGAAAGAGTGGAGGGTAGGTATGAATCTACAGACATTTAGAGGAAGGATAGTGGCAAATTCAGTAGGTCCACTCCTGGTGGCCTCTGTTTCCTCTATGACATAGGAGGCAGGTCACCACCAGACTCACGCTGCCACTTAGCTTCACTCTTGCCCAAGAGAGTGAGCTCAGCTCTTCCTGAAAAGCCCCACCTCCTCACAGAAATGAAGGGAGCAAAGGTGAGCGTGGGCTCTGCACCAGGCCCTGACTCTGTTCTCAAGATGGCTAGCTCAGGAGAAGATACGGAGACAAAAAATAATGAAAACCCCAGGCAGGGGTAGTGCAGACAAAGATTTTGAGAAAAGGGGAGCAAATAAAGAAAGAAGAAATCCCACCTCCAGGGGCTAGGGGTAGGGTTAATGATATTTGGAAAGACTTCTGACAAGCACCTTAAAGGAACAAAAAAATTTTGCTGTGCACAGATGAACAGAAGGTGGAGATGGGCAGTGAATGTCAAACGGATTCAATCCAGTGGAATTATGATAAACAGTGCATACTGAGGTGGTTCTGACTACAGTAAGTCCCCTAAGCATACGATTCTAAGGCTGAAAGCACTTTAGTGTAATTGTAAGCCTTTGGAGTTAGGCTGTCTGGGGTCAGTTTTTAGCTCCATCACTTACTAACCAGTATAGCCAGTTATAAATGGAATTAGTAATGGTACTCTTCAACCTCACAGGAATCTTGTTATGACTATATTAGATAATGCATTAAAGTAGTGCTTAGCAATAGTAATTTCTTAGTGAGTTTTTAAATCATTCACTCTAAATGGGCATTGTATGTAAGGCTTCAGAATCTGTACTTAATATACTTAGGTAATGAGAATCTTTAAAGGTTTTTAGGTTTAAGAAATACATATAGAGGGCTATGCCCTAAGAGGACTTTCCTGGCAGGGGTGTGCAAAATATGTTGGAGTGGAGCGAGAATAGGAGTGGTAGGTGAGTTAAGTTGTCCTTTCAATAGACTAGGCAAGAATTGATGAGACTTTCGCCTTTTGCCCACTGTTTCTGCACAACTCATATTTATGTTGAACTTTCTTTGTTCATAAATGTTGGTTTATAAAGTTGAAATTAAGAGAGATACATGTTCACACTAGTCAAAACCATCCTAGAAGAGTGAAAAACAAACCTGAATGACTATCAATGTGAACACGGAGGGAGGCTTCAATAAAGCAAGATTGAAAGAAAGAGGGAGAGAGAAAGAAGCAAGTGGGAGGGAGGAAAGAAGGAAGGGAGGGAAGGAGGAGGGAAGGAAGGAAGGAAAGGAGGGAGGGAAAGGGAGGGGAAGGAAGAAGGGAAGGAAGGAAGGAGGGGAGGGAGGGAGGAAGGGAGGGAGGGAGGAAGGGAGGGAGGGAGGAAGGGAGGGAGGGAGAGAGGGAGGAATGGAAGGAGAAAGGAGGGAAGGAAGAAAGGGAGGGAAGGAGGAAGGAGTGAAGGAAGGGAGGAAGGAAGGAAGGGAAGGAGGGAGGAAGGAAGAGATGAAGGAAAGAAGGAAGGAAGGAAAGAAGGAAGGGAGGGAGGAAGGAAGGAAGGAAAGGAGGGAGGGAGGGAGGGAGGGGAGGGAGGGAGGAAGGAAGGAAGACTGCTTTTCCTAAGTCACTAGGTTTTCTGCTGCCAGCCCCTCCTACCTGAATTGAGGAGATCTGGTCATAATTCACAAAAAGCAAGAGGCATGCACCTCCATAGTGAATGCAGATTTAAGCAAATCCTGTCTCCACTTTCACTTTGAAAAGCTCTGATTGGAAATAAAATGAGGATTTCCAACAATAAGATAGCACTAAAAGACTGCCTTATTTGTAACAGAGCATTTTATTGACTCCTCTTTGCAAAAGGAGGAGTAAATAAAAGGAAAGAAAAGGAAAAAGGAAAGACAGTTACCATTTTGAAAGTAGCTTTCATGTACTTACCTTATCCAACTTAATCTTCTTAACAACTCTGTCAGGAAAAGAAAAACTCATCCCATCATTTTCCAATGAAAAGCCAGAGACTAGAAAAGATAACAACTGAGCCCTGAATGTACGTAGAGCACTATTCCATTTGCTTTTCTGATGGTTCGTGTAATCCTCACAATAGTCCTAAGGAGCAGTACTATTGCCATGTCCATTTTCCATATAAGAAAACTAAGGTAAAAGATGTTAAGTAACTTGCTCAAGGTTTCAAGGTTAAGTTATGGAGCTAGAATTTGAGCCTCAGTAGTTTGGCTTTAGAGCCTAGACTTTTATCCTCTCCATTAAAGGGAGTCAACACAGAAGTCAATTTGAAGAAGTGCCCACTGGCAAAATCAGAAATAACTGAGCATCAAAGCAATTGCATCAAAGTAAATAATAGCAAAGGATTATAACCCATTGCATAAAACTGGGGTCCATGAGGTCATACAAATTAGAGAGAAAGACAGAAAGAGAAGCAAAAAAGAGAGAGAGAGAGAGAAATAAGGAAAAGCTCTTCATTACATCAGAAACAACCAACTATAAAAGGAATGATGGTAAAGAAAAATCATGATTTGGTAACTACCATAGCAATCATCATTTTAGGCAAAAATCATAAACAGAAGCTCAAAGTAGTCGGTAAAAGTTTGAGGAGTAGCAGGGTGTTTACATAGTCTCAAAGAATCCGACCATGATACTTCTTAATAAAAAGAGAAAAATGGTACCTTTACAATGGAGAAACCTGACAATTAGCACCTTAATTAAATGATCAAAATTAACATCAGCAGTAATGGGACAAAGGAATATTGCACGTCTCCTGATTTGATTCACGGGAAAGAACACAATACCATTTCTGTTCTATTCCTGCCAAGAAATCATAACCTGAATCTCATCATGAGGAAACTTCAGACAAACCCAAACTGAGGGACTGTCTATAAAATAACTTGTCTGTACAAATATCAATGTCATGAAAGACTGAGGAACTGTGCTATGGTTTAAATGTGTCCCCCAAAGTTCATGTGTTGAAAACTTAATCCTCAATGCAACAATGTTGGGAGGGGGCCCTTTAAGAGGTGATTGGGTCTGCCCTCATGAATGGATTACTGTTGCTATTGTGAGAGTAGGTTTGTTATAAAAACAAATTCAGCCCCTTCTGGCCCTGCCTCCCTTCTCTTTCTCTCATATGTACATGTATTCTCTTGCCCTTCTACCTTCTGCTATGGGGTGACCAGCAAGAAGGCCCTCACCAGATCCAGCACCCTTAATCTCAAGACTTCCCAGCCTCCAGAACCATGAGCCGAATAGATTTCTTTCATTAATAAATTACCCAGTCTCTGGTATTCTGAGATAGCAGCAAAAAACAAAGTAAGACAGACCGTTTCAGATTAAAATAGACTAAAGAGACATGACAGTGACAGTGCATACTGCAAAATTTTCTTTTGCAATAAAGGACATTAGTAGGACAAATAATATAATCTAAATATAATCTAAACAAGGTTAAGAAATGAAATAACAGCATTATATCAGTATTAATGTCCTGACTTTGGTAATACACTGAGGTTATATAAGAGAACGTCCTTGTTCTTAGGAAACACTCTGAAGTATTTAGGTGTAAAGGGGTATCATGATTATAACTAATCCTCAATATATTCAGAAAAGATAATCCATGTACATAGGATGGGGGGTGAGGGAAGCAAATGTGGTAAAACTGTTAACATTTGGGAAATCTGGATAAAGGGCATATGGGAATTTTTTGTATTATTCCTGTAACTTCTTTATAAATCTGAAATTAAGTCAAATTTGAAAAGAAGAAAGAAAGTAAAAAAGATACCAAAACCAGGATCCAAATTCAGACTCACTATGACTAAGGACTCTTTCTGTGGCAGGTGACAGAAAGTCCAATTCAAATTGGCTCAAGCAAAATAAATAAACATAAATCTTCCTGGTTTATGTAGTGATGTGGCTGACAAATCCCAAGGTAGGGATAGCCTCAGGCACAGCTGTGCCAAAACTCAAACAATGTCATCAGGACTTGATTTCTTTACATCTTTCACCCCAGCCTTCTGCTATGTTTGCTTTATTCTCAGCCCATACCTGATAGTCCATTGCAGTTCCAGACTCATATCTTCCTGGGTTTAGATGCAGTTGGAAAGAAAGAAGCCTCTCTCACAAGCAAAGCTTACTGTATCTCTTTGGCTCTGATCAGGTCACATGCCCAGTTCCAGAAACAATTGCAGTGGTCATTTCCTCTGACTTGGTCAAGGTGAATTGTCAGCTCATCCCTGGAGCCAAGGATGGAGTCAACATTATTCAAAGTATCTGTACTGACAGTGGGAGTGGATTGGCTCCCCCGAGGAAATTAGGTACCCTTACCAGAGGAAAAGAACAAGGATTCTGTCAGCACAAACACTAAATAAACACTAGACCCCCACAGATACTATACTTCCTATAGTTGTGTAACAAGCCCCTCCAAAACCTACTGGCTTAAAACAACAGCAATCATTTATTTGTTTACGGTGGTGTGATTTGGGCAAGGCTCAGCAGGGACACACTCTGAATGCTTTCAATTAGAAGGCTTGATTGGGACTGGAGGATCCATTTCCAAGATAGTTCCTTCACATGAATGGTAAGCTGGAGCTAGTTATCAGCTGGAGCCACAATTCTCCTCCATGCGGGCCTCCCTATGTCATTGCTTGAGCTTCCTCACAACATGGTGTCTGGATTCCAAGTGAAAAAAACAGAAGCTCTTTGTCATCTGAAAGGTTAGTATATTAGCCTGTTTTCATGCTGCTATGAAGAAATACCTGAGATGGTGTAATTTATAAAGAGGAGAGGTTTAATTGACTCTCAGTTTCACATGGTTGGGAAGGCCTCAGGAAACTTACAATCATGGCAGAAGGCACCTCTTCACAGGGTAGCAGAATGAAAACTAAGCGAAAGGGGAAGCCTTCTACAAAACCATCAGATCTCATGAGAACTTACTCACTATCATGAGAATAGCCTGGGGGAAACCACCTCCATGATTCAATTACCTCCCACAGGGTCACTCCCATGACACATGGGGATTATGGGAACTACAATTCTAGATGAGATTTGGGTGGGGACACAGTCAAACAATATCAGTTAACGTTTCAACTCCCATATCCTATTGATTAAAGCACTCATAAGCCCAGAACAGATTCAAAGGGGTGGAGACATAGAATTCACCTCTCCTTGGGCAGAGTGACAAAGAATTTGCAGCTGTCTTTAATCCATCACAGATATCCTGTCTTTGGTGCATATTTCATAATCCCACAACTGCCAGAGGGAAAACTAGAGATGCAGTATCTTGAAGTTTTGCTCTCACAACTGCATGTCCTGCGTTCCCACTAAACTCTGGGGAGTCTCTGCTAAGCATGGAAGAACAGCCTTATCCTCTGGTCACTAAAGCAGAAGATGCAACTCAAATGCCTGCAGAGGTCAGGCAGGTAACCTATTTAAATGAAGTGGGCAGGGGCATTGGACTTTCGAATATGTAAGAATATTCTTTCATACCTCCTCTTCCCCCATCCATAAACACATTGCACGTTCTCTTATTTCTGGAAACATGCAACCGTATTTGTCTTTCTTGTTTTTCCAATTTCAAGAAAGATTCGGTACAGATATACTTTTCTTTACCCTGAGGAAAAAAGACAGGTGCAAGCATACTGAAAACTGATGTTTGATATGAGGAATTGATACAGAGTTGATGCCTTCTATGGGGTCAGCTGGTACTCAGTTCTAATCAAGCACAGCCAAATGAAATTTAGGCCCTTTATGACCCAAATTCTGTTTTTTTTAACTTTTATTTTAGGTTTGGCGGTACATGTGTACGTTTGTTACATAGGTAAACATGTATGACCCAAATTTTCTATTTTCCAAGAGAAGCAGAAAATTTGGAGTTTTATGTTAAATCCTCCTATTTTAAAGTGTTGGCTCATCCTTTTAAAAACACCGAGGCCAAACCAAACACCCTTGAGGCAAGTTCAGTCACTAGACCACAGTTTGTGAGTAAAGATATTAAAAAGAATTTAGCATTTGTTGTCAACTATTTACATACTTAAGAAATTCATAAAGTCATTTTAATTTTCTAAGTTAATGCTTCAGAGCAAGATTGAATAAGCCATTAAATATGAAACAGTATGGATTATTTTATATTTTAAAGTTATTTTCAGCATCATCTACAGTAGACTCAAGACCTTAACACAACATTATAAACACCATAAAATGGTTGTGCTGTGGTGCTAAATTCTGGAGTAATTTTTTACACAGCAGTTGGTAACTGGACCACTACCTTAAATTAGTTTCTTGGGAAAGTCAAATTTCTCATGCCTATGAAAATTTTTTATCTGCTGTTAGCACTGTTTTCACTTAATTTTCTTTCTTATTGAGATTTTTAGAAAGTTCATGGATTAATTTTTAAAGAATAAAATGTCTGAAATTTAGAGAGCTCTTTTTTTTTTGCCCTGATTTCTTAGTTGTGGTAGTGAAAACATTACCACACCTATAAGAAATCCGTGTAACATGCTCTCACTCATTTGTGGGATCTAAAAATCAAAACAATTGAACTCAAGGACATAGAGAGTAGAAGGATGGTTCCCAGAGGCTGGGAAGGGAAGTGGTGAGGAGGCAGGGTGGGAGGATTGCAGTGGTGGTGGGGATGGTTAATAGGGACAAAAAAAATAGTTAGAAAGAATATATAAGACCCAGCATTTGATAGTACAACAGGGTGACTACAGTCAATAATAATTTAATTGTACAGTTTAAAATAACTGAAAGAGTATAATTGGATTGTTTGCAAAACAAAGGATAAATTCTTGAGGGGATGGATACCCCATTCTCCATGATGTGATTACGCATTGCATGCCTGTATCAAAGTATCTCATGTGCCCCAGGAATATATACACCTACTATGCACCCACAAAAATCACAAGGAAATCTTTTAAAAACTAAAAATAAAAGGTACCTTGAAAAAGAAAAAAAAAAAAAAGAAATCAGCATTAGAATTACCAAAAATGTTTATTCTCTTGTCTCTTTGTGGCAAATATCATTAATTTCTAAACAACATACTTGATGGAGGCTAAGCAGACTTTCAAGATAGAAAGAGATAAGTAAACATCTTCTAGAAGGATTTGGAGATTGCTAATCAGAAGTTCTCAAAATAATAGGAGAGCTAATTATCTCATTAGTAAGATTATGAACTAAAGATGCAATTTAAAAATAAAATAAATAAATTCTCCCAGTTAGGCATCATATGCATAGAAGAAAGAAGTTTCCTGTCTGCCCTGAGGGCAAGATAAAGGAACTCAAGTTTTCACATATGATGTGAATTATTCTCTACAACTGAGCTCACAGGAGCCAATCTTTCAGTGAGAATATCCAGCCACTGCATTCCTTTAAGAAGGCATGTTTTATTTTGATCAAGTTAAAGTAATTGTTGTGATAGCAGGACAAGATTTTCTTTTAAAGGAGTATCCTTTAAAAATGAGAGTATTTATCACCTTTCTTAGGAATATGAGGGTCTGCTTATAAATGGGAAAAGGCCTGGCTCTGGTGATTTTTGACCTTGACTCTGCTGGGGAACACAACTGAAGAAGGTACAGGGACCCCAGGAATCTCAGGCACTTCCCAGTCCTTAGCAATGGAGACCTGTAGGAAATGGTCTTGGTCACATCAGTCATCTCAGACTCCTACTTTGCAGAAGTAATGCTTGTCTTCTGCAACTACTCGTTTTGTACTAATTATATTGGCCACATTCACATCTTTTAGCCTCGTAGGGGTCACTGCAAAGCTAATGGCTCCTGACAGGGAGCAGGCAGAGACTCAGGCCCTGTCAGTCAAAGGAAAGGGGGGACAGAAGAAAAGGCTCAGATGCGAACAAAACTCAATATCCCTGGCCTCAGTCGTTCATTTTCAGCATCCTAACCTTGGCTTTGGAGGAAAAAACCAAAAAACTCTTTCAAGTCTCACATTATGAGCAAGAGCACACACAAAGCTTGTCCAGGAAGAATGGGAATGCATTTCATTTTAGACACTGTATAGCAGGGGCTGGGAAAAGACTTGGAAAATCTTTCACTGGCTGCATAGGCAGAAAACAAGATGAGATGACTGAATGTAGTGCCTTGAAAATTCATACTCCTTCTCTTTCAAAGAGAGGGATTTCAGTGTTCTTCATTTATGTTAATCTGAGAACAGAAAATCGTCTTAAAATAAGCTGACAGTGAGAATCACCTGGCGCTACGCTACTCCTATAAGTAATCCTCTTGCTGAAAACTTCAAGAGGAGGCGTTGGATGAGCCGTGCCCAAATACATCCCATAATCACAACTAGCTGACTAATGAAAAGAGAGCAGATAGAGAATTAGCAAGAGTTCCCTGTAGGGTACAAATAAAAATGCATGAGAGTGACAGATGGTGACAGAGTCCACAGCCTTCCTGGGATATCATAGTCAAGGCAGGGGACCCAGGCTTGACTGTGTCAAACCCAGCTCTGTGGGGATTGCTGGGCTGCTAATCCACAGGACCAGCACCACCCCCTAAGTGGGTTTTGTGTCCTCCTTGCTCTGTATTCTGTAGCATCCTCCCAGCTCACCGTCTCCTGCGCCTTCGTTGAACATGTCAGATCCGGTACAACAGTTCTACAGGGGTCTGGAACTGCTCCATAGGGCATGTTTTGAAATTTTGTCGCGGTGCTTTTGAGTGTCAAAATAAGTAGAGGAAGGTGGTATTCCATACATTTCATGGGCAGAGCCATGGATGCTAGATGTCCTGCAAAGCATAGGCACTCCCAAACAACAAAGAACCATCCTTACTTTTGCATTTTTTGTGACTTTCAAATATTCACTGCCCATTCATACAGATGAGCACCATTTTATTTTTGAGCCTAGAACCTTCCTTCATGTTACATACAAACACAAAAGATTCTTTTGTATATTACCTAATTTTATTATGCACTGATTTTCCAGTTCACAGGGGAAAGATTATTCCTTGCTTTGTTTGAGACTTTACCAAGAATTGTCACTGTTTCAGAATGTCAGTTCATGACAGGGACGCTGCTCTAGGTATTTGAGTCTTCAACACAGCACCCTTGTGTCAGCCTGCCTCTGGAGCTGTCACCATCATGGTGACTATAACTAGATTTTTATGCAGTTACACACAAGCATTTACATATTAAAATGAAAAAGATTTCATTTTGTATGACTTTTATTTTCTCTTTCATATTATAGGTGGGCATAATATGATTTTTAAATTTTTATGTATAAGTCAATTACATTGCCTATAAGTATCATTTTGGGGTGCAAGGAGAGTGTTAACAAAACGTTTTGGATGGGAAGTATGAAGCATGTCAGGGTTGAGGACCTCTACTCTAATGAGCTGGAGCATCTAAGCGCTCGTCATTTGTAACTTACTGAGCCAAGTATTCTCCTACTCCTATCAATTCCTAATAAGATGCTAGAGAAGAAAGAAGAAAGAGAAAGGGGCCAAAAGGAACCACCCACAGAGAAAAGGCCCATAAAAAAGCTTCTCCAGTCCCACGACGCACCATCACAGCCACCTTGGTTTGTAGTGATGGGGTTCAGGATGCTACCCCACAAATGCAGCGCATTGGCATTTGAGAAAACAGCAGAATCAGGGAGGCCAATCGCACCTTCTCCTTGCCCTTCTCCCCTGAAACAGGTCATACAACCACGAGGACCATCCTCTAAAGGAAGACTTTTCTAGCAGAAGTTTCTTCCCTATCCCAAGAGTAAAGGAGCATCTTGTGGGGATGAAGGGAAGAATCTGAACAAACAGGCCTCGCTAAATTCCCCTCAGTTTATTCCCATCACATCCTGCCCCTTTGTCCTCCAATCACACTGCTGCACAACCATCTATAAAAATACACTTTCCTCTGTTTCTTCGGGGCTTCATTACAGAAGGCTCCTGTGTCATGTAAAATTGATATTAAATAAATGTGCTCTGTTTTTCTCTTGTTAATTTTATCTTTTGTTATAGGGGTCTCAGCCACAAAGCTTGCGATAAGTAAGGAAAGGAATCTTTTCTCCCCTATAGTATCGTCCTTTGGTCTGATGCCTGACTTAGCTATTATCTGCTTTTTTATCTACTAGAATTATCCCCAGCCTCTGCCTGTCCATTTGTGAGCAACACTCATTTCTGTATTTGTTCATTATGTAATTTTGGTTGTGTTTATTTAAAGTTCTCGATCTAGTCTCCAAATATGTGAATGTCTGTCCACAGCAAATATATCATCAATTCATGAGCAAGATGTCCATAAAATCTGTCACTATTTGAAAAAGAAATTTGAAAATTATTAAATGTCTTTGACATTAGCTATTTTTTTAAAGCTGATTAATTACCTTCTTTAGGTCCCAATCCAATTTATTTTATACCTAAGGTGTCATTGTACCATGTCTAAGGCTCTCTTTATAGCATCTCAGACTTTCTAACTTAAAACTAGTAGACCATTTACCAGACATACCCAGAATCTGAGGAATTCTGAATCAAGATCATTTCCAAAATAAAAATGTTTCCAGAATTTAAAGAGCTTACATCTGAAACAGCAGTCAGAAAAGGACTCAATTCAAACCCAAGAAGTATTTTTTATTATATAGATTAAAGTTGGGTTCTGGAGTCTATACTCGCATGGTGCTGCAGAATAGCTGTTTCCCAGCTATTTCCCGGGACATAAGCCATAAAAGTCACATATGGTGAGCAGTGAAGCAGCCAAAATGTCCCTCACACATGTCTGCACATGGCAACTTGGACTCCTTGCTTCACCAACTGGTCTCTGGCAGCCCAGCAGCTCACATTGTCAGCAAACACAGCAAAGCAGATGGACTCAGTCTTACCCATCACAATGCCATAATCTTTAAAATGGGTGACTATAAAAAGTACCCTTTGTGTAGACACATCTAAGGTTGAGACACTGAGGTTAAAATTTCACCATAATTACATTTTAAAATACAAGAAATAAAAACATTGGGCAGCCATGCTGAGGTTAGGAAGACAATTGACCTGTCTCTGCATCTAAAATCAAGCAATGAGTTGGGCACCGTGGCTCACACCTTTTTATTTGTTTATTTATTTATTTAACTCTGTCACCAGGCTGGAGTGCAGTGGTGTGATCTCATCTCACTGCAACCTCCATTTCCCAGGTTTAAGTGATTCTCCTGCCTCAGCTTCTTGAGTAGCTGTGATTACCAGTGCATGCCACCGCACCCAGTTACTTTTTGTATTTTTGGTAGAGACAGGGTTTCACCATATTGACCAGGATGGTCTCGATCTCCTGACCTCGTTATCTGCCCACCTCAGACTCCCAAAGTGCTGGATTTACAGACGTGAGCCAACGTGCTCGGCCAACTCACACCTTTAATCTCAATACTTTGGGAGGTTGAGGCAGGAGGACTGCCTGAGCCCAGGAGTTTGAGACCAGCCTGGGTGACATGGTGAGACCCTGTCGCTACAAAAACTGTAAAAAAAAAAAAAAATTAGTCAGATGTGGTGGCACATGCCTGTGGTTCCAGCTACTCAGGAGGCTGGGGTGGGAGGATTGTTTGAGCCCACAAGGTCAAGGCTGCAGTAAGCCATGATCATGTCCCTGCACTTCAGCCTGGGCGAGCAAGACCCTGTCTCAAAAATAAATTAATTAATAAATTTTTAAAAATCAAATCAAGCAATGTACACTGTGTGAGAAATCACTAAGGCAGGCATTATATTTTATTTGCATACAAATGGAGGCAGGCCTCAGACACATTGTTGGTTACATTAAGCGAGAGGAGGTTTTGGGGTTGGGGAAAAAAAAAAAAAGAAATGATTAGGTACTTTTCTTCAACATAGACATTCACAGACACCATCAAAAAAGCATTAGCACAGAACAATAGAACGTGGATATGCTTTCAAAAGTAAAACACACACACTTATTCTTATCCCCACTAGCATGGACAAGTATGCTGGAGACCAGATATGAACTGAGGCGAGTAGCAGAGTCTGCGGCGCTGGGAAAGCAGGCTAGCGGAGGCAGGGCCAGCCAGCTGGCTCCAGGGTCTGAGGGTCCCTGTTAGATTGTCTAAGCCAACCCCAGGAATTGGGCACATCATGGATCATAGGCAAGTCCCCTGCTGCCAAGTGGGAGTGCACAGCATTATTTAAGTAGCCTGGCACTGCCTAGTGCCACAGTGAATTGATAATGGTGGAGTGGGAGGGGAGGGAGACAAGAGAGGAGGGAACATGGCAAAAAGAAACAGCACTTCCCCTTCCTCATTCACTGTCTTTGGGACACTGACTCTGGTTTTCAATGTCAAATATCTCAACCAAGTAGAAGCCGTGCAGATAGGGCAAAAGAATCCTGGTGTTATTAATGTTTCTCAAGCACTAATTTTGTGCCAGGTACAGAGTCTTTTGCATGTGTTATCTCAGTCAGTCCTCCCAGTGACCCATACAATCATCAGCTCCTCATTTCACAGAAGGAACTAAGGCCCAGGATGGTTAAGTGGCTTGGCCAATACCACACGGTGAGGGTAACCAATGTGAGCAAGAGTCCAAATTCTTAACTACAAAGCTTTACTGTCCCCAACTTATGTCATTAGATCCCAATTTTACATGAAATAATACTTTGTCCTGTGTTCTGGGTCTTTTATCTATGGTGCTCAATACATCTCACCTTTTTATTCTCCATTAATCCAACAAATTCGTAGTGAACTTGAAGAATCAATTTTTTTCTTTTTTCTTTTTTTTTTTTTTTTTTTTGAGATGGAGTCTCACTGTGTTGCCCAGGCTGGAGTGCAGTGGCGCAATCTCAGCTCACTGCAAGCTCCGCCTCTTGGGTTCATGCCATTCTCCTGCCTCAGCCTCCCAAGTAGCCTCCCGAGTAGCTGGGACTACAGGCGCCTGCCACCATGCCTGGCTAATATTTGTGTGTGTGTGTTTAGTAGAGATGGGGTTTCACCGTGTTAGCCAGGATGGTCTTGATCTCCTGACCTCATGATCCGCCCACCTCGGCCTCCCAAAGTGCTGGGATTATAGACGTGAGCCACTGCAGCCAGCCAGAATCAAAATTTTTTATTCCTAATTAAAGATTGAGAAAACCACAGCACCTCTAGCATTTCCTCTAACCTCAGCATCTCTTTATCTCATCAATATTGCTGAAGACTCCTGCCCAAGCCACTGCCCTTTTCCCGTAACACTCTGCTTAACAGTGATGCGTTACACTTTTTCTAAATGTGCTCCTCTCAAGTGCCAGTCACTCTTGGTTACCTAAGGAACGCAACATGCATTTTTCTCTAACTCTGGTTTTTATCACATTCACATCACAGGGCCCATTATTAACATAGATATCCACTCTGGACATGAGCAAAGTTGCCTTCTGGAAGTGGCTAGTTCAAAATATTAATCATGCTGGTGGTGTTTCTAAAATGTGCATCAGTACTTAACAAAGCACTAACACAAACACACTAGACTATTTAAAAAATAATTCTCTTATTAGTTCTATATTTTTATTGAGTTGGAAATATCCCTCTGTGATTGGATAGTAGAATAGCTATAAAATGCAGATTGTATTTGTAAGCGTAATATGTATATTATATACTAATATAAATGTATACATTATAGTTATATGATGTTATAAATTAAATACGTTACATAGTATTGTTAAGTGTAATAGGTATGTTATATTTGTTTATGTACCTATTTTCTACTTATCATGAAATGATCACGTTATTTAATTACATCCTTATGCAAGAGAACACCAACATTCCTGAGTCATCAGTTCTTCACATCAGTTTCACTTAGATTTCCTTGCTCTCTCTATGAAAGGTAGCTTAGCAAGAGCCAACAGGTCCTGTGCTTTGCAAATTCTGGGAAAGGCTACTAGTCTTTTGGATAATGTAAGAGATTTACTGCCATGGAATAAACAGTAGTACTAATAGTAGGAGCATTTTAGAGTGAGGCATCTGCTTCAAATTAATACAAACTCTTTGGTGTACTTGCCTTTCAAAACTCAGGTATAAGATTGCAAAGTCTAAAGTAAGTGACATTGTTAATGATGGATTATCATTAATTTCAAGGTAGATCCTGAAAGCCACTTTCATCAAGCTGCACAGAAAAAGGAAAATGAACCAGCATGTTCAAACCTATTTAGCCAGTCAGGAATGTGAGCATAGCCGAGAAAATAAAATTTAAACCTCTCAAAGGATAAAAAGCTGACATTGAATTATGCAATTTACTATTAGGAAACAGTTACCAATATAGTTTGGATATTTACAGGTAGCAGCACAGATTATGCATTAAGAAGGCAAGAACAGAAGAGTCTGGGGAGAACAGATAAGAAAATACAAAATTTAGAGGTTGTAAACCCAAATGCTTCTAGGGGCCAGACAGGTACTAGCGGTGAGGGCAGGTTGGTGAAAGGCAATGGAATGTCTAATGACATTCTACCACACAATTACAAACAAACACTGGGAGTACTGAGATATTTGCAGATGAAATGACAGGTCTGGGATTTGCCTCAGAGTAATACAGAGCAGGGTGGAAAGGGGTAGTGGGGAGGGAGGGTTAGAGGTGAAACAAGATTGATTTTATGCTGATAGTTCTTGAGGTTGATGATGGCTATGTCAATTTTATTTTATTATTCTCCTTATTCCTGTATAGATTTGAATTTTTCCATAAATAAAAAGTAAAAATCATCTTTAAAAAGTACATGAAACAGGCTAGGCACAGTGGCTCACGCCTGTAATCACAGCACTTTGGGAGGCGAGGCAGGTGGATCACCTAAGGTCGGGAGTTCATGACCAGTCTGACCAACAAAGTGAAACCCCATCTCTACTAAAAATACAAAAATTAGCCAGGTGTGGTGGCAGGTGCCTGTAGTCCCAGCTACTTGGGAGGCTGAGACAGGAGAATTGCTTGAACCCAGGAGGCGGAGGTTGCAGTGAGCCGACATCGTGCCACTGCACTCCAGCCTGGGTGACAGAGTGAGACACTCTGTCTCAAAAAAATTAAATTAAATTAAAAATATACAAAACAATAGTTTCATAAGATTGCCCATTTTCAGCCTCTGTTGTAACTGAAAACATGCACACATATAAAAATGACTGTAATGCTCTGTACCTGACCACAGGAATGAAGACAGATAGTAAGTGTGCGCTCCCAAAGTCAATAGGATCACGAGGCATGAGTGGTTTTGTTTTTACGTTTCCATATTTATTCATAATTACATATCAAATTCAAAGTACAGAAGGACTAATCCCTGAAATGTAATATTTAGGTACCCCCAGATACACACACATGGGTGCGCATGGACACACACACACATTCTCCTCTTTCCTCAGCAGTAGCCAGATGCCGAGATGCTCTGGACGGTGAATTACTTCGTAGAAGCCAAACATCTTTCTCCTCTCCTCTTGCCTGAAGAGTCGAAATCCCAGACGTCAGAACTGGACCTTATTTATCTCCGCACTCCTATAACACAGTAGAAAAATAATAAATAGTTGTTGAACTAATTAACCAAACAGCCTTCATACACTGGTAACATCACCTTGAAAGATCATAGAAGTCTATATATAGAAAATGAGTAAAATGAAGTTATTGAGATTATTAAGACCAACTTCAGCAAAATGTAAAGTATGAAATAGAAAAATAATTGCATTTCCCCTGTTAAAAAACTAATGAACTAAATAAATAAATTTTAAAAATGTTTTTCTAAATCTAGTAACTTTCTGGAGTTGACTCCAAGCAGCCCTAATGCACTTCCTTTCCCCGTTTCCCAGGGCTGTCGTACTCTCTGGGATTGTACGAACTTGGATCGGATTGGAACTGCAACAGGAAATCTTCCAGGCAAGTGCCAGAGACTTACATACACAACAGGGACAGCCGATGCCAGGCACACACCTATGGGAGCTTCTTCAACCCTCGGGGAGGCTCCTTGAGCTGACAAGTGTTCCGGAGCCCTGAAGAAACTATCCTCACAGAATGACCCAATAACATGGGGCGGACACAATTTGCACATGGACAGGGCCCTGTCCCACTCAAAGGATCATTTGGAAGGTGGTAGGCAGGGGCCCCTCGGTGCAAGCGGAGTGAGGTGCTCTTAATGGGAAGACAGCACAGCTGACTGGGGAGGCCTGTGATTTAACACAACCCCTGAGTCCCCAACCAGGTTCCCTAAATTTAGACGTGCAGGATGCAGGAGAGAGATGTCAGTTAAATAAAATGAAACCCAAATCAGGAGGTAATGCAAAATACCATCACCATCACAAGCAGGCCACTTACTCATATCCTGTGACATTCTGCCCCTCTCTCCATACCTAGAAAATAATAAAGTCAGTTCCCTTCCCAGAAAGCACACATGCTACAGAGCCATTTCTCTGTGATTGTCACAGAGAAATGCTATTCTTTCCACTTCTTTGATCGGCCTGATTTGGTGACAGCACAAATGATAGAATAATTCAGTTGTGACAGGAACTCACAAGGGGACACGCTTGTCAATGGGCCCATCTGTCTGCTGCCACTCTCCATCCCTTACAATGCTTAAGAAAGTGCCCGGCTACTGAGAATGCCACCAGCGGAAGGAATGACACTCGCTCATCCACGTCCCAAATGGGGTGAAGGGAGGCCCTGGAGATGCATGAGCTGATGCATTAGTACAAGAAACAGTCACCAGACGAGCAAGCGATGACTCTAGAACTTCCAGATATCCCTGGGTAACTGCAGCCCCTCATCCTGCTTGTGCTCTAGAATTACAGAGAAACAATAAGAAATTGTAGTGTTCTGTGTTTATTTCACAAATGTTTATTTTCACATTTTATTTTACTTTATTGGCTGTTTAGAAATTTTTATTTTTATTTTAAGTTCCAGGGTACATGTGTATGATGTGCAGATTTGTTACATGGGTAAACATGTGCTATGGTGGTTTGCTGCCCCTATCAACCCATCACCTAGGTGTTAAGCCCAGCATGCATTAGCTCTTTTTACTGATGCTCTCCCTCCCCCAACCCCAACCTCCAATGGGTCCCCATATGCCCATGTGTTCATGTATGGCCCTGTGTCCCTTCCCTGTGTCCATGTGTTCTCATTGTTTAGCTCCCACTTATAAGTGAGAACATGTGGCGTTTAGTTTTATTTTTAGAGACTGTCTCATTCTGTCACCCAGGCTGGAGTGCAGTGGCATGATTGTAGCTCACTGCAGCCTTGACCTCCTGGCTTGAAGCGATCCTCCTGCTTCAGCCTCCAAAAGTGCTGGGATTACAGGTATGAGCCACCATGCCCAGCCTATGAATGTTTATTGAGTAGTTACTGTAGCGATAGCCATTGACTGGATATTATAGCTGTAAAATGCATGATTTTTACCCTCGAAGAACTTAACAGCTAGCTAAGAAAGCTACACACCCATAAAAAGAAGATATACAAACAGCCAACAAACATATGAAAAAATGCTCAACATTACTAATTATCAGGGAAATGCAAATTAAAACCACAATGAGATATCACCTTACTCATGCAAGAATGACCATAATTTTAAAATCAAAAGGTAACAGATGTTGGCATGGATGTGGTGAACAGGGAACACTTCTACACTGCTGGTGGGATTGTAAACTAGTACAACCACTATAGAAAACAGTATGGAGATTCCTTAAAGAACTAAAAGTAGAGCTACCATTCAATCCAGCAATCCTACTACTGGGTATCTCCCAGAGGAAAAGAAGTCATTATACAAAAAAGATACTTGCACACATATGTTTATAGCAGCACAATTTGCAATTGAAAGAATATGGAACCAAGCAAAATGTCCAACAACCAATGAATAAATAAAGAAAATGTGTTATATATACTCCATAGAATACTACTCATCCACAAAACAGAATGAAATAATAGCATCTGCAGCAACCTAGATGGAGCTGGAGGCCGCTATTCTAAGCGAAGTAACTCAGGAATGGAAAACCAAATATCCTATGATCTCACTTCTAAGTGGGAGCTAAGCTATGAGGATGCAAAGGCAAAAGAATGATAGAATGGATTTTGTGGACTCGGTAGGAGAAAGGTGACAGAGGGTGAGGGATAGAAGACTATATATTAGGTACAGTGTACACTGCTTTGGGGACAGGTGCACCAAAATCTCAGATATCATCACTAATGAACTAATTCATGTAACCAAAAACCACCGGTTCCCCCAAAACTATTGAAATAAAATTTTAAAAATTTAAAGTTAAGTTATAATAATAATACGAGTCCTAAGTAATCACATAGCTCTGCAAGTCCCATTTTATAATTTCAGACCACATGAGTAGAGCAAATCTTAGACACTGTGAGTTGACTATTCTTGACACCACAAATGCCACCCCTCTGAAACCCAAATGTACCTTGGGGTGTACTTCCCAGTTTGGCCCTCTGTGGTTCTGTGTCCTGTGTGTTCATCTGGTCTCAACCAGACTATGGGGCCTCTGAGGGTAGGACCTTACTGCCATGTGTTCTGCAGACGTCTCAGTGCCTGGTATATTGTGGGGTGAACAGTGGCCCTTGGTGGAGACTTCACTCATGAATCCCCACTGTGTTCTCTTGTTTACTTCCTAATGTCCTCTCTCATAAGGCTTAACACAAGTCACTGTGGTCACTCAGTGTCTTCCCTGTTAAAATGTGAGTTTCGTGAGGGTGGTGTCAGGTCTTACTTGCTAATCTCTGTGTTCCCAGCAACAGAGCTGTCATATATTGAAAGAAAGAACTACTTCCGTAACTCTGCACTAACAACTACCAAAGTAACTAGAGAATCTGGTAGTTTGTAAGACAGCACTAAGTTACAGTTTTTTGTTGTTTTTTTTTTTTTAAGTAAAAGGAAACAAATAGACAATGATAAAAAGATAGGAAAAAAAATCCCCACTTACTCAGAATTTTACAGGTGATATTATTGTCTATATAGTATTTTTCCCTCAACCACCTGAGACTTACTTGCAAACTGTAGAGGCTGCCCCTATTTTTATTGCCACCTGAAAAACCACAGACCCTCAAAAGTTCATCTTCATTGTTGAACAGGCTGTGGCATCAACGGCTGCAAGACCTAGGCTGATATCTGGGTGGGTGCCACTTCCCCACATTCCCACTGAGCCAGCCCTGTTTTTATGGTCTCCTCAAATATAGAGAAGCACCCCAAAACACCAGATGCCTCCCAACCCAAGATGAAGTCACAGGTATGGCCTCTGAAACCATGATTGTCTCAATCCCTGTGGTTCACCCAAGGGACAAAATACAAAAGAGCAGAAGGCATGAGAAGCTCATGTGGTTCTATGGATGTGTGGAGATTTATACTATGCCATCCACTGGGCCATCAGCTAAGAGAGAACATTGAACAGCCTCTCCTCTCTTTGCTTTGTTATCACTGGTTCTCTTGCTGGCTCAATACAGCAAAGGGTGTTGAGGAAGGGCAGCCAAATTTGGAATGTGGCTTGGCAGTATGCAGGTAAAGAAGACGAAGTTCCACATATGGCTGCTGTTCTTGCTCCTTCCCATTATGTCACGCTGAGTCTATGGATGTATGCGCACACATGCGCAAACACAGATCCGCATACAGCATGCCAAAGCAGACCTCCTAGGGCCAGGTACAAATTCCAAACAGCTGGAGCAGAAAGCAGCAGTTGGCAGGAGTAGACAATAACAAGAGACACAATATTGGAAGCAAACTGACACAGAGTTCTTGGCATAACCCCATTGCAACCTTTTTAGAGTAACTGGCAAGCTTCCAGGCTTCCCCAGCCCTTCCCCAAATGGCAAATCCTACACCTTCTATGAAAAAAAGAAAACTTAACAGGTCAAGCCATTTGCCTCTGACTTATTTTCAAGCTATATCAAAATATACTTTTTACACTAGGTCTTGAAATGTGTTTCCATATTAATAAGAACAATGGCATCAAGGTAATATCACCTGTGGCTTTAGCCTCCTTAAAATCATAGGATTTTATAACTTGAAGAAACCTTGGATGTAATTCACTCTAATGCTATCATGTTAGAGGAGTGGAAAATGAGTCTCAGAGAAGTTATGTGACTTGACATGGTCACACTGCTAGTTAATGGCAATGTTCTTGCCCTGATTTTCCAGGTACCATTCTTTATTCTCTACCGTGCTGCCCTTGTCATTTATTTCACATCCATCATTAGCTCCTGGAAAGATGATAACATTGAAATTATAATTTTGTAATATTGTATTCACAGTAAAAGCAGCATGCTGTAATCTCACAAATACATTTGTGTGTGTTCTGACCTAGTTGCAAGACATACAAAGACGGCCTGAAGTTGGAACCTGGGGAGGTGGTGGTGGGTGGAGGAGGCCTAGTGATTACTCCAGTGATAAGGAGGCAAAAGAAATAATAACTTCCTATGTAATTTTCTTTTGCTGAAGTGGTAAGAACTGATGACTCTGTAAGTTAGGAAGGCTTTGTAGTTAGGGATTCAGGTCTACCACTTAATAGTTCATTGAGCTTGGGCAAGTTCTTTAATCTTTCTAAACCTCAGCATCTGCATCTGTAAAAGAGGGATAAAATCAGCACCTCCCTCACTGAGGTCTTAGAAGGATTAAGTGAGAGGAGGCAGTAAAGGTGCTCACCACATGCTCATTGCTCTCATTTACTTAATGAGTGAAACTTTCATTTTTCTTTGATTCTGATTTTCATAAACTTGTATAACTAGACCCATTATTCACCCAGATATCAACTCTGGACACTATCAAAGTTTCTTTCTGGAAGTAGCTGATTTGAAATATTATTCTTACTGGCGAAGTTCCTAAAATACATATTCATGCTTATAAGGGCATCTAAAACACTGGGCTCTTTAAAAATAATTTTCTTACTATTTCAATTAAGGTTAGCTATCTTCCTCAACATCACCATCACCATCTTCAACATCATTACCACCATCATCCTCTTCAACATCACTGTCTTCAACATCACCATCATTAACATCACCATCACCCTCTTCAACATCACCATCAGCATCTTCAACATCATCAACATCAACATCACCATCTTCAGCATCACCATCACCAACATCACCAACATAAACATCACCATCTTCAACATCACCATCATCATCATCATCATCACCATCATCACCATCACCATCTTCAACATCACTATCACCAACATCACCAACATCAACGTCACCATCTTCAACATCACCATCACCATCATCATCATCAACACAACATCATCACCATCATCATCTTCAACATTACCATCACCATCACCACCATCAACATCGCCATAATCACCATCACTATCACCATCTTCAACATCACCATCACCATCATCATTGACATCATCATCATCACTGTCACCATCTTCAACAGCACCATCACCATCATGATCTACTGGATGCCCAGCAGGGGGTGAGCAGCCATCTGGAGGAATCTACCTTGATGATGAGGTTTTTACAGAACAGGAGAACATAATTTCTAGTAGTAGACATGCCAGGAACATTGACAATCAGAGGATTGAGTGTTTTCTTTTCTAAGCTAGAAAAGGGGAAGCATTTCCCGATATTAGAATTATCTCCACCTCTACTCTGCCAGGAGGCTCCACTTGTTACCTTCAAAAAGTAGCCCTTCTCCCTCTGAAAAGTTCCAGATAAGACATTATCTCTTCCCCTTCCTTCACTTCAAAGCTTCTCACTTTATTTTCACATGGAATGTACACAATTGTAGGCTGAATATTTTCAGGCTATAACTCTACAACAGCCTTAGTTCTTGAAACGGCAGATTTACATCAGATAGACCCAAGCTTGCCTCTCTCTCTCTCTGATTCTTATTGAAATAGCTTTTGCTTCCATCAAAAAAGAAAAAAAAAAAAGAGAGAGAGAGAAAAGAAATGAAGAGGCTAAAATTTCATGGTCCCTAAATCTAGTAATAATGTTTTAAAATGTGAAAGAAAATAAATCCTGGTAAAACAATTTAAAAATGACTTTTTAATTACTAAAAAATAAGAAAAAAAAACACTTAAAAATGTTAAACCTCAAGGTTTTTTTAATTTTTACATTTTCTTTTTTGCATGTTTCTTTTATTCTTATTTAAAATGTATTAATCATCCAAAGCCTAGATTTAAAATATCTTAGCATAATTTTAATGGTGGAAATATTTATCCAAACATCCTGTCTCTATTATTATTTCTTAAATTTCAACACTTTGAAGTCAAAGACAAACTGCTTAATCCAGTGAAAATGATCATACTCTTCACTGTTATCCCTTCAATCTGTTATCTCCAGAACGCAAACTGTTCCCTTTTTTTGGTGTATCAGTTTTACTAGTTCAGCCTTAGCCTGATCTAAGAACATAAACCAATTTTCCTAAATTTTTCTTGGGCTTGTTAGTAATGTGAATTTGTCTCTGACAGAGGCTAAACAGGGCTTTGAATATTAACCGAAATTCTTGAGCTAAAAATGTAATAAAAACCTTGGGTTTTGACCATAAGAGGCTGCATCATTCCCATAACAATATGCAAAAGGCTCATTTTACTAAATGTACCATGGTAAAGTTAATCCTGAAAATAAAGTTGTTCTTTCTTATTTTTTTTTGTCTTGAGACATGAGCTAGTGATACTTGCTCCTAGCATAATCTTAGCCCACTTAAAACAAAAGATCTGGGCAGCACACCCATGATGCCAAAGCTAACGGCTGTCAGCTAGTAAAAGCATTCACCAGATGTTGAAGCCCAGAGGCGCCCAACAACAGTGATTATTACAGCCTTCAATCACCCCATTTAGAATTTACAACAAACGGAGCAGAAAGCCATTCTTTCCACCTTTAGTGTAAAGTTTTCCTCAGGCTGCGAGCAGAGTTCTGCAATGGAAGGATGCACCATCTGCTCCAAGTTCACTTCGCTTTTTCTTGGAACTTCCACCAGTAGAAAAGAGTCTCAGAGAAAGTCCAGAAACATAGGGATGTCATTTGTCATTATTTGGGGAATATTAAAATCCCTAAGGGTTCTTGATAATGCCTGGAAAAAGGACTTACACTGTAATTAAATGAAATAATAACAAATCATAATAGAAGGCATAAAATGAACAAACATTATGAATTAATCATACTTAGACGATTACAACCCATATGGTTTGTTAAACTCAATCTGCTACCTGTAGTGACATCAACTGCATACTATATATTCCAATGCTGCAGCTTTTTCTCCCCCAGGATGTAATTACTTAATTTTGTGAATGAGAAAATGAGATGTAAAAGGCAATGTGTTCATGATCTGGTGTCTGCTTACATCTCTCCTATTGGATCAGAGGTGCGCCTGCCCATCACAGCTCAAAAGACCTGAATTCCTTTCCTTCAGAAACAAATGCCCTTCTTCCTCTTTCTACTCTCATTTTATCCTTTCCACCTTCTCTACTACAAGGTATCTACAGCAGGAAGTTAGGAGAGTAGACCTTCTGTGCACCTTAACCAGTGAAGAGAGGTCTTTTTCCTGTCTAGGTTGACACCACAGTCAAATGACAATACCAGTTTGCTGGAGGAAACCTCGTTGTTTGTGTAATAAAATCAGCCGTGTGACTTAGAAGACTTAATGACTTTCCCATTTACCAACATCACTCCTGATCTTGAGCAAATTACATAATTTACCTGAATGTGAATTTCATTATCCATAAAATGGGAATAACAATATCTACCTGAGCAGAACCGTTGTGAGAATTAAACCAAACACACTCTGCGAAGAACCTAACACAGTGCTAGCTGGGTGTTCATGAAAGGGGTGATGAACTCCCGTTCTGAAAACGCCATTGGGAGTTGAACTGTTCAAGGGAAATTTTGAAAAACAAAAGCAACTAAGGAGTTGCTGAAAATGCTCTTACTCTGGAAGGACATGAGTTAGCTACCCACCTGTAGTGAAACTGACACTAGAAAAATTAGGCAATGAACTAAGCTCAAGCCTGGCTTAGAGGTTTGTTGTATTTCGCAATCACCGTGTTATCCACTAGATCAAGCCTAGAGAATTCCACGGAGTGCCATTAAATCTCACTAATATGTAGGCTCAGAAGCTCGGGACAAATGGCCCAGCCAGCAGTAACTTCCCCAGCAACCCTTACAAACTGGCTGCAGGGGCAACTGCAAATCAATGTCCTCAGAAAGAGGCAGCCGCGTATTCCCAACCTCTGAGGTCAAACTTGTCCATATATCACCAATTACCCTTGGCTGAGCAGCCCATTCTAGCCTCTCTGCAACTTATGGGTGCAAGATCTGCCCGTCAGATGAAGAGGTTGAATGAACAGTGAGGTTGATTCCAAAAGGGCCTGCAGAATCAGTCTCGATGAATAAGACTTAATTAAGCAATTTTCACACTATTATAGAAAAATAGATGTGTGAAGCCTGTTTCACCATCTATCCTCCTATAATCAGATACTTTTTGAGTAGTTCTATGATATCTCCGACAGAAAAAAAAAAAATTCCTGGGTTAGCCCTTTGCAAAAACTTCAATCACAGCAACTATCTTGTATTCTAATTAGTTGTTTACATGTGTCAGGTAACCCAGAGGCTTCCTTCGTTAAATCAAGCCCGAACTCTGTGTGGATAATGAGGGAGAATGGCAAGAAATCCCTCTTGGAAGGAACTCAGAGCCCACGGCCCTAATTCTTGTGTCCTGAGGTTCACCCACTCCTGGAAGAGCTCTCGCAGCTATTGTTTTACCTCCAACCCACCAGCTCGTGAATTCTCCAAGGCACGGTTGAGTCTACTTAAACAAGATCATTTGAACATGATTTTGTAAAGGAATTTAAGGAGAACAGGAAGGAAAGCAAGAGAGATTTGGTATCTTACAGCCTGAGTTTGAATCTTGGCTGCTCCTTTGTGGACCTCGAGCAAGTGACTTAACCCTTGATCTTCACTTATGAAACAGACAATAATATATACCTCATAGGATTGTTGTGAGGATTCCATTTTAAAAAATACATGGAACACGTTTAGCATACAGCCTAGCACATGCTGGGAGCCAAGAAAGTGTTAACTTTACTTTTGTGGTTTTGTTGGTTTTCCACCTTCTAAGGAATAGCTTATTTATCGTGTTCACCCTGCCCTAAGCTGCCATCATCTCCCACCTGGATTATCACAGTGGCTCTTAACTGTGCCCTTTCTTTCCTCACGCATCGCCTGGAGTCTATGCTCAATACAGCAGCCATTGTGACTGCCATGGTTTCCTCTGCTGTGATTGAGTGCATGCTGAGGATGAGGCCCTGTTCTAAGCACTTTGTCCCTATTGTCTTATTTGAAACTTGTGATAACTAAGAATTGTTAAAATCTTTGCTATAGAGATGAAGAGTCTGATGTAGAGAAGAGTTAACTAAATTGTCTAAGGTCACACAATCCTTAAATGGTGAAGTCAAACACAGGCACTGTGAGCCTGGGGCCCAGAACTATAACCTCTGTGCCACGTGGCCTTGGCCTCTGGAGGACCACAGCGATGGCAGAGCACCCAGGGGAGGCGATGGCGGCACACCAAGAAGGCCTGGACATTTCTCATTCCCATTTGTGGATGTGGCTAAGGGTCCAGTTTGGGGCCATGTTATACCAGAATATATACTATATTAATACAGCAAAATACCATTTTTCTCTATGTTGCCATGGAGATTAGAACCTTTCCTTCTCTTAAAAGCCTCTAAGATCACTAAGACATCTTTCTCTTTTGCCTTTAAAAAAGCAAGAATTAATGTCCTGATTTCACAGACCATCACTTCTGCCATGACTGCTCCAATGAGAATGGCATATCTTTCCAGACTGAACACATGTACCTTATTTGTAATTCCCAAGGAGGAGACTTACTTCCTGCTCATATCCCTATGCTCGGGAAGAGGCCATGTGACACTTTTCCCTGAGCTTCTTAGAACATGATGTGGAGGACAGGGAATAGCTGGTCATACAATAATTTGAGCCAATACGCGCAGTGCAAATAATACTCCTTGCAACTAGACATGTTTGTAGTTTGCTACACTATTACTAATAAGACACTCACCGAGTTTTTTAAATAGATTTGATAAAAGGTAGAGTTTGACAAGAGGTCACACCGGTCACCTGCTAAGAAGGCAAAGCACAGAGACTTTCTGGCAAACATTCTGGAACCTGAAGAGTCCTCTGCCAACAGACATTTTCCCATGAAATCAATTCTTGGAATCATAGAAACTGACAAATCACTTCTATGTAGTTAAAATACAGTGAACATTAAGAAGAAGCAGCACACACATTTGTTGCTTTATAGATGCCAGTAGAAGTATAAATAACTAGATTAAAGACTATTTTTTTTCCTGACCTCGTGATCCACACCTGGCTAACCTGGTGAAACCCCATCTCTACTAAAAAATACAAAAAACTAGCCGGGCGAGGTGGCGGGCGCCTGTAGTCCCAGGTACTTGGGAGGCTGAGGCAGGAGAATGGCGTAAACCCGGGAGGCGGAGCTTGCAGTGAGCTGAGATCCGGCCACAGCACTCCAGCCTGGGCGACAGAGCGAGACTCCGCCTCAAAAAAAAAAAAAAAAAAAAAAAAAAGACTATTTTTTTTTTCCGAGACAGTCTCGCTCTATCGCCCAGGCTGGAGTGCGGTGGCACAATCTCGGCTCACTGCAAGCTCCGCCTCCCGGGTTCACGCCATTCTCCTGCTTCGGCCTTCTGGGTAGCTGGAACTACAGGCGCCCGCCACCAAGCCCGGCTAATTTTTTGTATTTTTAGTAGAGACAGGGTTTCACCGTGGTAGCCAGGATGGTCTCGATCTCCTGACCTCGTGATCCGCCCGTCTCGGCCTCCCAAAGTGCTGGGATTACAGGCGTGAGCCACCGTGCCCAGGGACTATTTTGTTATTATGTAACATTGACATTATAATTAATAGCTAATGAGATGTTCTAACTTAAACTGTCTTTCAAAGAAAAATACGTATCTGAAATAATGGAATGCCATGTGGGCCATCTCTTAGAGAAAATTCTTTAAAATGAACCATTTGGGGCCCAGTAGACGTTCCCAGGGTCTTCCTTTCCATACCCTCCCCATTCCACCTTAGCTACTGTGTCTCTCCTTTCTATGTGGATATTGTTTACACTATGAATGGCATAAACCGATTTTTTTAGTTTTGCGATTTCAAAACGAGGAGGAAAAAAAATCAAGAAATTATGCACTCAAGGGTAAAGGAATAGAATTTTGCCTTCAAAACTTTTCAGAATGAATAGGCCACTCTACACAAGTACCTACAAATGGCCCTCCTGTCTCTAAGCACATAGAGAAGTACTCTCATGAGAAGTCTGTTCTAGACATATAAGATTCCGGTCCAGGGATTGATGATTTTGCCATTCTCTTATTGATATCACAGGTATGATTGTTTAAGCATTGTCAATGGCAAATGCTAAAAAACAATTGACTCCTACTCTGAATTTTTTTTTTTTTTTTTTTTTTTTTTTTAGACAGGATCTTGCTCTGTCACCCAGACTGGAGTGCAGTGGTACAATCATGGCTCATTGCAGTCTCTGCCTCCCGGGCTCAAGCAATCCTCCCACTTCAGCCTCCTGAGTAGCTGGGACCACAGGCATGCACCAGCATGTCCGGTTATGAAAATGTACAATTAAAAGGAAGACTTAAATCTTTATTCTGTCCTTATTATATGAACTATATCTCAGAGTAATCAAACTAGTGCTAGCTGCTGAGAAGAAACTGTTTTTGTAGAATTCCAGTTAATACATAACAAAGAAAAGATGGAATTATAAAATTATCATTTTATAACCCTTAATGTAATAATTGATTCAGGCAACAAACGCCAATAGATACTAAGAGTGAAGGATGGGTGAAGAACTAAATACTTTTGGCAGATTATTTCTAGTCCTAAGGGGAAAGCCACAGTATTGTAATGGAAGGGTCTGGCTGTCACTAACTGAGCTCACTGACTAATCTTGACTTTACTAAACTTGGATAATACAGATATCCAGATACTTTTTGCCTCCTAATACAATGCAATTATGAAGTAAAATCCAAAATATTGCACCTAAATATATTAAAGTCTTTAGAATTAAAAAAAAATACAAAAGATAGAGGAAGAAACAATGAGATAATGAGGAAGGCATAAGAAAAATCCAGAATGTGGATCATCCTACAGGACAATGAGTCCGTTTATCATTGACATGAATTTTAAAAAGGGTAGGGCAAAAAGGGGTGGGGAGTTCCTTTAAATTCAGATAATTTGACCTAAAAGACCCAAATACAACATGTGGACCTTTGTTAAATGCCAATTTGAATAAAACAACTAAAATGAAACCAGGAAAACAGTTGGGAAAAATTAAATGTGGACAGGGTATTAAGTGATACTAAGGAATTATATTGTTGGGATGCCATAAAGGCCATCATGATTATATAAGAAAATGCCTTATTCGTATAGAGCTGCATACTGAAGTATTTGAGGATAAAGTCACAATATTTAGAATTGACTTTGAAACTTTTCAGCAAAAAGAAGACTGGCAAACAAATATGGTAAAATATGAAAAGCTGTTCAGTTTATGTATGTTTGAATTTTTTATAAGAAAAAGTTTCTAAAATTAGACAATTCCATTCTCATTTCTTGAGGTTGAAAGAATAAACTGTGCTGCAGTAAAACTTTTAAAATGAGATGGGTATGCTCACTCTTAAACCCAGCTTTACTACTGACTTCTTGAGAAGAATCCTTTTTGCCTTAATGATATGAACACTGCTAAAATGGACTCATAAAATTTCTAGACATTCCTGAATCTGTATTTTTGACTCAAAGTTTTTAAAAAGAATAATTGTTCTCTCTAGTTGACCAGCTGATCACCAGCAAAATGAAAAATACACACTTAATGGGTCATTACAAAAATCTAACATTACATTGAATTCTCACCCCCAAACGAGCTTTAAGGTTCTCTGAAAGTTTAATGCTTCCCACATATCTAGAATTAAGGGTTATAAATATGCCTGCTGTAGCTTTCAACACTATAGTTTCGCCTAAAAATTTTAAACTGGAGACAAGAATGACTTATCAGCTAGTTGATCAGTTAAATTTTTTTTTTCTGTTGCTGACAACGTACGCATGGAATAAGTTGCAAAACTTTATTTCATTACATGTTCAAGCATTAATCACAGCTTTCAAGCTAAATCTAATTGCTCTAGTCCTTACAGACCTCCCTGGCCCTAGGCAGTGTTGAGCTAAGTGATGATCTTCATGTTTAGAAAACACAGGAACCAGTCCCTAGCAATGCACTAACAATATGACTGAGAATTATCCATGCATGCCTTAGTTTACCTTTGAAATAAGAATAAAAATTGCCTATCCTGATATATGGTCCAGAAATACAGCAAGGAGGTGGGGAATGATACATCATGGCCTTTGTACTATTGGGAAGCAATTTCATATATAAATGGAAAAGAAAAGAAGAGCAAAAATAGGCGTGTGGAATTAGTTATTCCATAAAATAGTTTTTAAATAAATCCAGGCAAGCTACGGTACATAACAAAATAAATGTCATTCGCCCGCTTTGCTGCAGACCTGTCACAAGTGGCTCCTGGCTCGGCTGCACAGATTCCTCACCATCTGCCAAAAGGAAGTTACTCGGAACTTAAAGCAGAGCAGGCCTGGAACCTCAGGATCATCTGGAGGGATTTGTTTTTAATTTTGGGCTGTCAATGGGTGAAAATAGGTAAAACTGACAAATTTCTATGTGATCAAGATTCTTCTGGCACAAGTAAGAGAGACCCACTCAAGGTAGCTCAGGTGCAATGATGGGGACGGGGGTTGTTGTCATAAGAAACAAGTTGGATGAAAACCCAGGACAGAAAATGCAGCTGGGCCCCACAATGCACCAGGACCAAGATTCAGAAAGCTGTCCAGAGCCAAGGTAGAATGGAAGTGTTTGGAAGGTAGCTTGCATATCTTGACACCACAGTGTCCCCCATGTCTAAACACAGAGTAGGCACTCAAATCACTGTTGGATAAGTAAATAGATTTGCTTTCTCTCATGCTCTCAAGTTAGACAGACTTTCATCCCTGCCTCTCTCTCCACCCCCATCATAATTAATTCTCTCTTCTCCCTAGATTGTTTTGTAATACTCCTCTATACACAGATCCAAGCATGGTTACCCTTAAAATCCTGAATTTGTGTATCTTTAATTAAAGTGATTATAGAAATTGAGTGGCTCTCTCAGGACCAATTCCAAATTCCCAGGAAAAAAATCTGAGCTATCCAGCTTAGGCCAGGTGTCCATTCCTGATCCACATGACTACACCAGGGAAATAATCAAGGTCAGAATAATACAAACATGTCCGCTGGATCCATCCTCATGGGTGGGTGAGGGCAGTCCTCAGAAAAAGAGGCATGACCTAGATAAGCATCCCAAATGGCATCTGCTGTCATCCACTTCACTTCTGTCCAAATGACCAAGGATGAAATCATCCCAGTTGCATCTTACATCAAATCAGTGGATAGTAGAGAACACAAGATCTTGAGCCTTATCAAGATAGTGCTACAATGGGGCCAGTAAGTGTGCTGCAGCCAGTCCTGGGCTCCCCGTTTCCACATGGCAGACTTCCATCTGTCCTCAGGAGGGGGCCTTCAGCTCATCTGTTCGTTGCTGTATCTCCAGTCCTGGAACAGTGCTTGGCACAGAGTAGGTGACTGATGAGTGTATTGGCTCAGAGAATGTTGGATATTATGACCATCAGATGTACCCAGCCTTAAATTTCTGACCTATGTGAGCTCATACACACACACGAAACTCATCGACAGCCACAGCCACTCACCCCTCCGATCTGAGAGTATGAGTTTGTTCTACATCTGCTCACAGCCAATCCATCACCTGTCCTCTTAATCCCAGTGCCCTGTTCTCCTAGGCCTCGGACTGTTGCTTATGCCCTCTCCCATATGCTTTGCACTCTCTCTCTCTTTCCTGACTTCTTCCCCTCAGCCTATAAGACACATTTATATCTCTCCCTTCCCAGAGTCTACCCTTGATGGGGAGAACTCGCATATCCACTTAGCCATTAATATTCATCTCATTTCACTTTTGCCTTTACACATTTGTGCACTGTTAAATTGGACATGGATTGACTTTGAAATTTAAAAAAGTTTCTCCCCGAAATGAGCAGACAAAAATATTGCTCACATGGATCCTGCTCTTCAAGAAGCCTTACGTGACTCGTGCTGGCCAGCTAAGCGTCCCACAGGCCTGGCCTGAAACTAGAGCTGCATTTGCCACACGACCAAAACCATCTGTGTACGGGCCTATCTCTCCCCAGCTGTCAGCTCGTGGTGGGCAGGATCATGGCTTTCAAAACCTTTGATTCTCTAGGTCCTGGCACAGTGTCTGATGGTAGTAGAATGCCACTAAGAGTTTGTTGAATTGATCTCAATAATTGCTTTTAAGCCAGGGAGAGGCACTTTATATTATCAGTCTCTTGGGGCTACATCGAATAGCAAAATAGAAGCAGCACAACTAGGTGAATAACTAGGTAAATAAGTTGTTTTGGTGAATAACTCCATGTGTGTGCCCTATAATACGTGATTAGTCACTCATCCTTAAAAGGAATTTTGTTGATATTTGTTATAGTTGCAATTTTTAAGGCAGTAATATCAAGCAAAAGAATTATCAAAGACTTTTCCTATGGTCACTCATTTGAACACCTTTACATGGAATATAAGACAAAAAACTCTGAAATTCTGGAGTTTAATCTCAAAGCCATTCTCCTTCCCTAAAAGATCATCTTTTGAGGATAGATTTCTGACATGTCACTTTTCCTTTATCTCCTTCATTTCTCTGGCTTATTGTGTTGAGCATCCTGAATGATGGTGTTGACTGCCCTCCACCGGAAGCAACTCCACAGAGGAGCAGTGGGATTCATCCACAGGGTACCATGGTCTCTGCAGACACTTTCTATTTACAGATGTGGGGTGCACCAGAGGGAGGAAGAGCAGGAAGGCCTGTTGGTACCCAGGGTTCACAGTAGCAAAATAGAATTTGCCCCAAAAATGAAAACACTGCAGAATTTTGGTGATTTTTGATATGAAATCTCCCTGATCTCTGACTTAAAAGGAAACCAAAACATTCCTTGAAAGAGGTCTGTGAGTGAATTAGGGCAGAGCAGAGCCTACTGCATATACTTAACAAGCTCTGACAGGAGAGTTAAAGAAAGGCAGGCAGAATCCTAGATGGAATTCTTCTTTCTAGCCTGTGTGTATATGTTTAGGGGTGGAGTGGGATAGTTTTATGTGCACCTGGGAATCTGAAAATATCTGCTTCCAATGGGAGTCCATGTTCTATGAGTTTGGGAGTCACAAGAGAGAAAGAATGAAATTGTATCATTAGGAAGAAGTGCATGCCAAAGAAACATTTGCAGATCTAATGATTCTTGACTACCAGAAGGCAGGAGTCACATCAAGATTGTTCCTTCTTGTCCATCACACACATCCCTTCAATTTATTCTATATTTAGACTTGCACACCAGCTCCTTCCAAAGGACTTACAGTAGCTTTGTACAACTGGAATCTTTTTTCCTTTTCTAATCAGTACTCAAACCCACAGTTTCCTTACTCCATGGAAGACACAGCCTTGGGCTTTAGAAGGGAGCCAACTGAATTGGCAAAGGCCCATCCTCACTGTGTGCATGTATGACAGCCATTTGCATTTTTCTAATTTTGGATTCCTGCTTCAATAGGCACATAGGACATTCTTGAGGGTATCTTGGCAACCCACACCCATATTCATGCATGAAGGTGCCCAGTCTCAGACTGACTAATCCACTCATCTAAATTACACATGTCAGGTGACCATGGGATTTGCTGACTGTGTTCAATTAGGTGCAACTATGCAGGGCTTTTCAACATCTCAAGTTACATGAAGCATATGTTAGAATAAATCGATTGACTTCTGCTGCTCGGTTTTGGCTCTGCTTCCAGAGAACTCCTGAGTGGGAAAATGGGATATGTACTCAGTATGTAGGATCCTTTCCTCTCAGCTGGACTTGAAGTAGAGAAAACAAAGAAGTTGAACTTAGCCGTGTCCCTCTGCAGTCTGACTCCCTGGAATCTCAAAGGGAAAAGAAGCAAAGGGAAAAGAGTCACACTAATAAAAAATTCTCTATCCATTCATCTGAAGTTGGACACTTACGTCAATTTCATAGCTTGACTGTTGTGACTAGTGCTGTAATGAACAAGGCAGTGCGGGTGTCTCTTTGACACACTGATTTCATTTGCTTCAGATATATACCCAGTGGTGGGATTGCTGGATCACTTAATAGTCCCATTTTTAATTTTTTGAGGAAGCTCCATACTGTTTTCCATAATGGCTGTCCTACTTTACAATCCCATCAACAGTTTGTAATTGCTCCCTTTTCTCCACATCCTCACCAACACTTTTTCTTTTTTTTTTGTCTTTTGATGATAGCCATTTTAACTGGAGTGAGATGGTACCTCATTGTGGGTTTTACTTGCATTTTCCTGATGATTATTGATGTTGAGCACTTTTCCATGAGGTAATAAATCTAACTGCCCTGATTATACAACACATATATGTACCGAAACATCAACTTTGTGCCCCATAAATATTTATGATTAAAATATGTCAATTTTTTAAAAATTCCCAATGGGATTGGAATGTGATTTTAAGTTTACCCACATTGGTAGTCTCCCATGTGTTCTTTGATGCCTTAAATTCCTTTCCTAAGGAAGCAGTCATTACAATAGAAACTTAAACTGCAAATATCTGTGGGTGGGTCTAAGTTCCCTTCTTAGTGAAGGATGAGTCAGGCCACCGCCTGGGCACCTTCCACGAAAAATCTGTGTATCCAGTGATTCATGTATGGACTGAGGAGCTGCGGGGAAGTTCAGGAAAATACGGTGACATCTGATGACCTGCAGCACTGGAGACCTGGCCCAGAGGTGGAGGGTGGAGGAGCCACAGTGCAACGAGAATAACAGTTTCCCTGTAAAATAATTCATCATAAGCAAAGAAGGTGTCTGCATGATAAGACTCAGCCAATGGCCTGAGGCTGGAAAAGGCTAGTCAGGCTGAGCACCCTCAAGAGAATCCTCATGGCCCCAGGTCTTACTCAGGCACTGGGTGCCTTGTATTTGCCCTGGAGAAGAAATGGCCTAAGTCAATTGCTCTTTCAGCTCCAGCCTCTGGCAGATGCTTGACCTCTAGAACTGTAACACTGTGGGGTTTGGTGAACCTAAACTGGAACTTTCTTCCAATACAGTGCAACACAAATGGAGCATTCTCCTACTCTTCATGGTCTTGAAGCGGCAGGAGCAGCAGTGACCATGACCAACTCAAAGAACTGAGTAACAACCAGCAGATTCATGAACACTTAGAGCACCCCTAGGAATGCCTGGAAGCATTGTCTTCTACAGTCAGACTAGTAAAACCCTAGAATCTTTGAATCTAGACAGGCAGCTTCATATTAACAAGACCAGGCTGAACTGCCCTCACCAGCTCATGAAAACCAAGACATTTGGTTATACCTGAAAGAAATCATTACTTGTGTAACTCCATGTGTTATTAATGACTCACTCATATACTTTCCTATATGAGACTGGGACAGTCTTGGGATAGGGAGCATATCGGGCAATTTCACTGGCTGCAAAACTTTAATGGTGAATGTGAAAAAAGGTAGCCCTAGGTAAAAGGAGAAAAATATAGGAGGGGAAGAGGTTAGAAAGAGAAAGGCTGAGACCTTTTTCATAAACCAACTCATAAATGAGAAAAATTGAAGCTGCCTTTAACTGTAAAGTCTAGAAAGCTCATTCTACCAACAAGAAGAATCCAGAAGGACCCAGAGTCTGTAGAATGGCACAAGCATTACCTCCTAGTTCCTTGTCTTTCGGTCCAAAACCAAGTTATCCTCACCCAGGAGCCAGGTGTTCCTCTCCCTCAGTCTCTCCTCCTCCGCTTTTCCCTCCCCCTCTTACTTCTGAGTCGAAGATCCCTTTGTGGTTGAGTTGCAACTGTTCTCATCCCTGGAGAAAAATCAAATTATTCAGAATTGGGTAGCTACAGAACAAACTTCATTCTTATTAACATTGACCACCTTGCATGGCATAACTTGATAGGCTTCTTTGCTAAAAGACTCTCCCCGAAGAAGGGGAAGGACAAAGCAGCATGGTGTAGAGACACCATCCTTACCCTGTCAACAACAAGGACAAAGAGGGAGGAGGAGACAGAGGATCCCGCCTTACCTAAAACAACTAGGACAAGGTCTCTGAGCCCCTCTCTTTTATTTGGTCTTTCAACTATAGGCTTTACAGATGTCTGACCTACAGGCTCAGCCACATCAAGTCTCTAAGCTAATCCTAACCAAAAACGAAGCCACTATCTGAAATTCACAGAGTTGCCTTGTCTCTGACCCCAACACCTAACTGCATCCCTGGCTTTCAACCATGGTCCTCCCTCTGCCCCTTCCTTGATCTTACTTGATATACTTGTTCCTTGCCTCTCCTTGAGAATTGCTGCTGCAAGCCTAACTGCCCACCCTGACCACTGCTTCCTTATTGATGTGCTAACCCTGTCTTCTCTTTATAGAGAGTGGGGAACAGAGGGTTATAGAGGTTGGGGCAGGGGTGTCTTGGTGTTCCCCACTTGGGTAAGGAATTTGTCAGAGGGGAACAGAGGCAATGTGGCCAAGTGGGAGTCTAGGAGTTCAATAAAGAGGAGCCAAGATCATGCCTGGGATTACCAAACCAAGTATAAGTCCAAAGGACCAGGAAGCCAGGAAGGAAGGTCAGGCATTGGGAGGTTCAGAGCCAGGTAGAATCGGGCTTGAGTAACCAGGAAGGGGAGAAGTCCTGGCATACTGCAGTGTTGTAGGGGTCCAATGACTTCAGGGAGCTGCCCAAAGTCAGATATTCCAATGTAACCCAGGCTTACCAAATTACCTGCTGCTTCCTCTGCTTTGAATGCCCTGTCTCACTTTTCTGTCTGAAGACTGACATCAAACAGCACCCAAATCTGTTGGTTAATCCTACAATGAACGTGACATGGACTTTTGATGTGCTATTATCACCGCATATTTTAATTATTTATTACCTTGGTTGGTTCTCTCCCTGCCCCCATCCCGTCAAACTGTCAACTACTTGATGTCAAAGACTGTCATCCCATTTTTAAAACTCATACAATCACATCGCTGGCATTCAGTCACATCGCTGGCACATGAAGATTCTCAATAATGAATGAATGAATGGGAAATGTGGTAGATGGCGCAAGCATATCTCATTTAACTCTCTCCTTAAACCCCACTAAAACTGTAACAAGAGATTTCTAAAATGCAAACAAAAAACGTATAAACCCACAAAGATAGAGAAAATAAAAGAGACACAGCAAAAACAAAGTGTGACAAGCTGAAAAACAGATGGGAAAGTGGAATCTGACTTAGTAGATCTCAAAAGGTGACTCTTAAGTTAGCAGTGATGAAAGCCAGGACCCAAGCTGATCTACACGGAATATTCCAAAGGCTTCTACATTGATGGCATCAGATATCCTTGGAAGTGGGGGTGAAGGGGCAGATTCCTGAAGAGCTGTTTGAGGAGCAGTTAGATCCTAGTATCCTCTTTTTATTTTTATTATTATTATTTTTTAATCAGTTCCCAGACAACCATTCCTCCCAGCCCCAGCAGATGCCTGAGGGCTAGTCCGGGTCACTAGACTTACAGAACCTGGGCACAGGTTCTAAGTGGGCGGTGTACGTATCAACCAGGAACAGTGAGTGAAGGCAGAATGCAGGCTCCTCAGCTCGCTTCCCCCACTCAGTCTCCAGGCTGCTGGCAGCCAAGTACACACTCTCTGGGAGGAAACAAAAGAACCTTCTCTGGGAATCTGATAAGCCAAGATAAAGTCCTAATGAAGGCAGGCTGTGTAGTATCTGCATGTAGGAATCATGAGTCTCAGCGCTGACCAGGACCCCAAGTTTTCCCAATCCACAAGAGCTACCTATGTGCAGTGAAGGGTCCACATCTCCTCAAAATATATTAGTGTTGCCTAATTTTCACTTATGCTAAACCTACAACTGGAAGTATAGGGGTGGCATAGAGTGCATGTGCACCAATCATATCTAGGACCAACTAAGATTCACACAGTATAACCCCAGGCTTTCACAGCTCCAGGACCCCTGCTCCCACTGCAGGGGCGCATGCTGTCCCACCATTCGTCTGACCCTAGAAGGCTGACACTCTGGCCAGAGGCTTGGGGCCTCACCTGGATGAGACCCCTCATACCATATCCAGCCACAGTGACAGCCTGGGGAGCTGCCGGGGAAACAGGGAACACCCACACCCACAAGGTGACTAATGAGCCATCACAGACAACACCGAGAGATTAAGGTGCTGTGGCCTTCTACCCCAACCCCAAAACGTGGGTGGCATCGTGGCATATGAATAAACAAGGTCTAGTTTAGGTAGATTAAAGAATTCCATATTGAATAATCGTTCTGAAAGGCTATCTCTGGTTGATTGTCACAATATTACATAAAGCCGACGGAGGGAATAGAGATCTTAGACCCCCATAGCTCATCCAAAGGCCCAGGCAAAGGGTTGGCCTAGACTGACATAAACTATCAGGGCTAGCCAAAAGACTGACAGAATTTCTCAGTTGGCAAGCCCCTCCCAGTCAAGTCATCCTACAGGTGCACTTCCCAAACTATACACTAAGGCTCCCTAAGGCAGCACAGTGAACTCACAAGAGTACTGTGGAATATTTTGAATTTTCAAAGAAAACACAGCAATTTATGTTGCTTATCATGTGAATTATTACTGTTTATTTATTTGTGCCTAACTACCTAATAAGCAGAATTATTAGGCATTTTGGAGGGTCTAGAGGTGCTGTGAAAAGACGACAGAGACTCTAGGGGACCCACGGACAAGAAAGTTTGGGAACCATTGCCCTAGCGCGAGTTTCCCCGCTGGCATGCCCATCCCATCGTGCAGGGCTTCCAGTCAGCTTTTTCTCCCTGTTCTGAAATCTGAGAAGATAACTGGGCATATCACATGCCTGGGGAAGGCTTCTAACATGAAATACAGAGATAAGAAACGCACATGAACGCGCACACACACACACAAAGCAACATGGGAAAAACAGACTCTGCATGGGAACACTTCAGTAAAGGAAAGGAGGGGCAGGGGCAAGGAGGAGAAAAATCACTCAGAAAGTTTCTAAGAATCTCAAAATGGTATTCTTTCCCTTCTCTCTTTAAGCAAGGGAGTCCTTTGCTAATATCACATACACACATCAAATCACATTGATTTAAAGTATAATATCTGATGGCAGCAAAATCCTAATCATGATCAGTGCATCTCTCACTACTTCATTCAATCCCTGACACCCAAGCTCATCTTACCAGGCATGATAATTAACTAAGACTTGTATCCAACTATTTTCCAGGGTGTTTCCCAGCATATTGGAAAAGATCTTTTTATATTATCTGATGGGCTCTTATATGTTAACACACAAAGTTCTGTCTAGGGAGAAATTCCTGTAGCATATGCGCACTTCCCAGTACAAATTTGGTCTTTGAGTCTTATTTAAGCCTTCAACATAGTTCTACAGGTTAAAAAGCAACAACAACACACAATAACAGCAATTCATGACCATATGAACATAAATGATAACATTCTTAAAATCAAATATGCCTTCTCCCTGTCAAAGTACTGTCATCATTTTATTTTAAAATTCCACTTTTGTAGATTAAATACTATATCTATCAGGCAATTATGGGTACATTTTTGCATTCTAAGAAAAACAAAAACAAAAAACTAATGTCTATAAGAGGGTCATTTTGCTCTTTAGTTTTTTCACAGAATTGGACTAAATCATGGCAATTAGTGTAACGGAAATGTTTACAGCAATCTCTGATGGCAGTTCCACTAATGCAATGATTTAGCTCAAGCCCAGTAAAATATGAACATGTATCATTAGGATGAATCAGAATCAAAAGCAAAGCAACTTTTAGCTTACAGTAATTCAACATACATCATCTCATCAGCAATGCCAACTATAAAATTAAGGATATACAATTAGTCAATCAGACAGTTCCTGAATTAATTAATTAAGCGAGGAAAATCAGCAAGCAAAGACAGGACTACATCCAACAACATACTTCCCCCTCTTAAAACAATCCTTTCCATTCATTTTGATCTCGTTATCCAATAAACACAGGACTCAATCTTTCCCTGATGGTATTAGTGATCAAGACACCTCCCAGATCAGCCACCAGTTTAGTGTCCCATAAACTCACCCTCCAAGAGATCACTTGACTTTGTTCCTACAACTGAGAATTACTCGCTTTACTGTCTGCCTGGCAAAACCGCATCTCCAATAATCCTCAAAGGATCATTTAACAGTTGCCAATGGAAGTATGTGAAGAAATAGGGTTAAGCATACTCCCCCATTAGGAGGAATAAGAAGAAATTCAGTGAACTTGAGGCTTAGATTTTAAGACAAGGAGTATTTCTGGAAATACAGAAGAACATTTTCTAGTAATAAAAGAAGTAATTCATCAGAAATGGATAATAATGTCCCTAATAACAAGGTTTCAAAACATATTTAGCAAAAGTGAGCAACCAAAGGGTCATATTGACAATTTCACAATCATAGTTGGGGCATGTAACATCCTTCTCCAAGTAAATGCCAGAAAAACTAGATTTAAAAAAAAATACACTAATGATATAGAAGATCTCTAGCTCTATCAACCAACTTGATCTAACTGACCCTGAAAAAAAAAGCCTGGCAGTTTCTTAAAAAATAGACATATATATCTACCCATTGACCCGGCTAGTTCACTCATTAGTATTATCCAAGTGAAATAAAAGCATGTTTACAAAAAGCCGTGTACAAGACTGTTTTGGTAGCTTTACTCATAATGGCTAAAAACTGGAAAAGGCACAGGTATCTGTCAATAGGAGAAGGCATAAACAAATTTTGATATTTTTACACAATGGACTATTGCTCTGCAATTAAAAAGGAGTGGACTCCCAACACATAAAACAACATGGATAGATTTAGGTGAAAGGAGCACATACTTATGTGATTCCATTTATATGAAGTTCTAAGACAGGAAAAACTAACCCATGGTAGCAAACCATCAGCATAGCAATTGCTTTTGAAGTGAGTGAAGAAATGGGCATTTTCTGAAAGGAGGCAAAAAGGAACTTTTGGAGGTGATGATAGTGCTTTGTATCTTGGGAGGGTCTTGGCTTACACAGATACCTGTACTTGTAAAAATCCAGCAAATAGTACACTTAAAAATCTGTGCCTTTTAGTGAACATAAATGTATGTCTTTAAAAAACCCATAAATAATTAACTGTAATAATATGGTGGCTGAAATGTTTTAGGATGAAATGCATTGATATTTGTAACTTACTTGAAAAGGCATTAAAAAGTAAAATGGATTGATTGAGAGCAGATGAGGAATGAATAGATATGTGATAAAGCCAGAATTGTAAAAACCATGGAGTCTAGGTGGTGGTATATGAGTATTCAGTGTAAAATGTCTTCAATTTTCCTGTATGTCGGAAATTTTTCAAAATAAAATGTTGGAAAATATGTTATACATGTATCTATGCTGGTTTAAAATGTATAATAACAATATTATGCAAAACAAAGAAGGTGGTAAATGAAGTTCAGGGTCTTTGAATGAAGAACACCTGAAGTTCAGGTGTTGTCGGGTCTTTGCACAGTTAGGAGGTGATAACAGTGAAATTCACAATAGAAAGAAATAAGTCAGAAATCTATATTGGTTGTTCTAGGGTAAGCACTAACAGAGTCATGGAAGATACATAACTAATGGTGGGGGCAGGATTGTAAAAAATTCACAATTAATTTTAATGAAAGTAAAAAAGGAGAAAGGGAATCTCAAAGAGCTGAGTTAAATAATAAATGTTAAAATGATAGGTATAAACCCAAATAGAGCAATATTTATATCAAAGTAACTAAATACTCCAATGAAAGGACAAAGTTGGTCAGATTCAATTTTTTGAAATCCTTACGTTGTTTGTAAAAGATATGCCTTAAATGTAAGGACACATAATGGCTGTACGAAAAAGGGTATTCCAGACAAGCAATCAAAAGGAAGTGGTGTAGTTATAATAATATCAGACAAAGTATTACTAACATAATAAGAATTACTAGCAATAAAGAGTCATTTTATAATTATAAAAGGATTAATATACCTGAAGAACATGTCAACTTAAATTTTTTTGTATCTAATATTATAGCTTCAAAACATGTAAAGCAAGAATCGTTAAAACTAAATAGCTATGAACAAATTCACAATTACAGTGAGAGATTTTAAAAATCCTTTCTCAGGAGCTAATAAACAAACAAAAATGGTTAGGAATATAGAGAATTAAAGCAACATGAATAAGCAATCTTAATACATTGAGAACAGTGTAACCAACAACTGCAAAATTCAAATATTTTTCAAGTGTACATGGACTATTTACCAAAACTTACATTTACCTGGCCATACACATATCAAAATAATTTTGAGAAAATTGAAATTATATACATCATGTTTTCTATCCACCATGGAATTAATCTAGAAATCAACTGCAAACAGATAAATTTTTAAATCCCCAAATGTTAGACCATAAGCAATTGATTTATGAAAAGACTGTAGGTCAAAGGAGAAATCACAATGGAATTAGAAAATATTTTGACTTAAATCATAAAAATATGATATATAAAAACCTGTGAGATCCAATTACAGCATACTTAAGGGAAAATTATATCGCAACAATTATCAAGACAAAGTGAATCTTGTTCAAGGATAGATGAATAGATCAATGGAATATAATAGAGTTCAGAATCAGACCTACACATGAACAATCACTTGATAATGACAAAAGTGCTCCAGCACAGTGGGAAAATTATGATCTTTTCAGTAAATGATACATGGCCAGCTGAGTACCATGGCTCATGCCTGTAATCCCAGTACTCTGGGAGGCCAAGCCTGGAGGATCCCTTGAACCCTGTTCCTACAAAAAAAAAAATTAACTAGCTGGGTATGGTGGCACCTGCCTATAGTCCCAGCTACTTGGGAGGCTGAGGCAGGAGGATCACTCAAGCCCAGGAGGTCAAGGCTGCAATGAGCTGTGATTGTGCCACTGTAATCCAGCCTGGGTAACAGAGTGAAACCCTGTCTCAATTAAAAAAGTAAAAGATACATGGCCAGCTAGAAAGCCATACAGAAAAACAAATTAATATTTAATTTTGACTCCTACCTCACACCTCACATACACAAACTTCAGATGGATTTTAGTGCTAAATGTAAAAATCGATCAATAAAAGTTAATCTAAAAGAAGACAGCATAGTAGGATATCTTCATGTTCTTGGTGTAGACACCATGGTAGACATGAACAAAAAACAAATTGAAAAGAAAAAGATTGAAAAATTGGAGTACATTCCAATTAAAAACTTCTGTTAATCAAAAGGCACTTAGAAAGGGAGAAGATATTTGCGACAAAAATATCTAATGGGCTCATATCCAAAATATATAAAGAATTTCTATAAATTAACAAGAAAAAGACAGACTACTCAATTTTAAAAAGCAGGGGTGAAAGACTTATATAGGTACTTTCCAAAGAGGATATCCAAATGGCCAATAAGCATATGAAAAAGTACCCAACCTCAGTAGTCAGCATGGGAATACAAGTTAAAACGAGAATGCTGTATCATTGAACACCATGAGGCTAAAAGGAAAAGAGCTGACAAAACCTAATATTGTCAAGGAGCTATTGGAATGCTCATACATCTCTGGTGGGAGTGTAAATTGTCACAACCACTTTGGAAAACCAGCAGTATTTATTAAAGCTGAAAATATGCCTGCCTCACAAAACAGCAATCCTTTCACTAGATACATGTCCAGCAGAAGTACATATGAGGATCAGAGTCTTATGTACAACAATATTTATAGGAACTTTATTCATGATAGCCAAAAGTGTTCAACGACAGTGCAATGAATAAATATATGGTGATATATTTTTATAGTGGGATACTGTGCCAAAATGAAAATGAACAACTACTGCTACAACAGCAGGGATGAATCTCACAAACAAAATGTTGAGCAAAAGAAGTCGCATAGAAAGAAGTACATATAATAAGATTGCATTCATATATGAAGTTCAAAAAGAGGCTAAGCCCATACACCAACAACATCCAAGCCAAAAGCCAAATAAGGAATGCAATCCATTCACAATTGCCACAAAAAGAACAAAATACTCAGTAATACAGTTAACCAGGGAGGTGGAAGATCTCTATGACGAGAATTACAAAATATTGCTCAAAGAAATCAGAGATGACACAAACAACTGGAAAAACATTCCATGCTCATGGAAAAGAAGAATCAATATCATTAAAATGGCCACACTGCCCAAAGCAATCTACAAATTCAATGCCACTCCTACCAAACTACCAGTGACAATCTTCACAGAACTAGAAAAAACCATTTTAAAATTTATATGGAACCAACAAAGAGACCAAATAGCCAAGGCAATCCTGAGCATAAAGAACAAAGCTGGAGGCATCACTTTACTCTACCTCAAACTATACTACCAGGCAACAGTAAGCAAAACAGGATGGTAGTGGTACAATGGAACAGAATAGAGAGACCAGAAATAAGATCACACACCTACAACCATCTGATCTTCAGCAAAGCTGATAAAAACAAGCAATGAGGAAAGGACTCCTCATTCAATAAATGGTGCTGGAATAACTGGCTAACCATATGCAAAATATTGAAATGGAACCCTCTCCTTACACGATATACAAAAATCAACTCAAGATGGATTAAAGACTTAAATGTAAAACTTAAAAATATTAAAAACAAAACAAAACAAAAAAAACCTTGAAGATAAAGATAACCTAGGAAATTCCATTCTGGACATAGGAACTAGCAAAGATTTCATGACAAAGACATTAAAAGCAATGGCAACAAAAGCAAAAATTGACAAATGGAATCTAATTAAAGAGCTTCTGCACAGCAAAAGAAACCATCAACAGAGTAAACAGACAACATACAGAATGAAAGACTTACAAACTATGCATCTGACAAAGAGCCAATATCCAGAATCCATAAGGAACTTAAACAAATTTACAAGCAAAAGACAAGTGATCCCATTAAAACGTGAGCAAAGGACATGAACAGAGACACTTCTCAAAAGACAACATACGTATAGCTAACAAGCATATGAAAAAATGCTCAACATCACTGATCATTAGAGAAATGCAAATCAAAGCTACAATGAGAAATGATCTCACATCAGTCAGCATGGCTATTATTAAAAAGTCAAAAAATAACAGATTCTGGTGAGGTTGCAGGGAAACAGGATTGCTTATACACTGCTGTGCAAATTAGTTCAGCTGTTGTGGAAAGCAATGTGGTAATTCCTCAAAGAACTGAAAACAGAATTACCATTCAACCCAGCAATCCCATTATTGGGTATACCAAAGGAACATAAATCATTTCTACCATAAAGACACATGCATGCCTATGTTCACTGGAGCCTTATTCACAATAGAAAAGACATGGAATCGATCTAAATGCCCATCAATGATAGACTGGGTAAAGAAAATGTGGTACAGATACACCATGGAATACTATGTAGCCATAAAAAAGAATGAAATCATGTCCTTTGCAGCAACATGGATGAAGCTGGAGGTTTTTATACTATGCAAACTAAAGCAGGAACAGAAAACCAGATACCACATGTTCTCCCTTATAAGCGGGAGCTATACAATGAGAACATGTGAACACAAAGAGGAGAACAAGAGACACTGGGACCTACTTGAGGTGGGAGGGTGGGAAGAGAAAGAGGATCAGAAAACATGCCTATCAGGCACTGTGCTTAGTATCTATGTGATGAAATGATCTGTACACAAACCCCCATGACACGAGTTTACCTGTATAATAAACCTGCACATGTACCTCTGAACCTGAAATAAAATTTAAAAAATAATGAACAAAAGGAAAAAAAAAAAAAACAATCTTAGCTAATCTAGGGTGATAAAATAGCGGTGGTTACCTTTAGGCAGCAAGAGGAAAAGGCAGGGGGGTTTAGATTCTAGGGTGCTGATAATGCTCTATTTCTTGATATGGGGTGGTTACATTGGTGTGTTCACTCTGCCGAAATCAATTAAATTAATCAATACAAAGTTACTTTTTTGAAAATGTAGTGGAATATTTTAGAAGAATTTGACAATGTAATTTTAAAAGTTACATGTAAGAATTATTAGTGACTACAACCAAAACTTCTTTAAAAATAAGGGTGACAAGTAGAATTTTTATCTGATAAATATTAAAGCCAGTTTAAAAACAGTAATTAAAACAGTGAGACATTGGTACAAGAAGAGACAAATCAGCCAAGAAAACGGAATAAAAAGCCCACATACATCATTTTCTGTCCATTAAAAATAAACAAAATTTGTATCAAAGAAAAAACAAAAGAAATTTCAAATGAAAAATTAAGATTTAATTACATTTACAGTTCCGTACACAAATGGCACATTAAGCATTTATTATTTTAATGTATAAAGATATCCCAAATCATGGGAATGTAAAATAAAGCACCACTTTAAATAATAGTTTAGCAATCTTTGGTTAGAAGGGAGGACAACATGTACTATAGACTGAATGTATGTGTCCCCCCAAAATTCGTATATTGAACCCTAATCCCCATTGTAAAGATATTAGAAGGTGGGGCCTTTGGGAGATGATTAAGTCAAGAGGGCTCTGCCCTTATGGGATGAACGCCCTTATAAAAGAGACCCCGGAGAGCTCTCTCTCCCCTTCCGCCATATGAGGACACATGAAGAAGATGGCCGTCTATGAACCAGGAAGCAGGCTGTTACCAGAAGCAAACTGTGCTGACACTCTGATCTCAGGCTTCCAAACTCCAGAATTACAAGAAATAAATTTCTGTTGTTTATAAGCCACCCAGGCTATGGTAGATTGTTACAGCAGCCCAAACAGACTGAGATACTATGCATATTCTGTGACCCAACAATTCCACTTCTAAACACATACTCTAATTTTAGCACTTCACTCGAGGATATATAGACAAAATAGTAAATATCTGCCTATAAGGGAATGAGATAATCTGATACATCTATAGAATGGAATACAACAGTTAAAATGAATGAACTAGACATATATGTATCAACATAGGTACCTCAAAAGATAATGTTGAGTTGAAAAAGCAGGATGCAAATGAATATGTAAATATCATATCAACTATGTAAATTCTAAAAAAATCTTTCATATTGTTACAAGGTACATACAAATGTAGAAAAAAAGCATTCAGCTAGGCGTGGTGGCTCATGCCCATAATCCCAGCACTTTGGGAGGCCGAGGCAGGAGGGTCACTTGAGGCCAGGAGTTCAAGACCAGCCTGGCCAACATGGTAAAACCCTGTCTCTACTAAAAACATAAAAATTACTGGGCATGGTGGCGCATGCTTGTAATCCCAGGTACTTGGGAGGCTGAGACAGAAGAATCACTTGAACCCAGGAGGCGGAGGCTGCAGTGAGCCGAGATCATACTACTGCACTCCAGACTGGGTGACAGATCCAGACTCTGTCTTGAAAAAAAAAAGAAAAAAAAAAAAGCATTCGAACACCCATGGGAAATGTGTATATCAACTTCTAGAGAGTGGTTGCTTTGAGAAGAAAGAAAGGAGAACAGCATGAGAAAAGTTTTAACATTATGTTAAATATTTGATTTGCTTTTAGAAAAACAGGTGAGGCACACATAACAACATAATCATTTCCACCATTGTTAAATTATTTTTGGTATACTTGAAATATATTATAATTAAAATAAAATAAAAAGGTCTACAAATCAATTTTAAAAAGCACAAATCAGCCTTCTACACTTCAATAGAAAAAAGGAAATCAGGAAAGAATAAAGGCACCTCACAAAAGAAGAAACACACCTGAACAATCAATGTGAAAACATTCATCATCTCCCTGGTAATAAAAAATAATTACAAATTAGAGTAACTTTTTTGTTGTTGAAAAAATGTTAATGATAATATCACTCTTGGCAAAGGAAATATGTGCTGTCTACACTGCTAGTAACAGAATTTATCTCTGCGTGTGTGGTGATGGGGGAGGTAATTTGGTCATGTGTTTTAAAATCTTAAATATATTTGTACAATTTTACCCATTCATTCCACTTCCTTGATTTTTTTTTCCTAAGGAAAATGTCTGAGTTAAACACAAAGATGTTCATTATGACAAAGCTCATCATCTTAAATAATCTAAATGTCCAGAAATCAGGGGTTAAGTAAATTAGTTCATATCCAAAAGATGGATTCTATACAGGCTTTAAATATCATACTGTAAAAGAATTATCAACGCAGCTGGGTATCATGACTCACTCCTGTAATCCTAGCACTTTGGGAGGTCAAGGCAGGAGGATTGCTTGAGCCCAGGAGTTCAAGATCAGCCTAAACAAGATAGCAAGAGCTGTCTCTACCAAAAAAAAAAAAAATACAAAAATTAGCCAGGCATGGTTGTGTGCACCTGTAGTCCCACCTACTAGGGAGACCGAGGTGGGAGGATTGCTTGAGCCCAGGAGGTCAAGGCTGCAGTGAGCAATGATTGTGCCACTGCACTCCAGCTTGGACAACAGGTTGGGCAACCCTGTCTGAAAAAAAAAAAAAAAAAGAATTCGACATGAGAAATTATGACATTATGTCGTGAAAAACTTGTAATAAAAGTGTATCTTCATTATGATCCCGCCATATATATACATATTGTTATTTAGGTGCATTTTTTTTTTTTTAAGACAAACTCTCACCCTGTTGCCCAGTCTGGAGCACAGTGGCTCATTCCAGGTCACTGCAACCTCCACCTCCCAGGTTAAAGTGATTCTCCTGCCTCAGGCTGCCAAGTAGCTGGGATTACAGGCGCTCGCCACCACACCCGCCTAATTTTGGTATGTTCTGTAGAAGCGGGATTTCACCATGTTGGCCAGGCTGGTCTCAAACTCCCAACCTCAAGTGATTCGCCCACCTCAGCATCCTGAAGTGTTGGGATTACAGGCATGGGCCACCAGCCTGGCCCTGCAAGTGCAAATGTAAAAAGATAATTACCAACATGTTAACAGTGGTTATCTCCACTGGGAAATAGTTTCATTTTTTTCTTTATACTTTCTGTATTTCCAATTACATTGACATATGTTATTTTCATAATCACTCAAAATAATATTTAGCCCTCATTTTTTAAGTAGCAATTTTACTGGCCTAAAAATGTGCATTATTGGTCTGATATTTTAAAAAATCAGAGACCAGGATACCACTAAATGAACACATGACCAAATCGGGAACAAACAGCTTGATGTTTAGGTTCAGAAACCAATCCATACACGTGTTTCTTGGTCCTTTAATTTAATCAGCAAGAATTCGTTAATTAGCACTCTTTCCAAAGCAAACCTGCATTTCATTGTAACGATGGAACAAAGCATCCCCGCTTCCACTGCCCAGGAGCATGTAATTTAGTGTGTCCAGGAAAGCTCAGAATCTGGCAAATTTATACACAGCAGGTACATGCCGTAGCAAAGAAGTATTAACAGAAAGTCCAGGAGACCTGGTTCCATTCTGAGTTCAGGCCCCACCGAAAGGAACTCTGCCCTGGCCATGGTTACAGCATTCCTTACAGGACCTTAGGACCAGAACCAGCAGCAGAGAGAGGAGCAGAGTTTGAGGACTGAGCGAATGGAATCTCTCTGGAGGATAATCTGGGTAATAATGGGTAACGAAAATGCCCTCTGACCACAACCAAAATGACTAGGAAGAGCCCAGAAAATTGGGGAATGCCAGGAAATGAACTGAATGCCCCTTCCTCACCAGGGAATACCTGAGGATTTTTTAAATGCAGAGCCACAGACTACTAAAAGCCAATTTAGAGGAGTAAAGGAATTTACCCGGGGTCACACAAGTTGGTAAACAGGTAAGCTGAGATCAAAACTCAAGGAGGTGACTCCAAAGCCTGTATTTCTCCCCGTTGTCCAAACACTACCTAATAAATGGAGAAGGTAGAGTCCGATGCATCTCATTCTTCCAGCTCTATTCTGCCATGATACCATATGAAATACTGAAGGCTGCACATTATCTATAGTATTACTCTTTGAGTATCCTAAATGCCAAAATACTAGAAGAAAACATGACTAAACAATACCCCAATCAAGTTTTTGTAAAAGACAAACAAAAAAAAATGAAGAAGAAAGAAAGGATAAGAGAAGGAAACCAAAGCAGAGTTAAAAGTGTAATTGATCTAACCAAAGTCATGCTTTAAGACTCTGTTATCAAAGCACAGAGGGGCCTCCAATTTGCACAACACCGGGAGGCATTGTTCATTGTTTTTCATCTCCCTTAGAGTTGTGCAAGCCTTACAAATTGGTAAATAAGTTGAAATGATGCAAGTGTGCATCATGGGAATATTTCTCAAATATTTGCTTATTCCAAGAATACGTAACATGCAGATAAGAGAAACAGAGAAGAAAGAAAGGATGACATAATTTATCTTATCGGGGTGCCTGCTGGAGGAAATATTACATGAGTTTGCTCCCAAGGCAGGGAAGTCACCACTTCCAGAGCCATTTCATGACACTTTGCTGGAGACATTAAAGGCAGTACCAAACTGACAAGAGTTCTCTCCATCGAGGACAAATGGCCAAGATGTGATTAGTGATGTTGAGCACCTTTTAATATACCTGATGGCTATTTATGTCTTCTTTGGAAACATGTTTATTCAGGTCCTTTGCCCATTTTTTAGTTGGGTTATTTGGTTGTTTTGCTATTGAGTTGTTTGAGTTGCTTATATATTTTGGATATTAATCTCTTATCAGTTATATGTTCTGCAGATATGTTCTCCCATTCAATAGATTGTCTTTTCAATCTGTTAATTGTTCCCTTTGCCATGCAGAATCTTTTTAGTTAAATTCAAACACATGCCTATCATGGGGAGGGGGGAGGGGGGAGGGATTGCATTGGGAGTTATACCTGATGTAAATGACGAGTTGATGGGTGCTGACGAGTTGATGGCTGCAGCACACCAACATGGCACAAGTATACATATGTAACAAACCTGCACATTATGCACATGTACCCTACAACTCAAAGTATAATAACAAAAAATAAAAAATAAAAAATAATTCAAACCCATTAGCCTGTTTTTGCTTTTGTTACAAATTATGTTGTGCTTATGCCAAATAATATATAATAATGCCAGAAAATACAATGGCATTCTTGATTACCAATTTCACCCCACCATCACCATCACCACTGCCCTAATTTCATTCCTGTCCCTGGAAGTAAACCACTGCAATTTTTGGCATATACTTTTCTAGACCTTTTAAAATATATTTAAAAGATACATGTACCCATAAATATATAATTATATGGTTATATCTTTTACATGAAGAGTGTCATATCATACACATTTTTCTTCAACTTTCCTTATTTGTTTAAAAATCTATCTTGGAAGTCTTTCAATGGCAGTACATACAGGCCTACTGCATTCCTTTTAACTGCTGTGTGGCTAACACTCCTGCATAGCCTGTGACATCAGAGTTTGTTTAACAGCTCCTCTGCTGCTTCCAATCTTTCACTACCACAGTAATAATACTACAGAGTACTGCAGTAATGAATGTTCTTGTATATAGAACCGTGGGCACAAGTCCAAGTCTTTCTTTGGGAAAAATGTCTATATATAGAACTGTTGTAAATTACCACAGTCTCAGCAAAAATGATCATTCCTCCAAGGCCACACTTCTTCACACCCTCACCAATCATAAATGAGAGTGTCTGTGTACCTAACCTTCACCAGCACTGAACAGTGTTGATGTTCCAGTAAGTTTGGTGGGCAAAAATAGCACTTCACTGTTTTAACTTTCATCTCCCTGAACACAGTGAGGTTGAGCAGTAATTTTTAAGTGCGTGTTTCATCTGTAGTTTCCTATATTTTATTCCAGTACTTTGATAGGTTTATTTTTCTAAACCTCGAGTTTAACTGCTGCGTATTTTGATATGAGGGAATATTTTAATCTTATTTTCTTTTCCAAATAGGCAGTCAGTAATCTCCCTATCATTTATTGCAGATTCCCTTTCCTCTATCCTGATTTAAACTTTCACCGAAAAGTTTTCTTAAGTCTCCATTTATCATGCATCACTTTCGGAACTCCCTATTCTCTTCCATTGATCTACTGTGATGCTAAGAATTGTTTTAATAACTAAAGTTTAATTGCCTATTTAATGTTTAATAGGGTGACATTGACTATTTTGTACATTTTCTTTTCCTAATGAGTTTCAGAATCAACTTGACATATTTGTCAAGAAAATTTCATTAGGATTTGTTTAGGTTTTCTTTTCTGACACTGTTGGACTTCTAAGTTTTTTGTTTGTTTTGTTTTTATTCTTGTTTTGGGATGAGCACAAATTCAAGTCACAGCTGATGTGACTTCACTGCATTGTCAGTTAACTACTACCTTTAACCACAGTACAAAGAAAATCATCATTTTTTGCTAGATATTATCCAAAATTCACTCAATTATCAAATTATCATAGGCCATCTTGTTCAGCTTCCTGGATCTACATTCTGCAATTAACTTGCTCTGTAAACAGATAACAAAATAGTTCATGAGAACACTATTTAGGTTTCTTAACTGTAGTGGGTGACTGGTAGACATGCTTCAAGAAATTTCCAGTCCCAAACCATTTCTGTAACGGGCTCTTTATCTTGTTTCAACCAAAGCAGCTATGTTTTGGGCTATTTCATGCACAAGGGTTCTATATACAATTTTATTTGAAAGCAAACCCTCCTGATGAAAAAAAATGTTTTGCAAATCACTGTGTTGTGGCATGAAACTTTGAAAACAACAGTCCATTTGTTTAAGGCTGGAACAAATTCAAGGCTGCTCACTATTAATTTGAAAACAAACAAACAAACTGCTGGCTGGGCCTGAAGAAATCCCTGGGTTTCACTTCCTTGTAGAGGTGTGTGGCCTGAAACCTACCATGTCTCCTCAGCCTACTAAACTAAACTTCACCCACAGCACCTGTCCTCTTAGTTGCCAAAGTCTAAAAATACCCCTTAATCAGCAATACAGAGCTTCTGCGTTATAAGTCTTTATCAGAGTGCGGCTTCGTATCCAGAGCCTGTCAAAAGTTTGGCTGCAACTGACATTTACAGAAGATTGTCTAAGGACTGTATAATCTACACACTCATCAAGGGCTCTCAAGATCTATCCTTGGATGGAATTGGACAGCCAAAATGATAAATATTTTGACCTGGTAAATTCTGCTCTAAGAGAAATCACCTTCACCGAACTAAATAATATGCTCTGATTTTGATTTAAGGTCATTCAAAAAACGGGTTGAGAATGAATAAATCACTGAATAAACGAAAGAACAATCAAATTTAAAGAGAATCTACTTGGCAACAGGAAATGATAGGTTTTATTACCATAGGTAGCTTTATTAAATTCTATTAGAGGCCAGGCACGGTGGCTTACGCCTATAATCCCAGCACTTTGGGAGGCCGAGACGGGAGGATCATGACGTCAGGAGATCGAGACCATCCTGGCTAACATGGTGAAACCCCATCTCCACTAAAAATATAAAAACTTAGCCGGGCCTGGTGGCGGGCACCTGTAGTCCCAGCTACTTGGGAGGCTGAGGCAGGAGAATGGCGTGAACCCAGGAGGCGGAGCTTGCAGTGAGCTGAGATGGTGCCACTGCACTCCAGCCTGGGCGACAAGGCGAGACTCCATCTCAAAAACAAAAACAAAAACAAAAAACAAAACAAACAAACAAACAAAAATAAAGTCTATTAGAAAAAGAACTAATAATCCTAGCTTTTTCTCAATTCTGATATATAATGCACAGGCAAAATAAAGTACAATAAGAAGACATACCTCCGCATTGGTCGGAAAGTTTAAGTACTGCAAAATATGCATCCAGTGTAGAACTATTCTTAAATTAAGCATTATTTCTATCCCTAATAGTGCAAGATGCTAAAACTTCAAAACAAATGTTCACTACAAAGGGCTTGCTTCGTGCCCAAAAAAGTGATTTAGTCACTTTTACAGATTATTTAAAATTATGGATTTTGTAATAGTAGATGTAATTAAAATGTCAGGCTAGATTGTCTTTACAGCTTCACATTGAACAACTGCATTTTTTTTAACTAAGTCATATAAAATGACAGGTATGCAATATGACGGCTCCAGGATCTGTCCATTTCTCTCACCAGAACTGAGGAGTTTACTAACTACTTACTATATGTTTTAAAAGGTACTTTATGGTACTCCTTACACAGCTTCAATTGAAAAAAGTGATTTCCCTAAATACGATGGAAGTAAGGAAGGAGAGAGAAAAAAAAGAAGAGAAGGAAGGAAAGGAAGGAGACAGCAAATAAAGAAAGAAGAAAAAAGAAAGGAAGGAAGAAAGGAAGGAAAGAAAGAAAGAAGGAAGGAAACAAGGAAAGAAAGAAGGAAGGAAAGAAAGAAGGAAGGTAGGAAAGAAAAAAGGAAGGAAGGAAATAAAGAAGGAAGGAAGGAAGGAAATAAGGAAAGAAGGAAGGAAGGAAATAAGAAAGGAAGGAAGGAAATAAGGAAGGAAGGAAACAAGGAAGGAAGGAAAGAAGGAAGGAAGGAAACAAGGAAGGAAGGAAAGAAGGAAGGAAGGAAAGAAGAAAGGAAGTGGGGGAAGGAAGAGGGAAAAGATTGAAAAGGAAAGAAGTTAAAAAGAGGCAGGGAGAAAGGAAAAAAAGAAGACAGTCTCTTTGACAGTATAAAACATCATCTTCAGGGATACTCTATACACCATATGTTCAAATGGGATTTCTATTAAAGTATTATAATATTCTAAAAATGATAGAATCATTGGCTGGAAGGCTTATTTCCTAGAACTTTCTGTGGGTGAGAGAGGAGGCTCCACTCTCCATGCCACTCCCAGTAAGTGGGACCAGTAAGCAGCTGAGTGTTTCTACACTTTCCTACAACAGTTCTGTTTTAGCTAACTTAGGGGAAGTGGCAGGAGGCAGGGGCAAGTATTATTGTGTTTGTGCACCTCTCTGGGCACTAGTCCAAGACTGGATGAATTTTGGGGTTTGTTATTATGCATAGTCCTCTAGATTTTTAAAGGAAGATTTTTTAATATTGCATTATTTTAGCATTAAATTTTACCAGACTATGAAAAAGGGATTTCTCTGTAGAGCAATGCAAATGTTTTATAAGAGCCATTTTGTGCTTTCATTCAGTTTAAAAAGCTAATATCTAACCATTTCTGATATATATTGGGCCCGGACATCATTAGGTGTTCACAGAACCCATCAGAGGAGTTCCAAAGTTCTTGGTCTCTGGTCTCTCTCCAGCCCCAGAAATGGACACGAGTAAACCACCTGCTCATGGTTGGATGCAAGCACTGACAGGGGAACACATAAATCTAGAGGTTCGGGGGTTTAAGACATTTGGCATGGAAAATATATTAGTGACTCTCTTTTATCATAATGTTTGTGTCAATATCTGCCAGGAGATTTCGGAAACATCCTAAAACCAAAACTCTTCCTAGCACATGGCTGAGGAAATGGACATTCAACCAATCCTGGCTCTGAAGGGTGACAGAAACACACCAACACATTCAATTCATTGTCCTGCCTGCTTTCCGAACATTTTTAGATTCATGAAAGATGGCTGCAAAGTTTCCAGGAGAAGAAACTGCAGATATTAAAGGCCCTGTGGGAAGCCTCCCGCCAGTCTCTTTACTGCCAAAAATCTCTGAGCAAGACCTAGCAGGTGGATGAGGGACTCTGCAAGACAAGTTTATCCACGTGTGGCAGAAGATATTTCATTAGCAAAGTTTATTGAAACTGGAAATTAGCTTGAAATTAGCTCAGTATGAGATATTGAGGAAGTGAAATCAACCATAGCTGAATTTTTTTCAAGGAATAATGATAAATCTGTAACAAAGTCAGAATCTTGACTTACGTCATGGAAAGCACCTGAGCCACTTCGGTTCCACCTCAAGAGTTCAGCAAATCTTTGAGCTGCTTTAGTCTGCCCCCTCATTCCGTAAATCAGAGAAATGAGACTCAGAGCAGCCAAATGATTTGCCCAAACTTTCCCAGCTAATTAGGGATTGCACGAAACAAGAATGGGGGTTTTCTCTGACATCCATGAACCTCTCTTTACATCCAAGACAGAGTTCAACACTGCCTCTTTATGTGGTCCCCACTCTACACAAATGCCTGCTATAGTTCCTAGAGAGCTGAATTTGCCATTGTTTCTCCATGTCCCCGGGCCACAAGCCTGTAAAAGATAGGGACATATTTTTCCACCTTTTGATTCCAGCACCTAGCATAACACCTAACATGTACTACCATTATCAAGTAGTACAACTACTTCCAGCAGCTAACTTTAATGAGCCCTCACTTCATACTAGTCCTGGGCTGCCTCCTTAATGCAGTATTCATTTGGTCCCCACAATATCTGGCAGAGCCTGGGCTCTTTTTCAGGTATGTCTGATCACTCAATCAATCTTCATTCAGTGAGTGAATGAATGAATGAGCCTAATGTCAGATACCATGCACTTGTCCCCACTTTAGCTTTTCCATTTCATTAGTGTCTAGGCTGGGAAAATAAAGCCATCAAAGCCTTTCATTTCTATACCATAGAGTGGAAAGTTATGTCTATGCAGAGTATGACTGGGCAGTTTACTGGGGCCTCCCTGCAATCTGCATCTGGAGACTGCTGGATCACCTCCATGTTTTAAGGTGTTCAAGGTATTAAAACACAATACAAGCTGAAGCAAGGTTACAGAAATAACAGGATATTTTAAATGTTCAGTCTTGGCAAGGTAGCCCTGTGACTGCACGTAGCCTCATTTCAAAGTAATGTGAACATGTAAATTTCAAGACTCTTCATAAATGTGAGCTCAGGACCAAAAGGTCTTCTGGGCCCACCTTGTGATAAGCCCCCACTAATCATAAATCCACTCATTCTGATCCATTGGTGTAGTTGTTGTTAAAACTGTTTGCTATTGTTCCAGCAAAGCATTTACTGTACAAATACCTAATAAGCACTAATTATATTAAATGGTTATTTCGGTCACTGTTGGCATTAAGCCAACAAAGGAAAATACCTTTATATCATGTAAAGTCACCCTCTACCTCACACCCATTTGGCAAAGTAGAGTTACAGGTGGTTGTCTCTGCAGAGGGAACAAAGTAATAATGAATATGCTCAACTTCCTTCTCACCAGTTGCAGAGGATGGTACCACTGGAATAATGATAAATCTGTAACAAAGTCAGAATCTATGTCACGGAAAGCACCTGAGCCCACTTCAGTTCCACCTCGTGGTGAGTTCAGCAAATCTTTGAACTGCTTTAGTCTGGGATTTTCCCAGCTACTGGGAAAATTGCGATGCCACAGCCATACACAATACGCCATCCTGAGTATTCAGAGACACATCATTACAGTCAGGGTGTGCAGAAGAGGGTTTAAGTACTTACGACTATATGAGGAAAACTCTTTAAGATGCAATTGCTATATTAACTTCTAATTAATCTGAGGATTATTCAGCAGTGGCAGGACCTTCTCTGCAGGTCAATGAAGAGTGTGTGAATTATCTTCTTACAAATTATTATTTGAAAAAAGTATTTGTTACCCACATTTTCACTTTGGGTCTCAAAAGTTGGTGTCGATCTGAGTATTAGAAATTCTAAGTCTCATCAAAAATGTAACTAAGTTGAATTTGTGTAAGTGTTCTACAATATTTTTCATCTATAATTCTTCAGAAGTATAACAACAATTTTAAAAGTTTGTGATTTTTCAACTTTTGATCCGTGTCTACCAAAGAGCTGAGAGATGCCATTCCAAGTTTGATATTCCCAGTTCTAACCCACTTACTGTAATTAACCTTCACCCGCTAAAGTAGAACAGCTGAATGGTGACCCACATACAGAAGTGCCTTTTCTTATGCGAACTTAAACAGCAGTTGGTGCTTAGCCTACCCTTTTACCAGAAGGAGCTCCCTAGCCTCAAACCATCCATTTATTCATTCAGCAAATATAATGAGCACCTAAAGTGTGCCAGACACATCAAAAAATTGCTAATGGTACTCTGGATTGAAACTGATAATGAACTTTCCCTTGGAAATATTGTCACTGCTGTTATCACTCTTACACTCAGGAAAACAGGGGTCCTGCCCAGAACCCAGGACTCAGGGATTCCTGTGCCTTGGAGTCTCTTCTGGTGCCTGGGACAGGCGAAGGCTGGCAGTGCCAACTGGGAAGTCACCTTGAGCCTGGACTAGGACCTGTGTGAGTCCCCATCCATGTCTCACATTCTGGCAGTTCTCCAAACCTTCACTGCTTCCCCACACTGTGCAGTCAACCAAGTGCCCTAGAGAGCTCCAGCACTCAAGCCTGTGGGGCCACCCAGGGTGCAATGGCTAAGCCCTGGTTCTGAGAGGGCAGCCTGGCCAATGCGCTGTCTCTGCTGGCCAATGTGGCATCTGTTTCATGTGATCAGAAGAGACTGGGCATCAGAATGATGCTCATACACTGATTTTGAGTGACTCAAATTGCTTATATAAGCAGATGTCCCATGAGGAAAAAAAAAAATGACCAGGGATTCCCTCATACCCTAGGGGCAGCTCTGGTGATGAAATCAATTCGATGTTATAAAAGCAGGTTAGGTGCCCTTAAAATTTCAGCATAAGGAAATGTTTTCTGATTTTCAAACAACAAATTTTCAAATGAATTTCTAGAACCCAATCCATCCTAAACTGGAGACAGTCTATATTGCTATACACCATAAAACTCATTTATAATGACAGCTATTATTCCATGACATTATCCCCCTAAAGCCTCTTGGAAACAATGCAAAGGAAGCACCAAGTGCATGTTTCTCTGTCTTCTTTGTGCTTTTCATCCTTATGCCTCACAATACCTAACCTAATATATTGCCCATAGTAGACACTCAACAAATATTTGCAGATCATCATTTTGAAGTCGAAAGTCGTCATTAGATATTTCCTTCAAATAGCAAATATTTATAAGGTGCTTCGTAACTGAGTTGAGACTTTTTACTAAGAAAACAAAACAAGAACACTTACATAACAGATGAGGATATTTTCTTCAGGAAATTCTTCTGGCTTAACAGTCTGTCGTAACTGCCAGTGTTTTTCTTATAGCTCAACAGTAAGAAAAATGACACGGCCATCCATAGCACCAGAGAAGATTTTTAAAAATAAAAACAAACAATGGAAAAATAACACACAAATCTCCCAAAAATGATTCAAAATCTCTCTCACTCAGGGGAAGAGTCTTTCCATCCCAGTCTCTCTCTTCTCCCAGTCTCTCTCCGACACACACACATGCACACACATGCCCACGTGCACACCACTTCCATTTGACTGGAAACAAGAAGACAGTGTCAGGGTATGGTTTAGGTCAGTGGGAGCCCAGTGAAAACAGTCAGCTACTTCCAAAACAGGCGTGGTAACATGAAAGGTAGGAGCCACTTCCCAAGCCAAACAGAAGCTGAATTACTGGCTCAGTTAACTGAATATTTCAGTCATAAACTTAACCAGCGAAAAATTCTCATACTCAATATAAAAACCAATATTTAAAGAATGTTGTATGCACATATTTGCCATCTATGCATGTATCTATGAAGACTGTCTAGCAAATTTGCTGTATCTCCTTGTGTCAATTTGATATCTTCAGTCTGCATTCATATAGAAATATGTATTAAGCAAGCTTTGAGTGTTCCAGCAGGGGGTATGTTTAAATACAGTATCCAGTTCTCTTGGTGTATTTGAATATGATTTATTCAACAAAGGTTAAGTTCACGTCAATGATGGTAAAACATCATTTGTCAATAACATTCCACAGTCTCCACGAAGTAAATGAACTCTACTCTTCTTGACAGCTCCATAGCATCACTTAAAGAGACTCTTCCCAAACTGAATGTTTACGACCTATTTTTTGAAATATGCTACACACGGGTTTAACAAAGAAAAACCCCCAGAAACAATGGAAACACACCTGGCTGAAGAATCAATACCCCTCCTTTGGGGCTTCTGCAGGTCAGTGTTCTCACAGTTGAACTGAAAAGATGAAAACACCGACTAGCTCTTTACCTTGCCAGAAAATGAACAGTTGCCATTGTCTGGTGTCCACACAAAGAAAGTCCACCTTGCTGTTCATAGAGATGAAACTGAAAGGCTGCGTGCAAACTTAACCTTTGTTGAATAAATCATATTTAAATACATCAAGAGAACTGGATACTGTATTTAAACATACCCCCTGCTGGAACACTCAAAGCTTGCTTAATACATATTTCTATATGAATGTAGACTGAAGATATCAAATTATCCTCAAGCAAAAAAAAAAACGAATTTGAATCCTAAACCGTATATCTGAGAACATGCTCCCTGTAAATCCTGGCTCTGTCTAATTTGCTTATGAAAGGGTAAGCAGTGGGTCAAATGTCCAAGTTCGGTAACTTTCATAATCACCAACACTGGGCTCATGTTGCGTCTATCATTGTCATTCCCAGAATTCAATAATTTGAGTATCCTTCTAATGAAGAGACAGAAGCCACTGAGGAGTCACTCTAGGTTACAGGCAATTTCCAAATGGCAGTCAGGAGGCTGGCCCATTGGCTGGGGATACCACACTGAGCCACACCGCTGTTCACCTGAAGTGGAAAGAAAACCACGTGAGAGTGAACCAGGAGGCTCGCGCCCAGGTGTTCGCCCTGCAAGATGGGACTTCTGAGGATGGTTGTATTCTTGGGCAATTCCACTGACAGTGCCTTCTCTTCAGCCACCCTCAGGTTACTTCCACCTGACATCTGCCTTCGTTCTTCTACTCACTGCCTCAGGAAGGTAGTGCCCCCTTTGGAGTGCCATCTCCTCCCTTCTCTCTACAACATAGCTATAAGAGCCCTTCATCCTCACCTCCAAGATTTTCACTGCATCCTCATTTTCTGCCTCGATTTTGGCTTAATTTCCAAGAATCTTCTATCAAATCCAGCAGTTCCAACTCACAATAAGGCTTCAAAGCAAGGAACAAAAGTATGGCATATTTTTGATATTCTGTCAGATCTATAACCAGCTCCAGAAATGTAATAGAATTCTCTAAAATAGATACATTTATTTCATGTTAACATAAAGAAAGTCTTCATGAGTGGTACTGTAGGCTGAACTGCATCCCCCCTAAAATGCGTATGTGGAAGCCCTCGCTGCCCCCCTTGTGGTGGTTTGGGAGATGTGGCCTTTGAGAGAAAATTAGGTTTAGATGAAGGTATGAGGGTGAGGCTTTCATGATGGAACTAGTGCCTTTATAAAAAGAGACACCAGAGTTCTCTCTCTCTCTCTCTCTCTAACATGTGGAGACACAACAACAAAGATGACACAGCCATTCATAGCACTAAAAAAAGATTTTTAAAAATAAAAACAAGCAATGGGAAAACAATGTACAAATCTTCTCAAAATAAAAATCTCTCACTCAGAGATTCTTTTCATCTGTCTCTCTCTCTCACACATACTCACAATGCATGCGTGTGTGCACACAGGAACACCACTTCCGTCTGACAGGAAACAAGAAGACAGTGCAGAGGGTATGGTTTGGTCAGTGGGAACCCCGTGAATACAGTCACTTCCAAAACAGGCAAGAAGGCCACCATCCACAAGCCAGAGAGAGGGCCGTCACCAGAACCCAACCATGTTGGCATCCTGATCTGACTTTCAGCCTCTACACTGCGTTCTGCTGCGTAAGCCACCAGGTCCCTGATTTTTTTTTTTTTTTTTTTTTTTCTGGCAGCCTGAGCTGACTAATACAAGTGGCTTTGATGGAATTGTCTCTAAAATCCTGTCCAGCTCCAAATTCTTTGAACCTATGTGTAATTCATAAACGTCTTCTTGTGTTGGTGTGGGCAGTAGACGGGTAGGGGTGAGTGAAATCGTTAAGGGTTAGATAATAAAAAAAAAAAAGATGAAATGATAAACTATCAAAACTCTCAAAGGTGGCAAAGCCCTGTTCTGAGACTTATCAGATGCAAATTCTATCTTGACCCCTCCAAATGTGAGTTCTCACTATTAGAATTTTCTGATTGTCTGGCCAACCTTTCGATGCTTTGGTTCTGAAATGTAAGTGGCCCCTTACCTAAATGCACACCATTGATAAACGAAACAAACAAACAAAAAATCCTGCTTCTTGGTGTGGTATAAAATACAAACATAACTTTTCTCAACTCTGTGTAAGTTATAGTTTCAATTAGGTAAGCTATTAAAATTTTCAAGGTTAGTGATGGGCCACTAGGGTCCTGTGTTAGCTTGGATGATAAAACTGGAGTGGGCCAGGCATGGTGGCTCACACCTGTAATCCCAGCACTTTGGGAAACCAAGGTGGACAGATCACTGGAGGCCAGGAGTTTGAGACCAACCCAGCCAACATGGTGAAACCCTGTCTCTACAAAAAAAAATGCAACAATTAGCTAGGCGTGGTGACACACGACTGCAATCCCAGCTACTTGGGAGGCTAAGGAAGGAGAATCGCTTGAACCCGGGAGGTGGAGGCTGCAGTAAGCCCAGATGGCGCCACTGCACTTCAGTCTGAGCAACAGAGAAAGTGACTCTGTATAGGGGAAAAAAAAAAAAATCTAAAAGAAAGACACCTAGAAGTGGATCACTTTCACTTCAAGAGATGATGACTGAGCTCGATGCGTTTCCATGCTAGGGCTGCTTTCTCATCTGTTCTGGAAGTTTTCCCTGTCCTCTCCTCTTGACCCCATGCTATCTGCAGACCCACACTCATACACCCTCCAGCACACCCTCGAACTACTCACACACAAAAGTGTCTGCAATCTCTAGAGACAAAAAGCAGATTGTGATTACTTAGGGTTGAGGGAAGGGGGCAGGGAATTTGGAATGATAGCTTAAGGGTAAAGAATTAGCTGAAGAAACCATAGGGTGTCTTTTTGACGTGTGTGATAAAAATGTTCTAAAATTGACTATGGTGATTATTGCACCTATCTGTGAAATCTGTGAATACACTAAAAACCATTGAATTGTAGGCTTTAAATGAGTGAACTGTGTAATATGTGAATTATATCTTAATAAAACTGAGTGAAGCCCTGAATGTCCACGTTTGAGGACAGTGGATGAAACACAGGGGAGGGTATGACAGGAGTAACAGAGCTAAAGCCCTGCCTCATGGAATACACTTGACAGGAAGGAAATGAAGCGACATAGCCGGGGTTCCTGTGTTAGTTTCCTATAAGCTGCCCTTTTTGGAGGGTCAAGTCACAGCATACGGGATCAGGAAAGGTTCTTTTACCTTATGCACAGTCAAACCCTCCCCCAGACAATGGAGTGCTGTATCAAAGCCGTGCTCAGAATGGATTTGAGTAGCATAAAGGATCCGTATAGGTGAAAGTGGAAGAGTGAATCAAGTCTTAGAATCCCGGTAGCGTGAAGCAGGCTCCAGGGCCCTGGGCTTGCCTCTCCCATCAGGAATAAATTAACATGCAGATCTGGCAGAACAGTTTCCCCTAGTCCTTGCAACACACCTCCTGCCTGATTCCTATCCAAAATTCTAATTAATAGGAATCCATATTTTCACACAGCTCTGGCAGTTTAAATATGCAAGCGCCTATTCAATGCTCCAAAGACCCCAACACCCTTTCAGAGCACATGGCTCTATACAAGGGCTCCCGTGTCTGAAATGCAGACGGCGCCTCGCTGTCACCATCCTAACAGTGTGGCAGCTGCGCTCCCCAAAGCCAGCAAAGTGGGTCCTGTGTGTGCACGGAAGGCATGCCTCAGCCACCATCCACCATCTGCCTGGCTGGTGGGTGCACAGCCTCAGCACAGAGAGACAGCTGCCCCTGACAATGGGGAAAACAGCAGCACTTCCTCAGCTCCTTTAGCAACAAGAAAAAAAAATGTCTGCAGGAAGAATATGTAAAATTACTGCAAATTTCAGATGCAACTGCTATTATGCCTCCTCACAGCTAAATGATCACACGCAGTAGGATGAGGTCTGTTTAGCAACTGTAACAATTAGGCACATTTATATAGAATAAGGCACTAACAAGGCTAAAAGACTATTGTCCTGGACAAAGGGTTCCTCTCATAAGCTCTGCCATCATAAATGATACCTTTAAAAAAGCCTCTTCCTAAAGCCTTCTTTTAAGTAAAATGACGATCACTAATTACTTTGTTGTGAGCACAAACAAGAATTACTTTCTTCAAAAATTCCAACTAAATAAATTACTTCAGTCAAAAAGATGTATTCAATTAATTCTTTATTAAGGGCGTTGTAAAATCTAAGTGATTGTTCCAGAGAAGTTAGGCAGTGCCAGGAAAATACTTATCACTTAGATTAGTAATTATTTACTTAGAAAAAGTTTTAAAAAGGCTGGGCGCGGTGGCTCACGCCTATAATCCCAACACTTTGGGAGGCCAATGTGGGTGGATCATGAGGTCAGGAGTTCGAGACCAGCCTGGTCAATATAGTGAAACCCCGCCTCTCCTAAAAATACAAAAATGTAGCAAAAATTTAGCCGGACATGGTGGTGGGTGCCTGTAATCCCAGCTACTCAATAGGCTGAGGCAGGAGAATTGCTTGAACCCAGGAGGTGGAGGTTGCAGTGATCCTAGATCACGCCATTGCACTTCAGCCCAGGCGACAGTGGGAGACTCCGTCTCAAAAAAAAGAAAAGAAAAGGTTTAAAAGTTAAAAAAGAAAGAAAAACTCAAGGCTGGGGCAAGCTGGCAGCCTCTGCCAAGGCAGGCATTCATCTTTTGCCTGCTGGGTTGGGGGCTGCCTGGAGGGTCTCAGGGAGTGGCCCGAGGGGGCCACACAGGGGCCTTGGGGGAAGGACTTACTTCTGACAGGTGAGCAAATATTTCAGTATTGTAACTAGTATAGCTATGCCAGTGTATACGTCAGATGAATGAGGGGTCTAATTAGATAGGTCACATTTGGCTGTTTCATTAAAGATCCCCTAATGTCCTCCACATTCTTATGCATGAGATCATGGGTTCCCCGGAACACAGACTACTGGGGGTTTTGCTCACTGGAGAGATTACTGAAGAAACTAAATGCATACATAAGCCACAGAACCTTCCTTAGATGTGTTATCTGAGCAAACACAAAACGATCTTAAAAATCATAATATACTCTACCGATTCTTGACTCTCCAGCTAGCACTGAATAAATGTTCATTTTTTCAGCCTAATTGTTTTCAGACCACTGACTAGAATTACAGCATGAAAAGGCCGCTGTCATGTTCAGTATACATTTTTAATAGACATCTTTAAACATTTAGACAAAATATTATTTTTAAATGGCAATTCTTTAACTGGTAAATGTAATTATCTAACTTTATAAAGGAAAAAAAAAACCTGACAATCAAAATATTCTGTCACTGCTTTACCGAAACACCTAAAATATCTTTTCAGCAAATGAAATGATTCTTTATTTTATGCTTTTAAAAATGCATTAGGGTAATTGCTCTGTAACAAATCACCTTCTCTTCTCTGAGCTTGGCTGCCACATCCTTCTCTTGTCCATCAATTGTGCACATTGTCATGATACCCAGATGATCACCAGGGGTAAGTCTCCCTAACAGCATGTTTATAAGAGTATTCAGTTGAGCAATCTGCAAAATAATTGTATTTCAATGGAGATATTATACTGTGAAAAAAATCTATTACATGTCAAGTGCCAAATGAAGCAGTTATAGAACCAAGACACATTTATTGGTGCTTTTAATCAACGCAAATAACTTTGCAAGCTGATCATTCCATTGTTTTCTTGTGATTTTAATTTGCTTCTTTAATAACAGAAATATACTTTTCAACTAACAGTCATCACTTGACTTGTGAATGAACAAAACACTAGATTTTTTTTTAACATTCTGGCTCATATCTCTATATGATTGGACTCTGTTTTCCCAAAGTCCTAGGGCAAAAAAAAAAAAAAAAAAAAAAAAAAAAAAAAGGACAGAAGCTAGTGTCCTTACAAAGGTTGTCCAGAAGTCCACATTTTCCTTAAGTCCAAAGAGAGACTAAGGGACCCTTAACCCCATCTGCTGGTGGCAGAAGAGTTGAGGAATTTTTGCTCCAGTGCATTTTATGTGTTCCTCTGTAAAGTTTAATGTTCAAGCAGGTTCTTTGCAGGCTTTGTATTAAATACAATGTGCTTTCTTTCAGCATGAGGGTCATCACTACCACAGTGGAGGGTGCTGTAAACTACCTTTCGGGACTAAATTTCAAAACGTACATTTGTATTTCCAGAAAATGTTGAGTATGTAAAGCAATCACTCTTTTAAACCTGAACATGTAATAGAAAGCCACAGACTTTCACCGTGACTTGCAATGACCTTGACTAACCTATGAGCCCTTTGAACCTACAGTATTGATGAATTCCTCAGGAAAACAATAGTTCACATTTCCTGAAGGCTGAGTGTGTGCCGGCTTCTGCTTTAAGTGCTCTGTAAGCATTCACTCTCATCATACAACAATCCTTTGAGATAAGTCCTATGATTATCCCAGTTTCCTGATGAGGAGACTAAGACGACAGAGATTACACAACTTGCCCAGTCACCTAACCAATTTCCTGAGGTGTCCTCGCTAGATGCTCAACAGTTGTTTGCTGACAGCAACAAACCTGCTTGAGAGAATCTTCTACAAAAAAAAAAAAAAAAAAAAAAAACCACCATTTAAGGTCTTGTTCATGCCTCCATTGCCCACCCAATCTGAATGATGGTCAAAGTCACTTGCTTGGGAAAGTCCAGCGTAACATGAAGTTATAGGGAGCTGGAGCTCCCAGGGTCTCTGGGCATCCTTTGCTCTACAGCTCAACAAGCCATAGCCCTCAGGAAAGTTTTGAATAGCATCCCTTCCTCTTTCTGCCTTTAATCTTATTTGCAGAAAAAATCCATTTGAAATCCCATCCAAACCTCACAGTAGGATTTCCCTTTTAAATATCTGCCTGCCTGTTTTCCAAGCAGGAAGTGTGGCTAATCACAACATTGTGATTGGAAGAGCCCATAGAGGGCTCTCAGCGCCTGTGCTTAGCTCTGGTTACATTCTGCGTTCCTTGAGGCTGGAGCAAGTGAGGCCTGCCACCAGGAGGGTGCTTCATCTCCACTGTGCCTCCAAACCTGGCCGCGCAGGGCATGGAAAGAGAGGTGTCCTGGCTGTGGCCACCACAGGTTACGGCCTCGGACTCTGCCGTTAGCCATACCCTCTCCACCTCCTGCTCCCAGCCTGCAGCCACGCAGTTCTGCCCACTCATTATCATTAAGCCTGTGCCATCTGAAAGGGACTAATTATCACAGCCCCAGCCCACAGCGCAGTGCAGATCTTGGAAAGGACAGTGCTGACAAGAAGCCTTTCCAGAACAAAGAAAGTCACACAGATGCTAGACCCTGAGGGCCAGCCATCTTATGAGTGGTAGACGGTGTGTGTGTGTGTACATGTGTGAGAGTGTGTATGTGAAAGAACAGGTGTGAGTGTGTCTGTGAAAGAACATGTGTGAGAGTGTGTGTGCATGAGTGTGAATAGTGTGAGAGAACATGTGTGAGGGGGGTGTGTGTGTGAGACAGAACTTGTGTGAATGTGTGTGTGAGAGTGTGTGTGTGTGTGAGAAGACGTGTGAGAGTATGTGTGAGTGCAAGAAAGCATGTGTGCATGGGTAAGACAGGCAGTGGGTATGAGTGTGTTGTACACACACTGTGCACAGTATGTGAGCCTGTGGGATGCATTAAGTCTGGAGAGGAGGAAGTTTTTTGCTGGAGAAATCATTAAAGTTTAAATCAAGAAGTGTCTTGGATCTCAAGAACTGTCTCAAGATCACAAGAGTTGTATCTCTTTATAACCATAATATTGAGCACTGATTATATGCCAGATTGTAGAAAGTATTTCCCATGAATCCCAGCGTACACCCTATGAACTATGATTACTATTATCTCTACTTTACAGGAAACAGAGACTCAGAGAAGTTAGGTCATTTCCTCAGTGTCACACAGCTAATAAATGATAGAACTAAGAGTCGAATCGAGCAGTCTGACGACAGAGTAGTGCTCTAAACTCAACGTTAATACTTCATCTTATTCCTAATATTAAAGATGCTGTGTGCACTAATTACTACCATTTCACCCGTGGATCCAGATATTCATACCCATTTTCACAACAGCACAGGTTCTGGGCCAAAGTTTCTCAGATGTTGGTGAACAAAAAACCACTTGGGGAGCTTGTTGGAACACAGAGTCTCGGTTACATCTCAGTGATTCTGATTTCTTTTGTCTGAGGACCTAGGAATGTGCATCTTCGACAAGCGTTCCAGTCTGCAGTGAATTGCAGTGCTGAGATCACAGTGGTGTCTCTGTCCTTGTTGAACACAGCATCGCCCCGCCTCACCATTTCCAGCATGCTCAAGCGAGGGTCAGTGATGTGAAAGCACAAGATCAAAGCGGAAAGGTTGTTTTTTCCTCCAAGAAATTTGTTTTTACAATCCTAAAATTGAGGGAAAAAATTATCTATTTCATAGACTCCCCAAATATACCAAAAATAAAAGGCAAGCCAATTTATTTCAAGAGACTTTAAGTTCTGTGAGAGCAGGCATGGTGCCTGGCACTTACTAGACATGCAATTAAATACGTGTGACATATTTGGAAATGCTATGATATGTGTGTAGTATTTGGAGATCCTATGAATGAACAAAACCAATCTACTCAGAATTTTTGGCATTTCTACTAACAAAGAAATTTGAAATCTTTAAAGCAGAGTTTCTCAATCATACTATTGATATTTTGGGCCTGATCACTCTTCATCATAAGGATCTTCTGTGCATCGCAGGATGTTGAGCAGCATCCCTGGCCTCTACCCACTAGGTGCCAGTAGCAATCCCTCCCTGCCCAAAGTCAAGACAACCTAAAGTAACTCCAGGCGTTGCCACATTTCACTGGGTGGCAAAATCACCCCTGGCTGAGAACCACTCTTGGAAATAAAGCAAAAGTATTGAATATTTAATTTAGTTTCAAAAATTTCTGATTCCTTTCAGATCATTATGTCCACTAACTAACATTCTAGCCTTCCCCCAAATAAGTATTTTTTTAATGGTCATAGAATTTCAGAAAACTTTGCATCTCTTTTCAGGAAACCTTTCTGACATGCTTTTGAAAAGAGATTAAAAGGGATAAAAATGTCAAATTTCAGAATGCCGGGAATAGAATACATATCGTAAGAGTTTTTAGAGGGAAAAAAATACGGTATATATAAAACAAAAGAAATCAAAATAATACATGACTTCTTCTAGATGCTAGACAAATATTTTCAAAATTCTGAGGTAAAGTTATTTTCCACCTAGAATTGTATACTCAGTCCAGTATTCAATCAAATATGAGATCTGAATTATTTTATACTTGGCCATGCAAATAATCAAAAAATTTACTTCTGGCCAGGCACAGTCGCTCACGCCTGTAATCCCAGCTCTTTGGGAGGCTAAGGCAGGTGGATCACAAGGTTGAAATCAACCTGGCCAATATGGTGAGACCTCGTCTCTACTAAAAATACAAAAATTAGCCGGGTATGGTGGCAGGCACCTGTAGTCCCAGCTACTCGGAAGGCTGAGGCAGAAGAATCACTTGAACCAGAGAGGTGGAGGTTGCAGTGAGCCGAAATCAAGCCACTGCCCTCCACCCTGGGTGACAGAGTGAGACTCCGTCTAAAAAACAAAAACAAAAAAAGTTTACTTCCATATGCGCTTCCTTACAAAGCTCCTGAAAGATAACCTTCAACAAATGCAGAGATTCAACAACAACAACAACAAAAACGTGAGCTCCAGGGAAGAGGATATCTGACATGGACAGAGGATGTAGATGTTCCCCACACCCAAAAAGCAACCCTGTCCAAATCTGAGAGAGGGTGATGCCCCCATGACAGGAGTCTGTGGGAGGAAAAATAGAAATGATCAAGTGTTTGCAACTGGACAAATCATTGATAGACATTGACTGACAGATTTGTTAGTAAATTTGGAAAAATGGTAATGATATGCACTTAGAACTGAGCAAGTGAAAAAAGGGCAACTATTTACTTCAGTAATAATTGAGGAAAATAATTCAGAAATACTTCAGAAATAATTGAGGAAAATGATTATGTTACACCTTTTGACTGGGCAGTGAAAAAGATTTGCGCAGTCATAGCAATGCAAACTCTGACTTTTCTTTTTTTGAGACAGTCTCACTCCGTCACCCAGGCAAGAGTGCAGCAGCGCAATCTGAGCTCACTGCAACATCAACCTCCCAGGTTCAAGGGATGCTCATGCCTCATCCTCCCAAATAGCTGGGACTATAGGCGCCCACCACCACTCATAGCTAATTTTTGTGTTTTTTGTAGAGACAGGGTTTCGCTGTGTTGGCCAGGCTGGTCTTGAACTCCTGGCCTCAAGTGATCCACCCACCTTGGCCCCCCAGAGTGCTGGAATTACAGGTGTGAGCCACTGTACCTGGCAACACTATTAATTGAATTAAAATCATGATTAAGTATATACTATGGCTTGAATGCATCCATTCCAAATTCATGTTGAAACTTATCCCCACTGTGGTGTTATGAAGAGGTGAGGCCTTTTGAGAAGTGATTAAGTTATGAGGTCCTTGTGAATAGACTAGTGCCTTATAAAAGGGCTGGGGGGAACTAGCTTAGGCTCTTTTCTGCTCTTTCTCTCTTCCACTGTGTGAAGACACCTAGACAGCGTTCTGTGAGGAACAGCCCCTAAACCTGCTGGCACCTTGATCTTGAACTTCCCAGCCTCCAGAAATGTGAGAAATAAATTTCTATTGTTTATGAATTACCCTGTCTCAGGTACTTTGTTCTAGTAGACCAACTAAGACAAAACATCCAAAGAATGTGGGAAAGAGAAGAGGGAGGAGGTTAAGAGAGCTAAATTGTTACCTAAGACACAAAAAGTCCATAGAGAAGGACTAAAACGTGAAGTCTCAGTGTGTGCATATTATTTGGAAACAGTATGTGCGGGTCAATGCCATAAGAAAAGATTAAGAGAGTTGAAAGTGGTTGCCTCTGCAGAAAAAGACTAGAAATGGGGGGAGAAGAGTGAAGGACCGCTGCTGTTTGTTAGAAGCTTTTTCCTCCTTGATTGTTTAACTGTGCGCACGTGTTACCTTCATAAAAGCAAGGGCTGTCTTAGAGATCTAGTAACTGAACTACTGTATAGACATGACTCTGGCACCTGGAGCACAGTGAGTGCACTGACACTGGTAGCTGCGAGGACTATGATTACGGATGTCCCAGTGGTCCTTGCCATGTGCCTGCTCCTGCCAGCCAGTGAATGGCTCCCTCTCTCCTGCTCCCTCTGTCCATGCAGAATCAAGTGTTCATATTAGGAACAACATCGGTGTATTGTTTGTGGGGCTTTCTCTCCATTTTCACTTCCATCACCTACTGGCCTTCTTGCTGACATAGGCTTCGGGGCTTTCCTGCCCCTCTGCGTGGAACACCCGCCAGCCTGATGTTGCCTCCCAGACATGCTCATCTCTTCCTTCTTCAGCCTCTCTTGGCATCTTCTCCTAGCAGAGGCCTTCCCTTGCCATCCCATCTAAAAATAGCAACTTCAACCCTCTGTCTACTCTCTCCCCTCGCCCTACTTTATTTCATTTCTAGCACTTATTACTGCCTGAAATATCTGTTTACCTGCCAACTGCCTCTCTCTCGATTGATTATAAACTCCAAGAGGCAAGGACTTTGACTTTGCTGATATATTCCCAGCACTAGAACTATGCCTATGCCAGGCACACAGTAAGAATTAAATAGCTATTTGTTAAGTGGATGATTGACTGAATAGGTAGAAGGATGGATGAATGAATAAATGAACCATTTAATGCCCTCATGCTATGAATTGGGTCTCAGCCTAGAGCTTGTGCAGTTCTTGGGTTAAGCAATTTTCAGGTGGCCCCTGATTGTTTCCAGAGACTATTTCCTCTATCCCTATATCTACCGCACCTATCAAAGCCTGTCCTTCTCCCCTCTTTCCCTCTACCTCTCCATATTTCTTCTAACTGCAGGTATGCATGTCTCTCAAGTAGCTGGGACTCGTGCATATGCCACTGTGCCCAGCTTGCAAAGCACATTCTAGAATCTGTGTGCCATTCACCCTCTCATTCTCAACTTGCTGTATCTAGCTTCAGCTAAGTAAAGGCTTGTGAATGTTGTGGGGATGGTGTTCTAACTATGCTTTCTTAGAGTCTGTGTTCATCTACCTGGCATCCATTAACTACAGGGCCAAACTAAGCCAAAGTTGCTTCCACCTCCCTTGTGATCCAGAGCCCACACTCTGAACCACTTCCTTACCTAACTCACACACCACCCAATACTCCCCCTGCCCTAAGTCAGCCAGGGCCAGGCACTAGACAACTGGAGACTACCCCCATAACCCAGAGCCCACTGAGGCTATTCAAACTAGATAGTCCTCAGCTGTTTCCCCTGCCCTGCCTTGCCTTTCCCATGGAAATTCCATTAAGGGTCTGGCCTAGTTCTTCCCCTCACACCGGTTCTGTCTCCTAACCAAACCTTGGTGCTGCCCTAGGTGGCCCTGTGTGGCATGGCATGCCCCTTCCTCTCGGGGAATGTAAGTAGTACCAGTCTTCTTTCAATGGCATTGGCCTCTCTGTGTTGTCACTCAGTCACCTCCATAAGTTAAAACCCTGCCGGTACAAATGAGACACGATGGTGCAATTTCCTGGGGCGTTCCTCTCTGTCAAGTGCACCTGTATTCTTTATTACATCTCACCAGCAGCTGTTCTTGTCTCATGCTCTTAGAAGCCTGATGCCCAAGGCTTAAAAGCTATCTCAGGCCAGATGCGGTGGCTCACGCATGGAATCCCAGCACTTTGGGAGGCCGAGACAGGCAGGTCACCTGAGGTCAGGAGTTCTGCCTGTCTATTCACCGCTGCAAACATAGTGCACTTGGGCTCAGGAGCTCCACACTGTAGCGCGCTATGTTTGCACCGGTGAGTAGATACCACGCTCCCATCTGGGCAACATAGTGAGACTCATGGCTTTAAAAAAGGTTTTAAACAGACTTTGTGCCATCTATTAATTTCTGTCAGCACCAAAAATAACCTTGAAAAACATTCACTGGCATTAACAAGTACAAATATTTTATAATTCATATCTTTAAAATTCCTTTAACAAAAGTAAATGTACTCTAAAACTCGTAAGATTCAAAAACTATACTATAGACTGCAGGGAAGTGTAAAAAATCTAAAGTAAGATGCTCTTTAGAAATTGATGGAATTCAGGCCAGATACAGTGGCTCATGCCTATAATCCCAACTGCTCAGGAGGCCGAGGTGGGAGGATTTCTTGAGACCAGGTGTTTCAGGTTGGCCCGGGCAACATAATGAGACCCCATCTCTAAAAAAAGTAATTTTTTAAGAAATTGGAGGGATTTTATTTCACAAAGAGCATTAGACACATCCCTTTTAAAATCTGAATAAATAATTGTATCAAATTAGTAGCAATTAATGATCCCAAATCATAAATAGGCAATTAGGCCCTGCTCTAATTAACATGGGTCATATCAATATAGACTGTGAAATACAAAAAAAAAAAAAAAGCAATAATGAACTTGGTTTTACATACTTTGGTTTAAAAATGAAGATTACTCTGTCACTCCCTGATGATGTTAAAATATTTTTAGGAAAACAACATCTTTGAGACTGAGTATCTCTGTTCTTGGTGGTCTCAGCAATGCTCAGAGACGTCCACTGAGTCTCATTACTATCCCAATGTTACTTCCCATTTGTGAAAACTGATGCCCAATAAACCAACAGGCATTTATTGGGCTGCACTGGGGTCATCTTGAAGGTTATTCATCTTTCGGCCCCTTGGACTTTAGGAAACACAGTGGAGCTCTAAGATGATAAGATCTGGATGAAGAACAGGTATGAAATGATGAGAGAAAAATTAAGATCTTAGCTGGGTTTAAGTAACTAATCCAGGGATCAGGTGGGCTGCAATCCTAGGACAGAGTTTCACAGGAAATGAGTCTCAGGCCAGGGACCCAGTGACTGGACAGGTCTTAGGGAATGGGCGACCGAGTCTGTCATTTTCCCAGGAGGGAAAAAGGATGCTTGAAAGGGAGAGGGACGGGCATGAGCTGGTGGCCTGGGTAGGAGAAGCCAGAGCACACTGGGTCAGATGAGGCCTTTGGCTTGTTATGATAAGTAATAGGGAGTTCTAGAGGGATCTGGGTGGAGGAATGGCCTAAAAAAGCAGCATTTGACCCAGACTGCTGTGAGGTCTGTGTCATTTACAGAGAAGGCTCTTAGAAGAGTCCAGGCATAAGACTAGAGGCCACAGGGAAAAGGACAACCCATGGACACATTTTAAAGAATAGCCCAATATTCTAAGTGACGAGATTGGGGGTTGGGGCAGGGCGTGTGTACCAGATAGTGGTTAACACCATGGGTCATGGGTTCTGGGAGACCTAAGAATCCCTGCCCCACCACTTACAACTGAGTGACCTTAGGCACACTGATTCATTCTTTCACCTGAGAACTGGAACAACGGCACCTGCCTCATGGGGTGGGAGGTTGGGGGAGGGTGGCGGTTGTGAGGGCCAAAAGAGGGACCTGTGTTAGCAGAGGGTCTGATGCATAGTAAGGAACCAATAAGTGGATAATAATATCTTTGATTATTTAGAATTTAAAAATTAATATTAAGAGAGAAGACTCACTATAATTTTCACATTTCTGGGTGAGGAGATTGGGGCACGACAGACAGAACGGGGAGAGAAATTCCTTAGAGAGCTGGGCAGTGAGTCCCAATGAACTGAGACCCCAGTCAGGCCCCAGCATTTGCAAAGAGGCTCCTAGGCAATGAAAACACCACAGTTTAGATCTGGGCACAGGAAGAGAGTTCAGAAATGAAAGGTACTCTTTAGGAAATAAAATATTAGGGAAATTGTTCGATTTTACTTCTAACCTGTGTCTTGCAAGACATTGCTGAAAAGAATTCTATGGAAAGCATGTTTTGCTCTGTGGATTAAACTTAAAGAGTCCTGTAATTTAAATTAAAAAATAAAAAACAGGAAAGAAACATTTCTGAAACTTGATCATACGGTCCTGAAACTGACCATAGTTAGAATAGATGATTGAATAATTTCTGATTTTTTCTGGAGGTGTTTTTCTGTCTCTGGCCTTCTCTAATAAAAGTTTGCAATAGTCAGTTCTCAATTAGCTTTGTTAATGGAAAGAAGCAGTGACATAGATAAAAACAAACTACAGATAACACGAAAAATGATTTACTGCCACTCATAGTTTCCCTCAACCCCCAACCTCTCCCCTTCTCAAATCCCTCCAATCAGCATCTGCAGACCCCCAACGTGTGGTGTCAGAAGGAGACTGTGGGTCACACAGATAATCTACTCAAGGGTAATGGATTTGACTACAATTTAGCATTGATTAATTATAGTGTCCAATTTTAATTCAGTGCTATTCACTAACTAATTAGATAAGGATTTTCTACGTTCTATTTTTGCCTCAGAAAATTCTAAGCATAGGTACTTTAAAATTAGCAGTGCTGTTGAAATTTAATAATTATTTATCCCCCACCTGACAATGAATGCTGCTGTATGAGGGTCAGGAGACCTAGCTTCTTCCCAGCCCTACCCATGGCAGGGACGCTGTGGCACCAAGTAATCAACTGCACCCCTCTGTGTTGTTTCCTCGCTTGTAAAGTGAAGGTTGGGCAACGGGCTGGCTGAGGTTGTTTCCAGGGCTACCATTCCCATCTAGGTCATAGTTATGATGTGTATCTTGTTTTTAACATTTGCCCTTAGACTTGTACTCATAAATTTATGGCAGTGGGTGTTAGCCAGGGGCAATTTTGTCCCTAGGGGACATTTGGAAATGTCTGGAGATTTTTGTTGTTGTTTTGACTTGGGGTTGCAGGGAGTCAGAGTGGTGTGTGATATCGGTATCTCGTGGGTAGAGGCCAGGGATATTGTTAAACATCCTACAATGCCCAAGACCATCCTCCACAGCAAAGAATTATCTGGTCCAAAATGTCAATAGTGCTGAGACTGAAAAACCCTAATATATAAGAAGGTATTTGACGTAGGTCAGTAGTCTAGGAATTATCCTATTTGAGAAGATAAATAGAAATTTAAATTATGGGGATCAAATATTAAATTTGAACTTACAACTGAAGTACCAAAAATACCACAAATATAAAATTTCTAAAGTGAGGCACCAGACCACCAGGTGGAAATTTCAAAGAGTTATAAAAACTGAGCAGCCCTAAAACCAGCAAGGAGGATATAAAAGGGTTGAAAGCATGAATATTGAGAAAGGATCAATCAAAAGTATCTTTCGGCAGAGGGCTGCTGCCCTATGTGACCCCTAATCCCGCTGAACAAGTGAAAGAGTTCCCTGGGGATATTTTGAATTCTGCTCCTGAGAGTCTCCTGGGAGCGAGGGAACTCCAAAGTCTTTGTGGAGGGGAAGTTCTAGAAAACAAGGGATGAAAAGAATGCAGCAGCTAGAGGAAGAGTCTACTTGGTCCACCTCCCGGGCCTAAAGTTGGAGAAACCCTCAGGGGAACTTCTGAAGGGCCCAGCAACAGCCCCACAAGAGAAAGATTCACCTGTGAGCATCGGCCAGACCCAGACAGTGCAAAGCCATCTCTCAACCACGCCATTCACATCAGAGCTTTGCTCTATCCTTTTTCTTCTGCCCTTTGGGGCTCTGGCCCCACAGGAACAAGGAAGAATGTAGAAAAGCAGAAAGAAAAGCCACCATCTTTCCTTCTACAAAGGCGGGTGGCCTGTAAAAAACAGGCTATAGCTGGGGCAGGGAAAGGAGGTGTTACTTTTAAATATATATTGAAACATTGATTATATATTAGACTGGAATTCTATTTCTAATTCAAGACTGCGTTTTGGCTTAAGTGGTTAGTAGGACTTGCTACTCCTTAAGTGACTAGAACATTCCTGAAATCTATCCGGGCTTTCATCCAACAGAAAAACCCCCGCATTGAATACATTTTAAAGATCACTGGAAGTCAAAAATAAGTTTCATTCAAATTACATCTTACTCCTTATGCTTGTCAACATACCAGTTATATTTTCATTCCAGAAATGTAATCAAGATTCCTTGTGAGCTATTTGCCTAAAGCAAAGAAAGAAAAAAAAAACTTGTTAAATATTCTATTTAAACAAGATGCTAAAACATAAAAACTTCTGAGTTCACAAAATATAATTGTTTTGGTTCCTAAGAATTTTTATTATTATTATTTTTAAGGCTAGCCAACTTAAAAATTTTTAATCAACTTTATTGAACTTTGCACTCTGAGGAAGAAACAATATCTCACGTCTCTGTCATTAGAGTCGAAGCTCTCCAAAATTATAAACTCCGCTGTGAGCTCCCAGCACTTATGGCCTGACTTTGGTTATCTCAATCGTCAAAATTTGACATTAATAACATTGCCATATTGTTTGAGATGATGTATTTTCAGCTATTGACATATATTAAGTATTTCAACTATTTTGTCAACTATAGAATCCTCATACACTTAAAAACAATGAAACCCAGAATCTCATATTTCATGCTCCTGGAGTAATTTCTCCTAGGTGTCCTCAAAGGCACAATCGAGAGGTTTGAGATTAGTAGAAATGTCATTCGCAGATGGAAAAATGATTTTGTATTTATTTCATCTGTAACCATATGTAAGTCTTCACCTAGAGATTTTTTTGAAATTAAATGTTACCATTGTTTCTTTTTTTATGATTCCCCCTAAATGATTATAATTGAAGAGGAGAATAATAAGGGACTTTTGAATATTTCCTAGGGCCCCAGGATCCTATGTTAAATGTGTGGTCCATGAACCAGCAGCTTCAGCATGACCTGAGAGCTCATAACTTCGTCTCTACAAAAAATACAAAAAAAAAAAGTTAGCCAGGCATGGTGGTATACGCCTATGGTCTCAGCTACTTGGAAGGCTGAGGTGAGTGGATAGCTAGAACCTAGGGGGTGGAGGTTGCAATGAGTTGAGCAACTACTGCACTCTGGCCTGGGAGATGAGCCAGACACTCTCAAAAGAAAAAAAAAGAAGAAATGCAGAACCTCAGGCTGTTCCTCAGACCTACTTAATCCAAATCTGCATTTAAACAAGATTCTTAGGTGATTCTCAAAAAGCATTCACATTTGAGAAACACTGATGTAGACCATAAATGAAGGTCTGCAACAATGCTAGATAACTTAACCCAAGACAATTTGGTAGGATGAATTTATTAGCATCAATAAATAAATCAAAGTAAACAAAGTAAATCCATAACAGCAGAAACAAAGTAAATCCATAACAGCAGAAACAAAGTAAATCCATAACAACGAAAATCACTTTTAATGCAAAGAGAGTGCAAGAGACTTCTTAGAAAGTGCCATCCATAACCATAATCAATTTTCCATGGAAACAGCACTAGAATTCAGTGTGTAACTCACAGAACTGTGCTGGCCAACTACTGTATAGGACACACAGTTTTTCTAATAATCCCAACTGACTGATCATTGTCAACACTTTGTGTCCCTTTTATGAGCTCCTAAACTCATGGACAAGGTCAGGAAGAATATTTTTCTTTTTATGTTGGTGGGTGATACCCACAGCTGTGGTTCTTAATCTTTCCTACACATTTTAGATTCAGTTGACAAACTTCCCACAGTCCTATGCCTAGGCTGTAGGCCATACCAGTTAAATCAGAATCTCCAAGGTTAGGACCCAGGCATAAGTAGCTTTTAAAAGTCTCCAAGAGATTACAATGTGCAGCCTAATGGGGGGACCAAAGACCTATACAAATCAAACTGGAGGAGTTGTTTGACAATTATAGGGTGTATTTATCAAAAGAAATAACTGGCCGGGCACAGTGGCTCATGCCTGTAATCCTAACACTTTGGAAGGCCAAGGCGGAATTCAGGAGTTCAAGATCAGGCTGGGCAACATAGGGAGACCTCGTCTCTACAAAAAAAAATAAATAAATTTAAATAGTCGGACATGGTTACACATACCTGTGGTCCCAGCTACTTAGGAGGCTGAGGTAGGAGAATGGCTCTGGCCCAGAAAATCAAAGATGCAGTGAGCCATAATTGTGCCCCTGCACTCCAGCCTGAGTAACAAAGCAAGGCCCTGTCAAGAAAGAAGAGAGAAAGAGAGAGAGAAAAGAGAGGAGAGAGGGAGAGAGAGAAAGAAAAAGAAGGAAGGAAGGGAGGGAGGGAGGGAGGGAGGAAGGAAGGAAGGGAGGAAGGAAGGAAGGGAGGAAGGAAAGAAGGAAGGAAGGGAGGGAAGAAAAGAAAGAAAGAAGGAAAGAAGGAAAGAAAGAAGGAAAGAAAGAAAGAAAGAAAGAAAGAAAGAAAGAAAGAAAGAAAGAAAGAAAGAAAGAAAGAAAGAAAGAAAGAAAGAAAGGCAGGCAAGCAGGCAGGCTAATATTCAGAACTTATGCCCTCTATTAGACTTGGCAGGGATGGAGTAAGCATAGCTGTCTACACTAACATAGTAACTCCCTCTCCCTGCACTTATCACCCTTACTCAGATCTTCATCATCTCTGACCTAGACTACATCTTGGCCCATCATACTCTATGTTACCCATCTCTCTACACTGCTCCCCCAACCAGGGGATAGGGGATAACAGACCATGCCCCTCCCCTACTTAAAACCCATCAAAGGCTCACCATGGCCTACCTATAAGTTCCAAGCCCCTTAACCTGGCAACACAGGCCTTCCATGGTTTATCCCATGCCAACACCTCTGCCTCCATCTCCTGCTCTCCTCACCTCCAGGCTCCAGTCACTCTAGCCAATAGCACACTCCACTTCGTCAAGCCACTACATGCCCCTGGGCCTTGGTCCATGCCTTCTCCTCATTTCTTGAACTGGCTGCTTCCTCACATCTCAAGGTCCCAGCTCAGGGATCACTCCTCCAGGAAGCCTCCACTTTCCCCACCCAACTCCCTTTAAAAGCTGCTTTCGACAGCCCTCCTTTGTGCTACAAAGTTAAGGGGACAGCACATGAACAGCGGTGAGAAAGGGTGATAGGTTCTGAAAAAGCAAATGAGCTCATGATTTCAGGGGCAGGTGAGAGATTGGTGCAAAAGAAACGGGAGTCTCAAGTAATAACCACCTTGTGTCTATTATAAAGCAGGTGCACACAGCCAGGCGGCGGCGGGCTTTCTAAATCATGAGAGCTTAGATTGAAAAACAGGCCCAAGTCACTTAAGGGGAGAATTTCCTCTGCTAAAACAACAAAAACTACATTACTCAATTTTTGAAAAACTAACTGAAGGGAGATGAATTCCTAAACTTTGGATGATAATTAGACTCTGTATGACTCTACTATATATATATATAACTACCATCTAACCATCTTCACAACTCTCAGACTGTGACGAAGTTTTAGAAGCATGTTGGTTTGGGTTTCCATCTGTGTTAACTGTCCAGGAATCTCCTAGCATGGGTGATTCTTACCAAGGCCTGTAGAATAGGAAAAGAGGGCTATCATAGTAATCTGCTACCTAAAACAACAACAATGAAACTACCCAGCTAGATAACAATGCTACCAGAGCCACATGGACTATTTCTAGAGCTCTGTGTGTGTGTATGTGTGCGTGTGTATGTGTGTGTGCATGTGTATGTGTGTGTGTGCGCATGTGTGTGTGTATATGTGTGTGTGTGCGTGTGCATGCCTCATTAATCACAATATTTTTTTTAGTCTCTCTTCCAGTTGTTTCAGTTGAAGGATAGGAAATACCTAATGTTTATTGTGCACATATTTATACACTAAGTACTATGTTTGAAGTATTTTCTTGTGTCATTTTTACAACAACCTTGTGAAATAAGCATGATTATCTACTTCTTGCAAACGAAGAAACTGAAGCTCAGATAGCTCAACTAGGGATGGGAGGTGGGTAAATGATGAGAAATCACTTAACGGGTACAATGGACATTATTTGAGTGATGGATACACTAAATGTCCAGATTTCACTATATCCATGTATCAAAATTGCACTTGTACCCCTTAAATTTATACAAATGAAAAGAAAGAAAAATATAGTTTAAATAAGTTGCCAAAGATCACAGTGAGATACTAATAAGTTCCATAAAGCTACATCTTTATTGACAAAATAACCATGATAATAATATAATAAAAGAGAAAAAAGGACACAAACTCCTCCAAATATTTATGCCAACTTCCAAGCAAACATGGCAACACATATACAAGTAGCTAACAGTGTGAGCTTCTCTCAACAGAGTGTGAGTTCACAAACAGCTCTTAAAGACACCAGCGAACCTCTGACTGCCCATACTCAACCAACAGAGGGTTCCCATGTTCCTATTTCCTATCAGGGAATGTAATTTCTAACAGAGAGCAGAGCCTGAAAAATAAATACAAAGCCAAGGATATTCTAGGTAAGCACTAAAACATAACTTTTTAAATGTCAATTATATAGATATGTATTCTTCAGAGATCAGATGTTTCTCCTCATCTAAACATGTCATTATCAGACTTCTTTCCTAGAAATTGCCTTTTCCCTGGAAAACGTGAACTTACAAGTTGCCGCAGAAGAGTGTGCGTAGGATTCAGACCACAATATTTCAATAAAATCCCTCCTCGTCACCCAAGCCCATTTCAATATACAGGTTTTTCAAAAGCAGGTGTCTCATACCTCTTAGACACACTTTGAAAAATGGAGGAAAATCTCATTTGGATCTAGTTTTTATTTTATTTTATTTTTATTTTTATTTTTATTTATTTATTTTGAGACAGAGTTTCTCTCTGCTGCCCAAGCTGGAGTGCAATGGGGCAATCTTGGCTCACTGCAACCTCCATCTCCTGGGTTCAAGCAATTCTCCTGCCTCAGCTGGGACTACAGGCATGTGCCACTACATCTGGTTCATTTTTTTATTTTTAGCAGAGACAGGGTTTTGCCATGTTGGCCAAGCTGGTCTCGAACTCCTGACCTCAAGTGATCTGCCCACCTCAGCCTCTCAAAGTGTTGGAATTACAGGCATGAGCTACTGTGCCTGGCCTGGACCTAGTTTTTTAAAAAGAAATTACTAGTGAAAAACAAAATAAGTAAAAATTAATCAATAAACGTGCATCTCAACCTGTAGTTTGAGCGCAGGTTCACATTTCAGGGCTGACGTGGCCTATGTGTGGTGATGACTCTATTATGCGCATAAACCCATTCATGTCTTCTGGATATGGTGTCGTATCCCATTCATCACATTAAGAATTTAGCAGCTGAAAACTCCAGATACACTGAAATTGTCTGGCCAAAGAACACTGGTCTTACAGGATTAAAATGATAATCACACCCCAGAGACAACTAACAGTGAACTTAGATTAAAAATAATCTCTTGACAATGGAAACCATGCTAAGATTCAAGAGAAGATCAATCAAGGAGCTACCTGCCCCTAATCTGAGGTCTGTATTTGTTCACCAAGGTTCACAGTTATCTGTTTCCAGCCTGGCTTTAAGGAAAATGAACTATTAAAAAATAAAGTAAACTAAAACAAAATGTTCCTGAATAACCCCTGATACCTGAGAAGACCACCACACTTCCATGTTGTGTGAAAGGAGCTTTTTCCAAGGTCAATCTGAGCTTTACTATACAGATTGTGTTTATATATAAGACACAAGCACTTTTTAAACTGTCTGAAAATACTGGTAATCTGAAAACTATGACTTGCTTAAAATCATACACTCTGTGATGTCTTTTCAATAGTCCCTGTGATCTTCTAATATGGGGAAGTGGTTTTTACCAAGCTAACCACCAGCCTTGAAATACCTAATGATGCCCTGAGACTGGAAGGAATCATTCCAAATTGCTCTAAATTGAACTTCCCATGGTAGGAACAAAGGGTGACACTTAACTCAAGGCCAACAGCCATGGACCTTGGGGGGTCTAATTTTCCACTCAGGATTCCAGTCTTGGGAACTTCAGGATTTTAAAGTACAGTGTCTCAATCTGGCATGCAGAGTGAACTTGCCCGTTTACCCAGAGAAAGAGCCCGTGTGGTGGTTTTGTGATTTCCCTGAGATTCCCCATCTTTGCTGGAAGCTGAGCTCCAGGCTGGAGACGGAGCTAACTGGGGAAATGTCAAGTCGCTTTCCCCCGGTGTCATCATTTATTTACACAGACTCACCCTAGATGTCAAAGTGTTCTCCTTAAAGATAAGCTACCTCATTCTCAAAACGCATGTCAGCCCTCTACACCAGACCTATTACAGTAAATCATGAATAATAGAGCAAATCGACTCCCCTCTGGGAAGAATCATGCTTTATTAGGATATTTTTTGGTTGCAAAAAGTAGAACTCCATTTGAGCTAGCTTAAGCAAAGGAAAGGTATATTATAAGAATTCTAGGAGCATCTTAAAGAATACAAGAGCAGGTAAACAGCCAAGCTTCAGGAAGAGCAAGAAGTAGGAGTTGAGACATTGTTGAGAACTCTTCAAGTCTTCTTATCTCAGCATCTGCTTCATTCTTTCCCAGTCTTCCCGGTGGAAAACAGTCACTGCCAACACTTGAATCACTGCTGAGCTCTCCATTTAAGACAGCATCCCGGCTGACTTGTGTGCAGAAGTACAGGTTCTGACCTGTAAATCAGAATTCCATTTTCCCAAAGAAAGAATATGACCGACTTAGCCTGGATCAGGTGCCCACCACTCAACCGATCAATTGGGGCTAGAGGGAAGGGTCATTCATTCAAACATGACTGCGCCCACTGAAACAATGGGATGGGAAGATGAAGAAGGAATAAGGTGGACAGACTTAACAGACAAAAATACAGGAGGCCAGTCAAATGTAAATGTCACATGAACAACTAATCATTTTTAAGTATTAGTATGTCCTCTGCAGGGCCCTGCTGAGCCATCAGATATTAACTAATATAGCATAGAAAAGGTTTCCATGATTTAAAAGGCTCAGGAAACACTGGGTAACATCTATGCATTCATCGAATATTCAAATTTGTGCCTATATGAGCCAGCCTCAAAATGCAACAGAAGACTTCCTGGAACTTTTAATGGTTCCGTGTGTGCTTTGACTCTCTGAGGGGGAAAATGGAGTAGATAGGGCTTCCCAAACTCATCTGACCAAATGCCTAGTGTTGCTTAGAACCCAGTCTAGGAAATGCTGACATAAGGCAAAAGAATAATAATTATTATTATTGGCTGGGCACAGAGGCTCACGCTGTAATCCCAGCACTTTAGGGGAATCACTTGAGACCAGGAGTTTGAGATCAGCCAGGACAACAAAACAACATCCCGTCTCTACAAAAAAATGAAAAAATTATTAGGTTGGTGCAAAATAAATTGTGGTTTTGCCATTATGGCTACTCAGGAGGCTGAGGCAGGAGGATCACTCAGTCCCGGAAGTTCAAGCTGTAGTGAGCCATGATCACATCACTGCACCTCACCCTGGGAGACAGAACAAGACCCTGACTCTTCAAAAAAACTTATTATAATTATCGTAGATTTTACATACATAGAGAGAGAAACAGACAACAAGAGAGAAGAATTATTTCAATTGGCAACCAGCTCCCAACAATTCTGGAGGTAGCTGAGTGGAAATGCACATTCAGGAAGATCTTGGTATGAGCATTCTTGATGAAACTCTAAGGCCTCAAGCCTGCATCTACCAGTTCCAGACCTGATATTTTGATTATCCAATAGACATAAGCTAACCCCAAATTTTACAGAAGCTATTTGATTATTTTGTTGAGGCCATTTTAGCCCCTTTTCATAGGACTTCTAGTCCCTTTCTGATACCTGCATCCCCTACCAAAATCACTATTTGCATATTGCCATATGAACCAGAAAGGAAGTTCCGACTGTGGCCAGTGACACTGCCTATAAGAAATGGCAACAAATCGTACCAGCAGCATGAGTAACTAATGGCTAAGCATTCCCCAGTCATAAAAATCACCTTCTTGAAACTGCTGTCTCTTCAATACCTTTGACTTCACCCTGAAGTGCCTCCCCTGCTGTCTCTGGTTTTGGGCTTTCCCCACTGTCCACTCTCACTCAGCACTGTCTGTCCCTTTAATATGTCAACTTATATTTCCATGACTGTTCCTTCTGAGGGCTCTGAAATGCCTCCAAAGACATAAAAGTACAAATACAATCCAGTTTGAAACAACTGTACAATGTATACCTTCTTGAATCTGGATATACCCGTTTTCAAAATGTACATGTATCATGACAAGTATGCAAATAATCAAAACATGAAATTTGATCCAGTTTATAAGATTCACAAGGATTAGGTATTAGTGAGTTAGACATAGTTCACTGAAAATTTGAAGATTGGATGTTTGAATTTTTTTAATTATTGTGAATGTTTATAAATGTGTTAATGGTTTTTTGGTTAAGTTAAAAACAAAGAAAGGGAACAAAGAAAGAAAAGAAAGAAACGTGTATGTGTGGGGGTCCTTAACTTCTGTGAAAAGTTATGATGTCCAGAATTTGCTTCGAGATAACCCAGGTGGGTGAGTGAATGGATGGGAGCGTAGATGGGGCAGGATGGGCTGGAGGTTAATAATTGTTTCTGTTGAATGTTGGTTCCATGGGGGGTTTAGGTGTTATTCATTATATTGCTTCTGTTAATTTTTATGTGTATTTCAAAATGCTTTTCTGAGATATAGAAAAAAAAGTGCTTTTTCTATCCCCACTCACCTGTCAACACAACAATGTGACACCAGATGTGGGGAGGAGATGTCCCCACACACTAACAAAGCAATTCTGCAGGGGACACCAGCTAGGGATCACCTAGCACAATTCAATTCTGACACCATCTACCTAGAAATAGTGTCAGATCCCACAGGTTGAGGGCTCAGTCCCACAAGGTTGTTCCCACTTTAAATACCAATCGCAAGTAGTAGATTGTGGCCTGAACTTCTGACCCACCAGCATTAAATTGGGATTCCCATGATCCCCCACCTCTAGTTTGATTAATTTGCTAGAGAGGCTAACAGATCTCAGGAAGACACTTTACATACATTTATCCATTTATTTAAAGGATATTACAGAAGACACAGATGAACAGTCAGATGGAATAGATAGATGCATAAGACAAGGTATGGGGGAAGGGGTGTGGAGTTTCCATGCCAACTCCAGGCATGCTGTCCTCCAGGAACTTCCAAGTGTTCAGTAATTTGGAAGCTTTCTGAACCCACTCCTTTTGGGTTTTTATGGAGGCTTCACTAGGTAGGGCATGATTAATTACATCATTGGTCATTGGTGATCAACTCAACCTTCAGCCTCTCTCCTCTTCCAGGAGGTCGAAAGATGGAGCTGAAAGTTCCAATCCTTTAATCACATGGTTGGTTCCCCTGGCAACCAGCCCCCATCCTGAGGCTACCCAGGAGCCCACCAGGTCACCTCATTAGAGCAAAAGATGCTCCTATTACCCAGGAAATTCCAAAGGATTTAGGAGCTGTGTGTCAGATGCTTATACCACTAAGAAAATTACAAAGGAAAGGTCTTAGGAGCACTTTTTTTTTTAGGGTGACAAACCAAATATCAGAACAAAAGATTCCTCTAGCGCCCCTATCAACAAGGCCTTTAGGATTCTGTGCCAGGAACAGGGTGGTGGGTGGGGAGGGAAGGACAGAGACCAAATAAATATATGTTTTGCATTGTATCACAATATCACCGCTCCATAATAAAATATTTAAAGTAAATAAACAGGTGGGGTTCACTGATCGGAAGAACTTGGAGCTAGAGACTGGAAGTTCTGATACAACAGCTCTGCCATTGTCCTAGATGAAATCTGAGCTACCAAGTTGAAAGAAAGCTTGAGAGGTTATCTTTTCCCCATTGTTCCAAGCTGTATCCTGTAGTGCTCTCATTTAAGTATTTCTGCTCTGGTGAGATCCTCTTTGCTCTGACTCCGCACCAGCTGAGCACAGATGTTCACTCCCTGTGTTAGGGAATGTGCCCCAGGTCTTGGTTTCTGCTTATGCAGTCACTCAAGAAATAGACATCAAGTACTGAGTCTTTTTCCATTGCTGTCTGTGGAAACCTTTGTTCACCTCTGCTGGACGTGACAAATCCTAGCTGTTGTGCTGAGGCTGAGCTTTCTGTCATTCTCACACGAGCTCTCTCTCTGGGTTGCTGCAATCTCCATTTTCTCATGCTGAGGTGACAAGAGGTGCTCTTCAAACTCTTGTGGCAGAGCAAGTGCCTTTCTGAGAAGAGCACAAACTTGAAGCAGAGCCATCCCTCAGAAACCACAGACACAGTGACGGTTCCTATGGGACAGTTTAAACATCTGACAGCAGCGGCCCAGGAACGCCGAGCCCAGCACCACTCACTCCACCAAAACAAGGTTTGAAGGCAATTCTGGTTCATGATTAGGTCTAATTTACTACCTGTCTGTAAGGTAGGTGTTTGGGAGACATTAAGCTTTAATGGAAAGAGAGTACATCCTGTATCAATCCAGTTTCTTGGTTTCAAACCATAGGCACCAATTCTGACTGATTTAAGCAAGGTTAGAATTTACTGGAAGGATGTCTTGGTAGCTTACAGATTCTCCAAAAAAGCTGGGAAACCAAGTTAACAAAACAGGCAGGAACAGAGAAGCAAAGGTTCCTGGGACCCACCTAAAATTAACTGCCCCTGCACTTAAATACCAAAACCTCCGGCACTGTTGCAGACACTGGTCCTCGGTCTTGTCATGGTCCCTGCTTCATCATTTCACTCACTCCTGATTCAAGTCCAAGTCATGAGCATCTGATACACTAAGCCCTGCCTTCCAAGTAGGATGGCAAAGGAGTGTCAGGCCTTTTCTTCCTCCATGCTGGCTTCTACACACAAGTGTCAGTCCAGTGAAGTACTAATTTCACATGTGTTTTCCTATGATGCTGAGCAGCTGATCTCCCATACCCTTTAGATGTAGATCAGACTCCCAGACTAATGCAGAAGAAGCTACCCTGGAGGTTCTGTAGAAGACTATCTATGGTGTGGAGGGAAAGCCTCCTTCTTAGGGCCAAATTAGGGCATATGCGCAAGAAGAATGCTAAATTGTTATGCTTCAGACCCTCAAAGGGGCTGCCCTCTGTAGTCATCACTTGTCCCCTCCTCACCTGTGAACTTCTAACATTCGCATTCAATGTTTATTATGCAATCATTTTTTATTGTAATTTTTCTTTCATTGACAAGAAAATGATGAAAGAGAAGAGCAAGGGGACCATGGTGATAACCTACCTTTTTCAATCCTTCTCCAAAATAAAGAAGAAATGAAAGATATTTGCTCACCCCAAAAACAGTTCAAGAGCCTAGATCCATGGGCAACTGCCTTTCCCAAATTGGGAAGAAGATCCCTGCCACTCGCCAATGTGGCCAGAGAGCACAGTGGAAACACAGGCTCCTGGCTGCACACATTTGAATTCTCAGTCACCTTTGCTGCCATTCCAGCAGACACCACACTCACACACAGCCTGGACACAGGTATTATAACGAGCCCGTGCTTACTTTGTAAGATCATCAAGAGTTAAACCAAGTCTGAACTCTTCATTTGCAATAGCGCACAGTTCACAGATGGAATAATCCATGATTGTGTCTTGGACTACTTTGGAATTAAACTTGCAAGTTTGGAATACTGAAGCAAACCTGAACTGCCTGTTTCCAGTTCCCTTCCTCATTCATATCAATGATAAATGCTTCTGTGTCTGCATTTATAGCTCTGCTTGACCCCCTGCCCGACATGTGTAATTTGCCATGTGGTATATTGCCTTAGTGCAGCTCAAGGCTGTGATGGGTAATCTCACTTCCCATAATTGAGGGCGCTTGTTTTCCCCTTTGGCAATGAGGAGAGCAATTGGAAATCCTGCTGAATCCACAGTTCGTCCTAGAACCTGAGCTGAAAGTTACAGCCACTTACTTTTTCAACCTATGCTTTTCAGGGATAAGTCAGGTGCCTTAAAATATAAAGCAATATCCAAATAGGCCCAGACCCACACTAATGTTAAACAAAACATCTGATCAGACTCAAAAATCAGGAAGCTATCAAACACTACTTGGGTCATGTCAGAAAGACTCAGGACTGGGCATGGTGACTTACACCTGTAATCCCAGCACTTTAGGGGGCCAAGGTGGGAGGATTGCTTGAGCCCTGAAGTTTGAGATCAGCCCGGGCAACATGGCAAAACCCCTATCTCTACCAAAAAAAAAAAAAAAAAAAATTAAGTTAGCTAGACATGGTGGCACATACTTGTGGTCCCAGGTACTTGGGAGGCGGCGGTGGAAGAATCCCCCGAACCCGGGAGTTGGAGTGAGCTGTGATGATACCACTGGACGCCAGCCTGGGTAACAGAGTGATAGACTGTCTCAAAACAAAAACAAAAACAAAAAAGACTCAGGCGCTAACTTGAATAGGCTCTCACTGATCAAAGCTGACACAATTTGAGTACAAGAAAACATAATAACAGCAAGAGATTGAATATTTAAATCCATGAGTTACCATGATAGGAAAAAATCACCATCACTAATTGATCACATGCGGGGGATGCTAGGAAACCAACTCACTATTTTTAAAATTGATAAACACAAAGGTAAATAATTGAGCATTTATGTCTCTTTTCCCATTTAAACAGTACCACTGACAACCAAACAAATCAGTGAAGGAAAATTCCTCTTTACAGAAGTAGTCTACCTAAAAAATAAAGGATATGTGAAAGGAAAATGATCACTTTGGAACTTCTAGTAAATAAAGGCATCAAGGCAATGATCATCGGTGGCTGCTCAGGTCACAGAAACACAGCCACACATCACGTGCCTCCTGATGGAGGAACCCATCATTATCTATGAAGTAGTCTTGCCAAAAAAAATTAAACACAAGTTTGCTCAAGTTTGCTTCAATTTACCAACTTATAGAAAATAAACAAGTAGGCCAGGCACAGTGGTTCACACCTGTAATCCCAGCACTTTGGGAGGCCAAGGTGGGCAGACCACGAGGTCAAGAGATCGAGACCATTCTGGCCAACACGGTGAAACCATCTCTACTAAAAATACAAAAGTTATCTTGGTGTGGTGGCGGGCGCCTGTGCTCCCAGCTACTCAGGAAGCTGAGGCAGGAGAATCACTTGAAACTGGGAGGCGGAGGTTGCAATGAGCCAAGATTGTGCCATTGCACTTCAGGTTGGGTGACAGAGAGACACTCTGTCTCAAAAAAAAAAAAAAAAAAGAGAAAAGAAACAAGAGGAACATGTTAAATGACATCTTAAAGATACAATCAGTAAAACTCAGACTTTGGGAAATACCACAGACCAAGCAACTGTATTTCTTCAATAATAGCAACAAAAGTTGCAGATAAAAAAAGAAACCCAGAGGGACCTACAGAACAAACTTGCACTTGTCCATTTACCACCAAAATTGGACAAGGAGTGTCCCAAGAGCCACCCCAGCCGACCACCTGGGTGCCAGACACATCCTCCTCCGTCCCCATGTGTAACAGCATCTGTGTAACCTTCTCCTGAAGATCAGGGCCTATTCTCAGGATAATGACCCTTCTTCTTGCTTGCTGGTCCCTTAGCACAAGGAGCTACAAATGTTCAAGCAGCAGTTGCAGTCTATAATTCAATAGGACTCTTTCCGTGTCCCCTGGAGGAAGTGTTTCCCATTCAGGAATCTGAAATTCTAAACCAACAGAGCCCAGAGTTGCAAGTTCAGGAAGCACAAATTCCCCAAGTGAATAAGTAGGAGTGGCAGTGAATGAAACCAGCTCCTGATTCCTCCCTTTGGTTTCCAAATCCATGTGTTCCTCCTGTTGGAACAAGGAACCATATCACATGTACTACATCCTCAAGGATGATGCCCAATTTTCACAAAGCATCATCTCTGAGCTAGCACTTCAGCTGTGCCTTTTAAAGGCTATTCTAAAATGTTATTAGACCAGCAGTTTCCAGGGAATGAAATACAAGATACAACCAGAGGACATCACAGTCCTCTGGGACCTTGTGATCATGTGTTAATATTTAATAAACTTTAATATATGTGAACCAATGTGTATATATCTATAAATAGATATATAATATATACAATATATTATATAATATATACAATAGATTATATTATATAATATATAGATATATAATATATAATATATTGTATATAATATATAAATACACTCTCTATATATTTTATATATAATATATTATATATAAATTATATATAATATATTATACATTATACTCTATATTATATAATATATACTATATAGTATATATACTATATATAGTACATTTGATATGGTTCCTTGTTCCATATATTATATATAATATAATATATAATAGATAGAACTAATAGGATATATATAGCCTGTATCCTAGAACTAATAGGATATATATTATATATAATTATATATAATTATAAATATATATTATAAATACATATAATTAAAAATAAACTTAATAAACTCCTATCTGGGAGTTTATTAAATATTATATATAATTATATATAATTATAAATATATAAAAATATATATAATTAAAAATAAACTCCCAGATGGGAGCTTATTAAATATTATATACTATTATATATTTTTTATATATATATATATATATTCTATTAGTTCTATCCTCTAGGGGACCCTGAGTAATACAGTGGGATCTGTTACTTCTAGGACCTGAAGAGATATCCCAGGTGTTTTGCTTTCTTCTTTGTGGTGCAAGATGCAATAATTTGTTCTTTATTTTGGAGGTCATATCTTGGCATCACCCTGACCACTGGAATCCTTTAAAATTTCACTTATATGGCAGGACCCTAATCTCCCAAAGGTTTATTTTCCACCCTCTGGAGTGTGTGTGTATTTCCAAGGCCTCAAATGTCCTAGCCTTGATTGCTTATCAAGTACAATTAACATGATATAATTAATAGAATGAACCAATGTGATGTTCTGTGAGATGTCCGGATGGTCCTGATCTTGTTAAACTTGATTAAAATAGAGGGTGCAGACAACGAACATACTCCTGGAGCAAAGTTGTAAATGTATACTGTTGCCTATTCCATGTGAATGAAAACTAGTTCTGATAATTTGTTCTAGTAGGGATTGAAAAGGATGCATTTGCTAAATCAGTGGTCACATACCATTTACCTAAGGGCATGTTCATCCGTTCTGGCAAAGATACGGAATTTGGCACAGTGGCTTCAACTGGGGTTGAGTTTGCACTGATTTACTATCATTCTTCAAGATTCTTCTGATTTTTTGAAGCTAGATTGATAAATTAAATATATGACAGGGACCACCACATCTGTGTTCTTTTGACCTTTAAGGGTAGCACTAATTTTCAACATGTCCCCAGAATATAGTTTTTTATTTACTATCTTGGCTACAGTGGGGTTGAAGGAGGTGGGTAGTTTCAGGAAATTCTACCTGGTCTTGCCAACCAAAATAGCTCTTACCCTACAGGCCAACGACCCAATGTGAGAACTGTGCTAACTATTAAGTATGTATATTTCAATTATATGAGGTAACTATTAGACCCTGTGTCTAACGGTGTTGAAATACCTGTATATTTTCTTCTTTCCAGTGCATAGTTACCCAGCACACAGTTGCCCAAGTAAATGGCTCTAGGTCTCTCTGGAAAAGGGCTGCGGAAATTATTACCATTTATACTTCTTATGATGTTTCAGGGTCCTTTCTACTAGAAACCCAGATTCCTCTTCAATAAATGTGTTTCAGGTTGGGAAATTAGCTCAGATCCATTCAGAAACTGCACAAAGGATCATGACTGTTTTGGGGGGCATCTTCAGCTTCTTGATCACCCACTCTTGATATATTTTGATGTCTTAAATTGGGTGGTATCCTTGTTGGTTGGCCCTTTTTTACATATTTATTTAGCCTTCTCATCATTCTCTCTGCATGTCAGGATCCCCTGGCTACCCACTGTGACCTTACCATTGATTGCAATTGCAATCATTGCATCCACAAAAATTGAAGAGTTTGGAGATTATCAACCCAGATGTCTTCACGCTATTAGTCAGGGTCCCATTCCTTTCCAGTCAGGGCCCTAACTTTAACATAGCAGTCCTGCATTGGTCAGGAAATTTCATCTTTGGAGCTTGGTTACTCTCATGATTACACCTTGGGCCTGGTCCACAGTTTTTGCTGTTCTCCAGTTCTAGGAGTTGAGAGTTCCGAGCTGGTGCAAGATAGCCTTTCTATTCCTATACCAGTCAGTCATTGGGTGTGGGCTGCCCTGGGGAGTGGTGGGAACTTGGGGGTGTGGTTTTTATTATGGATAGAATGTTTATGTCCCCACGAAATTCATAGTTTGAAATCCTAACCCCCAGTGTTATGGTATTAGGAGGTGGTGCCTTTGGGAGGCGACTAGGACATCAGGGTAGAACCCTCCTTAATTAGATTAGTGCCCTTATAAGAGAGATCCCAGAGAACTTTCTCACCCCTTATCACTTGAGGACACAGCCTGGAAGATGGCCATCTACAAACCAGGAAGTGGGCCTTTGCCAGACTCCAAATTTGCCAGCACTTTGATCTTGGATTCCCCAGCCTCCAGAACCATGAGAAATAAATGCTTGTTGTTTAAGCCACCTAGTCTATGGTATTTCTTGTTATAACAGCCCTCATAAGCTAAAACAGCTCTCTACACTTGAGGCTGCCCCTAAGGGGCTGACAGCTAAGATTATCTGATGACAACACTCCCAGCAGCCAGGACAACAAGCCCTTCACTGAAAGGGAATCTAGTGGAAGGTGGGGTTGGTGGGAGGGTGCATCACATTGTCCTCCACACTCGTCTTTCCTTAACCCTGTTTGGATCCCCCCAGTTGTGAGTATGCAGTGAAGAGAATGGTGCAGGCTTTATCATTTGTATTTTAAATACTTGTTCCTTCAAGGTGCACGAATCATTTACAAATATGCCAAAGAAGTCTCATCACAAAAATGTCACTTTTTCCAGCAATTTACTTTTTACTACTACTGTTTACTAAACAAAACCTCTTAAAGGAAATTAGACACGTGCATAATGAGCGTGCATAGATGTTTATTATGACTGCCATAATGCTGGGCACACCAAAAGCTCAGCTAATATGGAAAGCTGGCTTTATCCATTGGGCGTTGTTATTAGATCTTCTGGGCTCTCTTCTCATTGCAGGACCCCAACACTCTTTCATTTCTAAATCGTCCATCTAGAAAGAGCTGCTTTGAAGGATGTGGCAACATCAGCCTATCTCGACAGCTGCAGGGCACTAACAATGTGCTTTTCATATAAAGCAACCACTGAATTCGACGGATGTGCAAAGCTTGCTCTCTGACGGAGACCTTTAAGATACTTGCTATGAATGACAATCAGCCACCCATTCTGTCAGAAGCTTGACCTCACAGGCAGACAGCAAAGTGTTTCCATTGAGAAGATATTCTCTGCTTACCTGGCAAAATGCAGCTTGCCCTGAGTGAAGGAGGAGCGAGGCAGCTGGTGGGGTGAGTAGCAATTTTGGACACATCAGTAGCTTCAGTAAGTCCCAAAGAGGAGAGGAAGTTGAAGTTCTGATTCAATCATCTGTGGCCCTGGAGGACACATACACTCTGTGGAGGATTCCCGTGGCTGAATTAGACCCTGATGGGACTCAGGATGAGCAATGCTGCTCTTGCAGAAGACGAGAGTCCACTTATTTGAGGTAGTGATTACTTATGAGCAACTGGCTAAGTGCAAGTCACTGTCTCGATGCACCTTGCATCCAGGACCCTCCCCTTCCCCCAGCCCATCTGTCTGCTTAGGATTGTCACATGCTGACCATATTCTTTGTTAGTATAATTCTCATACCTCTCATTGACACAGATAAGTATGCTAACCATATTGTGTTCCAACTTCCCTTGTATAAAATTCTAACCTCATCATCTTCCCAGGGCACTTGACTATTTCTTGCCACTTGTAGCATAAGGGAAAATGCTATACCAGTGTTCTCCATCTTTTCTGCACTTTTGACCCCATTCGACTCCTTGAAGACTTCATAAATGTCAATTTCCTTTTCTCTAAAATGAGGGTATTGGGCTAACATTATCCCTACAATTCCTTTTTGCTCCAAATTTCTATGATGCTATAATTTTTCATTATTCTTTCTCCCCGGTAATATCATTATCCAAAGCTGTTACTTTCTTATTTCACAGAATCCTTTATAGTTAGGGTTACAGCATGCTTCTATAATCCAAGCACAATATTTGTAACAGAATTCATTTTGCAGATACAATGTAAATGTATAAATATGTGATTAGAAGATTGTAGGGTAATAAGGTAAAATCTAATGGTTTTAATGTATCATACAGCATTTTACAGTATTGCTACACAACATAATATATATTTTATGAGTTCTTGACAGAATTTAAAAAATTTTCTGACACTGCTTTTCAGATTAAGATATTCATTAACTCTCTACTACTTGAGAATAATCATTCCCACATGAAATCTGTGCCCTCAAATCAGACTATTTTTAATCCTATTTTTATCCAAACGATGTGTTTCTGCAATATGTTAATAGATATGCTATAAAAAAGGATTTTATAACCAAACAAATATTTGGGAAATGCTGGGTTAAATAGAGTTAAATAGGTTTTTACTGCAGGACTTCTCAGAGCCTTTAATGTACCAATATGCCCTTTGAAGCGATCCCCTTCCCAAACCTTTTCACCCAAACACCTGTGTAACATCTAGTGAAGCAGTAGCCAATGAAATATAATTTAGAAAAGGCTGCCCTGGGCTTCTTTGATACATACCTTGTGCTCCAATGTAGAATTGTATTAAAACTAACAAAGGAGGATAAAGGGATATCTTTTGAGATTTTTCTATGTGTCTGCCTTTGCCCAATCTCTGAAGTGGTTAGATTCTCATCCTGACCATGCCTCTGGGGGTTCCTTCCAAGTGCTGCTTTTTTCTTTACTGTTGTAATTATACCTATGAAGACAGGGAGGATTGTGAGGAAGAAAAGGAGGAAGTAAATAAGAGAAAACGTTTTAACCAAGTTCCTTTGATGTTAAAAGTGATGTTGAAAACCAGGTTAGTATCATAAGTAAATACTTTTTATTTAAGGAAGCATTTATGAGTCTTTTTCCCCTCTTAAAAGCTAAGCTTATTAGTGAAAATGATCATAAAATGATTTTAAAGGTTACTAAGTGGATTTGGAACAGTCGATGAATATTCCTCTTTTAAAAACTGGGATGTTCTCCAAGTTTTCATAAGACATAATTTCATTAAGCTTTCCTTTCATGTGCTGCGTCTTTCAGCATTTCCACATTGCACACATGCAGTCTTATGGCCTGAGAAGAGCTAACACTCAGCTCTTCTCATCCCACACCTCTTCTGACATTCCAGAGGCAGGGTAGCTTACTTGGGAAGATGTAGAATGGTTCCTCAGGCTCCCAACATCTAATTGTCTCTGAAGCTAGATTTCTCTTTACAATTGGCAGTCATTGTTCATTCAGTCAACATACAAGAATAGACAGATGATTTAAAACAGTTGCTGCTCTCAAGGAATGTGGAGTTCAGCTACAGAAGGCCAACTGGGAGCGAAAAGGTATATAAAAGGAGAATAGTCAGTTTTACTGAGTAAGGGTTCCCAAGAGGGCTTCTTGGAGGAGGTGGTACCTGAGCTGAATCTTAACAGTATTTGCTTCGTAGACAAAGTAAGGCAGATGCATTCATGGGAGGGAGTGCAGCCTGAGAAATCTCACAGAAGCACATGGCAACCTGGCACTGTTTGGGAACAGCAAGTTGTTTGGATGGCCGAGGCATAGAGCCACAGTTGGAGTGAGAGACAGGTGGGACTCCAAGAGGTAGGTTCTCGACTTCATTCTAAAAACAATAGGGAGCCATTCAAGCACGCAAAGCAGGAAGAGACAAGTAAGTTTTGCATGCAGAAGAGTTACTGTGGTACACAGATCTGAAGGCGGCCCTGTAGAGTCAGGGAGGGCCATGGGAGGGCACGGGAACCCAGCAGGGGGATGGCAAGGACCTTAGTCATGGCGGCAACAGTGGGACTGAAGAGGAAGAGAGAGGGACTTACCAAGGAGGGAAAGTAGAGGACACCCATGCTCTGCTTTAATCGGCCTGTGGAGAGAGGCCTGGGGGTTCTAGCGTGGCTGAGTGGGAAGATAGTGGTGTCTTTCACCAAGATAAGGAACACAGGGGGAACAGTCAGTGTCATAGGGGCAGCAGAAAGGGAAAAGAGCAGAAAGATGTCTGCATTTCTGAGTGTGAGGGGCTAGTGACACCTCCAGATGAAAGAGACAAAGAACTGGATGTGTGGAACTGATACTTGAGAGAGCTCTGGGCTGGAAATTGTGACTCTCAGATCGTCGTTGTGTGGATGAGTGGCTGGGTGAGGTAGCATGAGGCAGTGGTGCACTCTTGAGCCATTTCTCTATCACCTGCATGATCTCCTTTCACAGTCACTTACTACTTATTCCATTATATGACCAATGCTTTTCTGTAAATAATCTCCCATTTCGCTTAATAAAATTTATTTTTTAAAGAAACTTTATACCATTACTATAAATTTTTAAATATCATTTGCCATTAATAGAAAGTAAATATAAAAATAAATACATAACATTTATGTAATAATATAACCTCCCTTACGTATAAAACACACAATGTGGCCAAATTACAAAAAGAAACAAACAAACCCCCAATCACAGTGAGAAATGTTGGCATATTTCCCTCAGTAATTGATAAATCAAATGGATGTAAAAGTAGTTAAGACATAGATCTGAATGCCAGTCATTATTTTCAAACAAACATAGACCATTTTTAAATAAAATCACCACATACTAAGCCACAAAGCAAGTCTCAACACATTATCTAAGAATCTCTACCCTACTGACCATATATCCCAACTACAACGTAATAAAGTTAGAAATAAATAACAAAAAAGATTTAGAGATTTTTTTTTAATTTCAAAATAATTTATGGACCAAAAATGATATCATAATGGAAATTAGAACTGAAAGACAATTATCAAAATTTATGGGATAATGCTAAAGCAGTATTTACACAGAAATACATTCTATTAAACTAAAACTATAAAAGAAGAAAGATTAAGAGCCTGCACTAAGAATCTCATTGAGAAGTTAGGTGGAAGAAAAACGAACAAACAAAAACAAAACCCCAAAAAACCCTCAACTCAGAGAAAGTAGAAGAAAGTAACAAAGATATGGGCAAAACTTAAAGAAACAGACAACAACAAAAACAAAGAAATCAAAAGCTGGACAACTCACAGACTAATAAAATTGAAAGTTTCTTGAAAGATGAATAAGAAAAGAGTTCTGCTACAAATAAAGGCATTAGGAATGGAGGCGGGGAAAGACATACCTGTATACAGAGACTTGAAAATATAACTTTATACCAATATCATTGAAAAATTAGACAAAATGGATAATTTTCCAGAAAAAAAAAAAGATATAAAATAGACAAAAAGAATGAAAACCATGAATGGAACTAGAACAATTACATAATTTTAATTAATAGTTTAAACATACACACCAAATCATACACAAATATAGTTCCTATACATCATCAACAATCACCTAGACAAAGTAAATTTTCAAAAGATGCATTACAATAGCAACAAAGCACTTAAGATATTCAGGAATAAATCTAACGAAAGAAATACAAGGGAGAGTTATCTAACTTTAACAAGGGATATAAAGAAAAGCTATGTAACATACATCAAGCTCACAAGAAAGAAGACTAGATACATGAAGATGATGATTCTCCCCAAATCATTCTATAAGTTCAATGCACTTCTCATCAAAATCCTAAAGGAACATTTCACATAACTTGACAAGGTGATCTTGAAATTCAGGAAGAAGAGGAAAGAACAAAAAATTGCCAAGAAAAAATTAACTAAGAAGGGTAGTTTCATCATGCAGGAAAGATTATTGTAAAATCGCATTTAAATCAATGCAGATAAAGACAAAAAGACGGAAAGCCTAGAAACAGCCTCACGTATGAAGAAGAACGTGGTATAGGCCCAAAGTGGCACTACAAGTCAGTGGTAACAGGATGAACTGCTCTATAAATGATGCTGGACTGTGGTCTATAAAACTAGATTCTTACCTCATCCCATAGATTCAATCAAGGGTAAAAAACAAAACCGGAACTTTTAGATGCAAACTCGTGATTCATTTATGACATCAGGAAAGGAAAAGATTTTTTAAATGTAAAGCCAAATCACAAATCATAAAAAAGCTATTGTTATATTTGACTACCTTTTCTATTTCTAAGGTAAAAAAAAAAAAAAAAAAAAAAGCCATAATCAAGGTGAAAAAATAAGCCACAGAACAGAAAAAGACATTTGTCTCCCATACACAGCTAACAAAGTATTAATGTCCAGAATACATACAGAACTTCTACAAATTGCTTAGAAAACACAACATTTAAAAAAATACTGGAGGCCGGGTGCGGTGCTTCAGGCCTGTAATTCCAGCACTTTGGGAGGCCGAGGCAGGCGGATCACGAGGTCAGGAGATCAAGACCATCCTGGCTAACACACTGAAACCCCGTCTCTACTAAAAATACAAAATATTAGCCGGGCGTGGTGACGGGCACTTGTAGTCCCAGCTACTCCGGAGGCTGAGGCAGGAGAATGGCATGAACCCAGGAGGCAGAGCTTGCAGTGAGTGGAGATCGCACCACTGCACTCTAGCCTGGGCGACAGAGCGAGACTCCGTTTAAAAAAAAAAAAAGACACTGGAGATGAACAGGAAATTCACAAAAGAAGATGTCCAGATGCCCAGTAAACATAAGAAAATGTGCTTAACTTTTCCATAATAAAGGAAATTAAAACCTAATAATAATAAAATACCATTTCAATTCATCAGGTTGGTATAAATTAATACATTTATATCAGCTGTGTGAACATAGACTTGGGGACAATTAAGTTCTTCTATATTGCTTCAGGGAGTATAAATTGGCACAAAGACTTTGTAAAACAATTTGGTAATACTTAGTAAAACTGACAATGTGACTACCTCATAACCAGGAATCTACTCTTCAGGAATCTCGGAGAAAACATGCAGGCAGGTGGGTGTGAGGACACTTGTTATATAAGTTTGTTATAAGAACCGAAAAAGTGTAAGTAAACTATCATTGGATCAGAGCATGACACTCCAAAGTATGGCGCCTTGGCATACTGAGTATTTTAAGCTGGAGGAATTTGAGAAAACTGCAGAAGCAAGAAGGTCACCACTTTCTAACCTTCTTCGGCCTTTCTCTCTTGAAGCAGACCATAAAAAATTTTCTGCCCTACCTTCCCCAAAAGTAGGTCCTCAGACCCTCATTCCAGAGAGGTCTTGCCCTATACCTAAGACCCGAACAAACAGGCCTTGCTAACTTCTCCACAGTTTGTTACCACGAGATCAGATCCTTCTGCCCTCCAATTACACTTCTGCACTTCTGTCCACAAAAATAGGCAGTTACCTCAAGGTCTGTGGCTCTTCATTTCTAAAGGCTCCTGTGTCACATAAAACACTAGAGAAATTTGTATGCTTTTCTCTTGTTTAATCTGTTTTTTTATTACAGGGGCCTCAGCCATGACCCCTGTGATGGCAGAAGGAAAGATATTCTTTCTCCTTCCCTGCACTGTTATTGGACAAATGAACAAATCAATTGGTGTAATCAAACATTTGAACACAATAGCGCTGTTAAAAGAAATTATCTGTCGCTGTAAATTTCAATATGGAAAAATCTCAAGTACATTTGGAGATTTTTTGAAGGAAAAAGAAAAAGCAAGTTGTTCAAGAATGTGTTCAATATGTTGCCATTTATTTAAAACTTCAAACCCCACAGGAAATGCTGTCTCTACTTTTCAGTATATAGCAATGTAGCAGGTACATCATGTAGGAGGATACTGGCTATGGCTGGTGCTGTTGAGCCCCCACCCAGACTCTCTCCAGACTCACTGTTTCTGGATACCCCAGTTCCTCGCTTCAAACACCTTCCATTCTGCCTGCAGGCTGCAGGCAAGGGCTCAGCGCCCTCACAGGGTAGCCTGAACTCCCAGGGAGTTTACAGCCAATGACAGCGGGAGTTGGCAGGTCAATTTCCAAAAACCTCCCCAGCTCTCAAGTAGAACAACTCTGAGGTCCTTCCACACAGCACCCCAAAGTCTCTTGTGGACTGAACCCGTTGCCCACAGAAATAACCAGCCCGTTACCGCACTCTGCACTGGTCTCCTGCCCCGCTCGGCGCCATGATAGGTCTTCCTGGGGTCAACTCTCAAATCGGCTTCTTGCACTCAAATCCTTACCTCAGGATCTGCTTCTGGTAAATCTAAATCGAAGACATGTACCAACATCAGAAGAAGGGCTACCTCTACAAAGGGCAGAAGGGGAATGAATCAGGAGTACGTTTTTGCCGTATTTATATGTTTTACTTATTTAAAAACAGAGAAATATGAAGCAAATATTAGTAAAATGTTAGGATAGTGGATTTTTGTGTGTTATTTTTAAGTTGAGAATAAAAAATTTTTAATAAAGTAAAAGTTTGAATCAATAAAAAAAAAAAACACACACACACACACAGAGACCCTGCCAGGATCACCTCTAGGGTGTCTGAGACCTTCAGTGATTTTTTTTTTTTTTTGCGTTTTAATTTAAAAATATTATAAAATACATCCATGTGACGCAAAGTGAGTTATCAATGAAGATTTAGAATACTAGGTAGAGAAGTGTGTGTGTGTGTATATGTGTGTGTTTGTGTGTGTGTATGTTATTGTTCAATCAGGGCCTGAAGAGATTAATGATAGTGTCCAGGCACCATTTCTTGTCTTTTTTTTGGAGGAGGGACAGAGTCGCACTCTGTCACCTAGGTGGGAGTACAGTGGCACGATCTCAACTCACTGCAACCTCTGCCTCCCAGGTTCAAGTGATTCTTGTGCCCCCAGCCTCCCGAATAGCTGGGACTGCAGGCGTGCGCCACAACATCTGGCTAATTTTTGTATTTTTAGGAGAAACAGGATTTTACAATGTTGGCCAGACTGGTTTCGAACTCCTGACCTCATATGATCCACCCGCCTGACTCCCAAAGTGCTGGGATTACAAGCATGAACCACTGTGCCTGGCCCAGGCACCTTTTTTTTTGTGATTTTTATTGTCAATCGCACCAATCTTAGACAGTTTTGTATCTCCCATGCATTAAGAAAGATAGCAATGGTGTTATTACTCAAAATGCATGGCTCTTCAGAACCTGTTTGTGGTTTGCAATTCTCTCATACCACTTTAAAAATTCCGAGTGCAGCATTTAAGAAACTGCATGACCTGCATCATCTACCACAGAGACCATGAATACCGGTTTCCAATAACTCCTTCAAAAGCTGTCACAGTGCTTCATTGACCATGACCACAAATGAAGTCTTACCCAGAGTATGTAGGAAAATGCAAACAATCATTCATTTTCGGGTGGAGCCAATTTACCATTGGAATTCTAGAGCATAAAGGTAGAACATTACATCCTACAGCCTCATCTTCTCTTGTACTCCTTAGGCCAAATCGCAGTGAGAAGGATAAGTCAGAGATGTGACCGTGGGCAAGAAGAGCTGTCCCACTAGTGCAATGAATGTCCATTCCTGGCCAGCATGGCTTAGATCAGCCAGGGGGAGCATGACTTCTCCCCATCCATATGAGGCAAGAGACAACATAACATTGGTTGGAAGAGTCCACTGGTTTTAGAAAACAAGTCTCAGAACCCTTGGAGCTAAGCACAGCCACCCCAGAGACTACTTGGTATGCGGCACAGAGCTTCTGAAGGAGTTGGGGTGATCAGCAGCAGGGGCCACATAGAGTAAAAGATACCTGCCACCACGCCTGTGGGTGCCAAGGGGCAGAAGAAGCACCACAGCTAGAGCCAACACACACAGCAGAAGTCCAAGAAGTCCACAACAAGGGACCATCAGTGATCCAGAGCCCAAAACACATCCTCACTCAATGTGATGTTATCTTGTAGACGAGGATGTTATGTTCGACTGTCACCCAGGCTGGAGTGCAGACTAGAATATGACTAGAATATGGATGTTATCTTTTTATAAACTAGGATTTTTTAGTGAGTGAGGATGTCCCCATATCAGCATGTCAGGGTCATTCTGGCAGCCAATCACATATGACCCAATGAAAGAACAGCTATTGCACTAATAAGCAAGAGCAACCTGTTTGCTATTTTTTCATGACCTCCTGTAACCTGAGTCCGGCCATAGGACCACAGGCCTAGAGCCCCTCAGGGCATCTGGTCAACCCCACAGAAAGGGTAGAGGGTCAGAGAGAAACAGAGGCCCATGCAATCCTGGTCCTGGTTCATGGCAGTCCTGCTGGCCGATTGGTCTCAGGCACCACAGCAGACCTCGAAATTATTGAGGAAATCACCCAAGACACAAGCCCCACTAAGGTGGGAGGCATGAGACAAGGGCACTTGTCCCTGTCTAGGGGTAGAACTGTGCCCTGTTTTGTTCTCTGTACTTGCTTTATTCATATCCATTTGGTATTACACCTTGATTGGGAATTATTTATAAAGAAGGATTACATCATAAACTCTTTCTGTATCAGTCACAGACCCCAGTGTGGTGCTAGATTCATTCCAGATGCCCAGGGGGTAACTACTGACCCAAGGACTTGCCAGGGTCTTTCCCTGGAAGCAAAGAATCAGAGAATTGCTGATTTAAGGGTGAGATGTGTGAAAACACCACACAAGAAACTGATGTTGAATCAACATTTCCCCTTTGCACATAAGCCTCTGGTCCATTGCACAATAATCAAACAGCTCCCCCACGTTTTTAATCATTTTTTTTTTAGATGGAGTCTTGCTCTGTGGCCCAGGCTGGAGTGCAGTGCCTCGATCTCGGCTCACTGCAACCTCCACCTCCTGGGTTCAAGCAATTCTCCTGCCTCAGTCTCCCAAGTAGCTGGGATTACAGGTGCCCACCACCACACTGGCTAATTTTTTGCATTTTTAGTTGAGGCAGGGTTTCACCATGTTTGCCAGCCTGGTCTCAAACTCCTGACCTCAAGTGATCCATTCGCCTTGGCCTCCCAAAGTGCTAGGATTATAAGCACGAGCCACTGAGCCTGGCCAAACAGCCCCTTTTATAGCAACTAGGACTCCAACTCTTTCATCTACCTGCTTCTGCACATTCTAAAATATCTTCTTAGCAACACCAAAGCATATGGATATTATCTTGTAGAGTAGGATCTTTTTAATATTCTGAAAAATCATTTTCTGTATTTTTGTACAAATAACATACTCCTCATCCTTTTGCAGTGTGTGTATGTTTTCTTTTCCACTAGCCTTTAGCAGGAAAGCATTAGCACAATTAATTCCTTTATCCAGCCCTCTAATTCTGTCTTCTACTCTCAGTCTTCTGGCCAATTTAGCCTTTGCCCCCCATTTTGCCTTTTCTCCATGAAACAGAAATGTTTCCACTTTCTGAGTGTCATTTCATTAAATTGCTAAAGCAGGCATTCTGCATCCCCAAATTAACTCTTGTCTGGGGAGAAGTGTAAATGGCTTATCAGTGCATAATGTACTTTGTCAAAAAAAAAAAAATTCCTCACCGTAATGTATATTTCCTCCTTGTTGTGCTTGGGGGCATCAATTAATGTCAGCAGCCTGACAATTCCCTGAACACATTCCTTTGACTACAGATGCTAGGGTGACATTTTCTGACATCCGGGCAACGTTTTCTGCACGTGGCTCACTCCTCTTGCCCTTGATTTCCATGACATTCTTGTACTTCCTTCCTCATTCCCTTCTCCTTCTGGGCACAAAGAGTATAGCAGGAGCAGATCCTCAGCAGACTGGAAGGCCCGTGGTGCACCTTCCTGTGTTTCTTTCTCTCTCTTCTTTGCCGATAAGAAACTTACTCAAGCTTGAAAAATGGTAAAACAATACTATTTTAACCCTTTCTCTTACATTCTTATAGTTGCACAATGATTAGGCTTTTAAAGAAAGCCTTCAACCACATAAGTTTCCAAAAATGACAACTTCAGAATTAGAGGCTGAGATTTTCATCAGGGCTTTCTTTTTTCTTTTTTTAAATAAGGACTACATGATACCAAAAGGCCTTCCATTTTCAAAGGAAACACATGAGATACTCCCCAAGAACAGGAATTTGGACAAGACAGATCTACCCTGAATGAGATATAAGGGATAGGTTGACCTTCAGGAAAATAAGTCTGATTCACTTTCTTATATTCCATAGACAGAAACCGTGCTGAGGCCAAAACTGAGAAAGGAGTTCAGAGGTGGGTTGTGGAGAAACAGTATAACCTAAGCTCATGGGGGACCTCAGGTAGCATTTCTTGACTCTAAACTCCCCACTGGCCCCAAGCATTCCAAAACCTCCTCCCGGGAGCCTGCCGCCGAATACCACATAGGCAGGTACTCTGCCCTCATCCTGTATCCTCACTGTCTCCTTCTATTTGGGATGGCAGTGGCAACCCAAGTTACAAAGGCATAAGTGATGCCCAGTGGGAAAACCTAACATCCTTTTCAGAACATAAAATTGTTTCCTCACTGCACAGCCCTATGTGTCTTGAGATGGATAGAAAAACATAAAGCAGCCAGAAAGAAACTAAAGGGAAATGTCACCAGAAATAAATGGAGAGAATTGTCTTGCATTCCTACAGAGTTTGAGTGAGAAAAAAATATATTGCTTGTTTATAGGAATTTGACCTTAAGCTACTGAAAAGAAAGATGCAATGGGGGTCATGAGTGAAGGAAATAACTTTTTCTTAGATTTTTAGTATCAGTTTTGTAAATGGGTCAAGCCAAAGTGAGCTAAGAGATCAGTAATTTGACTTTTTTTCTGCCCAGGAATCAGCTTAGTCTCACTGTTTTTTTATCATGCTAAAGTCTTACCCCAGATAAAAATATTGCTGCTCTTAAGATAAACTTGGAGAAGAAGGAGAATGGGGACCTGGGAGGATTATGGTGTTAAATTTTCAAAGCCTTTCCCTTTTAGGCACAAATCTAGTTAACATTTAAAGGATGCTTCAGAACAATCCTTCCAAAACCAAACCAGGAGAGACACCGAAAGCACCCCCTTAGGTTGGCAGTCCTAAAGGGATTAGAAGCAAACCCAAGAAAAATCTCCGTGGTGATAAATTGCACCAATGCCTTCACCTTTAAGCCCCAGTTTAACTTAACTCCTGACTATGAAATAGCAATTTTGTAATACAGAAACATAAATATGGTCTGAACGCTAATAAAACGTTTCTTCCATGCTTTCCCTAACTTCATAAACCCAGGAAGAGATCTCAGAAATTTTACCAGGGTAGTATTCCTACGAATACAACCTTGACACCAGTTCCTCAGGTCCCAGGTCGAACAATGTCCAATATTATCTCCGAATATGTTTTTGCTTTGATATTCCAGAGTGCTCGGATACCTGGAGCACATCTACATAGATGAGCAGAAAAAAAAAAAAAAAGAATTCTAATAACAATAACAACTGCATCCTATTCAGTGATTGAAAACTGCAACTATGTTTTCCAATCTCCTCTCAGTGATGGAAGTGTCATCATGTGGAATGAAAAACCATGGATTATAGTCCCTGTGCCCATATGCTTATGAGGTCCTGTTTGCATCAAGCTCAAAGATGACTTGATTTTTAAATTGGTTTCTGAACTCCTGCCTGTAAAGCTGAAAGACACAATATATTTATTCAAGGAGAGCGCTGTAAAGGTGAGGCAGGTGATCCATAGAGACTCTACCATAACTTCTCCCGAACTGCCTGCCCTTCATTAAACATGTTCCATCTCATGAACCGTGAATCATTTCATTTTTAAGTACTCTTTTATTCCCTTTAAATTTATCTAAAACTTTATTAGATTCAACTGGCACAGTCCTGACAGACAGCCTGCATACATTTTAAACCTTCCCAGCGGAGAAGCATAAAACATTTAAAATCTATATTTGATCTGACAACAGCAGCACAGTGTTTGAATTAGAAACAGATTAGACATAATTGAAGATAAAGAGGACACAAGCACCACTCCCATTTTGGTGAAGTGGGCTTTAAATTATCAGATTCATCCAGGATACATTACCGAGAAACATTGAATTGTTATCTTTAGACAGCCTTTTCTAAGAGTTTACAATTTATCAGTTCAGTGAAGCTTACCGCCAGCTTGTTATCAGAACAAAAAATGAAAAATCATTCGGTTCAGAGCACAGAACCGATCTCACCTCAAAAAGTACACATTTCCTTCTGATAACAGACACTTCATTGGACAGCCAAGGGGCCACTTCATGCACAACATTTTCAGGTCCTTCCACTTCCCAGGTCATTCCTGAGTAGTCTGCAAACAGGCATCGTTTACCAACAGGATTCCCTGCCATGCCCCGCCTCCATTATTTAATTAAACAGGACAATGTCACCCATATGGTCACAGTCACACCCATGGGAGCTCACACACACACACACACACACACACACACACACACACACACACAGACACACCTTGGCTTTGCCAGAGTCCTCTTCCACCTTTCTCATTAGTAATGGAGCTGAACTCATTATGCAAAGCAAATTTACAAAATTTAATTAATGAAACTTAAATAAGTTAAATTTGATACAACAGCATGCCATGTTTTTGTTTGTTTGTACAAGAAAATCAGACTTTGGAACAAAAATTAGGGCTAGGCATGGTAGTTCACGCCTGTAATCCCAGCACTTTGGGAGGCCAAGGTGGACAGATCACCTGAGGTCAGGAGATCAAGACCAACCTGGCTAACATGGCAAAACCCCATCTTTACTAAAAATACAAAAAACAGCTGGGTGTGGTGGCACTTGTCTGTAATCCTAGTGCTCAGGAGGCTGAGGCACGAGAATCGCTTGAACCCAGGAGGTGGAGGTTGCAGTGAGCCGAGATAGCGCGACTGCACTCCAGCCTGGGTGACAGAGTGAGACCCTGTCTCAAAAAAATAAATAAATAAATAAAATCAGACTTTAACAAGACCAGATAATTTCATTAGGAAGCAAGCTACAGTGCATGAACCTGTCTAAGGTTACCTTCTTCTTATTACGCATTTTTTTTTTTGAGTATTTTTACTCTCAAGAGTATTTTTACTCATTTTCAATGTTAAGACATATAAATACTTTTTTTTTTCTTTTTTTTTTTTTTAATTTATTTATTATTATTAAACTTCAAGTTGTAGGGTACATGTGCACAATGTGCAGGTTTGCTACATATGTATACTTGTGCCATGTTGGTGTGCTGCACCCATCAACCCGTCATTTACATAAGGTATAACTCCCAATGCAATCCCTCCCCCCTCCCCCCCTCCCCATGATAGGCCCCGCTGTGTGATGTTCCCCTTCCCGAGTCCAAGTGATCCCATTGTTCAGTTCCCGCCTATGAGTGAGAACATGCGGTGTTTGGTTTTCTGTTCTTGTGATAGTTTGCTAAGAATGCTGGTTTCCAGCTGCATCCATGTCCCTACAAAGGACACAAACTCATCCTTTTTTATGGCTGCATAGTATTCCATGGTGTATATGTGCCACATTTTCTTAATCCAATCTGTCACTGATGGACATTTGGGTTGATTCCAAGTCTTTGCTATTGTGAATAGTGCTGCAATAAACATACGTGTGCATGTGTCTTTATAGCAGCATAATTTATAATCCTTTGGGTATATACCTAGTAATGGGATGGCTGGGTCATATGGTACATCTAGTTCTAGATCCTTGAGGAATCGCCATACTGTTTTCCATAATGGTTGAACTAGTTTACAATCCCACCAACAGTGTAAAAGTGTTCCTATTTCTCCACATCCTCTCCAGCACCTGTTGTTTCCTGACTTTTGAATGATCGCCATTCTAACTGGTGTGAGATGGTATCTCATTGTGGTTTTGATTTGCATTTCTCTGATGGCCAGTGATGATGAGCATTTTTTCATGTGTCTGTTGGCTGTATGAATGTCTTCTTTTGAGAAATGTCTGTTCATATCCTTTGCCCACTTTTTGATGGGGTTGTTTGTTTTTTTCTTGTAAATTTGTTTGAGTTCTTTGTAGGTTCTGGATATTAGCCCTTTGTCAGATGAGTAGATTGCAAAAATTTTCTCCCATTCTGTAGGTTGCCTGTTCACTCTGATGGTAGTTTCTTTTGCTGTGCAGAAGCTCTTTAGTTTAATGAGATCCCATTTGTCAATTTTGGCTTTTGCTGCCGTTGCTTTTGGTGTTTTAGACATGAAGTCTTTGCCCATGCCTATGTCCTGAATGGTACTACCTAGGTTTTCCTCTAGGATTTTTATGGTATTAGGTCTAACATTTAAGTCTCTAATCCATCTTGAATTAATTTTCGTATAAGGAGTAAGGAAAGGATCCAGTTTCAGCTTTCTACTTATGGCTAGCCAATTTTCCCAGCACCATTTATTAAATAGGGAATCCTTTCCCCATTTCTTGTTTCTCTCAGGTTTGTCAAAGATCAGATGGCTGTAGATGTGTGGTATTATTTCTGAGGACTCTGTTCTGTTCCATTGGTCTATATCTCTGTTTTGGTACCAGTACCATGCTGTTTTGGTTACTGTAGCCTTGTAGTATAGTTTGAAGTCAGGTAGCGTGATGCCTCCAGCTTTGTTCTTTTGACTTAGGATTGTCTTGGAGATGCAGGCTCTTTTTTGGTTCCATATGAACTTTAAAGCAGTTTTTTCCAATTCTGTGAAGAAGCTCATTGGTAGCTTGATGGGGATGGCATTGAATCTATAAATTACCTTGGGCAGTATGGCCATTTTCACGATATTGATTCTTCCTATCCATGAGCATGGTATGTTCTTCCATTTGTTTGTGTCCTCTTTGATTTCACTGAGCAGTGGTTTGTAGTTCTCCTTGAGGAGGTCCTTTACATCCCTTGTAAGTTGGATTCCTAGGTATTTTATTCTCTTTGAAGCAATTGTGAATGGAAGTTCATTCCTGATTTGGCTCTCTGTTTGACTGTCACTGGTGTATAAGAATGCTTGTGATTTTTGCACATTAATTTTGTATCCTGAGACTTTGCTGAAGTTGCTTATCAGCTTAAGGAGATTTTGGGCTGAGACAATGGGGTTTTCTAAATATACAATCATGTCGTCTGCAAACAGGGACAATTTGACTTCTTCTTTTCCTAACTGAATCCCCTTGATTTCTTTCTCTTGCCTGATTGCCCTAGCCAGAACTTCCAACACTATGTTGAATAGGAGTGGTGAGAGAGGGCATCCCTGTCTTGTGCCAGTTTTCAAAGGGAATTTTTCCAGTTTTTGCCCATTCAGTATGATATTGGCTGTGGGTTTGTCATAAATAGCTCTTATGATTTTGAGGTACGTTCCATCAATACCGAATTTATTGAGCGTTTTTAGCATGAAGGGCTGTTGAATTTTGTCAAAAGCCTTTTCTGCATCTATTGAGATAATCATGTGGTTCTTGTCTTTGGTTCTGTTTATATGCTGGATTATGTTTATTGATTTGCGAATGTTGAACCAGCCTTGCATCCCAGGGATGAAGCCCACTTGATCATGGTGGATAAGCTTTTTGATGTGCTGCTGAATCCGGTTTGCCAGTATTTTATTGAGGATTTTTGCATCGATGTTCATCAGGGATATTGGTCTAAAATTCTCTTTTTTTGTTGTGTCTCTGCCAGGCTTTGGTATCAGGATGATGTTGGCCTCATAAAATGAGTTAGGGAGGATTCCCTCTTTTTCTATTGATTGGAATAGTTTCAGAAGGAATGGTACCAGCTCCTCCTTGTACCTCTGGTAGAATTCAGCTGTGAATCCATCTGGTCCTGGACTTTTTTTGGTTGGTAGGCTATTAATTATTGCCTCAATTTCAGAGCCTGCTATTGGTCTATTCAGGGATTCAACTTCTTCCTGGTTTAGTCTTGGAAGAGTGTAAGTGTCCAGGAAATTATCCATTTCTTCTAGATTTTCCAGTTTATTTGCGTAGAGGTGTTTATAGTATTCTCTGATGGTAGTTTGTATTTCTGTGGGGTCGGTGGTGATATCCCCTTTATCATTTTTAATTGCGTCGATTTGATTCTTCTCTCTTTTCTTCTTTATTAGTCTTGCTAGCGGTCTGTCAATTTTGTTGATCTTTTCAAAAAACCAACTCCTGGATTCATTGATTTTTTGGAGGGTTTTTTGTGTCTCTATCTCCTTCAGTTCTGCTCTGATCTTAGTTATTTCTAGCCTTCTGCTAGCTTTCGAATGTGTTTGCTCTTGCTTCTCTAGTTCTTTTAATTGCGATGTTAGAGTGTCAATTTTAGATCTTTCCTGCTTTCTCTTGTGGGCATTTAGTGCTATAAATTTCCCTCTACACACTGCTTTAAATGTGTCCCAGAGATTCTGGTATGTTGTATCTTTGTTCTCATTGGTTTCAAAGAACATCTTTATTTCTGCCTTCATTTCGTTATGTACCCAGTAGTCATTCAGGAGCAGGTTGTTCAGTTTCCATGTAGTTGAGCGGTTTTGATTGAGTTTCTTAGTCCTGAGTTCTAATTTGATTGCACTGTGGTCTGAGAGACAGTTTGTTATAATTTCTGTTCTTGTACATTTGCTGAGGAGTGCTTTACTTCCAATTACGTGGTCAATTTTGGAGTAAGTACGATGTGGTGCTGAGAAGAATGTATATTCTGTTGATTTGGGGTGGAGAGTTCTATAGATGTCTATTAGGTCTGCTTGCTGCAGAGATGAGTTCAATTCCTGGATATCCTTGTTAACTTTCTGTCTCGTTGATCTGTCTAATGTTGACAGTGGAGTGTTGAAGTCTCCCATTATTATTGTATGGGAGTCTAAGTCTCTTTGTAAGTCTCTAAGGACTTGCTTTATGAATCTGGGTGCTCCTGTATTGGGTGCATATATATTTAGGATAGTTAGCTCTTCCTGTTGAATTGATCCCTTTACCATTATGTAATGGCCTTCTTTGTCTCTTTTGATCTTTGATGGTTTAAAGTCTGTTTTATCAGAGACTAGTATTGCAACCCCCGCTTTTTTGTGTTCTCCATTTGCTTGGTAAATCTTCCTCCATCCCTTTATTTTGAGCCTATGTAAGACATATAAATACTTTTATAAGGCATTGAATCTCAAGTTTTCTAAGGGCAAAAATAAGGAGGAAAAGAGGGGAGACATTGAATTATTTTGGAAAAATTGAGGGTCTAGCTAAATCATGGAAAGCCCAAAATCCTTTCAGTTAAGCCCATTTTGAACTTTAGTTTTCAATCCAAAAGTTCCTGGTGTAGGAGAGCAATAATTTTTATAGCAACTAGAAGCCTAGTCTCTCTTTTTCTATCTTTCTTTCTGGGGGCGTCTTGTTTTCATTCTGCCAAGTTTTAAAGATTGAAAGAGGATCTAAGGCACTTTAGAAACCTGCTTTCCGACAAATATTAGACCTGGCACAGTAGGTATTGAGGAGGTATTGGTGCAATTCAATGCTTAGTTTAATGGCTATCAGGCTTTGATTTTACCATCTCCTATTCATACTTTAATCTTTCTCTAAAGTACATTGTTTTGTTTTCCATGTTACTTTGCTCCCTGGGAATATTTTCTAATTAGAAAAACCTTGAAGCACTTTGTAATTCCCAAATAATTCAAATTAAATAATGAAGATTTAAATCAGGGAAAATCTTCAAGACATGAGAGTTAGATTGTGTGTGCAAGAGGCCGGGATGTGGGTGTGTGTGTGTGTTATTAGGATAGTCACTTGAGCTGAAAGTCAGAAAGAATTTTTTTTAACCATGTAAGTCCTAGAAAGCAGCTTTCTTGGCAGGGAAAGAGCACAGATTTGGGAGCCAGACAAACCTATATTTAAATACTCATGCTCAGCCTTTAACCAGCTGGGCGACTGTAGGCAAATTACTAGGCTTGGTTTCCTCTTTACCTGGGAAAAATACCTTCCTCCAGACCTGTCCTGAGGTTTAAATGAGGTCACATCTGTTAAAAAGCTGGGTGCTATGTAAACTCTAAAATACACAGATAATTTAGAGCCTTATGTCCTATGCATACAATGTTAAAAATTGGGGTTGTAGGCCAGGTGCGGTGGCTCAAGCCTGTAATCCCAGCACTTTGGGAGGCCGAGACGGGCGGATCACGAGGTCAGGAGATCGAGACCATCCTGGTTAACACGGTGAAACCCCGTCTCTACTAAAAAGTACAAAAAACTAGCCGGGCGAGGTGGCGGGCGCCTGTAGTCCCAGCTACTCGGGAGGCTGAGGCAGGAGAATGGCGTGAACCCGGGAGGCGGAGCTTGCAGTGAGCTGAGATCCGGCCACTGCACTCCAGCCTGGGCGACAGAGCCAGACTCCATCTCAAAAAAAAAAAAAAAAAAAAAAAAAAAATTGGGGTTGTATTCCCCAAATGCCTTTGAATAATAAAAATATCAAAGTGATCAAACAAAGAAACACAAACACTTTAAAATGTTCACATAACACAAATGATTTTATAAACGTGTATTTAAAATGTAAAAACAAACTCAGATATCAAACTCCTGAAATCACCATTGCAAAATAAATAGCTGAGACAGTGTAAGAAATCTGACTTAACCAGCTCCGTCTTGCTTCTAACCACCAAGCTCTCCTTGTTCATTTTTGGACACAAGCCGAACTCACTTTGGAGGGAACTTAGTTTATAGTTTAAACCAAAGTGATAGCAGCCATTTCCCAAAATAAATCCCCTTCTTGCCTGGGGACTTAACTGCCTTTGTAGGACTAATAAATTAGCCAAAAGATTAGAAATTATGGTTTAGGAGTCATGCAATTGGAGGCTACAAGATTCCAACTCTCCCCAAATTGCTCCTGGGGATAACATCACTATTATAAAACCTAAGATCAGTGCTTGAGATATTTTGCAGACTGGGCACTTGACGGATCAGCTGGCACCACATGGGATGGATAAACTGGCTCATCTGATCTTGTGGCCCCCGCCCAGGAACTGATTCAGCACAAGAAGACAGCTTTGAATCCTTACGATTTCATCTCACCCAACAGTCACCCAGCAGATCAGCACTCCAGATTCACTGTTCCCTATCTACCAAATTATGCTTAAAAACTCTGATCCCTGGATGCTCAGGGTAACTGATTTGAGTAATAATAAAACTCTGGTCTCCCACACAGCTGGTTCTGCATCAATTACTCTTTCTCTATTGCAATTCCCCTGTCTCAATAAATTGACTCTGTCTAGGCAGTGGGCAAGGTGAACCTTTTGGATGGTTACACTCCCATTATAACTTTTCCTTTTCAGGGAGTTTTCCAGGTAAGCTGAAACAGGGGGGATTTTATACAATACAGTGAGTTTGGAAAGTTGCAATCTTCTTCCATTTCTGGAAATCCTAAGATTCTCAATGGTTCTAATGACTTTGGGACTGCATTTAACTTAGAATCAATAATCTGAAATGTTTTCTAAACCTATCCTATATGCATGAGTGATTATAAAAGTCTTTGATGAATGGTGGTAAGTACTGGAAGAAGAGTGTCCTTGGCAAATTCATATTCTTCAAGGATCTCTCACTCTTCCATTTCAGTAGGTTCTTATTGCTATACCACTGATTCTAACCACTTCCTTTTTCAAGAATGCTGAAGGTACAGAAAGTTCTTTTCCTACAGGAATCAAAATATTCTTTGTTATCGCTGAAAACACATTCGTTTGATGTCTCTGGGACTTTGTGCTTCAACATAGAAAAAAATACACTTGCCAAATTTGATACTTAATTCTTTAGACATACAGACAATTTGCTGTATCCAGTCACAAATCCATGATTTCTGATCACTCCCTCAACCTAAGCTCTCTTCACTTCCTTCAGATGTTTTCCCCCGCCCTTCAAAATCACATTCCCAGGCAAATGCAACAATTGGAAATTGCAGGCTAGCTCATCAGCTTCCAAAGCCAACTCAGGGTGATGAAACCATCTCGCTTTGTTTCCACAGGAATGGATTCTCTTGATGTTTTCAGTTTATCTTTTTTGTACATATTTTCTCTTCTTAAATATACTGAAGAGTATAAATAATCCCAAATATGAAGCAAAAAAAAAAAAAAAATACAGAGAAAGAGAGAAATACTCAGACACAGATTCCCTCTGTGAAGGCAGGCTCAGACTGCAGGCTGTATCTTCAGAATCACTTCCAACTGGCATGCACCCTTTGAGTTTTTATTGGAGTCAAAGCAGCCCTGATTATGAGGTACTAATTAAGTGGCCATAATCTAAGCGCAGCCCAACCTTACTTATTTTAAGGTAATAACTTCCTTTTTTGTGAGTGGCAAGCTTAAGGGACCATTTTAATGAGTCTTTAGTCATGCATACATGATGCATAAGTAGACCCATTGTTCTCAGGAAGACTCTGAGGTAGAATAGAAACCCAAAAACCCAGACTTCAGGGTGGGTGGTTTAGTATCCTATTCATAGTGTCAGTTGGGCTTCTTAGCAGGACTCTTCTATGGAGTCTCAGCAGGGCTATCCTCCTATATCCAGGTTTAGACTGCCTAGAGCCTGGGACATATTGGTGTCTTTTGTGTCCAGTCATGTTCTTATGGGAAGCTGAGACTTGAGGCTGAACTATCAGGGATCTTGTAGGCCAAATCCCCTGTTCCCCTGACTCTGGGGACACAGTGAATCCCCTGGGCTAGCCTCGGTGCCCGCCTGCCCTGGACTGGATGAATGGTGTCTGTGACAGGGTGTTATCCAAGCCTGAACAAGCTGAATTTAGGGAACTGTACGGTGAACTGTGTCTGGACCATTGGAGATTCCCTCTGAAGGGAACGGATCCATCACTACTGTCTGTCGCCCAGAGGCAGGAAATGAATGGACGGATGTTGGAGGAGGAGAGGACAGGTCCTTCCTAGGACTGCAAGTTAATTGGACTCTAGTTCTAAGTCTCTGGGAGTGCCCATTGGCGGAAGGGTTGAGTTGCTCCCACCATTGGGAAACCTGTGAGGATTATGGAGGAAGATTTTGGCTTGTGAACTTTCAGAGTGTCATATTCTAGTGTCAGCTGTGACCCGCTCTGTTGTCTGTTACCCCAAGCCTTCAGGGAAAGAGCCAAAAACCATGGCCCAACCTGAGGTACTCAGTGGAATGATGGAGGGCAGGAGGCCCTCCCCAGGGCTGGAGTAGCTGGGAGCTGGACATGAGCCCATCTAGACTGGCTGTCATGCCACCAGTAGTATGCTTAGGCTTCAGGCTAAGAAGGCTACGGAGAAAGATGAATAAAGGGACTGGTTCCCAGGAACACTCTGTATGGTTATCAGGGGCCTAGGTTCCTGCCAATTTACAGTGATAACTGAGAGGACACTTTGAGGGGGCTTCCTTTCTGGAAAGGAGGCCAGTGGCAGCTCATCCTGTGTTAGTCTGGGTATTAAAAGGATGAGTTATTTCATTTTGTCATCACAAAATGGTTAAGTATGACTTGGGTTCTGATGGTTACTGTGGTGTCTTATTTGTGACTTAAAATGTACTAAAATCAGGAGATCACCTATAAAAGGCATACAACAAATATTTGTTCTTTTTTTCCCTTTCTCCAAATTCAGATAGATCTCCTTTTCTGAGATTAAGGAGTAGAACCAAAAGGTCTCTATCCAAAAGAATGTTTATAAGATAGTTATACCAAGATAAATAATTACTTACAGCCTAGCACACATATTAGAAAATTTATCACTTATATTTTTGTTGGTATTTCTCATCCCTGGAAATAAGATGCCCTTGCCTTGGGTTAGCCACTTGCAAAGGAAAGTGTGTCTGTGCATCACAGAATACTGTCTATTCACAGATGTTGCTTTTCACAGTAGAAAACTAGCTCCACCAAATAATTTTTTGTGTGTGCCAATGCTTTTCATCAATATAGAAGAGCTCAGTGGAATATTTAGCCTGAGGATGAAAATATGAACAGTACGTTCAGCCACAAAAGATATATGCCTTCTCAGAGGCCAGAGAAATAAGGAAGATGACCTTCTATATCCCTCCCTTTTCCATAACTCCATGAATCTATTGCCGATTTTACAGCATCTCTGCTTAATTCTGATTTCACGCAGTTTTACAAGGTCAGGTGTCAATCAGTAGCAGCCAGAAACCAAATTTGCTTGAAATCAGGCCTTCGATCTAGAGGCACACATCTATCTATTTCCCCTTACATTTCCTCGATTTCAACAAAGTTTGGCCCAGATCTCAAGTTCTGTTGTGTTTACCCCTACGTGATAGTAAGGCTTATTCAAAGTGAGCTACAGTTTTCTAATAGATTCTTTTTTAGCCATTTCAGAGTGAGCTTTTCGTAATACAGGAATAATAAAGCCAACTTATTTAGCAAGTTTCATAAACTGGACACATAGGTTGATTTCATTTTTGTCTTTTTAGTTTCATGGCTTTCTTGAGGTCTAAGTGACATAGAATAAACTGCACTTATTTTAAATGTACAATTTAATAAAATGTAAGATATGTATACACCCATGAAACCACCATTACAACCAAGATAATGAACATATTCATCACTCCTAAAGTTTCCTCAGATTCCTTTGTTTGACCTCATTTTTAACTAAGGAGAATATATCCATAAGCTCCTATTAGACTCTCTGCCTCAGAAACTCAAATTGCAGAAACCTATTTCTGAGCCTTATTTGACTTTTATTTTCACAAGTTGAATAAATACACATAATTCGTTGACAATGCATTCATAAATGAGGGTACGTGAAATCTGTCTTCCAATTGCATCTTAAAAGAACATATTTTCATAGTAAAGTCTATTTGTCCCAGGAAGCATTAGACTATTTGAAAGATGGAAATGGAAAAGTGAGCAATCATACTTAGAAAAGTCCCTGGATTTTATCTCTTACAGGTCTGCAAATTTCTCAGAAGCTAAGCTTTAGAAAAATTATAGATTCCTGATGTCAGAATTGTAGCCTCCATCCTCCCTTAGTCTCAGTGACAGAAGTGAAGCCCAAACCTCAGTTTTTACTCTGAGGAACCACATTTTATAAGAGGTCTCTAATTGAATGTTATTTAAGAATTGCTTGATAAAAATTCTAACATTCCAGATAAAGTCATGTCAACAGCACTGTTAATACTATGGTACAAAGATTTTCCCTTCTGTAGTCTCTGTGGCAACTGGATTCCTCAGTTTCCAGTTCTGCTGCTTACTAACTGTGAGAGCCCATGGCTAAAACATTGAACAGCTCCTCAGTTTCCTCAACTATTAAATGGGACTAATGATAACAATAAGGCTTCTAGGAAGATGAAATCGTAGGCACTTCTTTAATGTTCATTGCCATTATTGCACCTGCATTGCTTTTTCTAGTCATACTACATGCTAGAAGTGAGAGATAAAAGCCTCAAATTTCAGTATTACTGACCTTCTGGAGCAAGTATTCAATACACATTAATCTTTAGTGGAGCTAGCCATCTTCTTACGCATCTGGACATCTGCCTACAGCCAAGCGGTATGTACTCTTCCAGCTCATTTTAATTTGGGACTAGAAGAAAGGACGCTCATCTGCCAAAAAGGAAAGTTCCTTCACAGTCTTAGCTTTTGAAGTTAAGGAGAAGGAGCTGGTTGTACAAGTGGCCCCACCCTCCGTTGGAAGGCTGCTGTTCTGGACACTTGAGTTCTCCTGCAGGACCCCAGGCAGGCAGTTTTCTATCTACCTTTGAAATGTCCCCATGGGGTCCAGCGCATCCTCCGTAGGTAGCCCTGGAAAAACAGAAAAGCCTCCCAGTTGGAGCAGCTCTCTTGGAATGTTTTTCACATTGTATATTATACTGGTAAAAAGTTTAATCCATCTTAGTTCCTGGAATTTATCCTAAGGAAATCATTCAAAAAGAAACAATTGGCCTGGCACTGTGGCTTATGCCTGTAATCTCAGCACTTTGGGAGGCCAAGGCAGGAAGATCAGTTGAAGTCAGGAGTTCAAGACCAGCCTGGGCAACATAGTGAAACCCCTGTCTCTATAAAATAAAAATTTAAAACGTTGGCTAGGCATGGTGGTACATGCCTGTAATTCTAACCACTCAGGAGGTTGAGGAAGAAAGATCACTTGGGCCCAGGAGATCAAGGCTGCAGTGAGATAGAATTGCACCACTGCATACCAGCCTGGGCAACAGAGTGAGACCCTGTCTATTTTCTTTTTTTTTTTTTTAAGACAGAGAGAGAGAAAGAAGCAGTGAAAAACAGCATACATTAGAAGGTATACATAACATTGATGCTAATAGTAAAACATTCTCAACAACCTCATGCAACATCTAAATTTTGGTACATTCATGGGCTGGAATATAAGGCAGGGATTTTAAATTATAAATATAAAGACTATGTAGAAAGAGAAAATGTTTCAGCTGCAATATTAAGTAAAATAATAGCTTGATTATTGTGCATGCAATCTAACTTGGTAAAAATAAATATAATATGACAAAGATGGAAATAAATAATTTTTTAAAATCTATTTTTATGTTCCAGTAGATGACTATTTTGGGAAAACTCTGAAACCGGGTTTTTCCTCTGCTCTCACACCACCACCACAATGATCATCAACGCACAAAAAGGACTTCCGTGACCAAATGTCTGCAGGGTTTTCCCCACACACCAAGCAGCAGACCCCAGCTGGGTGTACTCCAATTCAATTTTGACACTATCCACCTGGCGATAGTGTCAGATCCCACAGGTTGAGGTCTCAGTCTCCAAGACCAACTCGCTTCAAGTTGGGGCACCCATGATCCCCTCTTTGGGTTTGATTAATTTGCTGGAGCGGCTTACAGAACTGAAGGAAACAGGTTACTAGTTTAGTCTAGAGGATATTCGGATACAGATGAAGAGGTGAACAGGGTGAGGTATGGGAGAAGGGGTGTGGCACTTCCATGACCTCCCTGTTCAAGCCACCCTCCAGGAACCTCCACATGGTCAGCTATCCAGAAGCTCCCAAACTCTATCCTCTTGGGTTTTTATGGAGGCTTCATTACACAGGCATGATTGACAACTGTGTAGAAATGTGACTGGACAAAAAGCACGTGATCTAAACCCAGCAGGCCTTGTCTGTTCAGACTTTTCTTGGCCTCTCTGTGTAGCATCCCTTCCTCTAGGGTATGGGGCAGGACCCTCTCTGAAATGAGGGTCTTATGAGCCACAATCAGATTAGAGTCCTGCCTTGGGCAGGTGCAAGGAAGGCAGGAGAAGATCAAAGAGAAAGAGATTTTGTTTCCTGAGGCCTGCTTCTGAGGCCTACAGAGCCCCAGTATTATAACAAAAGACTCTAACAAGGGTTATAGGAGTTATGAGCTAGGAACCATGGACAAAAAGCAATATATATAATAATATCACAGTGACATTTTTCTCTTATTTTCCAGATTATCTGTATTGTTTTAATGTATTTTTTAATGGTAAAAAAGATGGTTTGCCATGTAGCTTTAAAAGAAATCATCAAGTCCAAGATGCTTTCTATAGGAAAGAAAACTGTGTACTATTTTATGGAGTTTTTGCTTCCTCATTTAGCTAGGTATATGATGGATGGCGGTACCCCTACACCAGAGTTTGCCTGTTAACTCAAAAGAATCCTTCACAGGAATAATCTCAATTGTGAGAGATTCATAAGTGTAGATGGGGCAGTTAAATGGCAGCCAACTTGGCCCCTGGAAAAAGGGAAGCCTGGCAGATCTGGCTCTAGGCATAAATGGAAGTCGTTCTGCAGGGTGTAGTAAAAACAAAATGATTTGGGGGCATTACAGACTGTGTTCAACTTTGTCTCCTTGGGATAATAAATTCTGGTTCAGTTCAAGTCAGTTTACTTTTCTGACCCTCAATTTCTTAATCTGTGAAATGGGAGTAACTATGATTATGACTTCCTCCTCAGAAAGTCCCAGTGAGAATTTTAGTGAGTTCACTATAGTAGTTGCTGAAGATAAAATGATGAGTAAGACACCAGGCTCAAGAAATATACTGGGGAAGAGCATTATTAGCAAAGGGTGCAGACAGGAGAAACATCCCATGCTGGGGGCAATTACTAGCAGATCTGTATCAGGGCACAGCAGAGTGTAGCAAAACTAGACAGGCAGGCAAGAGACAGACCCATAAATCCCATACCATTAAACTTCACCTTGCAGATAACAGAGCCACTGAAATATTTTATGCAGAAGAGTGGTGATATGGCTTGGATTTGTGTCCCCATGCAAATCTCATGTCTAATTGTAATCCCAGGTGTTGGAGGAGGGGCTGGTGGGAGCTGATTGGATCATAGGGGCAGATTTCTCCCTTGCTGTTCTGGTGATAGTGAGTTCTCATGAGACCTGGTTGTTTAAAGGTGTGTGGCACCTTCCTCTTCTCTCTCTCTCTCTCCTGCTCTGCCATGTGAAGATGTGCCTGCTTTCCTTTCCCCTTCCACCATGATTGTAAGTTTCCTGAGGTCTCCCCAGCCATGCTTCCTATATAGCCTGTGGTACTGTGAGTCAATTAAACTTCTTTTCTTCCTAAATTACCCAATCTCAGGTAGTTTCTTATAGCAATGCCAGAGTGAACTAATGCAAGTGGAAATTTCATTTTGCATTTTGTCGAGAACACTCTGGCAGCCCCATGAAGGATAAGGCTCAAGGAATAGAAATCAATTAAGAGGCCACTGGGTGCTCCAGTGAGAGATGATGGAGCTAACAGATTCAAAACTGAGCCCTTGGCCAGACACAGTGACTCAGGCTCATAATCCCAACACGTTGGGAGGCCAAGGTGGGAGGATCACTTGAGTCCAGGAGTTCAAGACCAGCCTGGTGAGACCTTATCTCTACAAAAAATTTAGAAAAACTTGGCTGGGCATGGTAGTGCACACCTGTGGCCCCAGCTACTTGGGAGGTTGAGGTGAGAGGATTGCTTCAGCCCAGGAGGTTGAGGCTGCAATGAGTCATGTCTGCCCCACTGCACTCCAGCCTAGGCAACAAAGCGAGACCCTGTTTCAAAAACAAAAAACAAACAGAAACCCTTAATCTCCTCCCTGTCCCTTTCCACTGCAAACCTAGTCCTCAAGCAACCTTCCCCATCTTGGTGGCAGTGATACCCTTCCAACCACTCCCTGTCTACTCATCTCTCATATCTCGCAGCCCCTCCCTCAGCAAATGCTCTGGTTGGTTCTACCTTCAGGTTATAGGCAGAATCCAGTGACTTCTCATTATTTCCACTGTAAGCCAGCCCTATTTCTTGCCTGGGATGTGGAATAGCATTCTGACCATTCTCCCTGTTTCTGCCTCTTTGTCTTCAGTTCACCTTCAACACAGTGGACAGGGAGATCCTTTTAGGACTTGGCAGTCATGCCATTCCTCTCCCCAAACTGTCCACCTTCCCCTTCACCCTCCTTGCTCCATTTTCTTCTGAGAACTGATTACCTAGTAGCACACTAGGTACTTGGCAGATATATATTTGTTAAAAGAATGATTAAATGATTAGGATCATGGTCCAAGGTAGTAGAAGAGGGAAACAGTGGGAGAAGACTTGTTAAGAATGACTTGGGAGGTGAAATTGACCAGATTCGGTAACTGATGAAATAGATAGAATGAGGAGTCAAGACAACCCCAGGTCTGTCATTGGGCACTGGGATGGGTTGGTGGTGTCATATCCCGGTCGAGGGAGCAGAGGCAGTGGAGCAGGGTTGAGATATGGGACATACTGAGTAAGGGGGCTCCGTGGGCTGTTCAAATGCAAACATCTGGGTACAGAGGTCACAAGGACTCCCTCTGCCCAGCTAAACTTCCCCTTGCCTGGTTTCCAGATGATGTCTGGAGAAAGGCAAACTCCAGATCAAAAACTAGGGTACCTAAGAGTGCCCCAAGCCTACTATAAGGTTGTCATTACTCTTAATGGTAAAAACTGCAATTTACTTCTGCATCAACCTAATAATTAAAAGTCCAGATTTCCCACCCTGTTGATTCTGATTCTGTAAGAGCCACAGGGAGCCTAAGAATCTTCATTTTAACTAGGGCCCAGGGGATTCTGACGCAGATAATCCACAGGCCTCACTTTGAGAAACACTGACCTCAACCTCTCTCACTTTGGCCCCATTGATTACTTCTAGCTGTCTGAAAAACGTATTTACATTCCTATCATTTTGTTAAGTCAGGACATTGTCAAGAAACACCGACACTGATTAACATGCAAACTGTATTCCTTGCATGTATCTGATAAAGAATTTTATAACATTATATGTCATAATTATAGAATGCAATAGCATGTTCCAGTGAGTTACACATAATTATATTAAAGCAGTATTTAGGGCAATTATATCATTTGTTGAACTGTCATTTCATTAAGTGTAGAAACCTATAATGGATTAAATTCAGAAACACTGAAGTTTTACAGTGGCTCCCCTTGAAAATATTAAGGAGATATGGGGTTTGTATCGTTCTGCCAAGTCCCAGTTTGGGCCTAAACACAATAGGGAATGAGATGCAATTTGCCTTGCACAACCCTTTTGGTTTTGTCCCACCCCCTCCCCCAACTCCATAACTCACACCTCCCCTTCTGTCACCATCAGTCATGAGCTCCAGGCTCCCTGGGCCTAAATGCCCCACCTCCTAGACACCCACAGCCTCTCTCTGCCACACTCTTCATTCAAAGAAAAATATAGTATTTCATTCTCTCAGAGACTCAGAGGTCAAATTTTGGTATTTTTTTTTAATAGATTCATAGCAAGTGAAACATTCCAGATGCTAAAAGCGTGGACAGTGAGGCCCATGGACCTGCAGGATCAGCAGCCCCAGAAGCTCCTTGGACCTGCCAGACCCTCTGCCCCACCACAGCCCTACTGAACCAGGATCAGCCTTTAAAAAAGAAGCCCATGCAAATTTGAGAAACCCAATTCAAAAATCTAGACCAACAACCTAGTCTACCTTCCTGATGAGGAAACCAAGCCCCAAAGGCATGAGCTCCCTGGCCTAGGGTCCCACAGCTGGTGGTTAGCAGAACCATGTCAGAGCAAGAATAAAGGTTTTACTATTTTACTAACTATTGTATTTTACTAATAGCTACACTTGGGCACCAAACTACGTGCTTTACGTACAGTATCTCTTTTAAGCCACTCAATTGCCCTACAAGGAAACTATTCATGTTCTCACTTTGCAAAGCAAAAACCAAAAGTCAGAGATGGAAATTTATTTGAGGTTATAGTTAACCTCAATACCAGATCTTTTCAACTCCAACATCTATGTTCCCGAAACAGTGCTTTTTATTTCTAACCCATGGGAAAACAATGGTTGGAATGTCAAGCTCATGAGTCATTTCTCTGCCTTCAGAATCTATGCATGGCCCTCCCAGACCAGGGCCAGAGGGCTAAAAAGCTCTTTCTCCTGAAGATGAACTGTTACCTCTTCTTACACCCACCCTCTATTATTTTCCAAATAATTTACATTGTTTCCTCACATTGCTAAGCCTTCACTGAGCTGAGATGCAGATGCTCCAGTTATCTTCAGACTGATTCGGCTGCAACTTCCATATGAATACAGAGTTCCATCTTAGGACCAGTGGGAACCCCATGCACCTGTCACTTTCCTACTACCCAAAGGAGGTGTGGGAACCCTGCAGAGAGATTGAGATCTGCAGTTGAAGATAATTCCACATTTGTCTTAGTTTATTCAGGCTGCTATACCAAAATACCATAAACCGCATCCCTGTGGCTTGTAAGCAACAGATATTTATTTCTTACAGTTCTGAAGCCTGGGAAGTCCAAGATCAAGGCACCAGCAGATTTGGTGTCTGGTGAGGACCCATTTTCTGGTTCATATAGATGCCTTTGCACTGTGTCCTCACATGGTAAAGGGAGTGAGGTCACTCTCTTGGCGCTCTTTTGTAATGGTGCTAATCCCATTCATGAGGGCTCCATCCTCATGACCTTATCTCCCAAAGATCCCACCTCCTAATACTATCACCTTGGGGATTAGGATTTCAACACATGAATTTTGGAGAGATAATTTTTTTTTTTTTTTGAGACAGAGTTTTACTCTGTCACCCAGGCTAGAGTGTAATGGTGCAATCTCGCCTCACTGCGACCTCTGCCTCCTGGGTTCATGCCATTCTCCCGCCTCAGCCTCCTTCAGTAGCTGGGATTACAGGTGCTCGCCACCACACCTGGCTAATTTTGTATTTTTAGTAAAGATGGGGTTTCACCATGTTGGGCAGGCTGGTCTCAAACTCCTGATCTCATATGATCCACCTGCCTTGGCTGCCCAAAGTGCTGGGATTACAGGCATGGGCCACCACATCCGGCCTGGAGAGATACAAATAAATTCAGATCATATCACCTTCCATGTTGCTTTGGCAATGGGTTCTCCCATCCACATTTCCATGCTGGAATTCCTTGAAACAATCAGCACAACTTCTTCTTGAAGAGGCAGTCTTAGTTTCTGTTTTTATACTGAACTACTTAACCCCTTTCTTTCCCGTGTGTATTAGTCAAGGAAAGAGAAAGAGAACCAATAGGAAGGATGGCTAGATAGGTGATAGACACATATATACAAACAGAGGTGATCTATTAGAAGAATTAGCTCATGTTGTTATGGGGGCTGAGAAGTCCCATGACAGGCTGTCTGCAGACTGGAGAAGTAGGGAAGCCATTAGTGTAGCTCAATCCAAGTGCAAAGGCCTGAGAATCAAGGAAGTCAATGGTATTGATCTGAGGCTGAAGACCTGAGAACCTGGGTGTGTTGCTGGTACAAGTCCCAGAGTTCAAAAGCTGGACAACCTGGGGTTCCGATGTCCAAGGACAGAAGAAGAAGGATGTTCCAGCTCCAGGAGAGTGAACTTGCCTTTCCCCTTTCTTTTTGTTCTGTCTGGGCCCTCAGCCAATTGGAAGGTTCCCATCCACATCGGGTGAGGCAGATCTTTCTATTCAGCCCACTGATTCAAATGCAAATTTCTTGTGGAAACACCCTCATAGGCATACCCAGAAATAATGCTTCACCAGCCATCTGGGCATCCCTTAGCCCACTCAGGTTGACACACATCCCTCAGCATTCTATATCAGCTTTGGTTAAAATTTCTGATACCAAAGGGCCTATGGTTTCTATCTTTACCTTTTCTCCCCACTGTAAGTCTTCTTGTGGTTCTATTTCTTGGTAATCCGAACTCATTCACATTCGTTATCTCATGTGAAGCAATACTTAAGAACTAGCAATTTCAGGTTCTATAATTGCACAGCTTCTGCTCCTGTGAATCTGAGGCCAGTAAACTTGATGAATAAACTAAAATAAAAAACAGAAAGAAAAAACATTCAGTTCCTTCCAATAATCTCCAGATTCAAGAACTGATTTGAGGGTCAGGCACAGTGGTTCATGCCTGTAATCCCAGCACTTTGGGAGGCTGAGGTGGGTGGATCACTTGAGGTCAGGAGTTCGAGACCAGCCTGGCCAACATGGCAAAACCCCATCTCCACTAAAAATACAAAGATTAGTCAGGCCTGGTGGCACATGTCCATAATTCCAGCTACTCAGGAGGCTGAGGCAGGAGAATCTCTTGAACCCAGGAGGCAGAGGTTGCAGTGAGCTGAGATCATGCCACTGCACTCCATCCGGGTGGACAGAGTGAGACGTTGTCTCAAAAAAAAAAAAAAAAAAAAAAAGAATTGAGCTTGAATTCCTGAAGAATAATCCATAATATTCCATAATATTCTGCAACCTAGCCTACTATTTTTAATTTACTATTAACCTTTGCCTTCCTCTGGGCTTTTTTTTTTTCTTCTCACAGTAATTTTTTTCTTTTTTTTTTTTTGAGACAAAGTCTCACCCTATTGCCCAGGCTGGAGTGCAGTGGCGTGATCTCAGCTCACAGCAACTTCCGCCTCCCAGGTTCAAGCAATTCTCCTGTCTCAGCCTCCCAAGTAGCTGGGACTACAGGCACATGCCACCATGCCCAGCTAATTTTTGTATTTTTAGTAGAGATGGGGTTTCACCATATGGGTCAGGCTGGTCTCGAACTCCTGACCTCAGGTGATCCACCCACCTCAGCCTTCCAGAATAAATATTTAATTTGATGTAGTTTACATGAAACAGTTACTGGAGATAAATAAAGTGAGAAAAATATGAGGGTAATTGGAGGGGCCAACCAAGAGTGAATGTTTGTTGTTCGTTATTTCCGAAAATACTTGTGTAAGTACCCATGTCACCCCTCCAACTCTTAGCGTGACTCCTTCCCAGGCTTGAGCTATTTTGCTTGTCCCTCTGACTTCCTTCAAATGCCCTGTGCTACAGTTCAAATGCAGACCTTAAAACACATTTCTAAATTATAGATAATAGTTGATTGTAAACATAACAAGAGATTTATTTGTTGTTTGTGATATACTTAAGCATATAGAGAAGAATTACTTAATTTATGCTGTGTCTACAAGGTACCAAAGCAGGTAAAATCCAAAACAGTCAAGTTGATCACTGAGTGTTGTACAAATGCAGAATAGGTTACTTAGCTGAATTCAACTCTTCTTTTTTTATCTATAACTTATCTGAGTGAAAAAGAGAGTAGTCTAGTGATGTTTTCCAGGGTAAAAGTGACACCACATAATGGAAAGCTCAGCTTTTTTAGCCTTGGCATTTCTTTCTTTCTTTCTTTCTCCTTCCTTCCTTCCTTCCTTCCTTCCTTCCTTCCTTCCTTCCTTCCTTCCTTCCTTCCTTCTTTCTTTCTTTTCCTTTGAGACAGGGTCTCACTCCGTTGCCTAGGCTGGAACGCAGTGATGCAATCACAGCTTACTGCAACCTCAATCTCCAGGGTTCAAGTGATCCTCCAACCTGAGCCTCCTGAGTATCTGGGACTGCAGGTGTGTGCCACCACAGCTGGCCAAATTTTTTTAATTTTTTTGTAAAGACAGCGTCTTGCTATGTAGCCAAGGTTGGTCTTGAAATCCTGGGCTCAAGTGATCCACCCATTTCTGCCCCCCAAAGCGCTGGGACTACAGGTGTGAACCATTGCACCCAGCCTAGCCTTGGCTTTTCACAAAGCGGGGCAACTCCTCCTCAGAGAGCAGAGCTACTCCAAAGATCTCTGCTGCTTCCAATGTACATTTTCAATGACTTCAGATCTACATAAGAATGTAGTTACTGTTTAGGAGAAGCCAGCTCTCATGGAGGAAACTGTGTTTGTGATCCTCATGATTTTCCTTGAACAGGCCCAGTCTCGCCACATGGCATCATTTCCTCCTCACCTGCAGAATCGCCATGACTTATGGCTCCTCTGATTGCACCTGCTTTCACCAGCAGCCCTGAAAGAGAGCTCTTCTGCATGGATGAGAGTTGAGAGACCTTGGTTTCATTACTTGTTTAAATTGGACCCTCTCAAATGAATGTAAGCACATAATGGGGGAACTACACTATAAGATTAAAAGGAATCCAGCTGTTAGCAGAAATGGGTGCCTGCCAGGTTTATCCACCAAATTCTTTTCACTTGATGTCATTAAAATAAAATTTGAGTTTTAAAATGAAAATTTCTCGGATTGATATGAATTTGTTTCATTGATTTTACTAATATAGCCAGTTAACATAACAATTCTAGCATACAAGGAAATGAGAATAATACAAACGCAAAAATAAGGGTAGAGGCTGGGCACAGTGGCTCACACCTGCAATCCCAGCACTTTGGGAGGCCAAGGTGGGCAGATTACTTGAGGTCAGGAGTTCAAGACCACCCTGGCCAACATGGTGAAACTTCGTCTCTACTAAAAATACAACAAAAAAATTGGCCGGGCATGGTGGTGGGCACCTGTAATCCCAGCTACTCAAGAGGGTGAGGCAGGAGAATCGCTTGAACTCGAGAGGTGTAGACTGCAGTGAGTTGAGATCACACCACTGCACTCCAGCCTGGGTGTCAGAGAAAGTCTCCATCTCAAAAAATAAATAAATAATAAAGGTAGGGGTTTCTTAATTCTTTCAGTCAGATAGCCTCACATTAATCTGTAAAGGACAAAAAGTAGGACTTCACTTAATTTGAAAAGTTATCTCCATTTAGATCTCCTTTGTTTATTTTATTGACCACCTCCTTTGTGCATTTCATTTCCTATCTTTGATTTTAAAAAAGGTTAAGGGCTGGGCGCGGTGGCTCACGCCTGTAATCCCAGCACTTTAAGAGGCAGAGGCAGGCAGATCACGAGGTCAGGAGATCGAGACCATCCTGGCTAACACAGTGAAACCCCACCTCTACTAAAAATACAAAAAACTAGCCGGGCGTGGTGGTGGGCGCCTGTAGTCCCAGTTACTCGGGAGCTGAGGCAGGAGAATGGCGTGAACCCGGGAGGTGGAGCTTGCAGTGAGCAGAGATCGGGCGACTGCACTCCAGCCTGGGCGACAGAGCGAGACTCTGTCGAAAGAAAGAAAGAAAGAAAGAAAGAAAGAAAGAAAGAAAGAAAGAAAGAGAGAGAGAGAGAGAGAGAGAGAGAGAGAGAGAGAGAGAGAAAGAAAGAAAGAAAGAAAGAAAGAAAGAAAGAAAGAAAGAAAGAAAGAAAGAAAGAAAGAAAGATAGATGTGGGGGAGGGGGGAGAAAGAGAGAGAGAGAGAGAGAGAGAGAGAGAGAGAGAGAAAACATATACTGATTGGCTACCTCAAGGCAGCCTGCATAACTATTACATTTACACCCCACAAGAGCACTGTGAAGAAATGCGCTCAGGTTAACTCACTCATGCAAGATCACAGTGCTCAAAAGTGCTGAGCAAGGATTAGAACCTCTATTTTCTCCTTCCAAGTTCACAGACCGTTCTATTAATCTTTAAATCTTTTTTAAATACCCTGTAAATACACAGAACACACTTAGAAGACCATGAGTCTCCCTTGCCTTGTGGTTCAGGGCCCCGTTGGGGGAAAGTAATACGGACTATCTCCTGGAGATAACGTCTCTTTTTTGAGTCCCTATCACTTATGACCATATAAATCTCTTCTGGATGCTTTAGTAAAGCAGTTAAAATAGAAGAGATTTTAGGGCTATTGCCTGGCATTGTCCAGCTGCCCACAGTCCCCCAATCAGTACTCAATGGGCTGAATTCCCACTTCACGTCCTCCGCTCAATCTTTTCCTATTTAATCAATAAATTGCTCTAACTCAGTTATACTAACATGTAATATGAGAAAATGCCAACAGTTAATTAGGGATGAGCCTGTGAAAACTTGGGGGAAGCTACATGTTTCAATTATATTAAAGAACACGTAAATGCAATCAAATCAAATGGATAAGCATTGTGTCAAGTTTTTACAAGAAGAGAATTGCATTTCACATGCATGAAAGCAACTCTCTTGTAACTTACAGGATACGAGATTAAAAATAAGCACATAAGAGAACCATTAAAATACTTATTATTTGAGTTAAATTACAATTCTGTGAGGATAGTTTCATCAAATGATTTGTGTTATTTTAATTTCCTTTCACAATCAAATTCAAATTACTCTACCTGCAGGTTACATCGTTAAGCAGAGCTCCTTAAACATCAAATCCCATTTTTTGTAACATTCATCATGTATTTTTTAAAAGGTTTAATATCAACTTGAAACTAGCCACTAAATGTCTTCTGATTTGTAAAGTTATCAATTCCCTCACATAATATTTCATAGATGTTGATCTTAAAGGAAAAAGGGGAAAAAAAGGAAAGATCTCTGAGAGGCAAGACCTTTATATCTCAAAATATTTTATGATTTAACAGCTGTCCTGGGAATTGAAAAAGATGATGCTAGACTCAGCTAAAATTCAATACCTGTTCTGTAAAGTGTGCTAACTGCAGTATGGAGTTCTGACACTCATAGTCCGCACACAATTCTAGTTCTTCAGCACTAAGAAATCGCTCATGGAGAAGGAACTGCTTCATGAATTCAATTTTATCATCCATCCATAAGTAGCTGTATTTCTTCAAGTAGCTTTGATACTTGTGAGCATTAATGGTGACTGATTGCACCCTGCTCGGGATTTCCTGGTGCATTTCCTCTGGCACATCCATCTGAGCCATGTTCTTTCCTAATGGAAAAATAAAATGGAAAAACTAAGTGGAGCCAATGATTTTTCATTTAAAACCATGAAGAATTAGAGGTAGACTACTTCAAGCCAGACTGCTGCCGTCCAAATTCCAACCAGTACCCCGTTAAGTTTGAGAGTTTATTTTTTACAAGGGTTCTCAACGTGCCGTATGTTAACTAAGTCTTTGTAAAGATAATCACACTCTAAGTACAACAGAGGATCTTGTTATTTAAGGGAATAGATTGTGGATCACTTGGTAAAGCAGAGAATTCTTTTGGAAAGTGAAAAATCACCAACTTACTTTATCCTTCACAGACTCTGTTGGTTTTCTTAAGACCAGAAAAATATGCAACTGAGTCTCTGTATAAGTGGAAAGTGGATTTTTTCACCATGAACACTCAGGAACCAGCAGAATTAGAAATCAACCAGTGATCAATAGAAAAGGTGAAGGTGAAGATTTCCCTCTGACAGTGTCATCTCCTTACCACCTAAGGAACTCAAGGAAGGCGGAAGAACCCCATTGTCACCGTTTCCAAAGACCTCTCTGATGTCTTTACTATAAGCACCTCTGCCTTCAAGCAGCTAGGACTGATTTTACGAGGAAGATGAAGCCAAATGAGAAGTGATCACTCATAGGTGTGTTGGCCAAGGGATCATCGCCTTATAGTTCCTACTTCTTCTCTTGGCTAGATACATACCAAACCAATCAATGCCTATAATCAATTTGTATACTTTAGGTCTCCATTTTCATGTTTGGTTCAACATTATGTCATCTTTATAAAATAAATAGAGAGAAAAAAGTTATAAGAGAGACTCAAGTATGTTCCAAAAAATATGCCATTTACCCTAGAGGTTGAAATATAATCAGTTATTCAAAACTTGCATGCTATGTATACAAGACACTGTGCCAGACTCTGAAGATTAAAAAAAAAACAAAAAAAATGAGACCGGGTGTGGTGGCTCACACATGTAATTCCAACAATTTGGGAGCCTGATGAGGGAGGATTGCTTGAGTCTGAGCAACACAGTGAGACCTCGTCACCACAAAAAATAAAAAAATTAGCTGGGCATAGGGATGGACACCTGTGGTCCCAGCTACTCAGGAGGCTGAGGTGGCAGGATTGCTTGAGCCTAGAAGGATACAACTGCAGTGCAGTGAGCTATGATCATGATCATTCCATTGCACTCAAGCCTGAGTGACAGAGTCAGACCCTGTCTCAAAAAAAAAAAAAAAAAATAGTTAAAGCAAATTAGAAAGGTACAAATAGCATGGTGAAAATTTAGAAGACAGAGATAACCTTCAACTAGTGAGGTATGGAAAGAAAGCAGGTGAAATTCATGATGGCTTCATAGAGAAGGCAACATTTAAAAATGGGTAGTATTTGGACATGTGAACATGAAGGAATATAAACAGGAATGTAAATTATACCCCGAGAGTTTTAGAGTGCTTTTATACATATTATTTCACTAAATCCTTACCTCGCTCCCATGAAAAAGTTTGAGTGATGTGGCCAAGACTGGCTAGATTCCCCTAAATCCATTCTTTCTTCCTTGCAGTTGGTTTGGAGCCATGTTAATCTGGTCAATAGGATATGGACAGTAGTGAAAGATGCCACTTTCAAGCCTTGTCAGCAAATGCTATGTGATCCTCCACACTTCCTCATCACTTACCAGCCAACCTAAGGCAAAGAATCAGCACCAGAGAACTACAAGTAGACCTTGTAATATTGCTGCACCACAAACGAAATGTACCTGGGAATCCCAAGGCAGTGCTAACAGTAGACTTGCTCTCCTTACCACACACACAGCCCTGCTCCCCCTGACAAATTTAGGAAACAAATCTCTATTGTGCTAAGGAAACAGGATTTGGGAGGAGTTGGCTATCATACCAGCATTAAGTACCCTGACTGACACAGGAATTTCACTTTATGGTGAAAATTCACTTTATACATGAGAAAAAGGAGGCTCACAGAGAAAAGAGCATGCACAACATGAAAGCAGGAAAGTGGCCGGCGTGGTAGCTTATGCCTGTAATCACAACACTTTGGGAGGCTGAGGCAGATTGATCACTTGAGCACCACGAGCTTGAGACCAGCCTGGGGAACATGCCAAAATCCCATCTCTACTACAAATACAGAAACTAGCAGGGCATGGTGGTGTGTGCCTGCAGTTCCAGCTACTTGGGAGGCTGAGGTGGGAGGATCACTTGAACCTGGGAGGTGAAGGCTACAGTGAGCCAAGATTGCACCATTGCACTGCAGCCTTGGTGACAGAGTGAGACTCTGTCTCAAAGAAAAGAAAGAAAGAGAGAAAGAGAGAATGAAAGATAAGAGAGAAAAAGAAAGAGAGAAAGGAAAGAAGGAAGGAAGGAAGGAAGGAAGGAAGGAAGGAAGGAAGGAAGGAAGGAAGGAAGGAAGGAAGGAAGGAAGGAAGGAAGGAAGGGAAAGAAAGAGTTTCTGTTCTCCCATTCTGCATTTTTCAAACATCTACTAATTTTTCAAAGTCTAGTGTAAAAGTCACCTCCTTAGTTGGACCTCAACAGCACCTTCTTGTTGTGATGATTGTGATGTGATGTGGCAGAAATGGGAAAGGGTTGAGATCCAGAAGGGAAAGGTGTAGACTTGGGATTCACTTCTTACTAGCATGACCTAAGCAAATGGCTTCAACTTTCTGAGCCTTTTTCCTCTTCTATAAAATGGATTTAACCATCATTATTTCACAGGACCATTATGAAGACAAAGTGAGATGAAGAATGAAAAACTATCCCTGGTACAGAAAATGTGAAATAAATATTTGTTCCACTTATTCTATAGCCCTTCATTGTTCTACTCACTCATAACTGTGAACTCCAGAAGAGCAGAATCCACACTGCATTCATCTTTATAGTCTGCACCTAATGCTTAGGAGGTGTTTTAGTTAAAATTAGGTAGGCTGGGGGTGATGGCTCATGCCCTTAATCCCAGCACTTTGGGAGGCCAACGTGGGCGGATCATGAAGGAGGCTGAGGCAGGAGAATGGCGTGAACTCAGGAAGCGGAGCTTGCAGTGAGCCAAGATTGCACCACTGCACTCCAGCCTGGGCAACAGAGCCAGACTCCATCTCAAAAAAAAAAAAAGAAAAAGAAAACATTAGGTAAAGCTGCATTTGGCCAAAAACTAACTACGGAGACCTTACATCCACAGAGTTTTTCTCTCTCTCATTAAAATCTAGGGACTACCAAGAATCCAGGGCTGCTCAGACAGTTCCACAGATGAGTCAGGATCCTATACTCCTTCCAGCTTTATTGCCTGCCACTCTAAGGATGTGGCCTTCATTAGCATTGTCTAAGATGGCAGATGGGGCTCTAGACAACATATCTGGATTCCAGGTAGTATAACAAAGGGGAAGGGCAGGGCTCTCCCTGGAAAGACGTTTCTGGAAGTGCAACCACTTCTGCTTACATACCTTTGGCCAAAACTTGGTTGTATGGCTCCATCCAGCTGCATGGGAGGCTGGAAAGTGTAGTCTTCAGTCTGTGCCTCCATATACCCAATTAATATTCAAAGTCCTATTACTGAGGAAGAAGACAGAATTTGATGTTGGAGAGGCAATGAGTGGTATCTGCCCTATTACACACATGACTATGCTTTGGGAAGTTGGTTCTGGCAGGGATGTGGAGGCAAAAACTGAAAGCCAGGAGGAGAGTTGGGACACTCCAGTAACACTGACAAGAGCTCCTCTCATTGAATGAGTACTGCATGCCAGACCCCGTGGGGTGCACCTTACCCACACCAGCTCATTTGTCACTTCAACCTCTCAAAGCACATTGGAGTTCAGATTTTAGCAGGCCAATTATTCCAACTTGGGATTGTTAGGTGACTTAAAATGGCCATCATTACATTTCATGATGTTGTGGATTGGAAATATGGGCTGGGCTCAACTGGGTGAGCCCATATGGTGATGGTATTCTCTCCAAAAAGTGATGGTATTCATCTATTGTGGACTCACCTGGAGGATTCCAGGCGGCCTCACTCACGTGTCTGGCACCTTGGCAGGGCTGGCTAGGAGCCTGAGCTCAGCTGGGACTGTTGACCAGATTGCCTGCCCATGGCCTCCCCAATGTGGTGGGCACAGAAATCAGACTTCTTTTATGGCAGCTCAAAGCTCCCAGAGAGAATATCCTGAGAGACAAGAAGTTGGAAACCTCAAGTTGTTTGTTTCTTGGAGGTCTGGGCCTCAAAACTGGTACAGTGACACTTCTGCCATTTTCTATTGCTCAAAGCAGTCCCAAAGCCTGCCCAGATTCAAGGATGGGGGCAAAGACCCCGCTTCTCAATGGAAGGTAGGTACAAGTATTTGCAGCCATCTTGAATTCTCCACAGGTGACATGCATTTAATCAGTATCCAGTAAATGTCTGTTGAATGATTCACAGGTTTGGTTCAGTTCTAGATCCTGAAAAATAACACAAATGAGAAAGACATGGAGTGTCTAGGAGTTTCTAGAACTTAATTCCTTTCTTTTGAAAAGGAGTTCAAAATGAATACACAAATTTAGGACACTGGATTTGATTGTATATTAGCAAAATAAAAGTGGAGTTTACTTCAAAACATGAAGAAGAAAGTGAACCGCTATTCTTCCCCGTTTCCTGTACTGTAGCAACAGTTGGAATGGGTTGATTGCTTTTTGGTATTACCTGGGAATTCCTCCAAGATCCAAGCTGATTACTCCCTTCTGTCCTAGAGACAGGAAAACAGCCAAGTAGGAGTGAGTTATTGCCTAAATATAAGCTTCCTTGGCAAGTCTTGGGTGAAGGAGGTAAAAAGGTAGTAGCTGGAAAATGCCCCAGGGAGAGTCTCATTTTTTGAAAGAAAAGCAGTACCTGACAGGTGTCTTTTCCAAGGCGTCTAGCAACACCCTTTACAAATGAGGCAGCACTGAAGTCTTGATGAGATGTTCTCTCCTGCTAGTGACATTTTTATTGACAGCATGGCTCTAACAAGTTTGGAAACTCATCTCATTGTCATTCAGGACGAGTGAGGCCCCAAAGAAAGGGATGGAGTTAGAGCTGGTCTTGAAGTTTTCCATCAGATGCTGGCTCTAACTGATAGTGATATGAACCCTTGAGCATCCTGGGCAACCCACATAAAACCAAATAATTGCAGTGACAACTCCCATTCATCAAAATGAGACGCGAGTAAGTTCTGCTTGTCCTGATAATGACTTGAAAATGATAAGTTAGTGAAAAAAGCACTTAGGAAGACTTTTCCATTTCACCTCAGCTAATTGGCCACTTCATTTGTAAGGGAGCCTTGGCTTTCTTTTAAACTAGTTTTTCACTTCAGCTACTACAAGACTCTGCCTAGACTACATAGCCTTAAATCTTTTCTGGGTGAGGCTAGACTGCACTAGTGTTAAGTTCCTTGAACATGAATTTCACACCCCTTCCATGCCATGCCTTGCAAGTCCTTTACAGACCATGAAAGTCAACACTAAACAAATCCAATCTTGTAAGAGAAATGAATGTGGGCTGAAAGGAACTTAGCCTGTGCATCTAATAAAAATCAATAACCTTTCCAGAAATATAAATATATTGAATAATATCTCTGCTGTTTTCACCTGAATCTGTAAGGGAAATTTCTGTGGTACTTCTACCAAAGGAAAATCAAGATCTAATGGCTTTTGCTTATTGAGTAAGAAAAGCATGAAAAGCTACCGCTTATGTTTACGGAGAAGAAGGGCATTACTGGCCTATGTGGGAAGGACCAATGCAAATTTAGCAAGCCAGATAATAGCTGGGCGAATCTGACTTTTACCATAATGGCGGTGTTGCTCAAGCATGTGGCAGGCCTTGATTGGCTGACCTGTGAATAACCTTTTTTGACTGTGTAAACAGAGCAAACAAGCGACTTCACTGGCCCAGAATGAGTGATTAGAAGCAGTTATCCAGCCCATACTTATATTTATACAACTCCTTTGCGAAAAATCTCCAAGTTTGCCTTTTCTCTCTCACAGAGAGGTAACTTGACCTAAGTCTGTCCTTGTGGTAAAGGGCACGACTTGAAGGGACTTTCACCTGAACCAGCTGTACGCTGCTCAAATCCTTAGGAGTTAGTTAACTCAGACCATGCATTCTTTACCATCCAGGCAAGCAGACCCCCTAACACATTCCATCTCAAGGAAAAGAGGTCATTGCTCAATCAACGCGGCTCTCACAGAGGCAGCTCCATATTGCCCTTGGATTTCTGGACTTGGTTGTCCTGATCTCAACTGCGTCCAGGTTTACAAGAGATTTTTCCACAGCACATCAAAACCTGCCAAACCAGACTACGTTGTGTGGCATGGTGGGATGGCTAAGGGTGGGGATTTGGCACTGAAATTGCATGGGATGGAGCCAGGCTCTGCTACTCCCTTGCCATTGTAACTTGGAGTAAGTTACTATCCTTTGTCTCTTACTTCTGCATCTGTAAAATGAGGAGCATAATGGTTGTGGGGATTATGAGAAAATAACATATAAATGGCTTTCCGTAGTATCTGCATATGGTAAGGGCTCAAGAAATATTAGCTATCATTATGATTTCAGTTGCCAGCTCATGATCTTCACTTTGGTTGCCAAAATGGGAGGGAATGGGAGTTCCTAATTGCAAGATGCTCTTTCACAGTCTAATTTCACTCAGTGACTAAATTCAGGCCCTGATATCAAAACAAAAATGTTTTCGTGGACAATAAACATGAAATATTCTTTTATTAACCACATTTTTTGCCCGTTGAAGTAGAAAATAATTCCTCACAAAAATAACTTAATTTTTTTAAAGCACATTAAAATCTGGTTGTAATAATAACCCATGTGCTCCTCCTGTCCCTACACTTCATAAAGAAAAGAACAAAACCAAAGCAAAAATGAAAAAAGTGATGGGGGGTTCTCCTGAGGTCATGTCCCGCACACTGGGCTGACACACGTGTTCCACCAAATCTGTGTCTACAACATGCAATGAGGTGCAGTTTAACAATCCTGCTGGCAGGCAGGCTAAACAGGTCTCAATTCATGAACATTCTTTCATTGGAGCTTGGATTGAATATAGATTCAAACTGATTACCCAGGCTGGTTCAGCTCTCCTCTAGCTTTTTGTTCTCACCTACATCTGTCAGAGAAAATGGTCCATATTTATGTCGTGGAGAATTTCTCGTTTAGGATACAAGCATGTCAAAACTTTGGGTATGTCAGAATCTTTCAAAATCTCTGCGTATTACACTTCCTAGGGAACAGCTGAAAGCTACGCACATTCACAGTCTGACTGCTTTTAACCCTTCACACTGAGAAGGTGATGTCTTGTTATAAAGCAGGAGAGATTTCTCACACCGCATGAGAAATATTTACCTCACCATCAGCCACTGCTAGCCTTTGAGCTGCTCTGTGAAAAGTGTGAAGGAGGGGAGCCAGGGGAACCAAAATTCAGCAGCCAACCTCTGTAGCAGAAAAGATTTATCCCTTGGAAAATGTAGGCTATCACTGTAGAGAGCCACCTCTTAATGGCTTTCAACTCTGCAGAAATTGTTGTCAGGGAGACTGAAGCAGGTGCTTGTCATGCAGAGGCCATCTTGTCAGTTTGCTCGGCCAGAAAGAGGACTTGCTGCAAGTTAGTGGTTTCCACATCCCATTTATCCAGGCTCCATCGTAATCGATATGCAATCGAACATACAAAAGACCTGACCTTGCCCATTAATGACAGATTTGCAGAGTGGGCCAGACGAACCTCACAATCAACTCTCAAAAAAAGTGCAGACATCTCTCCCTGGAAGTGGGATTGTTGGCACAAAACGCTGTGAATTGTTCCATAGTCTTATGCTTCCTTTCTCTGAATCCCTATAGCACTCATTATCCGTACCACACAATTTAGCACTTGATTATATACTGTCTCGTATTGTTCTCTAATTGTTTCTCCACCCAGATAAGACGTGGAGTTTCTTGAAGACATCATTTTTCCCCCTAACATGATTTCTATAATTGTCTGGAGCTGCTTCCCTTAAACCGCTGTCTAGTAATTTTTCTTCCATCATGGTATGGTCTTCATACTTCAATCTAAGTGGATTCACTTAGATGAGGAGAAATAAAAACATCAGCCACCACCCCCAGAAAAACACAACTAATCGAAAAATAAAGAGCACCTGCACACATTATGCACACCTAATCATGTGTCATATGGAGAAAATATTCCTATTGATAAGAAATTCAGGGAACATTTGTTTCGACAGCCACCGTGAACATCTTAGCCTTGTACTAGCACACACTTACAAAAGTCTCTTCACTCTTCTCCGTCTCCCTATCCTTTTCAATGGGGAAAAAATAAAGTTTTTAAAACAATGACAATGCAATATCCTGAAGCAGGGCTCCAGCTTACCTCTGGGTTGAAATTAGTGTCATATACTCCACACCCATTGCTCCGGGAATTGGTTGCTGGAATGCCATCTGCAGAAGCAATTAGCACTTCTGTTTCTAGAAGGAATATAATACAGCGCCCCCTATCATGGCTAAAACAACTGTTTCCAAGTGCTTTTGGAAAACCAGACGTTTTTTTTTACCCAGACATTTTGTGAAGGATAGAACCAGCCTCTTCATGAATTCCTTTTGAAGTCTTCAGGGTGGGCCCATCCTTCAGCTGCTCCTGGATGACATCTATGGCAGCCCTGGCAAGCTCTCCACGTGCCCTGAAGGAGCAGGAAGAGGGTGCTGGGCAGGAGACTCTCTTGTGTCTCTAGGGATCATTCCAGGATCTCGCTAAGTTTCTGTGCAACGCACTCCTTAAAAAGGGGGAAATGGTTTCATCACAAAATTCCCTGCAGTTCTGTTTTCACATAGGATTTGCAGACAGGCAGGCAGGTATCTCAAGAAGAATGCCCATATCCCCATCTTTTGGCAGAACCACACATTTAAGTGTAGCAGAAGAGTGAGGCTTTATACTATTTTCAAAACTCTTCACAGAAAGATAGTTCCATAACCTCCTCCCAGTCCATGGTTCACCAACTGGCCGCATGAGACAATTACTCTATGTACTGCATGATTTGTATTTCAACAACATGTGTTCAGGTTGCTTCGCCTGCCTTCTTCTCCCCTCTCAGGCAGGACCAGGTAAAGGGCAAAATGAAAATGCAAGGCCACTTCTTAAAAAAAAACAAGTGTGAAGACTTTCAAGGTGGTGAGAGCAGAGCATCAAGCCCAGGATGGCCCCATCCCAGGATGGCCCCATGTGACTGGCCTCAGGGGAGACCACAGATGGGTCTGGGTCTGGCCCTTGCAAACCCCTTTTAGCCCATCTCTGTCATATCATCTTTTCTTGCTTCTTCATAGCATGATCTTGTTTTTGTTGTTGTTGTCGTTTATTTGTAGCACTTGCCAGAAGACTCCTACCTGTGCCTGTCCTTTAATACATAGAATCTTCTTGCTTCAGCTCAAATCTTCTGGTTAAGAGAAGCAGACACCCCTCTATCTCCTTTAAGAGGGGCTGACTATGGGACGTGGGCTGGACCAAGACAATTCCTGGAACAGTAGGTTATGTGCTCTCTCTTTCTCTCTCTCCTCCTCTTTCTCTCTCTCTTCCTCCACTTTTCTGTTGGCTGAAGCTCTATTCTGCTAACATCAGCCTTTCAGATTACCCCATTGCTTTCTCCTTATAACTTTGGCCTTCATATGGCCTCCTGAGTCCTGACTGTGCCCCATGACTTTTCAGCTGAAGATCCACTGCTAACACCTCAATATTCTTTAGTCCCAATTCCCAAGAGTGGTTCCAAGTGACCCAGCCATCTTCTTACATCAGGTCACAGGTAGCTGACCAGGCCTATGGATCGGCTACCTCTAGATCAGATGTCATTCTTGCTTCAGCCAACTTTTGCTTGGAGGAGGGATTAGGTCATGTAATACATCATTTGACTGCCCAGGGCATGTGAGCAGAGTAACTCCATTAAATAAATGAGTTTATGGAGGGGAAGGCATCTTATATGATTGCTTTAGTGTTCAGTTCTCTCAGTTCCCCCAGCGGGGTGGGCATTATCATTCTCATTCTCCATACTTGCAGAGGAGACCAGAGACTTCAAGCAACTTGCTCAAGTTCCCAGAGATGACAAGTGTTCGAGGCAGAAGTCGGGCACGGCTGAGACTGCAAAATCCCTACCTTGAAGCTGTCTCCAAAACAGAGAGGAACAAAGCAGAAGGGACCTAAAATGCTTCTCACCTGCTCAAAACTCAGAACTAGACCTGCCTCTTCATACACAAATCCCAGAGGCGAGCGTATCAGTTTGCTAGGACAGCCATAACAAAGGAGCAAAGACTGGGTGCTTAAATAACAGAAGTTTATCATCTCATGGTTCTAGAGGCTGGAAATCCAACACCGAGGTGCCGGCAGTGTTGTTCTGAGAGCTGTGAGGCAGAGTCTGTGCCAGGCCACTCTGCTCAACTTGTAGTGGGCCGTCTTCAGGCTCACAGGGTGATCTCCCTCTGCATAGCTATGTCTATGGTCTCAGTCCACATTTCTCATCTCTCTTTTTTTCTTTTTTTTTTTTTTTCTTTTTTCTAAGGACACAGAGTCTCACTCTGCTTCCCAGGCTAGAATGCAGTGGCGTGATCTTGGCTGACTGTAACCTCCACCCCCCAGGCTCAAGCAATCCTCCCACCTCAGGCTCCTGAATATGTGGGACCATAGGCACACATCACCACACCTGGCTAATTTTTGTATTTTTTGTAGAGGCAGGGTTTCACCATGTTGTCCAGGTCTGGTTTCAAATTCCTGGGCTCAAGCAATCTGCCCAGCTCAGCGTCCCAAGGTGCTGGGATTACAGGCGTGAGCTACCACATCTGGCCCAAATGTCTCCTTTTTATAAAGACACTGTCATATTGGCCTAAGGCCCACCCTAATAACCTCATCTTAACTTGATTGCCTCCGTAAATGCCCTATTTACAGAGGTCACACTCTAGGTACTAGGGATTAGGGCTTCAAGGTATAAATTTTGTAGGACACAATTCAGCCCGTACCAGTGAGGGAATCAAAACACTCCTCACATTCCTGCTCAGTGATCCCACTTCTCATTCTTAGAATCAGGGCCAGGGAGGCAAGAGGCAGCAAAGGCACAGATAGCTGCCAGCAGCCTTCCTCAGCACCAGAGTGCACAAGGGCTGCTCTTGCCTTCCCTCATAAGGCCCTCCTGCCAGCCTCATGCATCCAGCAATCTCAGCCCCACCTAAGCTTTCTGTCTCTCCACCCAAGCCTGCTCCTCAGCCTCCATAGAAGGGCCTGGCAGAGCCAATGTCCAGCCACTAGCTCAGTCTTTTGGCACAGTTGCAGAGGCTCCACGTGCTTGGTTGTGCAGGGCTCCCTTTTAACACATGTCACCTTCCCTGTTTAGTAGGATAAGCAGACTTAAACTGGGGTTCAGGAGACAGCCACACATAAGGTGTGAATTGAGGATGTGCAGAGGTTTGAACTGAGTCTAGAATATATCAACCAGGGCATCTTCCCCCTACATCAGTGGTACACAGAGCAGGGAAGCTGAGGGGAGAAGAGTCGTTAAGACTTTTTGACATAGGTCAGCAAGTGCTATGTTTTGAATGTGTGTCCCCTCCAAAATTCATGTTGAAACTTAATCCCCATGGTGGTGGTATGAAGAGGTGGGGCCTTTGGGAATTAATGCATGGAGTCCTCATGGATGAATTAATGCCCTTATCAAAAAAGCTTCCGAGAGAGTTTGCCTCTCTTCCTCTTCCACTCTTCTGCCATGTGAGGACACAGCATTCGCCTCCTCTGAAAAATGCAGCACCAAGGCACCGTCATGGAAAACATACTGGCCCCTCACCAGACACTGAGCCTGCCAGGCTGGGTTTTGGACTTTCTAATCCTTGAATCTGTGAGAAATTAATTTCTGTTCTGTATAAGTTGCCCAGCTTAAAGTATTTTATTATAGCAGCACAAAGACCACTAGTGTCACCCTTAATGGTTGACACAGGGTTTTAGACCTAAGGCTTGGTTCAAATTCCATTTGTGCCACTGGTTGTATGGCCTTGGACAGATTTTTTAACCTCTCTGCTTCATCATCTATAAAATAGGCATGATTATAGCTACCATGCAGAATTATGACAAGGATTACGTGAGGTGATATGTATAAAACATTAGCACTATACCAGGCAGTTAGTAAACATTCAACAAGTGGTAAACACTATTGTTGTTATTATCATCACCACAGATTGTACCTAGAACATATGTATCTCCATAACAAGGTTATTTCCTGCCACTTCCTGAGTTAACTTGCTTCAGATTTGTAGAGAATATCAACTAAATTTGAATAAGAAATCTAACAGATGAATTGTAAGTCAATAGACAGTTAATCTATTAAGCAAAGGTAATAATTCATATCTGGGAAACAATTACTGAGCATCTCTCATCTGCCAGGCATATTTTAAGATATTAGTAAAACATATTTCTTGTTTATGGCTGAATAATAGTCCATTGTGTGTGTGTCTGTGTGTGTCTGTGTGTGTGTGTGTGTGTGTACAATGCATTTTCTTACCTCTTCTTTATCCATTCAGGCACTGATGGACATTTAGGTTGTTTGTACAAACACTTTAGTTCACAAAATGCTTTCACATGTATTATCACATTCGGCCTTCACAAAAACTGGTATTGCCTCCATTTTACAAATGATAATATAGAGTCAAAAGGATTAAGTGACTCACCTAAAACTAAAGCCAAGAGTTTATATATATATCTAACTCCTGGGCTCAAGATATATACATATATCTTCATATATATCATCTTAATGCTGGCACTACACACATATTTTCTATACAATGTACACATACGTATATAAATATACATATATACTACACCTATGTATTTATAAATAAAGTATACATATAAATGAAAGCATATATATTTATATATTACTTTTATATAAACATTTATAATTTACATATTTATAAATACAAACATGCAAACATAGTACATACTCTACATATAAACATTTATTCATTTGTTTATAAACATATGTATATATTAATATAATACTACATATTTTACATATATAATCTTAATGCTGGCAGTACAATTTATTCTATAACAGTAACCAGGAAAATAGTCTTGAGAAGTCTGCTGGGTGAGGGCAGGATGGAAGGAAGCAAGAAAAAAAAGAGAAAATAAAACTGTTCTGCATAAAAAACCAATAGCCATTTGCAGAAGAGATAACCGAAGAGAGATAATAGCTAGGCAACATGAGCAAGCAGATAAAGGTTCTTCAGAAATAGGAATCTCTTTTAAAAATTAAAAATTTTAAAGATTTTTGCAAACCTCCTCCAATTTCCTAAAACCTTTTTTGTTTGTTTGTTTGCTTGAGACTGTGTCTTGCTCTATTGCCCAGGCTGGAGTGCACTGGCATGATCTTGGCTCACTGCAACCTCCCCTTCTGGGGCTCAAGTGATTCTCCTGCCTCAGCCTCCCAAGTAGCTGGGACCACAGGCACACGCCACCATGCCTGGCTAATATTTTCTGTATTTTTTGTAGAGACAGGGTTTCGCCATGTTACCTAGGCTGGTCTTGAAGTCCTGGGCTCAAGCCAGCAGCCCACCTCGGCCTCCCAAAGGGCTAGGATTACAGGCGTGAGCCACCGAACCTGGCCCCTAAAACCTTTTGAAACATCTGCTACATACCTACAAATTCTCGTGAGAGTGGGTTTTAGCAGAAATCCATGTAAAGAAACTGAAGCGTCACTTCAGAGTTGCTGTGTGACCTGATGAGATACTTGCCTAGCGAGCCCCAGAAGTGGATAGGTCAGCAGATTCAGGAGCTCAGGCCAGAGGTACAAGGAAAGCAAACAACGCCCCAGGATCCCCACAGGTCTGGTCAGGGCAGAGGTGTTTCCTGCACAGGGTAGGCCATTCAATACAATTTCATTTGAATTGCAATAGACAGGAAATATCCACTGGTATCCAGATTATAAAGTAATTTGGTACTTTGAAGAAAGATTGGGTATAAATGGCCTTTTGACTGTTATTTGGGGAAGGTTTTCAGTTTGGAGTTTTATGTGGGGATAAGAAGCGATCATTTGAACAGAGTAACTTCAGGCCACACTTCCAAAGAACTTTCAAAGCCCCAGAGTTTCATTGCAAGGGTAAGATTAGGCAGATGGCTCTCATGACCATGATAATTCTGGGCACTACTAAGTGGACAACTGCCCAGGAAATAACAAAGTGGCCAAATATGTTTTCAAATACAAAAAAAACAAAAACAAAAAAAATGGAGCTGAAAGGACTAGAGCATTGGTTTTCAAACTCCTTTTTGCAATAGATTCCTTCACTCAAAGGAAATCTTACACACTCCACACAGGGAACTGCTCTGGCTGAAGACATGATTCCGGAAATATGAAGTCCCCTAACCAGAACCTGGGTAGCACTCTGAAACCTACATTCTGGACGAGGGGTCAAATCAAAAAGAAAGTTTATTTGTGTATGCTGTTTTGATTTTTAGTTACAACAGACAAGACAAATCCTCAAAATTACTGCCTCGATTAATCTGTAGTGGAAAAACATCAGAATGTAGAGCAGCAGCTGGTGCTGATGGGGACTGACTAAGAAGGGGCCTGAGGAAACTTTCTAGGGTGATGGTAATATTCTATATCTTGATAGGGGTTCAGACTACTTTTGTAAAAATGCAGCAAATATGTACTTCAGACTGGTATATTTCATAGATGTAAATGTTATATCCAATGGGAAAAGTTATAAGCAAATATTGGACCCTCGCTGATAAGATGCATGTTGAAGTGTTTGCAGGTTGTGTACAGAGGGTCTGTAAGTTACTTTAAAACACACCAAAAACAAAACAGGGTGGCTTGATGGAAGGAGGGATAGATAGATGGATAGCGAGGTGACAAAGTATAATAAACTGTTAGCAGCAGAATCTAGGTGGTTGGGCATACAGCTTTCAACTTTGCTGTATCTTCAATTTTTTCTTAATAAAATGTTGGGGGAAAAGGATTCTTATCTTTTAGAGACACATATTGAAATACTTATGGATAAAATTACACGATATCTGGGATTTGCTTCAAAATAATGTGGGAGGAACAAGTGTGGGGGAGAACAGAGGAAATAAGATTGGCCAAGAATTTATAATTGAAAATGGTAATGGGGTACATGAGGACTCATTTTACTCTCTCTACTTTTGTGTATATGTTTGAAATTTCTGTAACAAAAAGCTTTTAGAAATGAAAAAAAAACTGTATTAGATATGCCTTTTAAAGCTTCTTCCTAATTCTACTTTGCAAAAATATGATTAAATATTTTGTCAAAAAGTTTTTTAAAAAACAATAAACAGGCCAGATCCAACAGCTCACACTTAGAATGCCAGCATTTTGGGAGGCCGAGGCAGGAGGATCACTTGAGCCCAGGAGTTTGAGGCTGCAGTGAGTTATGATCATGCTATTGCACTCTGCCTTGGGCAACAGAGTGAGACCCCATCTCTAAAAGAAAAGAAGCAATAAACAATACATTTTTGCCTATAATGACAGGCTCTCATTTAAAAGATCAATGTAGCAATTATGCTTTCATCAAATTTATTTGACTAAAACTATGTTTAACATGGAGAAGGCCCAGTTTCTAGTCTAAAAAGGTTTCTCACTATGAAGCATCAGTGAGGAAATTCAAGTTATTAAATTGTATCTGACTCTGGTTCCTGACATGGGTGCCCCATAATAAGAGAATAAGAAGACTACAACTCTAGGTGTGGCTGCCCTGCCCAGTTTACAGAGCACATCCTCTGCACCACCCACCTTCATTAATGCAACCAAATGCCAAGGAGTTCAGGGCCAGTCCCTGCACAGGAACCTAGGTTTTCTGTCTCTGGAGTCACTGCTCTTATTTGTTTCCATACTGCCTTTCTAGCAAAATGCTAGAACTCTCAAGCCAAAAAGAAAAAAAAAAAAGAAAAGAAAACACTTTTGAGATTCATGAAAATGGAATATCTCCTATACGTTTCCTATGAAATAAAGCCTAATTCAACGAAACACCCCCACATTCTGATGTTTAGCCAAACCACCTCGGGCTTTACAATGGGGCCAGAAATATGACAAGATCTGGCAAGATCTTCCATCCTTCCTGCTTGCCATCAAAAAGAAAAGCTTCCCCGCCCCAGCTCCTTCCTCTCCGTGCTCTCTCCCCACGACCCAGACTTTCTTATGGTGTTTCAAAACACGTCCTTAGGAACCTGGATAAAATCCAAACAGTCAAGATTCTGGAAAACTGGAATGTTGTTTCTGAAAAATTTTAAACCTAGAAATAAATAAATGAGTGTCTGTGTGTTTGGTTTGAGTTTTGGATGAAAGCCCAAAATGACTTTCCTTTGCACCTGGACTGGTTTGCCCACGCCTGCGCAAGAAAACCACCTGTCCCTCCGTGGAAGCAGTCTTGGTTATTGTTCTGTGGGCTTTCAGCTTTTTGGTGTTTAATATTATTAAACAGCATTCCTCTGAGGGCAAAAGATGTCCCTAGGCAACTTGATGGCTCAGTGGGCACTGAGTGGGCATGCGGTGAGCTGGGTGTCTCTCCCTAAAGCCTCGCCCTGGTAGGAGACAGCCGGAGGGTATGCGGAGAGAAAAATCCAGAGGGTTGTGAGAATCATCAACGTTACAAAACGGAGTCACTAATGTCCAATCCTGACAAAATGGAGCCAAGAGGCCATGAAGGAGCATCCCCATGCACATATCCTATGACGGTAACGATACAAGGACTTCCTCTAAACTGCAATGTTCTAGGTAAGCCACCTACACAGCACATTTGCCTGCCATAGCCCTTGCCAATGCCTGCAGTAAGCCCCCGTAATCCATGGCTGTTGTTGTTTTTCAAAATAGCTAATGTGGACTTCCCTTTGTCTTTAAGCTTCCCCTTACCCCAACCCCTTTGGATGTGCCTATGGTTCGCCATCGTGTATATCCCAAATCACAATCCCCCCCTGTTCCCAAACAGACTCTTGGCTTCGGAAAGTCCCTCTCTCTGTCACTCATTTTGTTGACAAGGCAGTGTGGCAGTTGTCAGTGACCATGGGGAGGTGATGGAGCTTGCAGCTGCTGGTACGGCAGATGGCTCAGGGAAAGGTTTCCAGAGCCAGGCTGTCTTGGGTTAGGAACTGAGCAGAATGACCTTAAGTGACCTGGGCCTCAGTTTCTCCATTTCTAAAGTGGGGATAATCACAGCTCATAAGGATCAAGCACCTTCCCCTAGCCAAGCCCTGTTCTGAGAGCCCTATATTTCAGCTTTATGACAATCATATAAGTAGATGTATGACCATCCCCACTTAAAGGAGCTAAGGGAGTTCCTGAAAGTCACACAGCTGCTAAGTGTTGGAGGCAAGCAATCAGACTCCAGAGCCTGCTCGTTTAACCATCAGGCTCCCTCACCTGCCTTTTGAGACCACTGCATAATCATGATCATCCATAAGATCCTCTAGGACTAAAAAGGTATAAAGCAACCACGGAAGGAGCAGGCCTTGTTCATCTAAGATTGCAGCAAGCGTGAGCAACTTGCCCCTGACTAAGTTAGACACGAACCAACTTAGAAAAAGGACCAGGCACTGGGGTAGATGAAGGCACGGCCGGATCCAGGTAGGACACCTGCAGAGAGCCCACACAAAGTGCTTTCCACAGGGAGCCCAGTGATTGTCTGGAAAAATTACACAATCTGGGAAGACACAGTAACCAAAAAGTACTCAGAAGCTAAGAAATTTGGTTCAGCTCTGTGATATTGTGAAATACATATTTGGTCTTCATGGCCAGAGTGTCTTTTGTATGCTAATGAGATGACTGATGGTTGGGAGCCCCTAGATTGCCTTAGGATGGGGACTGGCTGCCAGATAAACAAATAATGTGTTTAGAGAGTTGGAACTTTTAGTACCACCCCCTAGCCCCAGTCCACCACCAGGGAGGGGAGTGGGCTGAAAGCTGAGCTGATCACCAACGGTCAGTGATAATATCCATCATGCCTGTGCAGTGAAGCCTCCACAAAATCCTATAGGACTGGGTTCAGAGACCTTCCAGATAGTGGAACAAATGGAGGATCCTGGAGGGTGGCAGGCCCTAGGAGGGCAGGGATTCTCTACACCCCTTCTCCCATATCTCGCCCTATGCATCTCTTTATCTGGATTCTTTTCATCTGCATGAAAAGAATCATCTGTTCATCAGCTGTTCATCTGCATTCTTTGTAACATCCTTTAGCATAAATGGGTAAATGGAAGAAAAGTGTTTCCCTGAGTTCTGTGAGCCACTCTAGCAAATTAATTGAACCCAAGGAAGGGGTAGTGGAAGCTCCGATTTGTATAGGGGACACCTGGGGCTTTGCAATTGGTGCATCTGAAGACTGCACCCGTCTTGTGTGAACCTGTGAGATCTGACACTGCCTGCGGGTAGATAGTTTCAGGATTGCATTGAATTAGAGGACACCACGCTGGTGTCTGCTGGAGAATTGCTTGGTGTGTAGAGGAACGCCCACACCTCTGCTGTCAGAAGTGTTGTATCAAGTGACTGTGTAAGAGAGGAGAATAGGAAAAAAAACACTTTGGTTTTGGGGTTTGTTTTTTTCCTGTATCCCTTGGAAGCATCCAACCCAGAGAAGGCTGGACAGAACAAACAACACAGGCAAAACCCAGAGGAACTGCTGCAATGCCATCTGGCTGAAAGGTTTAGAGAAAGGAGAATTAGAAGTCCAGGCCTGTTTGCGTTTCAGGCTAAAATTCAGGACAGTGCTCAACTGCTATTTCTTGAGTCTGTTCCTATCCAAATATTTGTAACTTGTGTAACAAGTAACAAGTCCCTAGAGAGACTCACAGTAAAAAGCCCTTAAAAGTGAAATATAGTGTGCACTTATTTTAGTGAAGGCAACGAAGTAGACCCAATGGGAAAAGATGCAGCTGCTTTGAAGACAGCGCCGAGAAGGAAGTATTTGGAAATCAGAGACACGCAGGCCAACTCCCAAGGGCTTATAGAATAAAAGGCAGAAACATATGGGAAGCCTGTTGAAGCTGCTGAGAGGACCGAGGGGATCTAGAGGACGGGCAGTGTTCTCTGGCTCCATGTGACCCCTCAGTGACACCCACAGGCCTGGAAATGTCTGCAGAGGCTTCACATAGCAGAGCACTGTGAGCTGGCCACGTGCATGCTGAGCAAGGGTGGGGGGAGGGGGGAAGTGGAAGGCTCTAAATAGTCTTTACTTTCCCCTCCTCCACCATCTGCGAGTCCACACAGCCTCTGATAAGTCTCTGTCCTTTCTCTGTCTCTGTTCCTCTGAGGGAGACATGAAGGAAAGGGGGAGGGTTTCTGTATCTCTTCAAGACTAAGAGGAGGTGGAAGTGGGGCCTGGTAGGAAGTGAGGGGAGGGGCCGGGAGCTGACTCTGGCAATGCTCCCTCAAAGGGCGATGAGGAAGAAGTGGGAAATGCAGAGGATGGGTCCCCCTGGCCACCCTGCCAGGCGAGGCAAGACCCAAGACCCTCCCGCTCCAGTGCCCAGAGCCTACTCCAGCAAATTCTCCTGTCAGTGCCCGGAGAGCTGGACTTGATGAGCACACACCACCACCCTCGGACCCTTTGTCAAGAGGGACTTCAGAGAGCGAGTCCTCGTTCAGGCCCATCCGCCTACTCCACATGGATGCCAGGATAACTAGACTGAAGAAAAGGTGGGGAGAGAAGGCGGCCCCACTGCAGCTAATGGAACATAACGGTTGAAGACCTTTGAGGGGCTAGGTAGAGCCCCCCAGCTATGCCCGCAGCAGGCAGTAGGAGCCGGCCTCCAACTCTCATGACCTCCAGGGCAGAGTGACAAGACAGGCTTATCTTTGCTAATATCGATCACCTTGCATGGCTGGGCTGCAGGACCAATTATTAAAAGATTCTGCTCCCACCAGATGGGGAAGATTCCAAACAAAAAGGAGGAGTGATGTCAGAAGACTATCCTGCTGCACCTAAGCCACCGTTGGGGCTCAGAAAGCAATACCCAGAGCACGGTGCTTTGAATAAAGAGTACTCTGAACTAAAGCAGCAGCCTCAGAACCAAGATCTTCCCAACCTTCTCTGGCCCCCATCTCCCGGCCCTCTGCCTCTCCTGAAGCATAGGAAGAACCTCACTCTGAGGTTCCCTTATCTGACTAAGGGGTGCTCCTCCCAAAGGAATGCAATTTCCTTAAGCCCTCTCCCTAGGATCTCATCACATAGGGAAGATTATTGTCAGGAAGAGTAGAGCTGACAGCACGCCTGGAGTCCAGACAAACTTTGTGCCAGGTTGCTCTCTATTCTTTGGGCCCAGTCATCTCCCCTAAAAACCATTTGCTCTTCCTCTAAAAGTGCCCATAGCCCCCCTTTCCACCTGCCCTATGAAGAAGGGTATTTAAGCTTCTGAATCTCGTGGGGCTCTCGGGTCCTCACTTTCCCGTGATGTCCCCATGCATGTAATATATTTGTACACCTTTCCTCCTGTTGATCTGTGTGTTTTCAGTTTATTTCAGCAGACTCAATTGTCAAACTTCCACAGGGAAAAGAGAAGGTTCTCTCACCCCTACACCATGCATCAAAGTCAGCCTTTTGGCCTTCCCTGTATTTAGCAAAGGTCAAAAACAATGTTTTACAAAGAATAGTACTTATACCAAAGTTATATTCCAATATCTGGAATGAGGTATAAAGACAAGGACCAAATGAGATAAAATATAAAATATGTTGTGCATCTGAAGAGATCATTTTTGTGTAATAAACACTAGTCATTTGAAACTGATGTGGAGATGATTGTACGTGATTTCACATTTCCAAAATACCTATGATTCAAGAGAAACATTAAAAAACACACATTGTCCATTTCTCTCTGTTACAAATGACTTGCTTTAGACCACTTTTCTTATAAGCTATTGCTAGAATCAGAAGTAGTAGAAATCTCAGTGAGAGTTGGATAAGCCTTCCCAGAAACTGAGCGAAGATGGATCTATAAAAGCTAGTGTGCAAACACCAAGACTCATGCACAGGCAAAACAAAACAACCAGTCAGCAAACACCAGGTGTTTACTCTGAAAAAAGCACAATGCACCACCAGGGCAGCAATTGCCTTCTTGGGAAAAAAAGTTCTGCCTTGACTCTATCCAGAAGATGTTCTTAATAATAAATACACATTTTCACGTGTCCATATTAATAATGTGGTTCAAATAGATTAATATAAAAAAAATGCTACAAGTTCAATAGAACTTTTTTTTTCTAGAGACCGGGTCTTGCCAGGTTACCCAGGCTGGTCTCAAGGTCCTCGGCTGAAGCGACCCTCCCAAAGTGCTGGGATTACAGGTGTGAACCAGTGCACCCGGCCAGAAAGAATTTTTGAGGTTGACTGTATTTCTCCCACACCCATGAACAAAGCTCTGTGACCATTACTCTGCCTGAGAAAAGAAGTATATTATTTTCTATATAAGAATATATGATCTTAGGCTAAGCTGAAAGCAAACTGAACTCTATCATAATGGAAGGCAATTGGCAATTTAGTGTAAAATTCAAATGTCTGAGTTTTAAAGTCAGAAAACCCTGCCTATGGGCCCTCTTCTTCCTCCCTGGATGTGAGACGCTAGGCATATCTCTCTTCTTGCCTTATCTGCCTTCCCTGTAAAGGGCTCTACCTCATAGAATTGCTATCAGAAATAAGGGAGATACTTGAAGCCAGCACTTAGAGATTCTCAGTGAGATACACAGGGACTTATCTCATTTCTCTTCTAAAAGAAAGAAAACAGACATAAACTCAGGAATTGTATGAGAGACAAGAAGATAATGGGCAAGAAGTGTCAACAAATTTTAGGGAGCTAGGAAGTGGATAGAGGAATGGTAACTGACTCACCAGAGTTTATTCAGAGAGATATGATAATGAGAAACAAGCTGAGTTGCTCCCTCAGAAGCCCAGAAAGAGGTAGGGACTGAGGCTCCAGGGCCTAGGAGGGCATGGAGCAGGAGTAGAATGAAAATGGGGGCTGAGTGAAAGGCTGAGGCAGGGGTGGACCTCAAGATTCCCTCCTGACCCCAAGCAGCCGCCAACTACCACTTTCCCATCTCTTGAGAATCCCTGGAGAAATTAAGACAGAGAGGCAAGAAGGAGGAGAGGGCCAGCTTTAGGGCCAGCACTGGGTATCGTGTGAAAGGCTGCATGCTGAATGGCAGACCCAGGGCCATTCCTCTGCCCTGCCCTGCCCTGAGAGGCTGACAGCCGGACTGCAGTGCTTCCTCCAAACCCAATCCCACCCCAACAAAAGACCAAAGACTCATTTTTAGAGAAACTGAACAGCTTCAAAGAAACATCCCATATTTGGGTATCCCCTAACAAAAAAGTCAGCTAGCCATTCAATCGCTGCAATAGGAGGGAAAAAGAACCAGCTGTCAAGCCTGTGCACTCACTCAGAGCCTCCAGTCAGCTTTCTAGTGCCTCGCCTTTGACTATGATGGAGAACCAAGAATCACCAGAAACCTCCAGGAATATGCGACCTGCAGCATAAAAAACAAACAACAAAACAAGGAAGTGGGAATAAAGGAATTAAAAGGCTGGAAGCAAACCAGGGACCAAAAAACTTTAATCTTCAGGAATATAGAAGATAATGTAGCCGTGAACCAAGAACAGGATACTATTTTTCTTTAAAGAAAAAACCAGCCAGGTGCGGTGGCTCACACCTGTGATCCCTACACTTTGGGAAGCCAAGGCAGGCGGATCACAAGGTCAAGAGATCAAGGTCATCCTGGCCAACATGATGAAACCCTATCTCTACTAAAAATACAAAAATTAGCTGGGCATGGTGGCACACACCTGTAGTCCCAGCTACTCAGAAGGCTGAGGCTACAGAATCACTTGAACCCAGGAGGCTGAGGTTGCAATGAGCCAAGGTCGCACCACTGCACTCCAGCCTGGCGACAGAGTGAGACTCCGTCTCAAAAAAAAAAAAAAAAATTAGAGAATATAACACATGTTCTCTAGTTGGTAGCTACTGTTATTGTCATTTTTATTAACATGTGTTACCCCATATGGCTGCCCTACGTAAAGATACCTTTTCTCAAGTCTACTGCAAAAAGATTCATTCACTGTCTATCCTCCAACTCCCTGACCCCCTTGCTGTTTCTCAACAAGCAAGCCAGCTTCCAGTCCTTTCCACTTGCTGTCCCTCTGTCTGGGCCACTGCTTTACTGGATCTCCAGCAAGAGGTCTTCCTTACCACTTAACGACAGCAGGGCCTCCTACTCCCATCACTCTTCACCCCTTTGCCTCCTCTCCTCCATGGCACTATAGGAATTACAGGATTTCTTGATGGCCTTGTGTCACCTCCACCTCCCAGGAGAGCAGGCCCCAGCACTTAACATAAGGGCTCATATACAGTAGGCTGTCCGTAAATATTTGTTGAATAGAGAGATAGATAAATTTTAATTATGTCAGGGGGAAAAGGATGACTGCAAATATTCAACAGAGCATATTAACCATTTTTTTCTCTCCTCGAGAGGTTAGAAGAGCCAGAGATAGTGAGGTTTCCACTGAAGTTGCTGCTTAAAATACAAATGATAGCTTGTCCTTCCATTACTCTTCTGAGTTCTAGTGGAATAAAATATAAGCACCAGCATCATTTACCATGAAGATAACTGGAAGTGCTGGGGACAAGTGTATTTATAAAATGTAAAAATTGCTTTCTAAATTTAAAAAAATTGATTTTAGGAAAGACATATATCCTGTATATGCAGGTCTTCCATTGGGCAGGAACTCAAATTCAGAATCTCCCAGTTTTCGAGTTTTTCCAAGGGACAGGTTCATCAGGAAAGCCTTTATTTAGCAGCCTGGGAAAATAATCTTCTGTGCTTTTTCTTTTACAATAGCCACAGGCACAAACAAACAAAAAGTAACTCAATCCAGGGTTTTTTGAAAAAACAGTTTCAAAAAAAGAAAGAAAGAAAAGAAAATGAAAAAATAGTTTCAAATTCTTCAGACAAATCTTTTAATTCAAGTCGATGCTCACAAGTAATAATTACAGAATCTTCACACTTGGAAGTACTCAAGTTCAAACTCATTTTACAGAGGAGAAATGTGAGGCCTAAGGAGGTCATTGTCCAAGTTTACCGAGACAGCCATGACCATCTGGGGTCTCCTGCCTCCCAGGCCCCCCACTCTTCCTGCTCTGTCCCTGGCTGGCAGGAGTTGGCTCTCCTCAGAGCCCCAGTCCCCCTGGGTTGGGTGTTTAATAAGATCTGAAAGGAGGAGAACAGCACCCACCAGGGCCAAACGAGAAACAGGGTCTGTCCTCAAGCAACTAACACTCCCAAGTGAGAGACAGACTGTGAGCTGGTACAGAAATAAGATGATTTCCATTTCTGAGAAGCACTATGAAGAATAAAATAGGTTAATATTGCAAGAACAACTGGAGTTGAGAGCGTGTGTAAAAAGGCTTCTCAGAGGAGGTTAGAATTGAGACCCGAGTGATGAGGAAGGGTCAGTTGTGGGAAGACTCAGAGGAACAACGGTGAAGGCCTTGCAAGGAAACCAGCCAGGCACATTCGGGGCCAGGAGAAAGCTGAAGCCTAAGAGAGAAGATCCAAGACAAGATGGCAGCCTGGGCCGTGAATGGTTGAAGATGGCGAGAAGGATGTATCTTGGGAGTAGAACCAACAGGAATAACCAAAGGAGTAGATGTGGAGGTGAGAGAAAGAGAAGAATCAAATATAACCACTAGATTTGTGGATGGTGGTGCCACTCACCAAGATGGGCCATGCTTGGGGGAGAAAACCAACAAGTCCATCTGGATGGGTTAAATGTGTTTGTTAACCATCGAGTAAGCCTCTGATTTTACTTCCATGTTCTCGCTTTGTGCCCCTCTCCTTCCCTCCCTATGTTCAGCCATCTGGCCTTCTTTCAGTTCCTTAAACATGCAAAACTCATTCTTGCTTCTGAGCCCTCACACAGGCTGTTCCCTCTACAAGAACTCTACACACCTTCATGACTTCTCCTTTTTATCCTTCAGGCCTCAGCTTAAATGTGCCTTCTTCAGAAAGGCCTTTTCAAGCTGTTTCAGAGTTAACTACGTTAAGTAGTAGGGCAGCAGATGAGTCTGTAGAGGCCGTGTGCCTGCTTCACTTCACTAACAGAGACAGGGTGTGAGCGTCGCTGTCCTGGGATTTGGTCTTCGTTGTGTTGGGTGGTGATCATACTGCAAGCCCTGTAAACCAGGCTGCATGTTTATTTATAATGAGGCACAACCTTTTCCAGTGATTGGAATACTGTCATCCATCCAGGGCTTCTCCTTCCTGAGTTTGAAACACCTGGGAAACCAAAGTAAAAATGAGAAGGTGGCTCAGTGGCCTAGGAGTTGTGGACTCAGAAAGAGAGCAGAACTTAATTTCTGGCAAAACTGGTGTGGGCTGTCAATTGATCAATGACTAGCACTGATCACAGATTTTGTTTACTTCTTCCCAAGTTTTATGCTGAATAATATCTAACTTCTACCTGGTTGAAGTATGTCTGCCTTCTCTAAACTAATTTCTATAAATTAGCCTTTGTTTTGTCTTAAGTTGGGGGAAAAATATCTTTTCTAACTATCCCATCTAAATTAGGACCCTTCCCCTTATTCTCCATCACAGCACTGTGTTTCCTTCAAGGGACTTACCATCATCTGTAGCGACTCATAAGTTTATTCTTCTCATCCATCTTCCCTACTGGAATGTAATTGTTATAGACTCAGCACCTGGCACAATGCAAGGCACTTAGTAAGCGCACCATGAAAATGTGTTCAGATGACTAAAAGGAAAAATAAAAAATAGGATTTGGGTTTGCAAAAATGTACAGGGGCTTTTGGGAAGGGGCAATGCAGATATAAAACTGGACCCATGAGGGTGTGGAGGAGAAGACCAGGAAACAGCCTGACTTCTGAGACTGCTCTCAAAGGCCCTTCCTGCCATCCTGTTCCAGCCAAAGCTGCTCACAGGCAAGAGTCTCAAGGAGAAAGGTACAAGGCTTCACTCCCTGTGCACACTGGCTTCCCTGGGGACAGACAACCCATGCCACAAAACCTTTCTGAAGGCCAAAAGGCAGCCCAGACAGTTATTTGTATGAGCTGAAGGTTAAGAACTGGAATGGAACTGCAATAAACAGCATCACAGAAGCCAGCATTCCCCGTCTACATGAAGCAGTTTCAGTTCATGCTAAAATTATCCTGCTGATAGAGTTTGGCCTGTTTTTTAACAGACAATTTTTAGAAAGGGTTTTAGATTTACAGAAAAATTGAGAAGAGAACACAAAGTTTCCATATACTCCATATCTCATTTTCCCTATTATTAACATCTTTGTTCAGATTAGTGAACCGGTATTATTATCATTAACTAAAGTCTGTATTGTATCCATATTTCCTTAGTTTTTACCTTATGTCCTTGTTCTGTTCCGAGATCCCATCCAGGACACCATATTACACTTTTTAAATTTTATTTTATTTTTTATTTCTGTGAGTACATGGTAGGTGTATATATTTACAGGGTACATGAGATGTTTAATACATGCATGCAATGTGAAATAAACACATCATGGAGAATGGGGTATCCATCCGCTCAAGCATTTATCCTTTGAGTTACAAGCAATTCAATTACATTCTCTAAATTATTTTAAGATGTACAGTTATTATTGACTACAGTAACCCTGTTGTACTATCAAATAGTAGGTCTTATTCATTCTAACTACTCTTTTTGTACCCATTAACCTTCCCCGCCTCCCCCAAGCCCCCTCACCACATCTCATTTAGTCTTCATGTCTCCTTAGGTTTCTCTTGGCTCTGACAGTTTCTCAGATGCTTTTTGTTTTTGATGACTTTCAGTTTGGAGGATGATGGGTCAGTTATTTTGTAGAATGTTCTTCTCTTGGGATGATGGGGATTTGGGAGATCACAGAGGTAGAGTGCCATTTTCATCACATTATATCAGGGGCGTGTAATATCCACATGACATTACTATTGAAGTTGACCTTGATCACCTGGCTCAGAAAATGTTTGTCAGGTTTCTCCCGTGTTAAGTTACTCACTTTTACCCCTTTCCATACTGTACTCATTGGAAAGAAGTTACTACCTGCAACCCACAGGTAGTGAAGGGGAGTTACACTCTCTTCCTTGGGATCATAGTATCTACATTAATTATTCAGAATTCTTGTGCACAGGAGATTTGTCTCTTCTCCATCTATTTATTTATTCAATCATGTATTTATATTCGTATGGACTCCTGGATATTTATTTTATACTTGGGTTATAACTCAATACTACTTTATGTATTTTGTTGTTCAAATTGTTCCAGCTTTGGTCATTGGAAGTTCTTTCAGTTGGCTCCTGTCTGTCTTTGACCTACCCCACAGTCAATGTGGGGTTTAGTTTCGTTTTGTTTTAATCACTTTCTTACGTTCTGGCACTGCAAGAGGCAACTTGTTTCTCAAATCATTCCTTTAGCAGGCCCTGACTTAAGGCAGCCTCAGAAGTAGGTAATTAAAAGAATGTCTCTGCCTTTTATTCATGGAAAGGGATATTTCTAGACTGTTTGGCTCCCTGGTGCTCACTTTGGTGAGATTTTTGCTTTGCCTCTCAAACAGAGGTCATTTGTCAAATGTCAAAGGACACCAGAAGCACTAGACTGTAGGAAGAGGAGCACCAGTAACAGTCACAAAGATTGGGATTAGCTGTGGCCTCTGCACCAGCGGAGTGACCTCAGAGCAGGTCGCGACACATCTCTGAGCCCCAGTTTCCTTATATATTCCTTGAAGGGCTTTGTGAAGATGAAAAGCACAGTGCCGGGCCCAAGGTTGTTGCTTAAAAACGGTTAACCTCGAAGGAGAAAGAATGAAAGCGCAGGTCCATTGTACTGGGATCTCAGGGCTGGAAGGAAGAACAACCAGCTTGCTCCAGCCTCTCCAAACAGCCAGGGCTCCATCAATTCCACGCTGAACAAATGACTCATGAATTCTAATCCATTCTTCTAGTCTCAGCTTCCCTCCTTCATGCTGGGAGACCAAATTACAGTATTTTATTATTTTGTCTCTTTACTGTGTATTTTATTTATCTCTGTTGTGCTGCCTAGTTTGGGCATTTTTTCAAAAGCCCTACTTGTTCCTACCTGCTATTTGTAATCCTGGTAAAACCATCAAATGCTACAATGCACCTCTCCCAACTTTCAAGAAGATTTCTGTGTTGTATTCTTGCCATGCTGCTGGCTTCATTAGTTTGGAGCTGAATGCTGAAATTCCACTTACGGTTTGGATTTTGGTCTTCCCTTAGCATGTTTGTCATTTTCCAGACTAGAAATTCTGCTCCTGGACAAGTGGCTGTTCCTGGTAGTATCCACCAACCAACCACTAACCAAATAATGGAACAAGTCTTGATAGAATAGAGGTGGGTTGGATCAGACTTCTAATCCTATCTGAAACAGCAGTGCTGTGGTCAGCTGTCCGCTGTGAACAGAGCCCCTGGTACACAGTGGAAATTGATGTCTGGATTTCTGGCTTTTCTTCACTAACTTCTAAGAGGCTGGAGCCACCTGTGTCTTATTCACTGCTATATTCCCACAGTGTAGCACAGTGCCTGAAACATAGGAATAGGTGCTCAGTAAACATTTGTTGAATGAATGAAAGGGTTTTTCCAAAAAGTGAACACTCCAGCTTTTCCTTCGTGTCCTGATAGATGCAGAAGAGATGCTCTTTTCCTTGCTCCAAAGATGGCTCCATTTTATGTGCCGTGCCATGTGGATTTTTTCTAAATATTAATTTGGGTTAGAGTTTGGAAGGCAGTGCTTTTATAATAGTAGGGGCCCTGGAAAGGGAGATGAATTTGAATACGCATGTCCTCTCACCTCCTTCTCTCTTGAACACTCCCAGTCATCCATACCCCAACATCCTTCCAGGCCTGGCCCCTGCCCAACACCAAGATGCCTCTCTTCCCAGATCTGCTGAAACATCTTCCTTTACACAATAGTGGTAACCACCCCTGAAGTGCATCCTCATGGTGGAACATACTCTCTGAAGACACCTCTTATACTGTAATCCTCTCTCTTGTCATCTCATCCTTTATGCTGACTTCATTTCTCCTGTGTTCCTATTTTATCTTCCTAACCTTACTATAAATCCCTTGAGAACAGAGATTGTGTCTCATATTTCTTTATCATTCTCTCTGTCCAAGCCCCATCCCTAGCCCGTGGAAAGTTCTTTATAAAGTTATTCACCTCCAAGCCACTAATTCCTGATCGCTTCCTCCTTTCAAAAAAAAAAAAAAAAAAAAAAAAAGTAGCTAAAGACTTCAGGAGACCAAGGTGGGTGGATCACATGAGGCCAGGAGTTCAAGACCAGCCTAGCCAACATGGCGAAACCCTGTCTCTACCGAAAATACAAAAATTAGCCAGGCATGGTGGTGCACATTGTAATCCCAGCTACTCAGGAGGCTGAGGCACGAGAATAGCTTGAACCTGAGAGGCAGAGGTTGCAGTGAGCAGAGATTGTGCCACTGTACTCCAGCCTGGGTGACAAAGCAAGAATCTATCTCAAAAACAGCAAAGTAGATAAAGCAGGATGAAAAGAGACTGTTAGAGAAAGGAAAGAGAGAAGATGGGACAAGTCAAAGAATCAAAGATCATCAAAAAGAATTGAGCCAAGATAAACCACAATAATACGTTAGGCTACATTGAACTGAAATATTGAGTTAATTAAAAAAACAAACAAACAAAAAAAAAAACAAAAAAAACAAAAAAAAAAAACAGTGCTACTGAAAGGAAAAGGGCAAGAATTATGAGCCAGTTTAGCAATCCCCTCACTGCCTTCCTCACACACATTTCACCACAAAATAGTAGAATCCACTTGACACAATCTCCAGTGTACTCCAACAGTATCTCCTTGTACTGAAGGGTATTTTTGGTGGGGGAGGGCTTGGTTTTGTTTGTTTTTGGAGATTTTTTTAAAACAGGGTATTGCTGTGTCACCCAGGCTGGAATTCAGTGGTATGATCATGACTCACTGTAGTTTGGAACTCCTGGGTTCAAGCGATCCTCCCGCCTCAACCTCCCGAGTAGCTGGGACTACAGGCATGCACCACCACACCCAGCTAATTTTTCTTACTTTATATAGAGACAGGGTCTCACCTTGTTGACCAGGCTGGTCTTGAACTCCTAGTCTCAAGCGATCCTCCTGCCTTGACCTCCCAAAGTGCTGAGATTACAGGGGTGAACCACTGTGCCTGGCCCATTTCACTACTAAATAGTAAAATCTCCTTGACATAATCACCAATGTACTCCAACGGAATCTCCTTGTACTGGAGTTTTGTTGAATTAAATATATGTTTTTTTAAATAAACAGACACTTAACTACCTGGAAAGCATCGAACCACAGGTTTTTCAAGCTGGGAGGGATATAAAAGACCAGTCAAAGCTATAATTCTAAATCTAACGTCCCATGTCTCCTTTCAAAATATGCGTGACCGTGACCCTCTGGAAATGGTATGAAAAATCAAGTAAAGGCTGTGTAAACTTTTCTGGAGAGAGGATTTATAAACTTTCTCAGAGTCTTAAAGGGGTCATGCTACCAAAAAGTTACAGATCACTGCTCTGGGTTAAGCCCTTGAAGTTACAGACCGGAAGGCTCTGACCCAGAAAGGTTAGGTCGTTTACCCAAGGAAAGACAGCCAGGTGGTAAGAGAGCCAGAATTACAACCCGATTCTCCCAACTTCCGGCTGCCACTTGTCTCTTGCACTGACACCTCCTCACCTTCTTTTTTTCACTCTAAAGAGAATTTCTTTGTGACAGTATTTGCTCTTGCCGGATTTGACCTGTGGTGTGCTGGGTGCTTTGCTCTGTTACATTTTAAGTATCTTCTATTTGCCTGCTTTCCTTCACCCTAATGATGCCCACAGAGAAGTAATTTTCTCACTTTGCTTTTTCTATTATCACCTTCTCTGGCCTTTGCCCACTCTCTTTTCTGCTACATATGGCATGCCTCTGTGTGCCCTTTGTCCTCCCACCCCGATTTTAAGAGAAGTATTTATTCCCGTGTTTTCTGTATTTGCCTGGATGTATTCTTACCGAGCTGATGGTAAGAGTCTTCTGTCTCAGCAGGAAGCTGTTGCTCACGGCAATTACGCCTGCTGTCTTCCTTTTCATTTTCCTTCAGCTCTTGATGAAATTGTGTTTCCAGAAACCCTATGAATTCTTTCTCAGACTCTTACATAACTCAGGGTATTCGGCCATTTCTTTTCCATCCATATTTTTTTGTTGTTGTTTGGTCAGGTGCTTGACTCATTTTCTCTCCAAATAATTTGGTGGCAATTTGATCTTCAGTTTCTCTCACGCGGTAGATGCTCGCCTGCATCCAAATGGGTGGCTCAAGACCCAGTCAGTCTGGGTTGGCACTTGTAGCATTAGCTGCAGAATATGTGTGTGAACTTGACAGTTGTGTTGTTTATGAGTCTGTTTTGTTGATTTTTTTGTTTTGGGACAATTGCTTGTTTGTTTACTCTTTGGGGAGAAGCGAATGTTAATTTTGGGTCCAATCTTAGGGTTAAAGTTTGAAATGTGTCTTTTTACTTAAGTTACATCCTTTCTACCTTTGAAGAGCGCACCTCTCAGGCAAATTCAACGTGTGTGTGTGTGTGTGTGTGTATGTGTGTGTGTGTTCTGGGAATGATTCTAGAGAACATTTCATTAGGGCTGAAATGTGGATTTCAACATTCTCTATGAATCAATCAACACTTGAAGATAAGTTCTCAATTCCACTGCCTCCACCCCACCCAGCCTCAGCCCCTTGCCCTGTCCTACCATCCAGGTGATTCAGCCCCAAAGAAACACCAGTGAAATTAAGGCAGAAATCAGGCCCTTATATATCACACTAGCATTCAAAGGAGGCTCACAGACTTATAGAAAGGGATTGGGGATGAGCTGGATAAGGGGGTGCAACACAGATAGCGACTCACAAATCTGGTGGCGCTTTCTTTGGGTTGTGGTACTGACTGAGAGTCAATGTGCCTTACAAACAAATGAGAGACTGATTGAATGTCTCTGTGCCCCTGGATCTTGGGACAGGGAAGGAGCAAAGTCATACCAAGTCCCAGTGAATTGGCAAGGGAGTCCAGGAGGGGTGACACTGAGTCTCTGCTATATTTCCTTTTTGGTTCCGAAGATAGGGCAGGATAGGTTCCACAAGGAGTTCATGGCGACCCCCACTCAGAGGCAATGAGGCAGGGCCTGGCATCCTTGGGCTGTTACTATGGCAACACACTCACTTGCATCACACTCGTTTTCTTCCATGTGCCATGGTACCGTGGTGAACCTTGAACCCTGCAGGGGCTGCCATCAAAGTTTGATCAATGTGTAAACTATATTTTAGCTGTCATTGAGAACACATACTGGCAATGTTTGCCAGATACAATCTTGAGCTGAATGGGTCACAGTATGCAGCCTGAGGTCTTGTACAAGTTTCTGCCAGAAGAAGGAAACAGCTTCATTGTAATGTCAGGCCATCCTGGTTCAGCTACCTCATCCATACAATGAAAAGATTCAACCTGATCACCCAGAGCAGACTTCCTTAATAAGGGCTAATTCGAGAAAAATAAACATGTCAGGGAGTGAGTGTGCTCATTTTTTCACTCAAAATGCTAATTGCTTTATTGATCTCCATGGCAAAAAGTGAATATTATAGCAGTTACTTTGTGAATATAAGGATATGAGTGAAAATGTAATCATTGTTTTGTTCTACTAAAATATTAATATCTGGGCATTTTTTAGAAGAAGCAATAAGAACACAAGTTTCTAATCTTTTAATCCTTATGCTTGTTTAATGTTGCACCTGAGAATTCACAAAATGCATTTGCCACCTTTATTTCATTTCTTTCTTCAAGACACCCTGAGAGAAAAGCACAATTGCAATCCCTATTTTACACATGGGAAAACTAAGGCTGGAAATAACTTTCTAAGGACAGGGAATGAGAAGTGGAGCTGAAGCTAGAATTCCTTCATTACATACAATGCATGGTGATTTTTCAATATTGTATAATGAAATGTATCAACATATAGAAGATTTGCAAAGCTTAACCGATATTTTCCAGATGACTCATGAATGACATCAGAAAATCATACATGCATAAGAGATCCACTCAAAGTACAAGACAGATCAATGCACTTTAATGTAACAGAATAGGAAAAGTCCATTGCTATGGTTTCACAGGTGCGTGTGCACCTTCTGGGATATTGGGAGTACTATCAGCCTCCACCCCGCTGTATATTAGGAACAATAGACGGGGGGCAGGGTGGTTACACCACCTGCGATATTGAGAGCAATATTCTTCTCTTTTCCCTGTACAGTAGGAACTATATCACAGGGGTCTGTACACCTTCTGCGATATTAGGATTAATGTTATCCTCTCCCCCACTGAATGTCAAAAACAATATCACAGAAGGGTGTTCACCCCCTGCGATATGGCCAGTAATATCATCGTCTCTACCTTTGGATACTAGGAACAACATCACAGAGGGTGTGTACACTCCCCGGCGATATTGGGCATAATGTTATCCTCTCTTCCCCTGGATATTAGGAACGATATCCCTGGTGGTGGGAGGTGGAGTACATTAAGAACAATTTCACTGGGTGGGTGTACACCCCCTGTGATATTGGGTGTAGTATCATCCTCTCTTCCCTAGGATATTAAGAACAGTATCACAGGAGGGGTGTACAGCCACAGCCCCTGCGTTATTGGGAGTAATAGCATCTTCTCCCCCTCTCGATATAAGGAACAATATCCCAGGGTGGGTGTACATCCCCTGCGATATTGGGCGTAATGTCATCGTCTCCCAACATGGATATTGGGCATAGTGTCACAGGGGGATGTACACCTTCTTTGATATTGGGAGTAATATCATCCTCTCCCCTCAGGATTGTAGGCAAAATATGGAAGGGATTTTACAACTCGTGCGATATGGGCAGTAATATCATCCTCTCCCCTCCTAGATGTTAGGAACTGTATCACAGGCAGCTGTACACTTCTTGCAATATTGGGGGTCATATCATCCTCTCCCATCATGGATATTAAGAACAATATTACAAAGGAGGTGTACACCCCCTGCAATATTGAGAGTAATACTAAGCTCTCCCCTTCAGGATATTAGGAACAATATTGCAGGAGGTGTGGACAACCCCTGCGATATTGGGAGTAATATCATCCTCTCCCCCGAATATAAGAAACAATATTACTGGAGGATGTACACCCCCTGTGATATTGGGAGTCATATCATTTTCTCTCCTTCTGGATATTCGGAACAATATCACAGTGGGTGTGTACACCCCCTGCAATATTGCCACTAGTATCATCGTCTCCCTCCCAGGATATAAGGAACAATATCACAAGGGGGTGTACACCCCCTGAGATATTGGGGATAATATCTTCCTCTCCTCGCTGGCTATTAGAAACAATGTCACAGAAGGGGTGTACACCCCCTGCTCTATTGGGAGTGACATCGTCCTCTCCATCCCTGGATATTAGGAACAGTATCACTAGGGAGCATATACCTCCTGCAATATTGAGACTAATATCATACTCTCACTCCCTGGATATTAGGAACCGTATCACAGGGGTGGTGTACACCCCCTGCGAAATCGGAAGAAATATCATCCTCTCCACCTTTGGATGTTAGGGACAATATCACAGGGGAGGTCTACACCCCCTGTGATATTGGGAGTCATATCATCCTCTCCCACCCAGGATATAAGGAACAAGATGACCGAAGTGATGTACACCCACTGTGATAGTTTCAATAATGTCATCCTCTACTCCCTGGCTTTTAGGAATAACATCATAGAGGGGTGTACACTTTCTTCGATATTGGGAGTAATATCATCCTCTCCCCACTGGATATCAGGAACAAGTCTATTAATTATTAATATTAATAAATATAATAAAAATTAATAGTAATCATCGATATTAATAATCACAATAAATATAGTAAAAATTAATACTGGTTAAAAATGTTAATTATTATTAGTATTAATAATTAATAGTAAGATCACTATTAATAATAAAATAATGATATCAGCAATTAATGTTACTTAAATCAATACTAAGTGATGTTGGTAATAAAATAATAATTAATATTAAGAACTAATAATATTGTTAAATGACATTAAAATGAATAATTAATTTCAAGAGTGCATAATCATACATTTAAAATAATTATCCATAATTAATAATAGTATCCTATTAATTAATAGTATCATTGATAATTATTAAAATCGATCATTAATGTTTAATAATTAATCATATTATTACTCCTAATACCGCAGGGGGTGTACACTTACCTACCTGTGATGTTGTTCCTAATATCCACGGACAGAGAGCATGATTTTAGTTTTAATATCGCAGTAGGTGTACACTCACCCTGTAACACTGATCCTAATATCCAGGGGGGTAGAGTATGACATGACTCCCAACATAGCAATGAATGGACAGCCGCCTGGTGATATTGCTCCTAATATTCATGAAAGAAGCATATGATATTTCTCCCAATATCGCAGGGAGGGTACAGCTCTTCTGTGATATGGTTCCTAGTATCTGGAGGGGGAGAGGATGACAATAATTCCAGTACCGCAGGCTGTGTTCACCCGCCCTGTGTTATTGTTATTAATATCCTGGAAGGGAGAGGATGATATTACTCCCTGTAGAGCAGGAGGCGTACACCAAGCCTGGAATATTGTTCCTAATATCCATGGAGGGGAGAGGCTGATATTACTCCAATATGGCAGGGGGTGAACATCCACCCTGTCATATTCTTCTTAACATTCCAAGGCCGAGAAGCTGATATTACTCCCAGTATCGCAGACACTGAACACCCCTGTGTGTTACTCTCCACCTCTGGCTATTACGATCCATGGTGGACTCACAGCCTGGTGCCTCACCCACCTGTGATATTGCCTACAATCCTGAAGGGAGAGGATGACATTACTCCCAATATCGAAGAAGGTGTACATCCCCCTGTGACACTATGCCCAATATCCATGTTGGGAGATGAGGACATTACGCCCAATATCGCAGGGGATGTACACCCACCCTGGGATATTGTTCCTTATATCGAGAGGGGGAGAAGATGCTATTACTCCCAATAACGCAGGGGCTGTGGCTGTACACCCCTCCTGTGATACTGTTCTTAATATCCTAGGGAAGAGAGGATGATACTACACCCAATATCGCAGGGGGTGTACACCCACCCAGTGAAATTGTTCTTAATGTACTCCACCTCCCACCACCAGGGATATGGTTCCTAATATCCAGGGGAAGAGAGGATAACATTATGCCCAATATCACAGGGGAGTGTACACACCCTCTGTGATGTTGTTCCTAGTATCCAAAGGTAGAGACGATGATATTACTGGCCATATCGCAGGTGGTGAACACCCTTCTGTGATATGTTTTTGACATTCAGTGGGGGAGAGGATAACATTAATCCCAATATCGCAGAAGGTGTACAGACCCCTGTGATATAGTTCCTACTGTACAGGGAAAAGAGAAGAATACTGCTCTCAATATCACAGGCAGTGTAACCACCCTGCCCCCCATCTATGGTTCCTAATATACAGCGGGGTGGAGGCTGATAGTACTCCCAATATCCCAGAAGGTGCACACACACCTGTGGTACAGTTCCTAATATCCAGCGGGAAAGAGGCTGATTTTACTTTCGATATCGCAGTGGGTGTACACTGCCCCCAACCCCGGGGTACTGTTCCTAATATCCAGGCGGGAAGAAGATGACATGGCTGACAATATCGAAAGGGGTGGACACCTCTTCTGTGATATGGTTCCTGATATCCAGGGGGTGAGTGGATGATATTACTCCCAATAAAGTAGGAACTGTACAGCCACCTTGGGATTTTGTCCTTAATAACCACAGGGGAGAGGTGATATTACTACCAATATTGCAAGGGGTGTACATCCCTCCTGTGATATTGTTTCTGATATCCAGGAAAGGAGATGATATTACTACCAATATTGAAGGGATATCCCCCATGGGATATTGTTCTAAAGATACAGGTTGAAAGAGGATGAGATTCCATCCAATATAACAAGGGGCGTACACCCCGCCTGTGGTATAAATCATAAAACCTAGAAGAAGAGAGAATGACATTGCTTCCAAAAACACACGGGGTGTACACCCACCCTGTGATATTGTTCCTGTCATCTAAAGGAAGAGATGATGATACTACTCCCAATACCGGAGAAGGTACACACCCCCCTGTGATATTGTTCCTCATAACTTGTGGGGGAGAGCATGATATTACTTCCGATATGACAGTGGCTTGACACCCAGTCTGTGATATTGCTCCTAATTTCCAGTAGGTAAAGTATGATGTTCCTGCCAAGAGAGTAGTGGGTGTACAGCCGCCCTGTGATATTTCTCCGAATATTCAGGGAAACACAGGACGACATTACCTCAAATCTCCCAAAAAGTGTACACCCATTGTGTGATATGGTTCCTAATATCTAGAGGTGCAGAGGATGGTATTCGTTCTCCTATCGCAGGCTGTGTACACACAACCTGCGAAATTGTTCCTAATATCCTGAACAAAAGAGACTGCTAATAATGGACACACATTGCAAGGGGGAGTAATTGGCTATTACGATCCACATCGCAGGGGGTGAGGCACCAGCAGTTCAGAACACCAGCCCTGCCCCAACCTTGACCCAGACAGTGGGTGTCATGGGACCACCTCAGGGTGGGTGGCAGCTCAGCTCTAAGGTATCCCTGCTGCCAAAGACCAACTGTTCCTGCTAGTTTGAATCTGGCCACAGGGTCTCTGTTGATGAGACAGATGACCATGAGGCAGACACCCTGAAATCTAACACAACAGAGCTCAACGCCCCCATGAGAGGCACCATAGCACGCAGACTTTGCAGACATACTAGCGAAGGCCACAGCAGGCCCTGAGTGAGGAACAATCTGACCAAGATCCTGGGGTCCTGCCACACAGCCCTTAAACCAGGGACTGGAAACTGTTTCCCTAAAAAGCCAGGAGTCAGTATTTTCAGCTTTGCCAACTGATCTTTGCCTCAAGGATGCAACTCTGCCATGGCTGCACGACAGCAGCCTTCTGCAGGTGGCCTGTGAAGAGATGGCCATGACTGCACCCTCATAAAACTTTACTTATGGACATGGAAACTTCTCAGTGTCATGAAGTGTTATTTTTTTATTTGTTCAACCATTTGGAAATGTAAAATCCATTCTTGATTCACGGGCCACAAGAGCAGGCAGGGACAGGCTGCCCCTTGCCGACCTCTGGAATGAGCTTAGAGAAGGAAAGGACAGGCTGGGCCAGTGGAGCCTCCTCACAGCGGATTCGCTGCAGGAGGGTCCTTCTTAGCAACCACTTCTCATCCTTCATCTTGGCTTCAAGTGCAGTTCAGGTGGAGAAAGAGAGAACAGAACTGGCCTCAGCAACAAGAAGGAAGGAGATGCAGGGTCAAGCAGCCGTGTGGATCGATCACACTCAACATTCACACCAAGCGGAGCACAGGCAGGACCAGCCCGGGGGTGCTGAATGGAGGCTCTCTGGGGTGGGAGGCCTCTGGGTGGGCAAGATTCTCTACCTAAAACTCATATAGAAGCTCTACACAGCAGTAGTTACAGAAAACACACACTAAGAAAAAGGCCAAAATAAAAATAGGACACCAAGTTTGGCCAACCGGGTCTCACAAGCCAGTAGGTAAGAAAGCCCAGGACGGCCCACCAGAGGAGCTGGGGGTGGGTTCCTGCCTGCAGGGGGCCTGGGACACCCCATTCCCACCGATGATGACCCAAGCTTTGGGGAGGAAGCTGTCAGAGTCACCCAGTGAGCTGATCAGAGCTGGAGCAGGTGAGGAGCCCTGGCCACATCCCCGTGTGGGCTGAGAAGCTGGGGTGCGGGCACACCCCCAGGGGCAGATGCAAACAGTGGACCATGGGCCCTCCTCCTGCCCAGAGGATGCTCAGCTCCCAAGGGACCACCAAGGCCTGGAATCCAGGGACACACCACCTGACCATCATGCCCAGGCCTCCTGGACCAGGCAATGTCCAGTACAGGCAGGCAGTCTGGGCTTGGGGCCAGGACAGGGGTGGATGGTCCTGCTAGGCAGGGCTCCTTCTCCCTATCAGCTGGGCTGGTTGCACTGCAGTTTTGGTTCTGGCAACATATTGCTGCCCACTTTGGCCACACCAGTCCCTGGCTCCCTGGCTAGGCCCAGTGCTGTCCAACCCACCTAAACAGGCCCCATACACCCAGTGCCCACCAGGCTCCCGTCAGCCAGGAGGACCCATGCTCATCCTCTGAAGTATCCGTGGGAGCCTGCATCCCACAGAGACCCACAGCTCGGGGCCAGCCTCCATGGGGGCCTCTTGCTTGTGGTGGCAGGGGCGGGGGGGAGTTGACCTCCAGCCCTCCCATCCTGGCCACTGTGTTTTGTGGCGATCATTCAGTCCTGGGAGATTCCTGGGGACCCCAGTAGGAAGAGAACAGGGTGGTAATGGCAGCCTCAGCCCCCAGGCTCTGGGCCCAAGTGCAACAGTCCTTTGGTTCTGGTTTAATCTGGGCGGTAACAACAGGTCATGTCATTCACACAAGGATTGGCTTCAATTCATCAAGGGACTGTGGAGGACACAGATCAGTCTCCAGGCCAGTTACACCTGGTGGCTTAGCCAGTGCAGGCTGGGGAGTGGAAAAGCTGACCCCTGACCTCCCCACCTGCCCTGCCCACCAGATGCCAGTAGCGGCCAGGGATCCCTGACTTCAGGCAGAGGCAGGCAGCACAGTTGCTGCCTCCTTTGATCCCATCCCGGGGTCCACAGGGCCTGGAGAAACCTGGCAGGGGCTGAGTTGGGAGAATCAGGCAGGGGGATGCCAAGTGAAGAATGTGAGGGACTGGGTATGAGGGGCACTAAGGGCACAGGGTATGCTTCCCCTGGGGAGGTGGCAGCGGGACATATAGTAGCCAAGCCTCCGCAGGCCCCACCTTGCTACCAGGCACACGTGGTGCCCATACCCACCCCAACGGCTGCAGGAAGTTTCTTCATCAACAAAAGGGGAGGACGCACCCACCTCCACAGAGGCATTGGTGCCCACACACATCAGAGAAGAAAATTCCTGCTGTGCCCAAGGTGTGGGGAAAGGGGCAATGTCCCCTTCCTTGCCATGGTAGGTCCAAAATTACCTGCTCCTGCCCGCACCCCCACCCCCAACTCCACAAGCTGCTGACCTCCACCACAGTGCCATGCCACGTGCCAAGAACAGCTCAGCGGTACATCCCAAAGGGTGCTATCCTGGAGCGGCTGTGCTGGGCAAGGGACACGTTTCCTAGTCACAGAGGTTTTCTTTCTTTCCCACTCACTGGCCCTGTGCCTCAGTTTCCCCCACTGTGGCACAGTGTAAACATCCCATCTTGCAGGTTAGGAATCCAGAAAGGTTGCCACACCTGGTGAAATGGGAGGTGAAACTCACTGCCTTGGACCTCTTGCTCCAGGACTGATGTCCATTGGGACATGGCCAGGCCAGCATCCTGGGGAGGGCTGCATTGCCTGCCTGGGGAACCTTGCTCCAAGTTAGGGATCACTGGAGTTGAGGCCCCTAATGGATTGGGGGAGGCACAGGGGTAGAATGGAGGTAGCCTCATCATACGGGCCTGTGTAGACCCCAGAAAACAAGCACTGAGTTCAGATTCTTATCTGAAGCTGGCCATCTGAAAGTATTTGGGCTTTGGGGTGTGATGAGGGCCTGGGGTCAGGGAACAAAGTGTTCTGGTTTGGACACGCAGGAGGTTCTCTGCAGCTCTCTCAGGTACAGGGTATGTTGCTAAGTAAATGCTTTTAAAAACCCTAGGAGGAGGGGGCACCCAGAAGGGGCCCTGAAGCCAAGGGCAAGGTCCAGCCTTTCCACCTCACCAGGGGAAGACATGCTGGAGGACAATTCTCCAGAGTTTCATAACAAAGAAGAGAAAAAAGAAATCAAAAAGACCTGGAGGATAGGCAAGCTAATGAGGGCTTACTGGGATTACCCTGCCTAAGCCTTCCCTATCTGTCCTCTGGGCCAGGTGAGGAAACAGGTCACAGTAGGACATTCAGACCCTGGGCAGGCAGCTGGCAGCCTGGAGCCCAGGAGGTCCAAACAGACTGTCCCAACCCCAGCCCTCAGCCAGGAGCGGCTCCACCCACAGCTCATTCACTGGTAAATCAGGCTGACTGGGCTGCCTGCCCTTCCCCAGTCCCCCTCGCTCACCAGGCAACAGCCTCCCTGCTCGTGGCTGCCAGACTGCGGATGGCAGTGCACGCCCCCTTCATTCTGGCTTCTCAGCTGCCCACCAGGCCATCCCTCTCTGCCAGGCCACCTGGAGCCTGGCAGTGTGCATGCGGGGTGGACAGTACCTGGAATACTTGGGCCGGCTTGGCTGGGGGCTGTGGTTCCTGTGCAGGGTAGAGTTAGCGCCCCATCCCATTCCCTGGCCCCATGGCCCCTCTGAGAAGACCCTCCTCATACTGCCAGGCCTTGACCACCAGTAGCCCCACATCCAGGAGGCATCGACGTGCTCACCTCTGATGGGCAGTGGGTGTGCAACCCTGGGGCAGACCCCTTAGAACCCCAGGTATGAGAGAGCTAGGTGAGGGTAAGGGTGGCATCAGAGTGAAGGGGGCCTGCCCCTCCACACCTGTGGGTATTTCTCAAAAGGTGGAGACGAGAGACCGAAAAAAGAAATAAGACACAGAGACAAAGCATAGAGGAAGAAAAGTGGGCCCAGGGGACCTGCGCTCAGCAAACGGAGGACCCGCACCGGCACCGGTCTCTGGAGTTCCCTCAGTATTTATTGATCACTATCTCTACTACCTCGGCAAGGGGGATGTGGCAGGACTACAGGGTAGTGGTGGGGAGAGGGTCAGCAGGAAAACGTGAGCAAAGGACTCTGTGTCATCAATAAGTTTCAGGAAAGGTGCTGTGCCTCGATGTGCATGTCGGCCAGATTTATGTTTGACTTTACACAAACATCTCCGTGCAGTAAAGAGCAGTATTGCCGCCAGCATGTCTCACCTCCAGCCATAAGGCGGTTTTCTCCTATCTCAGTAAATAGAATGTATGGTCAGGTTTTACACTGAGACATTCCATTCCCAGGGATGAGCAGGAGACAGATGCCTTCCTCTTATATCAACTGCAAAAAGGCCTTCCTCTTTCACTAATCCTCCTCAGCACAGACCCTTTATGGGTGTCGGGCTGGGGGACAGTCAGGTCTTTCCCTTCCCACGAGGCCATATCTCAGGCTGCCTCAGTGGGGCGAAACCTTGGACAATACCCAGGCTTTCTTGGGCAGAGGTCCCTGGGGCTTTCCGCAGTGCACTGTGTCCCTGGGTACTCCAGACTGGAGAATGGCGATGACTTTTACCAAGCATACTGCCTGCAAACACATTTTTACTAAGGCACATCCTGCACAGCCCTAAATCCATTCAACCTGGAGTCCATACAGCACACGCTTCTGTGAGCACAGGGTTGGGGCTAGGGTTACAGATTAACAGCATCTCAGGGCAGAAGAATTTTTCTTAGTACAGATCAAAATGGACTTTCTTATGTCTTCGTCTTTCTACATAGACACAGTAACAGTCTGATCTCTCTTTCTTTCCCCCGCACAGAGAGTGTCACCACTGTATGTCAGCCACTGGGGGACAGGCTTCAGCTTACACCCACCTTCCAAATTCCACCCTCTCACCTTGGCAGAAGCTGGCCAGGAATTGGGGCCAATGGACGGGTGGGGTCTGCAGACAACACCGTGTTCAGGTCCCCATGACAGCCTCCCACATGGGTGGTGGTCCTGCAGTTCCAGGTGCCACACACACGCCAACCCCGCTCGGGCCCTGATCTTTGAGGAGGGGGAGCAACAGAACCCGGGCACTGACTCCACAGTGCCACTCACACCCACAGATGATTCTCCATACAGGTATCAGGTCTCGATCCTGGCCACCACCCCCTGCAGGGCCTCAGCTCTTTCCCGGGACTCACGTGGTCCTTCCTCACATGCAGCTCTGGTAGGATGCACTGCTCTGTACCCAGGGGCTCTGAGGTGGCAATGGCCATGGTCATGCAGAGTGCAAGGGCACAGGTTGGGTGCCCATTGTGGGGACCCTGACTGCAGCACTCCCAGACTATCATCGGGCATGCTGGCCCCTGGCTTAGCTAGGGCACCAGTGGTAGGAGTGCACTGCTCTGGACTCTGTAGGAGGAGGACCACTGTCACCACATCTTTATGTTCTCCTGCTGGTGTCACTCTGTGCTTCTCATCTCCTTGTTGTAGGATTCAGGGCAGACTTTCTGAACACCATATTTATATACACACACACACACACACACACACATACATACAAACATATATATGTTTTTAATTTTCAAAAATGTATTATTCATGTTAACATGTAATGGGTTTATTACTATTGTTTCTAAGTGAATTAATATTTTAACATATTTTCAGTTTTAATTTCTAATATGGTAAATATGGATATATATAATCCATATAAACAAAATTTCTTTGGAGTTCACAATAATTTTTTTTTTTTTGAGACAGGGTCTCACTCTGTCACGCAGACCTCGGCTCACTGCAACCACCGCCTCCCGGGTTCAAGCAATTCTCCTGCCTCAGCGTCCTGAGTAGCTGGGACTACAGACACAAATTACCACGCCAGGCTAAGTTTTATAATTTTTGGTAGAGACAGGGTTTCACTGTGGTGGCCAGGCTGGTCTCAAACTCCTGGCCTCGAGTAATCCACCCGCCTCAAGCAATCCTCCCAAAGTCCTGGGATCACAGGTGTGAGCCACTGCACCTGGCCACAATAATTTTTAAGAATGTAAAAAGGACTTTTTGGTCCTGAGACCAAAAAGTTTGAAAACTGTTATACAATCAGCCAGCTGCTATATTGACAAAATAGACTTTAAGACAAAAATCATTGTGAAGTATAGAGAAGGCCATTACATGATGATAAAAGATTCACTTCACCAGGAAGATATAAAAATTCTAAGATTGTATGCACTTAAAAAAATAGTCTTAAAATACATTAAGCAAAAATATATTTGTCCCTTGGCATCCAGGAGGAACTGGCTCCAGGACCCCACCTCACCATGGATACCAAAATCCCCAGATGCTCATGTCCCTGATAGACGCTGGTGTAGTATTTGCACATAACCTGTACATATCCTCCCATATACTTTAAATCATCCCTAGATTATTTATAACACCTTCTACAAGGTAAATGTTATGTAAATAGTTGTAATGCTGTGTTCCTTAGGAAATGATGACAAGAAAAACAAGTCCATACAGGTTTAGTACATGATTCAGCACATATATTTTTGATTATTTTCAATCTGCAGTTGGTTGACTCCACAGATGTATAACCCAAGGACAGAGAGGCTGACTGTATATATAAAGCATAGAAATTGGCAAATCACCACCATAATGGAAGATTTCATTTCATCTCTCTCAATTATTGTTCAGTCAAGCAGGCACAAGTGAGACCAGAGATTCTATCTCAGGTTCTGGCAGAAAAGAGATGCTACACTCAGATGGTGAGCGTATAGAGCATAACAAAGAAATATTCACAAGGAATGGTGAGGTTAAGAGACACTAACTGAGGATGGCTGGAGAAACACATCCAGAGCTAGCAACAGGAGCACCAAGAACCCAGACCAGGGAGTGGTCACCGACACCAAATACGGGGAGAGCAGCAGCTGAAGGAGAGGGTGCACACCAGCTCAGTGGCCTTGGACAGGGCATTGCAGTCTTTGCCCAAATAGCCTGGCAGGACGGAGCTGGGTGAATGAGTACTCTGACCTTTTTCTCTATCACTTTCCAGTCTCCCATTGGGTGAGCCCACGGAAGCCAGGGAGCAAGAGCGTCCTTGCTACAGATCACACAGGCAGCCTGCTGATGCACAAGGCAGGATGAGGAAATGTGGAGAGGGGCTCTGGAGGGCAGAGGGAGAATTCGAGCGCACAAAGAGATGATCTGAACAACACAATGCACTGGTCTCCTTTTCTGGATTAAAAAAAGAACACTGGATCCAACAATTAAGGAATACACATTCCTCGCAAGCGCACAACTGGAACATATACAAAAATCGGCCACAGTTCCAGGCCAACAAGCAAGTCTCAGCAAAAGTTAAAAAGTCCATATCAAACAAAACTTGTTCTCTGATCACAAAACATTTCAGTGGTATGGGATTAAAGTCAATAACAGAAAAAAAAAATGCAACTGAACCCCACATGTTTGGAAAGTTTTAATACACACTTCTAATTACTCAAAGAAAAAAATGCAAACCCAGATAGACTCAGAAATGAATGATAATGAAAACACTGCATATCAAAGTTTGTAGATGTAGCAAAATAGTACATAGAGGGAAATGTATATCCTTAAATGCCCATACTAGAAAATTTTAAAACAGAAGTAATAAGCTAAGCATCCAATTTAGACATTAGGAAAAATAAAGTGATTGTGTGAGTCTGTTTTGCATTGCTATAAAGGAATACCTGAGACAGAATAATTTATAAAGAAAAGAGGTTTACTTTGGCTCATGGTTCTGCAGACCGTACAGGAAGCATGGCACCAGCATCTGCTTCTGGTGAGGCCTCAGGAAGCTTCCAATCATGGCAGAATGTAAAGGGGGAGCAGACATGTCACATGGAGAAAGATCTCATGTGAATTCATAGAGTGAGAAGTCACTCATTACCACAAGGATGGTACCAAGCATTCATAAGGGATCAACCCCCATGACCCAAACACTTCCCACTGGGCCCACCTCAAATGCTGGAGGCCACATTTCAACATGAGATTTGGAGGGGACAAACATCTAAATTATAATGGTGATAAAAATATGAAAGGAGAAAAGAATGAAATAGAAAACAAAGATCAAATAGAGATGATTAAGCCAAATGTTGGTTCTACAATTAGACTAATAAAATCTTTGTGAGACCAATTTGAAAAAAGGAGGACTGGCACGGTGTCTCACGCCTGTAATCCCTATATTTGGGGAGGCTGAGATGGGAAGATGGCTTGAGCCCAGGAGTTTGAGAGCAGCCTGAACAACATAGTCAGACCCCACCTCTACAAAAAGTAACTTAAAAATTTAGCTGGGCATAGTGTTGCTTGCATGTGGTCCCAGCAAGTCCAGGAGTTACAAATTGTAGTGATCATGCCACTACACTCCTGCCTGGGCAACAGGAGTGAGACTCCATCTCAAAAAAAAGAAGAAAGAAAGGAAGGAAAGAAAGAAGAAAGAAAGAAAAAGAATAACAGGGGAGAAAGTAAGAAAACACAAATTAAACACTGCATCTCTGCTTCCCTTTTCACAGCCTCAGACCCACATTCCCAACCTCCAGCCATCCTTTTCTTAGCTCTATGTGAGCTGAAAGGGTGTGTTTGAGATTAGAGGCTAAATGAGCAAAGTATGCATCTGAATTGGGTGACTTTATAGAATCTGCTGAGATTCTGCACGCTCTACCATATCTTCTGACTAGCCCCTCTGGACTCTCTGCTCCTGGGTGTGTATGAGGGTCCTGGCTGTGCAGAGAGCAGGCATTGCTATCTAAACAAGAATAATCAGAGCACAGGATGCTGAGCGCCTGAAGTGGAGGAATTGCGCCGACGCTCCTGGAAAAACCAGTGCCGACCTGGGAAGCTAACCGAGCAGAAGACAGATCTGAGCCCCGCGCCATCGTTTTATCTATGGCCAGCTCTGTGCTTGCTATTCATAAGCCGTGTGAACACTGCCATTCAGGTGGGATTTGGGGTGCTGAAGGGCTCTCCATTGCTACAGAAAATCTTTTTGTTGTGCTGTTTGGGGAATTTTCTTTTGCTTTTTGTATTTTCCATTTTTCTTCTGCTGCTTTATAATACCTTTTCTACAGGGACCACAAATCCCTTCACAGTGCTCAGTCATCTTTGTAAAATGGAGGCCCATTTACACGTGCTATCTCAAGATGTGTGGACCAGAAATGAAACGCTCACCCAAATCATCCAGACCCCAGGCTTTTATATTCATGGAAGACTGTGAAAGGTAAAAAGAACTGTGAACCAGGTGCAAAGAGTCATTTCCAGCTTCATAATTACTGAGGGGAAACGGTATTTCAAAACCATAGGCATGGAACTGAGGTTGGCAGGGACAGAGGTGCTATAACACACATTAAATCATTGCAAACGGCACCATCCATTATAAATTAGTAATATCAACACTCTATTGCTGAATGCGCTTTTCAAACGGAAATGTAGTCGTTTATTTTCTCCCATCAAAAGCTGGTCGAGTCCTTTTGACTCTTGAAATGACCAGTCATTAATCTGCTGAAATGTTCCATGTAGTTAGAAAGAAATCCCTGCATTCCAATTTGTTGAAAACTCAATTCAGAATTTAATTTAAAACATCAATATTCTTCATTCGGAGAAACATTCCCCAAATAACTTTTCCTTTCCAATTTTAATTAAAAGAACAGTCTGAGAATGGCATTTTCTGTTGCTCTACATGCTCACTAAAACCAAACATGGACTAAAATTGATTGATATTATCCCTTGTGGTAATGACTTTAAAATTCTCACTCTGGCCATTTATAATCATCATAAATAAGTAAAATATGTATCTCTACTTATTTAACCACTAAGGAAACGTAACTCATTGTCCCCCAGTCATTTCTTCAACACATTAGAGCTCTGACTTGAAAAAAAATTTTTTCTGTTTTAATATCTGAGTATGATGAGATCTCCATGGACCATTATTAGTCTTTTCTATTTTTATCTTAAACTTAGATTACTCTTGTGTAGGCATAAAACCACCTTCCATGCTTTTTAATTCTATGAACCGGAAATAAGAAACAATATTTATAGATGATCTCTGAAATTGCCCCGTAAATACAGCACATAATGGTTTGACTGGCCTCCCCGAGGTGTGTGTCATGTCGGTATTTGTATTTCTACTATCTATCAAACCTAAGATATAGACAAGGCAATAGATCTCTAGTCTAAAGCTCATTACACAGGACTGTAATTCTTTTTATTTCTTTATAAGAATTACCATAAGCAAAATCTGAATGTTTTCTTATTTCAATCTATTTTTCCTCTTTTGAAACCTGAATGTTATCCTTCTTAGAAATTGTAATGTAATTCCATGATGATTCATATTGCAAAGAGGTTACAAATACACATGCAGGCCTGCCTTTAGGGTACAAGGGGCTCATCTTATTTAAATTAGAGCATGGCTCCTATACAAGAACAATACTGAATTTGCAACCAAAATTGCATAAGTCTAGCATGTAAGCGATGTGTAAATGAAGTGCTCCCTGAACAGGCATTAAATGCACATTAAGAGGGAAGACCATAACAGTCCATCATTTCAATGGTCCCAGCCCAAAAGTGCTTGAGTCACTTTGACACAACAGAGTGTGACAGCTTCATAGGCACTGTTTCAGGCTGCTGGGTCCAAGCCCAGTGGAAAAGTGCAAATGAAAATCGGCCCAACGAGTCACCGATGGCCATGGCCCAGGCTCTGAGCGCCAGTTGGCACAGTCCATCACTTTTCCAGACTGGGCTCGCCAACTTGATCCACAGGAGGGAGGATTTTACATGATTTTGCTCTAAGTAAATGATGAGCAACTGATGTGGAAGTAAGCCAATCAGATAACTTTAGGTTTGAATCCAAACCCTGGGCAATGGTTTCCAGGTACTCATCAAAGAGATAGGAACAGCCCCTGGAACAGCACAGAGGGAACAGTCTCTCGGGAGTTGATGTTCCAACCTTTGCCTCACGTACAAAGGTATGTGGGGTGAATGCCTAAAAACTCATCTTCCCCTACAGGGATTCAGAATAAAAGCATTCTATCTTTTTCCGGTCCAGGGCTAATATCTATGTATCTTTCACTATAAAATGAGTCCCCCATGAAACAGTCCAACTTCAGTTATTACTGAAGTAACACATCCATTCATGTAGGAAAATTGATCCAATGCTATTATGGCAAGGATGAGATTGCTACACATCCAGGACCTACTAACAAGCCTTGAACATGATAGAAACTCAAAATTATATTACACAAGTCAACCTTGACTTATTTCTTAACTACCAAAGGTGGATTTGCACCATCTATCTATGCACTTTTATTCAGTACCCTAAGCCTACATTTGCACTATGTTTAGCTGGAATCGAGAATGAAATCTATACCACAGGATGCAATGTCATCATGAGTTTGTGAGAAAATTACCCATAATATGGCCTCATTAGTATCATTCTCCACTGATATCATCAACCCACTGAAAATTCCACTTCTAGGTTATACTGTTGAAGAAACATATCTTAGACCTAATAATTAAATATCTAAGTGTTGGCATCAAAGAATATATTCCAGGAAATAAATATATACATATATGTACATACACACGGCACAATCATCAGACCTCATATATTTTCCAAATAACCTTTTCTTTTCAAGAGAAATATAAACGTTTGCATTTTTATAACATTTCTTTTTAAATATGTGAATACCAACAATGTAATTTAACTTTTTCTTAATATTTAGGGTTGACCTTAGAAATGTAAATTAATATTATCTCCTATAACATAGTGGTGCTCTTGAGGCTTGTTGATGTACATAAAACTTGCCATTTTAGTTACGCTGGCAGACTTCAGTTCAGAAGGAGTGGGTATCTGGTTTTGGCCACTTCTGTGAGCCTCCCTGTCTCCTCCCTGAATAAGAAGTTATCACTCCACCCTGCTGTCATGTAAACTTTTCTTCTCATCTCAATCCCTACCACGTCATTGGGTTTTTCTGCTCCTAAAATGCTATTGGAACTGTTCATTCATTCATCTATTTATTCTACAAGCATTTAATGAGCCTCTACTATATGCCAGGCACTGTCCTGGGAATAGCATGAAACCAGTCCTTTTTTTTTTTTTTCCCTTGAGTCACAGTCTTGCTCTGTCGCCCAGGCTGGAGTGCAGTGGTGAGATCTCAGCTCATTGCTACCTCCACCTCCCGGGTTCAAGCGATTCTCCTGCTTCAGCCTCCCGAGTAGCTGGGACTACAGGTGCCCACCATCACACCTGGCTAATTTTTGTATTTTTAGTAGAGATGGGGTTTCACCATGTTGGCCAGGCTGGAAACCAGTTCTAATGAAACCCACAGCTGATGGGTGGACAAGCATTAGTCAAAGAATCATGCAAATAAATGTAACATCACCTCGGAGAAACAAGAGGGATATGAAACAATAGACAACCAGGAACTGATCCAGAAGGTCAGAGGAGACTCCCTTGTGATGGTTGGGCAGCTCTCCTAAAGAGTTCACTGGTGAGAAAGGGTGTGAAGAGCATTCTTAGAGGGAAACACACACGCCAAAGCCCTGTGGGGAGAGAGAACACAAAATCTGCCACATAGGAAGAGGAGCCCTGTGGCTAAGACCCAGGCCTCTGTGTCTCCAAGAGCAATGGAAGGCAGTTCAGGTGTGTACGTGGGCGGCTGCATTTTGAAAACGCCACCTTGGCTGCAGAGTAGAGGACATTTGGACATGGGCAAGCTTTACATCCAGTAGGAGCCTGTGGCAGTAAGTCCGGCAAAAACTATGGTGGCTTGGCCTAAAGGCAGTATTCTCAGTCCAGGCTCCACAATTCTGTGAATTTAGGTGGGAAAACAAGCATATCTTTATTTTCATCAACCTCTAATTGAAATTTAGTATTTCCTTCCATTATAAATGTAGGCAGCAAACCACAGGAGTATTAGCAGCATCTGTGACCTTGCTACTGAGAGAAATCACAGGTGTTTTCAGATCACATTACAGTTGCTGTAGATATATCAAGATATCATTTATACTGGGCCTGTCGCGGTGGCTCACACCTGTAATCCTAGCACTTTGGGAGACCGAGGCAGGCGAATCACCTGAGGTTAGAAGTTCGAGTCCAGCCTGGCCAACATGGTAAAACCTCGTCTCTACTAAAAATACAAAAATTAGTCGGGCATTCTGGTGTGTGCCTGTAATCCCAGGCTGAAGCAAGAGAATCACTTGAAGCTGGGAGAGGAGGTTGCAGTGAGCCGAGATTGTGCCACTACACTCTAGCCTGGGTGACAAAGCGAGACTCCATCTCAAAAAAAAAAAAATATATATATATATATATATATGTGTGTGTGTGTGTGTGTGTGTCATTTATACTCATCACTACAAGTAGTGTAGTTTACTGCAGTTGTTAGGCCTGCTACTATGTCATGTTACATAATGCATTTATAAAGAAGCACATATATTATTATAACTCAAAATTATTAATACTTTGATAACTGTATTTTAACATAATTGGTTTTCTTTGTAATCCTGTGTTTTATTTAATGCATTTTAAAGCTTTATTCTTTCTGTGTTAGTTTGCTAAAAAAATTAAAAAGTAAAAACCTTACTTTGAAAAGGGACACATGGGCTTCACCAGACTGCCAAAGGGTTTCATTGCAAAAAGTAGGTCAAGACTCCCTACATGTGAAGAGGAGTGGATGATTTGAGAGTTTTGTAGAAGGTCAGTGTGGCATGACCTAAAGGTGAATGGGTGCACCCGGATGAAGGGAAACAAGGTGCCTGGGAGAGTTTCTAGGAGTCTGGTTTATGCAAGTGGATGAGCAGTGGCGCCTTTAATCAAGGAAGAAAACACTAGAAGAAGACCACAAGGACATCTATCTAAAGCACAAGGGCTTTACTCACTGGGCTCCGGGCATCTCATTTGGTCATTTTTTTTCCCCTCACTTTCTGGTTCTCAGCCAAGTTGCAGATAGTTGAGAAATATTGGTAAGTCGGATGTCACCATGAACAGATACATACACACATAAACAGAAATCATTATCAAGAAAATTACAGGTTTCTAGTCACAACACAATTTCCAGTTACAAGGTATTTTTAATATTTACAAACGAAACCTTTATCCAAAAGCTGCCTTTTCCTCTCTATTACAAGATTGCTTCCCAAGGGGACTGCATTTCTGTTCCCAGAGGACACCAGTTTTCATTAAAACCTTGAAGGAAGCAATCGATGCCATCACCCCAGTCTCCGTTTACTAGGTCCCGATCTCCATTCTATTTATTCAAGACTACTGCAGCTCCTTCAAAAAATCAGAAACATCAACCCAAATATCCTCATTATTTCTGTTTCTACACAAGAGCAACATATTGACTTTGCCAAAACAATAACTTAAGCCATGAGTCACCAGCCAAACAATTCCCTTGGTGACTTCATCCAAGCCTTCCTCCTGCCAGCTGTCCCTCCTGCATCTGTCAAATCCTGGGCAGGGGAAGGGCTGCAAACAAGACAGATTAAATTCTGTGATACGTCTTCATTCTTGTTACCTTAGAATTTGTGGAAACCTGCTACACACAAATTGATTCCAAATCAAGTTTTGAATATCAGAGTCAGGGAAATGAACTATTGATTTGCCCTCGGCTCTGCAGAACTCAATCAAAATGTTCTCATTTTCTGCTGTTTTTTTCTTTTGCCTGTGGAAGGAATACTTCGGGCAAGAACCAATTCCAAGGCCAGTAGATGATGTTTGAGAAATAGTGGCTTTCCTTGCCCCTGTCATTCTCAGGTGTTGATGCACATATGGTGGCATTTTAACTTTTACAATGATTTTTTCTCCTTATTTTCTTTTACCTACTCACCAGGCCCTAACTCTCTCCTATGGAAAAATCCTAAAGATACTAAAACCACAGGAGATTTTCTTTTTAATACGCCCCATCAAGAACTATGATTTACACTATGCTGAGTGAAATCCATTGTAGTTGTCCTGCCTTCAAGTTTCTAGAATTTAATACAAACTTAAATATCTTATTGGATTAATGCATCCATTCAATGTTCTGCTGTTACTGTGATCATGTACTCAGACAAAAAAAAAAATTTTTCAAAGGAATTATTACTATAAATAGGCTGCTTTGTGACAGAGCCAGTTCTGCTCCATAATAGAAAACATTTCAACAAAAACATTTTCATCAAACTGGTTGGTTTTTAAAGAACTTTTCCAGATTAAAGTCAGCTTGACAGACTGGACTGCTTGGCAGTTGGACAAATTTAGCCAGGCTGCTAGACACATTTCTCAAACTTTTTCCAATTTCCTGTTACATAAGTAGTATAGAGTAAACGTCAAGATAGGAGAGAGGAAAAATCATACAGCATCCTTATAAATATCTACCTCATATACACATTGCAATCGACATTCTGGGATACAGAAGGCACATTTGCTCCACTTGTTTAGTTAACAAAGCAAAACAAAATCTTCGTATGTTAAAACTTGATCAATGATTAGCTGCAAAGCTTTAAAACCCAAACCAGCAAAAAAGAAAAAACAAAAATTACTGGCTGATACTTGGTTACAGGAAGAGGAGAGCCTCATGCACAACTACAACCAGGGCCTCTAACACTGTCAAGGAGCTCTCTCCCTTTCTCTCATCCTTTCTCCTCTCTGCTTCTCTCTGCGGGCTGGCTTCATTCTTGCAGATCACCTTTATCTACCTAAGGCTACAACCAGAGCCACTTCTAAGCTGTATTTTCTCAGCATCAAGACAAGAAAGTAAAGAAACTCTTCTCCCCTGCTACCAGCTTCTGTTCTTTAAAAATGGCAAGGAACGAGTCTACTGGGTCTGGTTTAGGACATATGCCCCTTCTCAGAGCAATCATTGTTGCCAAAGAATATGGTAGTCTAATCAGCTCACCCATGCCAACCTCACACCCGGTAACAATCACAACACCAGGGAGTCGAGGTCGAAGTTTAAAGTGCAACTCCCTTTTGCATCCTATATTAGACCAGCTGTTTCCCAAAACAGTCTCAGAGGGAAGGGAGCAAGCTTAGCAAACAAAACAATAAATGCTCACCCGAGGTATGTGGCAATCACAACTCTACAGTTTCTACCAGGTAAGATTTTGCCCTGCTTTGACATTTAAGATACCAGAGAGCAACTTAAATTACTTTATATCAAAGATGTTGTGTCTCTAACATAAAATTATAATTGTGTGACTTGTTAGCAATGATTCAACATGAAAAGAAATAATTTTATAGTGACATTAAGTGAACATATTTTCTCCATTTCTAGTATTCTCTGATATTCAAGTACTAGATCTTTCTGGACATAAAACAAAACATAGAAGTGTCTTCTCTCTCTCTCTCTTTGTCTCTCTCTCTCTCTCTCCACTTATAGTAGGCTACACTAATAATTTTAGAGAGCCATAAATGATCTTTCCACATAATAATAAATGTTCTAGAATTGTTCTAATTCAGCAATATCAGCAGTGCCTAAAAGCTAAGTGAAAATACCATAAACATGTTCTGAGTGGAAATGGCTATTTCCTTCCTCATGTACACATAACCGTGCAATCCTAGGAGCCAATTGAAAGGTGGCTTTTCCACTCAGTGTTGGGTACCACAGTCAGTTGACCAGAGGAGCTGGAGGCTAGCCCAGCGTCCCCCTTAACAATGCTGCTGTCACTACTCAGGATCACTGTTTCCTTGCCTGTAAAACTGATAGGACTGGCCAGGTGCAGTGGCTCACACCTATAATCCCAACACTTTGGGAGGCCGAGCTGGGCGGATCACTTGAGGCCAGGAGTTTGAGACCAATCTGATCATCATGGTGAAACTCCATCTTTACTAAAACTACAAAAATTAGCCGGGCATGGTGGTGTGCGCCTGTAATCCCAGCTACTAGGGAGGCTGAGGCACAAGAATTGCTTGAACCTGGGAGGCAGAGGTTGCAGTGAGCCAAGATCGTGCCACTGCATTCCAGCCTGGGTGACAGAGTAAGACTCCGTCTCAAAAAAAAAAAAAAAAAGACTAGAGTAGATGAACTTTAAAGTTCTAAACTGTTATAATTCCAATAAAGAGTTTTGTTAATTTTGACTTTAAAAAATTAGAATTCTAGGCTGGGCACGGTGGCTCACACCTGTAATCCCAGCACTTTGGGAGGCCAAGGTGGGCAGATCACGAAGTCAGGAGATCAAGACCATCCTGATTAAAACAGTGAAACCCTGTCTCTACTAAAAATACAAAAACAAAAATAGCCGAGCGTGGTGGCAGGTGCCTGTAGTCGCAGCTACTCAGGAGGCTGAGGCGGGAGAATGGCATGAACCCAGGAGGCAGAGCTTGCAGTGAGCCGAGATCGTGCCACTGCACTCCAGCCTGAGCGACAGGGCAAGACTCTGTCTAAAAAAAAAAAAAATTAGAATTCTAACAGAAAAGAACAACATAGTTGTGACATAAAGAGCATTTGCCAGGTGCCAGTGGCTCATGCGTGTAATCCCAACACTTTGGGAGGCCGCGGCGGGTGAATCACTTGAGGCCAGGAGTTCGAGCCAGCCTGGGCAAGATCCCTTCTCAGTTTTTAAAAACTAAATAAAAGAAAAAAATAAAAGAGCCATTTTATTTTAATCTCTTACAGTCCAGCTAGTTGTCAGTCTCTTGGTCATTAAATGGTTACATGGCCCCTTGCCACCTTCGGGGCTGGGTGTCAGGGATACAGATGAGCAAGCATGTTGCAGTCCAAGAGCTGTGGAGGGGAGACAGCGTGCAAACAGATCATGAAAGTGCAATGTCAAAAGCATCCTAAGAAGGTAGTAGGCAAAGAACCCAGTGGGGAGGTGGCAAACCCTCCCCCACAATGACCTAACCGAGGAAGGGATATTCAAGACGAGCCTAGAGCATCTGTACAGGTAGCCAAGTATGAGGGAAGAAAATCTGGGCGAGGGAGGAAGTATGGACCAGAGGAGCCCAGCAGGTTCTGAGAAAGGAAGTCTGGTCAGAGTGGGACGGGTGTGGGGCAGAGATGAGCGGTGAGGCCAAGGGACTTTCTCCTGTTGACAGAGAGAGCCACTGAAGGGCCTCCCACAGGAGTTCCGCACACACAGACCTGCCTCCTAGAAAGTCCCCTGGTAGCAGTGCAGAACGTGGATCAAGGGAAGAGCGGCCAAAGGCAGAAGGCACTGAGCTATGGCAAAGCTCCTATATTCACTGAATGAGCCAATGAGGATCTGGGTTAAGGCAGTGGCAGGAGCAAGGGAAGAGAGGACAGGGGCTGCTGAAGGAGGAGGAGGCTTTCTGCGGCCCAGTAACTGAATTACATTTATCACTATGGGGAGAAAAACTTTTCCTCTACCCTCCTAGGTTAAGTACCTGGAGCCTGTGAATTAAACTTTAAAAAAAAAAGAAAAAAGAAAAAGACAGAGAGATTAATGGGAAAAAAGGCACAGAGATTTTGCTAATCTTTATGTACATGAGGGTTCACAGAAGTGAAACTCAAGCAATTATACTCAGGGGCTTATATACCATTTTAACAAAAAGAAGGGGGATTTGGGGGCTTCAAGGGATGATAAATCATAGGGAAGTAACTAGGAAATATATGGAAAACTAATAGAAGATAAAAACGGGCCAGGCATGGTGGCTCACGCCTGTAATCCCAGTACTTTGGGAGGCCAAGTCAGGTGGATCTCTTGAGGCCAGGAGTTCGAGACCAGCCTGGCCAACATAGTGAAATGTCATCTCTACTAAAAATACAAAAATTAGCGGGTCATGGTGGCACACACCTGTGATCCCAGCTATTCGGGAGGTTGAGCCGGGAGAATCACTTGAACCTGGGAAGTGGAGGTTGCAGTGAGCCAAGATCCTGCCACTGCACTCCAGCCTGGGGGACAGAGTGAAACCCTGTCTCAAAATATATATATATATTACAATAAGGTCTGTTTACGCAAATTCACCTCCGGGTGGACTCCTCATCTCCGGTGATAAGAGTGGCCATTCCTTTCCTATACGGGGGCGGGAGACAGAGGGCACCTTCACAAAGGGAAATTCGTGCTTTCAGGCAGATAAGGGAGGGCAGAGCCTACTTCCCTTCTCTGTTGATTCTCAATGGCCTTCCCTTCAAAACAATCCTCATGCCAGTGTCGGATATTGCAGAGGTATATTCTAATCTGCTTCAACCACATGTGTGGTTTTTAGTTTAACCTTCCTGAGCTTTACTTTCCTCATCTCCAAAAGGGGATAAAACTTTCCAGATGTGCAGTCAAAATAAAAATGCAACAATCCATTTAAACTACTCAAGACAACAGTAAGTGCTCAACAAACACAAACCATCATCATTTTTAAAATCATGCACCGTTGTCCAATCACCCCCAGGGGTAGGGGCAAGCCAAGCTGGCCAGTCCACCCCACATGCATATGAGGTCCTGCAGGCCGGGGCTTAGCAGGCGAGGGCACCCAGATGACCAGGAGTAAAGAGAGCCAGAAAATGAGGGGGAAGTGTCCTTGGGGTGCCAAAGGTCAAAGCTAGAAAAGCCAAAATCTGTTCTCAAGGTTAGGGGACTAGCACAGAGACTGAAATAAGAAACAAGGAAGCTCAGGCAGATGCAGGAACTGAGTAGGAAGCCAAGAGCACAGTGCTGAGAGGGAAGGTCTGGAACATGCTCCTGTAGGCGGGGCTGAAGAGTCCAGGCTGGGGTGGCCCCAGTGGGTCTACTTGATTCAAAAGACAGGTAGGACCTAAGCAGACACCATTGACCATCACCCACCAGTGAGCTTGCAGACACCTGCCAACAAAGACTGGAGAACCTTGTTATAAAGATTCTTTCTACTTTCTAGAAAAAGAGAACATTAAACCTTCCCCCAAACCCCCAAGGTAATAGGGGGAACATTCAGTACTTCTCATTGTTCCTCCCATCTGAAACTGAAGGTATGAGGGAAGAGATCATTGAACAAAATAAGAGCCTTTAACCGACAGACTGTGTGCCAAGCCTCTTTCTAAATGTTTTTCCTACATTAATCTTCAAATCCCCACAACCCTACAAAGTAGACACTGTCATCATCCCCACTTTGCAGATGAGTAACATGAGGCTTAGTGATGGTGAGTAACCTGCCCTAAGGCATCCCGCCCTCAGACCCCAGGCTGCCTGACATCAAACCACCCCAAGCACTCTGCTTGACTGCCTGCTGAGGCGGAGCCCTGGGGGAATAAAAACCTGGACAGGAGGAAGGACCCCTCTTCCTCTGAGGGCAGAGGGGAAGTGGGCAAGATCAAGTCTGGCATTGGAGAAGGAAGTCAGTTGAGGTCTGGTTTCTATGAAAGAGTTGAAAGGGGAGTGATCGTGGTGAATGCTAAGGCTGAGGATTTCCTGGAAGGGGCTGGGGCCCTGAGAGGCTGGGAGAAGGAGCAGGAGGGGTGCTGCCCTAATCAAGAAAGGGCTGCCCGGGATGGGTGCTGCTTATGAAGTCAGGGGGCCCCAGAGGAGGGGTGGGGGGCGGCGTTGACAGGGTCCAGCCCCAGAGCTCTGGCCCTTTTAAAAAGTTTTATTTTTGACTGGGCGCGGTGGCTCACGCTTATAATCCCAGCACTTTGGGAGGCCGAGACGAGCGGATCACGAGGTCAGGAGATTGAGACCACCCTGGCTAACACGGCGAAACCCCGTCTCTACTAAAAAATACAAAAAACTAGCCGGGCGAGGTGGCGGGCACCTGCTACTCGGGAGGCTGAGGCAGGAGAATGGTGTGAACCCAGGAGGCGGAGCTTGCAGTGAGCTGAGATCCGGCCACTGCACTCCAGCCTGGGCGACAGAGCGAAACTCCGCCTCAAAAAAAAAAAAAAAAAAGTTTTATTTTTAATTGACAAATAATAATTAAATACATTTACAGGGTACAAGGTGATATTTCTATATACGTATACATTGTGGAATGATCAAATCAGGCTAGTTAGCATATCCAGTACCTCAAATACTTATCATTTATTTGTGTTGAGAACATTTAAAATCCTCTTTTAGCTATTTTTAAATATACAATACATTACTATTAACTATAGTCACCATGCTGTGCAGTTGAACAATGAACTCCAGATGGTATTCATCACATCTAACTGAAAATTTGTATCCATTGACTAACCTCTCCCCTTCCCCGCACCCTCCCACGGCCTGCAGCCCCTAGTAGCCACCGTTCTCCTCTCTACTTCTGTGATTTTGATTTTTTTAGATTCCACATATGAGTCAGATCATGGGGTATTTATCTCTCTGTGCTCTGGCCTTTTTAATTGCTCACTTTGGAGGTCTGATACAGTATTTGGGGGCTCCATTCTAATGTCTGTCTGTAGAGAAGGTGTGTGCTGGAAGCTTGCTGTTTGTCATGTGGCCCCAGTTCAGCAGCATCACCACCACCTGGGAGCTCACTGGAAATGCAGAACCTCAACCCCACTGATCTTCTGAATCAGAATCCGCACTTTCAACAAGCCCCCAGCTGATCCGCCTGCACATCAGAGCGGGAGAAGCGTGCGCTAGGAGGCGAGGTACCCATCCCCAAAGCTGCTGCTCAGCCCTCAAAGTCACTAGAGCTCTACAGTCTCATCGCCAGGATTCGCATCAAGATGTGAATCTCTGGGGAAAGAGAAAAGTGTCCAAGCCTGACTCAAAATCCAGCCATAGTCTATATATCAAATTCCAGATGAGGGACAACATGGGACAATTCCTTAACATTCTCTGAAAGGGATGGGAAGCTGATCTGAGGGTGTAGCTTTTGTTCCTGCTGCATATTCCACAGGCTCTGGGTAGTGTTCCCACCAACACTCGGTCATCACTGAGCACCTACTATGCATCAGGTGCTCTCCTAGCTGCTGGGGATACCGCAGCAAACAAACCAGGCAAAAATCCTTGCCTCCAAGAAGCTTATGTTCTAATGGGGTAAGAAAACAAATTAAGTAAAAACACACAGGATGTTTGTTGGTGTCAGTACTATGCAGGAACGTAAAGCAGGAAGGGATATAGACGTTATCAGTGGTAGTTTGCACTTTTAATAGTGGAGCCCAGGTAGGCTTCCTTGAGAAGGTGGCATTGAGTCAAGACCCAAAGGAAGTGAGGGAGCAAGCTAGACAGCAGGGAGTGTTGCAGGCAGAGTAAACAGCCAGTGCAAGGGCCCTGGGGCAGGAGCGTGCCTGCTTTGCATGAGGTTCAAGGAGCCCTGTGTGGCTGGAGAGGAATGAACAAGAGGAATAGGAGAGGAGCTCAGAGACAGCACAGGGCCAGATCTGCTGGGCCTCACAGACCATCACAGGAATTTTTGCTTTTACTGTGAGTGAGATTCCAGGAGGAGTTGGATTCTGGACATCGTGTATATAGAGCCAAGAGGATTTCCTGGCCAGTTGAATGTGGGATGACTCCAGGGTTCTTGGCCTGAGTAACTGAAAAGATGGAGTTGCCATCATCTGAAATAGGGAAGACCCGGGGTGGAGCAGGCCAAACAAAATCCAGAGCAATAGAGAATGTTGCAAAGCACTCAAGGAAAAACATGTCATATTATTATTTCATATGTTCTAGGAGCAACTGGGTTTTAGCTTTAGTTGGAAAAGATAGTTAGGTGTTCCCTCCTCCCTTACTCAAAAGGATAAACTAAACTATCAGATTACCAAATCCAAGCCAAATGGCAACAGTGAGCTGGCACCAAGTACATCTGAGCTCGTACATGGCCCTGAACACTGCCCAACAGATACAATCCTGCCAACTGTGATGGAGGCTACAGGCCAGGTCTCACCATGAAGTCAGTTAGCACTCATTAGCCGTCATGTTCTCTGCACACTCCCCACGTCTTGATTCTCTCAGAATGAACTTTTTTTTATTTTATTTTTTGAGACAGAGCCTCACCCTGCCACTGAGTACAATCCTGGCTCACTGCAAGCTCCGCCTCCCAGGTTGAAACGATCCTCCCACCTAAGCCTCCCAAGTAGCTGGGATTACACGCAAGTGCCACCATGACGGCCAGGATGGTCTTGAACTCCTGACCTCAGGTGATCCACTCACCTCAGCTTCCCAAAATGCTGGGATTACAGGTGTGAGCCAACATGCCTGGCCTCTTAGAATGAACTTTTAATACCATTAGTGCTTGGCTTCTTCCATCCTAGCAGAGAAGAGCCTTTCTCTGCTTCTAGGGTCACCAGCATGGCCAGGGGACCTGCCCAGGGCACAACACAGCCAGGCTCAAAGAGTTGTTGGAGACTTTGCTGGCTCAACTTCTGAGACCCCTGTAACTAACCTTTGTGAAAATCGACAAAAATATGACAGGACCACCCAAATGTAAAAGCTGGTCATCCTCTTTTTAAAAATGCATGAATGTGTACTCAGTTGTCTGAAGAGCAGTTGGCTGTAAGGATACAGTACTTGCAGTGCTGGGATCCTCAAGAAGCATCGGTTTCATGATTTTACAGGTCAGGAAAAAGAGTCTATAGATTAGCTGGAGGTACATAGCTGGTTAGCGGCAGAGCCTAGACAAAGACCCTGGCCTCTGATCCCCGCTCAGTGGTGCCCCCAATACATGAAGTGCAGCCCTCTGTGGTGCAAAAGTGTGCCAAGAAGTGGCCACGTCAAACTGTTCTTATAAAGACAGCTCTGAAACCTCTTAAAAACAGGGAGAGTTGAAATTGTATGTGAATAGGATTTGTATGGCTCTCTCTGGAAACATCTGAAGATCCTAATTCTTTTGATCTGTGAGACTTTGGGATAGCAATTTCCTCAGAACATGATCTCGAGCAGTCACATGTCACAGCACTTCCCCCAAGTGCTGCTGAAATGTTTGTGCCATGATGCAGGAAGGGTCAGGAAGCTTCCCATTGTTATATTTGCTATTTCTTTTTGTAATATCCTTAGAATATATCAATGTTGGTGACCACTACTTTCCAGCACTTCATCCCGCTGGCGATCTTTCTTGTTTCTTGGAGAGCTTGGCAGAGTCATCTTGGAACAGAGAATGTGCACTTCGGTGCCGAAGGAAAGGTGCTCTATGTGGCAGGCAAAGAGCCCAGAGGACATTCTCTGTTGGAAGAAGGAGAACATCCTCTCACTCAGCATCCACCTCATGGTGACTGGACCCCATCAGGAGTATTCAGGTTTAGGAAGGAAGGTGGCAACTTTACCCTGTTAGACTGTGGCTGGTTTCCTTGTAACAAGGTTTTAAAGTTGTTCTGAAGCTCTGAAATACTTGTATTGTCTCTCAAAAATCTTTCCCTCCTCACTTCTAGCTCCTTTTTTTTTTTTTTTTTTTTTTGGAGGCGGAGTCTCGCTCTGTCGCCCAGGCTGGAGTGCAGTGGCCGGATCTCAGCTCACTGCAAGCTCCGCCTCCCGGGTTTACGCCATTCTCCTGCCTCAGCCTCCCGAGTAGCTGGGACTACAGGCGCCACCACCTCGCCCGGCTAGTTTTTTGTATTTTTTTTTTAGTAGAGACGGGGTTTCACCGTGTTAACCAGGATGGTCTCGATCTCTTGGCCTCGTGATCCGCCCGTCTCGGCCTCCCAAAGTGCTGGGATTACAGGCTTGTCTAGCTCCATTTTTTAAGTCTTCTAGATCCAATTTTTAAAAATCCTCTTAGGAATTAGATGTGTATGAACTGTGCTGTACTTATAAGTACACATATTTCTGGTGCATGAAGGACATACTCAGTAAGTGTGCATTGGGTGAATTACTGTAGTTAAAGTTTTAAAAGCCATATGACACTGAATGCTAGGGAGGCATTTTTTAAGTAGTAAGAAAAATAGTAATTGGTTCATTCAGCAAAACAAACCAGGACATGTTTGTTAAGCAGTTATCTTTTTCAAAAAATAGACTCATTGAGACTAAATTCAGCAGGTACCATCAATGCATTAACATCAGAATGGCATCCTGTGATAGGTAGATTATTTGCTTAATAATCCACAGGAAAACCCAAAACAAATAAAATGGTAAAATGTTCTAATCACTGCTTGCTTTATTTATTTATTTATTTATTTATTTATTTATTTATTTATTTGCTTTGAGTTGAAGTCTCGCTCTGTCACCCACATTGGAGTGCAGTGGCGCCATCTCAGCTCACTGCAACCTCCATCTCCTGGGTTCAAGCAATTATCCTGCCTCACCCTCCCGTGTAGCTGGGATTACAGGTGCATGCCACTGCACCCAGCTGATTTTTTGTATTTTTTAATACAGATGGGGTTTCACCATGTTGGCCAGGCTGGTCTTGAACTCCTGACCTCAGGTGATCCGCCAGCCTCAGCCTCCCAAAATGCTGGGATTACAGGTGTGAGCCACCATGCCTGGCCCCCTGCTTTCTTTCTTTATCCAAAGATGTTGTAAATACATTGAAATGACAAAAACATTTGGAACACTGAAAAAGCCTTCTATCTGGAAATATGCAGCCATAAATTCAATGAGTTTACATACTTTGTGCCACTTTGCCCTCATGTGGGATTTTGATTATATGCAGAGTGCTTAATTTCTTTGGAAGAGATGCGTAAATGAAAGTTGCATCTCCACTCTTATATTTCAGCTCTCCTCTACCTCTTTTGTGTGTGGTTGGTGGGGGATTACACAAAGTATTATGTCTGACTTCATATGGATATGCAATCAACATTAACCCCAAATAGCTTAAACAATATATTCTTCATAAAAAATAGGCCTTCATCACTCTTCATACTGTGAGTAAGCAGTCACACACACAAAAGACAAATACTCTGACACCCTCCAAATTAACTCTGTCAGTTTCCAGGAGTATTCACCAAAACGATACTGTAGGAATCACACCGGCCTGGATTCCAGCCCCTTTAACACACAACTGATTTGTCCCACCTGGCAAAGGGCTAGTTTCATGCCAGACAATGACCTTCTAGGAAGACTGTGCTGTACTTATAAGTACACATATTTCTGGTGCTTCACTATCCCTCCATCTCCTCTGTATTGTCAGAGGTTGTGCTAAACTGTTCTTTCATAAGTCACCCCTTCAGCACTGCCTGGTGACCAGTGCCATGTGGCCTGTGAAGTCTCACCAGTGCTTGACTGGGGCACATGGCGAACTCCCCATCTCAGCCCTCGTGCAGTTGGGCAGGGCATGGGGTTAGTCCTACCCAATGAGCGTCAAGGAAAAGGGAGTGCCATTGATGGGATAAAGCTCAGAAAAGTCCATGTGGGCTCCTCCAGGGCGATGAGGAGGCAACACACCCCAGATAGTGCAGCTACAAGGTAGTAGGGCCTCAGTTATCGTGGGGGTCTTTGTCCAGGACTGTGTGGAGCACAGCCCCCTGCCAGCTTCGGTGAAACAGGCAGCAGAGCTAGGAGTGAAGGCAGCTGTAGGGCTGTTTGTTTCTACGGTATTCTGACGAATGCGATGAGTTCGCGTTGCTCCTGAGACACCTGGACCAGGTATTTCCCCTGTAAAGGTTCTGCCCACTCTCCAGCAAGCCTACTTTCCTGCCCTGGAATAGGTCACACAAATTTAGTTGCACAGACCCAGGATTCCCCAGGAGGTGTCTTCAACCTCAAGAAATGCCACCTTCCTCTAGCCCCGCCTCAGCATTCCTCTCCTCTTTCCAAACACATTTGTGGGCATTCTTGGAAGACAATTGCTGGTAATCCCTGTGCGGCCAGGACTCACTTCCAGGACCCGCCTCCCAGGAAGCCCAGGCCCAGACACCAGCTCCCGCGGGAAGTTCTCTTGCCCTCAGCCGACCCCCTGGCTCCTTTCCAGCCCCTCACTGAATTCAGTTCACCGCCAGCTTTTCTGAAAAGCACACAAAGACTTGCCTCCCTACCTATCAGAGATGCCACCTTCTCCCTCTGTTCCTAAGTAAAGACTCATGTTTCTGCATTTTTCTCTTCCCCCTCTGGTAGAAGGAATCAGCCACTTTCCACTGGGATCCAGAAGCTGAAATCCGAAATCCAGTCCTGAGGTTACAAAGGACGATCTCACAGATTGTCTCGTCTGTTCCAACTCAGGCAATTTCTGCACAGATGCTTTCAGCTAAACTGCTTCCATGCTCCACTTCTGATTTTCCAGAATTTCCTTGTTAGTTTAAGCCTGCCCCCTCCTGTTATTTTTAGATTTGATTTTACTCCTTTTAAAAGGCCAGGGGTAGGGAGTTTTTGTGGGGATGGAAGAAAAGAATTGTTTTTGTCTTTTTAATTACAAGCAGCTGACAAAGACAACTCAGTGGTAGAAAATGGTTGAGTCGAATGGCCTCTAGCTCCCAATGCTGCATCTCCTCCATCAGCCACAACTGAGCAGAGCAGCAACAAAGTTAATCAAGTGTCCTCTGCCTTTTCCAGAAGATGCATGTTATCTGAGATATCTACAGGGATTCCAACAGAATTGGAATCCTTCCCTTTCCATTCATCCTCATAGGTCAGTTGTTTTGTAAAGCCAGAAGGGAACGTCTATGACTATCTTCATATTAGCAGGGAGGGGTCCAGCACCAAGGGAGGTTAAGGGAGTGACTGAGATGGTCCAGCCTATTGAAGTCTCTAGTGCCCCCTTCCAAATACTGAGCCTGTCTTTTGAATCCACACTTCTCAGCTGATCTAATATTTAAAACAGGCAAAAGTTCCTTCAAGAGAGGAATCTCTTCCTTGTATAGTCTATTTCCCAAGTCCTAAGGAACCAGAGCAGTGTTGCATGTGCAAACAGTCAGAGGACCACTGGGCTTTCACTTATCCTCCCGTACCATATTGCTGTTGTTAACCTTCTTTCCAAACACTTTCTGCTTTTCCCTCTCTCAACCAAATGTAGCCCTGTGCATACTTTATGAGCTTGGAGAGTTTATTTACATGCCTTTTTGTTAACTCTAAGACAGTATAATTCCAGATTTTCTTACAAGACTTCATTTAGTTTCAGTCTTCAAAGTCACATTATTAAATGTGCTTGTAATTAGAGTGTTCCATAATTACATATAATAATTCAAAAGTCCTGTCTCTGCTCTCAGGTAATTCACATTCTGAATGGAACACAGCATTTGTTGTGGCCCTAGCATGGAAGACAGTTTTATACTGGCAAACTCTTGCCTTCTTGTTCCTCCAGATATAAGAAGGTCATGGGGTCGAAGTGACCAAATGAACTGATTACAAGTTGTCAATGGAACTAATCCAGGAAAGTCCTGATGATGAGAAACTCAATGCACGTCATATGGCAGACAGAAAAAAACATGTGATCTGGAAACTCTGTCCTGCTCACCAGCAAAATTAGGACACTCGATTGTAAAAGACAGAAACTCAACCCAAGCTAGTTGCTTGAGCAAAACGGGAAACGTATTAGGAGGTTCACACCCACCTGGAAGGAGGAGGTGCCACTGGACATCAGAGACGGGATCAGAGACTCGCAAACCCCAGCGCACATCATGCTCACATGCTCCTGTGCTCGCTCGCTCTCTCTCTCTTCTCTGCATTTCTCTGTGATTTAGCTTTATTTCCACCAGACTGGCTTTGCCTATGTAGTGAAACTGGGAGCCAGTCTTCATTCCCCAGCTTAACCAACAGAGTAGGATTAACTCTTTTTCTGCAATTCCAGTTGCAAATCCCCTGAGAAATGATTCGGTTGGACTGACAAGACTCAGGTGCCTATGTCCACTCCTGGGTATTGAGAGCCTTGCTCAGATGAGGGGAGATCATTGAGCCCTACAGTCACTTCAGTTTACATCTACCCCAATAGGTGGCAATAGGCAAGTTCCTTCACTCCTCTGAGCCTTGGTTTCTCCATTGTAAAATGAAAAAGTGAGTGAGTGGTGACAAAAATAATACCTTCTTCAAAGAGCTGTTGATCATTTTGCATAGATAACCAATGTCAAAGCCTTGGGCTGGGTTGGTACATGAAGCATCAATAAATGTTCATTTTTCTTCCAAGGTGAATCTTAAAGTCAAGGAAGAAGTCAGCACGTTAAAATGGAGAGGAAAATTATTTGAAGCACAGGGAATGGAATGGGAAATGCAATACAATTCCGAGTAAGAGGCACTACAGGAGTTGTTAAATGGAGGGTAATTGAGCCTTAAGTCATTCCCAGCCATAAATCATCCACAAGATCTGTGTTCTAGGAAAAGGGGCACTAGCATTAGCTATTGGGAACATGGAATGTCAAGTTGACCAATTAATCTGTAGCTTATAAGACATTCTTTGCTATCGAGGGGAAGATTATTTCAGTCAAGTAGCATTTTAGGGCCAACATAAAAAGAATTGTAAAAGATATGGATTTTGATGAACTCTGAGGAGCAAAAGCTGCATTTGCTCATATTCCCTTGATAACTTTTTGGAGCCAGTCCAATGAGCATACCTGGCTACGCAGTCAGATAACTTGAATTTACTACTAGTTCTACACAAATATTCCCTATGTTGTCTTCCCTCATACATCTCATCCTTAAGTTTTATGAAAGGAAAAACAGACTTCATATTCTGCATTTCTTAGGTAAGAATACTACACTGATGGAGTATTAAAATCAGCAGATTATAAAATTTCCAGTTTCCCCAAAGCTTTGCAAATTTAGTGCATCTACATTTTGGCCTTTCTGCATTTGAATCAATTTGACACACCAACATCTGTTCTTGATAAAATAACATGAAATGTAGTATCTCAATGGTGGCACAGAATCAAACTCCACTCCCCTCTTGTTTCACATCACTTTCTTTGGTATTCCCCACATCATCTTCTCCTCCAGTTTGTAACTGACCATGACATCTGTCAACTCACTAGAATTCACCTGCCCCAGCCTTTCATTTCCCTGGGCACTCGTGGGCTACTGAGGGCAATGGCCAATGCTTCATCAGTGTGGGGGGTAGAGTCTTATCCAGTTGTCTCACCACTTTGTCAGCTTCATTCCCCTCCTTGAGCTTTGGCTTGACCCAGACCTACTGTTTCAAAGAAGTCTTCTCTTACTATTCCAGTGCACAGTCACATTCTTATCTAACACTTACTTAGATCATCGGTACTTTGATCTTAATTAAAGGCTGCCTGGTTTTGCAATTTTATTTTTGCATTCCTATGTCTGGGACCTTTCTGTGGTCAGCAGCACCCAACACAAAGCCTAGCACAACGCCAACGCACAGCAGAGGCTCCACAAATACATGCACAAATGTAGACATGAACAGAATGCTTTCTACATGGGTTGGCGTTTCTAGTCTTTAGGAATTGAGTTGTATGTCAGACCTGAGTCTAAAGACAGCAGATTTTGGCTCAACTCTGTCAGTTCTTCCTATAACAAATTGTCTCTTGGATCTGGAGAAACTAAGATCAGCATATGGAGATAGAAAGAAACAGGGAGCCATGTAGAGATGGCATGGAGTTATGGCCAAGCATAGGGTGGGGACAGAGAAAGGAGATGAGCCAGCATACCAAATCCTGCTCCAGGAAGCAAGTGACTTGCATTCTGTCCCTGGTCAATCACTAAAAAGCAGGTTCTGTAATACAGCGAAAGTCATCTAAATTCACAAGCCCAAGAAAATTCATGGACATCTACCAATGTGTATACAGGTTCCCACCTCCCCATCAGAAGAACATTTCCTGCAGGGCTTAGAAAGCATCTATTTGAAGGTCTGAGAAACAGACCTATTGTCAGTCTAGCAAAAGACTTTCCAACCCAGGAGAAAAATCACCTGCAGGCCTGAGGACTGCTGGAATAATCACAGCAATGTGACCTGGGCCATTAAGACCACTGGCAGTTGACCCTCAGAATTAGGGACCAGCTATCCCCTTTCCCTTGGCACATTGGACACCTAAGCATTCCCTGTTCCAGAAACCAGCTTGACTAGAAGAAGGTGCAAGAGGGAGAAACTCCCAAAGATTGAACATTGACCAATAAGTGCCTGATCTAACTTCTTTAAACCAGAAAATATTGAGGTATATGTCTTTAGCTTTCAAATATAAATTCTTCCCCAGCCTCCAAACCATTTGCTGAACAGGGTTCAAAAATAAATTGAGATCAATTATATTCTATTTTGTTAAAGGCCTACAATACTGATCAATATTCAGCAAGAGATGTATTGCTTTGCCTAACTCATTTCATGCCATCCACTGGAAGACCCAATAGTAATGTCTAGGGCTTGAGTGTGGGATGAAAAGAAGGGGAAGTCCTACAATATAAGGAAAGAACACTCTCAACATCGCTCTACTAATATATTCACTTTAGCCTTTTGTTTTTCCCTGCTTGGTCAATACATTTATTGTCTTATCTGCAAAATCTTCATAGAAAATTGTTAAGTTTAGCACTCAGCAGACCTCAGAGCTCCTGAGCTCTAAGGAAGCCTGCTTGCTTTTGAGCTACCTGATCATTCTTCTGGGCAGGGGACAGTTTGGGAGACAGATCCCACCTCTTCTTTTCAGCTTCTTTCTTGGGCTTCTTGTAGACTGAATTCTCTCCTTCAGCAGCATGAGCTTTCTTATATCTCTCCTCCACCAAGTCTGGAGTTACGCAGTTCTTTACGTATTGTGAGAACCGTTTCCTGTAAGCATCTTCATCTTCTATTAGGTGATGCATATAATCTGCAACATTCTGACCTGTGATGTGCTTCTAATGCACTTGTGCATTAAATTCCTTGCTTTCAGAATGATATCCAGGGAATCATTTGGTACTTTGTGGGATAGACAAGCCTCCATCCACAGCTTCCAGGGCCCCAAAAACTTTATTGTCAGTGGTGGTTCTGGCAAGGCCTGCATCCAAATAGTAGGTGAAGGCATCAGGCTGACCATCAATGCTCTCCGTATCTATTCATCTCTGGTCACCTCCTCTTGGCCTTCCTAGATGGCGTCCATGCCAAACACGTTGAGAAGCCTGCAGGCCAGTATGATGTGCTGAAGCATAATTTGTCAGGCCAGCCTTCACACCATATTTTGGTACTTTATGTGCATAAACTGCACAGACAGTCACATGCCCTTGCACACAGGCATAAGCAATCTGACAAATGATATCTCTGTTAGGAGTTACATGAACTATCATCCTGGATTTGGACACGTTGTACTTATTTTATCCTGTATCACCAAGCGTTTCCAAGCATAGTAATCAGTGTTACCCCCTCATCTTCTAAATGTCACTTGGTATCATTTAAAGTAGGCCTATTCCTGACAACTGTACCAAATGCCATCCTGAGGAACAGAGACCTATGTCTGAAGCTGCAGGCCCCAGACCTGCAGGCCCAATATCACTGGGAGTGTTGGGGGGATCTTTTTGTCCTTTTAATTACCATCTAAACCACTTTCAACTCTAAATGTGAACATTTGTTATTCTAACCTAGGCTTGTGTGTCTGGTTCCTCACTTGGTGTTGTTTTAAGGTATTGGTTCCAGGCCCCCTGCCAATAAGAACCAAAAGATGCCTGGTGACCAGACAGTCCAGGCACCTTCCCTGGAGAGGCCGACTCAGCAGGTTAGAGTGGGACCCAAGAATCTTGGCTTATTAACAAGTGCCCAGGGAGGGTAGAGAAACTCCGCTTTAAGGCGGTGGTTCTCAAAGTGTGGTCCTTGGGCCCGCAGCAACAACATTTCCAGGGAACTGGTTACAAATCAGCCACCTCAAACATGATAAACCAGAAAATCTGGGTGTGGGACTCAGTAACCTGGGTTTACACAGTCTTTCAGGGAATTCTCATATGCTTTAAAGTTTGAGAACCACTGCCTTCAGGAAATGATAAACAGGCAGTAAATAACAATTTATTAGCTTAAACCATTCATTCATTAGTCCATAGCCCGCCCGTACCAAAAGACTCAGCAAGAATCTCTCCAGTATCCTGGTGCCCCCATGGCATTAGGTTGCTGTGATCATGGTTCTAGACTCAGCCACACATTTAGAGTCACCTGGGGAGCTTTTAAAGCTCCCGCTGCCCAGACAGCACCCCACACCCACCAAATCAAAACCTCTGAGCATGGGAACCAGGCATCTGCAACTGCTTAAGCTAGCCAGGTGGTTCCAATGTGCGGAGCAGTTTGGGAACCACTGTCAGAGCACCTAACAAAGCCCCTGAAATCAGACTTGCCAGAAAAGATAACAATTACGACACAGACAAGCAAGGGGGTAGGAGATCATAGAGGAGGCCCAGCAGGGAGCTTCCTTCATTTATTCACTACTGTGCTTCAAAAGAAGTGTTTAGAAGCAAGGCAGGGCGTGTAGGAAGCTATCTTTTACAGGATAAAAAGACTAGAAAGGTTTACCGGAAGTCACTGGGGAATTTGGAACACGCCCTCATTCTCCTGAACGTGCCCCAAGACTCAAGAAGTGGATAGGTTGAAACAGGAAGGATAAAAGTTTTCACCTGCCCCTCTCGACGCTTCCTGAACACACCTGAGCACTACCAGCCCTTTAATTCACATCTCCTGCCCTAACAGGGCTTGGCAAACAGTGGCTGAGAGCAGGACTGGGTCCCAGGGTGCAGGATGATGGTGAAGGTGATAGTGAGAAAGAGAGTGGGGGAAGGGGAAGGAAGAGGAGAAGGAAAAGGAGGGAGCTCACCTTCCTGCGAGGTTCCCATATGCTAAGCCCAGGGCCTCAGTCATTTTCTTCTTTAACTTCACACAGCAACTCCATTTGGCAGTGGACGATCTGAGGCCACAGGACTTGCCCCAGGTCATTTCTGTGAGTGGCAAAAGCACTCTCCAGTAGAGACAGTGCATGCCCCGGAGGAATCAAGGATGTAGGGGGCAAGCAGGAAAGAGACTCTCAGAGGGGAGACACATGAGGCCACTGGGCCAGGCCCACAGTATAGTGAGGCCGTGCAAAAGTCAGCCTTACCATCTACTTTAATCCTGGGGTGAGGTTCTGGATCGTGGGGAAGGAATGGAGGCTTCCTGTGGCATCCAGAGCAGCTGGGGTGAGGGAAAGTGCACAGGAAGCGGGCCTGGGGCAGTGGCCATGTACTGGCGCACATGGATGGATTTCCACATCCAGACAACCAATGCAGCTACATCAGTGAGTGTCAGCGAAAGGTGAGCCCTGGTTTCACCGGGTGCGGATATAGAGCTTAAGGTTTTTTGTGGTTTCAGAGATTCATATCTTTTAAAAGTCCTTTGGTATCTTCCTTAAGCCTCATTCTTCATGAGGCCCCAGATGTCGCAACTGGGCCACAAGCACAAGCATGTCTAACTGCATCCCTGAAGATGGGGCTCCCCTCCCCTCCACCAGAGGGCCCATCCTGGGGGCTCTTTCCAAAGCCAGTGCATGTAATTGTTGAATAGGAAGAACCTGATGGGTACTGTGGTAGGGAGAGCAGGGGATACATTCCTAAAACATTACACAAATGTATCTCAAATTTCCCATCTGAGCTGGAAGAAATGCCCCAAAATATAACCAACAGGAGCAGCTCTTTGCTTCAGTGTTGCAAGTTTTCAGTCTGTTAGGCAGGAAAGCCTCAGCTTAGGCAACTTTAGAGAAAATCTCATTCAGTGAAGAGGCCCACAAGATTGGGGCCCGGCTGGGAGTCTCAGGAGAATACAGTGAAAACAAATCACAAGGCTGCTGCTTCAATGATGTAGATCAAACTGTGGAATAAACATTCATAAAGAAAAATATGGACTGATATATATATTGTCAGGCAATACCATGACAAACATTTTGCACAGATTTAAGGAAATCAGAGCACAAGAAAGGGGAAGCACCCAAGCCAATGCCTATGCCAGGCAAAGGGTGAAGAATGATCAGCCGAGCGTTCCACCACCAGTTGATAGTTACAGGGTAAAGTAAAAACTAAACTGTTTGGTTGTGAAATGAACCTAGCACTACATAGACCCCAATCACTGACACAGCATGTACAGTAATAACAGCCAACAATTACAGAATGCTCGAAAGTCCTTTGAGAAGCAGTCAAATGAAACTCGAAGCATCTGCCGTGGGAAAAATGTTGAGGATATTGTCCACCATATCACCCAGGTCCCCACAGGAAAGACCCCATTAAAAAATTTCTTCTTCTTTTTTTTTTTTGAAAGCTGAGACAAGCTTTACTTCCCTTGAGGAAGCAGTCTGTCACTCCTGAGCACAAAAGTTATGTCCTAACTGTTCATTTCTCTTTCTCTCTTTTTTTTTTTTTGAAACGGAGTCTCGCTCTGTCACCCAGGCTGGAGAGAAGTGGCGTGATCTCGGCTCACTGCGACCTCCGCCTTCCAGGTTCAAGCGATTCTTCTGCCTCAGCCTCCCAAGTAGCTGGGACTACAGGCGTGCACCACCACGCCCAGCTAATTTTTGTATTTTTAGTAGAGATGGGGTTTCACCATATCGGCCAGGCTGGTCTCGAACTCCTGACATCATGATCTGCCCACCTCAGCCTCCTAAAGTGCTGGGATTATAGGCATGAGCCAACACGCCCTGCCACTCTCTCTCTCTCTCTCATTTTTTAAAGCTTTTAGGAAGCTCACGTCAAATCAAAATTCAAATATAGCATAGGTCTTGATTGCCTATACCATTGATCTCAAAACCACTTTTTAATCTCACCATCCCCATAAGGAAAAATTTAAGGACAACTCCCTACTAGATGTGTATTTATTTATTTATTTATTTATTTATTTATAAATCATATACATGGCCAGGCATGGTGGCTCATGCGTGTAATGATGGCATTTTGGGAGGCTGAAGCAGATGGATCACTTGCATCCAGGAGTTTGACACCAGCCTGGGTAACATAATAAGACCCGATATCTACAAAAAAATTAACAATTAGCCAGGCATGGTGGCACATGCCTGTAGTCTCAGCACTTGAGAGGCTGAGGAGGGAGGATCACTTGAGGCCAAGAGGTTGAGGCTGCAATGAGCTATGATTGTGCCACTGCAGAGTGAGAACTTGTCTCTAAATAAATACACAGATAAAATACATGTACGTCTATTATTACCTGATATTTTAATGCATAATATACACAGAGGCCAGGGCTCATTGTCAATGACTAAGGATATAAATCCATATTTCAAAGGGTCTTCTAGGGGCCGGGCATGGTGGCTCACGCCTATAATCCCAGTACTCTGGGAGGCTGAGGTGGGCGGATCACCTGAGGTCAGGAGTTCGAGACCAGCCTGGCCAACATGGCAAAACCCCACCTCTACCAAAACTACAAAAATTAGCCAGGCGTGGTGCCAGGTGCCTGTAGTCCCAGCTACTTGGGAGGTTGAGGCAAGAGAATCCCTTGAACCCAGGAGGCGGGGGTTGCAGCGAGCCGAGATCATACCACTGCACTCCAGCCTGGGCAACAAGAGTGAAACAGTCTCAAAAAAAAAAAAAAAGTCTTCTAATAATTTCAAATTGTTTTATTTTCTTCTTTCACACCCTGTTAGATTGGACTGTCATAACATTTACATCTAATGAGGCTAACAAAGAACTTGTCTGAGTAGTAGGAGAAGCACCAGCTTTGCTATTTTCTTATTTGCTTGAATATAATGCTAGCATGTGAAGTGAAAGAAGTAGTTTCTGTGCGGAAGTAAGTTTCAGCTTGCTATCCTCCTTCTCTGAGGGTTCACATAGACATGAAGAGTATAAGCCACAAACCCATGGAACCGGACACAGGTGACATTAAATCAAGACCCAAAGGAAGTGAGGGAACCAGCTAGACAGTTGTCTAGGAGAAGAGCGTTACAGGCAGAGTCAACAGCCAGGGGCAAAGCCCTGGGGCAGGAGTGTGCCTGGTTTGTGGGAGGAACAAGGAGCCCCAAGTGGCTGGAGAGAAATGAACGAGAGGAGTCAGAGAGGAGCTCAGAGACTTCACGCAAGGCCAGATCCCGCTGGGCCTCATAGACCGTAGTAAAGATTTTTGCTTTGGCCATGAGTGAGATGACAAGCATGAGTGTACTGCAGGATGCCACAGCCTGCCGAGAGCAGCCACAGCAGGGAGGTGACCCTGCCAACCTCCCTGTGGTGTGGAGCTCCTGCCCGCATTCCTCAGGGCCCTGTGTCTTCCCTTGGTGGTGTGGGCTGGTAGAGTGAAGCATACGCCAGTCACCATGTTAAATATGACTAAATCTTCATGCCTCTCCTTTTGGGATGAGTGACTCTGGCTAAACATACCTGAATATTCTAGTATTAGCATATGTTTTCCCATACCACAGTTGAGTCTGTGGATACACACCACTTTGGAACTCACTATCTGTCCCTCCATCCATTTCTACATTTTCCTGGTCCTAACTCGTCCTGACTTTGGGCCCTCACTCTTGAGTTTTATTTATAGTAACCATTATTTTTGCCTGGGTTCTCATTAAACCATTTATGGAATGGAAGTACATATCTCTACATGTTGCAAACAGAATGGATGCAAGAAACTGAATGAGGCCTCCCACTCTCAATGTCCATCTTGTTATTTTGCCTAATCACATATTTGGGAATCTGTAAGTTTGGGGTTCTTCCATGCACCTTTATCTGCAAACCCTTCAAGGTCATGTTCAGAGGAATAAATGAAACGTGATTATCCACTGCAACATGATTATCAACTGAGGAATAAATGTAACATGATTATCAACCAGCATTGATTATCAACTGAAACTGAAATACCTAGACTTTAAGAAGATGTTAAGTATGTGTCAAAATAAAGATTAAGGCCAGGTGCAGTGGCTCCCACTTGTAACCCCAGCACTTTGAGAGGCCCAGGCAGGCACACAGCTTGAGCTCAGGAGTTTGAGACCAGCCTGGGCAATATAGGGAGACTCCCGCCTCTACAAAAATTACAAAAATTAGCCAGGCATGGTGTCATGCACCTGTAGTCCCAGCTACTCAGGAGGCTGAGGTAGGAAGATGGCTTGAGCCCAGGAGATGGAGATTGCAGTGAGCTGAGATCGTGCCACTGTTCTCCAGCCTGGGCAACAGAGTGACACCATATCTCAAAAAAAAAAAAAAAAAAAAAGTACAAAAAACAAAATAAAGGTTAAGACCAGTGACAAAATTAGGATTAGGGTTAGATTTGGGTGATGAAAACCCTTAGAAAACAGTGACTTTAACATACTAGGTTTTATTCATACATGTACAAAAATGTCCAGAGCAAAGGTCTCTAGGGTTAGTCTGAACACTCCATGAAATTATGTGGGGTGCAGGCACCTTCCAGGTGTTCCTAGGATGTGATCCTCATCCCTGGGATTTAAGGTGGCAGCTAGATCTCCAACCACCATGGCCGCTTTGCAGGTGGCAGGGAAGGGGAGCAGGGGATACAATGGTGCTCTGTAAGGACACCATCCAGGAATGCCCTACGCTTCATCTCATTGGCCCTTCATCTCATTGGCCAGAATGCAGTTATCCAGCCATACTGGTGAGTGGGAAATGCAGGCACTAAAAATCAGGGAGAATGGTTACCGGGAGAACAACAAGCAGTCTCTGCCACATCTGCCTTAAAACTTGACATTTTCATTAGCAAAAGATAGGATCCCACATCAGAATTGCATTCAGTAGATTCTGATGCTAGACCATCAAGTTAGAACTGATTCTGATTTTGTATGTGTGCATACATTCAAAGATTCATTATATATTACCACTGATGGAATATTTAAAATAAGAAATATATTGGGAATATATTACACATGATAGAGGCCCTGAACATTATCTCTCTGTGAATGTACAGTTAGTATTATCCATGGTGTTTGGACATGACTGAAAGCACTTTTTCTGTCTGATAGAACCCTGCCATTGCTTTAGACAATCAGAAGCCTTCTTGATAAGTACGTTGGGTTTTGCAAACCTGATCCTCCTTCAGATGCATGAGGGAAGTCCACTGAGTGAAACCCACAGTGAATTTTGGAGGTTAAGACTTCCGTCTTATAATGTGAACAAACACACTCTAGCCCATCTGCATCAGAATTGGAAATGTTCACTTATTCAATTTTCCTAAGGCAGTACAATTTCACTAGTGATTTTAACAGATTAAAAGAAAATCTCTAAAACAAACCCAATGCAAACCTAATAATGGCTCATGATTTCCCTTTTGAAGTCTCCTCTCAGCCACTGCTATGTGTCCCCTAGAGACCTCACTGGAGAGTTGGTCACTGGGTTTTTGCAACTTTCCCATAGACCTCACTTCAACAGCTAGAGATGTGGGCAGATGCTGAGTGACAATTTTCCTTCCGTTGCGGAACATGAGTCAGGGAGGGAATTCACGGTGCAATGACACACGTTTCGCATCTTTCAGGTGCCAAATGTTCAAAGGATAAAAGTACCTCCACTGGCCACTCCCCAGAATAAGATAGGCAGTGGCCCAATCGTGGGCTCACACTGCACCCATGACTTCACACTCCAATTGGGAGGGCTGTGCTGTTTCGAGCTAATCAAAGAGGGAGCCTAAAAGAGACAGGTTCTCCTTTCCTGGGCCACGTTCTCCCTCACCAAATCTGGAATACCTGCTCACTCAAGTTTATAGGAATAGTTCAGGAATCGGAATCGTTCCATTGAGCTGAAGAGTAAAACATGTTGGAGACGGGGATTGAATTATCTGTGTGCTTCATGAGTGTGGAATTGCCATAGCAAGTGGTGTGGTTTCCAGAAAGCTGACAGCATCTGAGTAAATTTGCCCATCCCACGACCATTACCTCCAACCCATAAGGAAGGGAGGAAATCTCCGCCTCTGTTTTATATTTCTTCCCCTCTGAAGGGAAAGAAGAAAATGATAAAATCAGGAGGCTGCACACTGCCTAAGACATTTACATTTAAGCTGGACCAAGCACTACCCATGTATCACAGGCAACAATTTCGCCCTAACAGAGAAATGGACTAAGTGACTTAATGGGTATTTTCCATCTTTAATTTCCATGATTAAAAGAAAGAGGTTGAGAGGGGTACACGTGGAGCCTATTGTGAGTTTGCCAATGAATCCTAATTTAGATCAAAGAGAGTCTATGTGACACTGAACCATAAACACCCTAGTGTGCGTTACTTCAAGGAAGTTGTTAGTGTGCCCCCGATGGCTATTATGTGATATAGTTGCGCTCGATAGCCTGCACCCTTTAATTACTAATGTAGAAGAAAATCCCATATAAGAGGGAGGAATGTAAATGAGACCTCTGCTCTTTTGAACATTTTATGCATTTGCCAAATTAAAATTTGCTGTGGACTTTGGTTTTCCCTGATCACTGTTGGTAGTGATCATTTGGCTCATGGGATTAAATCCAACTTCCCAAAAACTATTTCTGATCAGTGTGCAGATTTCAGATATTTATATGTCCTTTGCGTTGAGACATGAATCATCAGAACCAGATTGGAGACAACTTCTTTGAAGTTTTGAAAGGTATGGAAGAAATTCTCTTTCTTCTCTTTCATTCTCATCTTTCTGCCGATCATTGTTCAAGGGCAGGTTGAAGGGGCTGCAACTGAGAGAGGGGCCCCAGGATTCCAGAGGTAAGATGTCATACCACACTCATGCACTGCCTTCAGTTTGTGCATGTAGCTTTCGTGCACAGAGGACGCCGCTTGAAGGACTCAGGTATGGATCAGTAAGCGTGACTGTACTCACTTCTGTGGGGGTTGCTTACATTGAGTTTTAAAGCACAATTACAAGATGAGGGCAACCACAAACGTCAACTGGATCAGCACGATTTTAACGATACTTCCATCTTTAGGATTTTTCTGTCCTCAGCCCATCTGTAGAAAAAAAGAATTGACTACTCGGGAGGCTGAGGCAGAGAATCATTTGAGCCCAGGAGTTAGAGGCTGTAGTATGCTGTGATCACACCTGTGAATAGCCCCACTGTGCTCCAGCCTGGGGCAACATAGTGAGATGCTGTCCCTGAAAAAAAAAAAAAAAATTAACAGCTTTGCACTTAAATTAGCAGCTGAGTGTAGAATCAGACCCTGTACAAAAGCAAAGATGCTTATTAGACTGAGTGACTGTAGAAGATGTTAACCATTCAGGGAGATCTGCCATGCCCAATACTGCATCTTGTTCAATAAAGCAAACTCCTTCTTTGCCATCTGTCTCATACTACAAAGAGATAATAATAATAAAATCATGGCTTAATGAGTAAACTAAGTAGATGATAATTCCCTAGTAGATCATATTGGTGTTCTTCTCCAAAGGCTGCCATATTCTCAATGAGGCAGAGAACACGGGGGAGAGCATGTGATTGTGCTCAGACGGGGATGCCTAAAATCAAAAACCAAGGCAGCATATGTCAGCATTTAAAGCCCCATCAAAGAAACATCCAACTTTTCAGCTGTAACCCAAATATAAATTTTCCTTACCCTGTCAATTAGCAGATTACAAAACTTCTGTAGCAGGAAGACCATTCTGCCAGCAAAGCCGTAGTGTTTGGAATGGGTCCAGGTCAGACAGATGGTGTGGAAAAGGGGTGCAATGAGACGTTCCCTATCAGCAAAGTCAACTGTTCTTCCATGCAGCACATGCAACCTTTGAAAGGAAGAGCCACAAGGTGAAGCGTGTCTCCCACGCAGCTGGAGAAGTGTACAGATGTCTAGAGGCACCCAAGTGACACGACAAGCACAACAGTAGGCTGCCTTAGGAGAAGCATTTAGAAAAGAAAAACATGCAAAACATTCAGTAACTGGAAACCTTGTTCTTTGGCACCTAAAAAGTGCCCCCCACCCTAAGCTGGTCATATCTTCTCCAAGCATGATATTAGGATAACAGAGAGTTCTTGACTTCTTTGGAATGCTGACTATGCTATGTATGGTCAAATGATATAAACATGGGAAGAACACAAAGGATATTTGCTACACTATTACTAAATGTCACCTGTGCATGTCACAGACTATTTGCAAAACTTGTTCACTTATAAATAGCACCTACTCGGTTACACAGAAAAGCTTGATTCAGGAGTGAATGATTAATAAAGTTATTATGCATAGTAGCAATAACAGTCCACTGAATCTTAAGTTTTAAAATGAAAATATCGATGACAATTTTAACAATTTTTAACTTAAATTTCCTTTCATTATGATCAAAGAAGCAAAGCTGCTTCATTAACTTAAATATTTTTAGGCCAATAAAAGTGTCTTTGGGCTGGGCTTGGTGCTCACGCCTGTAATTCCAGCACTTTGGGAGGTGGAGGGAGGTGGATTGCTTGGGCCCAGGAGTTTGAGACTAGCCTGGGCAACATGATGAAACCCCATCTCTACTAAAAATACAAAAATTTGCTAGGCATGGTAACACATGACTGTAATCCCAGCTACTTGGGAGACTGAGGCACGAGAATCACTTGAACCCAGGAGGCAGAGGTTGCAGTGAGCCGAGATTGTGCCATTGCACTCCAGCCTGGGTGACAGAGCAAGACTCCATCTCAAAAAAAAAAAAAAAAAAGAGTCTTTGTTGCTGTCTCTCTGAATTAATCATGACCAGTCACTTGTAAGCACGAACAACGCGCGAGGCACTTAACCTGTGTCAGCTGACTTCATACTCTAAACATCACTGCAAGATGGATTTATCGTCGTCATTTTAGAAGTAAGAAATTAAAGACCCAAGAAAGGAGCCTGGCCATGCACTGACAGTAACTCATAGCACCACTATTCTGATTCCAGGAATCTAGTTCAAAAGCCTGTTTTTTCTCCATTCCATCACCATGCCCCCCGAAGTGGGAAGTGGCTATTTGTTGCAAGTTCCAAGTCAAACTGTCTTCAGATGGAGAAGTACCATGTGATGATGCAGATCGATTGGCCTAATGCACAAGGGCCGGTTGTAGTTCAGTCATAATTCCTATTTCAGCTAGCTCCAGGTGTTGGCTCGTGGTGCATAATTTCGCACCATGAAGTGTTTTGTGCCCAAGCACAAGCTGGAGTCCTACCTTGAGGTAGTTCCTCCTGAAGGTGTTCCTGCATGACCAGGAACCTGGGTCCACTTGGCCACCTGTCTTCTACCAAGTGAGAGCCATAGAAACACAAAATGTGGCTGTGGCAATTTTGACTTTCACAATGCCCCTCCTCCACCAAGTCCTGAGTCTTTTTCTGCTGCACATTTTGCTCACTCACCCACAGAGTCTTGGGGTGAGGGGACTCTCAGGTGAAATCATGTAGAGAGGAGACATTGAGGCCATTATCCTGATGATACTGGGTTAAATTCTTTTCAGCTGCTCTAGCAAAAGTGGACTCTGCCTTCATACAGAGGCTGGGTTTTCTTTGACACAATCTTGATCGAACAGAATAGGAGAGAACTCACATGTCATGCTCTGTCTACAGCAGGCCCTGATTAAAGGGAATAGGACCTGGCATCACATTTGATGCTACAGAGATTTCAAAACCAAGGCCAGGTTGACCTGCCAAGCCTGGAGTGGAATTTTATGACTAGTACCACTATTTTCACTTCAGAGTAACCTATAAGGAAGAGGATCTAATGATTAAAACAACAAGTAACTTGGTCATCAGTTTAAACTTTTCAACCCAGGCCCCTACCCTATATCCACACCCTGCGGAGGAGGAGAAAAAAAGCACAAAAGCCTCATAGAAGTAACAATTGCTTATTTTAATGTTGGCAACTTATAACTGACAATTATGTTGTTAATTGATAGTTATTTCAATGAGTTGTCATCCATGTAGATTGTTCAGATTAGCAGTGTTGTTTTTGCATTGTGATTAAACCACTGGGTAGCTGCATAAAAACTGTTGTCATCTATTATAAATACATTCTAACATCTCAGAAGAAAAAAAGGGCCTAGCCCCTTTAAAGATACAGACCATTTTTAAGAGGCTGGTAGTCACAAAGTCTTGTTAAAACACGATTTTTAGCAGAATTCTAGATTAATGAAATGTAACATTTAATTAGAGAAATTCCTTTCTATGTAAATGAAGTATTAATTACACAAATGGCAGTAAAAGAGGGAGCAAACGTCAGCAGCAAGGTTACCAGGCACACCAAGGAAACATTCCTCCTGCCTAGAATGAGGCTGGAGAGACCCTAGGCTTGTCCTCGGAACTAACGCTCTCAAATTCAGGACAGGTGGCCAACTGCAGGATACAGCTGGAGTTGTATCCTTTTAGGATACAACTTTTTAGGACTGGAGACCAGAGCAAGTAAAATCCCACAAGTTTAGCCTGAAGGAAAGGTTTAGAATAAGTTGATAGTCCAAGACTAAATAGCATTTATTAACTCTACATATAAAAACAAAACAAAACCCTCTACTATATCTTACTTAAAAGTTTTCTATGGCTTTCAAATCTTGAAAAAAACAGATTGGATTTCTAAGTTGTTCCACTGCATAGAAGCTTTAAGCTGTAGTAATTTTATTAGCAATAGAAAAGTGATCTTGGACATCTGCTGGCAACAACGCCAGAAGCCCAAGCTGCCCCCTCCTAATCCATGGGGGAGTCTTGGCCACAAGGTGGCAGTTGCCCAAATCTTAGGCAAAGTGACCTGTTGGAACTAAACAGTCTAGAAGACATGTCATAGAGTTTTAACATAAATTTGGATGAAAAGCATTCAAGTTATCAAGTTATTCAACCACCTATTTCCTTTTAACAAACCTGGCAGTCATTCTTGTTAAATTGGAGCAAGATTCCTTTTCATATCAACTGAACATACTTTTTGGGGTTTTTTGGGTTTTTTTGGTTTTTTTTTTTTTTGAGACGGAGTCTCACTCTGTCGCCCAGGCTGGAGTGCAGTGGCGTGATCTCTGCTTACTGTAACCTCTGCCTCCCAGGTTCAAGTGATTCTCCTGCCTCAGCCTCCTGAGTAGCTGGGACTACAGGTGCATGCCACCACGCCCAGCTAATTTTTGTAATTTTTTTTTAGTAGAGACAGGGTTTCGCCATATTGTCCAGGTTGGTCTCAAACTCCTGACCTCATGATCCACCCGCCTCAGCATCCCAAAGTGCTGGGATTACAGGCATGAGCCAACTTTCCTGGCCCATACATCTTTTTAAACTGCTGTTTTGTGGGAGTTGCATCTATGCAGTATTACCTACATTTCTCCAACTCTCCACTCCTGATGTCCCCACAATATTGCTACCCCCTTAATTGGCATTGCCGTGCTACTGTCTCATTTGAGGATGCAGTGGATCTGTGTGGGTTTACACTGCACAGAATTTTTTCCTTTCTTCTGATAAAAGGATTCTTACTTTCTTTAGATAACCACTCCTCACCTACACTCTTCTCCATGGGTTAGGTGGGCCAATCACCACCTCTGAGGCTCAGAGCTGGGCGTGTGTCTCAGGTCCAACCAGTCAGGTTATTCCATTCCTCTGGTCACAGTCAATATATTAGAGATAAGCATAGAACCCAGTCAGTCCAATAAGAACCCACCTTAGGGCTTTTTCTGAAACTTCTGGGAAAGAGAAAGGAAGCATTCTTTCTTTAAGGTGGGGAGAATGTAAGCTTGGAGATGCTAGGCCAGCACATGGATAGAACCTGATGAGAGACAAGCTTTCACAGGACAAAGCAGAATCAAGATAGAGGAGTTCCTCACAGGTGCATAGGTTAACAGTTGGAAAACTGCTTTATATATTTGTACTAGGGTTGAGTAAATAGGTAAATATATTGTAGATTAAGAAAGCCAGGTTTCTCACTATCAAAGAAAGAAATTAAAATCAGGAAAGGGGGGAAGTCTAGAATGAACCTTGAGATTTGGGGATTAGAATTGGTGGTACCAGTATGAACTCATGGTTTTTCTCCCCAATATATACCCAGATAGATAATACAGAAATAAATACAGATATATGTATGTGTGCATGTATGCATGGGAAAATACATATATTTGCTAGCCATATCTGCTAAGCAGGCATAGATGCAATGACATTCCAGTAATGATGAGCACACCTACCAGTCAGATCTTGGGTTCTAAATACCATTCTCCAATAAAAAGAACTGGGACTCCTTGGAGAAGTGAATGAATCCATGGCTGGGGTAGAGAAAATATAAAATGAACCTGTAATATCTCTTGGTGCTGGAAAGTAGGCAAGAGCTCAAAAAAATGATGAAGGCATATCAGACAGCATAAAAGAGTTTCCCAAAGCAAAACCTGGAACCATTTGAGCAACAAAATAAGTATTGGATTATAATACTTGAATAAAACAAACATTTATGATATCAATAAATTTTATTTTTTCAACAAATAACTGAACAAATCAACAGAAAAGACACAGCTCTTCTTACAGAAAAAATCCAACTAATAAATGCAGAAGAAATGAGGGAAATAGAAAATTACTATTAGAAAAGTATAGTAAGAAATTTTGCAGGCAAGGTACACCAATGATCTCTAAAATTAGTGGGGAAAATTTTGAGGAGAAATAAGATAGTTGCATAGTCTCAAAGTATCTAATTCAAGGTTATGATAGCTTTCCATTGGAGAAACCCAGCAGACATCACTTAAGGTTAACATTCTCCATAATATGATATGTTGACATCGTGTACAACTAATTTGATGGCCTCAGAAGCCTATAATAATTCCTAAGATATTCTTAACACAAATGCATAACCTCAGGCTAATCATAAGAAAAGAGTAAACAGGACATTCTACAAAATAACTGGCCACTGCTCTTTAGAAGTGTCAAGGTCATGAAAGGTGGCAAAGATTGAGGAAATGTCATAAAATGGAGGCCACTAAGGAAGCATGACAACTAACAGTGACATGAGACCCTTGACTAGATGCTGGAACAGACTTTAATGGAAAAACTGGTGAAATTTAATATCTGGTTTTATTGTATTGTACCAGTGTTAAGTTCTTAGTTTTGGTCACTGTTTTATTGTCATGCATGACTTTAATGTGAGAGGAGGCTGGGTGCAGGGTATCCAGAAACTTTCTTTACTATTTTGTAGCTTCTCTATAAGTTTTAAATTATTCCAAAAGAGTTTTTTTGTTTTTTTGTTTGTTTGTTTTTTTAATGTAGAGGGTGAAAGTAGAGGGTCACTGAAGATTAAAGGGCAAGGAAAAGAAGGAAAGGGACCCAAGGACCTGAAGACATTATATGAGCTTCTGAACCACGCTATGATGGCAGCTAATTTACTCCAGGACTTTCTGGTAGTTCCTGGACAAGGGTGCAAATAAATTCACTACACTTAACACAATACTAAATTTAGATAAGTATAGTAAATCCATAGGCCATTGAAAAGAAAGAAGGGGAAAAGTGTTCAGCCAGGAAAGCAAATAAGAACTGCAATTTACAAAATGTTAGAATAGTGCCATTAGTATTTTTTTAAATGAAAGTTTGAAATGTTTGTAAATATGCCTCTTCAATTTGCCCAATACTTTTGAATACCACTTTGGGTTATCAACTGAATTCACTTTTTCCATAAGTAGACCACCTACCTAAATAGTGTTTCTGAGAAATGTAAGAAAACTCAGCCCTAAAACATGATTCTGTTGGCCATGCCACAGAACATGAAATTCACTGCATTCATCTCATTTTGGGTTAAGACCTCGCTCTCTTAAAATGTAAATGCTATGGTCTAATCTATAAATATTCATCTCAGTGCTCTCTGAAGGAGTAATATACTATTAACATATTATTAATCATTAGCAACTTAGCCCCAATTTATTAATCAAATTAATTTATGTCCCATGGTAGGGTCTTGGAGGGATGGAACATAGAGTGAGTAATTTTTAATGAATGACTAGAAGAAAGGAAGGGTCTGAAGTCTAAGAGACATGTGCTGACTCTGGGGATCCCATTCAAAGGTACTAGGGGAGAAAAGAAAGAGTAACAGAGAGAAAAGGAGCAAGAGAAAAAACAGCACAGTGTCAACAGCAACCCTGCCAACAATACCTGTTCATAACTACCATTTTCAGGAATAATACAAGCATTCTTTAAGGGACACACAGATCAGGGCCATCACTCAGTTATTCAGGTTGTTCCTGGACAACCTGTTACAAGTAATGACTAAATCCAGCCCAAGATCCCTTTGCCAAGCTGCAAGTCCTACAGGGGCCTGCAGCTGCCCAGAGCAATGCCTTTCTCTAATTCATGCGAAAGTTTTGCAAGGGCAGCCCTTCACCAAAATTATTTTTAAGGCTTTTTTGCCCAAGGAGGAAAAGGGCATGTTGACATTTTCTGGTTATACAATCCTCTTCCACTTTGAGACTGTGACAAGAAACCTCATTGCCTTCCTCCTTGATATGGTTTGGCTGTGTCCCCACCCAAATCTCAGCTTGAATTGTAGCTATAATCCCCATGTGTCATGGGAGTGACCCCATGGAAGGTAATTGAATCATGTTGGGGGGTTTTTCCCATGCTGTTCTTGTGAAAGTGAATAAGTCTTATGAGATCTGTTGGTTTTATAAAGAGCAGTTCCCCTGCACATGCTCTCTTGCCTGCCACCATGTAAGACATGCCTTGGCTCCTCTTTGCCTTTTTTGGTGATTGTGAGGCCTCCCCAGCCACGTGGGACTGAGTCCATTAAACGTCTTTTTCTCTATAAATTACCCAGTCTTATAGCATGAGAACAGACTAGTACAGTAAATTGGTACCAGGTAGTGGGGCACTGCTATAAAGATACCCCAAAATGTGGAAGCAACTTTGGAACTGAGTAACAGCCAGAGGTTGGAACAGATTGGAGGGCTCAGAAGAAGACAGGAAAATGTAGGAAAGTTTAGAACTTCCTGGAGACTTGGAGAGCTCAGAAGACAGGAATGTGTGGGAAAGTCTGAAGCTTCCTAGAGACTTGTTGAATGGTTTTGACCAAAATGCTGATAGTGATATGGACAATGAAGTCCAGGCTGAAGTGGTCTCAGATGGAGTTGAGGAACTTATTGGGAACTGGAGCAAAGGTAATTCTTGCTATCCTAATTTAGCAAAGAGACTGGCAGCATATTGCCCCTGCCCTAGAGATCCATTAAACTTTGAACTTGAGAGAGATGATTTAGGGTATCTGGCCGAAGAAATTTCTAAGCAGCAAAGCATTCAAGAGGTGACTTGGGTGCTCTTAAAAGCAATCAGTTTGGTTTGGAATTGGAACTTACGTTTAAAAGGGAAACAGAGCATAAAAGTTTGGAAAATGTGCAGCCTGATGATGCAATAGCAAAGAAAAGACCATTTTCTGAGGAGAAATTTAAGCCTGATGCAGAAATTTTGATAAGTAATGAGGAGCCAACTGTTAATCGCCAAGACAATGGGGAAAATGTCTCTAGGGCATGTCAGCAGCCCCTCCCATCACAAGCCCAGAGGTCTAGGAGAAAAAAATGATTTTGTGGGCGAGGCCAAGGGCTTGCTTCTTTGTGCAGTCTCAGGATTTGGTCTTATATCCTAGCTGTGGCTAAAAGGGGCCAACATACAGCTTGGGACATTGCTTCAAAGGGTGCAAGCCCCAAGCCTTGCCATTTCCACATGGTGTTGCAGGTGCACAGAAGCCAAGAACTGAGGTTTGAGAACCTCCACCTAGATTTTAGAGGGTGTATGGAAATGCCTGGATGTCTAGGCAGAGGTGTGCTGTAGGGGCAAAGCCCTCTTGGAGAACCTCTGCTAGGGCAGTGCTGAAGGGAAATGTGGGATGCAAGCCCCCACACAGAGTCCCCATGGGGCACTGCCTAGTGGAGCTGAGAAGAGGGCCACCATCCTCCAGACCCCAGAATGGTAGATCCATCAACAGCTTGCTCTGTGTGCCTGGAAAAGCCAGAGATACTCAATGGCCAGCCCATGAAAGCAGCTAGGTGGGGGGCTGTACCCTGCAAAGCCACAGCAGCAGAGCTGTCCAAGACCACAGGAATCCACCTCTTTCATCTGTGTGACCTGGATATGAGACATGGAGTCAAAGGAGATCATTTCAGAGCTTTAAGATTTGACTGCCCTGCTGGGTTTTGGACTGGCATGGGGTCTGTAGCCCCTTCATTTTGGCCAATTTCTCCCATTTGGAATGGAAATATTTATCCAATGCCTGTACCCTCATTGTATATAGGAAATAACTAATTTGCTTTTGATTTTACAGGCTTATAGTGGAAAGGATTTGCCTTGTCTCAGATGAGACTTTGTACTATGAACCTTTGAGTTAATGCTGAAATGAGTTAGGACTTTGGGAGACTTTGGGGAAGGCTTAATTGGTTTTGAAATGTGAGAACATGAGATTTGGGAGGTGCCAGGGGTGGAATGATATGGTTTGGCTGTGTCCCCACCCAAATCTCAGCTTGAATTGCAGCTGCCATAATCCCCACATGTCATGGGAGGGACTCAGTGGGAGGTAATTGAATCATGGTGTTGGGTTTTTCTCCTTCTGTTCTCATGATAGTGAAGAAGTCTCATGAGATCTGATGGTTTTATAAAGGGTAGTTCTCCTGCACATGCTCGCTTGCCTGCCACCATGTAAGATGTGCCTTTGCTCCTCCATCACCTTCTGCCAAGATTGTGAGGCCTCCCCAGCCACGTGGAACTGTGAGTCCATTAAATGTCTTTTCTTAATAAATTACCCAGTCTCAGGTATTTCTTCATAGCAGTATGAAGATGGACTAATACATGCCTTAACTGTATATCCAGGCTACTGTCACCCCATCACCCTCTTGGTACTCAGGCCTGTTTTGAAGGTGGCAGTGGTTATCTGGTGTCCTCCCAAGATTACTGCCACCCCCAGAGAGCACGACGCACTTGTAGTGAGCCTGGATGAGAGCCCAATTTCCTCTCAGCTAAGCTTCAGAGGAAGCTTAGCAACCTTGACAAGCACTTACCTCCTTGGTTTTTTCTTCCAATTTTCCCAAAGACATAACACAGGTGTTAAATATAGATAAGGCAGCCACATAGGGGACATTAACTTGAGGCACCATCTGCTCTTAGCTCTGCCTCCCAAAGTCTGCTGCTGCCCAAAATGTTTGATTTGGATGAAGGTATCATGTCTCCAGAGGGTCTGATGCAAGCATATTACTTTAGAGGAATAGCACACCGTTAGCCCTTCCCTCAATCATGCAACAAATACTTATGGACTATCCACTCTACCGAAACAGGTTCTCTCTGCCAAGCCTGAGGAATTAGTGCTAGGCAAAATAGAGACATTGAGTTTCCTGTCTAGTTTGCCATTCTTGCCTAACCAACTCTTCATCTTTGGCTTTTATCACCCCTCTGGGAAGTCTTCCATGAGCCCTACCTCTGGCTTGAGGAACTTCTCTTCTATTCTCCTATAACATTCAGTACATAAGTCATGGCACTTAGCACTCAAAAGGAACTCCGAGTTCCCAGGATTTCAAAGGAGGACAAAGATTAGTTTACCCATCTCAAAATCTCCTGTCATTTTCATTTCAGTTGTAAAAGATCACATAAAATAACTCTCAAAACATCATTCTTAAGCACTACTCAAAGGAAAGAAAAATTGATATGCAGTGCACAAAATCTGGAAAAATAAAGTCTATACTGCTCATAATGGTAAACGCAGTTGTGGGTCATGAATCTGATCTAAATCACTGAAATCCATAAACAGTGATAACTTGCTCATAAAACAACTCTTGCGAGACTTTCCATAGGAAACCTTAGAAGGTAATGAAACAGCAGCTAATTAACTCTGGTAAAGCCTTGATAGGTTCTGCTTTATTATCTTAATTAGGAATATCATGAACACTGTCCTCACAGCACAGACACAATTGTCTTCTTCACCCAGCTTTCCACTCCTGACGGGCAAAGACCTAGAGCTCTTCTTGCCACCAGACTTTAATAGCCCAGATTTTGTCTTTGAGTTTTACAATGTACCTTCTTACAACTTCCTGCCTGTTCTTGGGTCACCAGATGGAATGATTTTGGCAAGCAGGTCCTATCACTGAGAATTAAGATTGTGCAGGGGCCAAGTCCCATGTTCAAAATTTTAAAACCAGACCTAAAAATCATAGCAAAAGATGTAAAACCAAAGTGAAACTAAAGTAGAGGGGGGAAAAATTATCAAACAGACTCAGAAAACCTTTTCATGTTTAGTTTCTCTCATAAAATATAGAGTTTTAGGGAAAATCACAGTATCTTGCGTTCAGAAAGCGGTGTTTTTTTTTTTTTTTTTTTGAGTCAGGGACTGCCAAGGCTGGAATGCAGTCGTGCGATCTTGGCTCACTGCAACCTCCACCTTCTGGGCTCAAGCCATCCTCCTACCTTAGCCTGCCAAGTAACTGGGTGGGACTACAGACATGCACCACCATGCCTGGCTAATTTTTTGTTTTTTGTTTTGTTTTGTTTTTTCGAGACAGAGTTTTGCTCTGTTGGCCAGGCTGGAGTGCAGTGGCACCATCTTGGCTCACTGCAACCTCCAACTCCCAGACTCAAGCAATTCTCCTGCCTCAGCCTCCCGAGTAGCTGGGATTACAGGCATATGTCACCACACCCGGCTAATTTTTGTATTTTTAGTAGAGATGGGGTTGCACCATGTTGGCCAGGCTGGTCTCGAACTCCTGACCTCAGGTAATCTGCCCACCTCAGCCTCCCAAAATGCTGGGATTACAGGAATGAGCCACCTTGCCTGGTCATGCCTGGCTAATTTTTTAAAAATTTTTTGTAGAGACAGAGTTTCTCCATGTTGCCCACACTGGTTTCGAACTCCTGAGCTCAAGTGATCCTCCCATCTTGGCCTCCCAAAGTGCTGGGATTACAGGCATAAGCCACCGTGCCCGGCCCAAAAAGCCTTTTGTACTGTTTCTGTTCTTTGCATTGAAAAAAGAAAAGAAAAGAAAAAAACCCTGATGGTCTTGGCCCATGTTCCCAGGTTTCCCAGACCCATTAGCCATTCTGTATTACCTTGGCATTTGTGATCATCTTGAGCTCATGACAAAAGCAGAGAGGCAAATATTCAACATGGTAAAACACTTGCTAAGTAATGACAAATACCATTTGCACATCTCCAAATGGAGCTAATTTTGACAAGATAAAATAACTGAGTATGTAGGCTTCATAACCACACGTGATTTCACAAAATATTTCAAAGGAAGGTAGATAAATTCACCAATTACTAACAAAAACATATTATACTCAACTCATGGAGAGAATTGAAAAAAAAAAAAAGATTAAAGACACAAACTAACTAAAACATATTAAGAGGCATTGTAGCCAGTGTAAAGTTAGAGGTGAATCTATGGAAACTTTGCTTTCTCTGGATTTTCCGCCGATCTTCTTTTCAATACTTACTCTGTTGACAGTATCTTTTAATGCCTAAGAACTGCTTTAATAATCTTGAAACAGGAAAAATAACTAGCATATGCTTGTAACAAAAGGTGTGTAGACATTGATGCTATAATTATACATCATAATAAAGGATATAATTCCATGTCCTAGAAGACAGCTTGCCTAAAAACATGTAGGAGATGATTTGGGACATCTTCAGGGACATAGCAATTTGGTAGTTGGAAAATAATTTAGGCAGCAAGCAATGTGGTCTGCTTACCCAAACCACAGAACAAATGTAATTAAAAGGAGGAATGGAAAATATTGTGGGTTTGACTTTAAAAAATTGGTTAGGAACTAGGAACTTTTTCTGACTATAATCTTCTCTTGTTACAAATGTAAGCATAGGGAAGCACTGATGCAAATAACATGATCCATCCAAACCCTTCCTTTTAACCACCTGGTATGCAGACAAAAAAGAAAGACAGAGGTAAGTCTAGAACATAAGGCTGGTACATTTAGGTCCCTTTTTAATAAAACCTCATACTAGGTTCTGTGATTTAACACGCAAGAAAAAGAAGAAAAGAAAAAGACTTTTGAGGTTAACATTAAAAAAGAAAGAATAGTGTCAAACAAAACACAATACTCCTCTTCCTTTTCTGCTACCATTGGGTTGCTGGAAAAATACTAGAGGAGATACATGACAGAGTGCTAGAGAAAGCCTCATACCCTCTAGTTTAATTTTTTTTTTCTTTTTTTGAGACAAGGTCTCACTCCTGTTGCCCTGGCTGGAGTGCAGTGGTATGATCATGGCTCACTGCAGCCTCCACCTCCATTGCTCAGGTGATCCTCCCACCTCAGCCTCCCAAGAGGGTGGGACTACAGGTACTCGCCACAATGCCCAGCTAATTTCTTGGTTTTCTTTTTTTTTTTTTTTTTTTTTTAGTAGAGATGGGGTTTCACTGTATTGCCCAAGCTGGTCTTGAACTTCCGGGCTCAAGAAATCCTCCCGCCTCGGCCTCCCAAAATGTTAGTATTATGGGCATGAGCCACTGCACCCAGTCCCTGTACCATCATTTATTCTACTTGGCATTTCTTCCTAAAGTTCAAAATTTACCTGACACTTACCAGTTAACACAAGAATATAATCCCAAGGTCTTGAAAAAAATAATAATGTCAGGATAACAAGTAATACTTGTTTGTATTTTACTGTCTACCACCACCAGTGCTGTACTCAAAACTAGGGGAATCAGTTATCATTCTTTTTTTAAGGTCAGGCTCCCCAAGAGGAGGTAAGTGAGGTGGAAAGTATATAAGAACCAAAGGGGCCCTGGCTACCCAGGTGCAGTGGTGTGCACCTACAGTCCTAGCTTGAGCTCAGGATTTCAAGGCTGCAGTGAGCTTCAGTCACACCACTGCACTCCAGCCTGGCCAACAGAGTGAAGGCCCATCTCAAAAAGGCCCTGGTTGCCTACATGCAAGTCAGGAGCAAATGGGATACTGAGCAGATTGTGCAGATGTGCAGAATGGTTCTTTGCTTTGAGCTCAGGTTGCCTATTGCAACCAATTCATGTTCCTCCCATGTTTCTTCTAGGATGGGAATTGAGAATAGATCCACTGTCTATCCTACTGGGGGCCCTTTCTGCTCTACGAGGCACAGTTTGTCTTCCCAATGGACATTTTGCTAGGTAGGACTACCCCTCTCCTGGTGCACCAAAGGTGCACTAGAAGCAGTTCAGGCAGAAGGAATAGGATGAAGTGTCAACATAGCCATCAGGCATAGTAGGTGCAGTGCCTAGGCTCACAACACATTTAGGGGTCCATGAACATGTTTTTAATTTCTTTTAAGATCAGGAGAGTAATGAATCCAGCAATCCCATTCCTAGGTATATACCCGAAAGAATTGAAAACAGACATTCAAACAAGTATTTGTACGTGAATGTTCACAGCAGCACTGTATTAGTCTGTTCTCATGCTGCTGATAAAGACATAACCGAGACTGGGTAATTTATAAAGGACAGAGGTTTAATTGACTCACAGTTCCACATGTCTGGGGAGGCCTCACAATTAAAGTGGAAGACAAAGGAAAAACAAAGGGACATCTTACATGGTGGTTGGCCAAAAACAAAAAAAAGAAAATGGAGGTTGTTCAGGGGAGCTCTTGTTTATAAAACCATCAGATCTTGTGAGACGTATTCACTACCACGAGAACAGCACAGGAAAGACCTGCCCCCACGATTCAATGACCTCCCGCGGAGTCCCACCCACAACATGTGGGAATTATGGGAGTTACAATTCAAGATGAGATTTGAGTGGGGACATAGCCAAACCATATCGAGCACTACTCATAATAGCAAAAAGGTGGGGGAAAAAACACAAGTGTCCATCACTGATGAGTGGGTAAACAAAATGTGGTAAATACATACAATGGAACATTATTCAACCATAAGAAGGAATTAATTACTAGTACATGTTACAATGTGAATGAACCTTGAAAACATTACACTAAGATTCCAGACACAAAAGGCTACATATTGTATGATTCCATTTATACGAAACATCTAGAACAAGCAAATCCATAGAGACAGAAGACAGATTAACGGTTCTCAGGGGTTGGGAGAGGGGCTTATGGGGACATGTCTGCTTAATGGGCACAGGATTTTCTTTGAGTTAATGTTTTGGAAGTAGGTAGAGGTAGTGATTGCACAATATTGTCAGTGTATGAAATGCCACTCAATTGTACGCTTTAAGATGGTTAGTGGTACAGCATGGTGATTATGGTTAATAACGTATTGTATACTTGAAAATTTCTAACATACTAGATTTTAAGTGTTCTGACACAGAATAAGCATGTGAAGTAATGCATATGTTCATTGGCTTGATTTAGCCATTACACAATGTGTAAGTATATATTTCAAAATACGCTGTACATCATAAGTATGCAAAATTCTTGTCAATTAAAAATTTTTAATGCTAATGGTTCATTTATTTATGTAAATTTCTCAATAAAAAAGAAACCAACCTAGATTATATTCATCTTTGTACCAATATAGTCATAATTAAAAAAAATATATTTATGAAGAGGTCTATAAGGCAAAAGTGCCTAGGACCTATGAAAGTCGTAATGCAGCCCTAACCGAGTGCACAGGATGCAGAGACAAGCAGAATGAACCTGAGCCATCTGAGTGAGAAAGGGTAGTTGGTCAGAGCACAGCAAGTAAGGGACAGGCTCACATGTGTGGAGGCTGGGGAAGCCGGCAGAGGCCCAGCCAGGCATGGCAAAGCCTCGGGATGCTAGGTGAACTGCCAATAAAGAGTTTTAAGGAGACTGATATTTTCAAAGATCACTATGGGCTGCTGATTGGAGTGTGGACTAGTCAGAGTCAGGAAGAATGGTTACGAGGAGCCCAAATTCCAGGATACTGCTGTAATCCAAGCAAAAAATGATGGCTCTTGCTCGGATGCTGGTAGAGGAGATGTAGAGAGATGCATGGCTTTGAGACACTTGGACAATCAACAAGATCACTATGGGGAATGGGAAGGAGAGGGCGTCAACATTAACATTCCCCTTTCTGGCATGAGCATCGAGAAGCATATGATGTTATTCATTGAGACAAATACTGAAGGTCCAGGGTTAGGGGTAGACATTCAGAAATTGAATTCTGAACACATGAAGTTTGAGGTACCTGTGGAAGTTCCAAAGCAGGGGCCAAATAGGTAATTCAATATTTTACCTGCAACTCAATTGAGGAGTGGAGTGAAAATGGAAAACTTGGGAGTTGCCCATGTCTGGAGTAAAAGGAAATCCCCAGAACAAATGAGATCATCCAGTAAAAGAGTGCAGAGTGAGAAGAGAAATCAGCTCAGGATCAAGCCTGGGGAAAATTCGATATTTAAGTGCCATGTACAGGAAGAAAAGCTAGCAAAGGAGAGAGAGAAGTGGAAAGAGGAAGAAGGAAACAGCTGCGCCATAGGTAGATATTAGGAAAGAGTCCACTTCAAGAAATGGAGACCAACCAACTGATGTGAACACTGAGCTCAGGCAGTATGTGAATCTTTAAATGTTACATGGGTTAGTGACAAGGAGGTCACTGTTGACCTTTTCAAGACCATCTTCAGTGAAGGAGCAGAATAACTCAAATGGGAGTTATTCGAGAAGAGTGGGGGAAAAGGAAGTGAAAAGCGTGTGAGCAACTCTTTCAAGAACCTGACTGTGAGTGAGGAGGTGACAATGAGACAGCCAAACCCTGACTTCACTCACCTAGCTGCCTGCCCATGGGGCAATAGGGAAACTAAGGCAGAAGTAACTGCCAAAAGCAAAGGAGTTAGCAACCTGATGCTGCTAATTCTTAGAGCTCAATGACAAGCAAGGCCTCGGTCCTTCTGCAGCTGGTTGCCTGACAGTCTAGCAAGTTGATAGAACCCATGCCGTGATCCTGTTAATTTTATGACTGTTTGCAAAGGGACAGTTTTCTCTGCCCTTGTAGAGCAAAACCAGGGAGAAATTTAAGTTTGCAGTTTGCTCCCCACCAGATCTCACTGTTGTGGGGAAAAGTCCTCAAGAACAAAGAAGGTGCAATCACACTGGGTCAGAGTCCAAAAAGCCAGCTTCAAATAATGTTAAGACTGTATACCACCTTTGGTAGTTAAGTACAGAGTGTTAAAAGAGGTCGCTCAGCACTGGCGCTGCAGGCTGAGTCCAGCCCCATGATGCTTCCGCACATTCTAGGACACCTTTTCTCCACAGCCATAGCTGTTAATGGCTCACTTCTTTCCTCCGAGGCTTTGCCCTCTGTGTCCTAAGTTTAAATTCCAGGACAGAGAAATATCTCAAAAAACTGTCCCTTTATCCTTTGCCAATTGAAAAAGAAACCAGCCCAGCAGCGATGAGATTAAGTAACACAAGACCTTGGTTCTGGGTGGTGTTCACACCTACTATCGCTTTTGCTGTGCATCATCAGTCAAATAATGATTTATAGGGCAGAATATTGCTTTAAAAAGTTGGTTTTGGCCAGGCGCAGTGGCTCACGCCTGTAATCCCAGCACTTTGGGAGGCCGAGGTGGGCGGATCACAAGGTCAGGAGATCGAAACATGGTGAAATCCCATCTCTACTAAAAATACAAAAAATTAGCTGGGCATGGTGGCATGTGCCTGTAGTCCCAGCTACTGCAGAGGCTAAGGCAGAAGAACTGCTTGAATCTGGGAGGTGGAGATTGCAGTGAGCCAAGATCACGCCACTGCACTCAGCCTGGGTGAGAGAGAGACTCTGTCCCAAAAACAACAACAAAACAGTTGGTTTTGTGCATATGTTGCTGCCTCATAGTTTCTAGTCTCCATTTCAGGGTTGACTCACTGTCTCCAATATTGGAGTAGATTTCAGGAACACTTTGGTTAGAAAGATACATTCCTATCATGGACTTTTCTTAGTTTTTTCCTGCCCTGAATTTGGCTTATCAAGTGAGCCTCAAGCTTAACACTAGAGCCTGAGCAAGTAAGGCCCTATGTTCTTTCTTTAAAAGTCATAAAAGGTTTATTAGGTCTCCTCATGAATCTAACCGTGCCAAGTAGACAAGGCCTACATGCAGGCTCTCCCAGGCTTGGGGCATGGTGCTCCAGATGTCACATCTGTGGATATTTAGCAGAGTTATACTGTAGCTCTTAGAGGATCATGTTTAAGGAAAAACAAAAAACAAAAAAAGTAGCCCTTCCCTAACATTGAAATAAAAGGAATATGTTGTTATAATGAAAAAAGTATAAGAAACTAGAGAAACCAGATAGATTTTTTTTTTTTAAGTCAGAAAGGTGATTATAGTCAGAATGTCATCAGCTTCTCTTAATATAACCTTCAGGTTAGAAATTATGAAATGATCATTTCGTCTTGAGTATCAGGTATACAACATGCACTCAAATGTTTGTTGAATAAATAAATGCCATCAATCCTGTTTTAGGTTGTATGAAGACAGCTGTGATACTTGAGATAATCACACAGGATTTGAAGCCAGAAAATCTGGAGTCCATATTCTGACATCTACTAGCTGTGTGTTTTTGAGTGATACTCTGGCCCGCTAAGCCTTAACTAGAAATGGAGATAATGCCTATTCCACCTATCTCACCATGTTATAAGAATTGAATAATGTTATAGTTGCATGTGAGAAAGAAAAGTAAATAGTAATCAGAATCAGGACAGAGATGTCTGGCACCACCACTTCTGTTTAACATTAAGCTGTTGATTAAAAGTAGAGGCATAAGACTTGGAAATGAAGAGACAAACATTTTCTTATTTGAGGACAACATGACGGTCTCCATAGAAAGTCAATAGGATCTACAGGCAAACCATTAGAATATCAAAAGAATTATGTAAGATTATTAGACAAAATCATTTTATAAAAATCAATAGCATTTATATACTCCAGCATTGATCAATTTAACATTTAATTTTAAGAAGCCTATTCTCCAAAGCAACAACAAAAACATAAGCTACATAGGAATCAGTGCGATAAAGGATGTGTAAGGATTTTCAAAGAGACAATAATTTATTTTTTAAAGCCATTAAATACTTGAATTAATGGAGAGATACAGAATGATCATGGATAGAAAGATAACATTCTTTTCCCAAATTAATCTATAGATTCAGTGTAATTCTAATCAAAAATCTTAACCTGATTGTTTAATTCTACGTAATCATTTAATCCTAAAGTTCACAGAAAGAGCCAGGGGTGAAGAACAGTCAAAACCATTTTGAAATACAGAGAAGGGTGGGCAGAGGAGACTTCCTTACCGGATATCAAGAATTTAGGATAAATGACAGAGAAGGCATTACAATCAGCAGGGAAACACTGGACTATTCAATAAACTGCTAAGACAACTGATTATCCATACGGAAAATAATGGACTTCATGCCATAAACAAAAGTAATTTCAAAGCGAATTAACAAGACAAATGGAAAGGCAAAATCATAAAATTTTTAGAGAAAAATTTGTATGACAGTAGGTAAAGAATTTCTTCAGAAAGAGAGAAAAGCCACAATTCAGATACAATAAAACTTCTGCAAAACAACACACACAAAACACCATAAGCAAAATTAAAAGATAAGCCTTAGACTGAGAAAAGATACTATCAGCATATATGTCTCTAAAATATATATATAATATACATATAAAATAATATGTACCTGGGATTTATTAACAATGTTTAAAGATCAATGCAAAAATTGCAAATAACCCCAAAAAGCAAGAGGGCAAAGGATTCAAACAGGTGACTCCTATCAGAGGAAAATGGATTATGAACTTGTAAAAATATGCTCAACCTCACGAGAATATAGAAAAATTAGAATTAAAATCCTGAGTTATCATTTCACATCCAGCAACCCATCATGTGCAGTAGCCTATATCCCCAGTTCTCGGATAAAATGAACAGCAGGGAAACAGTTGGATTTAAGCCTTATTTTTTTTTGAGACGAAATCTCTCTGTCGCCCACGCTAGAGTGCAGTGGTGCGATCTCAGCTCACTGCAACCTATGCCTCCTGGGTTCAAGCGATTCTCGTGCCTCAGCCTCCCGAGTAGCTGGAATTACAGACATGCGCCACCACCCCCAGCTAATTTTGTACTTTTTATACAGACGGGTTTTCACCATGTTGGCCAGCTGGTCTCAAACTCCTGACCTCAAGCAATCCGCCCGACTCAGCTTCCCAAAGTGCTGGGACCACAGGCGTGAGCCACTGCCCCACACCAAGCCTTCTTTTCAATATTCAACTCAAGAGAGCTGTCTACTATGTGAGAAGACCACCTACAGTAAGAGACTATGAGGAGTACCACACCTGGGCAGGGCTTGGCTGAGAGCTAGAAGGTGGAACCACTGAGAAAAACATGCATTGTTTCTGCTACAGCTAACAAATATTTGATTATGCCTACTGGTACCAATTTTTAAATATACGCACGGCTTAGTTTTTCAGGTCCCTTTTAACTTTCTTACTTATACTTGCTTTTCTTCCAGATGAATCTAGAATCATTTTGTCAAATCCCAAAACAATTTCATTGTCATTCACTGGAAAAAAAATCTGCCAAGGCAGGATTGGAGGGTATGGAAAAAATGTGAACTATAAACTGCTGGTAGGAGTATAATTTGGTATGTATGTTATGGAGATCAATTTGGAAGTATCTGGTGAAACTGAAGATTAAGAATATCCTGTTGGTCAGTGATTCAAGTTCGAGATACATATCTCAAGAAATGCTCACATGTGCACAAGGAAATATGTCAAGTATTTCATTGCAGCATTGTTTATAAGTCAAAAATGGGAAATAACTGAGATGCTCAAGAAGAAAATGAATACATTGTGATAATGAACTACAGCATTTAAATGAATGAGTTAGAGAAACATGTTAGTGTGGATACATCTCAAAAACATGAGTGGTAAAACAAGTCCCAGAAGGTTTTGTACAGAAAAATAGCATTTATATAAAGTTTCAAAATCAGAAAAACAATCCTAGGTATGCATATATACATATAATAAGGATATAAAACCATTCTGATAAACATCAAATTCAGAGCTGCAGTTAATTAAGTGGGTAAACGGAGATAAATGAAATGAGACAGGGCTATACAGACCTCAACTACAATCATTTCTTTTTAAAAGAAAAAACATATATAGGTAAAAATAAGATTATAAAAGCTGGACGACAGATACTTAGGTATTTATTACATTGTTTTCTGCATTTTTCTGTATTGAAATGTTTCATAATAAAAAAGGCACAATACGAATACTAGCAGTTAATACTGGCTGACAACTACGTGGATCAAGGTGAATTAACTCATTAATACACTATGAAGACAACTATTTTCAAGTGTAGGAAGAATACTGATTTTTTTAGTGCTTACATTTACTAATACATAATATAATATGTGCCAGGCATTATGGAAAGTGGTTTACATGCATTAACTTATTTATCTCCATAATCACTCTGTGAAGATGATGCTGGCATCAGTCTCATTTTATAGTGAGAGAACAGGCTGAGTGGAAAGGTAAAGAGTGAAAGGTCACATAGGTAGTAAGCAGAACTGGGAGACAAGCAAGCCCACGTGTGTTTAAGTCCCAAGCCTATGCACTTAATCACTATATTGTGCTATGAAAGGTTTCAACTTTACTAAATGAATAAAGATTTAAAAAACCACACAGAGTTACAAGGAGTAAACTTGAGAAAAATGCAATTAACATAATCAAGAATTTTTAAAGGATCAGGCTGTGAGTAGGACTAAGTAATTGGGTATACCATAATTAAAAGGCCCAAACTTATTCTGAGTCCAAATACACAATGAAAATATACACGATGTGGTGTGAGATAGAAACATAGGCTAATGCTGGCAGAAGGTCAGTATTCCACAAGACCAACCACAGATAAAGATACAGCCATCTGTTAAGAGGGTGTCCTGAAACTGTAGAGGGACTTCTAAGCCTTTTAATCAGTTTTCTTGGACACATTCTACCAGTGTTTCAAGGCCCACCCTTTCTGATTCATCCCAGCTCTATACTAAGTTCTGCCTCATCTAAATCTGACTCACTTGGCAGGCAATAAACGTGACGTTTTGTTGGTATTTCTCAGAATGGCGGTCTCCAACCTTTTCGGCACCAGGGACTAGTTTTGTGGAAGACAATTTTTTCATGGATGGGGGACAGGGGGCGGGGATGGTTGTAGAATGAAACTGCTCTATCTCAGATCATCAGGCATTAGATTCTCTTAAGGAGCGCACTATCTAGATCCCTCGCATGTGGGGTTCACAATGGGGTTCGCACTCCTATGAGAATCTAATATTGCGGCTGATCTGACAGGGGGCAAAGCTCAGGCAGGAACGCTCCCTTACCGCCTGCTGTATGGCCTGGTTCCTCACAGATCAGGGACCAGTACCTGTCTGTGGCCCAGGGGTTGGAGACCCTTTTCTATAGGATCAAGTCACCAACCCTAACTATGGTGTTTTATGAGAATATACTGTATCTCAGTTGTCTTAGTTGGCATTATTTGGTAGCAAGTAACACCCTACTGACTTGCTTAAGAAAAAACTAAGTTGGGGGGTCTCTCTGTAAGGTTTTAAGGCTATCTTGTGGATCCCCAGAAGGATGAAATGCAGACAGTGAAATGCAAGACACTGCAACAAACACTGTCAAATTATCAGGAATCAAGAAAGCCATTTTCTTTTTCTTCTCGGGTTGAATGTCATCTTTGCTTTCTCTGCCTCCCATATATGTTCCAGATGTGACCTTCCAAGACATCAGTTTTCCAATTCCAAATTCTCAGGAGAAATCATCTAATTGGCTCAACTTTTACCACATGTCCACTCCTTGTCTGATTTCTGAACAGCTCCTCATGGAAGGTGGCAGAAAGTAATGCTCAGAAAAGGGATGTAAGTTGGGCAGGTATCCTAAAAGGTCACTAAGCCAATACTTCCTATATTCTCTGTTGTCTATTAATCAGAGGCTTAGGCTTTTTTTGTGGGAGAAGGGTGGTGGGGAGAAATAACTGCATTTCTCTGATGGCCTTTCCCAACCTTAAAAACCACTTCAATACTAAATTTTATCTTTCAGTCAAAATGAACCTGAAGATTCTCTGGCTGGTTTTTAGAAATGTTCAAATACGATAGAATCTTACATAGGGGTATAATATCCTCAAGAAAACACACATCTATGTGCCTCACTCTTTTCTTCTTATTCCATCCTTTTCTGATAGGGCAGTCACTTCAGACACTTTATCCACTATCAATTTAGGTCTCAACTGTTGTTTTCACATTTTTGCATTATAAACAAGACTCCCCCTCGTTTTGGAAAAATTAATGCATGAACCATAGTCAAACAATGAAAATTCTAAAACACTTCACTACAGAAAAATGGAATCTCCAGAGTTAAGGGGGGAGGAGGGCATTAGAAGGTTACCATTTGAATCTCTACCATAAGTCAGGCACTATGCTAAATTGCTTATATTTTAATACAACAATTCTATGAAGAGGGAGTACTATTGTTAGCCTCTTCATGAATGATGAAAATCAGGTTTTAAGAAGGTGAGAAAACTATCAATATCACACATCTAGTATAGCTTAGCATAGATTTAGAAGAGTTAAAAGGTGAAAAATGGAGAAGGGCTGAAGGAGATAGGCCTTCTCAGGATATCATTCTTAACATCAAAAACTGTATCCTAAACATATTTAATACAATGAAGTGGCATGACTCGTTACATAACAATATACATGACAGCTTTTACAGTTTTAAAAATATATTCGTATCATCAAGACTTCATAACATCAAATAAAAGCAACAGGGGGGGGAAAAAAACTTTGTATACCCTTTAGACTCCAATTTTGTTGTGTGTATTAAACTCCGCACATTTGGCCAGGCGTGGTGGCTCACGCCTGTAATCCCAACACTTTGGGAGGCAGAGGTGGAAGGATCACTTGATCCCAGGAATTCAAGACCAGCCTAGGCAATATAGTGAGACCCCATCTCTAAAAAAAAAAAATTAAAATTAGTCGAGCATAGTGGTGCGCACCTGTGGTCCAAGCTACTTAAGAGGCCGTAAGTGGGGAGGATTGCTTGAGACCAGCAAGTGGAGTCTGCAGTAAGCCATGATTGCACCACTGCACTCCTACCTGGGTGACAGAGACAGACCCTGTCAAATATAAGGAAAAAACAAACAACAAACCCTGGACTTGAATGAATTTTTCTGCGGCGGTGTAGGATCCCAAAAAAACTAGGAATCACTCATAAAAAAAATAAATTCTTCTCTTTTGCAATTTGGCAGCCCCTCTTAAAATTTTATCCACTCTGTCCCTCGCAAAGTACCCCCATCACCCAACATACCACACTGTACCTTTGCAAACGCCATTTCTGCTGCTGAGTTTCCTAGACTTCATGCAGAATTCTCCCTCTTTTAGGTTTCTACAGTACTTTGCATCTGCCACTAATATATATTTACATCATATGCAAATCTGTCTGAACAAGGCAAAGGGTCAATGTATTTTTGTTTCAACACTAAATAAAATTGAGGTGATTTCACTAAAATATCAAATTTTGTACCCAAGATATCAATTAATTTGTTTCATGCTTATTGTCAGACAACAAAAGACTTAGTACTCATTCATGGCAGTAAGTTTTAAACATACTGTTTAGTGAAAAATAATTATTTTACAATGAAAACGATTGTTACCAGCTTCATATAATTAAAACTGAAAACCAAATTCTTTAACAGGTAGCATAACATGTCAGTTTATATATTTTAAAACCAAATGTTATTCCATAATCATTTATGCAACAACCCCAAATTTCAAATATTGAACACAATACAAATTTTTCAAAAAACAAAACTTTTGGATCTCGAGTAGGCAGTACTGGAATTTAAACTACAACCAAGAGCCTAAGGGGATGCTTGCTCTATTTTTAGTGATTGTAACACAGTAGTGTTTGACAGAACCACTTGAGCAGCTGTTTCAAAACACATATACACTCCATCCCCAGAGATGTTGATTTAGTAAGCTGAGGCGGCTACCAGGCCTATGGAATCTTTAAAATGCTCCCCAGCAATTTCTGATGAACAATACTGTTTCAGAACTATTTTCTATGAAATAGGTTTGACATGCTTTCAGCTTGTATGTTATGTGTATTTTTAAGTATCTTAAGCATTGCCACTATTTTGAAAGACCAAAGTTATTTACAGGGCATCCAACTTTCTGTGGTAGGTGTAGCTCCTTTAAAAGGTTATGTGCTTTTTGGTTGAGTCACTTTTCAATAATCAATCCTCAATCTATAGAAAATTAGATGCTCTTCAAGTGATTATTTTCTTAAATTAAAATTTGAGGTATACAGATAATCGAGTCCACTAAATGTTACAATAGGATTTGTACATAAATATATTCAATATGCACTAACTCTAGCCTTTACAAAAATAAAGCAATTAACACCTATTAGAGTATACCTACCCTGAGAAATATTATACTCATATACAATATTGATTTTATAACCAGAAAAAGTTGACATCAGAGCAAATCTTCAAATGTTGTTTCCAGAGTATATTCAACATTTTAAAATATAAAAATAGAAATATTTAAAATTATCTACACCGAGGTTACATAACTTTGGTAAAAGTTCCAAAGTTCACTAATATATTCCTAGTGGGCACTAAAAAAATCTAAAAATTTAAATAATTTTCAAGCCTACTTATTTTCTTCATTGCATTCATTCTCTATGAATTCATAACATATGCATGGACACCTATGGATTCAAAGTACACCATAAACTTACTGTAAAAATTCAGTATTACTTAAAACATCTCTACTATCACTCAAATGGTTTGACTTAATGGGCAGTTTGCTCAAATGAACCACCTGCTGCTCACTTCATTCTCTTCACATTAATCTTAATTTAAAAATTCTAAAAATTACCTAAAGGAGTTTAAAGATTCAAAATCTAATCCCTGTAACTTCAAAATAATTGTAAATTCTAGTGATTCATTTATATTATTCCAAGTAGAACTTCCTATTTTACATCACAAGCTTAAGTCTCACATTTAGAAAAACTGTCCATGTTTATGCGTATCTAGAGTTCTCCAATGCAATCAGCTATTACAGAGTCAGACTGGGCCTGGAAAACAGAAAATGGACATATTTACCCCCACTGTATACATGTGTTAATAAATTTGATTTTTATTTTAAAATATCTAGAATACACAATCACATTAATACTTTCTTCCTACTCTGCCTTTATCATGATCAAACACATGCGAATTCAAAACACAACTTTTTCAAGTAACTCCTGCCATGGTTACCAACGCTTGTCTTATCATTTTCAGGAGCTTAAACATAAATTTGGGTTTTCGATAAATCAAAATATTCTGCATTGCTTTAAAACGGGAAACAAAAACTTGCAAACTGGTACTGATAAAACTGATATGAATCAATGTGGACTAACACTAAGACTTTTTTTCAAAAATTGTATTTAATAAGCTCAATCTTATTTACTCTAGGTAAAAAATTAGTAAATGACCAGTGTCTCCATGTATCTCTTCTTCAAATAAACATGCCTGTTTACAATTCGGTGTCTAAAATCAATCATCTAAAAATAAAAAGCCAAGTTGAAGAAAAACCACCAACTCTTACCCCATACCACTGCAATATTTTTAATGCATAGGAATACAACAAACTCAAAAGAAAAAAAAATAGTGTTTTATTAACTACCACACTGTTATAATACACTTTAAACGTACAATAAGGTAGCCTTTAAATTTGAGGTGGTCTTAAGAATAACAAATGAACACAATTCCAAATTTCTGAAATAGGTGAACTGCTGCAGTTACAGGTATACATTTAAGAAAATTGTATAGCTCTTACAAGACCAGCAATGTAACTTTATTTTGTACATTTTTAAATTGAAAATATAAACAATAATTAAAAAATAAAAAGAAAATACAGCATAATAAAAAACATACGTTTCTCAATTAAATGTACTGGATACATATAAATTTTAAGGGAAGAAGCAAAAAAGGAAAATGATTGATATTTAAGTGCAGACTGACTACCTAGACAAAAAAAAAAAAGACTTAAAAAAATATCATAAAACCTCTAGTTTTTCTATGACTAATATCCATATGGTTGGAGTATCGTCACTATGGAAGTGATTTTGTTATGTTTGCATATGTTATACTTTACTGGTAATTTACATGATGGCTTTTAAGGCCCTGGGAGACATATGGTTTTTGGAAACAAGATTGGATAAAAATCACTGCTAAGACGCAATACACCTTATTTTTTTGGTCCTCCAATAGTCAAGAAAAGGGATAATTCACTATAACATTCTCTTACCACCCAAATGCCTCAACTTATACATTTTAAACTTTTTCAAACATTGGTTATATTGCCCAACTTCGTTATTGAAAGAATATTAACAAGACATTATTTTGGCAAATTAAATCTTAAACATGGCTTTTCAACAGGATTTAAAAGGTGACTATCCCTAGAGTTCCATGTTAAAATGTAGTTTTCAAAATCTTACAAGAGTAATGCTTAAAATATTGTACATAGTTAACCTAATTAAAATAATTAGCTTCAAAATGACAAATTGATAAGCTAAGTAAAGCCTACACTATGTAACATTTGCTTGGAAACTTGATTTGTCAGTTATGCATAATAAAAATTCCAGTCATCAAGAAAATTACAAAATTTTTTATCATAACATGATTTCTTTCACCCACCAGCTTTTTTATCTTACAATAGATAAATACCAACATGTTCTCATTTTTACACTAAACCACACAGGATTGATGCATTTGGTTAGACTACCATTCGCATTGTTAAATTCAATTTTCTCTTTATATAACTTGGTAAAATTTCATTTCTTCTAGATTCCAAAAGTACCTACAAAACCCATGCAATTTTACCATTTTTAATATACTATGGAATATCATACAAAGTAAGGCATTTCAGTGTCATGTATAACCAAGTTACTGTCAATCCAAAAATTTTTGCACATCAATAAAAAGATATCTAAGAACTTAGGAACAATATTCTTCTCACTACTGTATAAAAATAACCACAATGAATAAGTATTTGTGTAATATTTACTCCATTGTCTCATTTCCAGAAACTGTGACAAGCTGTAAAGGTATTTCAGTGTTGGTAAGGATATCTTGATTGCTGGTGGCGGAAGTATTAACAGTTCCTATCCCTGAAACAGAACCTTGTTGAATATTTGCAAGGATAAGCGTTGTTCCTCCTGCAGTAATCAAAGTATCATCTCGCGCAGCTTCCACAGATGCCAGCACTGTACTGCTAGAGTGAATACCTTTTTTATTCTGGTGTGTTTTAATATGTTTGGCAAGATGGTCACTTCTCATAAAGCGTTTTGAACATTCTGGACAAACAAATTTCTTCTCACCTGTTAGGAAAAAAATTAAGTTACTTGGTTTTAAAAATTCAACTTTAACAGCTCAATCATTTCCCCCAAAACATAAAGTCAGTCAATGCTGACTTTATGGTAAGTCATAAAGTAAGGATGGGAGCAGGGGTCTATTAAAACTGTATTCATTTTACAAGCTACCCCTGCCAGATTTCTCTTACAGAGTATTTCTCCTTAAAATAAATCATCTTTACTTTTTGATGAATAGCAAAATTCAAATAGGTATTATATAATAGATGGATATTCAAATAAAACTTTAATATCTCAACTATGCTGTTTTAAATACCTGTGTTAAGATGCCAGCTAAAAAAAAATCATCTATAACACATTTTAAAGTCTAAATAAAAGTATATTCTTTCACACTATAACTAAAATACTAACGTGCCATGTTCATGATACTAAACCTTCAACTCTTAAATATAATTAAAGCAACAGGGTATTTCTAGATTAAAGAAATGACACGATAAGCTTGAGATCCAAAAAGAGTAAGTAATCCGTAGAAAAAATGAATCTGGCTAGCTGATTTGATTTCAGCTACAACAATCAAGAACAAGGATAATTAACGTCAAGATGTTAAAGTTGATAAAACCCTGATGCCTAAATTTATTTCCCAGCATGAATAAGTTTAAATACAAAAGACAGACTGAACTTCTATTATGTTGAAGACCGACTCTGCAAGAGGATTACCAAAAAAGACAAAAGGCCAACCTAAAAGGAATTCAGAAAGAAATCAATAAAAATCAATAAATCTAGGAAATATTTTCTTAATTCTTTTCTTCAAAAATGTCTTACCCTGTATCTTTTGTTCTAGCACCTCTACTCTACATAGGTCTTTATCAGACCTCATGCTTGAACTATATTGCAGTCACATCCTAGTCTCTCTCCAGACATTATTTACCTTAAAGACCAAATTTTATTACATCAGAAAATTCAAGATTATATTAAGTGATATGGAAATGCAAAGGTAACTTGCAGATGATGTAACAGTTTAGATGCTCCACTGCCTAATTTACAAGGAACTTTAAAATGTGCCTCAATCCTACTTAATTGAAATGTTACGTGAAATCTCATCCTCATTCACCACTACAAAAAAAAAGGGGGGGTCTCTCACTTCTTCTATTAACATACCACCATTTTTCTAGGAAAGTATTTCCCAGTTTCTCTTGTAACATTAGTCCTGAGAGGTACTCCATGGCAAACGGCACAATGATCAAACAAGGTTAGGAAATGCTACACACATTACATCACTAATTTATAGATGCAAGCTGTCCATCTAGCATTTAAAGGTCTTAAGAGGTACTGCCTTGAAGGTACTTTAGCCCACTATTTCCTACACTTGTTTGATCACTGACCTTTTTCTCCCTTTTACATTATTCCTTTTTACAACCTGCTGATAAAATCCTACTGAGGAAAATTCTGTTACAGGGCCATCGTAAGGTCTATTATCCCATACTTTACTATCCCAAGCAATAATTACCTGTTTCTGAGCCTTTTCAACAGCAGACTGCAACGCAAAATCTTTTATCTACCTTTTTTTTTTTTTGGAGACAGGATCTCACTTTGTCACCCAGGCTGCAGTACAGTGGCATGACCATGGCTCACTGCAACCTCAGCCCCCTGGGCTCAAGCAATCCTCCCACCTCAGCCTCCTGAGTAGCTGGGACTACAGGCACACACCATCACGCCTGGCTATTTTTTGTCTTTTTAGGAGAGGCACAGTTTCACCATGTTGCCCAGGCTGGTCTCAAACTCCTGAGGCCCAAGGAATCTGCCTTCCTCGGCCTCCCAAAGTGCAGGGATTACAGGCATGGGCCAGCATGCCCAGCAGCCTTATCTACTTTGTCTGTTGCAGTTTCATATAGGTTAATCTCATCTCTCTACCTACCCAATGAGAGACAGGAACTAAAACAATTAGAGCATCTGTGTACTACTACAGACCTCATAGGTAATTTTATACAATACTGAAGGGCCAAAGTAGGAGATGTGAAGCAATGTCAGAGATAGTTTATTCGCTTAACCTAATAGGGAACTTGGATTGGAATCCAGATGACTTCAAAATCCATGTTGTTCTCCATTTCACCATGCTTCTTCCAAGCTCTCTAGGGATTGTAAATACATATTTTTCAATTCTCCAGTGTTGAGCATAGACTGACGAACACTTTAATCATTTACATGGTAGTAGGAGAAAACTATCTCTAAGTTAATACTGTTAGGTTTCAGTGTAGATCAGTCATAGGTCCATTTCATTTAACAACCACACAACACTATGTAAAAATAGTATGATGAGAGAAAGTCTTCACATCAACATTGCCTTGGTTGCTCCTCGGTGAAATACCTTTCCCTTACCTCCGAGATACTAAAAACAAAAGAAAAGGTGAAATGCCCAAATATATCAGAAGAAACAGAAATATTTTTTGTTACAGTGTTAAGGGGAAAGAAAAGAATAGGATAGATCAAGAGTAAAAGCTGATAATTAAAAATGTTAACAGAATAAAAATAGCATAAATGTGGCTTAAAGCATTCAATAATGTCAACAAAAGCTACCCAAAGTCTACTTAAATAAAACTTTATTTTAGAAGATAAGCCATACTGACTTGTTCTTTGGAATTTGTGTTATTAAGATGGTGTTCCTAAAGGTAAAAACTGGATGTAATTCATTGTATTTTAAAGATTCAATTCAGTAAGAAATGCTAATAAAAAAAAAAATGTCAAGGCAGTTATGTAGCCCTATAATTCATTTTTGTCTGTTAAAAGTAAATATTAGTAACCTGTATGTGTTCTTCTGTGCCTCTGTAATTCATCACTTCGAGTAAATCTTTTACCACAGTACATCCAGTTACAAACAAAAGGGCGTTCTCCAGAATGCCAACGCAGATGAGCTCTCAGATGTGAGGTCTTCCCATAGACTTTACCACATCCTGGTATGTGACAAATGTGTTGCTTCTTTTTCCCAAGATTGGTACCTCTAAAAAACACACACAGAATAATATATACCTTATATGAAAATATTCAAATGGACATTACCATTTATATCATATATCCCCATGTTGAATTTTAAATAGAAGACATTATCATTACGAAGTCAATCAGAAACCAAAACCATTTAAAATCAGTTTAAATGAAAATTTATGTATTTCAGGCACATACATTTTATATATTAACCTGACTCCAGAATTAATGTGATTGCTGTCCAAATGTAAATATGCTCAAGAATTATGTAATTAAAAGGACATCTCATATGTAAAGAATGTACAATAAAGCTATTTATTCTTCTATCAGAACCATTCACAAATTCTACGCATAAGTCTTATCCAATTAATTATATAGGAAACTAAATGTGGTCTGTATTCAAAAGTCATGGTGTCAGATAATCAAAAATATATTTAAACCAAAGAATGAATGCATAACTGATCACAGGTACAATTAAAAGATACAGGAAGCTTTAGCAGACTTTAACATGATTTAAGAGTATTTATTCATATTTGTGTGGCCACACCCTGAATATACACTGACTTGGAGAAAGCTTTTTTTAAAATCTAGCTAAAGCAATGGTCTGAACTCCCTTAGCATTAGATGAAATAAATATAAATCAAAATTAACTTTACATTTAAAATTCCCATATTAACCATGTAAAAGCCAAAATTAGACACGAGAGATAAAATACAGTTTTCTCCACATCACCAAATTTGACATTTATTACATTTCAGTATTTGATACCAAGAGCAGGGTTTAGAAGATATGAGATTAGATGGGTGAACAGAGGTATCTTAGCCTAAGCAAGAAGAAAACTTTTGATCCCAGAATTTGATAATCTGAATAGTATTAAACACTACAGAAAATGTTATTTCTCAACCTTTTAAAATAAATTTTAAAAAATTAGGCTAGTTACTGAATAAATTATTTTTTTAAAACATGACACTTTGGACAAAACAACTTTTATAAACTTTACAATGTTTCTGAGTTTTTTAAAAAAAAGTACATTTAGCCCCCTCCCCAACTCCCCTCCTCCCCCAGTCTCACAGTTTAGTCATATCCTGTAAAACTTTCTATAGCCTGTAAATCCTCCTGTATACAATACACCTATCGTTTTTCAAATTTACTGGAAAAATGCATATTTCCCCACATTTATATTTTAATGTACTCACACTCAGTAGCATGTGAAATTGCCATAGGACAAACAGTGCTAAACGGTGCAGTGCTGGCTGTTAGATGCCATAGGTGTTCTGAACAGGGAGACATCAATGTGGGCTCCAGTAGTTAGAGAAGGCTTCGTGGAGGAGGTGGGTAGGATTTAGATAGAAAGGAGGGAAGGCATTCCAGGCAGAGGAATAGCATAAGTAAAGACAAGGAGGAGTCATGCTGTTGTCTCAAGGGCAAGGATGTCATAATCTAACACAATTCTAGTTTCTGCTCCAGTCCACCCCCAATTTCTACAACTCTCTTCAAAGAGCTGAGTTGAGTGAAACAGGTTTTTCTGGCTCCCTTGCAATGCCAAAGTCTCATTAACCAAAGCCAATATTGATTCCATTTAATTTAGATTTTTAAATTTATTATTTAAAAAGCCCTAAGAAAAACAGCAATGTTTGTGGCTACTGGTGTACAAACCAATTTTACATATCGTGTTCACCATAGCAATTTCACAGAGAACCCAATTCAGTTCACTCGTGTACTCATGATTTCATGCCTCTCCTCTAAGCCTACCACTCAGGTCAATCAACGCGCTTTTACAAACTCAAAAGTGTATTTCACAAACCTAGCAAAATTTAGCATGGGAACACTAACAAAGCACAAGACTAACAAATTAACAGCAACAAATCTGGGTTCTCAAAGAAGCAAGAAGCTAGGGAAGGTATTTTTAACTGAATTATTAGGAGATAAGAAATATTATTTGAAAATGGGATAGGCATCTAAGAAAGAAAAAACATAGGGGCGGGGTTGCACACATATATAATTTAAGGAAAAAGCTCAACATCCAGGCCCAAAATTCTATTTAAAAAGAAAATTTGATTCAAGATAAGATATAGATATGGTAGATGTGGATTTACAGCATGTTATATGAAGGCTTGAAGGGAGAGAACTGAAGTGAATTTCTCAACAAACTTCAGGTAAGAAAAGACTTAAAGTTTTCTTCTTGATTAATATCCACACCACTAATGCCTATAATATAGGAAAAACTAATAATTTTACATTTCTATTCTTGAGTGTCTAAACTTGTTCCCAATAATTTAATAATGCTAAGATAGAGTGGAAGTTAAACTGTGGGTAGAGGGGTTAAGAAAAGTTAAGTAAATACACTCTCTTCTGCTCAGGGTGGGAAAAACAGGACATAAACTGAAATGCTGACAAAGAAAACAGATTGTGCACAATTTTAAAAATATGGACTGATGTTTAATCCATACAAAACCTATTTAACAATCATGCCTCTAGAACGTATTTTACTTACAATTATTTGTCTCTCACTAGGTTATCTCTCACTAGTTTCAACAGTCTCTGAAAGCTGGTTCCGCTCAATAAATACTTGCTAAATAATTACAATTTTTAAATATTTTATGTTTTACACCTTACTTTAAAAGGTAAACAAATAAATAAAATTTACTTCTCTAAGGATGAATAAAATTAGTTCTCCAAAATTGCCCATATTCTTTGAAAAAAAAAAAAGGTTGCAAAAAAAGACAAATATTATAAAAAAATTTTTTTACCTACTATCTGTATCACCTTGCAGAATACTTCAGAATAGTCTGAATTTACTACATATGTTATGCTTCTATTAATTAGGTACAACTGTCATTTATACAAGTGTATCTATCACACATATACTACTTGAATTTTGTTCAAATAAGCTCTAAGAAACAATATAGTTTCTTAGGAATCTCAATTTTTATTGCTTAGAATAAGTAAGCTATTGAAGAATGAAGTCACAAAAGTTCTAGAAAAAATATAAATGAACATTTTTATAACTCTCAATACAGAAAACTTGTAATAGCATGGTAACAAGGCATCTAATAAAGGAAAGGCTGATCAACTTAAAATTTTTGTGCTTTGCAAGCTGTAAGTGATGCAACTGTTTCTTTACTTGTGTAGTAACAATGCCTTCTGTAAACCACTGAAAAAGTTAAAGGCAATGTAAAACTGGGAAAAATATTTCCACATGACAGTTACATAAATTAACAGATTTACAAAAAAAAAAAAAAACAAAAATTCAAAAAATAAATTTTAAAATGGCAAAATAACATCCCCAAAAATGCTCAACCCTCACCAAGTAATTTAAAAATATACTAAATAAGACAATATTAAGGTATTTTTCATCTGTCAGACTTTCAAAGGTTAAAAATAATGTAAAATTCATTGTTGGCAAGGGTGTGGGAAACTAGATACTCTCACACACTGCTGGTTAGAGTACAAACTAGCCTTTCTAGCAGACAATTACCTTTAACCCAGCAATTTCACTTCTGCCAACTTATACAAATAAAATATTCAGACAAATGTGCAAAGACATACATGTAAGATTATAACAACAAATTCCCAACAAAAGACGTTAAATCACTCTACATCCATACAATAGAATACAACAGAATACTATACAGTCATAAAAACGATGCAGACTATACAGACGTGAAAATATGGTCACAAAAATTATCAAAACAAGAACAGACATATAAAACAGTGAGAAGAAGATGATTCTATTTTAAAATACATGTAACATCTTGAAGGACATATACAAACATGTTACTAGCTTATCTTGAAGTGGGGTGGGATTCTGGTGTTTTTAAATGTCCTATATTTCTGCACTTTTATGAGCATGTCTTAGTTTAATAAACATAAATTAAAACATTTTCATTTTAAAATAAAGAATAAATGAAACAAAGGCCAGGCCTCCATTAGATTTTTTGTGAATAATTTATCTTAAAAGTCCCTCTAAAATGAGTTTCAGAAAAGTTACTGCCTAGCTAGAATTCACAATTTTAACTGACCAAAATATGTCAAAAAACAAACTTTGAAACTAATTACAACAAACATCAATACCTAAGGATCCGATGTAGAAGGAGAGTCACTTGGGAGGCAGCATAGTTTAACGGTTAAGGCTCTGGGTAAAACTAGGTCCGAATCCCTGTTGTGTGTGCTCTTCAGAGTCATTCAACCTCTCTATGTCTCACTTCTAACACCATTGGGAATACGGTAAGCTCTCAATGTTACCAGTTGTTAGCAATTATTATTACTGCAAAGGGCTGGCCAATGTGCAACTCAAAGGCAGATAGAAAAGCTCTATTAGATCAAGTTTGTTAACTGTATTAAAAGTACATTTTATCTACTTAAACAGTGCATTTCTAAGAAAGGTATGTTAACTTTCACCATGACAAGGTATTTGGTTAAGTACGGCTTTAGAGTTCTATCCACTTTTGCTCTATATATTTCAAAGCTGCACAAAAAAGGGACCGTGACTGTTAAATCTTCTTGGTGGAAATTTAGTATTATTAACAAGAAATACATCTCTGTCTCATTTGGGGCTTTCACCTCAATCCCACCTCGTATGATATATTAACGTTGCTACCCAAGTTTTCTTTTTGTTAATACTTGCCTGATAAATCTTTTCCTATCCCTCATCTTCAATATTTCTGTGCCAATTATTTGAGGTGTTCCTTATAATCAACATCAGTCTGGATCTTTTTTTTTTTTTTTACATATGATCTGAGTCTCAATCTCTTAATTATTAAGCTTAGTACATCCACATTTAACATAATCTCTGATCATTTTGAGTTTACTCCAGTCATGTTATTCTGTCTTAACGTTTACCTTTAAAAAGACTGAATTGAAATACAATCTCATTTTTCAAAAAATTCAATCTATTAAGGCTTATTTTTCACTTCTACTGAAAATGGAAATACTTATGCTTATCAGCCACAGATGAACTTAATCTTTATGTAACTGCTATTCTCAACCTAAAAATCAATTTTTTATCTATATTTAAGGCAAATTCCATTGCTGGTGTGCAAACAGGCTAATTTCTGATTGGTGTGGGCCTGTTAAATGGCATCTGCTATACTGTTTTTGAAACAGCAAACTAATAATTTCAGTTTAAAAAACATTTAGAACTGAAAATCCAATGCCATATATTTTGTTCTCTAACTTCTGCCACACACATACACACACACCCAAAATGATCATGTAATGAATAATTTCTCATAATTAAATGACATAGCATGCAGTATTTCAAAAATCAGAATGATATTCGCACTCTTAAAAATATGTATGTTTCATGTATGCATACCTTCCACCACCTTCTTTACAGTTGGGACAGGTGCAAGCTACCCTCCGAAGTCTTTTTCCTTCTTGATGTTGTTGGTCCCCTTCTTCATCTACCACCTGTACTCTTAAGTGTGTTAGGTCATTGGTATTCAAGGTAGAATCACCACTGAGCTGCCACTCTTCAGGATCAGGTTCTTCTTCCTTGATCCTAATATCTACAGGAGAAAACAAAAATAAAAACAAAAAACAAATACAGATGAGAACCAAATGGCCCAAAAAAATAGCATGAAATTACATGTCCTCTCCCAATGTCACACCCTTGCATGCACTACTTCTCCTGCCTAGACTATTTTCTAGTTACTTTATTCTTCATCTAACTAACCTCTATCTATCCTTCAAGACTAGTTGGAGAGTAATCTCCTGTATAAATGCTTATAGTAGAATTAATTACATTAATTAGTTCATATGTCCCTTTAGATAATAATTGCTTCACTCAAAGTTCTCAGAAAATACAATCTCCCTAGATGAACAAATCTTCCTTAAGAAGGAACTTCCAAAATAGGTAATAATCGATCTGGAAAAACTTTGTCCTCTACTTTTCTATGCCTTCTATGTGCAAATAATACATAAAGAGATGTTACAAGATTAAGCTGATACAGATGAGACCACAAAGTGCTCACTAAAGACAATAAATTAATTGCCCAAAAAGTGTTATACCCAATTTCTAATCACTGCATTCATTCATACACATCTGGGTATACTTTCAAATTCTCACCATAAAATCAATTAATGTAGTAAGCCCTAAATAATTCTCCTTTGCATACCAACTTAATACAGATACCTTAAATATAAGTCATCAGTACCAGGCACATAAGTTTACATATTCCTTCGTATCTCAGTATAGATGACAGGAAAACACTTTTTTTTACTGTGCTGTATTAATGTCTTACATGGTAGCTAGTCATTCTTAGAAATCCACTATTTATCAGGCTCAGGAGAAACAAAAGTAATAATCCATCAAAATGACCCATAAAAGTAAGAAAAGGTACTCAACATTGTTAAATATCAGGGAAATAAAAATTTAATTCACAATGAGGTATCATTACCCACCCACAAAATGACTAGAAATTTTAAAACAGACCGTACAGACTGTTGGGAAAGAAGTGTAACAACTGAAACTCCCACAGTGATGGTAAGTATGTAGATCAGTACAACCACTTTGGAAAATCTTTCGTCTATATCTTCTAGAAGTGAAACTATGTATTCCCTACAGCTCAAACAATTTCCCCTAGGTACACACCCTACAGAAATGCATACACTTAACACCAAAATACAAGTATAAAACTTACACAACATCATTTGTAATCACCCTAAACTAGAAAAACTCATATATCCACGAGTATTGGAATGGAAAAATAAATCATATTTGTTCATACAATGGAACATATTAAAACAATGAACATTAACAACAACCTACATGCAACAGAAATGACTCTCAAAGTATTTCGAACAAAAGAAGCCCCCTGCACCCGGTATGTATTCCCTTTATACACAGGGAATGGGACCGTGTGTGATACTTACATAAAGAAATTTTCATTTATATAAGATTCATAACAACTGGCAATGATTCCAACCATATGACACGTTGGAAACGGCAAAACTATGGAGACAGTAAAAAAGATCAGCGGTTGCCAGGAATTAAAGGTCACGGAGAGATGAATAGGCACAGCACAGAGGTATTTTTATTCTAGAGTAGTGAAAATACTATGTATGATGTAATATAGGTGGACGCATGGCATACATTTGTTCAAACTTACAGAATGTATAAACACGAAGAGGGAACCCTAATGTAAAGTATGGACTTTGGGTGATAATACATCAAGCAAATTCATCAACTGTAACAAATGAACCACTCTGAATGATGGGGGATGTTGACATAGGGAAGGGTATGCATGTGCAGGGGCAGGGGGGTAAGGTGTATCTCTATACTTTCCTTTCAATTTTACTAAGCATCTAAACTGTTCTTTAAAAAATTATTTATTTTATTTTATTTTATTTTATTTTATTTTATTTTATTTTATTTGAGGCAGAGTCTTGCTCTGTCACCCAGGCTGGAGTGTGGTGGCATGACCTCAGCTCACTGCAACCTCTGCCTCCTGGGTTCAAGTGATTCTCCTGCCTCAGCCTCCCGAGTAACTGGGATTACAGGTGCCCGCCACCATGCCCGGCTAATTTTTGTATTTTTAGTAGAGACAGGGTTTCACCATGTTGGCCAGGCTGGTCTCGAACTCCTGACCTCAAGTGATCCACCCATCTCAGCCTCCCAAAGTGCCGGGATTACAGGCATGAGCCACCCAGCCCAGTCTAAAAAAACATTATTTAAATGTTAAGGGAGTGAGTGCTCCATGGTGATAGAAGAGTGGTGACTGCCTACATTTGAGGGAAATATGTGACTGAGTACAGGGAGATTTCTGGGTTGCTGGTAATATCATGTTTCTTGATTTGGGTGGTAGTTCTCCTATGTGTTCATTTTGTAAAATTTCATCAAGTTATATACATATGATCTGTATATTTTTTGAATGCACATTATGCTTCAATATAAAGATTATTCTAAATTAAATACTTTAACGTAATTTATAGGTGATTAGGAACTGTTAAAGACAGTTTTTTTGCTTTACCTCTAGTTCCCACATAGTTTACTAAACCTTCCCCCATTTTTACACAAATTAAAAAAAAAAAATTAAAATGAGAGTGTCCCACAAATTAAATTCATAATATGAAATTTAGAATTTTATTCATTCAACAACTATGTGTACGGCTACAATGTGCCAGTCACTGTTCTAGGTTCTAAGGATAAAGCAGTTAGCAAGTTACAAGTTCAAGCTGACTGGGTGTGTTGGCTCATGCCTGCAATACCAACCAGCACTTGGGGAGACTGAGGCGGGAGAAACGATTGAGCCTAGGAGTTCAAGACCAGCCTGAGCCAACAGAGAGAGGTCCCGTCACTATCCAAAATCAAAACAAAACAAAAAACAAAACAACAAAACAAAAGGCAAGGCAGACATGGTGGCACATGCCTTGTGGTTCCAGCTACTCAGGAGACTGAAGTAGTAGAATCACTTGAGCCCAGGAGGTCAGGTTGCAGTGAGCCATGATCACATCACTGCCCTCCAGCCTGGGCAACAAAGCAAGACCCTGAAATAGTTTAGATATTTGTCCCCACCCAAATCTTATGTTGAAATGTAATCCCCAATGGTGGAAGTGGAGCCTGGTGGGAGGTGACTGGATCAAGGGGGTGGATTTCTCATAAATGGTTTAGCACCACTGTCCTGGCACTGTTCTTGCAATAGTTAAGAGATTTGGTTAAGCATGTGGCACCTTCCCTCCTACTCTCTCTTTCTCTGTCTCTCACCTCCCCCTACTTCTACCATGTGACGTGCCCATTCCCCCTTTGCCTTCTGCTATGAGTAAAACCTTGAGGCCTTCCCAGAACCAGATGCCAGCACTATGCTTCTTGTACAACCTGCAGAATTTAGTCAATTAAACCTCTTATAAATTACCCAGTCCCAGATATTTCTTTATAGTAATACAGGAATGGTCTGACACAGTCTTAAAAAGAGATGATGGTGGCCTGAAGCTAGGGTATTGATGAGGAGGGGTAGAATTGGTCAGTCAGAAAATATGTTTAAAGTAGAGTCAAAGACATCTGCTAACAGATTGATAACAGGTTATCATGTGAGGAGCAAGAACAGAAAGAAGTTAAAAACACTCCCAAGGTTTTCGTTTTGTTTTAATCCTGAGCAACTAGAAAGATGGACTTGCCATTGACTGAGATAGGGTAAACTGAAGGTAGAAAAGACTGCAGGGGAGGGGTGCCAGTCAGGGGCCTATTTTGAAATATGAAAGTTCTGAATGCCTATTGAATATCCAAATGAAGGTGTTGATAAGGCAGTCAATGGGTTTGGAGTTCAGGTAGAAATATGGCCTGACAGTATCAGCATATATGTTAGGTATTGAGAGTCATCTGGAATATAATGTAGACAGGAGGAAACCCCGCGGCACTCCGAAATTAACAAGCAGAGATTAAAAAGAACCAGCAAAGGGGACTGAGAGTGGCCAGTGAGATATGAGGCAACTGGTGTCCGGAAGCCAAACTGAAGAAATCATTTCGAGAAGAACATAACTGTGTCAAATACTTAAAAAGTCAAGTAAAACAAGGACTAAGAAATGATCCTTGGATATAACATTGTGGTAATCACTGGTGATCTTGACAAGAACTGTGAGCACAAAACTCCGCCTAGTACAGACTCCAGAAAGTGGAAGGAGATGAACTGTAAACAAGTACAGGTAACTGTTTCCAAGAGTTTTGCTGTAAAAGCAAGCATTATAAAATTGGCAGTACAGCTCCTAGGTTAGCCCACAAAGGTAGATTTGACACATAAGGGTACCTGAAATATTTGTATATCAGCCTTTATATTCTGTAGTAATAGTGCATGCTAGCAGTATAAAGAAATGAATGTGCTTATTTATTTGATTAATATTTGATGAAAAGTATGCAAAAAATTTAAGCAATGAAAAGAGAAATACAAGGAAATGTGCATGACACATTTAAGAATTTTATAAACAGCACTTTTTTTTTTATTATGTCTATTTTCCACCTCAAAATGTTTCCTTTTCATTTGGCGAGGTATTACACTGACAGTATCTCTGTCCTGTGATTATGGTTGTTTTCAAGGCCTACCAATAAAACAAGCTTGCAAAAGGGATATATACAAAAGAAAAACAATTTCTGCACACCTGGGCAAGAATTGAAGAGAAGAAAACAGAAAATTTAAATAATGAAATATACACATACACACACAAACACAACATGGTTACAAAGATAAGGCTAATTTTCAATATTAGTTAAGTATCAATAACTCAGGGCATGCCTAGATTTCTATTAAAAATATTACAAGAAAATCCTAAATACCTCTTCCTAAAATTAACTGCTAATTATTTATCAATACAGCTAATAGAACATTTAAGATAAATTCTTAACCAATTTGTCAAGTCTGGAACACGCGTATTTAATTTAAATAGCTAACATTAGATAAATATGAATTACAGTATGGTTGATAAAATGAGACATTATCTTTTATCAATAGTGTGCCATTAAGATTTTGTTGTTCTTATCAAAGTCTTTCATATTTTCTGCCTTCAACTTTTTTAAGCACTGATGAAATTACTTCATTTGATTCTAAAAATTTACATTTTCCCTTTAATCAGCTTCACCTGCCATAAAAATCATCTAACAGAACCACTGGATAATCCTACAATATCTCATGTATTATAAAGTTTCATTATTCCTCAGATTCCTATGGATATTTCAGAGGTGCCAAGCTTTTTTCCAACTTTTCTTCTAAGGGGATAGTTCTAAATTATAGATATGAATTCCTAAAAATATTCCTTCACTAATGCTAAAAGAAGTTAACACTTTAGGGGTAGGTTTTTAAAACTAAATGTTATCCCCTTACCAAATATAATAATAATTTTAAAAATATAGGTGAATGGATAGATAATCACCATCTCTGCTTTAACATCAAGCAATCTCTTCCCCCAAATGCCATCTCCTTAGATTTGGATCATTATTCTTCTATAAACTGCTCCTTTCCTCCCATTTGAAATTAATCTTTTATTAATCTTTCATTTTTGTAGTTTTCCAAATTATCTTACATACACATACATATGAACATAACCAGAAATGACTGATTTCCTAATATGTATTACAGAAGATCTCATTTTATAGTTTTACCACAAATATGTGAGAAAAAGACTATGTGACCTGTAATTAGTACACTGACTAGTGAGATATTCACTTCACCTTATTAAATCTGGAGTACTAGTTAAGTCCTTGTTAAACAGTGTCCTACTCTCCCCAATGACAAATATGATGGCTAAACACATAAGATAAGGATTTACTACTTGTTGAGCACTATTCTAAGTACTTACATATATTAACTCATGTCATGCTCCCAACTACACTGAGGTTATTATTTTTGCCCTTCCTTTTCTAGATGAGAAAACAAAGAGGTTATGTAGTTTGCCTGAAGTCACACAGTTGAAAATGGATGCAGCCAGGATGTAAGATGGAAAACTGTGCAAAACCGTATTGCATATATTGCTAAAGATCAACTCCCTACCAGGGCCAGTTCACAGGAAAGAGAAGCTTTAAGTTAGCTTCCCTGTATATAAATATATGCAATTTTAATTAGTTTTAGTTTAATTAAATCAAAGTGAATTTAAAAATCTAGGAAGGATAAAGAAACTTTATACATAGACTATTTTTGTCTGTTTGAGACATAGTCTCGCTGTTGCCCAGGCTGGAGTGCAGGGGTGTGATCTCAGCTCACTGCAACCTCCACCTCCCAGGTTCAAACTATTCTCCTGCCTCAGCCACCCGAGTAGCTGGAATTACAGGCATGCAACACCACACCGGGCTAATTTCTGTAATTTTAGTAGAGACCAAGTTTCGCCATGTTGGTTAGGCTGGTCTCGAACTCCTCACCTCAGGCGATCCGCCCACCTCGGCCTCCCAAACTGCTGGGATTAGAGGCGTGAGCCACCGCGCCCAGCCACACACGCTATTATATGTAAAATATTCTATTGTATGTATATAGTATGTGTATGTAGCATGTGAAATCCTGTCACACACTACAACACTGATGAACCTCAAGAACATTATGTTAAGTGAAATAAACTAGTCACAAAAGGACAGCTATGATTCCATGAATATGAAGTACCTAAAGTAGTCAAAATCACAGAAACAGCAAGAAAAAAGGCAGTTGCCAAATGGGGGAGAGAGGGAAAGGGAAGTTGGTATTTAAAAGGTAGAGTTTCAATTTTGCAAGATGAAAAATTCTAGATATGTGTTACACAACAATGTGAATATACATAACATTACTGAACTATACACTTAAAAATTGTTAAGATGGTAAATTTAATGTTATGTGTTTTTTACAATTTTTTTTTTTTAATCTGGCAAATCTCCCCTATTGTTTCCCACTCCCACAGAGGACTTATTTTAGAAACCTAATGGATAAAATCCTCAATGTCACAGGTAAGAAGGTCAGAGAAACTATGAAGGATACACAGCAATATTACAAGTTATTATGACACACAATACGCTTTCCTAAGGCTCCACTTTGTCCCCATAAGCTCTGGGGACTAGTTTTCCTCTCCCCTTCAGATAAAAAAAAAGAGACTACTTTAAATTTACTATAAAGGGTTTTTTTTTTAAAGCCATTCTACCAGGTTAAAATAGTACACACACACACAAAAAGATAGTTCTCAGTAATTCCTAACTGCTATCCAAGAAACAGCAGGAAAGTGATCTGCTATAAGCAGCAGTAACTCACAACTCTCAAATCAAATGTACTAAAATGTACTAAACGTTCATCTTAAGAGTAGACTGAATTTTTAGGGACAATTAAAGATCTGAAGCTGCCTATTATGAATAAGGTTAAGTATTCAAACTGCTCTTGATTCAAAACAAATTTGTAGTTAACCAATCACCTAATCTAAGCATTGTATCACAATGTCTAGTCTAACTTAGTCTAACTACTTGAGGACAAAATACACTGCTTTTCAAGCCTCCTTTAGTAAGACCAATGAAGGAAACATACAAAATAGCAATAATATATATTATTTTTTAACCTCATCTCTTAGTGTTTAATAGATGTACCTATTATAATCTTATTCTCGGTTTTTATGCCTTCTAGCAAATATATGTTTTCTTCCAGGTTCTATACATGTATTTATGCTACTCACCAAGAACGCAAAAATGAGGCACGTGGTTCCCAGAAAAGCCCTGTCTTCCAACAGGACAAGTGCTAAGCATCCTACAGAATGTGCCAGAGGAGGGGCATGGTGGCTCATGCCTGTAATACCCAGCACTAGGAGGCCAAGGAGGGAGAGTCACTTGAGTCTAGGTGTTTGAGACCAGCCTGGGCAACACAGTAAGACCTGTCTCTATCAAAAATAAATTGGGCCACAATGCCCAGATAATTTTAAAATTATCTGGCTTCCACATTAATTCTATTAACTAAGTCATTCTAATTGCATTCTGCAGTTAAAACTTTTCAAATGAATGGCCTGAAGTCATTTAAAATATTCTAAAAAAATAGCCATGACAGAACAGAGCTGGTTATGCTTTTTAGATACTATTGTATTAGTCTGTTCTCCCACTGCTATGAAGAGATACCTGAGACTGGGTAATTTATTTTTTAAAAACATTTAATTGGCTCATGGTCCTGCAGGCTGTATAGGAAGCATGATTCTGGCATCTGCTCTGCTTCTGGGGAGGCCTCAGGAAACTTACAATCGTGGCAGAAGGCAAAGGGATAGATGGCAAGTCACATGACCAGGGCAGCAAGAGGGTGTCAAGAGGTGCCACATACTCTTAACAAGAACTCACTATCACCAAGACAACACCAAGGAGGATGGTGTTAAACCATGGGAAACCACCCCCATGATCAAATCACCACCAGGCCCTTCCTCCCACACCGGGGATTACAACTGAACATGAGATTTGGGTGGGGACACAGATCCAAACCATATCAACTACATATCTTTTTTTTAAGACAGGGTGTCACTCTGTCACCTAGGCTGGAGTGCAGTGGTGTGATCTCTGCTGACTGCAACTTCCACTTCCCGGGGTTCAAGTAATCCTCCTATCTCAGCCTCCTGAGTAGCTGGGACTACAGGTGTCTGCCACTACGCCCGGCTAATTTTTATATTTTTTAGTAGAGACTGGGTTTCGTCACATTAGCCAGGCTGGTCTCGAACTCCTGACCTCAGGTGATCCACCCGCCTCGGTCTCCCGAAGTGCTGGGATTACAGACGTGAGCCACCGCGCCCGGCCTGTATCATTCTTATAACTTGTTGAAATGTAATAGTAATGGCATATATCACAATATAAATTCATTTTCTCAAATTTAACTTGAGGTCCTTTTAAGCTTTAATTATAAAATATTTTAATTAAACTACTTTTAATTGTGTATCGCTTTAAAAATACATCAAAAACTTCTAAACTTCAAAACCTTCAGGACATGAGTTATTTAAAATAGTTATCAAATCTTGAACAAAAATTCCTACAGAATCAATTACACATTTACCTACTTCCCTTGGCAGGAAGCTCAGAACGTTATTTAATCTTTGTCTAATGATTCCAATTCATTATTAAAGGTAATTTATGGTATCAAATAGGCCCTAGAACACTGAACTAAAAACATTCATAATTATAGTTTTTCATTTCTTCTACTTTTTTTTCCTGCCTTCTTCCCAACTCTGGTGATAATCCACTCTCCATCCTCCACTTACCAGGTTACCGTACCCATCATCCTTTCTACTGTACATTTTCCAAGCCAGTTTTAAACTTGGAAATCAGTCGGAACTGTTAAAACTGTATATAAACATTAAATAAATCAGGACTAAAGAAAGGATCTAAGGCTACTCTTAAGAAACCCAAACCCTTGAAAATGAAGATGGCCACGGCAGGTATATCTGCTTCATATAGGGAATTTCAAACTGTTTCCATAAAGGATACTGTAAGTGTCAGCAGAGAAGAGGGCCCCAGGCCCTCATGAAAGTCAGAGCAGCCCCATTAATATTAGTTTTATACACTGGAGTTCTGCCTAAGATGTCATTTGAAGAAAAGGCTCTGCTCTAGCACTGGACTAAAACTGATGTTTCTGCCACTGCTGCAATGGCTAGGGGAAAACCAACCAACCAACAACAAAAAAACATGGTTTGGGCATTTCTTCCTTCATTAAAAAAAACTGCCTTTAAACAAAACAATTCCGTTCCAACACTTTCTGCAGACTGTAAACAATCCTAATTTGAGTTAGTATCAACAGAAATAGAAGAAACAATGCTTTAAAGGATGCACAAAACCACACCTATGTACTGCTTTGAACTCCTATTTACAAGCTTGTTTTCTATTTTCCCCTGTGTCGGCTACCTGAATAATCCCTGCCATATTACCTATATAATTAGAGGACCCGTAGTCAACATGTGAGTTGGCTATCACACAAAGAATAAAAGCCAAAGACCTGGATCTTGGCAGTTTTAGAATTTTTACATTTTTCTTTTGCCCTCATTTTTACATATTTGATTCAAACATTTATTGAACAACTATATTGGGTGAACATTTGTTGACCAAAATTACAATATAACACATTAATGAGAATCAGTGAAGTTGTGCTACAGTAACATCAATCACGAAAGCTCAATGGCTTTGATAAAACAAAAGTTTATTTTTCACTAATTTCAAATGTCCAATTCAGGTTGGTAAGGGAGATCTGATCATGATAGCACCTCAGGAGTCCAGGCTCCACTTGATACATGCTTCCAAGGTTGCCTTGCCAAAGGTGAAAGAAAATGTGGAAAATCACATTCTGCTCTTAAACTTCCACTGACGTTTTGTCACAAAAAGGCGTATGGCCATGCTTCACATTAAGAATTAAAGGAAAGGGCAATTCCATGATTATTTTATGAAGAATCATGACTCCCTAGTCCCCCTGCTGTCAAATATTTATTCTTCCCACATGAAAAAACACACCTGTCCCTCCATTCAGAAGGTAACCCAAATATCCCACCCAATCTCAGCAGCAAGATCAAAGGACAGGATCTGTGTTGATGGGGAAATCACCTCTGTATCAAGTCCAGATGCAGCCCCTCTTCACAGAGACCTATTAAAACAAGTAATCTACCTCCCTTCAAACACACAATACACACTGACAGAATATAAAAAATGCTCCAGTTCAAAAGAAGAAAATAAGAGAACAGTCGTTCATAGCAATTCATAAGCCAGGCTGAACAGACTGTGCAAGGGCTCTCTGTCCTGGAAGGTGGGGAATGCTCTGATTGACCCTTGGGAGGAGTTTCTAAGTCTGCTGTTCTCTGTGCCTCTAGGTTCTGCCTTCTGGAAGGCTTTTCCTGGTCTGTTATCTTCTACCGCTAAAAGTGAAGTGGACGTCAGAAAGTGACTCCTTAGCAGAGCAGAATTCTCAGAAAGCAAATAGGTTAGGCAGGCACGGGGCAGAGAGCAAGATCATTATGTATCAAGCAGTTATACTTTATTCAGACTTCTGGCTATGCCTCTCCCTGAAAAAATTAGAAGGCTTATCTATTTGATACTATCCAGTTTCAAGCGCCAATGTCCAGAACCAAAGCTTTTTTCTAAGATATGCCTCTTAGATTTACTACTTTTCTTCGCTTTCTTGCCCCATGAGACAATGTGTCTATTTCTCTCTACCTAACGATGGGTACCTTGAGTTTACCTGGCTTTAGCAGGGAATCCATACCTTTTAGTCTCTTTCCCCTAACCCAACTGAAAAGCAATTCCCTCTCAAGTTGGCCTTTACTCTGAATTACCTTAATTCTTTCAGACATTTTAACAATGGAAGTGATGTTCATAACCCTGACTAGATCCTGCCAAAAAAAATTTTAATTATTTACTCAAAAGCCTTTTCAGTTGTGTCTCCTACTGATTGGAGGTAAAAAGCAATTACTGGTCACGCAAAGTGGCTCATCCCAGCACTTTGGGAGGTCAAGGTGGGAGGACTGCTTGAGCCCAGGAATTTGAGACTAGCCTGGGCAACACAGGGAGACTGTGTCTCTAATTTATTTAAAAAGGAAAAAAAAAAAAAGGAGCAGCAGCAACTGCTTCTTCTAATCCTACAAATTTCCAAATTTCTGGACCATCTGTATTGCTTTTCATTCATACTTGGAAACTAAACAATTATTTTCTAGCTCATCTCTTTCCGTTATATAACACCTTGTCAAATGAAACCAGTACCAGTTAAAATACAATTTGTTTTCCAACCTTGTCCCAAAAGCTACAAATGCATTAGGTATACTACTTGCCTTCCAAGTTATTGCAGGTAAGTTTTATATAATATTGTTCTCTGCATCATAATGTTCCTAGCATCTAACATCAGTTTCCTTGCTGCCTGATTCTCAAGCCAATGCCACAGTTGAAGTTTTTTTGTTAGAGCATACTATTCTTTGTATAAATTTTGACTTAAGTGATGACAGGCTGTAATAATATAGATGCTGTCCAACAGAAATACAATGCAACTCACATAAGTAACTTCAAATTTTCTAACAGCTACATTAAAAAAGTAAAACTCAAAGGTAAAATATATTTCATTTAACCTAATACAGACATACCTCAGAAACACTGCAGATGTTATTCCAGACAAGTACAATAAAGCTAATATCGTAACTAACAAAGCCACCCATTTTTTTGGTTTCCCAGTACATATAATGTTTATACTATACTGCAGTCTATTAAGTGTGCAACACCATTATGTCTAAAAAAACAAAAAGTACATTAATTTAAAAAAACTTTACTGCTAAAAAATGCCAACAATCATCCGAGTCTTCAGTAAATTGTAATCTTTTTGCTGGTTGGAGGGTCTTGTCTCAATGTCGATTGCTGCTGAATGATCAAGATGGTGGTTGCTGGCTGGGCATGGTGGTTCACATCTGTAATCCCAGCACTTTGGGAGGCCAAGGCAAGTGGATCACTTGAGGTCAGGAGTTCAAGACCAGCCTAGCGGTTTGTTTTGTTTTGTTGTTGAGACAGTCTCGCTGTTTCCCAGGCTGGAGTACAACGGTGCAATCTCAGCTCACTGCAATCTCTGAACCACTCAACCACTGAACCGCCTCCTGGGTTCAAGCGATTCTTCTGCCTCGGCCTCCCAAGTAGCTGGGACTACAGATGGGCGCCACCACGTCTGGCTAATTTTTGTATTTTTAGTAGAAATGGGGTTTCATCATATTGGCCAGGCTGGTCTCGAACTCCTGACCTCGTGATCCTCCCACCTCAGCCTCCCAAAGTGCTGGGGTTACAGGCTTGAGCCACCGCACCCAGCCAGAAAATCTGTTGTTTAGCGTGACCCTTTTCATCAATGATGTTAATTCCCAGGTACCTTCTTGCAGCTTCTACATCAGCACTTGAAGCCTTGCCTTTATGTTATGGAAACAGTTTCTTTTCTTAATACTCATGGACTCATCTGCTAGCTTCCAACTCTTTCTGCAGCTTCCTCACCTCTATCAGCAGTCACAGAATTGAAGAGAGTTAGGAGCCTTGCTCTGGATTAGGCTTTGGTTTAAAGGAATGTTGTGGCTGGTATGATCTGGCCAGACCACTAAAATTTTCTCCGTATCAGCAATGAGACTGTTTTGCTTTCTTATCACATGTGTTCACTGGAATAGGACTTTTAATTTCCTTCAAGAACCCTTCCTTTGTATTCACAACTTGGCTGTATGGCACAAAAGGCCCAGCTTCTGGTCTATCTGGGCTTTCAATATGCTTTCCTCACTAAGCTTAATTATTTCTAGCTTTTAACTTAAAGTGAGATATGTGCAATTCTTCCTTTCACTTGAACACTTAGAGGCTACTGTAGGGTTATTATTAATTGGCTTAGTTTCTTTTTTTTTTTTTTTGAGACAGAGTTTTGCTCTTTTGCCCAGGCCGGGGTGCAGTGGTGTGATCTAAGCTCACTGCAACATCTGCTTCCCGGGTTCAAGCAATTTTTCCGCCTCAGTCTCCCAAGTGGCTGGGACGACAGGCGCCTGCCACCATACCCAGCTAATTTTTGTATTTTCAGTAGAGACGGTTTTCACCATGTTGGCCAGACCAGACTTGAACTCCTGACCTCAAGTGATCTGCCAATCTTGGCCTCCCAATGTGCTGGGATTACAGGCATGAGCCACTGTGCCCAGAATTGGCCTAGTTTAAATATTGTTGTGTCTCAGGGAGGAGGGAGGCCCAAACAGAGAGATGGGGAAATGGCTGGTTGTTGGAACAGTCAGAACATACAACCTTTATATCAATTAAGTTCACCTTCTATGGGGGTGCATAGTCTGTTGTGCCCCAAGACAATCACAACAGTAACATCAAAGACCACTGATTACAGATCACTGTTAAGAAGTATAATAATAATGAAGGCCAGGCGCGGTGGCTCACGCCTGTAATCCCAGCACTTTGGGAGGCCAAGGCGGGCGGATCATGAGGTCAGGAGATCCGAGACCATCCTGGCTAACACGGTGAAACCCCATCTCTACTAAAAATACAAAAAATTAGCCAGGCGTGGTGGTGAGCTCCTGTAGTCCCAGTTACTCAGGAGGCTGAGGCAGGAGAATGGTGTGAACCCAGGAGGCGGAGCTTGCAGTGAGCCGAGACTGCACCATTGCACTCCAGCCTGGGTGACAGTGGGAGACTCTGCCTCAAAAATAAAAAAAAAAATAATAATGGAAACATTTGAAATATTCCAAGAATTGCCAAAATGTGACACAGAGACACAAAGTGATCACGTGCTGATGGAAAAATAGGGTCAACAGACTTGCTCAAACATGAGGTTGCCACATCCTTCATTTTTTTTTTTTAGTATCTGTGAAGCACAATAAGATAAAGCATGCCTATATATCCAAAGAATTAAATCCCAATCTTTTATCAATAATAAAAATTATTCATGAAATGTTTTACATTCTATTTTTTATACTAAAACTTCAAAATTCAGTTTGTATTTTATTACACCTAACAGCACATCTCAATTCAGTCTAGCCACATTTCGAGTGCTTAATAGCATCACAGGGCTAGTGGCTCCCCTATATAACAGAGCAGGGCAAAATTAAGTTGTACTAACAACCTCTCAAATCACAGTGGCTTAAAACAAAGGTCTATTTTTTATTCACATCCATCATAAATCAGCTGAGGGTGTACTGCATGCTTTCTTGACTAATGGATCAATCACCATGACATATTTCATTGGCCAAAGCAAGCTCCATGGCTACACCCAACTTGGGTGAAGAAGAGAACCAGATATATTAGGAAGACAGTACAAATAACTAACATTTATAAAATTATATATATATATATGAAAAACATTTGTAAAATAACCTTTATAAAATCACAATTTAAAACTTTCAAACTATGTCTTCAATAAATTCTACCTTTATTTCCCTTTTGTTCTGATATAAGCCTGCTTCAAAAAGCAAATGAAATGATAAAGTGGTAGAGCTCTACTTGAATAAACTACTACTACTAACTAGATAAAACAGTAAATCTAAGACAAATAAAATTTCTTTACCATGGAACATCATTTGCCCTTCAACAAAATTCCTGAAGATTTAATAAAAGCAAATGAAAAGAGGAAATAAGAGTTGGATTATGTAGTCCCAAGTACTTGAGAAGCAGAGGCGGGAGGATAGCTTGAGCCCAGGTGCTCAAGACCAGCCTGGGCAACATAGTGAGACTCCACCATTACAAAAAATCAAATCATAAAAAAATTAGCAAGGCACAGTGCTGGGCACCTGCAGTCCCACCTACTCAGGTGGCTAATGCAGAAGGATCCCTTGACCCCAGGAGTTTGAGGATGCAGTGAGCTATAATCGTACCCCTGTACTCCACTCTGGGTGAGAGAGAACTTGCCTCTAATAATATAAGAGCAAAAACTTAACTGATTAGAATGGAAAAAAAGCAAAAATGGGAATAGACATCAAATACCATTTTTAAAAATTCATTTTGGCCATCAGGTACTTCAAATCCTCTTTAAAACTTTCTTACCAAGTCTTTTTGAGTGGTTACTGCTGTTGAAACAAGCGTAGGCTGAAAGAAAATTAAATAGGAGTGAAAAAAACAATTTATTTATAAAAAGTAGGGAGAAAGCCAGAAATAATAAATGACATAATGCTAAAGATATTTTCACCAATTTTCAAAAAGATTTCCTTACACCCTTTAAAGTTAACTTCTGCCATTTATCAACACTGTAACATAGAAAGTCAACTGCCGGGCCTGTAATCCCAGCACTTCAGGAGGCACACAGGAGGATTACCCAAGGCCAGGGGTTCAAGGCCAGCCTGAGCAACACAGCAAGACCCCATCACTGTAAAACATAAAAAGTGAATTAAAAAAATTTTTTTTAATCAGCTCTCTACTTATTTATCAACAAATATAAGGTATTACCTTCAAGGTCAAAAGCTTTGCTTTTACAGTTCTAAGGCTGAAACTTTCTGCTAAAAATAAATACATTCTATTCCATCTTCACTTAAACATTCAAGAAGGAATTTTGGCATATAAGAGGATCCAAGGTAATGAATGGCTGAATTACATGAAGTAACAGGAATTAAATACTTTAAGTGGCAGAAAATAAAAAAGCACCAAAAAGAAGGGCTTATGTCAATATAGCGGCAAATTTTCCTTAGGGAATAAGTGTACTGATATGTTAACTGGTATCAGATACCAGCAATTAATTCTTTCTTACAAAACCTGTTTTAAAGTCAATGTTCTAGGCCAGGTGCAATGACTCACGCCTGTAAATTGGAGGCCGAGGTGGGAGAACTGATTGAGCCCAGGAGTTCGGGGCTGCAGTAAGCTATGATCATGCCACTGCACTCGGCGACAGAGTGAGATGCTGTTTCCAAAAAATACAAAGCTGGGTATTCTAACTTATTAATGATCAGTTCAGGCTGAAAGAAGCTCTTTTAAATAAAGCAGAGGTGATATCTAGAATTGACGGACAATCCATGTAGATGCTTTCCTGACAGAAAATAGTAAGACAAAACCAAAACCCAACCAACAAAACCACCAACACCAAACTAATCAGCTGAGTCCAAACTAAACTTTCCAACGCCAAATGTCAGAGGAAAGAGAAATCCTGTTTTCCTGTTACCCAAAGAAATATACTACCCACTAAAACTTTACTATCCCAAAAGAGTATCTTAGAAATGATAGAAAACACACATTTCCTGCATGTTTTACTGATGCTAATAACATAACAGTTTTATGGTCCCCACTCCACCACCCCCAAAATTTCCCAAAGCATCTTCCTTTTTATAATTCCCTTGTTCAGTTTTATCAATTCTCCTGACCTCAATTGTGTCTATCACCCCTCTCCTACAGAATTCCATTCCTTTGTCCTAGGCTCAGCCCTCCATCTCTACTAGCAACAATTATTTCAACCACAAATTCAAACCATTCAAACTACTATCATTTTGGGGTCACCAGATCAGTTTTCCCCTCACAAATGCGCCAATGATACAACTTTAAAACAATGGATTCATCTCTTGTATTCCTGATAATCACCAATCCTAGAAATCCGTATTTTGAAATGCCTGGCATTCTTCCTTCCTTCCTTCCTTCGTTTAACTAAAGTGGCCCGTTACCACCTTCTTTTTTTGAGACGGAGTCCTGCTCTGTTACCCAGGCTGGAGTGCAGTGGCGCAATCTCGGCTTACTGCAACCTCTGCCTCCTGGGTTCAAGCAATTCTGTCTCAGTCTCCCGAGTTGCTGGGACTACAGGCGCACGCCACCACACCCGGCTAATTTTTTTGTATTTTTAGTAAAGACAGGGTTTCACCATATTGGTCAGGCTGCTCTTGACCTCAGGTGATCCACCTGCCTTGGCCTCCCAAAGTGCTGGGATTACAGGAGTGAACCACCACGCCTGGCCCCGCTCCTACCTTCTTTGGTGCTAGTTTCTTCCCATTCCACTCGGTTCTGGAGATATGTCTTCCAAGCATTGATTTACTCACATTATTCCTCTGTTCAAAAACTTTCATGGGCTACTTAAGTAAGGTTAAAAATAGTGAAACCCTCACCAATAGTATTCAGTGCTTTTCATTCTCTCACCATACTTATTCAAATGTGTCCTATCAGCCACTAGTCACCAAACCGCCTAGATTTCTATTCATGCTATAACAGCATTTCCCAAAGTAGTTCCTCACAATTAACCCAATGAAATACTAATCACTACAGAGGTATAATCTAAAAAAGAAAAAAAATGCTGCTTCCTTTCCTTAAATAGGTTCATTTCCCACAGAATTTCTCAGAAACTTTAACATGCTAATGAGCATTTTTATAACATTTAATAACACCTATTAATATCTTACAAACCATTTTTGGAGAAATGCTTTGCCTTGCCTCTATTTTTTTTTTTTTTTTAAACCTTGTTAGTAAACATCTTCCTCTCATCTCTCTACCTATACAAATCTAGATTCCCCATTAACCTTCTCTTCTCTCTTCTCTATTAGGTCTCCTGGAGCCTTCTTTGATTTTCTATTCCTCTGAAATTCTACACAGTTATCTGTATCACACAATTTAGTGACTTATTACATTGATTTATATTGCAGATCATACACCGATTTATACTGATTACTGCTCTATGTATCTATCTTACTCCAATAAATCTGTAAGCTTCCTGAGAAAATGAATAGGTACATACTTTTACAGACAATACAAAAAAAGTACATATTTGACTAAATACAGTTTCAATGTAAGAAACTTGTTCACCCGATCTCTCAAGTTCTCGAGGCTTTATTATCCCCGTGCCCAAACAAGGCTGCCAAATGAAAGCAGCAAAGACATTTATTAAAAATGTATCTGACTTTCCCCTTCATATGCAAGAAAAACCAAGAACACTTCTACTGCAGCTTTATGTGACTGGCTATTCCCTGAAATTTATCAACTACCTTTGTCATTAACACAAGAGATAATGCAGGAAAATAGCCTAAACAGTACAAACTTCATCTTCAAGGCTTTCACAACAGAACCATAAAATCTCCTTCCACTTGTGAATCAAGGAAGTATTCAAACCCTGCCCAAGCTGTTACTATGAACAAAGTTTACTAACCCAAACATCACAGGAGATACTGGAACCAAAATTAAAGTCCAATCTTAGTTAACGTTAAATTTCTTGAAAAAAGTTTTTAAATAATCCTTCTGATGCTCACTAAAGTCTGAGAAGAAAAACGTTTAAAAAGAAATTTCATATTTTTAATCCAAATTTTCTACTCATTAAAAACATGAGGCTAAAACTCACATTCTCAAAACCTTTTTATTCTAGAAAATCTCCAATATATACCAAAGCAGAAAAGTATAACAAACTCCCATGTACCCATCACCCAAATTCCACAAACTCTGGGACAACTGTATTTCATGTATAACCCAAACTGCCATTTTGAAACAAATCCCAGATATAACATTTCATCTGCAAATATTTCATTATGTACTGCTCAAAGACAAAGAATTTACGTTTTAAAAATCTCTCATCATGTTATTAGAATAAAAATACACAAAATCTACAATGTTAAAAAATGACTTTGGGGCAAGTCATTTAATTCTCCTAAATTCTCTCATATGCAGGTAAGACTAAACCTAACGTTCCTTTTGCTTCTCTTAAGTTTCTTCCGTCACAGGTTTATATGTTGGCTTCTGAAACATAATTCTGAATGTCAAGAGTTTTTAAAAAGCTACAAATTTAGCACAATTACAGAATTGGTAGAAGTATGAAACAAACAGAATGCAACTTTCACATCTGAACAAAGTTACAATCCCAGCACTTTGGGAGGCCAAGGAGGCTGGATCACCTGAGGTCAAAAGTTCAAGACCAGCCTGGTCAACATGGTAAAACCCTGTGTCTACTAAATATACAAAAATTAGGCGGGCGTGGTGGCGGGCGCCTGTAATCCCAGCTACTCGGGAGGCTGAGGCAGGAGAATTGCTTGAACCCAAGAGGTAGAGGTTGCAGTGAGCCGAGATAGTGCCACCATTGTGCTCCCACCTGGGCAACAAGAGCTAAACTTTGTCTCCAAGAAGAAAAAAAAAAAAAAAAGCAAGCAAACAGGTAAAATTTACATTACACATTTCCACACAAATCTACGTTTATTCTGTATCTATTACTGGCATCTCTTCATTTTATCCATTTAAAAAAAAAGTAGGAAAAAAAAGATGAGTAAGAAATGACTGCCCAATTCCAAAACAAGAAATACATGTTAGCTATAATATAAGACAAAAGACAAGGGCTATTAAACAAGCAGTAATTCAAAGCTGGCAAGAAAAAAGGAAGGCTGCGGGATAAGGTAGTATCTGAGCTAAGTCTTGAAAGATGTCAACCTGAAGGTTACTCCACTATTCCTGTTTCTAAAGTGCTGTGGGGTTCAATGTTAACATACTATTTATCACATTATACTAGAATCGTGTGCATGTCTGTCTAACCCAATAATTCTTAAGGGGGAGATGAAGAACTGTCCTCCAGGGGACATGTGGCAAATGTGTGAAGCCATTTTTTTTACTGTCACAACTGCAGGGGGTACAGAGTGCTACCAGCGTCTAGTGGGTAAGTCAGGAATGCTCCTCAATATCCTACAATGCAGAGGACAACCCCACAATGAAGAATCACCAGGCCCAAAATATCAACAGTGCAGAGGTTGAGAAATCACAGTCTAACCTGTTAGATTATGAGCACCTTTAGTGCAAGAATTATACTCATCTTTGTAACTCCAGTATCTGGCATGCACAGCAAGGGCGCTATAAGTATTTGTAGACTCAAGAGACCTCAATTTAAAGGTAACAGAAGAGCTAGTCGAGACTTTACAGAAAGCAACAACATGATATGTGTTTAGGAAAAATGAATGATACAAAAATGATGTATTGGAGCATTTCTAGTGTCTTACAAAATTAAAAATGCACATATTCTCCAACCTTGGGATTTTGCTTTCGGATGTATATGCTTCGGATATGCATACTTAAAAGAAATGATACATCTGCATAAGGATATCCACTACAGCATTTTTGAAGTAAGATTAAAAATTTTTGTGACATCTGGCCAGGCACAGTGGCTCATGCCTGTATTCCCAGCACTCTGAGAGGCCAAGGCAGGTGGATCACCTGAGGTCAGGAGTTTGAGACCATCTGGCCAACATGGTGAAACACTGTCTCTATGAAAAATACAAAAAATTAGCTAGGTGTGGTGGCGTGGGCCTGTAGTCCCAGTTACTCAGGAGGCTGAGGCAGGAGGATCACTTGAGCCAGAGAGGCGGAAGTTGCAGTGAGCCAAGATTGCGCCACTGCACTCCAGCCTGAGCAACAGAGTGAGACTCCATCTCGGAAAAAAAAAAAGTTACATCTGATTTTGGGAGAGGAATTAAAAAGATAAAAAATGTAAAATTGTTTTTAAAAAAATAAATTTGTGTTGATGCACCAGAAAGGAGGAAAGATTGGAGGCATGGAAAATAAAAGTTGTTTTTTAAGAGAGAGTCACCCAGGCTGCAGTGCAATGACTCAATCATAACTCACTGTAGCCTTGATCTCCTAGGTTCAGGCAACCCTCCCATCTCAGCCTCTCTGAGCAGATAGGACCATGGTCACACGTTACCGTGATCAACTAATTTTTTGTTTTTTTGGTAAAGGCAAGGTCTTGCTTGGTTGCCCAGACTGGTTTCAACTTCCTGGCTTCAAGCAATTCTCCCAGCCTCAGCCTCCCAAAGTGCTGGGATTATGACACCACACTCAGCCTAGACTAGATGTCTTAACAGCAGTCTAGGACAGTGGTCCCCAACCTTTTTGGCACCAGGGACCAGTTTCATGGAAGACAATTTCACCGCTGAAGGGGAGATGGTTTCAGGATGAAACTGTTCCACTCAGATCATCAGGCATTAGATCTTCATAAGCAGCTAGCAATCATTAATTTGTGGCGACATTCTTAGAAAACCAACCGCCTCAACCAGGTCCACCACCAGCTACCATCTATTTCTTTTTTTTTTTTTTTGAGACCGAGTCTTGCTCTGTCGCCCGGGCTGGAGTGCAGTGGCCGGATCTCAGCTCACTGCAAGCTCCGCCTCCCGGGTTCACGCCATTCTCCTGCCTCCGACTCCCGAGTAGCTGGGACTACAGGCGCCCGCCACCTCGCCCGGCTAGTTTTTTGTATTTTTTAGTAGAGACGGGGTTTCACCGCGTTAGCCAGGATGGTCTCCATCTCCTGACCTCGTGATCCGCCCGTCTCGGCCTCCCAAAGTGCTGGGATTACAGGCTTGAGCCACCGCGCCCGGCCAAATGTTGCTCATAACACGAGAAAAAAATTGTAATTTCTCTCACCAAATCCTCTTCTCCTTTTAAATCATTCTACTCATGCTTTCCTCCTCAGCACTCCAATGAAACCACTTGTTAAAAGTTACCAACAACAATTATCTTGCTAAATCCAATATCCCATTCTCTCTCATCTTATGTACCCTCCACGATATATGAATAGATGATGCTAGGCACAGTGGCTCACATCTGTAATCCCAGCACTTTGGGAGACTAAGGCAGGTGGATACCTTGAGCCCAGGAGTTCGAGACCAGCCCGGTCAACGTGGCAAAACCCCATCTCTACTAAAAATTATAAAACATAAGCCAGACATGGCAGCACACACATGCAGTCCCAGTTACTTGGGAAGCTGTGGTGGTAAGGTCATCTGAACCTGGAAGGTCGAGGCAGTGATCATGCCACTGCACTCCAGCCTGGGTGATAGTGAGACCCTGTCTAAAAAAAAGAAAAGAAAGGGATAAGCATTCCCTCCTCCGTTCTTAAGTAATTTACTCACTTGGCTTCCAAAATATACTTGGCTTTCATGGAAGCTCCTTCTGTTTCCTTTGCGAGTTCTTCCTCTACTTCTCACCCTCTAAATGTTGAGAATGCCCTAAGACTCATTCTTAAGGCTTTCCTTCAATTTTGGATACTTAAGTTTCAGTTCCTGAATTTCTATTTGGTTCTTTTACAAATCTGCAGTGTCATTTCTGTTACAGTCTCCAACTGTTAAAATTTTTTCAAGCGTGGTTTGTATTCCCTAGACCACAGTTAGGTAGTTTTTAGTCTATTTCTATTGTTTCTGCTGGTTCTCATTCCTATTGTCTCACCTTCTCATATGCCTAGTGGGTTACATTTGATACTTTGCCAGACCCTACATTTAAAAAGTCTAGAGAAATAACCTGAGGCTCAGAATATGATTTCCCAAGCTCTTCTCTATGTATATTCTTTCTCTATTTAAAGTTAGAAATTCTTAAACCAGTTGCACTTCAAAATCACTTGGGGACTTTTATGACACAACTTTCCTGGCTTCACGTAGAGCAATTAAACTAGAATTGGGAGGAGGATGAACACAAGTTGTTGGCATTTCTAGAAAGTTCTCTGAGAGATTCTACAATGCAGTCGAAAGTTGGGGCCGGGCGCGATGGCTCATGCCTGTAAGCCTGTAATCCCAGCACTCTGGGAGGCCGAGGCAGGCGAATCACTTGAGGTCAGAAGTTCAAGACCAGCCTGGCCAGCATGGTGAAATCCCATCTCTATGAAAAATACAAAAATTAGCTAGGCGTGGTGGCGCACATCTGTAATCCCAGCTACTTGGGAGGCTGAGGCAGGAGAAACGCTTGAACTCAGGAGGCGGAAGTTACAGTCAGCTAGGATCATGCCACTGCACTCCAGCCTGGGCGACTGGAAAAGAAACTATGACCTGAATGATTTCATCGAGTCATATCTGTATATACTAATGACACCCTAAATTCTACCTCCAGGCCAACCTGACCACTAGATTCTGATATTCTGCTGTTTACTGGAACCATCCACTTGTAGATCTAATAGTCATTTCAAATTTAACAAAGCCATAACAGACTTAATTCCCACTTTACTCCACCCTTCCCCAGATTTTCCCCATTACTAGCCTAGCCAAACTATCATCTTTTGATTGTACAGTCAACCCTCCACAGGTTCTGTATCTGTGGATCCAACTAACTGCAAATCAAAAGTTTTTTTAAAAACACAAAAATAATAAAAATACAAAATTTAAAATACAGTACAACTATTTTTATAGCATTTACATTATATTAGGTATTGTAAGTAACCTAGAGATGATTTAAAGCTTGTGGGAGGATGTGTGTAGGTTATATGCAAATACTACAAGAGACTAGAGCATCTGGGGATTTTGATATTCTAGGGGGTGTAGGAAGTATCCTAGAACCAATCCCCATTGGATACTGAGGGATGACTCTGTTGCTCCATCAGCCTTATGCTTACTCTGAGGCAGGGACCTGCTAGAGTGATCTTTTAAATACATAAATTATATCAGTTCCCTGCTTAAAACCTACCAATGTTTTCCTATGAGACATGAAATAAATCCAATTTCCCTACCATGGCATATATTATCTGGCCCCTGACTGATTCCAATCTTATTTTCTAACACTCCTCATTCACGAAATTCCAGCCACCTTGCTCATTCCCTCTTCCTGGAATACTCTTTCCTCCAAATGTCAGTGACAGGCTCCTTTATCAATGTTCAGATCTGTAGCTCAATTTCATTTTCTCATAAGGCGGGATTTCCTAACCATCATATTTAAAATAACCACCAAACTCCACGGTTATTCCATAACTCTGCTTTATTTTCTTTTTTAATTTAATTTTTGTTATGAGATGGGGGTCTCACTATGTTGCCCAGGCTGGTCTCGAACTCCTGAGCTTAAGTGAACCTCCCACTATGGTCTCCCAATGTGCTGGAATTAAAGGCGTGAACCACCGCTCCCAGCGCCGCTTTATTTTCTTCACAACACTAATTATGTAAAATTATTGTACTTGCTTACTTGTCTTCATCCACTAGAACACAAGATTCATGAGAGTAGGGACTTAGTCTTTTTCACTGCTGCAAAGAATACTACCTAGAATATTGTAGTATAAAACCATTTGTCACTTAATGACTGGGATACATTCTGAGAAATACATCATTAGGCGATTTCATTACTGTGCAAACAATAGCAGTCTTTCTTACACAAACCTAGATGGTATAGTCTACTACACATCTAGGCTATAGGTATAATCTGTTGTTCACAGGCTAAGAACCTGTATAACAAGTTACTATACTGAGTACTACAGGCAACTATAAACATGATGGTACGTTATCTGTGTATCCAAACATAACAGAAAAGGAACCGTAAAAATAAAAGTCTTACATCTTATGGGACCACCATCGTGTATGTGGTTTGTTGTTGACTGAAACATCATTATGCAGCATGTGACTGTACCCTCAAACATTTGTTGACTGAATCAATGACTGACTAACCTAGGTTGCTGAGAGAATGATGGTCCTATGTACACATGGCTCCACTGTACACTACTTGTGAGGTGAAAGAGGTAAATAACATCTTAATACTATGAAAATAGCTTTGACTTCACTCTCCCATTAAAGGATCACAGGGACACCTCCCCCAGGGGTCTCAGACCACACATTGAATCAGAGAATTAATGAGATTTATGAAAACAATGTCACACGTTAAGTACCCTCATAAAATAAAGCCGAAGGCCTGGCATGGTGGCTCACACCTATAATCCCAACACTTCGGAAGGCCAAGGCAGGCAGACCGCTTGAGCTCAGAAATTCAAGGCCACCCTGGGCAGCATGGCAAAACCCCATCTCTAGAAAAAATACAAAAGATTAGCCGGGTGTGGTGGCACACACCTGTAGTCCCAGCTAACTCAGGAGGAATGCTCGAACTTGGGAGCTGGAGATTGCAGTGAGCCAAAACTGCACCACTGCACTCCAACCTGGGTGACAGAGCTAGACCTTGTCTCAAAAAACATGAAGTTGAATACAAAAATTGTACCCAAGAACCACTAAAATGATGAGGTAGTTTAGAGAACAAGCTGTAAAAAAGTTCTCCTCTTGGATTAAAATACGGCATTACTGAAAAATATATCAACACTCTAATGAAGAGCACACATCAGGTGATTTCCATTCTTTTATGTTCATCCAGAATCCTTATTTGCATTATTGTTGCTGACTAAACTATGGGGTAAATTTGGTTAATTATAAACTAAATACACTATTCCAGAAAACAAATTAAAGAGAAAAGTATTTAAAAAAAAAAAAATCACCAATGGTGGGGCAGTAGTTCACGCCTGTAATCCCAGCATTTTGGGAGGCCAAGGCAGCTGGATCACTTGAAACTAGGAGTTTGAGACCAGCCTGGCCAACATGGTGAAACCCTATCTCCACAAAAAACAAACACCGAGCAGCCATTCGTTCAAGATGCATTTAGCCGGGCGCGGTGGCTCAAGCCTGTAATCCCAGCACTTTGGGAGGCCGAGACGGGCGGATCACGAGGTCAGGAGATCGAGACCATCCTGGCTAACACAGTGAAACCCCGTCTCTAATAAAAATACAAAAAAATTAGCCAGGCATGGTGGTGGGCGCCTGTAGTCCCAGCTACTCCAGAGGCTGAGGCAGGAGAATGGTGTAAACCCGGGAGGCAGAGCTTGCAGTGAGCTGAGATCCGGCCACTGCACTCCAGCCCGGGCTACAGAGCAAGACTCCGTCTCAAAAAAAAAAAAAAAGATGCATTTAAATAAGTTGAATTATTTGAGCTCTCTAAAATTATATGGTTTAAATCACACAGCTATATCAGAACAAGTAAATGGTTATAGTATTTACGAATATTAAATTACATACACTTCAGGTTGATGGAAAGTATCCTCAAGGATGGGTCTCATGGAACTATGAACACTATTTTTCCATAGAATACTAAGAAACCAAAGTGTGACCGAAACCATATATTTAAAATTACTTTAAAGGTCACACAATGCATTTTAGATTTTCTAGTCTAAGAAAGTATAATTTAAAATTCCCAATTTCTTCCACATACTGTTCCCACTACATCAGAAGATGTGTAAATCAATACAAACTAAATTCAAAAACTACACCTCAAAGTTTCTAAATTATTATACTAAAAAAGAGTCTAGTAAGAATTTATGTATACCTCAACCCAACATGACTAAACTTGAAGGCAAAAAAATGATGACATTATTTGTAGTGTGGGACAAAAGATAAATATTCCGGACATATAAAGACGTTTTACAACATCTTTATGTATACAGTATACAAGAAGTATGCTATACTAGTGGGGGAAAATAAGCAAAAAACATAAAAGGCAATTTAACAAAAAAACACAAATAGCCAATAAACATGCAAAAATGTTCAGCTTCCCTAATAAAAACTCCACTGTACACTACTTGTGAGGTGAAAGAGGTAAATAACATCTTAATATTATGAAAATAGCTTTGACTTCATTCTCCCATTAAAGGATCACAGGGACACCTCCCCCAGGGGTCTCAGACCACACATTGAGAACCACTCCATTAGTATTTTGGGATAATATTATATGATGTCAGATTTGCTTTAAAATAACCCAGCAAAGGTCAGGCCTGTTGGCTCATGCCTTAATCCCAGCACTTTGGGAGGCTGAGGTGGACGGATCATTTGAGGTTGGGAGTTCCAAACTAGCCTGGCCAACGTGGTGAAATCCCATCTCTACTAAAAAACACAAAAATTAGCCAGGCATGGTGGCAGGCTCCTGTAATCCCAGCTACTCAAGAAGATGACGCAGAAGAATCACTTGAACCCAGGAGGTGGAGGCTACAATGCGCCAAAATTGCACCACTGCACTCCAGCCTGGGTGATACAGTAAGATATGGTCTCAAAAATAATAATACATTGATTAAATAACTCAGCAAAAATAAAACTTTAAATGGTAGAAATAAACGAAAGAATAGCAGAGTGATCATCATTGCTAAAGCTGGGAAAGGGGTACCGTGGAAGGTTCATTACGTATTGTTTTTGTGTACTTTTGAAATTTTCTACATTTTTAAGTTACCAATATTATCAATTTTTTTTTTTTTAAAGAGATGGGGGTCTATCTTGCCCAAGCTGGTCTTAAACTCCTGGCCTCAAGCAATTCTCCCACTTCAGCCTCCTGAGTAGCTGAAACTAAAGGCATATACCACCACACCAGGATTCAAATTACCAATTTTTAAAATCCATTTCTGTAATTACTGTTATTTCCTCATTTTCAACTCATTTCCTCAGGATCCATTTTTCCTACTTAATCCTATAGTAGTCAGTTCAATAAAGGTCTTTGAATAATAGTATTTTAAATATCTTCACTAAACTCTAAATCTTGAATAGTTTAATTGCTCACTGCATTCTGGGCTGCTGGTTATTTTCTCTCAGCACTCTGAATACTACTCTATGATCTTCTGACATCTGTGTGTCGAAAAAGAAAGATACACCTTTTTTTTTTTTTTTTTTTTTTTTTTTTGAGACGGGGCCTCACTCTGTCACCAGTGTGGAGTGCAGTGGCACAATCACAGCTCACTGCAGCCTTGATCTGCCAGGCTCAAGCAATCCTCCCAACTTAGCCTCCCCAGTAACTACAACTACAGGTGCATACCACCACACCTGGCTTTATTTTTTTGGGGATTACAGGCATGAGCCACCATGCTTGGCTGGGCTATCAATCATTCCTTGAAAGTAATCTGTCTTCTCTCTGTTAACATTTAAGATGTTAATGTAACATCTCTGTAATGTCTGTGATTTCAGTTTAAGTCAGAGATGAACTTATTTCTACTTATCTACATACTTGAAATAAAACTTGATCTGTAGACTGTATTTCTTCAACACAAGAAAATTCTTAGCCATTATTTCATCAAACGTTGCTTCTCTTGCCATTAACTTTATTCTTTTTCTCTGAAATTTCTACACTGGTGGCTCTCAATCTATCCTCCATGTCTTAATTGCTCATTCATTATCCGTGTGGTATTCTGGGTAAATTCCTCAGTATATTACTATTTGCTCAATCCATTCTAAAGGTTGTCTTTTTTCTCCCCGAAAAACTTTTATATTTCATCTAAGAGAAAGCACTACCAGTTTAAAAAAAAAAAAGAGACAGAAAGAGAAACACTGACATGTCTTGAATTGCAAGATGCACCCCAATTTCAGAAATGTGTCTTAGAATCAATGAAATGTGTTTCTCATATCCAGGATTTGATTGTTTTTTCATATCTACTGTTTTTGTTTCACTTCTTTTCTATAGATGCTATTGCTTCTTTTATCTCACTGACAATTACAAGCATACTGATTTTTAAAGTCTTTAACAGAATGGTTTATTTTCTTTAATCTGACATGAATTCATCTCCTAATTGTTGATTTTATCAGCTATCTTTCATAGATTTTGCCTTCATGTATTTTAGAACTTAGGTTTTCAGGATCATCTTGAATATAATTTTTTTCTATCTTTCTCAGTATTACAATTATGGGTCTGCCATTTTTGCAAGCCCCAGAACTCATATATGTAAGTCTTCCAAGTAGTAATACTGGCTATATCACAAATCCAAACACTCAGCTAACAGTTCAATGATTCAAACTGGTTCATATGTGGTGGTCGTAAGACTGTGCTGATGTCCTCCTATTTCCCTGCATCATCGTCTCATCTCTGTAAATCTTCATTTAAGTCATACCTCAGGATAACAAACAGCAACAACTTTCTGTAGCTCCCCTTTAACAAAAAAGAGTCCTACTCCAGGCTCTTGTTTTCAGCAATGAATCTAACTCTGGGCTTTTCTGCATGTGGGGACGGGGGAGGGATAGCATTAGGAGATATACCTAATGTAAATGACGAGTTACAGGGTGCAGCACACCCTGGCACATGTATACATATGTAACAAACCTGCACGTTGTGCACATGTACCCTAGAACTTAAAGTATAACAAAAAAAACAAAAACTTAAATATTAAGTTAAAAATTCCTACCTTTTGTAAGGTTTCTATTTTCTCTAATACAAAAAGACAGCTACCAGTTAACCTGCAACTGTCCAGTTTTTCATGAATAATGGGGAATTCTAAACATTAAGTTGTTTGCTTTTAAGAAGAAATGACTTCTATAAACTCTTCTTCCAACTTCAAACACCTGACTCCATTTTAAATGTGCCCAGTCTTGAAAGATAAACTGTATTTTAGATAAAACAAAATCTGGTAGAGGGCTAAAATTTGAGACTGAATTAAGTCTTAGCTTAAATTGGGGGAAAATTTTGACATTGGAAAGATACATAAATTCATAATTTGCCTCCTCTTACCCAGTTTCAAATATACAGCAATGATAAAGTAAAATGAGACAACAACAAAGTTTCCTAAAGCAGCATGCTTTTCTCAGTGAGCCACAAATGGACAGATATATGTAAGATGAGCAGGGTTTCAGCCAGGCGCCTGATGTTTCCAGGAAGATGGAGATTTGGTTTCGAAAGGATAAAGAGTAGTAAAAGTACCCCAAAAAAGAAGGGACCAAAGTCAGACTTACTGCTTAAAACAGGCTGGAGTAGAGGTCATTTTTATTAAAGGGGTCCTTTAAACTTAACAAAAACAAACAAAAAGGCAAATTCCAGAGCCCTGGTTTAAAAAAATAAATAAATAAATAAGTACTTTCTCCTTTATTTTGGGAAAGTGTTACATAAATGTCATGCTTATCAAAAGTACAGTACAGGCTAGGCACAGTAGCTCATGCCTATAATTCCAACGCTTTGGGAAGCCAAGGCAAGAGGACTCCTTGTGCCAAGCAGTTCAAGACCAACCTGGGCAACATAGCAAGATGCCATCTCTACAAAAAATTTAAAACTTAGCTGGGCATGGTGGTGCCAGCCTGCAGTTCTACACATTCAGAAGGCTCAGGCCAGAAGTTTGAGATCACAATGTGTTATAATCACAGCACTGCATTTCAGCCTAGAAGACAGAGACCCCGTCTCTTTTTAAAAAAAAAGGGGGGGGGGGACCAAGGATGTCAAAGTTTTCAGCATTTTCATCTGGGCATACTACACGTAACACTGAAACAAACGTTTTGCTCTGATTTTCTGGTGAGAAAAAGCATCTTAATGTATCTCCCTTCTTGCCAATTAGAAAGTATACCAAGAGAAAGTTTATATCCTCAAAATGAAAACTTCCTGGTTTTTATTACTAAATATGCTATGTCTTATCCAGCATTTTTATTCTCACTTGCTTTAACTTTTACTTTCTCAAATAATATCACCATTCCTTTAAAATCAGGACAAAATTCAAATTTAATGGCTTTCTGGAGTATTTATTTTACCCTTCTTGAGCACCATTCAATAAACTAAAATTCCATTTTGTATTAAATACATACAGTGTTTCTATCCTGGTAACATTTGAAAAGAAATTACTTGACTGAAGAACTTAGTGCTTCATAACAACATCATTTCATGACCAATATAAATCCACAAAAATCAAACTTTCTAGAGATTTTTTTTCTAACACCTATAGAACTCTGTAACATTAATTTTGTAAACACATTAAAAACTGGTTTCTAAAAACTATCTTTCATGTCTTTAGTAATCTGTCACCTAACTCTCAAACCTTTTAGTCTCAGAACTCCTTTCCAAACTTACATATTACTGACGTTCACAAAACTTTTGTTCATGTAGTATATGTGTAAATTGATATTTACTGAATCATAAACAGAAATTTAATTCATTTAAAAATAAATCCATTACATTAACATAAATTAACACTTTATGAAAAACATTTTTCAAAACAACAAAAAAAGTTTAATGAGAAAACCATGTTTTACATTTTCACAAATCTCTATAATGTCTAGAGTGAATAAAAGAAGACATTTAAAGTCTCAGATCTGCTCCTGCATTCAATCTCTTGCAATACATGGTTCGGGCTGAAGCTTATGAAGAGTATCTACTCTCACAGATACGTACCTGGAAAGGGCAAGAATAACTTAGTACCCTTTCAGCCAATTGTGAGTTTTGTTTGAACACTACACCAAATTTAAAGGTGGCAGTTTCTTAAAGTTCAGTACAAACGTGGAACCTGACACTACTGTAAACTTTCTATACTGTTATTGGTCTATCTTGCACTTTGAATGGATCTTTTACCCATGCACAATTTTGTAATACAATGAGTTGGTCATTTGAAATCTGCTGGTTCACTGAAGTATCACACAGATCTTCCAAGTGTTAGCACATTTCATTAAAATACAATATCAAAAAAGCTGTTAGTATCACTACCCATCTCATCAGAAAAATATTTAGTATTAAGGTATCAAGCTCATAATAGATTTGAGTTTCTCAAAATTCTAGTTTTCACTGGAAAATGCAAATTTTGTCATCAGCAGCAAGCGGTTTCCAATTTTTTTCCTTCACATGACAGGCTCATTTCATTTTTTTTTTTTTTGAGGAAATATCTGTCACTTAACTACATTAATCTCAAAACCAGTTTATCAGTCGTTCTTCCAAGTAAAAACAATATTTGATGAAAACAGCATCTAGTTCAGCTTGCAACTCACAGAACTACATAACTGAGGGAAAAAAGTGGTTTTTTAAACAATTCTTATTTTGATATGCAGCAAAAATGCTTTCTTAAAGTGTATTTCCCATTTCATCACAAAGAATACTACAAAGACATGTAGTAGTAACTACAAACCAAAACCATAAAGAGATACCACTTCATACCCATTAGGATGGCTGTAATCAGAAAGATGTGCAATAAAAGGTTGGTGGTGCTAGAGAGAAACTGGGACCCTCAACATACTGCCAATGAGAATGTAAAACGGTATGGTCTCTTTGGAAAACCAGTTAAACCCAACTGCCACACAACCCAGCAATCCAGTCCCAAGTACATACCCAAAAAAAAATTTCCACACAAAATGCTACCTACACAAATGTTCACAGCAGCACTATTCATAAAAGCCAAAAAGTGGAAACAACCTAAGTGTCTATCGGTAGATAAATAAAATGTGGTATATGTATACAATGGAATAGTATTCAGCCATATAAAGAAATGAGGTTCTGACACATACTATGACACAGATGAACCTTGAAAACATCATGCTAAATGAAAGAAACCACAACACCAAAGGTCACATATTGTACAATTACACTGATATGAAATAACTGGCGAATCCGAAGGGACAGAAAGTAGAGTAGCGGTTGTCAGGGTCTGAGGGTAAGAGAATGAAGAGTGACTGCTAAAGAGTATGGGTTTCCTTTTGGGGTAATAAAAATGCTCTAAAACTAGATAGTGATGATGGTTGTACAACTCTATGACCATAGTTAAAACCAGCGAATTGTATAAAGAGTGAGTTTTATGGTATGTGAATTATATCCCAATAAAGCTATTATTTTTTAAAAGACATGCAGCCCTCAAGGGTCAAGATTTAGTAAATATCTTTTCTTACTGTTCATCAAGGTCATTCTTGAGTGAAGCTGGGATTTTTCTTTAACTGCAAGTGCATGGTCATGAAGAATACAGCAACAACTATTACAGTCTGCTGTCACTGCCTTGATTTACGCTAAGACACAAGCAGTCTTATTCACCACCACTGAAAGTGTCAACACACAGAAAAAGGCAAGTAATTTCTTAGTGTAGCTTGATAAGAAGGACCTCTCAGACGGTCTCAGGGATATCCAATGGTCCACAGATCACATTTTAAGAACTACTGCTCTAGGCCAAGAGCAGAGTGGTGGCTCACACCTGTAATCCCAGCACTTTGGGAGGCCGAGGCCGAGGCGGGGGATCACTTGAGGTCAGGAATTTGCGACCAGCCTGGCCAACAAGGTGAAATCCCATCTCTATTAGAAATACAAAAATTAGCTGGACGTGGTGGCATGCACCTGCAATCCCAGCTACTCAGGAGCTAATCCCAGCTACTCGGGAGGTTGAGGCACAAGAATTGCTTGAACCCAGAAGGCAGAGGTTGCAGTGAGCTGAGATCGCGCCACTGCACTCCAGTCTGTGTGACAGAGCAAGACTCCATCTCAAAAAGAGAAAAAACAAAAAAACCACTGCTCTAAACCAGCTTCAGAAATCCTAATCCCAACCCCTAAAAAAAATCATCACAGCTTCAGAAGGCTCAAATGCAATTAAAGGATTTCCAAATACAGATCTGAGGTTCTAAGGCCATTCCAATTTTCTAAGCATGTATCACAAATTTATCAAAAGAAAAAAGATAATCTTTAAATGGTGATGGGAGTTATGTGAATCAGTTCAGTTAAAGTGTCCCACTTTCAAGAGTTTAGAATCACTGACCTGGTGAAAGAATGTTAATAGTACAATCTCCACAGAAATCCAAATACAAAAGAGAATTAAAGTAATAAAGTTCAGGACTTACTGCACAACAAAACATTCAATCAAATGTTATCTAGACAGACAACATTCATAGGGTAAAAATTACACTATCTCTTTTTAAACTTTATTATTTCTTATACAACATTCAAAGAGTAGACTTCTGAAATGTCTACTAATACTATTGACAACTATTTCTAGCACAGTTAAGATTAATGTAATGCCCACTATCACAGAATCAAAGAATTTTTGGTCTGGAAGGTCACCTAGACAGTTACCTAATCCAACACCTCCATTTTAGACAACGAGGAAACCGAGTTTGCAAAAGAAAAATAACCTGGCCAAAATCACACACCTAGCAAGTGGCTGAGGCATATTTACTCCCTGTACCATGTCTTCACTGTACCAACCTGACTCCTCAACCAAATATAATGCATCAAATTTTTAATTCACATTACACTAAGGTCAACCAAGACAGCCTACCTGCCAAATAAAAATTTTATAATGCCTGAATCAATCAATCAAATGTCAAAACAAATAAAAAATTAAGAAAAAACTATAAATGTAATTGGCATACTAGAAAAATGAATCCCTAACTTCAAAAACTACAAACTTTCAAAGAACAATAATTTGGAAGCTACTTTGATGTCTACTTTCATACAAATATATTTTCACACAAACATTGATCATTACTTCTAATGTAAGCCTGACGCTGATAAATACCTGAAGCAAAAAATTTCCCTCTGTGTATTTTCACTGACCTTATTTATGGCATGACATAATTTAAGACTCACCTGCAGGACTGTCAGCATTCTCTCCTGGATGTAGCTGTATACCAGTAGAATCTATAGAGTTTACTGTAACTGTTTGTAGATTTGGCAACTGACCAGTGCTTAGACTAACTGGAGTTGAAGTGAAGGCTCCACCTGCCGCAACTTGACCAAGTGTGAGTGTTTGAACAGGCGTCAAAGTTATTTGTTGGGCAGCAGTATTCTGTATTTGCAAATTCTGCAAGTTCTGGACCCCTTGTACTTGAAACGTTTGCCAAGTTACCTGTCCAGAAGGGGTCACTGTCTGTGCCTGAATTAAAAAGGTTCCAGGATTCAGCTGCAACTGAAGATTTTGCAAAGCCTGTTGTGATATATTTTGACCACTGGCTTGCACACCATGGATTGTCTGTGGTGTAATACCTTGCACAATTTGAGCTTGACTGGTTGGCTGCTGAGACTCTTGAAGTTGTAGATGCTGTACAACAGGCTGTGCTGTAGAAACCTGAATATTCTGTGCCTGTGTCTCTTCAGAAACAGGCGACTGGATATAATTTCCCTGAAGATCTGAAGAATGAACTTGCCCACTAGATGTAGTCAAGCTATTTGTGTTTTGTTGTAATATACCTGTACTATCTATCGTAACAGGCAACTGTGATGAAGAGGATGTTGGCACAAATAAATCTGTATCAGTATTAGTTTCATTAATATCAGGAGAAACCCGCTCACCAGTCCTTTCTGAATTGTCTGAACTATCCATAGCTTGTCCTGTGTTTATCAAATGTCCATCGGCATTAATGCCTGCAGTCATTGTCTGAGAACTGCCCGAGAGTCCCAAAGAATCTAGATCGACACTATTGATTGGTACAAATGTAATATTTCCTGGCAGACCAAGAGGCACATTAGCAACTACTTGGGTTTGACCAGGAAAAGATGAACCACCAATTGCAACTCCCTGAACCTGGACTTGACCAGTCTGTGGTATGAGATTCTGGATGTTAGCAGGAGGTGTTCCAGAGGCAAGTAAGGTTTGATTAGAGCCAGGAATGATCTGAATTTGACTGCTTTCTTGATTTATACCCCCATTATCTGAAGAGCCTGTGAAACCAATTTGAACCTGCTGACCATCCGTTGACTGGATCTGTGGTATCACTTGATATTGAACATTGGACACTGTACCATTTGATGAATCTGATCCTGGTGCAACGGAAAATATTTGTTGATTCTGCAAATTCTGAAGGGGAAGAACATACTGCCCACTTGAAGTAGCAGCACTTGGAATCTGTACTAGATTACCAGCTTCATCTTTTATAGTTGTAGGTGTGGCTGACAAAACCTCCCATCGGTTTGGTGCTCCTCCTAACTGTGCAGAAGCCAAATCACCTGTCTGGATGAAGAAAACAAAAACGTGATGTATTTGTGGTATATTTAAACCAACCCTCAAAAAATTCTAAAAACTGGTATAAATCCTACTACCTGAAAATTCAACTTATCTTAAAACACAATAGGGTTCAAATACAGTAGCAGTACTATATGAACTACAATTATCACTTCTAGTTTTGTTATTGCAAAGACAATTCATCCTATTTGAGTGGGAAAGAAAAAATTCTCAGAATGTTCATCACAACCACAGACCAATCTTCTAATCCTGCATCTATGATCTCTAACACTACATAGTTAAAACACAAAACACAACAGTGGAGATAGCTATGACTAAATTAGGTGCATTATATTTGTGTATAAAAAGGAAACATTAGCAAAGTGTGTTAAGTCATACGAGTTAGAAAAGATTTATTATTGCTATAAACCTAAAACCAAACAATGAAATCTACTCTTTTGTGGCATCTATTAACACACTCTGAAGTAAACTCATTGCTAGAGCTATTCCATTAAGCTATCAAACTCTTTACTTTTTCCATGAACTATTGAAAAATAAAGATGTTAAAAAAACTTAATGAGAAAAAGTCATTGCCCTGTGACTACATGACAACATAGCCCCATTTCAAAGGTTTTTCTAGAATCAGAAGCTGGAGCATACACACTGTGACTTTACCTACTACTGTAAGTTTTCAGTAGAATGCCTGGCATGTATCTTTTGTATTCTGGTATATGCCTGGCATTCTTCTGCAAACTTAGAATAGTAGGTAAAGCCACAGTCTGTATGCTTCTGGACCTACTAGCAGCTCAGTTACCATCCCCATAGTTTATGGATTAGGCAAGATTGGAAAAAATCCAATGTAGAAAAACAGAAAGAAATAATACATGTCAATGTCCAAGAGTAGATTTTCTTAAGGGAATAATAGCAATAATGTCTAACATTTAAGGTTTTCTTTTATATGCCAAGTACTATGAGAAGGGTTTACAGAATTATGTAATTTACTCCTTAAAATAATCCTATGAGATAGGTATTATCCCTATTTCACAGCTGAGAAAATTGAGGGACAAAAATCACATGGCTATCAAATAGGCAAGACAGGATTTAAAACTAGGCTAAGTTTAACTCCAAAACCCAGGCCCTTAAACACCGGATCATGTTTGTGTCATTCCTACCGCCAAGACCAATGGCAAAGATAGGGAATAAGACCTATGTAATTTATCATCAAAATAAAGTCATCCTTCTCTTACTTCCTTCTAGATCTACCTGTGAGTTCAGTAACTCCACATATCATTAGACAATGGGAACATAAGCATATCTAGCCCAGCACTGTCAACCTAAGATCCATGATTGGGCTTCAAGGAAGCCCTTTAAAACAGCATGCCAACTTTCTGACAAAGTACTAATACAATTTGAGGGAGAGAAAGATAATCTAGGGTTTCATTATATTCTCAGTGAGAATCTATGACCAAAAAATCAGTTAAGACATACACAGTTATCTCAACATAAACCATTCCATAAAACTTAATGCAAATAAGATTAAAAAAAATTGTTTAAGTTTCTTAAACTCGCTACCTAATTTTCATGAAGACATAGTTGAGAAGTATATACAGTTAGTTATTTCAGTGGATGAACCACAGTTAAATGACTAAATTCAAATATTTGAAAGTAATTTACCAAGATGAAATACACGTGAGTAAACCCATGACATACAATCCCAATCTTCAAATGGTTCACAGTCAATCCAAGCAGACATACACACATCCATGCTAATACAATGTGAAAAGTAGCACAGACTAGTCATATGATCAAAACACTCTGTGGAAGACACAAGATTGAAAAAAGATTTCATATAGATATATTTTAAAGTAGTATTAGAATATAAGGTTTCCCTGTAGTGAGTTAAACAAAGAGGCACTAATAAAGGCACAGAAACAATAGAATCACAGACAAAAAGAAACCCTAAAAAATAATATGAAGTTTGAAATTGAAGAAAAGATCCCAAAAAGGCTCATATTCATACAGGAAAACAATGGGGAACAGGACTAGACATTTTTATCAAGGCTTGCAAATGGCTTCACAGATCCCACTAAATTGTTTGGACTTTATCCTGTAGATAGCGAGTGAAAGCTATAAAAGGTTTATAAGCAAGTGAGTGGTGCAATCACATCTGTGTTTTATAAAGATAAACTAAGACTCAGTGAAGGAGACTGAAAAGAAAGGGAGGAGAGACTAAAGGCTGAGAAATTGTGGAACCCAATACACAATTTGGCCTGAACTAAAATAGTGATCTGTCTTAAATACACTCAAATTGTACTTACTAAACAATTTTAAAACGAAGCATCAGACATTAAAGTCACATGTCACTCTGCAACTTCAATCTGGTATAGAAATTACAATGTTAAGTCACCTTTCCTAACATTACAGTGACGAATGTTTCATTTCAGTCTCTTGGCATTTTGAGTCAACTACAAATATTTAAACCTATATACTAAAATCTAAAGGGTGTCTAAAATCCAATCTTTATCTTCTTAAGGTTACTGCTCACCTGGAGGATCCACTGAAATTTTTTCTGATCAGCATAAAATTTACAAGTATTGAGCTTTTATCAAAGAATATAGTAACTCAGACATAAATTAGTTTTACAATACTGGCATTATGTCCCCTTTACTTTCTTTTTAAAAAAAAGTCAAATTTATAGCATGTAAAGTTTTTTTTTTTAACAAAATAGTAATAAAAACAGATATTCAACCATCATTGAACAGCTTTCTAGTCAAGAAATTCCTTGAAAATAAATACAGCTACTCAAATGACAAATCTGAGTAAATACTGCCCAAGTCATCCCCTCTCCAGAAGCTAGATAAAAATAAACTGTAGTGCCATTTTTCCCAGCAAGTCAGGCCATTAATTGAAGGAAAATCTCTAAACCTAGAGCAAAGTGATGTATTCTGAATTTCTCTGAATAAGCCTGAAATGAAAAGCATATATTAAAATACCTGTGAAGCACAACGATGGGGGGGAAAAAAAAAAAGCAACAGGTAATTTAAGGAAAATAAGCAAGAAAAGGGACTTTTTCAATATAATAAATTTGCAGTTATAAAAAATTTGCTAACTACCCTATTTTCTAAATGTAATGGAAAAAACACACTCAATCAGAAAACTACTAGATTAATTATGCCAAAACTACACTCGGCAAATAATATATTACACTAGGAAAAAAAAGAGCTCAGAACTGAGTTCTAGTTCTGACTACACTGTGGAATTGTGTGAGAGCAACTCAATTTCCTCATGTGAACAACCAGAAAAACATTACTTTGCGGGGTCATAAGAACCAGAAGAAAAATATTAAGTTTTATAAACTATTGAGCACTGTGCAATCCCAAGATCACTGTGATTGCTAAGATTATGAGAATAGATTTGAAAAACATCCACTAAAATGCCCAGCACAATTCCCGGCACTCAGTAAGACCTATATATATTTACTGAATAGTTATTTTACTTTAAAATCATTGCAAACACAATGACAGAACAGATCAAAACAAATTTTGAGGTATTAAGAGCCTTCTATGAAAAAGTCTAAACCAATACTATTTCCACAATTCCACAATGAATCAGCTCCAAATATTTCAAAACTACAAAGCCTTGTAAAGCACAATCATGTGTAAATTTCATCACCAATATACCACTAAAAGAGATGAAGTACACTAAATACCAAATGGGAGAAGAATAAATTAGAAAATCATCTGAGACAAAAAAAAAAAAAGTATGAAAAATGTTTGATATTAGACTACTGGAAACACTACAAAAACAAAAGAAGAAAAGGAGATTTAAAAACATACAACCATGGCCGGGCCGGTGGCTCATGCCTGTAATCCCAGCACTGTGGGAGGCTGAGGTGGGCAGATCACTTGAGGTCAGGAGTTCGAGACCAGCCTGGCTGACATGGTAAAACCCCGCCTCTACTAAAAAGACAAAAAATAGCCGGGCATGGTGTACATCTGCAGTCCCAGCTACTCGGGGGCTGAGGCAGAAGAACGGCTTGGGCCTGGAAGGCGGAGGTCACAGTGAGCCGAGATTCCGCCACCACACTCCAGCCTGGGTAACAGGGCGAGACTCAGTCTCAAAAAAATAAAAGTAAAAAAAATTAAAACAGGCAACCTAGACGAGAATTAGTATTTGATTTAGAAGCAAGATAATTCTCTACATAACTTACGTCTACATAAGTTTGCAAACTAAATTAAAAATCCACCAGCGTTTCTCTCAGTACCTAATATTCTTACTGGACAACTAACAAACAAAACATGGGCAGGTGGATTCTTTGAGTCTAGGAGTTCAAGACCAGCCTAGGCAACATGGCGAAACCCCATCTCTACAAAAAATACAAAAATTAGCCACGTGTGGTGGCATGTGCCTGTAGTCTCAGCTACTAGGGAGGCTGAGGTGGGAGGATCAATTGAGCCCAGTGGTTGAGGTTGCAGTGAGCTGTAAAAGTGCACCTGTACTCCAGACTGGGAGACAAAGCGAGACTTTCTCAAAAAACAAACAAAACAACTAACATGAATGTTAGCATTAGTATGGTAAGAAATTGTAACTAAGACACTCTAAGTCTCTCTACATACAAATATACCTGTGGAAACGAAAAAAGAAAAAATTCACACCAACTATTGCATAGTATTTGGAAATGATCATTAACTTAGGTCCTATGAATGCCTTTATGAAAGCCAGAAACAGGAAAGGAAGGAGCATAATTGGAAACAAGAACAAGTGTGAAGCTGAGGTGGAAACAAACTAAGAACTAAGAGCAAATATTTAAGTTTCTTAAAATCTTCAAAGAGCACTAAAAGAACTGAAACAGACTTCAAATAGAATTACCCTACCCAATGAATTAGTTACAACGACAGCATAGGTCTTATTTAAATAATGGCAAAATAACATTTTTTGAAGTAAGCTATTACTTATTTTTTAGCTCAACAACATTTATGTGCCATATTAAGGAACACTAAATTTACAACCTAAACCAAAGATCAGGCAATCACTTTCATAAGTCACTTATTTTAGGCCACACGCGGTGGCTCACGCCTGTAATCCCAGCACTCTGGGAGGCTGAGGCGGGTGGATTGCTGAGGCGGGTGGATTACGAGGTCAAGAGATTGAGACCATCCTAGCTAACACGGTGAAACCCCGTCTCTATTAAAAAATACAAAAAAAAAAAAAAAAAATTAGCCGGGCATGGTGGCACACGCCTGTAGTCCCAGCTACTCAGGAGGCTGAGGCAGAATGGCGTGAACCCCGGGAGGCAGAGCTTGCAGTGAGCCAAGATCGCGCCACTGCACTCCAGCCTGGGGGACAGCGCGACACTCCGTCTCAAAATAAATAAATAAATAATAGTCACTTATTTTATTACACTAAAGTGCAAATGAGGTAAATTAAAAATCCACAAGTTCACATAAATGCAAACTGGTCAAAGTTAATACTTGCACAAAGGTCTACTTTTTTCTATTTCCTGGTTTACTACTAAAATTAGCCACACAACTTAAGCACAAAGGAGCGCTGCTATAAAACCATCTTTCAGAGTCCACATTGTAGAACATTACATGTGAGACTGCTTTGTGACTAGACTTCTTCAGCAATGTACTGTGGGTAACCAAACACCCTTGGCTAGGATCCTCTTTTATGACAAATTCCAAATTCAAAAGCCAAATATTAAAAGCCAACTTCAGCACAGCTGATTGGCTTTTCAAGGCCCTTTTAATCTCAAAATACCAAGCTAAACTGGCATAAAGTTGATCTGTACGTGTGTACTTCCACTTGTTTAAACACAATATATAAGCAATGTGGAATCCTAGACTGGATCCCAGAAGAGAAAATGGACATTAGTGGAAAAGCTGGTGAAATGCAAACAAAGTCTAGTCAGTAATATCATACCAATGTTCATTTAGTTTGGACAAATGTGTCATCATGATGCTAACATTAGGGGAAACTGGATGAAGGGTATGAGACGATTCTCAGTTCTGTATTTCCAACTTTTATATAAATTTAAAATTATTCCAAAATACAATTATTTAAAAACACAGCTATAACCTCTCATAATTCTGAATCATTTGAGTAATAAAAGATTATCTAAGCCCATGAACTCACGTAAATTTCCTTCCTTTTCTAAGATGTGCTGAAAAAATGTCAAGTTCATATTTGCACTGGAAAAATGATTTTTCTATTTGCTAAGGCAAATATACACAAGCCAGTCTTACCAATTTACTCAAAGCGAAAAATCTTGGGCGCAGGTACCAAACATCATAAAGAAATACATGATTTACGATTTTTTTTTTTTAGGCAAACTATTTTCACTTTACTATGATTGGCAAATTATGATTTGAGATTTATCAGATTGATTCTAGTTCATGTTCATCTGGCAAAATACGTGTTGTCAGGAATGATTTGGTAATTCAGAGAAGCAGCTAAAGCAGCACAGAAACTTCCCTACAAGCATATGGCCACAGCTGGCTAAGGCTGGAGACAGTATTCTATCCTTGGGCCTCAGACTCACATATATATGTACATACACATTTTTCATCCATAGTTCCTTACTTCTCCCCTCCCCCATCTGTAAACTGATACCTAAACTTTACAAATTACAGCTACAAGAAAAGTTTTGTTCCATTTGAAATATAAAAAAGATCAGTAGAAGCAATCTGCTTTTCAATTTTACTTATGCAGTTTAAGATAGTCAATTTCTTTTGGCACTTTGGAACTAGAGGGATACAGTTCATAAAAAAGGTCTACCAACCCTCAGCGAAGCTGAAATGAGGTGAAATAAAGGCCTACCAATCCATAAATGTATTTAAAAATAACAATGCCTAATACAATTTTACATTTTTACATCTTAATCTGCTTATGAAAAAAGACATTAAAACTATTCACATCCCTTATAATGAAACACTAAAATTACAAATCTATTTACCAATAATAGCTTAACATTGGTTTAACTTAAAAAAAAAAATCTGGACGTACTAAGCATTTGCTGTAGACTATACCAAATACCAAACTTCTCTTTCTTCAGTGACTATTCAAAATATCACTCCACAAATTAATTCCTATGATCTACCCCCCCCCCCCCACACACACACACACACGAGAGGGTTTTCATTATTTTAACAGGTGAACAAATCTACACAATACAACAGTGATGATCCAAATGTAAAATTCACAATTAACAGTCTAAAAACTATTCCTACCCTATTTGTATTAACCCCTCACAGAACACAGGCGAGCTCCTCCCCTTGCCCCGGACACTGTGAAAACACTACAGAAAGAATCCCACCACATCTTACCTGACTAGCAGTCGTAATAAAACGAAAATATACTTTTGCCAATCATATTCAACTATAAGTACTGCAGTATTAGCATGCATGTAAATACAATTTCTTACATATATTTCTAACACTGATAGTCATACTCAATTTCAAAAGATAAAGTACTATCTAAGCAACCTGCTAATTTCAAAGGCTGCTAAATGTTTCACTTACGCCCCTTACAAAAAAAAGTCACTGCAAATTTAAGCAGTCTGCAAAAACTAAAATTCAACGATTCTGTGGTCACTAAAAAAGCAAAAAGTGTTCACTCCTGCATACAAAAGGATAATTCAAATAATAAACCCTCATTTTTTAAAACAGTAAGATCCTGTAACTTCCAACAGAAAATGCTCCAGGTTCAAAAATACTAAAAACTAAAGACACTGCTTCTAGTTGATACTATCTATGGCCGATAGGCTGTGCTTCAAAATTTTGTAGTGTTCAGCGAAGGAGTTTTCAGCACTGATATGAATTGCTCAAACATCCATTTTGGAGTCCTCTACCCCCGCCCTCTCAGACTTCATTTTGTGAAGAATTTTGCGCGAGGTGCCGCAGTGACAATTTCGAGAAAGCCTGGGCTGGCTTCAGACCCAAACAGGGATGCGAAAGAGCAGGAAAGGGCGCCCTGGAGCCCAGCGGCCCGTGCGGCTCGGGAGAAGCGCGGGCGCCGGGGAGGCCTTTTGGGCGGGCGCGCTACGGGCCCCGGATGGCGGGCGGCGGGCCTCAGCGGGGGCGGGCCGCGCGCGGGACTTACCGCTCCGGCGGCGGCGGGGGCCCCGGCTGCGGCGGCCGCCTCCTCCTCGTCGTCGCCCGGCGATGGCGGCCCTATCTTGCTGCAGGTAGCGGCCAGCAGAGCGAGCGGTGACGGCTGAGTGTCCTACCCCCAATGGGCGGGTTCAGAGAGGGAGACAGGGGGAGGGGGTGGCGGTTAGGGCCGGGCCGCCGCTCGCACAGGAAGTGCGACTCGGTCCCCGCCGACTGCGCCCGGGCGAGCGCCAGCCCGCACTCTCCTCCTCCTCCTGGTCCCGCCGCCGGCCCCCACCTGGCGTCCCCCGCTCCACGAACCCCGGCTCCCCGGTCTGCGGACAGGCGGGCGGCGGGCTAGCGCGCCAGGCCTCCACCTTCCGCCCGGAACCCACCCCCGAGAGGGCACGCTGGGGCCCACACTCACACGCGCACAAAAAGGCGGCAGGCGGGCGGGGCGGGGCGGCGCGGGCGGGGTCGGAGCGTTGGCGCCTCGGGCGGGCAGCTCCCGAGGCGGGGGGAGGGGAGGGGTGGGGAGAGGAGGGGAGAGGCGAGGAGGGAGGGGTGAGGCGAGGAGGGAGGGGAGAGGCGAGGGGAGGAGAAAGCGGCGCGAGGGGGGAGCCGGGCCGGGGCTCAGCCGCTCCTCACCTGGGCCGCCGCCGCCGCCGCCACCGCGCCGTTTCCGTGCTGTTGCTGCTGCTGCAGATACTCGCCGTGGCCGCCGCCGCCACCGCCGCCGCCGCCGCCGTCCACGTCCAAGGCAGCCATTTCCTCTTGTTTCACGGGCTTTTCGGGAGCTGCAGGCACAGCGCGGGGGGGTGGGGGTGGGGAGGAAGGCGGGTGGCGGAGAGGGAGGGGGCCCGCGGGCCGAGGCGAAATTACTCCCAAAGCCCGGACCCAGGCCCCTTCCCCTCCCCCACCCGCCCCCCGGCGGCGGCGGCGGCGGCGGCTCCCTCCTCCCCTCCTGCTGCTGCCCCCGCCCGCCGCTGCCTGTAACCCTCCTCCTCCTCCTCTTTCCCTCCTCCTCCTCCTCCCCGCGCTGCCCCTGCCCCCTCTCCTCTCCTCCCCTTTCCCTTCGCGCCGCTCGCTCTCACTCGCGCTCGCTCCTCTCGCACCGTCAGTCACTCACACACGCCCGCCCGCGCCCGCACACAGGGGGATGCGCTCCCGGCGGACCGGGCCGCCCGCCCTGGGGCCTGGCGGGGAGACGGCGTTGCTGGGGCTTCGGGGGTGGACGGTGGCTGGCGGGGAGGGGAGGGAGGCGCAGGGGAGTGCAGCTTTCTGCCTCTCACAGACACTCGGTCGCACACACGGGGCCAGGACCGGCGGCAGCGGCCCCGGGCTGGCTGTGGTCGGCGGCAGCGGCGGCGGCGGCAGCAGCAAGGGTTGCTCTCTCGGCTTTACGTACCGGTCATAGTGTGTTTAGGGCACCTCAGGCGGGGCTCCCCGCCGCCTTACACATGGTGAGGAGCGAAGGCGGCGGCGGCGGGAGAGGATGCGGGAAGCGGCGGCGGACACGGCCGGAGCGGTCCGGGGATTTTTTTTCCTATTTTGATTGACTGTGCGGGAAACACAAAAGGTGGAGCCTCCAACCCAAAAGGGGGGAAGAGGGTGACAGCCTGCCCGGAACTCCCGCCCCTCTTCTTGGCTCTCATTCGCCGCCGTGTTCTCCGTCGGATGTGCTCATTGGTCCAGGCGCCCGTCCGTCGCTGTGCCAGGCGGCGCGCTTCCTGTTTGCCCCCCGGGTGGAAGGGGCGAGACAATGAGCGGCCGTGGCAGCGTAGGTTTCCGAGAGCGGCTACGGCTCGCCGGTTACCCCGCTGTGTCCGCCTCTCTCGCCGGCTGCCGCTGCCAGGCCCGAGGCGCAGGCCTCCTCCACCTCGCAGGCGCTCGGAGCAGGCCTAGCCAAGCTGTAGGGGAGCTGAGCTGGGGAGGAAATTCGTCCCCGGTGACTCCGGCTCCACTGGAGGCTACCTCCATCCCGGCAGCAGCCTCGGCCGGATTTCCCCAGGGCCTCGCGCTGTTAGAGCCGCCGCTTGCCTGCGCTGCCAGGAGGCCACCGCCGCTCAGCCCCGGGGCTGCTGCTGCGGCCGCTGCCGCTACTGAGCAAACCAGACCCGCCCCACGAGCCCGGGGGGAGGGAGCTGGTATTAGGGGAGACACCCCCTCCGAGGCTGGAGGAGGATTTTTCTCACACACATCCAGCTTTCTGATTCACAGACGGCCATCTCGCTCCCAGCCCCCTTAGCCCCAGCTTTCCCACCGGTCTCCCACTTTCACGTACCGTGAACGCAGGCATTTAAAGCAAAAAAATCTCAAGTCACCTCACATACGGAAGGAGAGTTTTAATTTTGGCCAGTGGCACCAAAACGGGCACTTAAAAGTATATTTCATTTTACCTGTGGTATGTGTATGTATCCAATGGGGCAGAATACTGTTTTTTTAAAAAGTCAGTCACATAATCATTTTGCTGCACAAACGTATTATTCCCAGCCTCTTAATCCTCTTGGTACCAAGTCAGATATCTCCTGAAACAAGCCCATCAACCATTGCCAACGTTTTTAAAGTCGTGAACTGGTGAAGTACCTTTTTTCACCCATTGGAACATTTTTGTTGTATTTTAAAATCTTGTTTCACTCACTGGATTAGGTTAACACTCCTTCCTTCTTTGGCAACCTTTGATATCTTGCTGCCATCCTGGGGGAAAATGCTGAGGTTTTATGTCTGTGTTTTGCCAACTAAGAGATATCTCTCCCTGTTACCTTCAAGTATAGTTGCCAACAAAGAAGTTAAATTCAAGAGGTGGAAACACTGTCCACAATACCTCTTTTTTAGAAATCTGGCTCAAGAATCAGTTTTCCCATTACTGTGGTGATTGTATTTTGTGTGATATGTGATGATGTGCTGGTGGATGAGGTTGTGAAGCACTTTAGATTTTGTGTGTACTAACTTAATAGGTAATCCATTTGTGAGATAGTGAGTTTGCATCCCAGTTCCAAAGCAGTTAACCGCCTATGCTCACAGGATCAGAAACATTGTATGGTTACTTTGCTCTTAATTGTACAAAGATCGAATTTCTAGGGAATTGACCTAAAAACCACAAACATGCGGAAACGAGACTCAAAATTCTGAGTCCAAGAATAAGGTTCATCTCTCCTAATAGTAAGACCTTGTAGTCTCATTTAAGTGGAAAAATAACTTCAAAGTTGAATGGTATAACCTGTGTACTATTTTACAACAAAAACTTTTAAGGAAATAAAAGTCACAAAATAACCTGATTTGGGGTGGGAGGAAGGGAAAAAGAGATGGGTGCCCTGAAGAGCAGGACAGGTGAAAAGTGAAAATAAGTAGACTGGGAGAGAGGAAGGGAAGTCACTATTATCACTCTGTTCCTACCTGGATCTGTTGGGTGGAAGGTAGCTCTTTCCCTAGAAAGGATATTTCAGGCATTTTCAGATTTTTTGTTTGTTTGTTTTTTCAGGAGTGGGGTATGTTCTACACTATTGCCATACCATTTTTGCAAAGTGTTAGTCCAGCCACCTAGAGAGCAAAGTATTTGGCCACAGGAATTAAATTCATTTCTTCATTCATACCAGTTGGCAAATGATATAAGACATGAAGTCTTTTTTCTTTCTTTTTTGCGGGGTGGGGATGGCATGTCCATAGACCATTTTAACAAACAAAAAAACACAGAAAAAAAAAAAATAGCCTAGCTGGGCACGGTGGCTCATACCTGTGATCCCAGCACTTTGGGAGACTGAGGCAGGCAGATCACTTGAGGTCAGAAGTTCGAGACCAGCCTGACTGCCATGGTGAAACGCTGTCTCAACTTGAAATACAAAAATTAACCAGGCACGGTGGCGCACACATGTAATCCCAGCTACTCAGGAGGCTGACACAGGAGAATCGCTTGAACCTGGGAAGTGGAGTTTGCAGTGAGCTGAGATGGCACCACTGTACTCCAGCAAGACAGAGACTGTCTAAAAAAAATTTTAAAATGACCTACCTGAACTAACTATACTGCTTTTGATGGGATGCTTTTAAGAGATATATATAGAGGTGGGGTGACAAAGAGAGGTTGGTTAATTGGTACAAACATACAGTTAGATAGAAGGAATAAGTTCTAGTGTTCAGTAGCACAGTAGGGTGACTATAGTAAATAGCAATATATTATATATTTCAAAATAACCAGAAGGGAAGATTTGAAATGTTCCCAACACAAGAAATGACAACTGTTCAAGGTGACAGAGGAGAGAGGGCAGAAAAAAAATGTCCAAAGTGATACCCTAAACACTCTGATTTGATCATTACAACACTGTATGCGTGTATCGAAATACCACATGTACCCTGTAAATGTGTACAAATATGTATCAATTTTTTAACAACAAAAGATGCATATACCAAAAGCATCACTCGCTACTTTAGTCAGATTCAGAGAACCCTCTTAGACCACACTTGAGTTACTGTCATGGAGTATCTTTTAAAAATGGCTGGAAATGAAGATAGTCTTTTGAAAGAACACCTTTTCCTACCTATTTCAGTATTGTAGTCAAGTCATGAAATAAAATTTTTTTTTATTTGAGACAGAGTCTCACTCTGTCATCCAGGCTGGAGTGCAATGGCATGGTCTTGGCTCACTACAACCTCTGCCTCCCAGCTTCAAGCAATTCTCCTGCTTCAGCCTCCCCAGTAGCTGGGATTACAGGCACCCGCCACCACGCCTGGCTAATTTTTGTATTTTTAGTAGAGACAGGGTTTCACCATGTTGGCCAGGCTGTCTCAAACTGCTGACCTTGTGATCTGCCTGCCTCTGCCTCCTAAAGTACTGGGATTACAGGCATGAGCCCGGCTGAAATACAATTTAATTAAAATACTTACTTTCTTAATAGAAACTGCCTCTCAGTGGCACCTACTGCTACATTTACATAGTAACCCAAAATTGCAATTGCTTAACAGGGAGAGAATCACAGTGCTGGATATTATTTATACTTTTTCTTCCAAAACAATTTTAGGAAATTCTCTGCTGCCAGTTTTTACCCGCCTTTAAGGAACATAATTTTTCCAGTTCCCCCTAAAATGGCTGAGTGCTGCACCATAATACCACTCCATTCCAACCAAACAGCTGGAATAAAAAATGCAATTATACACACATATATATATGTATAATCTATACACACATAAGTATGTATAATATATGCATTAATATATAAACAGAACAATCCATAATAAAAGAGATGACCATCATGGATAAATCTCAATATTGTGTGAAAAAAGCTAGTTATAGAAGGATAAACATTACGCTACTACTGTATTTATATAAAGTTTTTAAATGTACCAAATTATATTCTATACTATATATGGATATATACATATGTAGTAACATTGTAATTGCAAAGGAATGATGTGCTAAATTTAAAATGGTGATTACCCTTGGTATGAAGAGAATGGGATTTGAATGAGTTTCCCATGGGCTTTGTTTACATTTGCAAGTTTTACTTAAGCTAGGCTGAGTGTATTATTATTGTATTCTCTATATTGTTCTCTTTGCCTGAAATACTATTTTAAACTAAGCATTATTTTAAACTAAAAAAAAAAAAAAAAAGTACCTGATAGAAGAAGTACTACAATAAGTAAGTATGCTCAGGTAACTGATCAAAGGGCTGGAGGCAAGAGAGAATGATTCAAATATAACTAAGTTTGCCAGCTTTTAGTAAATGGAAAGATGAACTGAAATAAAGGATTTTAAAAGGGCATGAGTAAGTGATGGGCCGTTATGAATTTGGTCTTAGATGTGCTGAGCTGGAGGCGCTAGCAGGACTTCCATGAGATGGATAGCCAACAGACTGTTGTCAAATTGAGTCTAGAGCCACAAAGAGAAGCAAGGGCAGGCTTGGATCTGGGGACTCTTACCATCTTCACAGGCCTTTGTCCATTTGTCTTCAAACATAGCTATGTTTGAAGGATAAACATTCCTTCCTATCTTTAAAAATCCTCCATGTGACTGGTTGTCCCTAGCTACTATCTTTTTTCTTTCCTCCCTTTCCTTGTCCAAAGTCTCAGTAACTTGCTGTCTTCTTACTGCCTTCCTAATATAATTCTACACCCAATTTCAGATCTGACACTGTAAACATTTCCTCCTTAACACTCTCTCCTCCCGTGAACATTATCAGCTTTCTGGTTTTCTCTCAAATATATATTTCTCTGTATCTTTACAGTGCAGTCCCATAAAAAGCTACCTGTGGTGATGGAAATATTCTATGTGTGCACTGCCTATTACCATAGCCACTAACCACATGTGACCATTAGGAACTTGGAAATGTGGCTAGTGTGACTGAGGAACTGAAGTTTTTTTTATTTTAATTAAAGTTAAATGTGAATGGCCACACGTGGCTAGTGGCTATAATATCAGACAGTGCCACTTTAGGGTTTCTTTTCAGTTTTTGGTTCCCCGAGCTTTTCTTCAGAAGCTGGGAATGCAGCGTTCTGTAATGTCAGCCCTCATCTCCAAACTCACTCCCAAACCTCTAGTTATCTCCTGTCACCTGAGTGCTTGTTCTATATCCTTTTTTTTTTTTTTTTTTTTTTTAGACAAAGTTTCACTCTTGCCCAGGCTGGAGTGCACTGGCATGATCTCAGCTAACTGCAGTTTCCACCTCCTGGGTTCAAGCGATTCTCCTGCCTCAGCCTCCCGAGTAGCTGGGACTAAAGGTGCACACCATCGGGCCCAGCTAAATTTTTTTGCATTTTTAGTAGAGACGGGGTTTCATCATGTTGGCCAGGCTGGTCTCAAACTCCTGACTGCAAATGATCCACCTGCCCCGGCCTCCCAAAGTGCTGGGATTATAGGTGTGAGCCGCCACACCGGGCCTTGTTCTATATCTTTAAGCACTGTGAATTCCTCTTGAATGTCTCACTTTCACCTCAAACTCAGAATGTTTAAAGCTAAACTCGTAGCTTTCTCTACACAACCAGCTCCTCCTCCCTTCCGAAGCTTCTGTCTGCGACAGTGAGGCCATCATTCTCTCAGAAGCCCATACGGGAAATTACCTTTGACACATCTCCCTTCCCTCTCCCATAGGCAGCCACTTACCAGGTGCTGACTGCCAAGTTTTCCTGCAGACACTCTCAGCTACCTGTTCATTGAAATCACATTTATTGAACCCTGCTCTACAAGATGCTGCATGGTCCCTATCCTCAAGGAGTGGATATCCAGTTAAGAAACAAAATATAGGGCCGGGCACAGTGGCTAACGCCTGTAATCCCAGCACTTTGGGAGGCCGAGGCAGGTGGATCATGAGGGCAGGAGATTGAGACCATATTGGCTAACACAGTGAAACCCCGTCTCTAACAAAAATACAAAAAAATTAGCCAGGCATGGTGGTGGGCGCCTGTAGTCCCAGCTACTCAGGAGGCTGAGGCAGGAGAATGGTATGAACCTGGGAGGTGGAGCTTGCAATGAGCCAAGATCACGTCACTGCATTCCAGGCTGGGCGACAGAGCAAGACTCCGTCTCAAAAAAAAAGAAAAGAAACAAAATACAGGCCAGGCACAGTGACGCATGCGTCCCAGCACTTCGGGAGGCCAAGGCAGGAGGAACACTGGAGCCCAGGAGTTCAAGACTAGCCTAGGCAACATACTGAGACCTCAACTCTACAAAAAAATTTTTTTAATTAGCCAGGCATGGGGGTGCATGCCTGCAGTCGTAGCTACTTGGGAAGCTGAGATGGGAGGATTCCCTGAGCTCAGGAAGTCAAGGCTGCAGTGAGCCGTGATTGCACCACCACACTCCATCCTGGGCCACAGAGCAAGAAGCAAAATATAAACATACACAAATTCAAATAATAGAGAAGAGAAATAACAAAGCCTACAATACATCAGATGCTTTGCCAAAGGACTGTCTTCTGAATTCAGAAATCACTGGGGGGTCAGTCAGCTCCTTCTGGAAGGTATCAAAGCATGCTTTGCCCTGGCCCACTTTTGTTGCCCTAGACAGGCCTCCAGACTTTCCTGCTCCTTTCTGTTCTATATCTACCACCAAATTAATCTTCCTTAACCTGGCTCAAAAAATTTGAGTGATTCAAATGATCTAATGCATATCAGGGCATCTCTCCCAACTCCTCACTGTCCTGTAGACAATCTAACCACAGAAAATTTACTGGCCCTCTGCCGCCAGGATTTTCCTTCCCCCCTCCCCATGCTTCAATTCAAGTCTTAACCTCTTTCCGTAAAGCCCCTGCTGGCCAGGCATGGTGGCCAATCTCAACACTTTGGAATTCGAGACCAGCCTTAGCATCATGGCAAAACCTCATCTCTACAAAAAATACAAAAATTAGCTGGGCATGGTGATGTGCACCTGTAGTCCCAGCTACTCTGGAGGTTAAGGCAGGAGGATCACCTGAGCCTGGGGAGGTCAAGGTTGCAGTGAGCTGTGATTGTGCCACTGCACCCCAGTCTTGGTGACAGAGACCGTGTCTCAAAAATAAAAATTTAAAAAGCCACTGCTTCCAGCTATTGATCATTCCCTCATCTCTAACTTTCCATTAACCTTATAGTATACCCCTTAATATCACTCTTAATTCATGATTTAGTATTGTCACCACGATTTAAATCATAAGTGCTTTGTGCACAAGCAATATCTTACTCTTTTTCTACGGTTCTTAAGCAGTGATTTCCAAGGAAGGAGAGGTATCATTTGAAAACAAAACAGCTCTTTGTCCCATAGGGACGTTTTTAAAAGCTATGACACTTAACTTACTGGAATTTCAAATATTAAAGGAAAATGTGAGACTTTTATGCTTTATCAAAGCAGGCATGTTGCGCAGTGAAAGAGTAAGGAGACAATTTTTCAGTGTTGAGCAAATAGAAGATAATTAATAGATATCTGTAGAACAATACATTGATTTCAACAAGCCATGAATTTGGATTCTTTTAGGATTAAACGTTCAGACTTCTTATTTTAATGGAGAAACTGTTAGTAATATGACCTGCTGATTGTAAAGGGGCCACAAAACTGGTACTCACCAGTTGAACCAACCATCAAAAATATAAGGATATGTTTGAATGTTTTTGTTATGAACCATTTGATATATAATAGATGCACAATGTATACATAAACTATAAAACAATAATAGATGAAGTCACCTAATTTAAGAGATTTCTGGAACTAATAAACACCTGTTATTTATTTATTTATTTATTTATTTTGAGATGGAGTTTTGCTCTTGTTGCCCAGGCTGGAGTACAGTGGTGCGATCTTGGCTCACCACAACCTCTGCCTCCTGGGTTCAAGCGATTCTCCTGCCTCAGCCTCTGTAGTAGCTGGGATTACAGGCATGCGCCACCATGCCCGACTAATTTTGTATTTTTAGTAGAGATGTGGTTTCTCCGTGTTGGTAAGGCTGGTTTCGAACTCCCAACCTCGGGTGATCCGACCACCTCGGCCTCCCAAAGTGCTGGGGTTACAGGTGTGAGCCACCATGCCTGGCCAACACCCATAATTTAAAGCTTCTGTTATCTTTAACAGCAAATGACTTTATTTTTGCTCTAATTACATATATTTCACTGAGTTTTTTTTAAATCTAGTATATTAAAAATATGGCATTTCTTGGCCAGGCGTGGTGGCTCATGCCTGTAATGTCAGCAGTTTGGAAGGCTGAGGTGGGTGAATCACCTGATGTCAGGGGTTCAAGACCAGCCTTACCAACGTGGTGAAACCCTGTCTCTACTGAAAATACCAAAATGAGCTAGGCATGGTGGCGTGCGCCTGTAATCTCAGCTACTCAGGAGGCTGAGGCAGGGAAATCACTTGAACCCAGGAGGCGGAGGTTGCAGTGAGCCAAGATCACCCCATTGCACTCCAGCCTGGGCAACAAGAGTGAAACTCCATCTCAAAAAAAAATAAAACAAGGCATTTCTTTAAATTCTGTAGTCAATATGCCTGTCTTACTCATTGCATTGGAATTATTTTGTTTCTAGCATGCTTGCTAACTCATGAGTTTGTACTTTTTTACTCTATTTTGAACATTCTGATTTCACATTACTGAGATAATCTTTTTTTTTTTTTTTTTTTTTTTTTTTTTGAGACAAGGTCTCACTCTGTCACCCAGGCTAGAGTGCAGTGGTGCCATCTTGGCTCACTGCAACCTCCACCTCCTAAGCTCAAGTGATCCTCCTGCTTCAGCCCCTCCATGTAGCTGGGACTACAAGCATAAGCCACCACATCTGGCTAATTTTTGTATTTTTTATAGAAATGGGGTTTTACCAGCTCAGGCTGGTCTCGAACTCCTGAGTTCAAGCGATCCACCTGCCTCAGCCTCCCAAAGTGTTAGGATTACAGGCATTAGCCACCAAGCCCAGCCTACCATGAAATAATCTTTCTACCTCATATTTCCTCCACACTGAATTGAATAAGCCACTTATCTGCTTATGTCCCTAGTCGTCTTAAGTCATTTCATTCCTTCTTTGTATTGACTGACCCTCCCTCTAGTTTTGTATAACAAGCTTACTGCATGTTACTTCTTCCAAATCACTGACATATAAAAATGAACAAAATTGGTCCTAATATTGATCCCTGGAGCTTTGTAACCCATCCATTCCAAACTATTCCACACTTTGATATCAAAGTCAATGTTTAATCTACTTAAGTATTTCATCGCTATACCATACTTGTCTAACTTCTAGATTAGTTGTTTGTCTGGTATTGTTTTCATGGTACTTTATCCTAAAGTATAAGTAATTGGTTCATGGCTTCCCTCAGCTGATACTTGTTATTAGACCCAGAAGTTATTTCATATCACTGAGGCAGATGAGATGTGAAGCCATGCTGACTCTTTTTAAAATTAAATCATAACTTTCTGATATTTCCATTTGCTGATTTCCTACAAAATTTACCCATGTCACCTTCTCTACAGAAGTTAATACTTCTGAATCTCATGCTCAAGAGAAAAAGGGATATTTAAGGAATGAATAATAATTTAATGAGGGTTTTACTTATTACAACTGACATAGACCTAGTCAAAGATAAAGTATTTCAAATCACTTTTCTCCTTATTGATGAATTCAAACATCTGTTAAGAATAAAGAAGCAGGCTAAGCGTGGTGGCTCACGTTTGTGATCTCAGCACTTTGAGAGGCTGAAATGGGTGGATCATTTGAGTCTAGGAATTCGAGACCAGCCTGGACAACATAGGGAGATGCTGTCTCTACAAAAAATAAAAAATTAGCTGGGCGTGGTTGCACCCGTGGTGGCATGCACCTGTGATCCTAGCTACTCTCGAGGCTGAGGTAGGAGGATTGCTTGAGTCCAGGAGGTTGAGGCCGTAGCGAGCTGTGATTGAACCACTGCATTCCAGCCTGGTCAACAGAGCAAGACCTTGTCTCAAAAAACAAACAAAAAATCAAGAAGAAAATATTCGCATTACAATAGTGAAAATGTATCAGAGTAGTCAAAATTCATAGAACTATATAACTAAATAAGGTAAATTTTACTATATGTAAATTATACCCTATTTTATAAATAGGAGAAAAAAGTAAATAGAATCTTCATTTTATGTTTGTTTTGTTTTTTTGAGACGGTGTCTCACTTTGTTGCCCAGGCTGGAGTGAAGTAGCACCATCTTGACTCACTGCAACCTCTGCCTCCAGGGTTCAAATGTTTCTCCTGCCTCAGCCTCCTGAGTAGCTGGGATTATAGGAACCCACCACCATGCCCCGCTAATTTTTGTATTTTTAGTAGAGATGAGTTTTCGCCATGTTGACCAGGCTGATCTCGAACTCCTGACCTCAGGTAATCCACCCAGCTTGGCTTCCCAAAGTGCTGGGATTACAGGCGTGAGCCACCACACCTAGCCAGAAGCTTCATTTTTAAAAAAACCTAGTAGAATACTGAAAATGAGACTCTGTGAGAATAGCATAGGGGATGGTCCAGGCTCCTGTACCTGGGAGGTTTAACATAAACTAATTTAATTGTGGAAACTTTTTTGAAGAGGAGATGGAAGCATATGAACAAAGGCTTAGAAATGAATATTTTGAAAGAAATCCATGGATAACAGTGGAATGGCAAGAAATGCACATGTTAGGCTGGGCACGGTGGCTCACACCTGTAATCCCAGCATTGGGAGGCCAAGGTGGGCGGATCACCTGAGGTCAGGAGTTCCAGAACAGCCTGGCCAACATGATGAAACCCTGTCTCTACTAAAAATACAAAAATTAGTCAGGTGTGGTGGTGCATGCCTGTAATCTCAGCTACTTGGGAGGCTGAAGCAGGAGAATTGCTTAAACCCAGGAGGCGGAGGTTGCAGTGAGCCAAGATGGCACCACTGCACTCCAGCCTGGACGACAGAGTGGCATTCTGTCTCAAAATAAAAAAAAAAGAAACAAAAGAAATGCACACTTTAAAAGTGTGTTTAATGTATGCTAAAAGCAAATGCATAAAAAGGCCAAATGAATAAACCCACAGAGTTCCTCACCAACACATATATTTCTGCAAATATAACAGCAAGATTATAGAAAGAAATATATGTGTGTGTGTGTGTGTGTGTATATATATATCTGTTTTGTACACTTGAAAGCAGGAACCATCAGAAAACATTGCACCTAGTAGGACTTTAATAAATTATTTGACTAAAGTGATATTTAACTTCTTTAGGCCTGTTATCTCATTATTAGTCAGCTATTCCTAACTTGTTTTTAATTTGTTTGTTTTATTATTTTTAATAAACTTTTTATTTTGGAATGCTTTTAGATTTACAAAAAAAGTTACAAAGATAATATAGAATTCCCATACACCTCTAATCCAATTGTTAGATTACAGCCAATCATTCCAGTTTGCACAGACTGTCCTGGTTTTAGCACTGAAAGTCCCACATCCCAAGAAACCCCTCTTCCACACAAACTGGAATGGTTAGTCACCCTACAATGTTAGTATCTTACCTTACCATGGTACATTTGTCAAAACTAAGAAACCAACAGGGTGCGTTATTACTAAACTCCAGACGTATTTGGATTTCATTAGTTTTTCCAGTAACATTGTTTTTGTATTATAGGATCTAAATCAGGATACCACATTCATGTGTTTAGTCATCATGTCTTAGTGTCCTCTAGCCTGTGACACTTTCTGAGTCTTTCCTTGTTTCTCATGACTTTAACACTTTTAAGGAGTACAATAGCCCACCCTTATCTGTGAGGGCCATTCCAAGACCCCCAGTAGGTGCCTGAAACCTCAGCTAGTACTGAACCCAATTGCCATCAATTGGAACACGTTTTTGTTCATGTGTTCCACCCACAAACTTAATGCCTTTTGCATCTTAACTAGCATTTATCACGCACAGTGGCCATAACTTTTGCAATCTGAGGTGTGATGGCAAAACTAACAGGAATTACTTTTTCCTTCATCACAAGTTCACAGATAGAAGATTTGTTCTTGTCTTAGATCTCAGCAACCCCAGCATATGATTTTTTTTCTTTTTCTATTGAGAAGGTTCGCCTTTTCATTTAAAGGAGGTACTTTATGGCTTCTCCTTGGCATATCTGAATTACCAGAATCACTACTCTTGGTGCTTTGGGACCATTGTGAGGTCAAATAAGAGTGACTTGAAGGCTGGGCTCATGCCTGTAATCCCAGCACTTTGGGAGGCCAAGGCGGGTGGATCACGAGGTCAGGAGATCGAGACCATCCTGGCCAACATGGTGAAACCCCATCTGTACTAAAAATGCAAAAAAAATTAGCTGGGCTTAGTGGCATGTGCCTGTAATTCCAGCTACTCAGGAGGCTGAGGCAGGAGAATCGCTTGAACCAGGGAGTCAGAGGTTACAGTGAGCAGAGATCTTGCCACTGCACTCCAGCCTGGCAACAGAGCAAGACTCCGTCTAAAAAAATTAAAAAAATTTTTTAAAAGAAGAGTGACTTGAACACAAGCACTGCGGTACTGTGACAGAATCCATGAGAGGGCAACTGAGTGACTAACAGGTGGGTAGCATTGACCATGTGGATCTGCTGGACAAAAGGATGATTCACATCTGGGTGAGATGGTGTGGGATGGCCTGAGATTTCATCAAGCTACTCAGAACAGCACACAATTTAAAATGTATAATTTTTTTATATCCAGAATTTTCCATTTAATATTTTTTGCCACAATTTGCTGAAGATAACTAAAACCACAGAAAGTAAAACTGTTGATAAGGAGGTGCTATTGTACTGGTAAAGTATTGTGTAGAATGTCCCTCAATTTGTGTTTGTCTGGTGTTTTTCTGACATTTAGACTGGTCTTATGGGGCTCGAGATCCTAATTTTATTTATTTATGTATTTACTCATTCATTCATTCACTTTTAGAACCGAAGTCTTCCTATGTTGCTCAGGCTGGAGTGCAGTGGCTATTCACAGGTGCAAACATAGCAGCCTCAAAACTTCTGAATTCAAGCCATCCTCCTATTTCAGGCTCCTGCATAGCTGGGACTACAGGTGCGTACCACCTCATCCAGCTCTTATTTATTTATTTATTTATTTATTTATTTATTTTTTGTTTATTTTTCTTTTTGAGATGGGGTTTTGCTCTGTTGCCCAGGCTGGAGTGCAGTGGTATAATCATGGCTCACTATAGCCTCAACCTCCCAGGCTCAATTGATCTCCCCACGTCACCCCCACAACAAATAGCTGGCACTGCAAGTACATGCCACCACACCCGGATAATTTTTGTATTTATTGTAGAGATGAGGTTTTGCCATGTTGCCCAGGCTGTCTGACCTTATTTTTAATACTTGCATAATATTTCATAGTATGTAACTTGGAATATATTATATGACATTCTTGTAACTAAACATTTGCACAGATCCATGATGATTTTTAAGGTTGAATTCCTCTAAGTGGACTTTGCTGTACTGAAGTGTAAACACAATTTTAAGGCTTATGATATGCATTGCCAAATTGCCCTTCAAAGTGCATAAACTTACCAGTTTATACACTCACAAGCAATTTATAAAAGTACTTATTTCTCCATACACTCAGTTTTCATTTTTATTTTTAATCTTTGCCAATTGGATCATCAAAAATATGGTGCTTTTTTAAAGTTTCATTTCTTTGATGACTGGTGAGAGTGAGCATTTTTACACAGTTAGTGCCATTGGTACTATTCTATGAGTTTCTTGTTTATACCCTTTATCCAATTTTCTATGGAGACATACATCATTTTCTTTTGATTAGAAAGTGCATATTAGGCCGGGCGCGGTGGCTCAAGCCTGTAATCCCAGCACTCTGGGAGGCCGAGGCGGGCGGATCACGAGGTCAGGAGATTGAGACCATCCTGGCTAACATCGTGAAACCCCGTCTCTACTAAAAAGTACAAAAAACTAGCCGGGCGTGGTGGCGAGCGCCTGTAGTCCTAGCTACTCAGGAGGCTGAGGCAGGAGAATGGCGTGAACCCGGGGGGCGGAGCTTTCAGTGAGCCGAGATCGAGCCACTGCGCTCCAGTCTAGGGCACAGAGCAAGACTCCGTTTCAAAAAAAAAAAGAAAGTGCATATTAATGATGTTAAACATTTTCTTTCAATATGTTTCCAATTGTTTTCCAGATTTTCATTTGCGTTTTAATGTCTTGATATTCAGAGGTGTGAACCACTCTCATTTGTTTTCTGCCTTTGGATGTTGTTTTTGTGTTTCAATTTGTTGTTGGTTTGATTTTAATATGGAGCTCAGTTCTGAATCCTGCTTGTTCCGGGACAGCTCACGTGAGTCTTCAAGTCCTGCAGCACAGCAATCTCATCACAGATTGACAGTGCTCCCCTTCTTAGTGAGGCAATATCCCTAAGTCCTCACAGTCCCAAGCTTTAGGAGATAAAAAAGAAACAAAAACAAATTCAAAAGCACAATCCTCTGAAAGCTGCCAAATTCAGGCTGCCATTGACCTCGAAGGAAATAAATTCCAAAGATAGTAAAAACCACAGAAAAAAGGAAAAAAAAAAAAAAAAAAAAAAAAAAAAACCACATCTTTTAACACAGTTCAGCTCCAAACCCCAAAACAGTCTGAAACAGTCTGTTTTAATGGCTTTAGTACAGTAGAGAATAGGGGTTCCCAGCATCCTCTGTGAGCATCCCTGCCATCGAGTCTTTCCCTAAGGCTTCGGCTCTCTCTGAACAGGGATCAGAAGCCTGGACTCTTTAAGTCCTGCTCAGGGAGGCCAGGATTTCTCTTTCCTGTTTCCCATTTTCTTTGCCTCCATTTTAGAACTTTTAAGGTCCTGAAAATCTCAGAACAGATGTCAGGACTGAAAGTTATTAGAAAGAACCAGAAAGGGGTGGGAGGAGGGAGAGCATCAGGAAGAATAGCTAATGGATGCTGGGCTTAATACCTGGGTGATGGGATGATCTGTGCAGCAAACCACTGTGGCATACAGTGTAACATTTACCTATGTAACAAACCTGCACATGTACCCCTGAACTTAAAAGTTAGAAATAAAAAAAAAAAAAATTACTCCTAAGTATTTTATTACAGTGAGACTTGATACCTTGTGAAGAAGGTCCTCCCTCCTTATTTTTTTTTTTCCAGACAGAGTCATTTTCTGTTGTTTAAGCTGGAGTGCAGTGACATGATCACAGCTCACTGCAGCCCTGACTTCCTAGGCTCAAGTGATACTCCCACTTCTGCCTCCCAAAGTGCTAGGATTACAGGCATAAGCCACTGTACCCAGCTCTTACTCTTTTTATTCAGGAATGTCTTGGGTGTTTTGTTGTTGTTGTTGTTGTTTTGGGTTTTTCTTTTTTTGTTTTTTGTTTTTTCTGGAAATTTGCTCTTAGATGTACATTTTAGAGCCAGTTGTCAGGCTCCATGAAAAATGTAGAATTTTCATTAGCATTGTTATTGGATCTATAGATCAATTTTGGAAGAATGGACATCTTTATTATATTGAGTATTTCTAGCCATGAAAATGGGATATGTCTTATTTAGATTTTCATAATGTCTTGCAATAAAGTTTCATAATTTTCTGCAAAAAAAAAAAAAAGAGAAAGAACCAGCATCTCATGCTTGTAATCCCAACACTTTGGGAAGCCAAGGCAGGTGGATCACGAGGTCAGGAGTTCGAGACCAGCCAGGCCAAGATGGTGAAACCCATCTCTGCTAAAAATACAAAAATTAACCAGGTGTGGTGGTGGGCACCTAAAATCCCAACTACTTGGGAGGCTGAGGCAGGAGAATCGCTTGAACCTGGGAGGCGGAGGTTGCAGTGAGCCGAGATTACGCCACTGCGCTCTAGCCTGGGCGACAGAGCAAGACTCCATCTCAAAAAAAAAAAAAAAAAAAGAGAGAGAAAGAACCAGAAACATTAAAAGATTAAAAAGCCTTATGCCTTCTCTTTCTCCCCACTCCTCTTAATGAAAACATTTAAGACAGCAAAAGCTTTACATTAAATTTAAGTAAGGAAAAATAAATAAATAAGAAAAACTTGAGGCAAAAAGCAGGCCTAGTTCACAGATGGTATAGTTTTTTTTATAATTGACAAAAATTGTATGCATTTATGGTGTACAAAACATGATGTTTTGAAATCTGTATACATTGTGGAACGGCTAAATCCAGCTAATTAACATAGGCATTACCACACACACTTATTTTGATATATGTGTATGTCTGATGAGAACACTTAAAATCTACTCTCTTGGCAATTTTAAGTGTAGAATATGTTGTTATTAACTAGTCACCATGTTGCACAATAGATCTCTTGAACTTATTCCTCCTGTTGAACTGAAATTTTGTATTCTTTAACCAACATCTTCCCAATCAACCCCCACCCCACCCCACTACCAGGCTTCTGGTAACCACCATTCTATTCTGTTTCTAGACTTTTTTAAGTTAGACTTTTTAAGATTGCACATATAAGTGAAATCATGCAGTATTTGTTCTTCTGAGCTCAGCTTATTTTATTTAACGTAATATCCTCCAGGTTTATCCATGTTTTCACAAATGACTTTTCTTCTTTTTTAAAGCAGAATAGTTTTCCAGTATGTGTGTGTATTTATATACACACAAAACAAAATGTGACATATATATCTCTCACACACACATTTTCTTTATCCATTCATCCACTGATGGACACTTAGGTTGAACTTAGGTTGATTCCAGTCTTAGCTATTGTTACTAATGTTGCAATGAACATGGAAGTGCAGGTATCTCTTTGACACACTGTTTTCATTTCCACTGGATAGATACCCAGAAGTGGAATTCCTGGATCACATGGTTTTTTGTGGAACCTCCATACTGTTTTCCACAATGACTGTACTAATTTATATTCTCATCAATAGTATACAAGGGTTCCCTTTTCTCCACATCCTTGCCAACACTTGTTATCTTTCACCTTTTTGAATAATATTCATTCTGACAGGTGTGAACATAGCTTGCTTTTGTATTATGAGTCAAGGGATCTTAGGAAGGTCGCCTTCTCACATTTTCCCCAGAATATCTCCCTTCTACAAACTCACTATAGATGTTTTGTTTCTCAAGTGTCTGACACAATATCCAGTAGAAGTGGGTATGTGTGAGTAACTGCAATAATTCTTGGAAAGTACTGAGATGTATGAACTAGATGTCTGTCCTCAAGTCTTCAGAGATACAGATTATCCTCTGGAAACAAAGAGTACCCACAGTTTTGCCTGGATTGTGCTTTTCGGTTGAGAAAGGGGGTCTTGACAGAGAAGAGAGCTCATATGGCCTTGATTAAGGTGGGAGCAGATGATGATGGGAGGAGGTGCTGCTGGTGCCTTAAACACATGCTTACTCTCTCTACTGGGTAATAGAGCTTTGGTCCTGAGGGAACTACTACTCTGATATTCAATGGTATAAAAACTAGTAACAGGGACGTGGTTTTCACCCCCACCTCCTCACTATTCCCAAAAGCTGGTCTAATTCTAAAACTACAAATCAGAACAACTCAACATTCAGCCAGCAACCCCAGGTCACATTCTTCATTGCAAAAGGCTACAGCCTAGCCCTGTTCAATACAGCTGTGTTATAGAAATATTTTCTTTAACACTTGTAAACTGCCTTTTTTCTAGAGTTTCCTTGTTGGTGACCTTATTTTGCCATCCAGTTTCAATGTAAATGCAGCACGGAAGGGGAGTGGGAGGGATGTCCTAGCCTGAGCCAAAGCCGGGCTCCAAGCCAGGATACAGATTCGTCTGGGCATGTCTGATGGGCTTGCCAGGAGTATCTCAGCATGAGGGATGGAGGAGGCCCATAGAAAATAACATCCTAAGTCAGTAGGTGTGGAGGGATGCATCACAGGTATCAGAATCGCCAGGAAAACATTAAAAATGTGTGTACCCTGCAAACTACACTCCTGATTCTGATTGTGTGTGTACATGTGGGAACACTCTAGTGAGGAACCCTGCTTTAGCACCAAAATTGGCCCTAAGAGTTATACAGATCAGTCTGCACTAGAGGCCTGAGAGCTCAGAGAAAACTATGTGGCTTCTGTGCATAGCAAGTGTTCCCAAGCCACCGGCAGCGTGACCTTGCTACAGTGCTGTGAACACCAATAGCTTCAGTACTTCAGGTATAGTCTGCATCAGGATGCTTAAACTAGAAACCATGGACTACTGGGAGTTCAAGAATAGGCTGCAGGGGTCCATGAACTCCTGAAAATTGCATCAACTTACTGCGTATACATTTGTGTTTCTGGGAAGAGATTCTATAGGTTTTGTCAGATTCTCAAAAGATAATGTAATCCTCAAAAGGTTAAGAACTACTGCCCTGGCAACTGTCAAAAACATACTGGGGAGAGCAGATTTTGTAAGATTCTGAGAATGCTATGATGGTAAATCTTGGCCAAAACCAGAAAAATGTTGCTTTTTCATCTAATGTGACTTATTTTTACCTTGACCTGGCAAAACATTCGTTATGTGAAATCACACCCATCTCACCCACGCTTTAAGCCCACTTTAAATGCTTCTACCTCCTCCCTAGCCAAAATCATTGCATCCTCACCTAAACCTTGTATATCTCCTTTGTAATAACACTTTTTACCTAGCATGAGTACATATATCATATCTCTTTTACAAACTATAACTTTTTTTTTTTTTGAGACAGGGTTTTACTCTGTCACTCAGTACAATGGCATGACCATGACTCACTGCAGCCTCAAACTCCTGGGCTCAAGCAATCCTCCTGCCTCAGTGTCCTGAGTAGCTGGGACTACAGGCATGTGCCACCGTGCCTAGCTAATTTTATTTTATTTTAAGAAACAGGGTTTCACTATGTTGCCCAGGCTGGTGTCAAATTTCTGAGCTCAAGCAATTTTCCCACCTCAGCCTCCCAAAGTACTGGGATTACAGATAGGAGCCACCATGCCTGGCCAAAGTATAACCCTTGAGAGTAGGAATTATGTTTTATCCATCTTCCTTCTATCTTACAGTGTCCAGTGTAGCACATTTACTTAGTTATCATTGGATGAGGAATGAACAAGTCATAAATCCATCCATCTGCCAGACCTTTTTACTCTCTCTACTAAAAACAACTAATCTTTTTTATTTATTATTTATTTATTTTTATTTTTTTATTTTTTGAGATAGGGTCTCACTCTGTCACCCAGATCTCAGCTTACTGCAACTTCCGCCTTCCGGTTCAAGCAATTCTCCTTTCTCAGCCTCCTGAGTAGCTGGGACGATAGGTGTGCACCACCATGCCTAGCTAATTTTTTATTTTTTATATTTTTTTGTATTTTTAGTAGAGTCAGGGTTTTGCCATGTTGTCCAGGCTCGTCGCAAACCTCTGAGCTCAGACAATCTACCCACCTCAGTCTCCCAAAGTGCTAGGATTATAGGCATGAGCTACTGTGCCTGGCCTAAAAACAACAAATCTTATTTCCTTGTAAATTATGTATTTTAAATATATTCCTTATAATCTCCATTGTCGTAGCCCATTTATTTACTTATTTACACATCATCCAATGTTTACCTGCCTTATCTGTTTACTTGGTTGCACACTGCTTGGAGGAACAGGATCCCATATAACCCACACTACGGAAACCTACATGCCTCTTGGGAAGAATGCACAGGGCTAACCAACATGTCTGGTATTCTGGTGTATGTGCCTCACAGTACAGATACACCATGAGGAAATGTTTCATAAAACACAGACAGAAGAGAGGCTGGTAGGAACAACAACAACAACAAAAAACAACTGCTAATGTAGGAATTAAGCAAAAGAAGCAAATCATCAGGTTATGGAATTGGATTGCAGATAAACCAAATGAAGAGAAGCCTGAACCTGTCTGAAGAATAGGGCCGACAAGGCAACCCAGCCTCAGGGGGTAGAGCTCAGCAACAGTTCAGAGCTTTTGGAACTAGCCGCATGCAGGTTTTGCAGGAGCTGCCAGGTTTTTTCTAACCCTATTACCGTATTTGGTTTGTTCCATATTTGTGTCAGGCTTTTCCTGTGTTCAGAAAGACCTGACTGCAGCTATTACATGTAAAATGCTAAGAAAATCATTTTATGTACTCTGTTTTCAAAGTAGAACACAGAGTATTTTTAAACTGATCCGAGCACATTCCTGATTATCAAAGCAGCAGAGGCACAAAGATAGGGTGGCTTTCTTTTCTTTGTCTCCTTTTCTTCACAGTTTATTATTTGTTACTTACATATCCACTCACATGTCAACACACCCTTAATTCTGTACAGTCAGTGTCTCCAAAGGTCAGTGTGATCTTGGCGACCATTTCGGCTTACTGACTGAATTGTGTTACAGCATGATTATACGCAAGATGTTGATTAACTGATAATCATGGCAGTTATAAATCAAATGGCAGTCATAAATGTCAGGCCAACCATTCCACAGGCAAGGGTCAATGCAAGTGGTACAAGGCTACACCATTTAGTGGCTACATGGATAGTAGCTTAGCTAGTGATTTTAAATACACCACAACTACACAGAGATCAGCCCTAGGACTCAGGGTGATTTTGGAGTGAATGCAGTTAGGTAAGTCAGATAATCTCACATTGCTCATGTAGCTTATCACAAGTTTATTTGTCATTCAACAAGCATGTATGAAGTGCTTATGTGTGGAAACCATCATTAAATGGAACAAAAGTCCTACCTATTAGAATGAAGTTTACATTCCAACAGAGAAGAGTCCCATCTGGGCATCATCTGTCAATCCTGTGGTAGTTTTGCATTTTCTCTAAGTCTCAATTCTTGGAGGTTATTACCTTGCTTTCCCCTAGTATTTGTATCTCTGGGCCCCAGATGAGTTTGTTTTCAGCACCTTGGGTATCTGCAGAAGTAGGGTCTCTGCATTTCTGGGCCCCAGGTCCAACCCAATCTTCTCTTATGTGTTAAAGAGGCCCCTTTCCTTACTACCTTAGGGGCTTCTTAAGCTCTTAGGCCCTGGTCATTGGAGGCTTGTTAGGCTCTGGCCCTCAGGGATCCCTGAGTACTCCCAGAGACTTCTAGGACAGAGGGTAGGAAAATATGAGTGGGTCCAGCTTAACCCACTTACTTCCTAGGTGAAGAAACTGAGACCAGAAAAGCAAAGTGACTTGCAAGTGTCACATGGAGGGACCTAGATGTGTCCCCTGCTTCCTTCCTCTCAGCCTAGTGCTTTTCTGTCACATTAAATGACATGCCCTGTGACGTCTAACAAAAGCGGCAAAGGTGGCTGGAGAACAGAGGTGACTATAGCAGGATGCGTGATCAGATAGAGCTTATGCTTAAGAATAACTATAGAGAGGACTGATTTCTTGTTAGATGGAAAATCTTGAGTACTTTGGTATCATATCTTCTTCATCACCCCAAACAGGATGAAATCAAGGCAAAGAAGCTGGTATTGGGTGTCCTGAAAGCTACTGCAGATATAGGCCAGTCAATAGTTAAGTTATAATTTAAAAATCTTTGTTCCATCAACTCATCCATTTATATGTTTCCGTAATTGTTTACCCAGTTTACTAGGATGAGCCAATTTTGAAAGGGTCCAATGTTGTCACAGCTGGGCTGGACTATGCTAAGAGGAAAGAATTTTTCTAGATCTCATTCAATACTGGGACCAGGAACAACAGCTGCCTGAGCCAACAGTTCTGATGAATATGGGACAGGGAGAACTGAAACCATGAGAAGCTTGAGCTTGCTTACCATCTGAGAAAACCCTAACAAAATTTAAAACTTTAATAAGAAACTGTATGATCCAAGATACCAACACTCATTAGCTTTTAACCGTCCTTACCAACGAATCCATTAGCAATTACACAACACCATGGGTTTCGTGTTAGATTTAATTTCTTCAGGGTACCAATTTTATGGCTTGGGGCAAGTTCTTTAACTTTCCTGAGGCTTTTCTACCCATGAAGTGGAGATAACAAATCCTCTCTGATCTTCCTCTCTAGGTTGTGAAAATTAAATGAGCAAGCATATGAACACTTTTTATAAACTGTACAGCACTGTAAAAATTTAATTATCATTATCAATTAGCATTTAACTATAAAACGTTCTTAAGCTCAATTTAAAATTTTAAATTTAGTAACAATATGAACTTGAAACTTTGCTTTGGGGGGCTTACATGTTACCAACGTCAATTTTTTTTTTTTTTTTTTGAGATGGAGTCTTGCTCTGTTGCCCAGGCTGGAGTGCAATGGCACGATCTTGGCTTGCTGCAACCTCCACCTCCTGGATCCAAGCAATTCTTCTGCCTCAGCCTCCCAAGTAGCTGGGATTACAGGCGCCCACCACCATGCCCAGCTAGTTTTTGTATTTTTAATTTTTTTTTTAATTTTTTTTTTTTTTTTTTTTGAGACGGAGTCTTGCTCTGTCGCCCAGGCTGGAGTGCAGTGGCCGGATCTCAGCTGACTGCAAGCTCCGCCTCCCGGGTTCACGCCATTCTCCTGCCTCAGCCTCCGGAGTAGCTGGGACTACAGGCGCCCGCCACCTCGCCCGGCTAGTTTTTTGTATTTTTAGTAGAGATGGGGTTTCACCGTGTTAGCCAGGATGGTCTCGATCTCCTGACCTCGTGATCCGCCCATCTCGGCCTCCCAAAGTGCTGGGATTACAGGCTTGAGCCACCGCGCCCGGCCTTAGTTTTTGTATTTTTAGTAGAGATGGGGTTTCACTGTGTTGGCCAGGCTGATCTCAAATTCCTGACCTCGGCCTCCCAAAGTGCTGGGATTAGAGGCATGAACCGCCATGCCCAGCCCCAATGTCAATATTTTAAAATTCAAAGAAACAAAACAAATTCCTTCAGGTATAATCATGTGAATGAAAATAGTCTTTCATTCATTCATTCATTCATTCATTCATTCTTTTTAAATAAATATACAATTTATTTTCCTTATCACAGGGAAAGTTAAAAAGAGAGCCACTAGGGTGAGTTCATTTTACACACTTTATGGAACAGATAAGGTATTGTTTACTCAATTGCTGAGTTCTAGAGGAGAACTCCAATCTGAATTCTACTCAGTATTAACTGCCTATCCTTCAGAAGGCCTCACACTTGGATGACTGAGAAACTGTCTTCTTCCTTCAAACCCTGTACTTTTATTTTTTACCACAGAAATGTTTATTCCTCTGTCCCAAATTGCAGAAAACCTTCTTTGCTGAGATAAGCAAAGCTTTGCCACTTTTGGTAGCTTTAATCAAAAACTGATTCTACAGATTTGGCTGCCCAGACAAGTTGACTGATGGAAAGATATTTATTAACATGCACAGGACTGAGGGATACCTGCATATGATGCAACAATTCTTAAATCCACATCTGCCAACCTTTAGGGCATAATTAACATTATTTTATTTTATTTTTTATTTTCAAAACTGTACCCTGTGCAATACCGCCCTTGGGTGTTAGTGGAGAAAATGAACACATTGTAACAAATAAAATATTACAGAACAATAATAGTGTTCACTAACAAAAATGAGAACCCACAAAACAGTCTTATTGCCAAACTGCTGGGGAGAAGCAAAGTCCTTTAACCACTAAGACTGGGACAGAGTAGAAACAAACTCTTCCAAGCAAGGTAGGATGGTGCATGCCTGCAGTCTCAGCTATGCGGGAGGCCGAGGTGGGAGGATAGTTTGAGCCCAGGAGCCAGGAGTTGGAGGCTGCAGTGAGCTATGATTGTGCCACTGCACTTCAGCCTGGGTGACAGAACTAGACCCCATCTCTTAAAAAAAAAAAAAAAAAAAGGAAAGGAAAGAGACTTTTCTTAAGCAATGCAAGGGACATAGGAGCTGGTACAGGGAGGAAAGGCTGGAGGAGGAAAACAGCAAGCTTTCTTAGGAGCAAATGATTTCCCAGCCAGGCCTACAAAAAGTTCTCTAGTATGGTAATGAGCCAGAACTGCCTTGATGACTGCAGATGCATCAGTTCATATTTGATACTTGAGTGGTATAGTCCAACTTTAAATCTCTAACTGAAGACCTCCCTGTTTAACTTTCCCATCAGACTTACCTGATGTTATGACCCTCATTTTCCTAAATAGGAAAAGGCCTATATTATTGTAAAACGTGAATAAAACTAATCTAGTCCATATATACAAATCACAGTGACCGAGAATATGTATTATAAACAAATGCATGCATACATACAAATACGCACACACACAGTATATACACACACTCACATGTGTATATCCATGAACTTACAGGCCCTTCCGAAGATCTGACAAACATAATAATCTACTGGCCAAAATACAGAACCAGTCCACTAGGCGTCCTTAAAATAAGAGTGTACTCTAGTTTTTCTTCAAGCCTCCACAAAGTTTTGCATTGCTATCAAAATATTTTTGGAAATTCTGTAATGTTTCTCCTTTTCCCTTGGCTTCTTATTTCTGGCAAGGACTAAACCCCAAAATATCTTTCCTCTGGGACACTGAAATAACTGTCCCAATGCAGCTGCCAGAGCTATAGCTATTCAGAGATTTGAGACAGATTTCCAAGGAAGGCCACTTGTAATTTTAATTGTTTGAGTCAAAAGACCAACTTTCTGAGATATTCAAAGAACAGGTGTATGAGAATTTTTAGTCATTCTGGATGCTCTCATTTTCGTTCATGATTCTATCTGCTGTTTCACTTCTGTTTCATCCCTCCTTTTGTCTTCATCCCGCCCATCCTCTGGGTTTTATTTTAGACCTACAAAAAAAGTCAGCCACCCTCCTCCCTCCCAGTGCTCTGAAGTCGTATTTCTCCTCTGCCAACTGCTCAAAAACTTTCTTGTTATAATGATGCCACAGAATTGGGGTTTTTGTACCCAACACCACCTCCCTCAAGTTTAGGCCAAGGAAGAGGGTGTATCTGGTAGATAAAGGGAGGAAGCAAGCTGTCTCTGCCAACAAGCGCGGCTGCTTGACCAGCCCAAACTGAGAGGCTTCCTGCAGATGAATAGGTTCAGACCCATCACACAGCACACAGGAACCTTTCCTGTGCTTATGCCCAAGTTACTCACCTTTAGGTCGGTGCTTCTCATCTCTGGTAGTTGTTTTTAAAAATATCTTTGTAAAAAAAAAATTTTTTTTTAACAAAACCTTTATTTAGACCCATTGAACAAAATCTCTGGGCCTCGGCCTGAGCGTTGCAATTTTTTTAACAGTTCCCAGATGATTCTATTGTGCAGCAGGGTTAAGAACCACTGATTGAGATTCCGCTCGTGGAAGTTATCCAACCCCAAGCTTACTCCTTTCCTTCCAAATACACCCCAGGAGATTCCTCTGCCTGTTCTCACACTAAAGATTTCTGGGAGCCAGGAAATAAAAGTAAGGCGGCCTAGGGAATGCAGTTAGTTTTAGAAAGGAAGAGGGTTGAAAAGAGAGGGGGTGCCACAGAGTGGAGGAGGCTGTGCTTGTGACTCTCTCCCTACCCCTCTGTGGACATGGGCTGCACACAGCTGGTGTAGATAAAGCTACCACCTCTCTCGAGGACTGGGCCCCCGAGGATTTGAGGATGAGATACTATAAGTGTCAGCATGTTCAGTTACTTTCCTGCTGGGGTGGGAGAAGGGAAATCATAAGTGCTGGAGGATGCTGGAGACTTGAGAACTGTGATGCAGAGACTCTGGGGAGAAGAACATGATCCCCAGCCAGCAAGAACAATTTAGAAATTAAGCCGGGTGTGGTGGCTCAAACCTGTAATCCCAGCACTTTGGGAGGCCAAGGCAGGAGGATTGCTTGAGGCCAGGAGTTTGCAACTAACATAGCAAGACCTCATCTCTACAAACAATACAAAAATCAGCCAGGCAAGGTAGTGCACACCTGTAGTCACAGCTACTTGGGAGACCGAGGTGGGAGGATTGCTTGAGCCCAGGAGTTGGTGGCTGCAGGGAGGTGTGATTGAACCACTGCACTCCAGCCTGTGCAACAGAGACCTTGTCTCAACAACTAGAAAATTAAGTCCCACCCATGCCAAAGAATTAGGATCCAGTAACGATATGATTTTCCATGCAGAACCCAGCTTGAGAGCCACACAGCTTCTGCAGTGACGCATCCACAATGGCCAGAGACTCTGCTAGCCAGGGAGGAAGCAGCTCTCAGAGCCCAACCCACATGGTCCCTTCAGACCCTCCAACTGTTCCCTGTGCAGTCAGGAAATAATAAAGAAGTCCCTTCTTGGGGTCCAGAGCTTAAACAAACCCCCAGAAATTCTAGACACCCCCGGGTTGCTTAGGCAACTGGTGGGCACCATCCAACACTTTCAGGCCAGTGACTGCTGGGAGAGTGGCTTGCCCTGCTGCTCAGCTTTTGCTCGGAGAATCCTGGCTATCTGCCTGCCTGCCTCTGGCACGTTCACAGCTGCTGTTGCGCTCTTGGCTTTTTCTGTCTAGAGGTCTCCCTGCCTCCACCCCTCTTTTTTCCCCCTCTCTCTCCCCAGATGTCTCAGTGTTTATGTGGGAAAGCATGTTCGTACAGCCTGTTAGAGACTTTCGAAGTCATGCCTTCCCCTGCAGCTTTGGGAGTCCACCATGTCTAAGCAGTGTGTAAAGGGGACTGAACAGGAAGGTGTATTTTGCATTCTCCGGGTAGAGTTGCTAAATGCAACTCTGGGTTTCCCCTGGCACTGTTCTCTGATTTGTGAGCATCCAAAACTCAGGTCCTTGCCCTCAAAACAACCATCAGCAGCCGGAATAATGCAAATGTGCAATATGGCTGAGTTCCAGCTATGGAGGAGCAAGAGTGTTTTACATTTTCTTGTCCAGTGAAAATCCTCCCCATTCCTGCAACCTTGGTGCCTCCGATTTAATGATGTTCCATTACCTGGAATTTGGGGTGTGTTTCTCTTCTTTTTTTCCAAAATAAATTCAAGCAAAGACCAAATGCGAGTGAGTGATCTCAGATAATGAACTGCCAAGGCTCGTGACAGATGCTGTCCCACCATCAAACCAGCATGCGTCAATCCGTGCTGGTCACCACTGCTTCTTCCTGTGGTCAAGCCAGCCAGCCCAACTCCCCTGGGGCTGGGAGGGCCCTTAAAGCTTCAGGATAATATTGGCAAATGTGTGCACCTCCCAGCTTTAAAAAGAGGGTTTTTTTTCTTTTTTAAATAAAATTAATTCATGCAATCTACTGCATTTGCACTCTAATCCAATAGTCAGACCAGGACACGCCTGAAAGGCTGAATCTGATGTAGCTTCAAAAGGTGTCAGAGCAATCACATACGTAGGATGGGGAGCGCGACTGCCCTAAAGGTAAATCTTCCTCCTGGAGGAAACTGGCAGGAAATACCCTGCCTAGAACAAATACTCTTGCTGCAGGGATTTCTTGCCATTTTCATTTTTAGAAACCAGAAAAACATGACATGTAAAAAGGGCCCCAGTTCTAACCATCTTACTCATACCTGGCCACAGGCAAAACTAAGAAATGGGCCAGGAAGGTAAGGCCAGGTTTTCAGCCCCTGTCTGCACCAAAGGCAAGGACCCAATCAGTGCCACCCCACTCCTCAGCCCAGGGTAGACTAAAGCAGCTCTGGAGCACATGCATTACTGAAATCTCTTTATACGGGACAGCAGACCAGAGAAATCAGAGAAGTATGTCATGGAGTCAATAGAATAATCGTTACAATAATAGTAATGGCCACTAGGATTCTTGTCCTACTTCTGCTCTTTATAGGCTTTGTGACCTTGGGCAAGTCATTTACGTTTTCTCTTTGTTCACCTGTAACATTGTAACACTGTCATAATTATCTATTCTGCCCTTGTCCCAGGCTGGTCTTAAGAGCAGAATGAAGCCAGGCACAGTGTCTCACGCCTGTAATCCCAGAACTTTGGGAGGCCACTTCGGGTGGATCACCTGAGGAGTTCGAGGCCAGCCTGGCCAACATGGTGAAACCCCGTCTCTACTAAAAATACAAAAAATTAGCCAGGCGTGGTGGCGGATGCCTGTAATCCCAGTTACATGGGAGGCTGAGGCAGGAGAATCGTTTGAAACTGGGAGGCGGAGGTTGCAGTGAGCCGAGATCGCGCCACTGCACTCTAGCCTGAAAAACAAGAGCGAAACTCCATCTCAAAAAAAAAAACAACCCAAATGTCCATCAGTGACAGACTAGATTAAGAAAATGTGGCACATATACACCATGGAATGCTATGCAGCCATAAAAAAGGATGAGTCTGTGTGCTTTGTAGGGACATGGGTGCAACTAGAAACCATCATTCTCAGCAAACTATCGCAAGAACAGAAAACCAAATACCACATGCTCTCACTGATAGGTGGGAATTGAACAATGAGATCACTTGGACACAGGAAGGGGAGCATCACACACCGGGTCCTATTGTGGGGAGTGGGTAGGGGAGAGGGATAGCATTAGGAGATATACCTAATGTAAATGACGAGTTAATGGGTGCAGCACACCAACATGGCACATGTATACATATGTAACAAACCTGCATGTTGTGCACATGTACCCTAGAACTTAAAGTGTAATACAAAATTTTTTTAAAAAAGAACTGGATGAGATTGTATGATCGAAGTTTTTTTGAAAAGATAAAAGTTTATTTGTAACCTATTTACAATATTTATTCTTATTAAGACTACTTAACACCAAATAGGTATTTCAAAACAGGTACCACACCTAAATATTATACCTGTGGACAATATCTTAGTTATCTACTGATGACTAAATATGCAGAATCTGATGGGTGCATCTGTCATGCTGTATTTTTCTTGTAATATTCCAAACTGTTACTGGGGATATGCAAATAGCCTCACTGCATAAAACCCATGATCATGGCATTTGCTAAAGTGGGCTTCTACCTCGTGATGTGGTGTAGTTTCAAGGGTCCCTAAGGAGTGCTCTGCACAACTCTGAGTGGGTGGTACAAGTCTTTAACTAGAACACATAAAAATTATATCTATTCTCATGGAATGCAGCTATCTCTGTGATTTGTGAGTAGGCTGCTCAATGAGTTCAGAAAAACATTTCCCTTCAGCTCCAGCTGGCGAGATGTCAAGATTGAAAAACACATTTTCTAGCTCTCCTTCTTGCCCCAATTGGGATAGATGACCCTAATTCTCACCACCCCATTTCCTTAAGCCATTAGCAGTGATTGAATCTCTGCCCATCCCAGTGAGCCTCATACAGATGATTTTAATGCACAGAAGCACCCATAATAGAGAGAACTATGTTGTGAAACTTCAAATTTACTTTTAATTCCATCTTTGACAGACCAAATTGAAGCCGTGTGTTATACTTTGATATGGCCACTTAACGCTAGCTGGAAATTCAGGCCCCCTCCAGTTTGTAAAAGTTTTCCTCTCCCATTAGCCTCAGATCAGACAGAGGCATCTCCTTTTCTATCTTAATGGCTTTCAGTCCACAGAATGAGTTCGTCTGGCCTGGGAGAGGGTATGGAAAGAACAGTCAGAAGCTAGTGTCCCTGAGGAATTGGGGATCCAATAGTAGAGATGAGACAGCGAAGTGTCCTCTTACTGGGCATGCATTCACCATGCATTTGTTAAGAACTACGGAGCAAGGAAGGAGTTTCAAGAGACATACAAATACATCACAAGCAAAATTCACTCATTCTTAACTGACCAGGCATCATTTATTCTGCTATAAGTTTTTAGAGAAAGAAAAGTTAATAATAGCAACATCACTATTAATTATTATCTCTCTTTATCCTCACAACAAATCCATGAGGTACCTATGATCCCGATTTTATAGATGAGGTAATGGGAGGTTTAGAAAGATTGGGTACATTGCCCAATATTCCACAAGTATTCAGTGGCAGAGCAAAATTCTCACACTAATTTATCTCCTAAGTCTTTACTCTTAACCAGTACACTTGGCTGCCTTGCAGAGTCAGGGAACCATTGAGAAGTTGAGGTTTTAATTGGCTCTTGAAGGCAGTCTATGGTTTGGATCACCTTGGATTGAGGTAGAAGGAGAGGCAGTGTCATTCAAACTGTCTAGATTATATCCCCAGAGCTTGGAACACTGCCTAGTATATGGTAGAAGCTCAATATCTATTGAACGAATGAATGGGTGGATGGATGAGAAGAAGCATCAATAGAGTCATGGAGATGGGGTCAGAGTCATGGAAATGGGACCAGAATGGAAAGCAAGGGCTGGAAAAGGGAAAATGAGAACCTGGAATGGAAAGAGAAGTCAAGAGACCAGTTTGAAGCACAGTGTTCATTCTGGTTGGGAGTAGGAGCTCAGGTCACCTAAACCTGATGGATCACTTGATGGAAGGGTGAGAAGTCTGGATTTCATTCTATGGATTGTTGTCAAGTTAATTTCTAAAGAGATGCCCAATAAGGTGAAAGCCATGATTTAGAAGGATTAATCTGGTTCTGACATGCAGTGGGGGCTAGAAGTGGAGGGACCAGAGACCATGGGACCAAACAATGAGCGTATTGATCAGGTGAGAGCACAGCGGAACATGCCTGGGAGGACCTGGGGGGCTCTGATTGGGAAGCTAGGGTAAGAGTCAAACACAGACTTGTGTCTTTATTAAAGAGACAAGAGAGTTGGGCATCCAATTATGACTGAATCATTTACAGCAAGTAGAGGACAGCAGGGAAACATACAAGCTATCTTCCTCACAAGAGCACCTAGATACAGAGAGCTAGAGATTTGAAAATATTCAGCTCAGTCTCACTACACAAATAATAATTACTTTAAAAGTTCTTGGTCATCAGGCCAAAGGAATCAGTCACTGGTCTAATAAAGTGATTACAAATGCTTTTAATGATCTTCATTGGCCTAGAGAAAAAAACCCCTCAAATTAGAGCAGTTCCTTCCTCAAACTTAGGTGCATCCTCTTGCTAGTAAGAGTCAAGATCCGTAAGGCAGCCCTTACATGGAAACTTCCCCAGCCACATGGCAAACTTTGGTGAGAACAATGGCAGAGCACACTCCTTTTCAGGAAGTACCACAATGAGTTCACACCAGGTACACAGAAATGAGTGGTTCAGGGGCCGGGCGCGGTGGCTCAAGCCTGTAATCCCAGCACTTTGGGAGGCCGAGACGGGCGGATCACGAGGTCAGGAGATCAAGACCATCCTGGTTAACATGGTGAAACTCCGTCTCTACTAAATAATACAAAAAACTAGCAGGGCGAGGTGGCGGGCGCCTGTAGTCCCAGCTACTCAGGAGGCGGAGGCAGGAGAATGGCGTGAACCCGGGAGGCGGAGCTTGCAGTGAGCTGAGATCCGGCCACTGCACTCCAGCCTGGGCGGCAGAGCGAGACTCCGTCTCAAAAAAAAAAAAAAAAAAAGAAATGAGTGGTTCACAAATATATGCTGCCTTGACTTACTAGTAACTGAGAGAGCTTCCTCCTTATGTCCTAAACCAAGTTGACACTTAGCTGCTTCCATAAATGCTCAAAGAATGACTGGAACTCCAAACATTTGTGTTCCAACATCAGTACTCAGACTATACTTTGATCACATACACCCACAGGGATTTTGTCTTTAATACACCTAAAACAATAATAATAATAAAAAGAAATGCACCTTACGGTTGTTGGATGTTGGTAGTGTTCTATGATCTGAAGAGGATTTGAAACTGCATATATTTAGCTGTCCATCCAATCATTCAACGAATGTTTACTGTGTGCCTACTACAAACCAGGCACTGTTTATGGCACTAAAAATATGTCAGTGAATAACACAGGCAATCCTGCCTTTGTGGAGGTTACCTTCTAGTAGAAGGAGACAGATAATAGCTAATAAACATAACAAGTAAATTCATAGGTTAGAAAGTGATATGTGCAATGAAGAAAAGCAACAGAGTGTAGAGGCTGGGTGTGATACCACAATTTTAAATAAGATGGTCAAAGCAGGCACTGATTAAGATGTGACATTGATGAAAGACCTGAAGGAGACCATTGTCTATGTTGCTACTTATACTTACATTTAAAGTCCTTCCTAAACATCAGACTTAAGGCAAAACCAATGCATCAGCTTATATCTGGTATAAGCAGAACTGGGGACTTGCCCTCTTATCATGAAACTAATCAGACACGTTTTATCCATTTGCATTTAATAACAAAAGCAATTAGAAAACCTAATTTTCTGAGGCAGAATGTGTTAAAATACCATCCCCCAAATCCTTTTGGTGTAACAAAGTTCCCCTTATTAAAACTCTGGCCCTACTTGTTGGTGCCACTCTCTCTCAGGTACCATTCTTTCTCTGAAGACAACAATAACAACTGCTCTCTTATCAAGATTAAGAACAGAAACCAAATTTTTGTAGGTGATAAATAGCCAACAGCGAGTCTAAGCATTAATCCAGTAGTGTATGAATAAGTTACGAAAATTCTCTTTGCCAGAAAAACAATCAGCTGTCTCACTGCTCACCTATCAGCATTTATTTCCTACTAGGTACTATATTTATGGCTCCTATCTAGAAAAAAAAGAAGCTGGGAACAATTCAAGCTTAAGTGCATATTGTTGAAACTATAAATCTCTATTCCAGATTCTAAGCTATTATCATGTACTTATTTTTAAGACTTTCAGATTCCAGTGTTTCTCAAATGTAGAAAATTATCTTACAAGTCAGCAGGTCAGGGTTTGATCTTGAACAGAACCAGTTTAGAGAAAGTTCCCATGGGGAGCTTTCAAGATTCCTGAAATACAACACATGTCTGAGAAAGTAGAAAGTCCACAGCAAGTTTCTGTTACATGGATTACAACTGAGTTTGTGAGTGGTTGGTGTTGACTGCTACTAAGTGGCCTTGCTCAAAGATTCTTCCCCAGGCCTCATGTGGTGGCTCATGCCTGTAATCCCGACATTTTGGGAGGCCAAGGTGAGCAGATTGTTTGAGCTCAGGAGTTCAAAAACCAGCCTGGGAAACATGGTGAAACCCTATCTCTATAAAAAATACAAAAAAATTAGCCAGGCATGGTGGTGTGTACCTGTAGTGAGGTGGGAGGATGGCTTGAGTCTGTGAGGTGGAGATTGCAGTAAGCTGAGATCGTACCACTGCATACCAGCCTGGGCAACAGAGCCAGATCCTGTCTTAACAAACAAATGAAGATTCATCCCCAACACCACCCTACGTGTCTACCTCCTGCCTGCATGCCTCTGGCTGCTCAGCTGTCTGCACTTCTGACTTTGCTCAACACAGCTCTGGCCTTTGCCAATCATGAGCTGCCAAGACTAGAGTGCGTGGCTGAAACACTCGAACACTCATGTGAAAGAAACTCAACTTCTGCTTTTGGGTAATTTGCTGACAGTTGCTTTATTTCCTTTTCTCCTGTTAAGCAATTCTGTTTGCACAGAAAAATATAATCAAGAAGTGATTTTCTTAAGCAAACACATAAAAGCAATGATAATAAACTAAATGATGACAAACTTTTACAGAACCTACTCTGTGCTCAGAGTACACACTTGGCAATGTGTTGTGAGCCCTTTCAGAAGAGAAATGATGAAGAACTTAATTTTTTTAAAACTGTCTTTACAAACAAAAAGAGCATAGTTTCACTGTGATTTGAACTGACAAGAAGTACTTCTTGCTTCAAGCGAAAATACTTTGGACCACTAGGCACATTAGGTATTGAAATGTCAGGTTAACACTGAATACTCCTGTTTATTTTCTCCCTCTTTTGGCAGATGCTGAATTCCAAGGCTTGGTTGAGAGCCAATGTATCCTGTTCAAGTACAGCACACACACACAAAATGGACACTTTCTTTCATAGGAAAGTTCAACATATAAACACTTTCCCTTTGACCTGTCCATTCTCCAGGCTTCATGACTTTCTACATTCACCAAGCAGCCCTGTATCTCACTATAACCTTAACCATCCTCTTTTACTGTGTAGGCAAATTAACTGTGACAAGATGAAGTGACTTTGCCCAAGACCCAAGTACAGGTGTCAGTACCAGACTAGAACTCAGGTCTCTGGCTCCAAGCTAGTACTCTTTTGTCCAAAGTTACGCAAGTAATTAACAAAAGGTGAAATGATTTTCCCTGCTTTCCAGGTTCCAAAACCTGGCTTCTCCATCTTCTCTCACCTCCTTCAACGAGAATGTTTTACTGCCATAACACACATTTGTATCCAGTGTCTCTTTAAAGTCATCTGGTTGAGTGCTGCCTTCCCTTGCATGCAGGGCTGATATACAAAATATTTCACAACTTGGGTGGCCTAGGCACTGACCAATCAGAAGGAACACTGGTTTCCTGCTGGATCGAGGAGCTGGAGGCTCCCTTCCCCCACTGCAATGGATCCCCTTAGCTGCAAGTGTGTGAGGAAGTCAGAGGAATCCCCGGAAGCCCTGCTTAGAGGCAGTTTCAGAAGGGAAACTTGTGAAGGGCCCAGGCTTCTGTCATTTTTGCACCATATGCACAACGCTTCTTGTTTATTATTCACTCAGCAAGTATTGATTAAGTACCTACAATGTTTAGAACCTTATGGGAAAAACAAAGTCAATAAGACATGCCCTTATGCCTACTTTACTTCCTGGTATAATAGATAAGAAATGTACATCAATAGCTATAATTGAAATAGATTATAGCTGTAATTGAAATATAGCCATAATTGAAAGAGCTATAATAGAATGTTGTTTGTTTTTGAAGATAGGTCCAGGAAAATGGGTATGGCAGTTGGAAAAAAAAAATAAAGGATTCTTTCTGGTTATGGATCATAGAAGGCTTCCTGGAGGGCTCGTTTCAGCTGTGGCTCTTCAAGGGTGGGGAGGATTTGGTGAGGAGGAGCTAAAATAGACAAGCAGTCCAGGCTGCGGAAGAAGATAAGCCGCATTCACAGGTAGGAAGTGATAGGGCAGATAAAGGTGACAGCAGCCGTCCAGCCCGGCTAGACCGAAGAGCACGCTGGTGCACCTGCACAGGCGTCAGCACTGAGTAGGTATAGCAGACAGGTAAGAGAGTGGTCCACTGACCACAAGCTCCCCAGCAGCACTCCCAGGCAGCCCTCTCATTTCTACAACTCTCCAGGCACCCTTCTCCCTGGTTCTGACCATGCTAGAGAACAAACACGCACTTGCCAAGCAGTGTAAGGGATTACATGCCCTTTCTGGGCTCTGAGGGGCCTGGGAAGAATTGGCAATTGAAGGCTGTGCCCAGAATCACTGCCTGGGAACAGTAGGCATTCTCTCAGGCTGCTTGGAGGCAGCCCAGTGCTGGACTGGCTGTAGTCCAATCTGGCTCCTGAGCCAGGATGGAGTATGTGGCAGTGGGCGGTGGGTGCTCCCTAGTTCCTAGCACTGACTCCATTGAGCCTGTAGGTGGGGAAAGGGAGGGTTGGTCAAAGGTAGATGCCAAAAAAGGGGTAAGTCAAGAACACTGGAAGAAGTCGTTTGAGAATAATGAGTGATTCTCAGACTGTTGTAGATAAAATGGAGAAAGAGATAAAAGGTTGCTTTTCCCATCTTCTATAGTATTTAAAGATCCCTCATGATTTAGTTCAATAAGAGAAACTAGCAACATGCTAACTGGAAAAACCAGGGGCTCTGGAGTTCACTGATCTGGTCCAAGTCTCTTCCTTGTCAAGTGGAAAGGGCATCCTATTTACCAAGAAATGATGCAATGGCAGGGAGAGTTCACAGCTTCAAAATGAAGTCTAGGAAAAAGGAAGTTAGTGAGTAATAATTTGTTGGTGCTTCTCTACCATGATGCAAGAAAGATGGTGCTCTGTTCTTCATGATGGGTAGAATCTTTGGTTGGTTGGTTGGTTTTGTTTTTTGTTTTGTGACAGGGTCTCACTCTGTCACCCAGGCTGGAGTGCAGTAGCATGATCTCAGCTCACTGCAGCCTCAACCTTCTAGGCTCAAGCAATCCTCCTACCTCTGCCTCCCAAGTAACTGGGATGACAGGCATGCGCCACCACACCCAACTAATTTTTGTATTTTTTGTAGAGACGGGGTTTTGCCATGTTGCCCAGGCTGGTCTCAAATTCTTGAGCTCAAGTGATCCACCCACCTAGGCCTCCCAAAGTGCTGGGATTACAGGTGTGCACCACCATGCCTGGCCCAACTGGTAGAATCTTAAATAGAAATACTTGTCCACAAGTGCAGACAGGATAAGTAACTGCCCTTGTCTGAGCACCATATTCACTGGGAACAGCAAACTCCCTTTGTTCTTTTTCTACTCCCACCAACCCACCTTCTAATCTGCAAGTCAGTTTCCTGAGTGGACTTGCTTTAGAGCATCCTTATCTATAAACAGCCACAGTTTTCAAGAAAGCCTTGGTCTTATTGCATTGTTTTTAAAATTGGATTCTTAAATAATATTTTCAGAGGTCCACAAATTCTTTAGAAGAATTTTTAAACGTGGCATTTTCATTTTAAAGATAATATAACCCCATCGTCTCAGCCCAAAATCTCCTTAAGCTGATAAGCAACTTCAGCAAAGTCTCAGGATACAAAATCAATGTGTAAAAATCACAAGCATTCTTATACACCAATAACAGACAGAGAGCCAAATCATGAGTGAACTCCCATTCACAATTGCTTCAAAGAGAATAAAATACCTAGGAATCCAACTTACAAGGGATGTGAAGGACCTCTTCAGGGAGAACTACAAACCACTACTCAATGAAATAAAAAAGGACACAAACAAATGGAAGAACATTCCATGCTCATGGATAGGAAGAATCAATATCGTGAAAATGGCCATACTGCCCAAGGTAATTTATAGATTCAATGCCATCCCCATCAAGATACCAATGACTTTCTTCACAGAACTGGAAAAAACTAAAGTTCATATGGAACCAAAAAAGAGCCCGCATTGCCAAGACAATCCTAAACCAAAAGAACAAAGCTGGAGGCATCATGCTACCTGACTTCAAACTATACTACAAGGCTACAGTAACAAAAACAGCATGGTACTGGTACCAAAGCAGAAATATAGACCAATGTAACAGAACAGAGCCCTCAGAAATAATACCACACATCTACAACCATCTGATCTTTGACAAACCTGACAAAAACAAGAAATGGGGAAAGGATTCCCTATTTAATAAATGGTGCTGGGAAAACTGGTTAGCCATATGTAGAAAGCTGAAACTGGATCCCTCCCTTACACCTTATACAAAAATTAATTCAAGATAGATTAAAGACTTAAATGTTAGACCTAAAACCATAAAAACCCTAGAAGAAGACCTAGGCAATACCATTCAGGACATAGGCATGGGCAAGGACTTCATGTCTAAAACAGCAAAAGCAATGGCAACAAAAGCCAAAATTGACAAATGGGATCTAATTAAACTAAAGAGCTTCTGCACAGCAAAAGAAACTACCATCAGAGTGAACAGGCAACCTACAGAATGGGAGAAAATTTTTGCAATCTACTCATCTGACAAAGGGCTAATATCCAGAATCTATAAAGAACTCAAACAAATTTACAAGAAAAAAAAAACAAACAACCCCATCAAAAAGTGGGCAAAGGATATGAACAGACAATTCTCAAAAGAAGACATTTATGCAACCAACAGACACATGAAAAAATGCTTATCATCACTGGCCATCAGAGAAATGCAAATCAAAACCACAATGAGATACCATCTCACACCAGTTAGAATGGCAACCATTACAAAGTCAGGAAACAATAGGTGCTGGAGAGGATGTGGAGAAATAGGAACACTTTTATACTGTTGATGGGACTGTAAACTAGTTCAACCATTGTGGAAGACAGTGTAGTGATTCCTCAAGGATCTAGAACTAGAAATACCATTTGACCCAGCTATCCCATTACTGGGTATATACCCAAAGGATTATAAATCATGCTTCTATAAAGATACACACATGTATGTTTATTGCAGCACTATTCACAATAGCAAAGACTTGGAACCAACCCAAATGTCCATCAATGATAGACTGGACTAAGAAAATGTGGCACATATACATCATGGAATACTATGCAGCTATGAAAAATGATGAGTTCATGTCCTTTGTAGGGACATGGATGAAGCTGGAAACTATCATTCTCAGCAAACTATCACAAGGACAGAAAACCAAACACTGCATGTTCTCACTCATAGGTGGGAATTGAACAATGAGAACACTTGGACACAGGAAGGGGAACATGACACACCAGGGCCTGTCGTGGGGTGGGGGGAAGGGGGAGGGATAGCATTAGGAGATATACCTAATGTAAATGACGAGTTAATGGGTGTAGCACACCAACATGGCACATGTATACATATGTAACACACCTGCACGTTGTGCACATGTACCCTAGACCTTAAAGTATAATTAAAAAAATAAAGATAATATAAAATTTTTAACACAAGTGTTGCCACCTTTTTACAGAGTACTGCCACATAATATCAATGCCCATGCTGCATTTTCATTCATGACTGTTTTCATCAAGTGACCTAAACTAAAGTCTCCTAATGGAAGTTTGAATGCAGTGTTTCTCAAATTGGGACATATTCAAGAGTTTATGGGTTCTCACATGTGAAAAATACTTCCTATTATAAATCATCTGACAAACTGACTTATACATCAGTCTCTTATAAGTTTGGCTATGATGAATTGATCCTTTCTAGTTTAATCTCCTTGAGCACAGGGCCCAGTAGTTATTGGATCTGTAAAGCTGAGGATCAGATCTGTGGTGTCTGTATCAACAAACTGCCAATCAGCGAAGCAGCCAGCCACATGGTCTCCTCCTGAAAAGCTCTACTCTCTTCTACATGACAGATGGATTGCAATTAGTTAATCAGACAGACTAATCTTAGGTTTGAAATAGAAGACTTTTCTGATCCTGAGTAAGTCCCTTAATCTCTGTTCTCAACTTTGCGGAATACAGGCAACAAACTACTACCTATCACATGGGGATGTTGTGCTAATAATTTCAGGCTTTCTGCCATGCTGAGCTGGTCTGGCCCTGCTCCTGATACAGTGCTCTAAAGAGTTTGCAATTTGCCAAGAGACCAATTCAGTGAGGTGGGAGAGGCACAAGAAAGAATGTTTTGGAAAAGTCGTCCCTGAGGTCTGAGGTGTAGTGGGGGTGGAACTGTGAAAATCTTCTTCAGGTGGTGCTAGAACAACTGAACATCCACAGACAAAAAAATTAATCTAGATACAGACTTTACACTCCTATCAAAAATTAACTCAATAGGGATCATAGACCTCAATGTAAAATGCAAAACAGTAAAACTCCCAGAAGATAATATAGGAGAAAACCTATATGACCTCGGGTATGACAATCACTCTTTAGAAACAACACCAAAGTCATGATCCATGAAACAAATAATTGCTAAATTGGACTTCTTCAAAATTTAAAACTTCTGCTCAGTGGAAGACACTATCAACAGAATAAGCCAGGCATAGTGGCTCATGTCTGTAATCCTAGTACTTTGGGAGGCCACAGTGAGAGGATTATTTGAGGCCAGGAGTTCAGGACCAGCCTGTGCAACATAATGAGACCCCATCTCTATTACAATAATTAAAAAAAAAAAATAAGAATGACAAAACAAGTCACAAAGAGAAAATATTTGCAAAAGACACATCTGATAAAGGATTGTTATCCAAAATATAAAAAGAATTCACAAAATGCAACAATAAGGAAACAAATGACCAAATTAAAAAATGGACCAAAGACTTTGACACCCACCAAGGAAAATACACAGATGGCAAACAAGGATACAAAAAGATGCTCCACATATGTCATCAGGGAAATGCAAAATAAAACAACAGAGATACCACTACACATCTATTTGAATGGTCAAACTCTTGAACACTGAAAATATAAAATGCTAGCAAGGATGTGGAACAACAGGAACTCTTGTTCATTGCTGGTGAGAATGCAAAATGGTACAATCACTTTGGAAGACACTTTGGCAGTTTCTTACAAAACTAAACATACTCTTAACATATGATCCAGCAATCACACTCCATGATATCTACCCAAAGGAGATGAAAACTTATGTCCACACAAAAACCTATGCACAGATGTTTATAGCAGCTTTATTCATAACTGCCAAAACTTAGAAGCCACCAACATGTCCTTCAGTAGGTGAATGAATAAATAAGTTGTGGTATATCCAGACAATGGAATGTTATTCAGCACTAAAAAGAAATTAACTATTGAGCCATGAAAAGACATAGAGGAACCTTAAATGCATATTAACAAGTGAAAGAAGCCAATTTGAAAAGGCTATATGCTGTACGATTCCAACTATATGATATTCTGCAACAGGCAAAACTTGAAGACAGTAGAAAGATCAGTGGTTGCTAGGGTTTGGAGGGAAGAAGGAATAATAGGTGGGAACACAGAGGATCTTTAGGACAGTAAAAATACTCTGTATGATACTATTGTATCATAATATACAAAGTATATGTAATTATACACTTGTCCAAACCACTAGAATGTACAACACTGTAAGTGAGCCCTAATGTAAACTATGCACTTTGGATGGTAGTGATGTGTCAATGTAGGTTTATCAGTTGTAACAGATACCACTCTGGTGGGGGATGTTGATAGTAAGGGAGGCTGTGCATGTGTGGAGGCAGGGGATATATGGAAAATCTGTACTGTCCTCTTAATTTTGCTATGAACCTAAACTGCTCTTTAAAAAGTCTTAGCCGGGCACGGTGGCTCACGCCTGTAATCCCAACACTTTGGGAGGCCGAGGCGGGTTGATTGCTTGAGGTGAGGAGTTCAAGACCAACCTGGCCAACATGGTGAAACCCCCTCTACTAAAAATACAAAAATTAGCTGTATATGGTGATGCACACCTGTAATCCCAGCTACTCAGGAGGCTGAGGCAAGAGAATCGCTTGAACCTGGGAGGCAGAGGTTGCAGTGAGCCAAGATCATGCCACTGCACTCCCGCCTGGGTGACAAGGCCTTTGGCCTTGAATAACCACAAGTGGCAGTCATGCAGATTGGCCATGGCCCTTGGATGAGCCCCAATATTGTGCTGGTCTTCAGGGCTTCAGATGCAACTCAGCACAGTTCCAACTGTGGTGGCTACAGGAGTACCTGTGTCACCCACCTCCAACACTGGGCAGGCCAGTACAGAGAAAGACTCCTGACTGAAGGAAAGGGAAGGCAGAGAGCAAGACACACTGCCTGGTAACCTAGGGAATTCTCCTAATTATCTGCCCAAGTCCATCAAGACTGTGTATGTAGGAGTAAAGTCTTTCCAAAAGTTTCTCTGGCAAACTGCATCTGAGAGACTTCTGTGACTCCGGATCAGAATAGCAGTAAGCATGCTTTTGGATGCAAGTAATAGAAAATAACCAAGGGAGCTCCTTAGGGATGTAATTGAAAGTGCAGAGGTAGATCAGGCTTCAGGTGTTGATCCAGCAGCTCAGCGCTGTCCTCAGGAACAGTTTCTGCCACTCTGCCCTGCCACACGCAGCACTGGCTCCACCGTCAGGCTGGCTCTGCTTCTGGGTGCAGGATGGTGGCCAGAAACCTGCAGGCCATAGGCTCTATCATTTGGGGATGCTTCTGCTCAGCATTCCAAGCCAGAATTCCAAGATTTATCCTGAAGAGAATCCTCCTTGACATCTCTCTTCTCTCACATTCAACATCCAGTCTGTGAGAAAGCTGTTGGCTCCACCTTCACAATACATCCAGCATCACCACCTCTCACCGTCTTCGGCCGCTACTAGCCTATTGCCAGCTACCAACGTCTCCCACCCAGCTTAGTGGGTCACCTCCTGAACAGTCTCCCTGCTTCCCCTCCTGTTCCCCTTACAGCAGCCTGAGTAATACTTCAAAAATGTAAGCCAGACAAAGATTGGAAGCCATAGACACTGGGGACCCCATTAGTGAGGAGGGTGGGGGGTGGTGAGGTTGAAAAATTTTCTATTGGGTACAATGTTCACTAGGTGACAGTTTCACTAGAAGCCAGACCACAATATTATACAATATATCCATGTAACAAACCTGTACAGGTACGCTCTGAATCTTAAAAAAAAAAAAAAAACAGTCGGTCAGAGAGCATGTTACTGCTCAAACCCTCCAGTGGCTCCCCATCTCACTCAGAGGAAAAGCCAGTGACCTTGCAATGGCCACCAAGGGCATGATCTGGCTCCCTTGTAACCTTTCTGAATTTAGGTCGGCCACCCTCTCCCTCTCTCACTCCAAATTGTTCCTGGGAAACACACCAGGTGTGTTCACCTTCCGACTGGGGACTTTATACTGGTTGTCTGCTTTGCATGAGGCACTTTTCTAGAGAGCCGCACTGCTCACTTTTCAGTCACTTTTTCAGTGAGGCCTACTTAGAACACTCCATTTAAAATTGCAACCCGGCCCAGGGTGGTGGCTCACATCTGAAATCCCAGTACTTTGGGAGGCTGAGAAGGATCACTGGAGGCCAGGAGTTCCAGACCAGCCTTGGCAACAAAGGAAGACCTCATCTTTACAAAAAGAAATTAAAAAATAAAACAACTGTGACACCTGCAGTCCCCCACACTCACATCTTCTATCTTGCTTATTTTTTCCCCACAGTACTGCTTACCTAGTATGTTTAAGGATTTAACTCACTATTTTTCCCAGCTAGAATTCAGGGATTTTTGTCTGTTTTATTGACATTTCCCTAGACTCTACAACAGTATTTTGTTCATAGCAGATACTCAAAAAGTTTTGTCGAATGAATGAATGCGACTGGCTCAGGACACCCACTCTATTTCTGTATGCTTAGGGAGGAAATGCCTAAATCCTAAATGCTGGGAGTATTTCCAAAGTAAGACCAAGCTTGATGTGTCCAGAGCTTGGAATTTGGATTCTGCTCAAGAAAAAAAACTGGTAAGAATCAACAGATAATCCAGGAGGTTAACAGTACCTGTGGTGCTTAGTTAATGTGATCAGTCTTGGATCACACAAGATACCACAGGTATCCAAGATACCAAGATATCTTAGATATCTTGGATACCACAGGCCTACAAATCAAAATCTCTAGAGATAGGAGTCATAAGTCTGCTTTTCTTCCTTTTTTATAACCAGCAGCCCCCAGGTGATTCTTCTAGTCATTAAAACTGAAAACAGTCCCGGACTGTATGCAAAGCCTTGGCAGGAGTGACACAGATGTGCTGTGAGACATAACTCGAGCATGACTAAGAGAACTGAGATAAAATAAATGGTACTAGCACATCAGAAGAGGCCAGGAGCTGTGGCTCATGCTCGTAATCCCAGCACTTAGGAAGACAGAGGAGAGAGGATTTCTTGAGCCCAGGAGTTTGAGACCAGCCTGGGCAACATAGCAAGGCCCCATTCTCCACAAAAAGAAAAAAAAAAAACGTTTGCACATCAGAAAAAAAGGATGTAGATACAGAAAAAGGAAGATCTTGGATTTAGGAAAAGGAAATCCAAAGACCAAAATTTGAGGAGTGGTTTTTTTTTTTTTTTTTTTTTTTTTTGAGACGAAGTTTCACTCTTATTGCCCAAGCTGGAGTACAGTGGCACAATCTTGGCTCACTGCAACCTCTGCCTCCCGGGTTCAAGTGATTCTCCTGTCTCAGCCTCCCAAGTGGCTGGGATTAAAGGTGCCTGCCACCACTCCTGACTAATTTTTTGTATTTTTAGTAGAGACAGGGTTTCATTATGTTGGCCAGCTGGTCTTGAACTCCTGATCTCAAGCAATCTTGAGATCCCAAAGTGCTGGGATTCCAGGCGTGAGCCACCGCGCCCGGCTGTGGAGTATTTTTCCACTCCTGTCTGAGGGAAAAAAAAAAAAAAGACTTAGATCTAGAGATTACAAATAATTGGGTCACAAGTCAGGGTTATAAGGTAATTTGTCAAGCTCCATAATGTGAACTAGTCCTCAAAACCATCTGTATTAGTTTGCTAAGGCTGATGTAACAAAACACCATAAGCTGGGTGGCTTAAACAATTTATTGTCTCACAGTTCCGGAAGCCAGAAGTGTGAGCTGAAGGTGGCAGCAGGACTGGTTCCTGCTGAGGCCTATAAGGAAGAATCTGCCCCATAATACCTCTCCCCTAGATTCCAGTGCTTTGCTGCTGTCTTTGACATTCCTTGGCTTATGGACACATCATCCCGCTCTTTGTCTTCATCTTCCCATGGTGTTCTCTCTCTGCATGTGTCTGTGTCCAGATTTTCCCTTTTTACAAAGATACCAGTCATACTGGATTAGGGGCCCACCCTACTCCACTATGGCCTCATTTTAACTACAGTTGACCCTTGAACAACACAGATTTGAACTACATGGCCTCCACTTATACACAGATTTCTTTTGTTTTGTTTGTTTGTTCATTTGTTTGTTTTTGAGACGGAGTCTCACTCTGTCACCCAGGCTGGAGTGCAACGGCACAGTCTTGGCTCACTGCAACCTCTGCCTCCCAGGTTCAAGCGATTCTCCTTCCTCAACTTTCCAAGTAGCTGGGACTATAGGTGCGTGCCACCACACCCAGCTAATTTCTGTATTTTTAGTTGAGACAGGGTTTCACTATGTTGGCCAGGTTAGTCTCAATCTCCTGCCCTCATGATCCACCCGCCTCAGCCTCCCAAAGTGCTGGGATTACAGCCAGTGAGCCACTGGGCCTGGCCAGATTTTTTTTTTCCAGCAAATACATTGGAAAATTTTTTGGAAATGTGTGACAAGTGTATGTATAAAATATATGTAGATAATAGTCTATTTTATCACTACCATAAAATATACACAAATTATAAAAAGCTAAAATGTATTAAAACTTACACAAACACAGATTGTATGGGGAGCCAAAGTTGAGAGAAATGTAAACAAATGTAAAGATGCAGTATTAAATCATAACTGCGTAAAATTAGCTGCAGTAATATTGCACTACTGTAATAATTTCATGGCCACTTCCTGTTGTTATGGTGGCAAGCTCAAGTGTTGCGAGTATCCACTTAAAATGCTGTGTGATGCTCATCATCTCCGCATGAGCAGTTCATCTCTCTAATAAATTGCATATTGCAGTAAGAAGTGATCTCTGTCAGTTCTCACATATTTTTCAATGTGTTTAGTGCAATACTATAAACCTTGAATAACACCATGGGACCCATGCGAAGTGCCACCAGTGATGTTCGAAGTGCTCCCGAGAAGCAGAGAAAAGTCATGAGTTTACAACAAAAAGCTGAATTGCTTGATATGCACTATAGATTGAGGTCTGCAGTTGCTGTTGCTGCCAATTCAGACACACAATTCACCTTGTAGACAGGTGATGCGAACTTACAGTATCAATAAATACAGTACAGTACTATAAATGTATTTTCCTTATTTTCTTAACACTTTTCCTAACTTTATTGTAAGATCATTGTATGTAATACATACAATATATAAAATATGTGTTAATCAACTGTTTCTGTTATTATCTGATAAGGCTGTGGGTCCACAGTAGGCTATTTGTAGCTAAGTTTTTGGGGAGTAGAAGTTATACATGCATTTTTAACTATGCAGGTTGGCATGTCTAACGCCCACACTGTTCAAGGGTCAGCTGTAATTATATCTGCTACAAGTCTATTTCCAAATAAGGTCACGTTCTGAGGTACTAGGGGTTAGGACGTTAACATATGAATTTGGAAGGGACACAGTTCAACCCATAACACTAGCCATTTCTCTTTCGTGATTTTGTGATCACCAAACAACTTTCTGGTTACTAGCATGATTCCCCAGGTACCCAGGATTTAGCCATGGGGGTCCTGGAGAACAATCATGGAGCTTTTTGGTCACCAGAGACAAATGTCTCCCTCATAAACTGGAGTTCTGTTCGCTCATGAGTCTTCAGCAAGTCTGGCTAGATGAAACCATCCCTGAGGGTCTGGTCATTCTGGTCACATTGACGACATGAGTTTTGGGGACTACAGAACTGTGATGACTCCCCCATTAGGGCACGTTTGCAGAATTGGTTGTCTTCTCTCTATGATATTATTGGGTCATCTTTGTAACTGCAAGAGGGAGCTCCACCTTAGAAGATTCAGAAAAACAGCTAGAGGAGCCAAGAAACGTGCCTAAGTGCACATCTCTCACCAGCCCTGCTTCCCAGCCAGCTCCACATCAAACCTAAGGGTCCAGGGCTGCCATCCTCAAAAATGAAAGAATTCAGAGTGTGTGCCCTCATTAAAAAGGGATATAGGTACCTGAGTTGTAGGTAGGGATTCCCAGACATTTTGCAACAGATAATCTACCTCTCTCTGGCCCCTTCTTTCCTGAATGACAGGTATTTTGAAAAGGGGTAAATTCCTGAGAGCTATCCCTACAGACCAGGGTAAATAAAGCTATCAACTCAGGAAAATACTCACCTGATTTGACTATGCTTTCTGGCAGGATAGCCCCCAGTATCTTTTGATCTGGGAGCCTCCACCAAGGAGGAGGAAGATCTCGATTTCAACTTAAACAAATATTCTTGCTTGCCATATCCTTCTCTGGCTCCATCAAATATCTTTCAAGTCCCATGTCCTTGCAGAGAAAACAGAGCTAAGTAAGAACTTCAGTGGAGGTTCTTAAAAGCCTTAGACATTGTCATAAACTAGGAAAAGTGTTTTCTTAGATTAGCATGGGCATTTAATCAATCAATCTCCTTGTTTTGTCTTTAGAAAAGGATATAATCAAATGGCCTTAAAATGGCTCAGTTACGGTCAGTTACATATGTAATGTGAACTTCATAGGCAATTAGCACTGACTCTAAGCTTGAGGGCTTTAGGCCCAGGCCCAATATCTGGAAAACTCAAACTATAACAGCCAAAGCTTGAGTGCAATGAGATTTCCAAAGCCTAGTGGTTGACCCAGAAATCTAATCCAACAGAATTTTAATACAGCAGAAGCTCTCTTAATGGAACACTACCTAAACAATTCAGTGCATTAACAGACACTCTCTATCCCTCTCTGACACTGATGCCAGTGTGCACTGAACACTACACTACTCTTTAACACAGCATTTTTCAAATCACAGGTCTTCATACCAATTTACTAGGTGAAATAAATTCATTGGATCATGACCAGCATTTTTAAAATGAAACAGCACAGATCAGTTGAGTTGTACGTTTACAGTTAGTGATTTGTCTGAAACTTCTTCATGCCTATTACATAAAAGAATGAAATATGAGTACAAAAAAACCCACCATGAAACAAACAAACAAAAAACAAATTATGAAAAGCAAGTTCAATATTTTGAAAAGACTAAAAAAAAAAAAAAAACAGTAAAAATTGTTGTCAAATTAGTGATGGGCTAGAAAACTAAAAGATTAGGAAAAGAAATTGTAAAGCCTAAAAGACTCCACACTGATATTGTTTTTTAAGTGTCTAAGCTCACTCCTCTCTATAGAAAAACAAAGGCTGGAAACCATAAACCCAGTGTATCACGGGTAGGGTTAATGCAAGAAAAACAATGAGTAATTTCAATCAGAGGATTCCAACACTGCGCCCAACATCTAATCATTGAGGAATGAATGTACAATTACATGCTTTAAGTAAAACTAAAAAGTTTAGGGTTTATATATTTTACAAATTTCTATCTTACTTGATAAAATGATATATTTTTAAAATTTGGTCAGTTCTTAGAATATGATGGAATAGGATTTAAATGTTATAAACTCATTGCAATTCTCAATGATGGAAAGAATCATGAAGCATACCCTTAATGTAGCAGAGAAAGTTATCAGATAGATAGTATATATGACAACATGATTAGGACAAAGTACAGAAGAAAAACAATAGCCTCACGTCAGAAAGACTACCCACTTATAAGCTAAAGATTCATAATCAGTCCAGATAACTGGTTGTCTCTGAAGTTCTGTTCTGCTCCTCCTCTTTGCTGTCTCCCTGCCCCACTAGAACTGGCTTCTTTTTGTCCCACTAGCTGCTGTAAGTCTGTCTACCTGGATCTACCGAAGCCCTTGAGACAATTTTCTACATACCACTGTTTATATATGAGTGTTCATCAACTAGACCCTAAGCTTCTGAAAGATAAGGACCAGGTCTTATTTCTTGTTTCCAGCATCAGCACAGGGCCTGGCACTTAGTAAATTTTTGTTGAATGAATGACTCTATGCACAGATAAATTGAAGTGTTGTCCTAATTTTCAGTAAAAGTGGAAGGTAACTCTAGTTGAATGAATTATAACTTTGTAAATTGTTGTGTGCATGTTTTTTAATGTTGTAGTAATACAAACAGAAGATCACTGTTACATCCTAAAGCATTGTAAGAAAAAATCAATCAATCAATCAGTCAATCACAGGAGGCCAGCACGGTGGCTCATGTCTGTAATCCCAGAGCTTTGGGAGGCCAAGGCAGGAGGATTGCTTGAGACCAGGAGTTCGAGGCCAGCCTGGGCAAGACCCCATCTCTACCAAAAACGTAAAATATTAGCTGGGCGTGGTGATGCATGCCTGTAGTCCCAGCTACTTAGAAAGCTGAGGCAGGAGGATTGTTTGAGACCAGAGGTTCAAGGCTTCAGTGAGCTATGATTGCACCACTGCACTCTAGCCTGCACAGAGCAAGTCCCTGTCTCAAAAAAAAAAAAAAAAAAAAAAAAAAGAAAATCACTGAAAAGGTGAAAGTTCACTAAGCTAGTTGAAATAATCATTATGATCATTTGCCTCACTTTGCCTTGGCTCTGACTTTAGCACAAGACCCTTCTACAATTTTGATTCCCTGCCTGGAATCTTGACACTTCAAAGGAAGTTCCCTAGATAGGAAAGACAAATATTCTGGTCCCTGAAAAGGAAATATCTCTACATTTCAAACTGACAAATTGATTTTCTGGCACAAATCAGTAAAGGGTGACTGCTCTGGGGAAAAAAATGAAGGAAAACTTAGAGGAAAGCTATTGTTTTGTTCTCATGATTTTTTTTTTCCTCCAAGGTCATCACATCTCTAAACATCCAAAATGTGATCATTTTTATTGGCTAAATTATATGGATAATTGAAGTACTTTTCCTGAGCAACTCAGAAACACATATTGACCATAGAAAAGCCGGACAGGACTAAAAAGTATAAAACAGGAGGGGGAAAAAATCACTCATACTCCTCCTACACTAAGACATCAGCTATAAAATCTGGCATGTTTACTTCCAGTTTTGTTTTGCAGTTTTCTTTACATAGTTCAGATTACTCTACATGATACATTTTTATGATTCTAAACTCACAAAGTTGACTTCATATCTCAAGTTTTATTCTACTCCTCCTGCCCTACGAAGAGTTTTTCTTTTCCATACCTTCAAATTTTCTAGAAAAGTCTCTTTCTAGGTATCACTGAATTTTATTTATCACTCAATCAACAAACATTTATTGAATACTAGCTGTGTGCAATGCACTAAGTTGGTGCCTTTAAGTATACATAGAAATAAAAGTGACTGTTGAAAGAACTTAAAATGTAGGTTGAAGAAACAAGCTATCTGTATACAAAGAAAACATACTGTCAAGCAATCCCCTGTTTAATGAGTTAGGATGCAAACTAAAGAGGGCGGACGGGGGGAGATACCAAGGTCAGCTTAGGAGAAAGGAGGCTCTTGGCTCTGACAGATAAGACTAGATAAACTCCACGATAATTATTTCATTTAATCAATTCTCCAGGCAACCTTGTGAGGTGGCTATTATTATCATCATCCCCAATTTACGGCAGTGGAAACTGTGGTGTAGGGAGGTTAAGTAACTTGCCCCAAGTCACAGAGCTATTAATAATTGGTGGTGGAGCCAAAGTCCATCTCCAGAGTTGGGCTCTTAACACTGCCTTCCAGATGTCCAAAGGCCTAGGGGAGACTAGTCACAGTAAGAGGAATCTGCCGATCAACTGTTAATAGAAACAAAAGTATGAGTTTTTTTATTATTTTGAGACAGGCTCTCACTCTGCTGCCCAGGCTGGAGTACAAGGGGCAACATCTCACTGCAGCCTCGACCTTCAGAGCTCAAGCGATCCTCCCACTTCAGCTTCCAGAGTAGCTGGGACCACAGGCGCGTGCCACCACGTCCAGCTAATTTTTAAATTATTTTTTGTAGAGACGGGGTTTCTCCATGTTGCCCAGGCTGGTCTCGAACTCCTGGGCTCAAGAGATCCACCTGCCTCGGCCTCCCAAAGCGCTGGGATTACAGGTGTGAGCTAATGCACCAAACTCTTGTGCATTCTTTAAGATGCTCAGCACTAGTTCTACTGAAAGACAGGGCTTCCCTGGGGGCCACCTGCTCCACTGAACTTCGACAAGCTGCCCCCTATCTTTCAGATAGGCCTAACCCTTCACCCCCCGCCCCCCCCCCCTCGCACTCGCTGGAGGTTTGGGGAGAGGGCTTCCTGAACCGGGGACCTTCACCCTTCACGAGTGCTCGCTCGCGTTCACACCCCTTCCACCCTGGGAGAAGTGAGCTCCCTCCCCTTCCTCTGCAAGTTTCTAACTTGAGGCCCACAGAAATGAAGACCCTGTTTTCAGGTCCGGAGCCCCCTGGAGCGGGTGGCTGAAGAGTCTGATGAGTCACACTGAACCCTGCCTTCTGGGTCTAAGCTCAGAACCGGTACGCACTCTGGGTCTCTGCCGTCTACAGAAAGCGCGGCCCGGCCACGCTCGGAAGTCCCAAACCCACGTGTGAGAGGCTCCAGCCTCTCTCTCCCGCGGGGCCCGGGCTCGGCTGCTCCTCCGCCGTGGGGTCCCCTTGGACTTCCGCTCCCGGCCCTGGGTGCCTCCGGCTGCGCAGTAAGAAGCTGAGGTTCACACTGCCCTTCGACGTTAGAAACTGCCGGCTGCCTAAACCAGCGACTTCCCAGGGCCCGGCCCGACCTACTCCCTTCCTGCGCCCTCACTCCTCCCGCACCCAGGCCTTCGCCTCCTCCCGGCTCGGTCCCATTCTCCCGCTCTCCCAACCCCCGCCTCGCCCCTCCTCCTGTCCCCTTTTCTTTCGCTTCCTCCCTTTCTCTGCCTCATCTCCCCTTCCCTCTCCTGTCCTCCTTCTCCCTCTCTCTTCCCTCTCCCTCTGTCTCTTCTCGTCCTCTCCCCTCAGGGAAGGGTGACCCTCAGGGAAGGGGGACACCGGTAGAGGTGAAGGCTCCTCTCCTCCCCTTCCCCGGAGCTGGAAGCTGTGGAACTCGGATCCCCGCAGCGCTACCCGCCAGTGTCCTGGCGCTTCTGGACCCAGGATCTGCAAAAGCTGAGCAAGTGGCCTCTGCCCAGCCCATTAAAGGCTCCCACACGGGCTCGGAGGAGGCCCTTTCCGCTCGTGAGCTTTTCACTTGAGTGGCTCCTCCTGTAGGACAGGGAAGTAAGAGGCAAGATTGCAACTCCTTAGAGAAAACGTTTGGACGCAGATGGTATTTGAGGCCCCGAGGCACGGTGGAGACTGGGAAAGATTGTAGGTGAAGGAGCAAAAGGCCCAGGTCAGCCCCAGCTCGCCTGTGTCCTGGACTCTTCAAGGGGATCTGACGTCGCTGTGTGCCTTCCAAGCCCTGGAGGTCCAATCTGAGCGCCTTCCCCTGGTGACCTCTGATGCTTCACTACAGAACAGCAATCAGTATTTTACTTTGCCGGGAGAAATTACAACCCGCGTCCCCACCCCCACCCCACCAAATCACAGAAATTTCCAGCCAACACTGTGATTTGGCCCAAAAGCTAAATAATGTGTTCAAGAAAAAATCTGTTGGAGGTACCAGCAGAGCAGCAGATCTAGAAGAAAGAGTTTAGATCTAGACATTGCCTCTGGCTAGCTTAGGGCCTGAAGCAAGTAAATGGAGTAATGATGCCTACAGTTCCCGTTGTTTTGAGGAGAAACTGAGATAATGCATGTGATAATCTAAACTATAAAATGTCATACAAATGTAAGCTATTGTATCTGCAGAGATGTATGGCCAGCCAAAGAAGAAAAATAGTTTAACCCTGACTTTCAATAAGACCACAGTGAACCATGTTTCCCAATGCTGTTTTAGCAATACCCTAGGGAAGATCCCAGGGGCCTATGGGACTGCCACAAAATTCTTACAAAATTGCCTTAACCAGGACACTTTAATTTCACCATCATTAAAAAATAACTTGCCATTGAGTACATCTGGGAACAGATGTCAGAAAATCAAAGATTGGGTGTCAAAAATAGTGAAATGGTAGATGAAGATTTAGGAAGCATTCGGTTAGACCAAATAAAACAAGTTCTTTGCTCCTGTTTTACTCCAGAATTCCTCATAGCCTTTGGTATGCATATTGTGACTCAAAAGAGCCATCGGATCAGCATTTCAGGACTAATCTGCCAAGAAATGCACGTGAACACCAGCCTATCCTCACAGGCAGGTTGGACTAATCTCTTTCTCTGGATTTCTACACTCTCTACCCGAGGATCTGACACTGTGACTTCAGTTTCCTCATAGGTAGCCAAATGCTTGCAAAGAATTGACCCTCCTAGATTCATTCATCAGATTTTCTGGAGTGTTTTTGTGCCAGGCACAGGGCTATAGACACACAAGCACATAAAACAATTAATACTCCAGCCCTAGTGTCACTGGAGGAAACAAACACAGTGACCATTACAATATAATTAGCCATTCACCATGAGCAGCTGGCAGTTGGCCTCACATAGGGGTCTGGTCTCAAATTCAAGTGCTTCCAGAAACCAGACACAAAGGTGAGGGGCAGGGGCGGTGGGGAACTGGGGAAGGTAGGCCTGGTCTGAAGGGGGAGCCCCATGAAGCATGCACCCATCGTTGGCGTGCCTAGCCAAGTTACCACATCGCCCACTTTTTCAAGAGAAGCCAGCAATCTGAATTCTTGTGTGAAATCACCTAACTTTTAAATGTCACCTGATCCAAACTTTTAGAAGAGGACCATCAGAACACATTCTGTGAGCTGCCAGTTTATAACTTCTACCCTCCCTGTGTCATCAAAAATGATTCAAAAATAGGATAAGAACCCAAAAAGAATGAGAAATACCCCTCTATAGTGGCTATCACTAAAGGAGGCATAAATGCCAAGTAAATAATTTCTAAGCTTCATAACTATCCAAAAATATTTATTATGGGTTTAATATGTGCTGACATCTCTATGAATGGGTCTTACTGTTTCAATTACAGTAACATGTGACTAAGTCATCAGACTGCTGTACCCCAGGTTATCCATAAAAAACAAAAGCAAAAAACTTGGCTCCACCTAAGTAGCAAAACATTCTAAATTTTCCAAAGCAAATGAATAGGAATGGTGAGAAGAACCTATTAATACATGTTTGCTGAAGCTAAAATACTGTTTTATGATCCCATCCCTTTGGGTTCTCAGAAGAATTGAGTTTTAGGGAGGAAGCCTGGGGTACACACATATTATATTTATATCTGCCAATCTGTTTTTTTAAATTGCTGCCCAATACGCTTTGTATTTGTTTTAGCCAAACATGTCACTAAATTATAGTTTGGTTTTGTTTTTTAAGGGATTGAAAGTAAAGTTGCTGAAGGCATGCCGGAGAGGGACCCAAATACTATCCAGGCAGCTTGACTAGCAACGTGGCTCAGATTATATCAAGGAGGAAAAAGTAGGGAATTGATTTGTTTGGTTAAGACTGAAAAATAAATTAATTTTAATGTTGTTGAGGGCTGGTGCTGAATTTTTTGGGAAAGGAAGGAGAGGAAAAAAAGCCCTAATACAGCCCCTACTCATGCAGGCTATGAAAAGTACTAGTATCCTAGCTTCACAGACAGAGGGTGTAAAATACGTATTAAGACTTACCCCCATCGTTGTCTCTCAGCAGATAACCTGGCCTGCTTCACTGAGAAAATTAATTTTAAATCCCACAGCTTTCTGGCTTTCACTATAAACTCACCTACATTGTAGCCATTCTCCCTCTAGCCTTAGCATAACGGTGTCCTTCCTTCTAAGGTCATCCTCAGCAAGTCTTTCTCAGTGGTTCTCAGCCCCAACTCTCTGATATCTTCACCTGGGGACATTTTTAGAAAACACTAATGATGCCTGGGTCCCACCCCCAGGGATCTGAATTGAATTGGGTGGGATTCCCAGGTGCTTCTAATGTGCATCCCAGAGCCTTTCATTGCCTCTCCCCTTTGGAATCTCCTCTCTGGCTTCTCCCGACCAGCAAGTAAACATGCTTCCTACTATCCCATATTCACATCTCATCCTCTCCTACTCTTTCATGTCTAATCTCTTATAAAAGTAGTGCCTTCCCTGCCCCAAACCACATCTCCTGTTCACCATCCAGCTTCTGTCCTCACCTTTCCACAGAAAAACTCCTATTATAAGGTCACCAGTCTTCTCTTTGGCCAAACCCTCAACGGTTGACTTTCAGAATTTTTCTGAATTATCCGACACTGCTTACCAAACCCTCCATGTCTGAAACGTCCTCCCTTAGAGTCTGTGTGTCTTCTATGTCTCTGACTTCCCTTTCTCAGTCTCCTTAGTCACCTCTTTCTCCTTCCCTGCTTTATTAAAAGTTTACATCTTGGTGACTATAGTTTTTCAAAATGGATAAGAAAAGAATTCAAAATCACAAGCATAAAGAAAAGACACAGGCCGGGCATGGTGGCTCATGCCTATAATCCCAGCACTTTGGGAGGCTGAGGCAGGCGGATCACCTGAGGTCAGCAGTTCAAGACCAGCCTGGCTAACATGTGAAACCCTACTAAAAACATGTGAAACTCTACTAAAAATACAAAAATTAGCTGGGTGTGGTGGTGCATGCCTGTAATCCCAGCTACTCGGGAGGCTGAGGCAGAAGAATCACTTGAACCCAGGAGGCAGAGGTTGCAGTGAGCCGAGATCATGCCACTGCACTCCAGCCTGGGCGACAAGAGCGAAACTCCATCTAAAAAAAAAAAAAGGCCAGCATGTTGGCTCACACCTGTAATCCCAGCACTTTGGGAGGCCGAGGCGGGCGGATCACCTGAGGTCAGGGATTTAAGACCAGCCTAACCAACATGGAGAAACCCCGTCTCTACTAAAAATACAAAATTAGCCAGGCATGGTGGCACATGCCTGTAATCCCAGCTACTTGGGAGGCTGAGGCAGGAGAATTGCTTGAACCTGGGAGGCAGAGGTTGCAGTGAGCCAAGACCCCAAGACCATGCCACTGCACTCCAGCCTGGGCAACAAGAGCAAAAAAAAAAAAAAAAAAAAGACATAAAGTGCTAGCAGAAAGAAAAGGGAAATATTTAAGGTGATGGATATCCCCAAGTACATGGATTCAATCTTTACAAATTATATGAATGTAATAAATTATCACATGTAATAAGTTGTTTCACTTCGAAACAATATACATCTATTATGCATCTATAAAAAAGTGAATCCCTTGGAAACAACCTAATTATCCATCAGCTGATGAATGGATAAACAAATTGTGTTATATCTATATAATGGAATATTCTTCAGCCATAAAAAGGAATGAAGTAAAAATATATGCTACAACATGGGTGAACCTTAAAAACATTATGCTAAATGAAAGATGTCAGACACAAAAGGCCACATGTTATATCATTCCATATATGTGAAATGTCCAAAAAAGGCAAATCCTTATAGACAGAAAGCAGATTACTAATTGCTAGGGTCTGTGGGTGCAGAGGGGATGTTTAACTGGTGCAGAGGTTTCTGTAGGGGTGATTAAGGTGTTCACAGATTATACAGTGATGATGATTGTACATCATTGGGAATGTGCTAAATGCCACTGAATTGTATACTTTAAAATTATTAGAATGTTGAATTTTATAGTATATGGATTTTACCACAATAAAAAATGCACCTTGTTTTGTTGGGGAAAAAAAAACAAACTAATCCTTGCTTTCTGTCTCTTCTTCCTGGATGAGGTCATCCATACCCACAGCTGCTGGTGCTGCTTCTTTTATTTATTTTTTTTTCAGACAGTCTCATTCTGTCACCCAGGCTGGAGTGCAGTGGCGTGATCTCGGCTCACTGCAACTGCCTCCCAGGTCCAAGCAATTCTACAGCCTCGGCCTCCTGAGTAGCTGAGACTGCAGGCGTAAATCACCATGCCCGGCCATTTTTGTATTTGTAGTAGAGTCAGGGTTTCACCATGTTGGCCAGGCTGGTCTCAAACTTCTGACCTCAAGTGATCTGCCCGCCTAGGCCTCCCAAAGTGCTGGGATTACAAGTGCCCACAGCTTCTTTTTATCATATGGACACTAAGACTCAGATCAGTTTCTCAAGCCCATCCATCTGTCCTGAACTCTAGGTCATGGTCTTCAAAGACTAGACATCTCCAAAAGGGTATCCCACAGATCCCTCCAACTCTTCATGTGAATAGCAGAATGCATCAGCTTGACTCCAAATCCACTCTTCCTCCCCATTCCTATCTTTGTTTATGATATCTGTCACTTGTGTTAGAAACCCAGGAGTCATAAGCTCCTCTTCTTCTTACATCCCCCACATCGGGTCAGCCATCAAGTTTGATCTAGGTAGTCCATTATCTCCTCTTTGCTTCCACAAACTACTTTGGTTTAGTTCATCCCTCAACTGGACCATGCAGTCAGTAGTAACATCACTGGCCTCCTGCCTCCACTTGCCTGCCTCCACCCCACAGACTCTTGAGTCATTTAACAACCTCCATCCCTTCTTTCCCCAGCCACCTTGCCTTCTATCCTCTTGGACATCGGGAATCCTAATGTTTGTCAGTGGGAACAGACATGCCCCTTAGTGTTAGAAGGCCTTGCCACCAGTGTCATTGTCTTATTTTGGAGGAAACCAAGAGCCTGGTTTTCTCCTGTAGGCCCACATTGTCCATTCTGTTCCTGTTCCCAGCCAGGTCACAGTAGATTTTTCCAAATAGAGAGAGGAGACCCCACGCAGCCATTGGCAGAGGTCAAGTGGCATTTCTCAGTGTCATCAGAGCCCTGTGGCTCCATGGATATCACTGGTTAGGAGGAGGTGAAATTGGGCATTCATGTTTTGAAGTGAATTTATTAAAAGAAAAATGTTAAACAAATAATAACCCATAGGGTTTTTGGATAAAGCAAAACCTGAGGGTTGTTCACAAATGACTGCATTTGTGGAAATGTTTGTCAAATGAATTGCTCAAATCAGCTTCAAGGGGGCAGGGCACAGTGGGGATGAGGAAGGCAGAAAAGAGTGAGATGAAAGGGAAAGGGACTCTGCTCCTGAGCCCGGAGGACCTTCCCCCCTACACTCCTCCTTGAGGGCAGCTTTGGCTGCATTTTCACCCCAATAATAAGAAAATCCCAATCAGGCACAGTGGCTCGCACTGTTAATCCCAGTACTTTGGGAGGCTGAGGCAGGAGTATTGCGTGAGCCCAGGAGTTCAAGACCAGTCTGGGCAACATATGGAGACTCTGTATGTGCAATTTAAAAAAAAAAAAAAAAAAAAAAAAAAAAAGCCAGGTGTGGTCCCAGCTACTCATGAGGCTGAGGTAGGGGGATTGCGTGAGCCCAGGAAGTCGAGGCTGTGGTGAGCCATGGTTGTACCACTGCACTCCAGTCTGAGTGACAGAGCAAGACTCTGTCTCCAAAAAAAAAAAAAGGAAAAGAAAAAGAAAATCCCAACATTCCCAACAAGAAAACTCATTGGGGCTTTCAGTGGGAGGGAGAGGGTTTTCATGACACTCTCCTGCAATTAAGAGAGAGCAGGAATTGCCTTTGGATGCTTGACTCTTTGTGCACAGAGGAGAGGCCACAACTGTCACCCTGAGGCAACAAATTGCTGACTTAATTACCTATTAATGTCCTGCAAATTGTAAGTCATTTGATATTTTCTCTAAGAAAACATCTCCAAATTGTCAGCAGTTTCCCCTGCGTCCTAATTATTGTGTCACTAACTGTGTTGGTTCCATTTCTTTTTTCCACAAGATGGGTCCCTCAGCATTGGCTGATCATAGTTATCATTTTTTAATGGCCAAATTTGATGGATTTACAAAGAGTTTCCCCAAAGGTGCTGGCCGTTTGGGCCTCATGCATCAGTGTGAGACAAATGTGAATTGAGTAATTCCATCACAGCCATTTGTCAACACCTCCGAGGAGAAAATGTCAGCAGCACATGATGGCAATCAAACTAGTTATGAATTTGAATTTGGCTGTTCTCCTTCCTCCTCAGGAGAAAGGATGTATGATCTGAACCATCTATTACCTTTACATTTCATAGTTCCCTTTTAAAACCACATACATATTCTACTATACTGCTTGGTCCACCAACCAAGGGTAGGATAACACCAAAGGAGCCAGAGATTTAGCCTGCAAGAATAATAATCACAGGCCTGATGGGGTGGCTCACACCTGTAATCCCAGCACTTTGGGAGGCTGATGTGGGCGGATCACTCAAGGACAGAAGTCCGAGATCAGCCTGGCCACCATAATGAAACCTCATCTCTACTAAAAATACAAAAATTAGCCAGGTGTGGTGGTGCATGCTTGTAATCCCAGCTACTTCAGAGGCTGAGGTAGGAGGATCACTTGAACCTGGGAGGCAGAGGTTGCAGTGAGGTGAGATCATGCCACTGCACTCAGCCTGGGCAACAGAGTGAGACTCCATCTCAATAATAATAATTACAAAAACAGTAACAGGTAACAGTTAACAAGTGCTTCCTATACGCTAGACCCTGTTCCAAGTGCTTTGTGTATATTGACTCATTTAATCCTCCAAAAACTCTATGTGATTATCCCCATTTTACAGATGAGAAACAGGCACAGGGAGTTTTACTAAGATTGCAGAACGAAGCAGTCTGCCTCCAGAGTCCAGGCCCTTAAAACCAATCACCTGGACCAGAAGCAGTTGTATCTTCATTATCGTCAACACGTATTAGATACTTATGATGGGCATGTGACCTGCTTCACATGCACTTAATCCTCGCAAGAACCCCATAAGGAAGGAGTATTGTCATTTTCCGTTTTACAGACAAGAACACTTAGACTGACATAGAATAACTTGCCCAAAGTCACATACCTCCTATGTGCCAGGGCAGGGACAATGGGCCTGTCAGACTCTTCACCACTGTGAGAGCTGTCCTGGTAAGGAAAGGATTCTGATCCTGGCAGAGCAGCAGGCCCTAACTAAAATCACTAGTATATCAGCAGGGAAGTCTGCAATGCACCGAGAGGCCCTCTGAGAAAGGGTGGATAATAGGGCTGGGGCAGCTGGGGCAGAAAATACACAGTGAGCTTGGAGCATTTGACAGAAAGTAAAGGAGTGCTCAAAACAAACACCAACCAGAGCAAAATGCAAAAAAGGAGGAAGCCATGTCAAAAAGGACACAGGAGCAAGCCCAAAAAGCTTGCAGAGTCATAAACAGAAACCAATTGAGCAATAAAAAAAACAGTACCGGATTCTAACCCAAAGAATAAAATACATCTCCGTAGTGCATACTGATATAAAGAAACGATTGAATGAACAAATAAACGAGTAGAAGAGAGAAACCGTCCTTACAGGATTCCAAATGATGAAGGTAGAAGGCACGAGGGAAGTAGAAAATCACCATTTGAACACCATAGTAGTAACTGCTGCAGCAAAGATTCACTGATGAATGCTAAAATTAGTGGGTGAAACTTTAAGCAGAAATAGAATCTTTGTATAGCCTCAAAGTATCTACCCAAAAACATTAATTAGTCACTGTGGTGGTTTTAACGTATGTCCACAAATTCTTTGATACTCCTTCCTCTAGAAAAGGAGCTTAATTCCTTTCCCCTTGAGTATGGGCTGGACTTAGTGACTTACTTCTGACAAATGGAGTATTGAAAAAGAAAATTAGTAACTTCATAGTGGCAAAACCTGGCGGACACCTCCTTAACCAAGTGATCAAGCTTAACGTCACCTGTAATCTTTCAGGCTGATACCATGTCCCCCAATATGATGTCATGAGAAAGGCACTTCCCCTAGTGATATTCTTCCCCAAAATTCATAAGAAAACATCAGTCAATCTCAAACTGAAAGACATTCTACAGTACACCTGACCATAACTTTTAAAAGTGTCAAGGTCATGAAAAACAAAGAAAGCCTTTAAAACTGTTGCATATTGGTGAAGACTAAGGAGACGTGACAACTCAATACAATGTGGGACCCTGGATTGGATTCTAGGACAGAGAAAAAGGATATGAGTGGGGAAATTGGTGAACTCTGAATGAAGTCTGTAGTTTAGCTAATAGTTCTGTATTAATGTTAATCTCTCAGTTTTGATAACTGTACCATGGTTATGTAAGATACTACCTTTAGGTGAAGCTGGGTGAAGGATATAAGGGAGTGCTCTGGGGTGGCTTTGTGGAGGGGAATGCCCAGAAGTTGAGAGACCAGAGGTGAGGCTCAGTGGCTCATGCCTCTAATCGCAACACTGTGGGAGGCTGTGGTGGGAGGATCACTTGAGCTCAGGAGTTCAAAAGCAGCCTGGGCAACAAAGTGAGACCCATCTCTAAATAAAAATAAAAATAAAAATAAAAAATTAGCCAGGCATGGTGGCATGCACTTGTAGTCCCAGCTACTTGGAGCTGAGGTGGGAGGATCACTTGAGCCCCGGAGGCTGCAGTGAGCTATGATCACATCACTGCACTCCAACCTGAGAGGCAGAACAAGATCTTCTCTCAAAAGAAAATTTTCAGCAGCCTCCTACCTAAAGCACAACCTCCTACCTAAGCCCCTGTGCTTTAGGTAGGAGGCTGATGAAACCACCTTGCCTTTGTTGATTGCTTTGTAACTATGCAGTGCTTCCTTTTTTCCCTCACTAGACTGGACTCACTCACCACAGTTCTGTGATTTTTCTCTATTAGTTTCTGAAGACCTGGAAGAGAATTAGAGAAAACAGGCAGCAGAGTTAGGAAGTGGCAGAGTAGGCAAGGAGACAGGTTCAGTTGATGGTATAAACTAAGAAAATCAGAATAAAATATGGATTTTAGGTAATAAACATCATTATTTGTTCATTAACTGCAACATACATACCATGCTCATGTGAGATATTAGTTATAGGGGAAGCTGGGCCAGGTGTGGTGGCTCACCCCTGTAATACCAGCACTTTGGGAGGCTGAGGCAGATGGATCACTTGAGGTCAGGAGTTCAAGACCAGCCTGGCCAACATGGCAAAAAACCTGTCTCTACTAAAAATACAAAAAATTAGCCAGGTGTGGTGGCGGGTGCCTGTATTCCTATCTACTCGGGAGACTGAGACAGGAGAATTGCCTGAACCCAGGAGGCGGACGTTGCATTGAACTGAGATCATGCCATTGCACTGCAGCCTGGGCAACACAGTGAGACTCTGTCTAAAAAACAATAATAATAACAGGGGAAGCTGGGGTGAGGTATATAGGAACTCTCTCTGCAATGTTTTCAGTTTTTCTGTAAAATTAAAACTATTCTAAAAAATAAAGTCTATTTAACATAAAAAACAAAAAACATTCCTGTCTATGCTCCCAACGTGAACAGAGCACAGAGACTCAGGTTCAGCAGAGTGGCCCTGGTTTGGCTCTAAGGCACTTGTGAGAGTGCCCAGAAAGAGAGAATGTGACATGTGGCAGAAAGCAGAGCCACAGAGATGACAGAAGGGCCTGGGGAAGGGGACAGAATGCTATAGGAAGACAGGAGAAGGAGGGGTCGGGAGGATGGCAGTGAGAGAGCCCCTGTGCTTCAGGCCATTTCTTTCGCTAGTTGCCCTTCCCGCAAGACCCCTCTACCCCAAACTCTACTCCCACCCTGCTGGTCTAGACTGCATGATTTTGCCACGTACCTCCACTCCTCTCCACCCGGCCTCTGGCTTCCCTGGGGCTGGGCCAGTGGGAGGCCAGGGAGGGGAGTGGGATGAGAGGACTTAGGCCCCTCCCCCACCAGTTTGCCTCCAGGGCCGCCTCTCTTGCAGGGGCGTTGCTCCTGTCAGGCAGCCCCTCCCTGGCTCTTCTCACTGGTGCCCTGGCTGGGAACTGGAGCTGTGCTTGCCCCTGCAGGCCTGGCCACGGCGATGGTTCCTGCAGTGAGGACTGCACCATGCCTTGTTTCCCTGATCTCTGCCCACATCTTAGTAAATCCTCCCATTATTAAACACTTCTCAGTTACTCAATTGAGTACGTCATCGGTTCCCCCCCCGGGACTGCAATGGACAGAAAAAAAGGTGACTCACTTATGGTGTTTGTTTAGTGTTCATCTTCCCCTTTAGAACAGAAACTCCACGAGGGCAGAGATTTTCTATGCTTCGCTCATTGTCACTGCCGTGGCACTCCATAAATACTTGTGAGATGAATGAGTGAATGCTGATCCGCAGTGTCTCATATGGCAGTCACTAACACGAAATGTGGCTAGTGAGACTGAAACACTGAATTTTAAATGATAATCTACAGAGCTACCTGTGGCTAATGGCTACAGTCTCCTCTCTAAGGGGATCTCCTGCACTTAGGCAATTTCCTAGCTATTTAAGTCTATTCCGCCCCAAAAGGGGTTAAGAGAGTTGCTCAAGGCTGAGGCAGGGAAAGTAACTAAATCACTAGCTGTTTCCCTCACCCTAGGGAACTGGGCTGCTGAGTTTTCTGGCTTCTCTCTGGGCAGGCAAGCTCAAGAATGTGTGCCTTGCTTTGGGAAATTTGCATTTTAATTTCCCTGCAAACTTTCTCTTTCTTGGATAACTGTGCTCACCAGGCCTTTAAAAACTTGCAGCTTATAAGAGCTCTGGCCCCGAGCCAGGGGAGTCTCCAGCTGCTGACTGACCCTGCCTGGAAAGTCAACTTGGAAGAGCCAGAAATGTCCTAATCCTCTTCCAAACCGCCTAAGCAGGTTTATCCAGTGACCTGTAAAACCAAATTAGTAAAGGGACACTTTAATTCCAGCTCGTTAGAGAGCTTCTAAAATCGTTGAGAAAGCCAACACAGCAAATTCTGCGCTGGGGGGCTGAGAAATGCATCCCATTTTCAGAAGAAGATGTCCTTGCTTTCTCGTGGTTTCTCTCACCCACGCAGTTCAACACACAGAAAACCTTTACAGGCATCTTCAGTGAAGGTGGGAAGCGGTTCTTGAGAAGGAGAAAATACGGTGGCCCAGCAAGGTCAACTAATTTTCCTCAAGTTCTGCCAAGTCCAGTCCCAGCTCTGGTCTCCTGACTCTGGCAGGGGGAACATTTGCACTGTTCTTGTTCCTTACCCAGGGAGCTGGCCTATTGCACAACCTCAGGAAACAGCCCCTGTGCAGTCCTGGCCCACAGAGCGGACATGTTCTGGTTTTTATTCAGCAGCTTTTTTATAAAGTGTGTTTTCCTTTCCCATCATGTCATCTGGAAGCAATTCCTCCCAACAGCTGGATTTGCTTTCACAATTGGTAAACACGGCACATGGAAGGCCGGGGACGATGCGGAGCTCCCCGGAGGAGCCTTGTTCCCACCGGCTTGGCTCGCCTTCTGAAGCTTATCGTGGGTCCCCGCACAAGCCTCATCAAAATCGAGGGCGTCCTCCAGCAGGCGACCCACATTGCATTCCCCGCTTCAGAGGGTCAACGTGTTCTTCGGGGAAGAAATTTTCTGAATGCTTTGCAGATAAAATTGATCAGATGCAGGCCGGATTGCCAGCTGCCAGGGCCGCGTGCGCCTGTGGAGGCCCCACCAGCGTGGGGCACCAGCGCCTCGGGGGTCGCAGGAGGCCTCTCTCCGCACCGCCGCCACCAAAGCCAGTAAGAGAGGACAAAAGCCCAAAGAGCACTGACTGAGCCTTCAAGGAAGATGAATGTCTCCCCAAAAGTGCTCCTCGGGGACAAGTTTCCACGCAGATGCAACCGGAACGCCGGCCAGGCTCCGGAAGGCGAGGCCCAGAGCGCAGGGGCCTCCAAGCGCGGGCTCAGCCTGTCGCCTCCGCAGCCAGGGCCCGGGAGGCCGCTCTTCCGGGGTCACGAACACGGCGCATTCTGAGCCTAGAGGCCCAGGGCACAGTGTGAGCCGGAGTAACGTGTAGGGGACACAGCCCAGGCCCCAGGCACTCCCTCCTGTCGCGGAAGAAATGCTGTTCTTTGATCAACGTTTCTAATGTGGGGAAACCAGCCGAGCACGTGGCTGAACTCTCGTTCAGGGAGCACGGAGTGCTGGTGAGCGCCTGCCCGGATGCACGCAGACGCTGCTGGCCAGGCTGAGGTGGGTTGCAGAGGCTTCTTTCCATGCACCACCAACCCTGTGGGCAGCCAGGGCCTAACTCTCATGAAGGGGCCTTCCCAGGGGGCAAAGTGGGCCCCTGACTGCAACGTTTTCTGGGCAGAGATAGGCATCCTTCCCACTGGACAAACAGAAGGAGACCGTCAAGAGGAGAGGCTCATCAGAGGACCCTGGTGAGGGCGACGCCCAGCTCCTCAGCACAAGTCTGTGCTGCTTCAGTGGAGCCGGTTTGCCTTGGCCCAGCGCGTGTGGAGTGCGTCCCTTCTAGCTCCCTCTGTCCTGTGGGCCCTCCTCTCTCTCCCTCCAGCCTGGTGGGAGCTTTATTCTTGTCGGGGGCCAGAGGACAGAAACTACATCATACATTTTCCCGTGCATCATGCTATCTTGCCTGGAATTTGGAAAATCTGTGAGTTTCTGGTTTTTCCATGGCAAGGCTCATTCCTCCAGACCTTAGTCACTCTGCTCTGGCTGCCTGGACTGCTAGGGAGGGGCCTCAGGGTGCACCTGGAGAAATTCACTGGGGCTCAGGTCAGAGGGATGGGTGAGTGAGAGCAACCCCTTCCTTAATACTTCAAAATGGCCCTCTAGCTTAAAGAGACCGAAGCCATGTAACAACCAAATGCAATGTTTTGGCCGTGTTTGGATCCTGATTCAAACAAACCAACTGTAAGAAGAGATTTGGGGACAATCAGGAAGATTTGAATTGGTACTGTGTAGTAGAAAACAGCAAAGAATTATTGTTAATTTTGATATGTGCGATAATGGTGTGGTGGTTATAGAAGAAAACATCCTTATCTTTTAAATGGTGTTTGTTGAAGTATTTAAGGGTGAAATATGATGTCTGGAGTTTGTTTTCAAATACAAAGAAAAAAAAAGATGAACCAAACATGCCAAGGTGTTAATGGTTAAATCTAGATGATGGCTATATGGGATTCTTTTATACTATTCTCTTTTTTTTTTTTTTTTTTTTGAGACAGAGTTTTGCTCTGTCACCCAGGCTGGAGTGCGGGTGGTGCGATCTCAGCTCACTGCAACCTCCGCCTCCTGGGTTCAAGTGATTCTCCTGCCTCATGCTCCTGAGTAGCTAGGACTACAGGCGCCTGCCACCATGCCCGGCTAATTTTTGTATTTTTAGTAGAGACAGGGTTTCACCATGTTGGTCAGGCTGGTCTCGAACTCCTGACCTCAGGTGATCCACCCACCTCTGCCTACCAAAGTGCTGGGATTACAAGTGTGAGCCACTGCACCTGGCCAATTCCCTCCACTTTTATGCACATTGAAAATTTTTTTATATTAAAGAGTTTAAAATATAGGCTCCTCTGGGCACATTGCCTGTGGGGTAGCCTGGCTGTGCAAGGAGCAGTAAATAAGTAAATAAAATAGACAATTTTATCAAAAACTCATAGAGGAGAACCAAATACACACTTACGCACCTGTTTTTTTGTTTTGTTTTGTTTTGTTTTGTTTTTGAGACGGAGTCTCGCTCTGTCGCCCAGGCTGGAGTGCAGTGGCCGGATCTCAGCTCACTGCAAGCTCTGCCTCCCGGGTTTACGCCATTCTCCTGCCTCAGCCTCCCAAGTAGCTGGGACTGCATGCACCTGTAAATTTACACATTGGTTACTCAATTCTGTATTTAGGTCCTTAATCTTCCCAGGGGTCAGCTCTCAGGTATAGCAGGAAAGTGACAAGGAAGGGCAGTCAACAATGACTCCTGGAAGCTTAAAAAAATTTTTTTGATATCTATTTATTTATCTATTTATGTATGTATTTATTTTTACCCTACTTGCCAGCTAATCCTACAAGCTTTGACCAGGGATTGCAGTACCACCCTGAGCCCCTCTGCCTGGCAAGAAGTGGGAAGGGAGCTTCTCACAGAATCCCAGATCTCAGCAGCTGTTAGGGCTGTGGCTTCCTCCTGCACAGGCTACATTGCTGCAGGAGTGGTTCAGGGGCCTGTGTGAAGGAAAGTAGGACACAGACCATATGCCACGGAGTCAGGACTCAGTAAAGTTCCTATTATCATAGCTTTGGATTTCTCCTGCTGCCCTCACCCCCACATTTCTACATTGTCCCATCAGTGTGCCACTGTCATCCTGCCCTGACTTATTCAGGACTTGAATCCAGGAATAATCCTATGCCAGTCCCCTTGCTAAACATCAGGTACACAGAAGGGCAGTGTAAAGACTATCCATTGGGGCAGTGGAGAAGCCTCCTGTTAGAAGAGTTAAAGCAGGGCCTGGCCCTGGCACCAACTTTCACCTCCCCATTCTAGGTCGGTCTGTGACCTTTAGGCTTATCCTGATCTTGGGAAGGATGAACTTCTTTGTTGTTTTCTTATCTCCTCTTTCTGGCCAGTAACATAGGCTTTTTTTTTTTCCCCCCCAGAAAGCCCCTTTTCCCCTTCTGCATTGAAATATGCTGGCTATTCTATTTTCCTTTATGTCCATGAGTAAAAGGTAAGTTCCTGATGTACTAGGCAATGTCTTGGCCCTTTCTTGGTACTGACCATAGCACCCAGCCCTCCAGCATGGAAAGGAAGGCCTCACGCATAAAGGTACAGAATGCCATTGCTGAGAATCTAACGGAGTGATTGCCAATATATGTCATAATAAAAGACTGCTCTTTCATAAATGAAAAATCATTTTTAAAAATCCTAATTATACTTCATCTGTTTGGCTCAATATTTAATATCCCTACAGTATTTTAAATGGGCTGTCTAATTTTGCTTTTTTTTCCTTTCTAATTATTTCTATCTTTGTTTCAATTGTAAGAAGTTAACAAGAACTACAAGTCTTGCCAATAGCATCCACACTTTCAGTTTTAAAATTTCTGCTCATTTTTTGGTGAGCAACAAGGCTATTGACACCACAGAACAGACGGGGGCTGACACTGCAGCAACCAAGCATAGTCGCACTGGTGTGATGTCACGAGACAACTGAGAAGTTTTGCTTATCCATGGGCACTCGAAAGTCCAAATTCAACCTACAGAAGGTGATTGAAGAGGGTTAAAGTACAAAGTTTGAAAACGTGGGTTGTTCACAAGCCAAATATATAGAAGTTGAAAATGTTGTCCAGCCCCACACAGAATGTAAGCACCTTGCAGGCAGGAACATTGTCCATTCTGTACATTGCTGTATCCCAGTGTCTAGAACAGGGGCTGGCTCATAGTAGATGTTTAATACTTACTGAAAGCAGCAACTGCCTATGCTTTGGAGTTGTTGTAGCCACTTGTCCCATTCTACCTTGTATTACCATTATTGTATTTTATTTCAAGACCAAAAGTTTTTGAAAGCAGAAATAAGTCTTCCCTCCTATTACATGTATCTCATTCACAACTAGGATTCAATCACTCTATAGTAAGTTATCTAATTTAGCCAATGATTAAATAATTTAGAAACGAAGTCCTAAATAGGTCATGAGGAAAGCGATGGCCCATGTGATAGAAATGGACAATTTCTGGAGCCCCTAGAAGACCTAAAGTAACTGTGTGGCAGGGAAGTAAATTTCCTGCCCCAGAAATCTGGCAAAAGAATTCACTTGAGGATTTAAGTCTCAGAAATAAAGACCCAAGGTAAGAGGCAGAGAAGGGGAGGTCTTTTTCAGGGCCTATAGATTAAGGGTATTTAGATACCAGTTAAGAAAGGGACCAGATGCCAGCCAGGTTTGTGCTTCAGCTTAACCATGTTCCTTGCAAAACTTGCTTATGGGAAGATCAGAAGCTCTGACGATCATTACTGAAGAGGATTCAGAGAAATTATCGCCTACTCCCGGTTGAAGAGAGAACAAGTCGTGGTCTTTTTTTGGTGTCAACCTCTATTGAAATGTGCTGTTGTCAAATCAAAAAGGGGACAGATTCGGAATTTTACAACTCTGATAAAAGTGAAATAAAAGGAAATCTGTATCATCTTAATCAAAGCATGTGCCACCTGAGTCGGCTCCCCGTCTCGTCCCTTGGCCTTGGTGACTCTCGTGTGCTGGAGGTTAAGGGTTTGTTAAAGAAGATGGGTTTTGATTAAGTGTCACATTTAGTGTGATGTGACATGCTCTTTATCATTGCAAGGGAAGATTGGGGGCCAAGGGGAGCTTTATAGCTAGTTCCCAATATAAATTAGGAGTCTTGGGGAATGGGTGCTTTGCAGTTGGCCTTGATCTTTCAAGGGCCCAATGAATGTGTGTATGTGAGAGTGTGCACGCATGTGTGTGTGTGTGTGTTTGGAGAGATAGCAGAAAAGTCAGTTTCCAGGTTCCTGCACTAATGGGCTGGTTACCCCCTCTTGGAGTTTGACTTGCAATTGTAACACAAGGCTCCAGTTCTAAATTTGTCCACATTCTTGATGTACCAGGCAGAGGTCTTCGTGCTTTTTACTCCTTTGGAATTTCAGGGTTGCCACTGCACAAATTTGAAGATAGAGAAGCAAGAGGAAGCATTCCAAGTGCTGAATGCCATTTCTAAAGAACCAGAGGCCATGGATGATGCCTCCCCTGACTTTACCCAGAGAAAGAAAATGTACAAATTCCCTTCAAATCTAAGGTGCACAGCACATCTGCAGACTCTGATTCTGGCTTAACTTGGAGGAGGGAGAGCACAGAGAAAGGGGTCAGAGGAAACACCCAGAGTGAGATGGAGTTCTCACGAGGAAGGGGAGGAGAGAATGGGGATTGAGGAATACATCCCAGAAGGACACTTCCACCCAATGGATTCCCTGCCTCCAACTTAATCTTCTCCAAATATCACTCACATGGAGTCTCTTCCCTGCTCGAAATCTTTCAATAGCCCTCTTTTTCCCTCCCATTGCCTACAAATGAAAATCCACACTCTCCATCCTGGCATTCGATGCCCACATCCTGAACACCACCAAATGAGACTTCTGTTCACTGCCCACAGAGTGACTTACTTGTTCCTGTCTTCAAGCACCCACTCATGTCGCTCCCCTGCCTGAAATGCCTTCCCCATTTCCCTCTCCTATGGAAAGGCCACCCATCTTCCTTAAGATGGAGTCACAGCCCACTGAGATCACTCCTTTTATTTATTCCAGAAATATCAATTGAGAGCCTACTAAGTGCCCAGAACTGCTCTGGGCACCTGGGATAGGACAGAGGACAAAACAGACAAAGCTGCCTGCCTTTGGGGAGCTTGCACTATTGCAGAAGGCGAGACTCTGATACTAAATGCTAAACGCAGTTCATCAGCAGGGTGACTTAGTAGCTGAGGTTGCTATGGAAAAAAGAACAAAACAGATCAGGGAAAGGGAGACCAGGAGCTTGGGCATCAGGGGGCAGAGACCGGTTGCAGTATTAATAAACATGGTTGGGCCCATCTCACTGAGGTGGAAGATTCTGGGGAGCTGAGAAGACAGCTGAGCCGATGCCTGGGGGAGGAGAGTTCTGGGCAGAGGGAGCATCTAGAGTAAGGATGTTCTCTGTCCACACAGAGTTGCCCTGTCCTCAAGAGGGATGGAGCACCCCGCCTTCTCTCCCTTCTCCTCACTTTTCTGCAGGCAGCAGGTCTCTGGAAAAGACGCCTGTGGACAAAGAAGATAGAAGAAGATCCATAAGGTTGACACTGAAGGGAAAGGACTCTAATGTTTGTTGTGGCATTAAGGCAGAGAAGTTAGAACAGTAATGGAGAAGTGCTCAGGTTTTTATTGTTCAAAGGTAATTTTTTTAAACATCAAATTTATAATAGTATTACCCAGCTATTGCCTCTTGATGCGGGAAAAAATGCCAACTACTCTTGGGAAATAGCCAACACCCCTTTGCTCCTTGAAACAGCTCCTCCCAGCTCAGTTCCTCCCTTCTGCTGACTCACCCATTGCCCTGCGGCTGGGTTTCCGCCCTCATCACTGAGACTTCACCAAAGCTTTCTAATGTCCATCTCCCAGGACAGAGTCCCAGCCCCATCCTTATGTGCAGGTTGTCTTGCCTTAATGTGGATTATGGAGCTGAGTCTCTGCTCCTTCACTTCCTCCCTGTGTGACCTTGGGTGAGTTACTCAGCCAGTTTGGGCCTTGATTCACTTATCCATTAAATGGGGTTTATCTTAACATCCTTCTGTGGCTCACTCCATGCAAAGCACTGGGCATAGGGCCTGGCCCACCATCAACCGCAAAGAGTGATCGGGTTGCCACTCTGACTCTGACTCCTGGGTTTCAGGCCTCCTATCGGAGCCTTCTTCCTCTTTTTTTTTTTTTTAGACAGAGTCTTGCTCTGTCACCCGGGCTGGAGTGCAATGGCGCAATCTCGGCTCACTGCAACCTCCACCTCTTGGATTCAAGCAATTCTCCTGCTTCAGCCTCTTGAGCAGCTGGGACTACGGGCACCTGCCACCACCCCCGGCTAATTTTTTGTATTTTAGTAGAGACAGAGTTTCACCATGTTGGCCAGGCTGGTCTCAAACTCCTGACCTCGTGATCCGCCCACCTCGGCCTCCCAAAGTGCTGGGATTACAGGCGTGAGCCACCGCGCCTTCCTCTCTTGCTGCTTGCAGCCTCTGCTCCCTCCCACCTTTCTGCCCATTCCGTAAGTGACAGCGAGGTTTCCCAGAACTGTGGCTTCTCTCCCTGCCCACACTTCCTACCTGGCCTCTTCACAGCCACAGTCAGGGCTTCAACCACCCCCATTTATACTAGTAGCCACCACCCCCACTTTCTCTATCCCAGCCCCTAGCCCAAGTTCCAGACTGATGGATCCACTTCGTGCGTGCGGAGCAGCACTCAATCTAAGTCTGTCTAGGCTGACCTCATTTCTGCCCCACCCTCACCTCCTCTTCCTGATCCCTGTATATCATTACCGCCCCTCCCTCCCAGCCTGTCATTCATTCTTTTAATCATCAACACTCTGGAATGTCTGTAAAGTTAAACAAAGATCTCTGGGATGTGGTCCCTACCCTCAGGGATCTCCCAGGGCAACAGACAGAGGCAGTAATTACAATTCAAAGAAGAAGGTGGCTTGACAAAAGGAAACATAGGCCTTAGGTGAGTGGCAACAGAGGGGCCTACATGGCCTAGGGGTTCAGGGGACTTCTCTAAGAGGGCTTGAGGAACCCAGGCAAGAAGTCAGCAGGAATGGCCCTGAATACATTCTTATTTTGGAGGACTCAGTTGCTTATTGCCTCAGGAAAGAAATAAGGACAGGTGGCTTACAGACCTCTCTGGGCCCCAGGCACTCTTACGTGTGGAGACCATTAAATGCATGCCTGTCCCACATCAAACAGTTGTTTTGTATTACTGTTTCTGAGAGATCTCTGATAACTTTGCTTTTTAAAGTTATCTTTCTGGCTAAAACCCCCCTAATCCCTGCTAATTTAATATGCGTTGCCTATACTTCTCTCAAGGCCGTGAATAGTCAGAAACCCTTGTACAGGAGAAAAACCTAACCCACAAATTGCTGTCAAATGTACTGAAATTTTTATGAAATCAAAAGTTAATAAGAGAGCTGACATAATGTACATTTTGTAGCCATTGAAATATTTGTTAATTTTAATTTTATACTTTTCTTCTTTTGGAGCTACCCCACCCCCACCCTCCACCTCCACACCACCCCTTGCTGCCGGGTTTCAAGTGTTTTAGTAGGACCCTGGCAAGTTTGTAGTCCTGGTGATGAGCTTAGGGAGGTTACTGGGTAACTAGGCCATCAGAACCAAGCCAGCATCCACCAGGATGGAGAGGACGGGCAGGACAGGTGGTATTTAAGAGATATTTAGGAGAGACACATTTAGGATAAGACTTAGTGAAAAATCAGAGTTGTGCAGAGAGGACTTCAGGGCGACTCTGAGAGTCTGGGTGACTGGTGGACCCATTCCCCAAAGACACAATGAAGGAGAAACAAATGGAGGGAAGAGAAATGGTTAATTTGGGGTGGGGCACATTAACTCCAAGACAGGCAACCAGTTTGCCTGAAGGACCCCCAAATGGAGACATCCAGGGGACTTTAGATGGATGGGTCTGGGGATGAGCAGAGCCAGGGTGAGTGGTAATCATGATATTAACAGTGGCTAACACATGCTCTTGGCTTAGGAAGGGCCAGCCCCTGCACTAAACACTTTGTCCTCTCAACAGCCCTTTGGGGTAGGTGCTGCTGCCATTTCCACATTACAGATGAGACAGAGCTGCAAGGAGGTGAAAGGAACTTGCCCAAGGCCACACGCAGATGTAGGTGGGGGCACTCTGCCCAAACTCTGAGCCACTTAATCTGGGAGATGGGAGGAATTAGGAGGTGCCCAAAGTCTTAGGAATACAAGTAAAGGTTAAAGTGTACGGAGACAAGAGATGATTCTGAGGGAACACCCAGTATTCTAGGAGAGTCTGTGGAGGAGCAGCAACTTGAGAAGGAAGGGGAGACCTGGACAGGGTTGGGTCCTGGATACCTCTGGGATGCCAGAAGGAGGGTGGCATAGCCATCATTGTGAGGAGCTGCCACAGTGGCACTGGATGTCCATTTGGCAAATTGGAGCTAAATTAGCAGGGCTCCAACTGAGGTTTGTGGGAATATTCAAAGGCAACCAAGTAGAGCAGGAATCAGGATGAGAGCTGAAAACTCACCAACATCCCTCTCCCTAAGCCGGGTACCACTCCCCACCAAGTCCCACATGAGCCAGAACAGAGCAATGGGGTGCAGGTTGGGGGGTGGGCAAACGATGGATGTAGAAGAAGTGTATCAAAGACTTGCCTTTCAAGTTGTTTGGCTAGAAGGAAAGGAGAGTGAAGGTGACGTCTAGAGAGGGAAGCAGGGTTGAACATTTCTCCCTGAACCGAAAGAGCCAGCAGACAGGGGAGGATGAATGAATGAACTGGGCACTGCGGTTACCTAGTGACCCAGCAGAACACTTTCCAACTGAGTCTTCCTTACAAACCACAGAACACTGAGCTCCCTACACCTTGCTTCAGGAGGGCTCTCAGGGTTGACAGTTTTTAGTCTCAGCCCTGCAGAAAGGAGACAGACAATCAGTTTGCTCCTAAATATCACTGGCTCCATTCAGCCTGGAATGGCGACATCAGACATCAAAGCACAGACTGCTGGGGTGTGGGGGACCCGAGAGAACCATAGGCAGAGCCTTCTGAAACAGAAGAGTCACACGCAAGGATGACTCTGAACATTCCCCCTTTCAACAAAGCGATATGGGCTCATTAAATAACATTTGGAAAACACAGTAAAGTTAATTAAAGAAAATATCCCAGTCATAGTCCTGTTATCCAAACACTAGTATTACTCACTTTTTAAGATCTTCTGGAGATTTTTTCTGTGTAGGGTTTTTGTTTTGTTTTGTTTTGTTTTTTAAATCTTAGCTGTAATCATGTCTACAATTTCATATCCTGCTTTTCCTACTTACTATATTGTGTTTTCTTCTGTCATTACTCACTTTAGTTTATTGTAATGAGTGCATCAAATGTCATCGTGTGAATTTGTCAAAGTTTATTTAACCATTGCCCTAGAGTTGGACATTTAGATTACTTTCAATGTTTTGCTGTTATTGATTTTTGTTATTATAAATGATATTATAATGCATATGTGCACATAAACCATTTTTTGGCATTTAGGGTTATTTCTTAAGACAGAGTCTCAGAAGTGAAGTTATAGAGTTAACAAATATGAACACTTCTCAGAGTTTTACATTCATACTGCCAAATTCCTCCCCAAAGGGCACTGTATTAATGTATACTGTGATTAGCAATGCTTAAAAATGTGAGCTTTGCAATGGCTTAAACCACACTGGCTAGTATTACTAAAAAAAAATTGTTTTTGCTAATTTAATAGGTAAAAAGTGAGCTTGATTTTTTAAGGTAAACTTTATAGTGAATTTTATCATGCATTCAGAAAAGTACACAAATCACGAGTGAATTTTTACAAAGTGAACACCCCTGAGTAACCAGCACCCAGATCAAGAAACAGAACCCTGGAGGCCACTGTTGTGGCCCTGTTCCCCCTCCTCTACTCCACCCAAGGGTCATCGTTGTTCTGACTTCTCCCACCACAGGCTAGTTTTGGAAAGTGTCATTGTTCTAATTTTCATTTCCTGAATTACTAGCGGAGCTAACCGCCGGCCACACCTTAGTGGATGAGCTTTAGTTCCTCTTTCGTAAATTGTCTTTTTAAGCTCTTTGTCTAGGAAACAGTTGATTCTTAAACAATTTCCCAATGTCGAGTTTGGCTAAAGGTGGAGTGTAGTCATCGTGACATTGTTTGAAACTGGAGAAGCATGTCGTATGTGTGTATATGTGTGCATGTTTTTTGTTCTCGTGATCTCATCCTGACAATGTAGTAGTCCCCCCATCCAAAGTTTCACTTTCCATGGTTTCAGTTACCCATGATCAACTTTGGTCTGAAAATATTAAATGGAAACACCAGAAATAAACAATTCCTAAGTTTTCAGTTCACACTGTTTTGGGTAGCATGATTAAATCCCACAGTGCCCCACTCTGTCCCTCCTGGAGGTGACTTACCCCTTTGTCCAGCATCTTGGCGCCATAGATGCTCCCTGCCCGTGGTTGCTCCATAGCCCTCTTGGCAGTATCACTATGCCTGTGTTCCAGTAACTCTTACTTTACTTAATTGTTCTATCTTATTATTAGTTACTGTTGTTAATCTCTTACTGTGTCTAACTTATTAATTAAGCTCTATCATAAGTAGGTATATATAGGAAAAAACGTAGTCTATGTAGGGTTCAGTACTATCTGTAGTTTCAGGCAAATACTGAGGGTCTTGGGGTGAATCCCCCCCATGAGGGGGGCAGACGTACTCCTCTTATTTATGCTTCTCCATTGCAAAGCAAGGTGGCATCTCTCTAGGCAACACCTGAAAGCCAGGGTAACTTTTTGGTGACAGAGCTGAGCCTAAATAGACTCTGCTGTTCTTCCAGTGTCTGTGAGAATTACAGAAATAGGTCACTGAACCTTTTTAAAAATAGAACTGACACATTTGGGGAAAGCATTTTTTCTGCTGAGATAGCACACAGTACAAGATGAAATGATCCCTAGAGGGTAGATGAATTTAGACATTTGGTATTAAAAATAAATAAATAGTCTTAATGACTCACAGGGAATATAGCACCTTTCACAAGAAAGGTCTCTAGACACTGTTACCTGAACAGACCACAATAAATTTCTAATAGACAAGGTACAAGCCATTGCCAGCCCCTGCCCACCCACACCTGGCAACAGCTTTTGATGGGAAGAGAAGGGCCACATCAGCTGTGGGCAGTTCCTTCAGCAATGCCAGATGTCCTGTCTCCCTGGGTGAGCTTGATCCCCTCTTAATTTCCTACAGAACCCACCAGCTCACCCTTGGACAGGCATATGGCTGCATAACAGGCAGGAAGGGGGAGGGTTACCTCACTGCCTGCGAGCATCTCCACTCCAGCTCTTCCAAGGCCTTGACTGATTTGGGGTGGGGCAGCCCCAGAATCCTTTACCCAAGGCTCCCCATGAGCTGTCTAGGACCCCGGAACTGCCTGTGCAGGGCCCTTTTCAACTTCCTCCTGAGCCATCTTCAGAAAGCTCCCTCTGGCTACTGCCCAGCCCCTCTTCACACCCCCCTGCTGCCTTCAGGAGCCCCACGAACCCACAGTGGAGCTCAAGTCTTCTTAAGAGATTCCCAAGGAACTCCCTCCCTTTCCATGCTGGGCTCTGCTACTGAGATGAGCAAGGTCTGCCAGCTGGAAGGCAGGACCTCGGGGTACTGCGGGGAAGATGCTTTGATTCAGCCCAAGAATGGCAGGAGAATACCAAGAGGGATTGGCTGTCCCAGGAGTGGGGTGTGAATAGAAGCAAGGGGTGAAGCAGAGTGGGGGCAGGGCCACTTGCTTTTTAGGAAGCGTGGGCAGCAGGGAGAAAGGCACAGGGCTGTCACTACCTAGGTATCAGAGCAGTGACCCTGGGAAAGTGGGAAATAGGAGGGGACAGTTCAGGTATAAGACATTCTTCAGAAGTAGAACCCACTGAAGATTTGGTGACATAGAGTTGGCACCAAGGGAAAGATGAGTCACAGATGCCATGCAGCACCTTCTAACAAGAACGCAGCTCCTTTCATGATACGCGTTTCCATTCCATAGGAGTGTACTGAGTGCTTACTTTGTGGCAGATATTGCTGTAGACTCTAGAAATGACACGTGGCTACTACCCCAAGGGAGTTTTAATTCTGTTGAGTGAAAGACAGGCAATGTAGACAACAAAGTAAACAAATAAAAAAGATGATTTCCCATGGTGACAGAGGCTCTTGGAAAATAATTTGGGCTGGGGGAATTGTGTGATCAGGGAGGAATTTTCAGAGAAAATGACATCAGAGCTGGATAGAAAGAAGGGGCCAGTCCAGGAGAAGCCAGGGCAACAACATTCTAGGTAAATAAAAGAGCCTCTGCAAAATGCCCCAAGGTAGCATCAACCTTGGCACATTTGAGGAACAGAAAGAGGACCAGTGTGGCATGACAAAAAGAGTTTTGCAAGACTAAATTGTTTTCTGACCTCTTGCAGAGCTGCCGTTGAAGTCTTACTAACTTAGAGTTTCACCTCTGGTTTCTAGACACTACAAGCCCTTCCCGTTTCTCTTTTCTCTTTCTCTCCAGACCAGCTACAGCAAGGAGTGAGATCAGTACCTTAAGACCCAATGTAGGACTTAAGAAAGGACTGGAACCAGTTCAGTCCTCCCAGAAGCCAAATGGGGAGGGGGTCCTGAGGCCAGTCTGGCTCCTTTTTTCAAGAATGTGGTTCTTAACCACCTTTGAGCTATGAACTCCTTTAGCAATCTGATGCAAGCTGGAAAAAATACGCATACACATAATTTTGTACACAACTTCAGAGAAAGCACATTGTAGACCCTCTCCTAAGGTCGCTACTTTGGCAGTTCTTTCTAAGCCGGTTCATTTTCTCATTAAGGCTGTGTCCTTTTCACAGAAGAGAGTATATGTGGAAAAACAAAAACAAAAACAAAACACCTTATAAACAGCAAATCAACCTATTAATACAGCCTATAAATTCAAAGTCTTGTAAGATATAGAATAGATTGGCCAGGTGTGGTGGCTCACGCCTGTAATCCCAGCACTTTGGGAAGCTGAGGTGGGAGGATCACGAGGTCAGGGGTTTGAGACCAGCCTGACCAACATGGTGAAACCCCATCTCTACTAAAAAAACAAAAATTAGCCGGGCGTGGTGGTGTGCACCTGTAATCCGAGCTACTGAGGAGGCTGAGGCCGGAGAATCACTTGAACCCAGGAAACGGAGGTTGCAGTGAGCCGAGATTGTGCCATTGCACTCCAGCCTGGGCGACAGAGTGAGACTCCGTTTCCTGGGGAAAAAAAAAAAAAAAAAAAGAATAGATCTTCCATAGAGATGCATCCACATATAAAATATAACTATAATAATGGTAAAAACATATTTACAGTGTTTTTACTTTGCAGCACACATATATCATTCTATCCCATTGAAATCCTTGGCATATGGTTAGGGAAGGCATTGTCCCATTTTATAGATGAGGACACTGAAGAAGAGAGGGCTAGGTGGCATGCCTGTAATGACAGGGCCGGGTGGCAGCAGCACTGGGACAGGAACCAAGGTCTTGTCACTCCGAGGCCCAGGCTCCCCAAGAGGCAATGCCGTCTGCACTTCTCTTTGATTGCTCTCTCCCATGGCCTTAGGCAGAACCTGGGGGCGCTCACGGCAAAGGCAGTCTTTGTGCATGCACACTTGGCCCGCATCAGCCTCCTGGTGGGAAACACAGACACAGAGGAAATGATGTTTTCTAACACAGGGAAAGAAGCACAGGGCCTGCCTTCAGAAATCAAGGTTGCGTAGACAGAGGGGAACTTTTTACTAGGGCTTCCTCTTGGCCAATTAAACCTAATGACTCATTTCCTTTTTCTTCTGAAAACATACAGCATTTTCTCCTACCGTCCTGAAGGAGGAGAAACCTGGAAGAACGCCACCTAGTGGCCCAAACCTTCAAGATCGTGGCTCCTTCTCCACCTGCTACCCCGCCCCCACTTCATAGGCCACCTTGCCTATTAGAAAACTGGACCCATACCCCTCACCATGCAGCAAGATAATCTCAAATGGATCAGAAATCCAAACGTAAAAAAATGAAAACAAACAAGTATCAGAAGACACATCGGTGGACTTCTTTATACCCTGGGTGTGGGAAGTCTGTGATTCAAATCCCAGATGCAAACCAAAGGGCCTCTGGGTGCTTGCTCCTCCAGCTGAGAGAGGAGTTGGGGAGGAAAGGCGATGTGTGGGCAATCTTCTCCTCCGTGTGGCATCTGCCCCACCCCATTAGAGCTAAGTGACTGTCCCCAGCCTGGGCTCCTGGGATCAAGGGGAGGGAAACAGATTAAAAAAAACAATTAAACTGGCTGGGCCCACTGCCCCCTTTGCCTTCTGGACAGACAGGAAAAGAGGTCTCACTGCTGTGCCTCACAAAAAGGAAGACATTCAAGATATCAAGAGGCGTGGAGCTGGGCACAGTGGCGCCTACCTGTAATCCTAGCACTTTGGAAGGACAGGCAGGAGGATCCTTTGAGCCCAGGAGTTTGAGACCGGCCTGGGCAAAATATCGAGACTCTGTCTCTACAAAAAGTAAAATAAAATAATTAAAAATTAGCCGGGTGCAGCACTGTACCCCTGCAGTCTCAGCTACTCCGAAGGCTGAGACAGGAGAATCATCCGAGCCCAGGAGGTCGAGGCTGCAGTGAGCCAAGATCGCACCACTGCACTCCAGCCTGGGTAACAGTGGAAGACCTTGTCTCAAAAAAGAAAAAAAAGAAGTTTTGTTTTTTTTTTCAAATAAAAATTTTAAGAGAGGAATGGAAACCCAGTCCAAGCTCAGCCTGACACCAAAATGAATGCTTTTCTAATGAAAAATCAAATATTTCAATGAAATAAAAGAAAGTATTAATAAATTCAACAACTTTAAAAAAACCTGCTGCATAGCAAGAAAACTGGCACATTGTGAGAAATATTTGCAACATTTTCACAGAAACAGGTTAATCTGTAATATTAGGAATATAACAAATATTTAAATATTGAGGGGAAAAGGCCAAAACTTGATAGAAAATTAGGCAAAAGGCATGAACAAACAGTTCACACACACAGATACAAAAATATATAGATGGACCTTAAAATACAGAAAGATGTTCAGGTTCACTCATTATGTTATAAATATATATTAGAACCACATTGAGATACCAATCTTTATAAAATTGACAGAATTTCAGATATTTGACAGAGCACTCCATTGGCAAGGCTGTAATGATTCTCATAATCATTGGTGGGAATGCAAAATGATACAATCCCTGTGCAGGGAATTTGGAAATATCTCGCAAAACTATATATGCATTTACCCTTTGACTCAGTAATACTAACTCCAGGAATTTATCCTGAAAGTACGCTTCTACTTTCAACATATTTATAAGGTTGTTCACGGAGACATTACTTAAACAGCAAAATATTAGAAACAGCTTCATTCAATTAGGATAGTAATTGAATAAACCGTGATGCAGTCACACAATGGAGTACCACACAGCTGAAAAGCGTTGAGGAATATTTCTCTGAATTAACATGTAGTAATTTCCAGGATATATTAAGTGAAAAAATTGAAGTACTAAAGAATGGATATATTATGCTACTTTTTTTTTGTATTAGAAAGAGAAACACAGGAAGAATAAACCAAAAACAAGCAGTTGCCTAGAGGCGATTGGCAGGAATAGAGTGGAAGTAATAAGGATGTGAGTTTACCCTTTCGTATTAGTCTGTTCTCACACTGCTAATAAAGACATACCCGAGACTGAGTAATTTATAAAGGAAAGAGGGTTAATTGATTCATAATTCAGCATGGTTGGGGAGGCCTCAGGAAACTTACAATCATGGTGGAAGGGGAAGCAAACACGTCCTTCTTCACATGGTGGCAGGAAGGAGAAATGCCAAGCAAAAGGGGGAAAAGCCCCTTATAAAACCATCAGTCTCGTGAGAACTCACTCACTATCACGAGAACAGCAGCGTGGGTGTAGCCACCACAATGATTCAATTACCTCCCATCAGGCCCCTAGTACAACTCACAGGGATTATAGGAACTACAGTTCGAGAAGAGATTGGGTGAGGACACAGCCAAACCATATCAAATTCTGAGTGTAGTTTTTGATATATAGTTATACATAACTACATATATAATTAGATGTATACATATATATAGTTTTGACTTTTGAACCTTGTAACAGTTTTTCATATTTAATTTTTTTTTTTTTTTTTTTTGACAGAGTCTCACTCTGTCACCCAGGCTGGAGTGCAGTGGCATGATCTCAGCTCACTGCAACCTCCAACTCCTGGGTTCCAGTGATTCTCCTGTCTCAGCCTCCTGAGTAGCTGGGATTACGGGCACGTGCCACCATACCTGACTAATTTTTGTATTTTTAGTAGAGATGGGGTTTTGCCATGTTGGTCAAGCTGAGCTCAAACTCTTGACCTCAGGTGGTCTGCCCACCTTGGCTTCCCAAAGTGCTGGGATTATAGGTGTGAGCCACCATGCCTGGCCCATATTTAAACTTTTTTAAATTTTGAGAGATTTGTCAAAAAGAAAACCTTAAAATTAAATGCAAATATAAACAAATGAACTTAACTGCATATAAAATTAATAATAGAACCATACAGAAAAAAAAAAAAAAGGTTGGCATGACCTGTGAATACAGTATTCTGACTGTATACCCTTAACTGGATGTATTCTAAGAATAGTACTACAAAGAAGTCTTGAAATTTTCTTAGGCTTGATGTTGGAAATGGGCTTTTGCACTACCCAGAGAGGGGTCCATTCTGCCTTGTTCTGGATTCCTGTCTTAAATTAAAGGGAAACGTTCACAATTTCCAGAGCCCTTGATGTTCTGCCAATGAAGAAGGAGGACGTCCTTAAGTTCCTTGCAGCAGGAACCCACTTAGGTGGCACCAACCTTGACTTCCAAATGGAACAGTACATCTATAAAATGAAAAGTGATGGCATCTACATCCTAAAACTGAAGAAGACCTGGGAGAAGTTTCTGCTGGCAACTCATGCCATTGTTGCCATTGAAAACCCTGCTGATGTCAGTGTCATATCCTCCAGGAAAACTGGCCAGAAAGCCATGCTGTCATTTGCTGCTATCGCTGGAGCCACTCTTGTTGCTGGCCGCTTCACTCCTAGAACATTCTCTAACCAGATCCCGGCAGCGTTCTGGGAGTCACGGCTTCTTGTGGTTACTGACCCCAGGGCTGACCACCAGCCCCTCACAGAAGCGTCTTACGTTAACATACCTACCATTGCTCTGTGTCACACAGATTCTCCTATGCACTATGTGGACATTGCCATTCCATGCAACAACAAGGGAGCTCACTCAGGGGGTTTGACGTGGTGGATGCTGGCCTGGAAAGTCCTGCACATGCCTGGCACCATCTGTGAAAGGGAGGTCATGCCAGATCTCTGCTTCTACAGAGATCCTGAAGAGACTGTAAAGAAGAGCAGGCTGCTGCTGGAAAGGCAGTGACCAAGAGGAATTTCAGGAGGAATGAACTGCTGCAGCTCCTGAGTCCACTGCTATAAGCCTGAGGGTGCAGACTGGTCTGAAGGTGGCAGGTGCCCTCTGTGCTATTCAGCAGCTCCCTACTGAAGACTGGAGCGCTCTGCTTGCTACGGAAGACTGGTCTGCAGCTCCCACTGCTTAGGCCACTAAATGTATAGGAGCAACCACTGAATGGGCTTAAGCTATTTGTCCACAGGCTTTTAAACACCATGAAAAGAAGGCTGACAGAAATAAACACCAATTTATTTTAAAAAGGAAATGGTAGGCCAGGCGCCACGGCTCACACCTGAAATCCCAGCACTTTGGGAGGCCAAGGAGGGTGGATCACCTGAGATCGGGAGTTCGAGACCAGCCTGACCAACACGGAGAAACCCGTCTCCACAAAAAATACAAAATTAGCTGAACATTGTGGTGCATGCCTGTAATCAAAGCTACTCAGGAGGCTGAGGTGGGAGAATCACTTGAACCCGGGAGACGGAAGTTGTGGCAAGCCAAGATTGCACCATTGCACTCCAGCCTGGGCAACAAGAACAAAACTCTGTCTCAAAAAAAAAAAAAAGGAAATGGTATTGGAGCAGTCATTCTAAAAGTGTTTGGGGTGTATTGTAGGATAGAGCAAATGGTTAAATATATTGATGTTTCCTTTTTGCTAACAGGTGTGTCAAAATAAACTAAATGAATGAATGTATTGATGGTATTGGAAGTCAGAGTTCCCATTGTGGAGGAAGCAAAGATACAAATATGGAATGGAAAGATGAGGAGGAATCCTGTGGAGCTGGATTTTAATTGGAAGAAATTAAAAAAAAAAAAAAAAAAAACTAGTGTTCTAAAAGTATGCATTTCCTAGATCTGTCCACTGAAAGGGTTTACAAGCAATGGTATCCCAGTAGCAATGAGTAAACCTAGTGGCCAGAGCTTGATTTCTGAATGCCATTTTCCACTAAAAGAAACCTTGGAGAAATGGCTGATTCCAGACCTGGAGCAGGGAAAATATGAAGTGAGCCGCACAGTAAGGAAGTGCTCGAAGACGGATGGGGTTATGTCAAAAGGATACTGACATCAGCTTGGAGGAACTTCCACTAACCATATTTGGGACAATCTGACATCAAAAATAAGTTATTGTAGTAGATTATAATGCAGACCTCAGAAGGTTAGCCTCAAGGTACTGGGGGCCCTTCCATAGGGCTTCTTGACAGCATGGCAGCTGGCTTCCCCTAGAGCAAGCCGTGTGACAGCTCCTGAAATGAAAACCGTAGTGTTTTATATAACCTCATCTCAGAAGTGACAGTCTGTAACTTCTGACTTATTCTATTCTTTAGAAGCAAGTCACTAAGTCCAGCGCATACCTAAGGGGAGGGGGAACCCAAGAAGATAGGCACCAGGAGGTAGGGACCAATGGGGGGGCCATCTTAGAGGGCACTCACACCAAGTAATCAAGTATAACCACATCACCAGTAATGAAACAAATTGACATTATGTCCCTTTTGATACACCACAATGCGAAATACACAGTGATACAGATATAGTATTCTTGGAGGAAAAGGAAAGAAGAAACAAACAGACAAATCCAGAATGTGGGACACTCTGTAAGAGAACCAGTTTGAATTCTCAAAAAGTGTCAATATCATGAAAAAGATAAAATAATTGCTGTTAAGTTACAGAAGACTAAAGAGACATGACAAATCGTGAGATTTGTGATCCTTAAAAAGATTCAGGATCGGCCGGGCGCGGTGGCTCATGCCTGTAATCCCAGCACTTTGGGAGGCCGAGGCGGGCGGATCACGAGGTCAGGAGATCGAGACCATCCTGGCTAACACGGTGAAACCCCGTCTCTACTAAAAATGCAAAAAATTAGCCGGGCGAGGTGGCGGGCGCCTGTAGTCCCGGCTACCCGGGAGGCTGAGGCAGGAGAATGGCGTGAACCCGGGAGGCGGAGCTTGCAGTGAGCCGAGATCGCGCCACTGCACTCCAGCCTGGGCGACTGAGCCAGACTCCGTCTCAAAAAAAAAAAAAAAAAAAAAAGATTCAGGATCCACTGGGTGCTGTGGCTTATGCCTGTAATCCCAGCACTTTGGAAGGCTGAGGCAGGCGGATCACGAGTTCAGGAGATCAAGACCATTCTGGCTAACACAGTGAAACCCCGTCTCTACTAAAAATATTTTTTAAAATTAGCTGGGCGTGCTGGCGGGTGCCTTAATCCCAGCTACTCAGGAGACTGAGGCAGGAAAATTGCTTGAACCAGAGAGGCGGAGGTTGCAGTGCGCCTAGATTGTGCCACTGCACTCCAGCTTGGGTGACAAGAGCAAAACTCCATCTCAAAAAAAGAAAAAAAAAAGAGATTCAGGATCAAAAAACAAAAAGAGCTATAAAAGACATTCTTGAACCAATTTGAATATAGACTGCATATTAAACTATTAAGTATATGTTAAATTTGTTGGGTGTGATAGTGATATTACGCTTATGGAAGAGAATCCCTTTCTTCTAAGAGAAACATGCTGAAATATTTATGCGTCAAGTGTACAATATCTGCAAGTTATTTTCAAATAGTTCAGGAAAGCAAAACCAAAACAAAAAGACTCTAACGTATAAATACACATATGAGTGTGTATATATGTTTGGAAATGTGAAGGATATACTCACATTCATTGTCCTGTTCTTTCAATTTTTCCTTATTGAACTCTTTTTGTTTGTTTGTTTGTTTTGTTTGTTTTGAGACGGAGTTTCACTCTTGTTGCCCAGGCCAGAGTGCAATGGCACGATCTCGGCTCACCGCAACCTCTGCCTCCTGGGTTCAAGCGATTCCTGCTTCAGCTTCCCGAGTAGCTGGGATTACAGGCATGTGCCACCATGCCCACCTACTTTTTTGTACTTTTAGTAGAGACGTGGTTTCTCCATGTTGGTCAGGCTGGTCTCGAACTCCCGACCTCAGGTGATCTACCCGCCTCAGCCTCCCAAAGTGCTGGGATTACAGGCATGAGCCACCACGCCCGGCTTTTTCAATTTTTCTAAGTTTAAAGTTTTTCAGATAAAAGGTTGCCGAGGTGGAAGGTGGGAGTGGATATTGAGAATTTTAGGAATTTAACCAAATCTCTATGGGAAAGACCCTTGGTATGTGTTGGGCTGCCCTGAGGATTCCAGGGAGCCCACACATGGTCTCTTGGTGGTGCCCAGTGTACGTGCTGGGGATTCTCTGAGCCAGTGCTCACTCCATGTTGAGAGGTGAAAAGGCAATGTCTCAGTCTGTTTGTGCTGTAACAGAATACCTGAGACTAAGTGATATGTAATGAGCAGAACCTTATTTGCTTACAGTTCTGGGGGCTGGGAAGTCCAACTTCGAGGCACCAGCCAGTGAGCACCTTCTTGCTGCATCATCACATGGTGGAGAGCAGAAGGGCAAAAGGCAAAAGGGGGCCAAACTGGCCCTTTTATAACTGCATTAGTCATTAGGTCCCATTGTTAGCAATTACATTTCATCATGAATTTAGTAGACAAACATTCAAACCACAGGGAGTCAAAGCATACCTGGATTCTAATCCTTGCTCTGCCCCTTCCTGGCTGTGTGACTTTGGGTAAGTTATTAATCCTCTCTGACCCTCAGTTTCCTCAACTGTGAAGTGAGAGAGATCGTGCCTACTCGGCAGGATTGTTTAAGTGTGCTAAATAAATAGTACTTCCCTCACATTCCTTTCCTTGTACCACCTCCCAAATCACCAATTTATCCATTCATTAACTATTATTTTTCCTTTACAAGGAGCAAGGGATACAAATCTGAGTCAAGTTACTCTTTACTAACAAAAGATAAGCGCTGGGTGTTAAGGAGTGAGGAGTTGCCCAACAAGACTTCATAGAGGCTGGGCTATAGGGCAGAGTCTAGGATCGTGAGCTTGGTGGCCTGCACAGGTGATGGAAGAGGAGCCTAACCTGCAATGAGGGCCCTCAGGGGCAAAGGTAGTGGGTAGTTCAAGTGTCAGGAAGGTGACTGGACTGGGGGCGTTTGGCGAAGTGGGCAGGGCCAGGTTAGGAAATGGGTTGAGCCCCACATGAACAGTGTAGTTCCTTGTCTAGAATGACGGGGTGCCACTAAAAAATGCATTTCCAAAGATCACTTATTACTGACCATGACAAGCTTTGATGTTTGGTTCAGAAAATGCAGTAGGTGGAGCTCAGCTGTATTATACTGGTTTAAAACAACTACAACACTGGAATGGATAAATAGAAAGAAGCCATGGATCCTAAATTTTTCTGTGGTCTTTCTCACCACCTTCTTCCCAGACGGGGAGGAAGAAGCCTGGCTAGGGGATTAGGCCTGACAGAATAGGGCCGGCCTTTGAGAAGGGTGATATTTTTCAGGTAGAGGCACACAAAGAAAAAAATAAAGAGAGAAGGGAGGTATTGATTGCAGAATAAAGCTCTTCTGTCACCTGTTGTCACCATCTCCTTATGCAGCCTCTGTCCACAAGCACCTAATACCCTTACCACCACCCTAGACTAGATTGCAGGGACTACCCCTTCCTAAATCACGTTTCTGTAATACATTAATTTTCTTTTTGCCACAAATGTATATTACTTCTGTAATCTGGAAAAAAAAAAAAAAAATGACCAGAGAGAGAGAGAAACCCTAAACATCCAATTCCCATACCGATCTAGATTGATCTTCTTGAAAGATCTGCTTCCCCCCACATCAGTCCCCCTATAATGCCTGCCATTCTTGGGTCTCCTCTGCCCCTTTCTCCATCCCTCTGCCCCTTTCTCCATTTCTAGATTGCCAGAAAGTAAGAGAGAGGAGAGGGCATCACAGTGGATTGGCTTCAAGCCCTTGCTGGGGGACACATGAAGGACCCCAGCCTGTGCCAGCCCAGATGCTGAGAACTCCAGGTTCCTGGTTCCTGTGGGGACCCCAGGGCTCACCACTGGGATCCTGGCAGAGCAGTCCTGGGGTGCCCAGGCCAGGGAGCCTCAGCCCCCGCCGCATGTGCACACGCAGAAGGAAGCTTCTTGACTCATGCTAAATCATTTTTCTAAGAACAAAAACTATGTACAAATGAATATTTCCATCTTTATTTCAAATTCTAGGTTTCAACTGCAATATTAATGCTACTCCACAGTGTAATTTACTTGTAATAATATATCATTATTTCTATTTTACAGTTCTCTTCTTAAAGTAGTAAAGCAAATGTTTAAAACAGCACAAATCTGAAGCCCCACAATTCTCCATTCAGGCTCAGAATTTGTGCTCTCCTTTCAGAATGGCACATAATTGAAAACAATGAAAACCCCCGATGTGCTAAATGCTCTAGTCATTAAAGCATTTTTTTACTTTGCAATAAAAGACTGTTCTTGTGGTTGTGGTTATTTATTTATTTATTTTTAGAAACCCCAAACACGCTGCTTCCTGTTCCCAGACTGACATCTGCTGGGGGTGTCAGGCTGACCGGCTCCCCGCCAGGCCCGCAGCCGGCTGCCACTCGCGCCCACGGAGGGCAGCGGAGGGACGCGCCCAGGGCGCAGCCCACGGCCTCTCCTGGGCGCTCTCCCTCCAGTTGGCGTGCAGGCTCAGGAACCGGCCCTGGAGTCCCCAGTTTCTTTCCGGCTTGTAGCAGCTGAGTTAAATCCCAGAATGGCACTGGCTTGGAACAGGATCCTGGCTGTTGGTGGCTCAGATGAGGTACTGATGCCCAGGTGAGGGTTTGGGGGCAAAAATAGGTACACGAGCGGAGTGGGTGTCCTCTGCGTGCTGGGTGCTCAAGTCTCCTTGCTTTCTGGGGGGCGTCTGCCTGTGTATCTTTCACTTTTTTTCTGTAGTGATTCCTACGCCTTTAGTAGAACAACTCTCTGTTTAGGCAGCCCTGGACATCGGGTCCTGTAAGGGAGGATCTCCATCCATCCCCATCAGATTCCAATGCGCCACCTTCAAGCTTAACAACCAGGAGCCGAGCTTCCTGTTCCACCCAGAATGAGTAGAATGAGGGCCCCTTTGTCTTCTCTTCTAATCCTTCCTGTGTCCCAACCTTGTTGTTGTTTACCCCGTGGTGGGGCACAGGGGGGCAAAGCTGTGAGGGACCGGGGCAGGGCAATGTTCCTTTTCTGTCTCCTGGAGACGTCCTCCAGCTCTGGGAGCCTCTTACTATCTGTAAAAGGATGGCATCCAGCCAGAGTCTCTGAAGCTGCTCTGGGCAACCCGCCCTTCCAGGCCCTTGCAGGACATTTTCTTTTCTTTCAAATTGTTTTTTTAAATATATGTTTTATTTTTCAGGGAATGACACAGAACATTGCAGGACATTTTCATGAGATGCCCTTGGTCCCTCACAAAGCCAGCATCCTGCCCCAGCCAGCCCCTAACATGCTGTCCTACACACACCTCCAGGGGGTCTGCATTCCTGCCTCTCTGAACCCTCCAGTTCACCCACATCTGTCCCTTCCTGGCTATCAGCCCACCAGCCTGACCAGTAGCTTTTCCCTCCCGCTCCCCAGTCTCTTTCCTCTCTGGCCAAACTTCTCACCCCCATCCACAAACAATACTCTCAAAGGCAACCTCAACCCACTTAAACACCTTTAATGAAATCTCATTGCCACAGAAAAAGCCCTATCCTTCGGCTTGATGTCCAGAGACAGCATAGCCTAGCCCAGCCCAGCCAGGGTTTCCTAAAGCCTGGGAGTCTACCTGGGGTCAGGGGAGGTCCATGGAATCATTTTGTGGGGATGAGGCGGGGGCATTAAAAATGGAGTCACTGAATGAGAAAGTGATTGTATTAGTTCAATTTCACATTACTATAAAGATACTACCCAAGACTGCGTAGTTGATAAAGAAAAGAGGTTTAATTGACTCACAGTTTCACATGGCTGGGGAGGCCTCAGGAAACTTACAATCATGGAGGAAGGAGAAGCAGGCACCTTCTTCACAGGAGAGAGGTGAGAGAGGCGACAGGAGAGAGAGAAAAAGCCCAGGGGAACTGCCATTTATAAAACCATCAGATATCATGAGAAGTCCCTCACTATCACGAGAACAGCGTGGAGGAAACCGTCTCCATGATCCAATCACTTCCCACCAGGTCCCTCCCTCAACACCTGGGGATTACAATTCAAGATAAGATTTGGGTGGGGACACAAAGCTTAACCATATCAGTGATTCTGTTGTGGTGAAAGTCTGGTTTGGTGTGAGTAAGCTTTTTTTTTTTTTTTTTTTTAATATAAGCTTTAAATTTCAGAATAGTTGAAGATTTACAGAAAAATTGCAAGAACTTTACATAAAGTTCCTAAATACCCAACACCCAGTTTCCTCATTGTTAATATTGCTAGAGGAAACTTTGAACACCTCCCTGATGCCAGTGAATCTCCTTTCAACAAGGATGCACCTCTGTAGCCACAGCTGGGAGGCTGAGCTGGACTCTAAGAACAATGCTTTGTATGCAACACATACATTTTCTGTTACCTTCTAGTTCCAGCAAGTGAGACTACTTGTTCACATTCTAAAATCTAAAAATCTCTGAAAAATGAAAGCTTTTTTTGTAATGCTGGGGCCAAAGCTCCTTAAGGCAAGCTATATATAGCCTCTATCCTACTTGATGTAAATATTCATACATTTCTCTGAGAAATATTTATTGATTCTTTGGCCTCTGAGAATGTTAACTACTGTAGGGCATATGCACTATATCTCCTTTCTAAATCAGAAAAACATCTGAATTCCAAAACATATCTGACACTATAGTTTTCCATTTTATGGTTGTGATACAGTTCAAAAATAAATGTACACCAGGAGTGGTGGCTTGCACCTGTAATTCCAACACTTTGGGATGCTGAAGCAGGAGGATCACTTGAGTCTAGGAGTTGGAGATCAGCCTGGGCAACAAAGCAAGACCCCGTCTCTATTTATTAAAAACCAAAAATGAAAATCAATAAATAAATTTAAGTAAAAAGAACAAGTCACTTAAAGAAAAACACTAAATAAATTGTAAATACAGATTACCTGTATTTTTAACTTTCTCTTTTACTTTTTCCCACTCTTCAAATAAGCACACAAATTACTAGCATCAAAAACAAAACAAAGAATCTGCTTTGCCTTCAGGGTCCAATCTAAACTCCTCCACCCCCTGGCCATACCACAATCCTGCGGCATACCAGGGCTGCTCATGCCTCCAGGCCTTTACACGTTCTGCTTGTCTCCTTAAAATGCTTTTCCCACTTATTTCCCTGGAAAACTCTAGGCCCTGCATCCAAACTCAGCTCAGATGCTGCCTCCTGCAGGAAGCCCTCCCGGGTTGCATCCAGTCTTAATTAAGTGGTCATCCTGTGTGGTCCCATGGTATGCTGCACACAATACTGTAGGTAAGGAAGGGGTTTGACCCCTAGCTCTGCCTCTTTTCAGCTGGATAATTCGGGTCACTTAATTATGCTCGCTAAGCCTAATTAGTAAGATTAGTAATGATAGTTACTATTTATTGAATTCATGCACTATTCTAAATGCTTCACATGTGTAAATTCATGTAATCTTCACAACAAGCCTGAGAGGTAGAAACTGTTATGATCCCCATTTAACATATTAGGAAATTGAAGCCCCAGGAGGGTAATTCCTTCTCAAAGTTACAATAGGCAGGCGCAGCCAGGACTTCTTCCCCTGTTTCTCTTATTCCCCACTGCAGAGCAGCTAGGGAAGAACCTACATCATGGGTTACCAGGAGAATAAAATGAGATAGCCCAGGTCAAAGGCTTCATCTTTGCAGGCTACCCCTGGCCAAGCCTGCACTTGATACCAGAGACTCGGCAGGCACTTATTTATCTGTGTCTGAAGCTAGCTCAGCCAGGGGACTGCAGGCCGCTGTTCTCTGCTGCTCCTCTTGGTTTTATCATTGCCTCATTGGAATCTTCCTGCCTGGCTCAAGCTGGGTGGGGCCTCTCCACAGTGCTTTCTACTGTAATCAGTATTTACAATTTTGGCCTCTCCCTCTGAGCTCAGCAGAAAGAAATGTGCTTCACGCACATTTGCCTTTCATCTAGCGCCCTGCACAGGGTTTGAACCAAAAGAACTTCATAAACATGAGAAGAATAAACGATGAAACAAATGCATGGATGAAAGGATGGATGGATGAACAAAGAAGGAATGGACACATTTTTGTCCTTAGAATTTCGAACACATGGACATACCATAGCTAGTGCAGAGTGAAAAACATTATCCAGATAGCACTCTTCTAACCAGATGTTCAGGGACCGAAGACAAAGGGAAGGAAAGAAAACAGTTCTTTATACTGCATTGCACTGTATGTCTGTACTTGGAGTAAAATAATGTGGTAGTGATATTCAGCTCTCATGGTCCTCCTTTGAGATGGGAAGCTGGGAAAGGAACAGTTGACAGTTAAAACATCTTAACAGGCACTGAATAAGTTTGATGTTATAAATGCCATTTATAGGTGAATCTGAGGCAAGATCCTAAACAACAGGGAACAGCTGCGGCACATGAGCCCTTACTGACAGGCTCCAGGCCACACAAGCTCGGGATCTGACGGCTGCCACACTTCAGCACTGGGGCAGGAGCTGCTTATGGAAAAGCTGCATAGATGACCCAATAACCACCCACGACAGAAAGCCTATACTTGGATGATTTGCAAAAGGATGAAATGACATTGACATTCAGTTTATTAGATTACTGCTTCTTATCTCCTTTCTCCTCTTTTAAATTTGGCACTGGGAGGATAACATATTCACTAATGATTGTGGTTTTTAAAGGTAAAAATATTGAAATATGAGATAAGGGGAAATTATTTGCTGGAGAGCGCGGAGCAGCCCCTGTGAGTCTGGGAATGGCACCCTTACGCACTGCTGTTTAATTTACAAGCTATTTATCTCCGCACCTACACCCAGCAGAAACAATTAGCACTTGGTAATTTGTTGATCTTATCTAAGTCATAGGATCTGTTATCATAGTTGCCACAACTGTAAAGGCTTCACTATGTGAAATGAACAATTTAGAAATGACTGGTTATTCAGTCATGCTCATTTAACTGGTTTTGAATTTATTTTAGACTGGTGAAGACTTCACATTTTGGTCTCACTTCTAAATCAATGCATGAATTTTGGGAGGGATTTTAAGATGTTTTCAGAGACTTGTATTTAATACTATCACAGTGGGGACCAGACTGCTTTTCCAAGGAGCCACCCAGACCCTCAGAAAGCAGTACCCGTGGAAACACAAGTGAACGGGATGAAGAAAGATGCGATTTTGTATGAAAGTTTTCAAACAGCCGCCAAGAACAGCAACTCCTCTCGCATGGCATCGGGCCTTGGCGCTCCAGGACTCAGTGACTCCAGGTCAGCTGGGATTCCCAGGCTCTACCCTCCCTCCCCTTTCACACCTAATCCCTTGAAGGGCTGAGATGAAAGTATTTCCAGACTGTCTTACTGTCTGTCACAGATGGTGAGCCCAGAGGTCACTGTGGCACCTCCTTGGCACCCACTGGTTTTGCAAGAGACCGTGGGAAGCACTTGCAGAGTTTCCCTGAACTGTGCCCCACAAAACTGTTCCAAAGTCAAATCAGTGTGGTGAAGGGAAAGGGGGTTTTAGATAGGAACTTTTTCTCGTCCCTCCCAATTCCATACTGTTCCTCCCCCATTGAAGCAGGAGAGGCACAGTGCTCATTACCTTCTGGAGGCTGCGGATGGAACAGGAAACAAAGCCAAAGTCCTTGGGAGAATTCCGCTGATTCTCAAGCAAAGGCTGGATGAAGGGAGAGAGATTGACTCCAGCCTGGAAAGGGTTTTTGAGGAAAGAAGAAAAGGGGAAGGGGAGACAGGAAGAAAAGGAGAAAAGGGAAGGGGAAGAGGAATGTGGCAGGGAAACAGAAGTCTGGAAGAGAAGTAGGGGGCGGGGGAAGGAAGAGGGGAGAGGGAGGGAGCCAGGGTTTGTGGCTCAGGAGAGCCCCAGGCCTGGCCTGCAAGCAGAGCACCAGGGAGGTGGCAGAGACAAAGTGGTCAGGAAGTGCACCTAGACCGGGCTTGCAGACGCAAATGCTTTCAGAAGTCAGGCAGAACGGGTGAAGCAAGCCCAAGAGGCAGAAATAGTAGAGGCTGAATCACAGGGAGGGAAGCGTGCACCCCCGCCCAGAGGACAAGGATCCCTTCCCTCCAGCATCTCCCAGAAACTGAGCTCAGTCCTCAGACCTAGCAGAGCCTGTGAGCAGGGATTCTGGGCATCTGAGCAGTGCCTGAGTGGATCAACAAGTGAGAACCAGGTGGTTTTTTTGTTGTTGTTTTCCCCCATCAATCTGGAAGAAAAGGGAGTTAGAATCAGAAATTAAATAGTTTATTAGACACTTGGGTCTGTGCACCAAAATTTACACCAATGTCCTATGTTTGGGAAATGTTTATTTCACAAAGTTAAACAAATTTCCTTATTGTGGGACTTCTCAGAAATTTTAACGTACTAAGATACTACCTTCTGGATCTCAGGAAAAGGGATTCAAAAGATCACCAGTGTGCTGGTAAATTATTAATAACCAACTCAAGGTTTAAATCAGGGATTTCAAAAATCCGAATTTGACTGGGTGTAGCAACTCATGCCTGCAGTCCCAATGCTTTGGAAGGTCGAAGTACGAGGATGGCATGAGGCCAGAAGTTTGAGACCAGCCTGGTTAACATAGTGAGACAGCTGTCTCTAGAAAAAGTAGGTTAGACAGGCACAATGGCCTGTACTTGCAGTCGCAGCTACTCAGGAGGCTAAGGTGGGAGGATTGCTTGAGCCCAGGAGTTTCAGGCTGCAGTGATCTATGAATATGATAGTGCCACTGCACTCTGGCCAGGGTGACAGAGCAAGACCCTGTCTCTAAAAATAACAAGGACTCTGATTTGTAGCACTGCCTGTTTTCATGGTGTAAATACTTTGATGGGCCATCCTAGCTCCAGAGCTTCCCTTGGGATTGGCTGAGGCCTTTGTTGCTCCACAATTCCCTGATCCCAATGCTAGTTCCTTCGCTCCCCAACAAGCTTCCCCAATAAACTTCTTGCATGTTAGTGTCTGCCTTGGAGATGTCTCCCAGGCAACTTGACCCAAGACTGGTCCTTTTACTCACAGTCATGAGTTATAAAAAGAATTTGCTTCCTTTTTATTTATTTATTTATTTATTTATTTATTTATTTATTTATTTTTTGAGACTGAGTTTCGCTCTTGTTGCCCAGGCTGGAATGCAATGGTGCGATCTCTGCTCAACGCAACCTCTGCCTCCCGGGTTCAAGTGATTCTCCTGCCTCAGCCTCCTGAGTAGCTGGGATTACAGGCATGTGCCACCATGCCTGGCTAACTTTTTGCATTTTTTAGTAGAGATGGGGTTTCTCCATGTTGGTCAGGCTGGTCTTGAACCCCCGACCTCAGGTGATCGGCCCACCTCAGCTTCCCAAAGTGCTGGGATTACAGGCGTGAGCCACTGCACCCGGCAGAATTTGCTTCTGGATTCATGATGACATTTCTGCATAGTTTGGGTTAAGTGATTATGCCTATGCCAGAATCTATGATCTACAAGGCATAACATACAGAATGAATAAAAGACAGGGTTCCTATGGTAGCCAGCCTCTAAGATGGCCCCACATGATTCCTGCCTCCTGGTATTCATGACCCTGTGGAGGACTGATCTAGGTACCCAACAGGATATTTTGGAAATGACAGTGTTGGACTTCTGAGCCTGGGCCATAAAAGACCTATGGCTTTTGCCTTGCTCTTTCTTGAGTCACTCACTCCGGAGAAAGCCAGATGCATGTCATGAGGGCTCTCGAGTGGCTCTGGGAAGTAGCTCCACCAAACAGTCCACGTGGTGAGAAGCTGATTAGCTCCAGTTTGGCGGCCACGAGAGTGAGCTACCTCAGGAGTACTGTCTGCAGCTCCAGCCCAGCCCTGGGATCACTGTGCACAGATGAGCTGCTTCCACCGACTTCTGGCCTGCAGAAACTGCTAGATCATAAATGTTTTTGTTGTTTTAAGGTGTTAAATCTGGGGTGATTTGTTATGCAGCACTATGTAACTAATACAGCACCTAATCTATAAGAGCTTTATAACTTCACAGGGGAGAAAAGATGGATCTGAACATATAAAACTATGTGAAATAAACCAGTATATATGAATCATATACCAACTGTTATACAAGTTCTGAAAAATGTGAGGAGGAAGGAAGGAGGCTGTACAGTTGACAAGCAAGGACCCCCAATTAGGAGGTCAATATTAGAAGAAAAGGAGGTTCAAAGAAAGGCAGGACCACATCTTGGGTTCTCTCCATTTTTGTTTTTTGTTTATTTTTTTGAGACAGGGTCTTGCTTTGTTACCTAGGCTGGAGTCCAGTGGCATGATCTTGGCTCACCACAGCCTCTGCTCCCGGGCTCAAGTGACCCTTCCACCTCAGCCTCCCTAGTAGCTGGGACGACAGGTGCAAGCCACCATGCCTGGCAATTTTTTTTGGTATTTTTAGTAGAGACAGGGTTTCACCATGTTGGTCAAGCTAGTCTCAAACTCCTGACCTCCTGATCTGCCTGCCTTGGCCTCCCAAAGTGCTGGAATTACAGGTGTGAGCCACCAAGCCCGGCCATTTCCTTTTGGAAGAAACCAAATTCTTGAGGAGTTTATGCAAATATTCTTTGCAAAATGTGAAATGCACTTGAAAATCAAGAATACATCTTTAGCTGGGCACAGTGGCACACACCTGTAGTCCCAGCTACTCAGGAGACTGAGGTGGGAAGATTGCTTGAGCACAGGAGATGGAGACTAGCCAACACAGAAAGACCCCAACGAGGCAACACAGCAAGATCCCATCTCTGAAAAAAAAAAAAAGAAAAAAACCCCTAAAAATAAAAAAAAAAAAATAGATATATCTTTAAAACAACACGCAAGTCAAACAAACTACTTTTGGTAAAGTAATTCAGCCTTATAAAAGTGCAAAAAACTTATTTACCAAAACACAAAAGCAGTTTACCAGTCTGTTATATAACATCATCTATGCTAGGTTGAGAAATAAAAGGATATTTATTTATCAGATTGATTTAAATTAAAGAATAAAATAATTCAGTTCCTGGTAGGTTGGTTTCCACACTGGAGCAATGGTGAGACCCCTAAAATAAAGTTAAAATGAAGGATATCTATTTAGTTGAGAGGAGGAAACAAATAAAAGCTCCTCAACCAACCAGAGAAAATTAGTCCCTCCAAGGCCCGGCGCGGTGGCTCACGCCTGTAATCCCAGCACTTTGGGTGGCCGAGGCGGGTGGATCACGAGGTCAGGAGATCGAGACCATCCTGGCTAGCATGGTGAAAACCCGTCTCTACTAAAAATACAAAAAAAAAAAAAAGAAAAAAAAATTAGCCGGGCGTGGTGGCGGGCGCCTGTAGTCCCAACTACTCCGGAGGCTGAGGCAGGAGAATGGCGGAAACCCGGGAGGCGGAGCTTGCAGTGAGCCGAGATCGCGCCACTGCACTCCAGCCCGGGCAACAGAGCGAGACTCTGTCTCAAACAAAAAAGAAAAGAAAAGAAAATTAATCCCTCTTTCTAGTCTTCACTGTTTTTCATTTTGCTTTGCTTTGTGTTTTTAAGGAAATTTAAAACCATAGTGGAAGTCACGATGGTATGGAAATGCTGGCTGAGAAAGCATCCCGGTACCTTTTCGTGTTGCCTGAATCTCGCTCAAGATATCGGTTTCCGATGGAGTGGGGAAATCTGTGTAAACCAAATAGAATATTAAAGCACACGAACAAGCAGCCTGAAAAAAAAAGTACTATAAAGTAAATGAACAAATACATAAAACCGATAGCCAACTTCACCAGTAAAGAAATGCAAATTAAACCACAAGGAGATTGAAATGTTAAAAATCTATCGGATTGGTAAAGACTAAAAAGGTTGATAATGCTCAGTAGGGTCTGGGAATCGAGCACACTATGGGGTGAGGTGGGAATGTTAACCGGTGCAACCATTTTATTTTATTTATTTATTTATTTATTTATTTATTTATTTATTTATTTTTGAGACAGAGTCTCCCTGTAGCTCCCAGGCTGGAGTGCAGCGGCATGATCTTGGCTCATTGCAACCTCTGCCTCCCAGGTTCAAGCAATCTCCTGCCTCAGCCTCCCAAGTAGCTGGGACTACAGGTGTGCACAAGTAGAGACAGGATTTTGCCACGTTGGCCAGGCTCGTCTCTAACTCCTGACCCCAAGTGATCCGCCTGTATTGGCCTCCCAAAGTGCTGGGATTACGGGCATAAGCCACTGTGCCCGGCCATGGTACAACTGTTTTAGAGAGCTATTTGACAGCACCCAGCAATACATACCCTTTGATCCAGCCATTCCATTCTCAGGAATTTATCCTAAATGTGAAAGTGTATGTACAAGCTCAAGAATATTCACTGCAGCCTTTTGGGAATAATGGAAAAATTAGAAATCTCAATGTACACAAGAGAGGGCTGGCTACATAAACAAATAAATGACAACAACACATGGTGCCTGCTTATTCTGTGCCAGCACTGTTCTAGGAGTTCTATGCACGTGACGTCAGGTAATCTCTCAAGATCCCTTAGACCTGGTTCCTGTCTTAGGATAGTTCACGCATACAAACAAATATCACTCAGCCATCAAAAAACTCAGGAATATGTCCAGATGTGCTGACACAAAAAATACTCATGACCTGGAAGTGGTAAAAGGAAGTTTCAGGGCAAGCTATGGAGCACAATCTCATTTATGATTTAAAAATAGACTGTGCATACATGTTTATATTTATACAGAAAATATCTGGAAAGATAAGCCATAAAGAAACAGTTAACAGAGAAATCCTCTGGAGAATCCTCCATTTTTTACCTAATATCTTTCTTTTTGGTTTCATTTTTAAAAAATAAAGCCCAGAGTCAGCCAAACTGCAAAGGCTGAGGTCACAGTTCTTAACCCTGCTTTCATTTTTGACACTAACCTCGTCTTTAGGGGATTCCTCAAACTACTCTCAGATTGGATAATTCACTAGGAGGACCCGCTGAATTTATTGAAAGCTATTATACTCATGGTTTTGATTTATTATAGAGAAAAGATACAGATTAGAATTAGCCAAAGAAAGAGACACATAGGGCAGTCTGGGAGGCTTATCAAACATGAAGCTTCCAATGTCCTCTCCTGGGGAGTTAGAACACATTACCTTCCTGGCATCTATGTGTGAGGATACACCTTGAGTACTGTCAACCAAAGAGGTGCAAGCAAATTTCAGTGTCCAGAGTTTTTATTGGAGCTTCGTTCTGTAGGTATGATGGGTTTATTGATTGCCCACATGGCTGATCTCATTCGGAAGGTCAACTGACACTACATGACCCAAATTCTCACCCTAAATCACACTGCTGGGTCTTTCTGGCATGGCCAGCCTGTACCCTAGGATCCAATGTGGTTATCCCCTCCCCTAAACCAAGATCCTCCTGTAAGTTGTGACTGAGGTTAATCCCAGAAGCTGAGGGCAAAGGCCAGCTCACCCTCTAGGGAAAACCAAATGCTTTACTACACATTGTTAGAATGAAGACATGGAATAGCCATGTGGCTAATTGTTTCTCCATATGCTGCCTGGTGCATGGGCTAGTTTCTAAGTTGTGTGTTTATGTAAGATGATTGATCTTCACTGAGATACTCTGATCATGTGGACTTTTGTGTTTTCTTAGATTCTGTATTTGTCTGTTTGGTATTCATTAGTCACAAGGCCAAATTAATGACCAACGTTATTTAGATTTCCTCTGCAATCCAGCTTTCCCAGATGCACAAAAATCATATTACAAACCCTCTAACCAATCATTTGAGTCCATACTTCCAAACACTTTCTTATCTAACTCTTATACACCAGCCAATATTTCCTCTGCCCGAAATCACCCAGGGCAGAGGAAATATTGTACCAGACAACTACAGACCACCCCTATAGCCCAGAGCCCACCAAAATTATTTGAAATAGCCAATCCTACACTGTTTCTCCTGCCCCGACTTGTTTTTCCTAAGGAAACCACAATAAAGGCCACTCCTCCTTCCTGACCTAACCTGGTGCTTCCCCATGTGGCCCTGCATGCATGATGTGCCCTCATCCCTTGGCAAATACAAGTCATAAATTCTTCTTCCAATTTCATTGGCCTCTCCATGTCATCACTCAGTCCTCTCCCTGAATTAGAATCTCCAGTAAAATTGAAACAGCTTTGAAACCTCTGATCTATAGGCCTAGGTTTCAGTAGCTCAATAGTCTTTACTGCCTGGTGCAGGCCTGGGCTCATGCATGCTTGTTAAATCTAATGAACAGTCTGGCTGCAGTGACTCATGCTGTAATCCCAGCACTGTGGGAGACCGAGGAGGACAGACTGCCTGAGCCCAGGAGTTTGAGACCAGACTGGGACACATGGCAAAACCCTATCTCTACAAAAAATACAAAAATTAGTCAGGCATGGTAGCATGCGCCTATAGTCCCAGCTACTCAGAAGGCTGGCGCAGGAGGATCGCTTGAGCCCAGGAGGTGAGGCTGCAGTGAGCTGTGATGTGGCCACTGCATTTCAGCCTGGGTGACACAGAAAGACCCTGTCTCAAAAAAAAAAAAAAAAAAAAAAAAAAAAAAAAAAAAAAAAAAACCCTCATAAAGTTTACACTACCAGGTTTTGCTCTAGTGATGCAGGAGATAAATTATTCATCTTGCTTAACGCAATCAGTACTTGATGTGGAATTTGAAAAGATGTTCAATAAGCCACTTTCAGAAATGCTCATCAGCCTATGTATCTGCACTGTAAAAGTTCCGTCCTAACTTGTTCAGTGTTCTTTTATCACCATCCTTTTTCCTCCTCCTTCTTCCCCACACCCTGCCCCTAATTCATTTAGTTAGGCAAATAACCTGTATCTACTGCCAGTAACTAAATCTACCTGGACCACCTTAAAAGCTAAAACGCAGAATGAAAAACAAAGTTATGCTTCTTTCATTTGGGCTCGTTGCATGGTTTACTTTAGGCTCTGAATAAGTGCTGTTTTATTATTGTTTTTGCTTGTTACTATCAGGGGATTTCTGGAAGTGATTTTAATCTAAATGCCTTAATTGTACTCTCAGGAAAAGATATGAAAACAGAAAACCTGATAAACTAAAGATGTACATTTGATAGTTGATTCTGTAACTCTCCACATTGTCATCTGTGAAACTGACTTGGCAGTCCCCAAGATGAGGTCTGGCCATATTCCCACACTTTTAGGGACACAAAGTGTAAAGATATGAATGAACTGGAAAGGAGAAAAAGTGTGAAAAAATATCAACAAATTTAAGTCTCTAGTGATAAATGTGGGTAAAGTGCTGAAGTGAAAGACAAATAAGGTTAACAAAGCCACGCCATAAAGGATGAGGAATACTTTGGGTTTTAATAATACAGGTGAGCTTTTACAGAAAAAAAGTTACTGCCTCAGGCAAGAGTAACTGTATTTGGTGGGTTTCCAATAATTCTCAAAGTCTGATCCAATTAAGAACTCAAATTCTGAACCAGAAAGTTTAAAAAACATTTTAAAGAAGAAAACCTTAAAATAGCTATTTAGACTGGGCATAGTGGCTCATGCCTATAATCCTAGCACTTTTGGGAGGTCGAAGTGGGAGGATCACTTGAGGTCAGGAGTTTGAGACCAGGCTGGGCAACATAGCAAGACCCAATCTCTATAAAAAAAAAATTAAAAAAAAATTTGGGCATGGTGGTGGTACGTGCCTGTAGTCCTAGCTACTTGGGAGGCTGATGCAGTAGGATCACTTGAGACCAAGAGTTTGAGGCTGCAGTGAGCCATGATTGTGCCACTGTACTCCAGCCTAGGTGACAGACCATGACTCTGTCTCTAAAACATTTTTTTAATAAAATAAAATGACTGTTTAGAAATACTGACATTCTCTTCTCTATAGATGAGTTACTGAAACATTATTTTATTTTTAATATCCCAGTTAGCCAAACTGCACTAGAAAACCAGAAGAATCAAAACACTTTGCTTTTGTACTGCTCTTGGGTATTTAACAGTGCTTAACAAGCTAGTAAGGAACCATGGCATTACAGCCAAGTGGGGGATGGGGAATTGTTTTTGCTAAGCCAGGATGAAGAGTGTTAGTTATATATGTTCTTGAACATAGCAAGTTCTGTGAACCCAGAAGTATCTGGAGGTTTTTAGCTGCAAGTTACAGAATATTCAACTACAAGTGACTGAAATCATGAGGGCATTTAATTCTTATACAAAAGATGACGTCTGTGGGCAGCTGCTCTGATCCGGATTGGCTAACAGAGTCTAGGGGCTGCTTCTCTGCCTCTCGGCTTTCCCCTTCCATAGGTTCAAATGCAGTTCTTCATCAAATCTATTTTCAAATAAAAAAAAAAAAAAAAGGAATGATGTCCAGAGGGCCCTGGAATTCACCCCAAGCCCTCACAGCAGGAGAGCGAATGGATAACTTGGCCAGGCGCGGTGGCTCACGCCTGTAATCCCAGCACTTTGGGAGGCTGAGGCGGGTGGATCACTTGAGCCCAGGAGGCAAAGGTTGCAGTGAGCAACCACTGCACTCCAGCCTGGGCAACAGAGCAAGACCCTGTCTCAAAACATTAAAAAAAGAGACAAAATGGATAGCTTTTCTTGTCTCCCTTTTTGGATCAGGGAGGAAAAATTTCCCCTGCAAAGCTTTGCCAAGCCCCCTCCCCAGACCCTCATACTTTCCAGGCCAGTGCTGGCTCACGGGCCTAGCCCTGTCACTGGCAAAGGAGAAGTGGGGTATCATGATGAATTTAGAGCCATAATGATTCATTTCCTGAAGCTGAGCACACTCGCTCTCTATGGAGCAAAATGAGACTTTGTTGGCAAGGAAAAGGGGGTGTGGTGGGTTTGTGAGATGGCGATGGTTAAACAATCAATAGTGTTTGTGATGTCTGGAGGCATTAACAGGTGAAAGGTGGGACCCTGGTCCCAAAGCCTGAGTTCATCATTACTATTCAAAGAGTGCATAATAAGGAAATACATCTTCCATGTGCTATATTGTCAAATTGGATAAAGCCCTCAGTCAAACCAGATATCATACGTGGCTTTGTAGGAGTTAAGCCACAGAATAGGCTCCTTCCCTGGAAATAAAACTTGACCAAGTCTCTTCCCTAGAAATACAGTTCTTCATTAAATCTATTTTCAAGTTGAAAGTAATGATGTCCCAAGGTCCCTGGAATTCACCCCAAAATGACACAAATACAATATGTCAAATGGCTGAAATCACTTACACACAACATCTGACCAAAGCAAATCAGCTTGCTCTCATGCTGTGATCAGAAGAGCAGCAAACTGGAAGCTTTGTTTGAAGCAAAAAGAACACTGAATTCTAAAGACAAGGATCCTCAGTGGGAGAAGAGAGATATTAGTAAACAGGGTTAGTTAATCCACTCAGACAAGAGCCTCAAAAGTTCAAGGGGTGGTCTCTTGTCTGCACTTCCATGGGATTTCAAAGGATTGCAGTGAGAGGCCGTGAACCAAACACGTCACTCTCTGCAGCCCCTGTCCCATTTACATCATTGATATCAGCAGCCAGGACTGCTCTGTTCTACGAAAGGGACGGAACTTTCTCGAAGAAGTGTAGTTGCCCCAAATAGAGGCTGCTCAGATTTGGCGGGCCTCTTTAGAGCGAGAACTGAGGAATCTTATCACAAAAATGGGAAGATAAAAGGCAGAGCCTAATGAGGGATTACTGAAACCCTCGTATTTTTTATTCCCTGGAGCCAAGTAAAGAATAGGCATGGAGGAGTCAGACGGCCTGGTTCTCCTAGGATTGACCCCCAGCTGGGAAGCGCTGTAGACCGCCCAGGTTGGTAAAATGTTGTCACCTGTGAAACAATCCAGTAACTAAAGAGTTCATGAACGGGGCCCTGCAGGGTTCTGTGTTAGTTCTTGGAATCTAGGTTTAAAAAACAAAAAAAACAACAGTGCACGTTGAAGAGGGCTGTGTCAAACCTTCTCCTTTCCTTTCACATCCACTGCTTCCACACCCGCTCTGCTGATGGCGTTCACTCCAACTTCATTGAGAAAATGGAAGCTACACATCTAGTCCTGCCTTCCCTTCTATTTACTGGAAGCATTCCTGCTTCCACCAAAGGCCAGTCCCTCCACCTATGCTCCACTTCTCATCCCCTGTAGCTTCTTAAGGACTGGGTCTCTTTTGTCACTCCTCTCTCTCTTGCTTCATCAGCCTCCAGCTCTCCTCCTCTCGAGAACATTCCCCTCAATATCCAAACATGCCCTGGCACGCTCCATTCCTAAAAAAAATCTGCAGTCAACCAACCAACAACAGAAACCTCTTTGCTTCCCATCCCCCCCATTTCCATTCCTCTTGTCCCCTTTACAGCAAAACTTCTCAAAAGAGTAATCCGAACTTGCTTTCAAATTAAATAGAACTTATCAAGCAGTACATCCTTTTTTTTTAATTTTTTTTTTTTTGAGACAGGGTCTTGCTCTGTCACTCAAAGCAGTGCCACAATCAAAATAAAATCAAAAATAAAAATAATTTTTATTTTTTATTTTTTGGTAGAGACAGAGTCTTACTATGTTAGGCTGGTCTTGAACTCCTGGCCTCAAGTGATACTCCCACCTTGGCCTCTCAAAGTGCTGTATTTTTTTTTTTTTTCTTTCTTTCTTTTTTTTGAGGAAGAGTCTCGCTGTGTCACCCAGGCTGGAGTGCAGTGGTGCGATCTTGGCTCACTGCAACCTCTGCCTCCCGGATTTAAGTGATTCTGCTGTCTCATTCTCCTGAGTAGCTGGGACTACAGGTGCCCGCCACCACATCCGGCTCATTTTTGCATTTTGCATTTTTAGTAGAGATGGAGTTTCACCATGTTGGCCAGTCTGGTCTCAAACTCCTGACTTCAGGTGATCCTCCTGCTTCGGCCTCCTGAAGTGCTGGGATTATAGGCGTGAGCCACCGTGCTCCACCCTCAAGCAGCACATCTTTCATCTTCATTTTTTCCAACTGCTCAGCAACATTTGCTCTCGAAACCATTTTTCTGTCTCCGGGCTGCTCTGACACCATCCTCTCTTGGTTTGTTCCTCTCTCATTGGCTTCTTCTTTTTTTTTTTTTTTTGAGACAAAGTCTCGCTCTGTTGCCCAGGCTGCAGTGCAGTGGCGCCATTTCTGCTCACTGCAGTCTCTGCCTCCCGAGTTCAAGGGATCCTCCCACCTCAGCTTCCTGAATAGCTGGGATTACAGCTGTGCACCAGCATGCCTGGCTAATTTTTGTACTTTTAGTAGAAATGGGGTTTCACCATGTTTGCCAGGCTGGTCTTGGACTCCTGGCCTCAAGTGATTTGCCTGCCTTAGCCTCCCAAAGTGCTGGGATTACAGGCGTGGGCCATCATGTCCGGCCTTGGCAGTTTTTTTTTTTTTTTGGCTGCAATTTGCTGGCCCGTCCTCTTTCCAGAGACCTTTTGCATTGGGCTCATTCCTGGGCCCTCTCCTCTTCTCTTTCTGTTCTCTCTTGTCTAGGTGAGCTATTCTGGCCCTCAGGTTTTAAGTAACATCCACATAGTAATATTCTAAATTTATATACCTGCTCCCTCAAACTTTCCTCTGAGCTTCAGACACAACAATTGGTCTTGGTATCTACCCAGTCTGATATCTACCCAAGGGTGTTTAATGGCCATCTCCAACCTATCCTCAAGACATTTAACTGGGTTGTTCATTTTTTTATTTTTTAGTTTTAAGTTCTTTGCATGTTTTGGATAACAGTCAGAAATGTTCTTTATCAGATACGTCCTATGCAAATATTTTCTCCCAGTCTGTAGCTTGTCTTCTCATTCTCTTGACAGTTTTTCGTAGAGAAGTTTTTAATTTTCATGCAGGTCGGCTTATCAATTCTTTCTTTTGCGGATCATGTCTTTGGTATTGTATCTATAAAAAAGTCATCGCCAAACCCAAGCCCATCTAGGTTTTCTCCTGTGTTATCTTCCAGGATTTTTATAGTTTTGTGTTTTACCTTTAGGTCCATGATTCATTTTGAGTTAATTTTTGTAAAGAGTAAGGTCTGTGTGTCTAGATTTAGTTTTTTGCATGTGAATGTCCAGTTGTTCCAGCACTATTTGTTGAAAAGGCTATCTCTGCTCCATTTTATTGCCTTTGCTCCTTTGTCAAAAATCAGTTGACTACATTTATGTGGGTCTTTTTCTGGGCTCTCCATTTTGTTCTATTGATTTTTTTTTTTTTTTTTTTTTTGGTCTATTTTTTCACCGGCACCACACTTTCTTGATTACTGGAGCTTTATAGGAAGGTTTTTTTTTTTTTTTTTTTTTTTTTTTTGAGACAAAGTTTCACTCTTGTTGCCCAGACTGGAGTGCAGTGGCACGATCTCAGCACACTGCAGCCTCTGCCCTCCAGGTTCAAGTGATTCTCCTGCCTCAGCCTCCTGTGTAGCTGGGATTACAGGCACATGCTACCACGACCAGCTAATTTTGTATTTTTAGTAGAGGCAGGGTTTCTCCAGGTTGGTCAGGCTGGTCTGGAACTCTTGACCTCAGATGATCCGCCCGCCTCGACCTCCCAAAGTGCTGGGATTACAGGTGTGAGCAACCGCACCTGGCCTTTTTTTCTTTTTTTTTTTTTTTGAGACACAATCTCACTCTGTTGCCCAGGCTGGAGTGCAGTGGCACAGTCTCTGCTCACTGCAGCCTCTGCCTCCTGGGTTCAAGCAATCCTCCTACCTCAGCCTCCTGAGTAGCTGGGATTACAGGCACCCGCCACCATGCCTGGCTAATTTTTATATTTTTGGTAGAGACAGGGTTTCACCATGTTGGCCAGGCTGGTCTCAAACTCCTAACCTCAGGTGATCCACCCACCTTGGCCTCCCAAAGTGCTGGGATTATAGGTGTGAGCCACAGCCCCTGGATGCTTTATGGTTAAGTCTTGAAGTCAGGTAATGCCATCGACATTCAAAACAGATTCTTGATTCCCACCTCTGCACACACTGTCACACCTGTTTGACCCCCAAGTCTTTCCCATCTCAGTTAATGGCACCACCATGCATCCATGTGCTAGGCTAAAAAGCTACAAGTCATTCTTGATTCTTTCCTTCCCAACTTGCATCCAGCCCATCATATGTCTTCTCAATCCTTCCTCCAGCGAACAGTACAAATCAGGTTGCATCTTTCTGTTTCTACTAAGCTCAAGAGCGAATCTCATCGGTACTACTATAACTGTTGTACCTCTTGTCCTCTACAATGGAACAGGCGTGAGTGGCCACACCCGGCCCGAGTGGGTTTTTTATGACGTGTTGAAATCAGATGGGGATGAAGCTTCAGTGTAAATCTCTTAGGAGAAAAGCAAAGCCCTGCACTGTCAAATTCAGTAGCCTCAAGTCATATGAAGTCACTGAGCACTGGAAATGTGGCTAGTTTGAATCGAGATGTGTTATAAGTATAAAATATACTCTAGGTTTTAAGAACTTTGTATGAAAGTAAGTATTCTAAAATACCTTATTAATAATTTTAGGTTGATTACATGTTAAAATGACAAAATTTTGGACACATTGAGTTAAACAAATCATTAATATGAATTTTGTTTCTTTTTAAAAATGTGGTTGTGTTGGGCATGGTGGCTTATGCCTGTAATCCCAGCACTTTGGGTGGCTGAGGCAGGACTACTTGAGCCCAGGAGTTTGAGACCAGCTTGGGAAACATGGCAAGACTCTGTCTTTACAAAAAATTAAAAAATTAGCTGGGCGTGGTGGCGGGTGCCTGTGGTCCCAGCTACTCACAAGGCTGAGATATGCCTGTGGTCCCAGCTGCTCAAGAGGCTGAGATATGCCTGTGTCCCAGCTACTCAGGAGGCTGAGGCAGGAGTGTTGCTTGAGCCAGGAGTTTGAGGCTGCAGTGAGCTCTGTTCACACCACTGCACCCCAGCCTCAGTGACAGAGTGAGATCCTATCTCAAAATGAACAAACAAAAAAGCCAAAGCCAAAAATGCTGTTGCTAGGAACATTTAAATTACATATATGTGTCCCATTATGGGTCTATCGGGCCATGCTGCCCTGGACAGTCATGACCGTTGGCTGCAGTTCTCTGGCCCCTGACCTCTCTGCTTCCTGCTCCCCCGGACTCTCCCCCACCTCTCCTCTGTACTTCAGCCAGCACCTCAGCTTCGTCCTCACAGGGGGCTCTCACGACTGGAAAGACTTGGTAAGATGGCAGAGGGGTTCGGAAGCCAGGTTATTTTTCAAAGTCTAGCTCTCCTGTTCAAAACCCTCTAATGGCTATCCGTTTCGGTCAGAATAAAATCCCAGTTCTTTATCATACATACAGGGTCCTGCCTGCTTCCCCTCTCTCATTATGCTTCAGCCACCCCAGGCTCTTTCCTGTCTCACGGCCTCTACGTTTGCTGGTCCTCCTACCTCAGAGGCTCCCATCACACTTGCTTTGATGGCTGGATCATTTCCACTTGTCTTGACTTAAATGAATTATCATTTAACTTAAATAAGTTATCAAATATGATGTAATAATTCTAGATGCATTTTTACATTGCCTTCAAATCTTTAGTTCAGTTCTTTAAGATGAAATTACATAACACAATGTATAGGATGATCCAATTAATATGTAGATGTGTACATATTTGTAAATATATTGATAACTATTTAGAAGGATATATACCAGTTAACTGAGGTTACCTCTGGGGCCACACTCTATTGCTCTGCAAGGTACTTTTTCACAAAGCTGTGCAATTAAGAAATCTCTCTATGCTGGCTCATGTGAGATGTACTTTAGTCTTTTTTTTTTTTTTTTTCTTTTTTTTTGGGGGGGATGGAGTCTTGCTTTGTCACCCAGGTTGGAGTGCAGTGGCGTGATCTCAGCTCACTGCAAACTCCATCTCCTGGGTTCATGCAATTCTCCTGCCTCAGCCTTCCGAGTAGCTGGGATTACAGGCATGCACCACCATGCCCGGCTAATTTTTGTGTTTTTAGTAGAGACAGGGTTTCACCATATTGGTCAGGCTGGTCTTGAACTCCTGACTTCAAGTGATCTACCCACCTCAGCCTCCCAAAGTGCTGGGATTATGGGCATGAGCCACCACGCCCAGCCAAGGATGTACTTTATTCTTTTAATGGCCAACAATATTCTTTTGTATGGATGTATTATAGTCCATGTCACCATTTTCCTGTATTGATGGACATGTAAATGGCTTCCAATTGTTTTTGCTACTACAATTGAATCTTACTATAACTGATACGTATTTTAATTCTTTGGATCATAGAAAATAATTTACCCTCTCTTCTACAGGAGCCAGTTCTTTATTATGGTTTCTGAAATAATATACTCTGTTCAATTGTGAAATGTGGTCATTCTAAGCATTAACATTTTTTTTTCTGTGCACTTTATATATTGATATAATTTCTAGTCAACATCTTTAAAATTTTACCAAACATATGCACTTTATGAAGGCTCAATATTCTCATTTCTTTAGGATGAGTACTCCTTTATGATTCTTCTGGTACTAATAATTTGGAGAAGGGAGAGTAAGTGTTTTTTTTAAAAAAAAGGAGAACCACAAGGATCTGTTTGTTTTCTCATCTCTACTTACCCTTAATCAGTTACTTTTTTAAAAAAAGAAACTGCTTCTGAGTGTAGTAGGCAGGATTCAATGGGAAAATCATGAATTGCTGAAAATTTTCAGGCTTATTTGATCAAAACTGATGGAATCTTCATTGTACTCACCCAACCTTGTTTTATTCATTAAGGCCAATATGAATCATTCAATGCAAAGAATGCACTACTGTACTGGTTCTAAAATTATGGACAATCAATCTTTTTTTTTTACAGAGGAAATAATTAGCTCTGCAATGTTGGTTAGGTAATTTATCTGTATCTGCACAAGAAAATGAATAATGGCAGAGAAAACCGGAGACGTACACTGTAGCCAGATCATCAGCTGTTAAGCTGAGATGTTTGGACTTTCTTACTCTTTTTCTTTTTTTTCTTGGTTGTCCAAGACCCCCTAAAGCACTTCAGTAACACAGTGTTCAATAGACTTTTGTGGCTACTCTGAAAGTATAATCACAATTTTCTGTGAGAAAATTAATTCCAACTTACAAATAACTAATTTATAAATTAATTTTTGGCAGTTTATTATTTCACTACTGGTCATTATAGTTAGCATTATTTAATCTAGCTATGTGACTTCAGGTAAGCCACTTAATCTTCCTCCTTCTCAGTAACTTCTTTCATGGTAGATGAGTTAAGCAAGATACTCTCAAACGACATTTTCAGTCTGAAAATTCAATGATTTACCTGAAATCCTGACGTGTTATTAGCAAGATGTCAACACTTACCACTCAATACCAAAATTTCCTTTCAGAATATTCTTTAGCAACGTTAAAAGATTAACATTTCTTCCTCAGGGTAGGTAAAGTAACAGAAAAACATGCTCTGTAATTTTCTTGTGTGTTGTATATAAAGATTGGGCCTGTTAATGGTGCTTCCTTTTAGGTGATGTTAAAAAGAACTGTACGGGAATTGGCATTTATTGAGCGGCTTATATCTGGAATTCTCCTCAGTCCTTTGATACTAGGCCCTTTAATCCACACATTAGCGTTATCTTCATTATACATAGGAAGAATATAAGGCCGGAAGAGTTAACGTGCACAAGATGACATCTAAGTGGTGGAAGTGGAATCTGATTCCAGAACTGATCAAAAGCTCTTTCCACTCTATAAAGCTGTGTTCAAAACAGAACAGGAGCTATAAACTCCAAATATAGTATAATGGAAACAAGTACAGCAAATGTGTCTACATATTTGCTAGGGTAAAAAGCTAAGCTGTTACGACGGAAATATGGTAGCTCAAATATAGTAGCTTAAAGAACACTCAAATTCATTTTTCTTTTTCTTTCATGTACCAGCCCCAAGGTAAGCAGCCAAGTTACCGGGTAGCTCTGTTCCCCACAGTCATTCAGATATCCAAGTTGCTGCCATGCAGGTCCACTGTCCCCTGGGTGTTGTCCTCATATGCATTATTAATGGCGCGTGCTCTGGAAGAGCACGTGAGGGGCATGTGAGGGGAGCACGCATCTAGGTGTGTAAGAGGTCTGGAATCAGCCTGCATCACTTTGTTCATATTCCACCCACGAGAACTTAGCCATGTGGCCTTCAACTGGCTGCAAGGAAGCCAGGAAACAGTCTACAGCAGGACAGCCACGCACCCCGCTGTACTCTACACAAATTAAAAAGAGGAACGCGTTCTAGTAGACAACTAGCACCCCCTCAGGCCTCCTCCAATGTCCTTTCCTTAGCGTTAAATCAACATAGACAGGATCAAATAATCTGCAAATAACCCCCTTCCAAAAGATAGGAGTTTATGATGATCCTGAACACGGTGTTTTATAAAACTGTATCAAGACGACTAGGGAAACATGCTATCATACAACTAAATGAAGATGTGACCTATTCCTTGTACCCTATGGCAACCAAAATGCGTTATCTCACCAGAAAAAAAAAAAAAAAAAGCAATTTATAAGACCAGAGGAAGAAGAGTCAAAGAATAGGACATCTCACTGTTTGTCCATCTTTCCCAGGTTCTGTGGAAACAGAATGCACTGATTCACGGATGAGAGCTTCAAATGCAGGCCACATACACAGACGCCTTATGAAGGCTGCTTCCTACTTAGTTGCTTGCCTAAGTGTGAAAGCAACTCTATAATCCATAGTAAGAAAGCAGATACAGAAATGTTCCCCTGGAATGGCATCGAATAAACCATTCTCTGACACAAGCAGCATACATTTAGAATGAAAGGAAGAGATGGATTGGAGAATCCCAACTCCTATGACTGAGTTCCTTTCCTTTTTATTTTTTGTAGAGACAGGGTATTGCTATGTTGCCCAGGTTGGTTTCAAACTACTGGGCCTGCCTTGGCCTCCCGAAGTGCTGGGATTACAGGTGTGAGGTAATGTGCCTGGCCAGTTCCTCTCAGGTTTCATTAAGAAGTCTGTTGGTCATTCTAGAGCTGGTGGAAGTCTGTGATGCTGAATAGGCAAATTGTTATATCCTATTCTCATGTTTCTTTAGAAGAAATACCCATAATTAAGTATTTGTGCTCATCTTTCCATTGTGACCTTACAGAGAAAGAATAATAAACTGACTTGTTGATTAAGCAGACAGAAGTATTCTCAATCGGGGACACCCACTTAGAGAGATCCTGGAAATGATTTCCTAAAGCACATTTATGTTGCTCTCTTCTAATTTTACAAAGCAACATTCTATAGTTTTGCCTCTTGAGTAGACATAAGCAAGCACCTCAAACAATTGCTAACATTTATTGAGCACTTACTAGGTACTAAGCAGCTTCAGCATTTTCCATGTATACGTAAGTTAACTTAATCCTCACAAAAACCCCAGGAGGGTGGTTCTATTATCCTCATTTTACAGGTGAGGAAACAGATTCTGAGTGGGTAAGTAGCTTGTATTATAACTAAGGTCATACAACTAGGAAGCAGTACAGTCAGGTACAGATCCTGGCCTCCTGACTCCTGAGGATGGATGGGCCTTAATTAGCATCTGTTACCGATATCAGGAACATCTGCTGTAAATGAAGAACTTGCCATTCTAATTTATAAATTAGGCTCTTAGACGTTTGGAAAGTGTTATAACACAGCATTGCTGAGCTGAAGAAAATTAGTTCCTAGACCTGCAGAGCCAAAGAGCAGATTAGATGTGTGGTTTGAGAACTCTGTGAAGTGCTTGCTGCCTGGGTGGTCACGTGAGTCCCTTCTTTTTTTATACTTCCTAATTGCAACACAAGGCTTTTCACTGAAGTACTAATTTACAAGTGGTTTGGGATATTCATAGATCATGAAGGTGATGCAAGAATGGTCAGTTTTCATAAGGGGCCCAAAGCCAGTTAGGAGACAAAAAGTCACTCAAAAGTCAAACCTAGCTCTTTTTTATCACCATAGTGTATTTTACAAGCTTTAAATAAGTTGAAATGAATTTTCCCAGCTAAAGTAGTTTGCCATTAGAAACAACCAACATCTCTCAAGTCTCTTATAAAAAGAGCATCAAGTAAATTTAAGTAGACTAATCAGAATAGAAGAGGCAGGAGGAGGAGATATCGTCTCTGACTTTCTGAATGAAAGGAGACGGGGTTGTTCCAAAGGAGCTTTGGGAATATTACACACAGACAACTAGAGACAAACATCAAACTGGAATTCTAATATAGGAATATTAATGAATCATGAGTAAGGGGGCTTATTCCACCAATGAAACTGGCAAGTTATAAGTGAACAGAGGCTTCACTCATAACTAAGTTAGCAATGAAAACTATTTGTGCTTCCTTGGGAGATCTGGTTCTGCTCTGAGCCATGCACAAAATGCATGTTATGAAGGTAACATGATAAAACACAACTAAATGCTATCACAAAGTTTCTTGAAGCTTTGGGCACAAGCCTTCTCAAGTCTCTCTCTCTCTCTCTCTCTCTCTCTCTCTCTGAAGACAGGGTTTCACTCTGTTGCCCAGGCTGGAGTGCAGTGGCATGATCATGGCTCACAGTAGCCTCTACCTCCAAGGCTCAAGCGACTGATCAATCCTCCCATCTCAGCCTCCTAAGTAGCTGGGACTACAGGTGCCATGATGCCCAGCTAATTTTTTTTGTTGTTGTTTTTGCAGAGATGATGTTTCATGATGTTGCACAGGTTGGTCTCAAACTCCTGTGCTCAAGTGATCTTCCCACTTTGGCCTCCCAAAATGTTGGGATTACAGGTGTGAGCCACCACGCCTGGCCTCAAATCTCTTTTAAACATAAATTTGATTAAGGTGGAGCTACAGATACATGCAAAAATATTTACATAACATCCTAAAATATATGAGCTATATCAATATTAAAGGAGGGAAAACGTTTAGATATAGGCATATATGTGATTACATGTAACGGTTCTTGGAATTCTCAACTTTCGGAGAAAATGAAATTTTGTATATGTGCATACAATGTTGCAGAACTTCTAACCAAATTAAACATTTTTAACATTTATTTTCAGCCCCTAATGAATGCAGTTACCTCAAAACCTCTTTCTCTTATTAATGGTTCTGTTGTGCAATGTGCAATTATCACATTAGAAGCTAGACAAAGTACAATTACATGATCCTAACGTCTTTTTACTGATTTCAAACTTCTTTAAGAAGTCTATGCAATTTACTTTGGAGAAGACCCAAAAGCAAGATATTTGATTCTTTCTTATACTGCTGAAATCCCTAACAATCCACTAATCTACACATTACTCCAATACAGAAATAGATATAACAAGGATTTTTCACAGCAAACTTGGTCAGCTACACCTGTAGCCTAGTTTTATTTGTTTTACTTAGTTCTTTATAAAAACCCTTCATTAGCTTTATTCTTATTTCTCTGCTGTAGTTTACTCATTTTTATGTTAGCAAAAGAAGATCACTATTTGATACTAAAAAAAATACTCACTGGAGAGCTTCTGAATTATATTCAGGACTCCACCTCATCCTCTATCCTTTCCTAAGTATAGCCACATCCCCTCTAAAAATCACCCCTTTTCTTGCCTCTTGTGCTACATTTGGTAACTTTCCATTTTAAGTTTATGTGTGTTTTAATACTTCTGCATCTTTAAAGTCCCAAAGCGATACAGTAGACGCAAAGGCTGGCTGGGTATGAATCTGCATTCCATGGAAATAGTCCTGTGGTCACAGAAGAGGACAAAAGGGCAGAGGATGAGGACAAGGAAGGGAGGTCTCACAGGAATGGAACCATGGGAGAGAAAGGGAAGCTCAGGGCTGAGAGAGCTGTAAGGCCATCATCACAAGAGAAGGCTAAGTGGCAAAGGGTCTCCAAATTACCAGTTTGTTCTAGTCTTTCTTTTGGACTTTTCTATTATAATGTTAAGAAGTGCTTAACTTACCCATACTACCACTTCAACTGCTCTCAAATATCTGAAGAGTAAGAATGAAAGAATTTTTAAAATTTCCAAAGTCTGATCTTAGTATTTCAAAATCAGTGTATGAACTTTTATACACATTGCTGAATTGAAGCAAAACATAACCTATCAGACATCAATGGGTCCGTTTTTACAATTTAATAATTTCAAAGGAAAGATTAAAAGTGAACCTCTTTTCAATATGGTCAGAACAACAATAGCAAACAAAATTCTTTAATTTTTGAAACAGAATTTTCTTCTTTGTGGTCAGATTCACCTATTTCATATCCCTCATAATATCATTGCTATCATCTTTCAATAAGTGTTGATCTATAAATTAATTAACTTTTTTGAGACAAATCCCTGCTATACTATTCTTCTGATTCCCATGAAAGACTCACTTTTAAGACACAATTGCAGCTGCCCCACACTGCCAGTTACTGTGTCATACATACGCCTTAAAATTCCGTAATCAGCAACCACCAGGTGCCGTATCACATTCAGCACACCACAGTCAGTCAATACAGACATCCCCAAACACACCAAGGCTGGTTTTGTCAAATGTTTTATTGAGTGTAGACATCTGGAGTACTGTAAAACATGCATTATCTGTAGATTCAAAAAGGAGCAAGCCACATTGTCCTCACTGTCAAATGTGTCAGGCTTGGCATACATGATGGAGATTAATGAAGTATCATGAGAGTAATATGGTTCCTGAAAAGCTTCTACAATTTGGAGTAGGGTCTTAATCACGTGAAAAGCAAAGCTGTTCACATTTAGTGAACTTGCATTTCATTGGGGGGGGGGGCACACAGTATTTTAAATTTAAAACAAATAAAAATAATTTATTTGTTGAAGAGTCCCATCTCCCCAACTTTATTTGTCCCATCGGTTTTCAGAAACTTTAATTTTAAAAAACTCAGATGCCTTTTGGAAGCTGTATGTTTATCTGAGCAATAACTAAATTTTATTTCTTCTTCGGTTGTTGAGGTGTGTTAAATTTGAAGAAGATAATATCTCCATCTTCAACAATATAATTTCTGCCTTGTTGTCTGTACTTTCCAGCAGCCTGCAAACAGAAAATATAGAGGAAATGGGTTGTTATTTTACAACTAAATACACAGGGTAAATGGTGGCAGCAGATATAAAAAGTATTATACTACTTGGGTGATATAAAAAGAGAAAAAATGAAATATAGGAAGGCATACAAGTTCAAAACTAGACTTGGAGAGAAGCAAAGTATTCTTGATTTGGGCAGAACTAGATTTTCCATATATACATAATCATAATGTATTCTCCACTAAACTGTTGGTACATAAATGTAATTATACCAATATCATTAAGTTTCATTACATGCTGTTTATGGTACATTTCTGATGTGTCTGCAAACATCCAGCAAGTCACTGTAACAAAACAGATCAAACCAGGCAGAAAGAAAAAGACTATATAACTAGTTAAAAGCTGCTTTATTTGCTTAAAGAAATCCTTTGGTGAGACTCGTGATGCCAAAAATATAGTTGGTATAAGGAAAATTATGATCAGTTGTTGTGTAAGATTCTGAACTGTTTCCTTGTAGTTTTAAAAATTTAGCCTTGACAATGTCTATACATAGAAATATGTACTAGAATTCATCATATGGTTTCCTGACTAATGGCCCTAGTTACAAGGAGACTCTAACAGGTTGCAGTTGTAAAGACAGATATTTCTTCCACTTGTAAATTAGTCGGCAAAGCAACTGATTCCACCTGCTGGTATGCAGATCCAGACATGCAATCTGCTGGTAATTTTAATAGAAGCAAGCAGCAGTTCCAGAAAACCAGGTTTAGTCCATGGCATGAACTTGACTTCACCCTAAGTACAACAGGCTCTGCAGCACCCACACTTAACACTGCACACGGCTGACATGGTCCCACATGACCCCACCATCGACTCCTCAACAATAAGGACTTGAGGATCTTTTGGGGAAAATTCTCAAAAGTATTTCCCTTCTGTTAGAATGTATTGAGAAGAAACCTTTGCCCAACAGGATTAGTGCTTCTCTTTGAAGATATTGATAAGAATGTTCAAAGCCAAGTGAAATTATACTAATCTGTAACAAAAACACTAATAAAGATCATACATCTGAGGGTAAAATCAACAAACCAGATTGCAGAGCCCTAGTAAGCATATTTTCAATTATCTAGACCACGTATAAAACTGTCCTGATTTTAACAGAATATAAATATATGAAGAATATATAAAACTTATTTCTAAAAAGCCAATGTAATGTACCCTACCATTCTAAAATGCATATGTGTATATATATATACACACACACACATATACACACATATATAAACACATATATTCATATTTTTATAAAGACATGCAATGTATTGAAGGCCATGAGCTACTTATTTCTAGAATCTATAGCCCACTGTTATAAAACTATATAGACAATATAAATCAAGTACATATTGACATGACATATTAATGTAACCTTATATACTTTGTTACCACTCAAGTTTACTATTAATTAAAAGTGACAGTGTTCCTTTAAATTCTCTAGAGACCATTTAATCCATTTCCACTGCTATCAGAAACACTGGTTGAAAAAAAAAATCAATACCCATTTGTGAATCTTGAGTATGTATTAAACAAGACACGTCTAACCAGTTCATTTGCACTTGAAAGCAGCCATCTGTAGAAGCCAGCTTTGCCTAAGCAGATATGATTGCTAATAATGTGATATCCCTGTAGACTACAAAGCCCACACAGAGCTATTCAGTATATAGTTCACAGCACTGGCATTAAATTAGTTATGCTGCACTGGTGTTAGAAATATATATACATACATACACATATACACAATCTTGCCCTCAAGTCTAAAACCTACTTGATAATCTGAAAGTAAACATTTATTGAATAAAGGAGCATAGAGCAATTCATAAATGCTTCGTTTTACTTGGACTTCAAATTTTGAAATATTAGTTTTGGAGGTTAAAACAACGTAAAATATTTAATAGCATCCTAGGTGAAAATGTCAGAGTCAACCCTTTCCAATTTATAGTATAAAAACTGCCAGTTAGTGGTAAATAGTCTTATAAGCAGGAAATATTATTTTATTGGATATTATAAAGTTTCTCAATTGTTAAAGGAAATACTTGCATAGATCTACTAAGGATTGGTAAACAGGCTTACCATTTCAAGAGTATAAAAAAAGAAGCATCTGATCTCTGAATTCTAGTAATAGAAAACATCCTCATTTTTATCTTCCTTATGAAAAACAGATATGCCAACATGATGTAGCATGTTGACAAATAATCTGAGATTTTTGTTCAAGTCTAATTAGTATTCCTGACAAAGTTCCATCTCAGTATTTGCATACCTACCTATATCTATACAGATGCCGCCACTGAAAAATTAACAACCGTGTTTACTTGTAAACTGTTACTCCTTCCACTCTTTTAAAGAAACAAAATGGTTCTCATTCAACATTGAACCAAGTATACCAAGAATTTCCCCTCCTCTTCCTGGTATTCCAACAGTTCTATTAAAGTCCTGCTGTTCAGTATGACCTTTCCAATGATACCAACGAAAATAAACTAAACCTGAAATAAACTTTTTTGTATTCCTTTCAACTTATGAAATAGTAAACACAAGAATCTTCTTTAAATTCTATAACATTTTCTATGGTAGTCTTCAAATATTAAATTAAAGAACTGTCCTACAACGTCAGTTTAATCAGCTAATCTATCTATATTAGAAATTGCTAGATTTCTCTAAGTAACATCTAACAAATCAAACAAAATTAATTTTGCAACAGAATTTACATTTAAAAAATCATCTACTACTCATGTATAAAACTGCTTCACTATTAGTGTCTGCAAACCAAATTATCCTTATTAGCTAAAATAAAGCACAATTTTGGACCTGCCCTCTAGTGTTGAGAAAGCAAATCAAATCCCCAAGTATCTTTAAACAACAAACAAGTAAAACCATGAAGTTTTAGAAAGAACAGCTTTTATTTAACTAAGTTTCTATTTCTATTCTTGAAGTAATCATAAGCATATATATTATACTTCAGATATTCAAATGCAATAAGTATAATTTTTCATTGGCCATGAGTGAACAAATTCTTTGAAATTATTTACAATTACTTAAATCTAATCTATTTTTTTTCAATTATAGAAAAAAACTCCACAAAAGTACTGACAATTCACACATTTTTAAAATGATCTAAAAGTATGTAAACATCTATAGCTCTTAAGTCAGTTGATAGTAACACTAAACATTGATCATCTTATTACATTATTTTAGACTACACTTAGTTTACAAGATAATTATCATTCATTTTTATCATGAATAACCACATCAGTGGAAACATCGTGAAATACAAAAATAAAAATAATTCTTTACCTTGACTGCATTTTCAGAACCTTCTTCTTTAAAATCTTCGTATTTCATTACTTCAGCCATAATGAATCCCTTTTCAAAATCTGTGTGAATCTTTCCTGCAGCCTGAGGAGCCTTAGTCCCTTTCTTTGAAAAGAAAGACCAGAGAAAACTAATTGCATTTAAGATGATTGATTGTAAGCACAGAGTTTCTTTTCTCTGATCAGCAGTTGGGCTCAACCAGAACTTAGTTGAATATCTGTTAAGATGTCAGGTATACAATTAGTACATTTTCAACACTGGGTTGTATCTATGCAGCAGATTTAGCACAGATAGATCAGTAGATATTAAAGAAGCGTAGCTTTGTTTTTCCTAACAGTCATCCACTGTTTTATTGATTTAGAAGCAGTGGTCTGGTTTTGGTGTAGGTTTCATTTCGATTTTCTATTCTTCACAGTGGAAAAAAATAGATTTTTAAGTAACTTTCAAGCTGAATTATCAAAGGTTTTAAAAAGATAAAAAGCTCTCAAAATTTCAGCTCATCTAAAGAACATATAAAAATCAATATACAAAGGGGCATTTTAAAGGCATTTCCAGCAAATCATGTTGGAAATCTACATTCAGCAAATAATTGTGAAACTCTCAAAAAATTTCGATAATAAAATCTTTGAACATTTTGCATAATATTCACTGCCTCTAACCATCATGAAGGAAATTCAAGTTGATATAGGAAGAGAAATGTCTTATAATTACCCCATATGTTATATTACAAGGATATATATTCCACACACACATAACCATGGAAAGAAATTTGAGAAATAACGGTGACCTAAAGGCTGCTTAATAAAGCATGTTAAAGTGATAAGGAGTCTGACACTAGAAAGCACAGTTTTTACAATAAAAGATGTATTGGGTTAATATGGCTACTCACTGATGCTTACCTGACTAAATATCTTAGCACATTAAATCATGGATACTTACAATCAGTCTTAAGATAAACCAGCTTTTATGTTTTCAAGCCCAGAACATGCTATCTTTGCTACCTCCACATACTTAAGTTAGAAAGTTTTAAGGCTTTAAAATACATCTTTAAAATATATAGTAAAAATAAATCCTGGCAATTTGTTTAACAACTTGGATTTGCTTTGACATTATTTTTTAAATCTATATAAAAGGACCTTGGTTAGAAGTCAATCAAACATTTTTTTACAAAGGGGAGAGGAGATAAAAGAAAAGTAAATCTCACATTCACACAAGGCATTTAACATTATGTTGAACTGCCTCCATGTTTCTATCCATATTAAATCAAAATACATGTAACAATAAATTACAGTAGTCACTGAAAACAGGAATCAAAGCACCACTAAAATTTATCGTGTAGCATATATTTAAAAAGCATAATAAAAGACTGAATAAGACACTATTTCTAAAAGTTCTGGTATTATTTTTATATTCTGTAACATACTATTTAGGATTACATATATTTCAAAATATTTTTCAATAGTAACTACTATGTTACAATATATTTAAATTTAAAAGCAAACCATTACAGTTCAGTTTCTATTGTCCTCTGGGAATAAATTAGTCATTCTCTCTGGTCGTATTCAGTATACATCAATTTTTAAAATACGTATCACATTTTTAAAGAAGTAAGACTGAACATACAACACTAAAAATAAACATTACTTCTATGAATTCAAATTTAAAAAGGCATGAATTATTACACATCGAGTTTAGCTTTTTGAGCCCAACTGTGTATCTATGAAGAGCATAATGATGTCATATTGCTTTTATTGCTGAAAATGTAATCCGAGCAAAGCAAAGGAGGAAAGAACCACCCGCAACCCAAACAAACTTAGTGAATACAAAATGAAAAGCAACATCAATTTCACTGCAGACAAACCCAGTCACACAGATTAAGCAAGCACAATACTGGTGCGTCTTATCTCTGACCACAGGAGGAGGGTAGACAGATTCTACAGGATGAAGAAATTCAGACTATGTAATAGGCAGAATCAATTGTTACCTGCCTCAATCAATGCCGCTCCACTTTCACTGTTCAGCAGCTCACAAATAATTAAAGTTATCCTGGACAAAAACCTCATCTGTAATGACTAGCTAACCGCCACCATGACAAACTTCAAAGTCAGTGATATCAATCTGAATTCAATAGTGTGGAACTGGATATAGCTGATGAATAAGTATGAATCTTACCCTGATGGTCCATGCACGCACTTCATCTGGGCCTGCAGTGAAAAAGTATTCTAGTTGGAGTGCTGCAAACCCAGCCTTAATGATCTTTGGCAAAGCACTGAAATCAAATGAAACAAATTCACCCAACACATAAGTTGATTGTGCCAGAAATTGGTATAGAGCTAAAATTACTCATTTCAAGCAGAAAATGTTAAAGATATTAGTAAATGACCACTCATCTTACATAATACACTTGAAGGGGTCAGAAAGCAAGTAACTATTTTTAAAAACCTCTCTTCTAAAATTGATTTTAATTGTCTTAGCCTGAAGATATTATTTTGAATTGTCTACTATTTAAAAAAAGAAAAATTATGACAATTTTCATCCAAAATTAATTATTTCCAGGACCGGGGCCACAAAAGCAAAATTATTTGATTGAAATCTGATATTTAAACAATATATTACTGTTACTCAGAAAAAATTACGGCAACTGATTCACCCTTTCCCCTCCCCCACTGAACATGACGAAAGAGTTTTGGCGATCATTCCTTCTCAAAAATATACATAACTAATACCTATGTTATAATTAAAACACTGTACGGAGATGACAGATGACAGTTAAAAACTTAATTTAAAATAAATCTTTTCACTCTGTCTCATGGTAAAGAAAGGAGAAGATTCCCTCTTTATAATGGTAATTACTCTGTCATTTATTATTCTATCAGCGCAAGCAATTAAATTACTGCAAGGAAATAGTTGATAATAAAGTGTAGGGAAAATGAATGCTAATTAACCTTTGTGTCATGTTCGCTTCCAGATACTTCTGTCTCTCCTCAGCACTCAATTCTTGCAACTTGAGTTCCAAGGCCCCACTAAAAGGAATGACCAAGGCACCTGGGTCATACTTGTCCACCCACTCTTTAATTTTTATCAACCTGTAGACAAAAAAGGGCACAACATTATCTTGTAGTGCATGCATGACTGTACCACATTCATTATTATCAAGTAGCACATACATATTCATAAGAATTGCACGGTTTTATGATGCCATCTTTTTGTGTATAGCTTTCCAAGGTCAAGGCATTAACAGGCAGCAACTGCTTCAGGTATACGCCATAATATTTTACTGTAACCTAGTTTTACTTTAGCACATTATCTATGGGAACTATTATACAAATATTTAAAAACTTTTTTTAGTTACACTAAAATTGTTCAGCATTAACACCTGTACCCTTGAATAAAGCTTCCATTTGATAATTTTTTGTTTTCCTTACTTTACAAAGTAAATTTTTAAAAAGAGGAGACATAAAGTTCTGTTTGTATAGGAATCATACCTAAAAATACCAGCTAATTCTGAAGAGCGCTTCACAAATAAATAATTTGTTCCGCCCAGATATCTATGTGCCTGGTTTAGTTCCTTCATGGACTAACAGAACTCACAGTGGTCACTGGTTTTGAGGAAGATTTTTGCTAGCCAAAACAAGCATGTGCAGAAACACAGATTTACAAATATAGTTGATCACGTATGCAGCTCTTATAAACCTGACTTTTGTGAGAACAGAATAATAGAACTGCAGAGGAAAGAAATTCCTTTAATCACAAAGGATTTGGAAAGCCAGATCAGTTAGGAAACTGATCCTAGTGGTTACCTGAAAAGACATTATTGAGTCATTTTTTTTTCCTTCCAAAGCATGGAGTATTTGGCAAAGTAGTAATTAGAACATAAATGAAATAAGTGTAGTGAATATATTAATTAGGTTCAGAGTCTCACACTTTCCTAGCTTTTTATTACTGGGCAGGTTACTGAACGTTTTTAAGCCTCAGTTTCCTCACTTGTAAAAACAGAGATAATAATAGTACATATTATATTGTAAGGAACCTAGAAAAGCCTGCAAATAGTAAAAAATTAACAGTAGTTACTATTATTAATTTTCCTTTTCAGATAATCATAGCATATATTCCTATGAATTTGGAACTGAGTTTAGTGTAAGACTATACATTCCATTAAAATTTTTATAAAATTATGCTATAGTCTTACATAATTCTACTAGCCTGCTATATTTAGACAAAGGTTTTAATAGTTATTATGGCAAAATGCTGTGGCAGAAGTCCTTTAAGTAATTAATGTAAATGCCACTTTAGGGGAAAAGAAAAACAAGAAGTAAATCACAAATCCATCAATGGCAGCGGAGCAGAGTTCTTAGAAAAATTAAGACTATGGCCCATTGAGCGGGATTTAGGATGGGAAAAAGGAATGAAAAACTATCACACAAGAGTTTGTATATGTTTGTTATACAAAGGCAACTACTTATTTAATATGTTATTTGTGGTTTTGAATCTTCATAATAGTATTTTTTCTTTTGTTCATATCCTAAAAAATGGACCAAGCCCTACAATTTATTTTGAAAAAAAGTACATTGCCTTTAAAATAAAATTCAAACTAGATGTTTTCTTATCCAAAATTATGAAGCACAGGTTAAAAAAAGGAGGGGGATTGAAATTGGTGCTTCTGTCTCTGATAATATTATGGTATTCTAAGTTACTTCACAGACTTACACTATTCCAACAAAAGTCTATATTCAAATGTTATCATCAATGGTTTAGTAACATACTTTTATTATACAAGTTAAAATCAAATATGTAATTTTTAAAAAGCAGATCACATACCAAATAGATTCAATGAAAGTGAAATAAAACAAGCCCATGTAAAAGGATAATATAAAAATATCATACACACTTTATTTCATAAATATGGACAACAGAACTAATAAAACTAGAACTGTTATGAAACAACAAGATAAGAAATAATTACTTTAGCTAACACATCAATTCAGAATAACAATAGTCCTACCCTGTCATTTTAGCAGTCTTTCCTGCAGAGTTCTCAGAGGGATTATTTGCATTCCTCAGGTGTTCTATTGTACAATTCAAATGAATAAAGACTTACAAATCATTCCTCTACCGCCAATGTGAGACTTTGATCTGGTGAATACACTATTGTACCTTAACTATAATTGGCAAAAAACCTGACAGTGTAGAGCATCACAAGCTTAATAACAAAGGAGAATATCTCAAAGTGTTGACAGATGATCTTCATAATGCAGAAGCAGAGCTGGTACATTTTAGCAGTAAATGAGCACTGAGGTCTAAAGGTCTCTAAAGTGACTGACATCAGACCTGCTATAGCCTCACTAAAAGAAAAAGGTACCGTAGCACTCTCCCGTAAAGTGAGTTAGGCTCTTTGCCTGCCAGCTTCACTTTTGTGACTTTCACTGTCATAGAAAACACAGGGAAGATGAAAAGTGAGTGAGGTTCTTTGGCTGTCTGCTTTACTTTTGTGACTTTTACTATCAAACAAAAGTGGGAAATGTCCCAAAGTAATTTTTAATTACATTTATAAAATAAACCTAGGGCAATTAACAATATTATTTGATTTCAAGATTATAGACTGAAATATATGTGGTATATCTATTAGGTCTGATGGTTACAAAAGTGTGATAATGAGGCCAAGATCACAAGTCTGAACCCCATGGGGACCAGTTACCTTTTGCAGAAAAATGTCTATTCTCTTGCTACAAACCATACCCCAAACTATAGCCAGTCATCTCAAAAATGTGTGCTACTGGCACATGAGGGATATAGAAAATTAAAGTTGAGCTCAGTACCACTACTAAAAAAAAATTCCAAGCCATTCTGTCGAAGTGTCTGAATAATAATCTCTATGTACAAATGTTAGCAAATGTCTAAAGCAAGTCATCCAATTGCTAGTGATCAAAATAATAATGATGATATTGTCAAAGAATATCAAATTATATGGTGGGTAGGAGGACAAGGAACAGTAAAGACAGTAGACTACTAAAGAGTTAAACTGTAAAGCCTTACATAGACTTCATTTTGCAAATCTGACTGAGCAGATTACTGCAAAGGGATCCATCCTTCCCCATAAGCAGCAAAAGCCACATTTGATTTTCTCAAAGTCTTAGGAGTAACAAATGGAAAGTGGAAATGCCATTAGTTGTATTTTTCTCCCCAGTAGTGATTCCACAGCAAGGGGACAAAGAAGGGACAACAAGTTTTAAGACAAAAGGATGATACTTTGAGATACACTGGCAGGTTGTAGTCTACAGCAGGAGTTCTCAACTCCTAGCCCATCGGTGGCCTCTTAGGAATCAGGCTGCACAGCAGGAGGTGAGTGGGGACTGAGCATTACCACTTGAGCCCCGCCTCCTGTCAGATCAGCAACAGCATTAGATTCTCATATGAGCCCAAACCCTATTGTGAATTGCATATGCGAGGGATCTAGGTTGTGTGCTCCTTACGAGAATCTAATGCCTGATAATCTGAGGTGGAACAGTTTCATCCCGTAACCACTCCCCATCACCCACCCATGGAAAAATTGTCTTCCATGAAACCAGTCCCTGGTGCCAACAAGGTCAGGGACCACTGGTCTATAGATTCTTTGGCAGAATGAGACCATTAGTATTAAGTTAATATCAAATTTCCAGAAGATCATGTCTCAAATTTACTTTTAGCCTTGTAATCTGACTTTCTTGGCCAGTCTTAAAATTCCAGATCCCAAACTTTGATTTTCCCAGGGTTAGTTTACATTGTTTATATTTCTTTTCCCAGATATGAATTTTATTACTAAACATTCTATTTGTTTCTTCCAAATCCACTTGCTTTAACTGGGTAATATTTTACACTTGTTTAATAAGTTCTTTGTCCCTTTCAACATTAATTTGCAAGTTCTTTTCAGACTGCTTTGACTTACAGTTTCTTGAGTGTAACTCCCCTCTCAAATCCCCCTTTCCCCATTTGTCATCTGCTAACGATCTTTCAGGACAGTTGGTTCCTGCCTATGTGCTATATTTGTGTATGTGTAGTCATTTTGGCAGCTGCAGTTATGTTCCAAGGGAGTCTGGTGGTCCCCAGGATTGAGATGTATCTGTGGGGTAGTCTTGTGGTTACTTCTTCTAGGGAGAGATCTATGGAGGGTCCTGGGATCCAGGGAAGTTTTATTCATGTTTTTAGGCTTAGTGTTTCTGCACTAGGTTATGGGTAATGCTTCTTACAGTGCAGTCTCAGTTTCTAATTTCCTGAGAATAACAGTTTCCTCCCTTGTTCGGAAGCAGTGAGGGGTATTTTTTCTAGTATCTGGTAATGGAAATGACAGCTTCTTCTGGGCTTTATGAGTGGGCCTTACTCCAGTTATCTATAGCCCGGAAACTGTTCCTTGACTCTTATTCCTATGTGGACACTAAAGCCTCTAAACCACATACAGTAGCCCCCATTTTTCCAGTGGGGATATGTTTCAAGATCTTCAGTGGATGCCTAAACCCTCAGTACCAAACCCTATATATATTATGTTTTTTCCTGAAGCTGAAAACTCTCCACCTTTTCACTTAAAGGAAGCACTTTATGGCTTCTCTTTGGCATATCCAAATTGCCAGCATCATACACTTAATAATGCCTTTGGGGCCATTATTAAGTAAATTAAGGGATACTTGAACACGAGCACCATGATACCTTGACAGTCTGGATAACCAAGATGGCTACTAAGTGACTAATGGGGCAGGTCGCACCCACAGTGTGGATATGCTAGACAAAGGTACAATTCACATTCGGGGATGGTGGTTCAGGATTCCATCAAACTACTCAGAACAGTGTGTAATTTAACACTTAGATATTGTTTATTTTTGCCCACTTAGTATTTTCAGACAAGTTGACAGTGGGAACTAAAATGACAGAAAGCAAAACTGCAGATAAGGGGGAGCTGCTATATTAGCTCAGTTTTCTCTGAAGGCCATGCACTGTCAACTTCATTCTTTACTGTTACTGAGTTTCCTTATTTTTAGCACCTAGAGAGTCCTTTTCTTGCTTTCAAGTCCTATTGTATATTCTTTTTTTTTTCTTTTTTTTTGAGATGGAGTCTCGCTCTGTCCCCAGGCTGGTGTACAGTGGCGTGATCTTGGCTCACTGCAACCTCTGCCTCCCAGGTTCTAGTGATTCTCCTGTCCTAGCCCCCCAGGGAGCTGGGATTACAGGCGCCCACCACCACGCCCAGACAATTTTTGTGTTTTTAGTAGAGATGGGATTTCACCATGTTGGTCAAGATGGTTTCGATCTCTTGACCTCAGGTGATCCACCCGCCTTAGCCTCCCAAAGTGCTGGAATTGCAGGCGTAAGCAGTGCTGGGATTGCAGGTGTGAGCCACCGTGCTCGGCCCCTATTGTATATTCTAAAATTACCACACCATCATCAATACCAGTTTTTTCTGGTTATTGTATCTGGTATTTCTACATATTAGGAACAAGAAGGAAGGAAGCTTCCTGTATTGGCCCAGTTCACCATCTTAACAGGAGGCACTTCGTACTACAGTTAAATGTCCATTCTATAATGTTCTAATACAATAGCTTTCAAACTTTTTTTTGACCACACCCCCCTAGTAAAAAATAGATTTTACACTTTGACTCAAACATATGGTATACAGACATATTATTTTCACACGCATTATAAAGGGAACAGAGAAATCCCAATAGTGCTATTTGATATTTTGCATAAAATCCAAAACCAAATTCTTGCAACTTAAAACACAACCCTGAAATAGTTTTCTCTAGCATACGTTAATAAGAAACTTATCGTATTATTTTCCCCACCTCAGGCCTTTCTAACCTTTCAACTACGTCTAGCCGCTCAAATTCTGATGACAATTTCTGAATATCCTTTAAAGATGGGTCAATCCACCAACAAAATCAAGTTATATTACCATTTATGGCATCTTTGTTTATATATATTAGGATGTTCTCAAATCTGATTTTTTTATATCAAAGTATACTTAAAATATTTTTAAAATGTACATATGGTATTATTAGACCTTTACAAATACCTTATATAATTACTTGTTTGAACTTACATCTTCACTTTAAAAATAAATCGACAGTGATATCTTGCTTTGCTAATTGAATATAACTGGTGGCAAGAACCACATCTCAATATACACAAAATGATACAACTTACACAAAAGAGGATCCAGGGCTGGTTAATTAAGTAATTTAGCATCATTCAGTCATTAAGGACTTGGCTTTTACTAAGCTAGCTCCCCTCATGTTGTCCATGGTATGGATGTACCATTAATCCAGGGGATTCTGTTAAACACTGACATCATTTCTACTTTTTTCCCTTGAAGGTTTACACTCATTTCTATTACAACTGCTCAGCGTCCCAAAGCATGATTTCAAGATATCAGAGTCCTCTTTACCACTTTCCAAATATGATTACTATAAATTAATGTCAGTTTACAGTATTAACCTGTAAACCTGTTATAGCAGGTTTATAACCTGCACTAAAATCAATACCACAAACAATATACAAACTAAAATATGTCATAAATAATATTTTTTCAAAGTCAAAATTCCAAAATTCTCAACTCTTCAAAATTCTTTGAATAAAATTATTAAAATTCAATACATCTTTACTTTTATTTCTGCTTATAAACATTTTCTGAATGGAGGTTATTAAGGAAGTCTGTGATGAAAACAAGAAGGAGAAAGAAGAAATATCAAGAAAGTAAATTCTAGTTTAACTGACTAATGTTTGAAACTCTAATCCCTCTTCTCAAAGAGAGCTAAGGCCGGGCTTGGTGGCTCATGCCTGTAATCCCAGCACTTTGAAAGGCTGAGGCAGGAGGACTGCTTGAGCCCAGGAGTTCAAGGCTACAGTGAGCTATAAGAGCACAATCATACTCCAGCCTGGATGACAGAGTGTCAATAACAAATAATAAATAATTTATTTATTATTTCCAAAAATAAATAAATAAACAAACAAATAAATAAATAAAGCTCCATCTTCCATACATGTAAGAGACTTCAAGTTTCAGTGTTCTTGTCTGACTTTATGGAGTTGTACAGAATAACATAATTGCAACTTTGATTGTATCATTTGAGTGTGTGATAGAAATGCAGGAATCTCAGCTGGTCATGGTGGTTCGCACATGTAGTACTAGCTACTTAGAAGGCTGAGGCAGGGGGATCCCTTCAGCCCAGGAGTTGGAGGCTACAGTGAGCTATGATCCTGCTAGGCCAAATCAGTGAGACCCCATAAAAAAGAAAAGAAAAAAGAATAAAAAGAAATGCAGAATCTTGAACCCCACCTCAGATCAGAATCTGCACTTTAACAAGCTCCCTGGGTGATTCATATGCATGTTAAACCTTCAGAAGCACTGAACTAAAGGACTTTGAAAATAAACACACACGAACTGAAAGCACGAAAATATCTGAGATAACTATGCAGACCAACTGATAAACTAGAGGTGGATAATGACTACCTACACTGCTGATAGCAGAGAACAGTGAGAATGATAGGAAAATTCCTGCTTCTATTTCCCAGGTTCAAAACCAGAAAAGGAAATGTCACCAGAATTTCAGGAAGTATAAGGAAAATGTTTGCTCTGAAGCCTCTGCAATGTCAAAGAAGTCTCAGATTCACATTATTATGGTCAACAGTGTCTTACTTTGTAAGACATAATTATTGGCTGGGTGCAGTGGCTCATGCCTGTAATCCCAGGACTTTGGGAGGACGAGGTGAGGGGATTACTTGAGCTCTTGAGTTTGAGACCAGCCTGGGCAACATGGTGAAATGACGTTCCTACAAAAAATACAAAAATTATCCAGGCTTGGTGGCCCGTGCCTGTAGTCCCAGCTACTCAGAAGGCTAAGGTGGGAGGATCGCTTCATCCCAGGAGGAGAAGGTTGCAGTGAGTTGAGATCATGCTACTGCACTCCAGCCTTTGTGACAGGGCGAGACCCTGTCTCAAAAAAAAAAAAAGACATAATTATACATTTCTTATCCTAATAAGCCTCAATACCTGGAAAAACATCTGTAGTAAGTTAGCTTTGGAGTCTAGATTGAGAATATAAGAAGTGATTCCAGGACAGAGGACTGTGAAATCTAAATTTACATCAAGTGAAAGATATATTACCACAAATTGTTCCCTATGAGAACCTCACAGAACTACTGGCTAAAAAACCCCACTCATTTTAGTCACTATAATAAGGCAGCATATGTCTGTGTATGTGTAAGAAAATAAATTCTAAAGAAATGGCCATTTCTTTTGCAGCATAAAAAAATTGGATTTCAGACTTTCTGTTTTGAGGATTAACATGCGTTCCGATTCTAGCGATAACTGGAAGACTACCCCAAAATTGAAATGACGAGTGTTACAACAAGCAGGCAATCTGCAAAGCAAATTTGAATGTTTAGCAAAAAGGCTCCACTTAAAAAAAGTTCTTTGCAATGAATAAACAGGTGGAAAGAAAATATTAGGGTAAATTCTAATTAGTTTGAGTTAATCATAGTTCCCCATTCTCCAGCTGGCAAACGGTTTGAGAGGGCCTGTGAACGAGTTCTAATCAAAAGAGCCAATGGAGTTTGTGGGAAGATCTGCTAAGGGACTTCAGGAAAAAGCTCCAAAAGGCTCCTCTGCCTCTTAAAGAGAGAAAAGAAGAGCCTCTCTGGCGGAGACTATTTTGGATTTCATCCTTGGCACTGTAGTGGCCATTTTGTGACCGTAAGAAGGGAAGTGGGGAAAGATGGGAAAACCCTTGTTCTTGAAATCATAGGAACATTTAATTAACCAACCGAGGAGACAAACTACCTTGGGTCTTAGGTACCGGGATTATAATATTTGTAGCTGAAGGAATCCCGATACTGATAATGATGACATTTTAGGGTTATCGTCATGTAAGTATATGACTGTAGCTCCTCTTAACTGGTCTAACTCTAATTTGTTCTTTAAGATAAGAATCTCCTCTAGAGCCTTCCCTGAGCTCCCATGTGGGCCACAGCTATCACCACATTCCACTGTATACTATAATATTGTATATAGTTTTCTGCTTATATCTTCATTCTATAGAAAAAAATTTCTTGAGGTCAGGGACTGTGGCTTTACTCCCCATTATATCCACAGAAACCTCCTAGCACAATGCCTGGCACATAGTGGATGCTCAAATATTTTCTAAATAGATAATAAGGGGGAAAGAGTTTCAGCTAATACCTAGCTGAGTGACTCCAGGTGGTTACTTAACATCTCTTAGTTTTAATATACTCATCTGCAAACTGATCTAGATAAGTAGTTTTCAACCTCTTCCGAGTTCTGTAAAAGGATTTCCCAACGTGGAAGGAAGAGAAAGGGTAGGAAGAACAAGGGAAGAAGCGACAGTGAGGTTTTGGATTTTCCACTCTTGCATTTTAACCAGAAATGCTACATTTTTATATGACGGGCTTCTGCATAAGATTTTATCTGAAGATTTTATCTGTCATCATCTGTTTTATCTGTTGTTTTTAACGACTCTAAAGTTCACTGGTTAAATTATCTCTTTCAGATGGAAAATTCTGTAACTTTATGGCATATGCCAGAAATTAAACAAGTACAAGTGCTGAAATCTTCAGGTACTTCATTCAGATTTCTGCTTAAATTTTACGTTTCAACATCTTTTTAAAAATAATGGCCGGGTGCGGTGGCTCGTGCCTATAATCCCAGCACTGTGGGAGGACGAGGTGGGCGGATCACCTGAGGTCAGGAGTTTGAGACCAGCCTGGTTAACATGGTGAAACACTGTCTCTACTATGAGCCGGGCATGGTGGCAGGGGCCTGTAGTCCCAGCTGCTCAGAGGCTGAGGCAGGAGAATCGCTTGAACCTGGGAGGTGGAGGTTGCAGTGAGCCAAGATCATGCCACTGCACTTCAGACTGGGAGACAGTGAGACTCCGTCTCCAAAACAAAATAAAAATAAAAAAGAGCCTCTTCCTTCCCATTTTCTGTCAATCTCTATTCCCTTACATTGACTTATTTTTATTCAGGGCACTTATTACATTATGTACTTAATATTAACTGTCTTCCACCTGGCATTAGTGGACCCACCTGACCAGTTATTGAGCCAAGGAACTTTTCGAATATTTTCTACACTGCAGTGTATCTCCAGCACCTAGAATAGTGCTTGGCATAAGCAGATGCTCAATAAATGTTGGGTGGATCAGTGAATATGAATGAATGAATTTGAAACTTAATCTACAAAAGACTAAGTAAAAGAACATTTAGGCCCAGGTGTCTGGGTGGTGGCTCACGCCTGTAATCACAGCACTTTGGGAGGCCAACGCAGGCAGATCATTTGAGGCCAGAAGTTTGAGACCAACCTGGGCAACATAGTGAAACCCCGTCTCTATACAAAAAATACAAAAATTAGGTGTGGTGGCATGCGCCTGTAGTCCCAGCTACTTGGGAAGCTGAGGTGGGAGGATGACCTGAGCCCAGGAGTTCAAGGTTGTGGTGAGCTGTGATCGCAGCACTGCACTCCAGCCTGGGTGACAGAGTTAGACTCTGTCTCAAAAAGAACATTCAGAAGCACGTATTATTCTTACATACCTTATCTACTTATCTTCTGCCAGGGTCAACCTTTAGAAATTAATATGCTTGTTTAGTTTAGAAATTAGTATGCTTGTTTTTTAGCTGGAACTGTGAAGTGAAAATCGCAACAGGACCTGTGGGAGTCATATCTGATTGCTATAAGGCTATATATAAAAAAATCAGAGTACAGTGGGGTTATTTTCATTGCAAGTTCTATCTGTGGCTTGGCCGACTACAATTCAAGTCTGAGCCATCAGGCTGCTAACCATCTCAAGGTTCTCTGTGAATGCACAAAACAAGCAGCACCTCAACCTTTTAGATCATTCCCGAATTTCAGGCTTCTGACTCTGCTTCAAGGTTACTAAGACTTGTGTTCAGACTAAGTGGCCTCCAGCAGGTTACATTTTTGAAACTTTAAAGCAGTGTTTCTCAAAATACAGTTTGTGAACAACCTATAAATCCAGGCTTTACGAAAAAAGCTAAATTGGCTGGCTGCAATGGCTCACGCCTGTAATCCCAGCACTTTGGGAATTTGGTGGGAAGATCGCTTGCACCCAGGAATTTGAGAATAGCCTGAGCAACATAGTGAGACCCTATCTCTACAAATAAAAAATAAAATAAAATAAAATAATAAAAAAATTAGCCAGGCACGATGGTGCGCACCTATAGCACAGTCACCCAGGAGGTTGAGGTGGGAGGATCACTTGAGCCCAGGAGAGGCTGCAGTGACCCATGATTGCACCACTGCACTGCACTACAGCCTGGGTGACAGAAGAAGACCTCTTCTCAAACAAAACAAAACAAAACAAAACAAAAAAACCCCACCCACTAACCAACCAAACACCACCACCCCTACCAAAAAACAACTAAATTTATGATCTCTAGAAGCAAGGAATATGCATTTAACTCTTACAATACTTTGTACTCGGACGTCTGAAAGTCACTATTTTTTAAATCTGTATGTATTCTTTGTAATTTTATATTCTGGTTGTAAACATCACACATAGAAACATTCTGTAATTATAGTTGTAATGAGATACGAAGCCAATATTTGTATCTAAAGACTATGAAACTCAGTTAGCTGCAAAAAAATTTCCCAACCCTATATTATGTTCCTATATACAAGATAAAATTACATCTGGCCATAAGGCTCCAGGATAAACTATCTCTCTTTTCCATTTTTGTTCAAAGAGGACAATAACAATAGGCTGATGTAGTTTATAATCAAAATGTAAGTTTACAGGGAGAGCCACAAATCTTGATTTAACTACCACTACATATCATTTTCTTAGAATGTGATCAGAGATGGAACTTGCATATCCAAACTGTTTATGAGGATGGAGAAAATCAAAAGACTCCCTCTGATATATTGGGAGAGATGAGGAGAGGATGCTGAGAATAGAGAGGGCCTGCATCCCAGCATGTGTGGCCCAGTGGTATACAAGGAAGAAACACTACCATAAAGAAGACAAAAACATCAGTAGAGTCTGAGACTGGCTGAAACTGATGAAGGGTCTATAAACGACACAAACTAAACTGAGACAGAAATATATTTAACAAAAGAAGTCTAAGACTTTTACATGGAAAACTATAAAGCATCACTGAAAGAGATTAGAGAGCTAAGTAAACGGAAAGATATCCATGCGAGTAAACTGAAAGGCTTAATATTAACATGGCAATAGTCCTCAAACAGATCTACAGATTCAATGCAATTCTTATCAAAATCCCGGCTTTTTTCCCCCAGAAATTGAGAAGTCAATCCTAAAATTCATATGAAAATGCAAGAGCCAAAACAATCCTGAAAAAGAACAAAGTTGCAGGGTTTACCCTTCCCTCTTTTAAAACTTACTACATAACTATAGTACTTAAGACTCGGCAGCACTGGCACGAGGCTAGACGTAAAGATCCGTGGAAGAGAATTTGGAGTCCAGAAGTAGATCCATACACTTATGGTCAACTGATTTTTAAAAAATTGTGGTAAAGAACAAACAATGTAACATTTACTATTTTAACACTTGTAAATTTACTAAGTATACAGTTCAACAGTGTTAACTGTATTTACATTGTTGTGCAAGGGCTCTCCAGAACTTTTTCATCTTGCATATCTAAAACTCTGTAGCCATTGAGTAACACCTTCCTGTTCCCCTGGCAACCACTATTCTACTTCTGTTTTTATGAGTTTGACTACTTTAGAAACTGCACATAACTGGAATCATATAGTATTTGTCTTTTTGTGACTGGCTTATTTTAGTTACCATAACGTCCTCAAGGTTCATCCATGTTTTAGCATGTGACAGGATTTCCTCAATTTTAAGGCTGAAAAATATTCTACTGTTTGTATGTCTATACTACATTTTCTTTATCCATTCACTTATTGATGGATATTTGGGTTGCTTCTATTTCTAGCTGTTGTAAATAATGCTGTACTGAACATGGGTGTGCAAATATCTCTTCAAGACCCTGCTTTCAATTCTTTAGGATATTTACCCAGAAGTGGGTTTGCTGGATCACACAGTAATTCTATGTTTAGCTTTTTGAGGACCCATCAAACTGTTTTCCGTAGTGGCTACATTACGTTTTACATTCCTACTAGTACTGCACTGCACAAGGGTTCTAATTTCCCCACATCTTTACCAGCACTTGTTATTTCCTGTTTTTTTGTTTTGTTTTGTGTTTGACAGTGGCTTCCTAATGGGTGTGGGATGATGTCTCATTGTGGTTTTGATTTGCATTTCTCTCATGATTACTGATATGCATCTTTTCATGCTTGTTGGCCACTTGTATATCTTCTTTGGAGAAATGTCTACTCAAGTCCTCCGCTCATGTTTTTAATTGGATGGGTTGTTTGTTGTAAAGTTTATTTATGGTTAATTGATTTTTGACAAGGTATCAAAACAATTCAATGGGTAAAGAAGAATCAACAAATGGTGCTTAGACAACTGGATATCCACATACAAAAATTAAAATGGACCGAAGATCTAAATGTAAGAGTTAAAAGGTAAAAAGTTTATGTAACAAAAGATACTATCAAGAAAATGAAGACAGGCCACAGAATGGGATAAAATATTTGGAAATCATACATATGACAGAGGTCCAGTATCCAGAATATATGAAGAATTCTTATAGCTCAACAATAAAACGACAGAAATTAAGTTTAAAAATAGGCAAATAATTTGAATAGACAGGTCTCCCTAGAGAATATATAACAATATTATATAGCAATAATATACCAATAAACATAATAAAAAGATGTTCTTCATTAGTCATTACAAGAATGTAAATGAAAACCACAAGGAGATACCACTTCACATCTACTAGGATGACTATAATTAAGGAGATAGACAATAAGTAGTATATCCATACAACAGAATATTATTCAGCAATAAAAAGAAATGAGAAGCTGATACACACTACAACATGGGTGAACACTGAAAACACTATGCTAGACACAAAAGGTCACATATTGTATGATTCAATTCATGTGAAATAGCCTCAACAGGCAAATCCAAAGAGACTGAAAGTAGGTTAGTGGTTACCAGGGATTAGGTTGGAGAGGCAATGGGAAATGCCTGTTAATGGGCATGGGTTTCTTTTTTGGGGTGATGAAAATGTTCTGGAATTAGTGATAGCAACACAACAATGTAGATATACTAAAAACCACTGAATTGTGTGCTTGAAAAGAGAGAATTTTGTGTATGTGAATTATATCTAAAAAAAACCCCCAAAACTAAACTGAGAACTAATCTAAAGATTAAAAAACAGAAATGCTAATATTCCCCACATTATGATTATATGATGTCTGACCTTCCATTGGAAATAGTATGGGCCACTAGAAAAAGCAGAGATTTTGGAGTAAGGTGAGTATCAGTTCAAATTACAGCTCAATTACATACTAGCTATAAGATTCTGGGGAAGCCATTTAAGCCTCCTCAGCCTCAGTTTAATCACATGTAACAAAAATAATACCTACCCTCACCGGTGGATGTTAGGATTAAAATCCCTCGAATGTAGGAGGCCTGCACACAGTGGCCCCCAATTTTAACTGTCTGCTGTCAGTGAGTGGGTCATTCTCAATAGTTACCATAGAGTTAAAAATACTGTTATATTGCCTGTGAGTAAAGAATGGGAGCTCTTTTTAAAATTCAGGTCTTGGCTGGGTGCGGTAGCTCACGCCTGTAATCCCAGCACTTTGGGAGGCTAAGGCAGGCGGATTATGAGGTCAGGAGTTCAAGACCAGCCTGGCCAACATGGCGAAACCCCGTCTCTACTAAAAATACAAAAATTAGCTGGGCGTGGTGGCGAGTGCCTGTAATCCCAGCTACTTGGGAGGCTGAGGCAGGAGAATCGGTTGAAACCGGAAAGTGGAGGTTTGAGCGAAACTCCAGCCTGGGCGAAAGAGCAAAACTCTGTCCCAAAATAAATAAAATTAATAAAAAAAATAAAAATCAGGTATTTATTTCTGAGAAGTCTTGACTAACTGAATATTTACAGATACGGAGGTAACTGGAAGGGAAAGAATTCAAGCACAGTGACTGGAAAAATACATTTAAGCAACTATGTGTATTAATAAGCATTATGCTAGATCTTGAGGGTGCAACTTTGAAAAAGGAGTGTAGGGGATGGAAAAGGAAAGCAATACATTTAACAGTCTTTTCAGTTACATACATAAAACTTTTTTTTTAGGTTAAATTCAGTTGGAATAAGAAAAACAGAAAGGAAAGGTTTTTGTTCGTAACAGAGCTGGGATTCTGTGGGGCCAGTAAGAAAGTAAGAAACTCCTGGCTAGGTGCAGTGGCTCATGCTTGCAATCCCAGCACTTTGGCAGGCCGAGGTGGGTGGATCACTTGGGGCCAGGAGTCTGAGACCAGCCTGTAATCCCAGCTACTTGGGAGGCTGAGGCATGAGAACCTGGGTGGTGGAGATTGCAGAGAGCCGAGATCACGCCATTGCACTCCAGCCTGGGTGACAAAGTGAGACTCTGTCTCAAAAAAAAAAGGAAAAAAGAAAAGAAAGACATTTGCAGGCAAAAGATAAATGTGGATGTGTATGACAGAACCCACTTGCACAGACATCCTTTCCCAAGTGGATCCTTCTTTCTGAAGTTGTTCTTAATTCATCCTCTGGAGGGTACTTCCTTATTCTAATAAAAGAGTCCATTCCATGATCCCATTTATCCAAATCGTCTCACTATTTATCATGTAGGGTATATGTAGTTTCATAAAGGAGTAGACACTGAGGGATACAAAGCCAAGGCAAACAGTCATTGTAAAAAAGGGAAAGTCACTGTTTCTGGATCTTTAGAGAGAAAGAAAAGGAATTTGAGCGCAGGGGAGAAACAAGAAGCACTAAAAAAGGAGTGGTGGCTCTTATTCAAGCTTTAATAGTTACAAAGTTTCAATAGTTTAGTTACAAATAGGCAGGTGAAACAATTCCTACTGACATATACTTTCAGTGGAACCATGTTAGATGAGAAATAAAACATTTTGGAAAAAACATTTACTCTATATACTTCTCCCTACCAGCGGTATGCATGCAACCTGTGGCAAAACTTTCAGCTGCTTCTGAAAGACTTATTCTCTCTTAAAGAAATGTTTATTTTAACATAATTTGGTGTTTACAGTCTTATACAAAGTGCCAACTGGCTTAATGGAATATTCTGACATGAGAAAAGGAAGGATTGGGAAATGTGTGAGTAGAATCATATCCACCAAAATTTGAAGTTGACTTCATAGCTTATAGTTTTACAAGAAGAATTTTACAAAAAGAATTTTTATAAATAAAATACAAAAGTTAATTTATTTTCATTAAAGAAATTCTATAAATAAAGGACTCCCACAAGCAACCTGTTTGCAAAGGAGGTAGTATGGAATATGGTTATAGAACACTGGGCCAGACAGGGGGGATACTGGCCATGCCGTGGAACTTTCTAAAGTCTCAGTTTTCTCATCTATAAATGGAGGTAATAATAGTAGCTACTTCAGAGGGTTATGACGAAGATTAAATGAGGACGTACACGTAAAATGCTTAGCATGGTGTCTGATGCAAGGTAAGTGCTCAACATGTACTGGCTATTATTATTTATAAAGTGAAGAATGACTTCCGCAAAGTTCAGATCACATTTTCCTAAACAGAATTGTGTTGTATTTACCTGTGATGTGGCTACTAATCAGTTTTACCTGAGAAGGCAGGTCTAAGCACTAATCACGTCAAAGGCATTTTTTTCTCTTTTCTTCCTTAAATTTTTCTGTCCGTTGTATAGACAAATGGCAAGTTTTGCTATTCATTAAAAGTCACTGCTGAGTGATAAGACTGCAGTTTCTAAGAAGGGCAAAAAAACAAAAAACAACAAAAAAAAAACTATGTAGGGTTGCAAATATTACACAGAAATAGATTTGAGGTAAACCAGTAGGAAGCATATTTGACTTTGTTATATTTTCTTTCTTTTTTTTTTTTTTGAGACGGAGTCTTGCTCTGTCGCCAGGCTGGAGTGCAGTGGTGCGATCTTGGCTCACTGCAACCTCCGCCTCCTGGGTTCAAGCGATTCTCCTGCCTTAGCCTCCCGAGTAGCTGGGATACAGGTGCGCACCAACACACCCAGCTAATTTTTGTATTTTTAGTAGAGAGGGGGATTTCACCATGTTGGCCAGGATGATCTCGATCTCTTGACCTTATGATCCATCTGCCTAGGCCTCCTAAAGTGCTGGGGTTACAGGTGTAAGTCACTGGGCCCGGCCGACTTTGTTCTATTTTCTAAATCAATACCACTCTAAGTAGCCAGCGAAGGAACCATTTGTTACTTGGCCCTGTGTATGAAAAGCTGTTTCATATACTCCATTCTTGCCATATTAGGAAAGACAAAAACTGATGAAACATTTATTCCTTTGCTGCTATCCTCATTGCAAAGTTCTTTCCATCACCCAGACACATTGCCTTTATGTTTACCTACTGTTTACATATAAATTAATTCACTTGAAAATAAATTGCCAAAAATAATTTTATTAATGATATATAATAATTAAATATTCCTGAGTGGTTTCTCAAACTTTAAGATTTCTGCTCTTAGTATCAAAATAATAATCATAAATGAGAAATCAAATGCTATGTAATTGACTTAAGTCCATTTTAAATTTTGTTCCCAGTGGAGACACAGAATAGGTTTCCATCTTCTAATAATTAGTCTAACAGTTATTAAATGCACCTTATCTTTCCATTGTAATCACAGAAATAAAATGAAAACAATATATTACTATTTGTCTATCAAATTGGTAAAGATTAAAACAATAATAACAACCCAGTGTTGGCTGAGGTTAAGACAAATGTATTTTCTTGAATGGCTGCATGAGTGTTTAATGTATTTTATCTTTTTAAAAAGTAAATAACCCCCAGCACTTTGGGAGGCTAAGGCAGGCGGATCACGAGGTCAGGAGATCAAGATCAGCCTGGCTAACATGGTGAAACCCCGTTTCTACTAAAAATACAAAACATTAGTCGGGTGTAGTGGCGGGTGCGTATAGTCCCAGCTACTTGGGAGGCCGAGGCAGGAGAATGGCGTGAACCTGGGAGGCAGAGTTTGCAGTGAGCCAAGATCGCGCCACTGCACTCCAGCCTGGGTGACAGAGCGGGACTCCATCTCAAAAAAAAAAAAAAAGTAAATAACCAAACAAGAAGCACTGGGGGACCTGGATCAATAAAATGTAGTACATCAAAATAATAATACATCACAGAGCAATGAAAATACATGGGGAAAACATTCATGGTAAATTGAGAATATTTATTCACATAAGAAGTATTTATTAAATATTTACTATGTGTCAGACACTGTGCTAGCTGGGTAATGGGTTGGTAGGAGTAAGTAAGACAGACATTGTCCTTGTCTTCACAGAGATGACCAAGTCAGCAGTTGATTGACCTCTCTAGGTATTTTGTATGTATATTTATATATACCTAGTAGGAAACAAGGAGATATTAATAACTTTTTTTTTGGAAACAGGGTCTCTGTTGCCCAGCCTGGAGTGCAGTGGCACAATCATGGTTCACTGCAGCCTTGAATTCCTGGGCTTACCAATCCTCCCACCCTCAGCCATCTGAGTAGCTGGGATTACAGGCATTCACCAGCACACACAGCTAATTTTTAAATCAATTTTTTAAGAGACAGAGTCTCACTGTGCTACCTATGCTGGTCTTGAACTCCTGGCTTCAAATGATCCTCCTGCCTCAGCCTCCAGGAAAAAATATTTTCTATTGAGGTAGAATTAACAAATAATTAACATGTACAGATTTTAGGTGTTCTGTTGAACGAGTTTTGAAAACTTTATATGCACATGTAACTATCCCCCCAACAAAGATATGGAACATTTCCACAGAAAGTTCCCCTATGCTCCCTTCCATGAATCCTCACTTTCTCTCCAAGTTGCTCTGTGTATTTTCTTGGTGAGGTGTATGATTTCCACAGCATAAACAGACCACAACTTATCCATTTTCCTATTGACAGACATGTGAGCTGTTTCCAGTTTTGAACTATCATGAATAAGGCTGCTACTTTGTGTAGTAAATGCATGTATAAGATATGAACATGTTTCCATTTCTTTTGAGCAAATACTGAAAGTTGGAATTACTGGATCACAGTGTAGATATATGCTTAACTTAAATGAAAACACCAATTTTCCAAAGCAGTTGTATCACTTTATATTCCCACCAGAAATGCATGACAGTTCCTTTTGTTCTCCTTCCTTATCCACACTTGGTGGTGTTAGTTTTATTTTAGCCATTCTATTAAGTATGAAATATTAAATTGAATATAACCATATTCAATTATGGTTATAATCTGACTTTCCATGATGGCTTAAAGATGCTGAGTACTTTTCCATGTTTATTCATTTATCTTATTTTATAAAGTATACGTTCAAGTCTTGCTCATTTTAAAAGCTGGGCCATTGGTCTTCATATTGTTCATTTGCAGAAAATTTAAAGACATATATTCTGAAAACAAGTCCTTTGTCAGATATTTGTGTTGTGAATATATTTTTCTAGCTGATGGCTACTCTACTCATTTTCTTAATGGTGTTTTTTGATGAACAGAAGTTTTTCAACATAATGAAGTCCATTTTTTTCCCCTTTTATGGTTAGTGCTTTTTGTGACTTATCCAAGAGATCTTTGCCTACCCTGGCAAGATATTCTTCTATGTTTCAATGAAGGATTGTGACATGAAAAAATGGCAGAGTGGAAGTGTTTGAAGCTAATCAGAATGCCCTGCGGAAGAAAAGAAGCAACAGAGTCAAGGACAGTAAGTTAGGAGGCAGTTACCTAACTCCAAAATGAAGTGATGCAGTTTTAGTCTTGCTTGACAAGCAGTGTAACTGAAGAGGAAGAGATGAATAAAGGTGAGATTTAGAAGAAAAAACATGAAACTTGATTAACTGAATATCATATATAAAAGAAGATATGTTAAAATGACTTGAAGAGCCCAAGCCTAAATGATTCAAAGGGTGCCAATACTAACAAAGACAGGAGAGTCTGAAAGTGGATTCCATTGTGGATATTACTATAGAAAAAATAAGGAGTTTAGTTTTATATATCTTACATTTCGTATGATAAGAGAATATTCAAATGAAGATTTCTTGTTGACAATCAGGAATAACGAAACTTGAAAAGGGTAAAGAAGAGAAACTAAGGCTAGGTTTATAAGTCATTAGCAGAGAGCAATGCTTCTCAAAGTATCATCCAAGTGTCAGCAACATCAATATCACCTGGGAGCACGCTGGACAATTGTCAGGCCCCATCTCAGTCAGAAACTCTGAAGGTGAGGTCCCATAGTCTATTTTAATAAAGCCTCCAGATGATTCTAATGCACACTAAAGTTTGAGAACCAACAGCACACGGGTTAGAGCTGAGGCATAAGCACAGAAGGCAAGTGAAAAAAGTTAACAGAATCCTGCAATTACTAATCCCTAGGGAAGAGTCATGGCGGACAGAGAAAACTCAGTAGAGACGAGATTAGAAATGAAAGGCTAATAAGCCTGTCACCCAAAAGCCAAGCAGAAGAGGATGTCATGAAGTTTCTAAGTTTGGTTTATTCTGAGAGAGACAGAGACAGAAAGACAGAGAAAAGCACATAGAATGAAAATGCCCTTTCTCCATTCAAGACCCCCACCCCAAAAATGAAGATCATGTTGTTTTGAGGAAGAACATTAATCATGATCTACTTTCCAGACTAGTTTTCCTTCAAATAAAGGAAATCTGCAGAGTAATAATAAAACATATACTGCTACACAGCTACAGTTTTTGAAAGGGAAAGGAGAAACTGACAGGCATTTTACATATGCAATTTGATTTACTACTTAATGATTTGAGATTGGTATGATTTGTCTACAGTGGTAAATGCAGGATTCAAGCCCATCTAACTTCAAAGTTCCTGATCTTCCTGTTGTATCAAGTTGCCTGTTTATTTTCAAAAACTCAATTTGTGAATTGAGAGCTACACTTTTCAAATGACATTTTTCCTTCATTTGTACACAGAAGACTGCTGAGCTTTTTATGGAGGCCCAAGTGACAATGAGTAATATGCCACTTTCAAAGAGGAAGGAGAGAAATGAGCAGTACTGTGAAAGGCAAACAGGGTCAAAATATGCTGTTGTTCTAAGACTGGAGAAATAACATCATGCTTATATGCTACTGGGGAACATCCACTGAAGGAAGAAGAATGGATGATGCAGGAGAGAGAGATGAACTACTTCAGGAGATGAATGGAGATATATAATCGTGTGTACATGTGTATCATGTCTTTTTGGTCAATAGCATAACTGGGGGTTAAACAAATCACTGCATACATTTTTGTGCAGTGAATGGTTTGTATGTTTTTAAATGACTTAAAAAAACAAAAGAAAAATATTTTGTGACAGTGGAATTATATAAAACGCAAATTTCAGTGTCCATAAATAAAATTCTATTCGAACAACGACATGCCCATCTGTTTACACTATTGTCTATGCCTGCTTTTGCATTACAATGGCAAAGTTGAGTAGCTACAACAGAGACTGTGTGGTCCTAGACAAAAATATCCTGATCCATTATAGAGAGTATGTGCTAACCCTGCCATACACAGCCTATCCACCTGTGCTCTAAACTGTATATGTATTTAACCAGAATAGATTGACTTCAAATCATCCAAATATTTTATTAATGAAGACTAAAAGTCAGTGTTGAACAAAGGGGATAAATTCAATGGTTTTCATCCAGCCAGCTATTCGATCAATCAACAATATTTACTGAATTCAGTGCCAAGCACTGGAGATACAAAATGAACAAAACATGCATGGTCCTTATTCTCATGGAATTTAAATTCTTACAAGACAAAAAACAAACAAACAAAACAAAAACAAGAGACAAGTAACCAAGATGATACAGCTTGTGATAAATGCTCCCAAGGAAATAAACATGATGCTATGATAGAGAACAAAAGGGAGTCTGGGAGGTTATTCTAGACAAGGCAGTCACACAAGGTGTTTCTGTGGAAGCACAGAGTCAAACGTGGTGGGGGGAAGTGGTATGGATAAAGCAGACAATTAAACACTCTGAGATTTCCGCAGACATAGAAACAGGAGGATGGAGAAATTTATACATTGTGAAGAGCATATGCAGAGACTACTTTCCCTGATGAATTTTCCAATGGTATTTTTACTACAAAGTACACACAGCGTTATTATATAATGGGTCCAAATGGTTCAGGAACAAAATACAAATTAAAAAAACAAAAAACAAAAAACACAACACTGTATAATTACTTAATTACCCGAAGGATAAGAATGGTTCCAGAGAGCCATTTCTGCTTATCAGGTATATACAGTAACACTTTTGTCTTTTTTAAAATGGGGGAAAAGCATTCCACACAATGTAAGTTTTCAGGATGCTGGCAAATGTGCACATGCCAAAGAAAGTATAAATGGTAGGCACTGCTTAAAATAACATTAAGCTTTTCCTACTTTTTAATTCTAAGAACACATTACAACAATTAAATATCAAAATGATCATAAAAGAATGAATACTAGAAAGAGTAGAATATTCTTTGGTTGTAATTCATACATAGCTAATGCAGCATAACATAGCAGTTGAAGCTTGACAAACGATAAGCTATGAACTTTGGGAAAGAGCTAGCGTCACTTGGTTCTTAATTTATTTCTTGGCATATACCAACATAACTACTTAAAATACAATCTGTCCATTTTGTGGGATAGTTATGCAGTTTTTTCCATGTTTTAAAATAATTATTTCATTAACCTGTTTCTAGAGTACAATCAACTTTCTACTTAAAATTTAAGCAGTTTGAAGCAGCACAAAAACTGTTCAGTAGTCTTTTAAATATTTATCAAATAATTATGCAATTCTGGTTTATTCCTCCTTATGAAAAATGATAAAAACACATGATATTCAACCACTTGAAAAGCCAGACACACAGGTCTATTGAAACATAGGTACAATTCAATGTAATGATTCATAGTGTCTCTAATAGAAAGATTCAGCAGTTCTCAGTCGAGACCTTTATTCCTTCTCTGAATAAATGATGCCTGAAATTTTTATTCTTGTTCTAATGGAATTTCAATGGCCTTCACTGCAAATCTACTGGAAATTTTTGCATATTAAGTGGAAAAAATTAAATGATGTTAACCACATTTTAATGTGATTAAGGCTGACAGGGTCATTATTTCTGCTAATCACTCAGTTTAAAAAGCTCAAACAAAACTTTATAACAGACAAGGTTTTTAATTTTATGTATATCTTGTTGAAATAGAAAAAAAAAAGGTAGAAGAAAAAGAAGGGAAAAACTATGCTACAGTCCTTGAGAAAAATCAATGAGTAGTTCCTACAATTTGCAGATGGGTTTCATTATACTTAATCTGGTGATGTAAAAACAAAAATGCAAAACAATCTTATACTGCACATGATCCTCTGGTTTTTTGCCTTTTAAATACGAAGAGGGCAAGAAAATGTACTTTGTAGAATTTTGAGTTCTGTGTTTCCTATTTGCTGCTAAATGAAAACAAATAGTTTTTTCTTTAGATCTTATAGCAAACTAAAAACAGAATTAATGTATAACACCACCTCAAACAATTCTTCAATGTTCTGTTTTCTAGATTAATCTATGCCATGCAACTACGAAAATTCCAATATGTCAGGGTAAACTGAAAATCTTCACTGACAGAAAATCTCCAAAAAGAGTGATCCTAACTGCTATCAGAAGAGTAGTAAGGATTCTAATGACCAGCAGTACTTTAGATAATCTATCTGTTCTGTTTGCTGATAAGTTTACTTTTCTCATGGGTTATTCTATACTAGAAGCTTAATATTAAATTAATTTTTTAAGATTGCAGGTGTATTTGATATAATTTTGGTGCTCCAATTGCAAAGGACTGTTTTTAAATGTACATTATAATATTGTTGAAGCAAAAATGAGTACGAACCTAGCCAAAAAACCTTAACTAGTATCTTCTCTAATTTTCTGAGCATTTCAATATTTTCCATAAACAGCAACAATTAAGCTAGGTACATAGCACACACAACTATACAAGAATGAATCAAATATCTCAGTATCTCTTTTTATTGGCTGTCAACTGCTTAACCAACACTGGTTGTTGAAAACTATCTTTATCTTTCAGCTATTAAAATGATAATTTCTAAAAATCATTTGAGGACATATGAAAGTAATATCACTATTCCTAATCTAGTAGCTATAGTGTTTTACAGAAACAAAATTAATCTGCTTTAAAAAAATATGACAAGCAAATGGTTTTTAAAAAGAAATACACACCTGAAGTTCAAACAATCTAATTCATATTGATTCATCCCAATCTAGTAAACTTAAACCAAATTCATTAAAAACAAAACATCTCATATATACATAAGTAAATATATTTTGTATTGTTGTTTTCTAAAACAGTATGAAACTACGATCATTGCAAATAATAGTCAAACCAACAATTATAAAACTTAAGCTACAGGTGCAGTACCTTTATCCAAAAACCAATCATTCTTTTCATGGTAAATTACTCAATTGCATGCAAATAGATAAATGAGTTTACCTCACTGATCACAATCTAAGCAGCTAACAAAAGCAGAGCACCTGGCCACAAACAAGTCCTTTGAAATGCAATTTAGTATTAAAGTTTGAGAAATTACTGTTCTGCTTTCATATTACAAATCATAACCAAACTGTTTTCAGCAAGCAGTTCAGCCGTTTGTGAAGAGAAAGTGATTAGAGTTTAGTAGATTACATAAATATCAAGAAAAGAAGTCAATAATAATGCTGCATTGTGGCCATAATCTTTGGTGTCCATAGAAAGAATTATTGTTGAACTCTTCTTATTTTAGTGTGATGCTATGCACTGGTGCATCAACTAATCACCCTCCAGAATTTCTGTGCTCATCTAAAAGGAGTCCCTGCTGAATGTTCTAATGCATCTTATTGTGAATCTTCAGCAAATAAAACTTCATGTATGAGCTCATGATGTGCTTTGCTGCTGGAAAGTCACAGACACTGTGGGAGGCTCTTTATCTTCCCAGCAGTCAGTTCTCTGAGAACATCAGTGCAGCTACTGTAGTTACCTGTAGATTACTTGTATTTTCTCACATCTGTGTCCAGCAATCTAAACCATGATGATAAAGGGTCATTAGGTTTTGAGTGAGGAAGGGGATGGACTAGACAATTTGCTCTGATAAGCTCCTTGTTGGGAGCTCCAGTTTAGAATGTGAAATGTCGGTTATGTACAGTTTTACACTAAAAGGAAAAAAGGATTTCACTTTTCTGCACTAACAATTAAAAATGATGTGGTTTAATGTCTCACTCTTGTCTACTGACTCGCATTTTATTTGGGGACTTTATAATTAAAAGTATTTAAGAAAAATAATTTTCTGTTTGTGAAATGGACGTCCACGCTCTATTAGCCACAAAGAATTCAGGTACAATTACTAAGATAACTGCTGTTTGGAGCACAGCAAAGCAATTTCCCACAGTGGGACTTACAGTTCAATTTACCAGTTGGGCAAATATTTTGTGCTCTGTAGTGGCCTAGAGAGTTAAAAGCTATAGGTAACATTCGAGTAGTGTTATACTTGGAGAAAAGTTTCTTCAATCTAAATGGATGGTTTAGATTTCAAACCAAAGACAGTATCCTAAAAACATTTCCCCAAATTAACAGGATAAATTTTAAAACCAATATAAAATATGGTTGTCACAAAAACCCTGACTGACCTCTCGTTCCCCTAAAACAGGGGCTCAGAATTTGGAACTTAACACTGTTATTTTATTTTCATATTTATATTGGATCCTAAATCATTCTGATACTTAATCACATTTTGGAAGTCATCAGCTGATAGAATATTCTATATTCCTGATTAGATTATAGAATAAGAATACTAATTGCTTAATTTCAAATGGTTTAGGATAATAAATATAAAAATATAAAAATAATTTGGAGGGGGCATTCTTCAGATATTATACACCATATGGATAGGATAAAAAAAGGAGGTGTTTCAAAGAAAGATAGAGGGGCTAAAAATGTGCTCTCTAAATTTACATTCATAATTTACCTCTTTCTTTAGGTATGCTTATTGTAGTACAATATTATCTCTTTTCAAAATTTCTACCTACCATCCTTTGAAAGGAAATTTTAAGAGAAAATAGTGAATGCAACAAATAAAATACTGCCTTGCCTCAAAGAACTATGTTAAAATAACAAAAGTATGTGAATAAAAGCGTACAATATTTTAAAATGAAACATCAGTGATTTGGTTTTTTTGGAAATAGTTTTAAAATGGTATTCATTTAGACTGTTTGAAAGCTTTCCAATGTTGCTAGGGAAGAAAAATAAAAATACTTATTTTCAAAATTGTTTGCTAGCACTAAACACAAGCAAGCAATATTTTCTAACAGATTAAAGATAATGTAAGCATTTAAAAACTCCTGTTCTTCCTTTCAATTACATGAATTGTCTAAAAGCCTTTGATGAAAGTCTGTAAGATAGAAGATATGTCACAATTATCAATATAGAGACATTTCTTAAAATAAAAATTATCATAAAATATAACATTTTGGTAACTAACATTAACATCCAAAGGCAATATGAGAACTCAAATCCATAATAATTATTCATACACTAAACCACTGTAAACCTAAATCATTTCTGAAGACCTGAATGTGTCAAGAACTTTGACAATTATGACTGGAGCCAGGAAACTGGAGCAGTGCAGAATTTCTTATGAATTTCTCCAGTTACTTTTTATAAATGCTGTCTTGGATGACAGCTTAATGTGTACCACATGCAATATTTATTCTTCTTCAGTGTCAGACTGTCTAGCCATCCAAGGGAATACAAAGAATGTCACTTATTAGGATAAAAGCACAAGGAAGGTAATCAAGGACATATGTAACATCAGCCAATCATGCCCTATTTCAACATCCTATTCCATTCATAACAGTTCAACAATTATTTGCTTACTGATAACTTGCTTTCAGGCTGTTTGTGTTCACCATAATGGTGGTTTGCATTTATTTTGCTCTTTAGAATTGGACACTTGCTGTGCCATACGTGTTTGTCAAAACTTTATATCTTCTGTCAGAAATGGCTTAGAATATCAAATAATTTCTATTTGTCAGGAACTACTAATACAACAATCAGTAACCCTTGATGTTAATAGGGCAGTGAAATAACTATAAAACAGCAAATGCGTAACTATTAAATATTTCATAGCAAAAAAATTCCATGAAGTGACATATAGTAAGAAAGTAGGTATTATTAGCTAAGCCACACTCACATATCTTCTTATGGCTAAGAATGTTTACTCAGCATTGTTCTTTCTTTTGTTTCTGTTTTCCAAAATTATGAAGCTGACAGAACTTCCCAATCTACTCCACTGGTCTTTAAGCTATATATGCAAAATGTCCAAGATATAGCAAGTTGCACTAAAACTTACACTTGGCCGCCAATACATATTTTACTTAATAACAGATTTAAAAAAAAAAAGTCCCATCGCACACCATAATCATGAACTATGTAATTGCTGAAACAATTATTTAATTATGCTTAATCAGAAAACTTTAACCAGATACGGCTTTAACAATGTATTCCAGTAACATTTAAAAGCTTTTACAAGTACTAATTTCAAGAGACCCAGACAACTAAGATGTTTGTCTTTGAATATAGGAAAGGAAACAAATGGTTGATATTCTCCATATCCTCTTTCTTGGTCTCTTTCTTTTCTGTCTCTATTTCAATTTGGCCTGAAGCAGAGCAAGTTCTACGATGCAAGGTATATGCCATGCAAACTATTCTGTATAATTTTTCAAAATAAGACTCAGGAAGAAAAACACTTTTAAATAATACAAGCATTATCACACATTTTTCTCTTCCAGTCCTGAAATCTGATGACAGTTAAAAAAATTTTCATTGTAGGTTTGGGGGTACATGTAAAGGTTTGTTACATAAAAACATCACGGGTTTTTTTTGTACCTATCACCCAGGTATTAAGCTCAGTAACCGATAGTTATCCTTTCTGCTCCTCTCTCTTCCCACCCTCTTCCCGCAAGTAGACCCCAGTGTCTATTGTTCCTGCTTTGTGTTCATAAGTTCTCATCATTTAGCTCCCACTTATAAGTGAGAACATCCAGTATTCAGTTTTCTATCCCTGTGTTAGTTTGCTAAGGATTTTTTTTTTTTTTTTTTTTTGAGACAAAGTCTTGCTCTGGCACCCAGTCTGGAGTGCAGTGGCGCGGCCTGATCTTGGCTCACTACAATCTCTGCCTTCTGGGTTCAATCTCTGCTCACTGCAACCTCCACCTCCCAAGTTCAAATGATTCTCTCATGTTTCAGCCTCCCGATTAGCTGGGATTATAGGCATGTGCCACCATGCTTGGCTTTTTAAAAAATTTATTTTTTTTTTATTTTTAGTAGAGATGAGTTTTCAACATGTTGCCCAGGCTGGTCTTGAATTCCTGATCTCAAGTGATGTGCCTGCCTCGGCCTCCCAAAATGCTGGTATTACGGGTGTGAGCCACCGTGCCTGGCCAATTTTTTTTTGAGACAGGGTGTCACTCTGTCACCCAGGTTGGAGTACACTGGCAAAATCATAGCTTACTGCAGCCTCGAATTCCTGGGCTCAAGCAATCCTTCCACCTCAGCCTCCCACTTAGCTGGGACTACAGGTGCAGGCCATCACAACAGCTAATTTCTTTTTAATTTCTGTAGAGGCAGGATCCCACTATATTGCTCAGGCTGGTCTTGAATTCCTAGGCTTAAGTGATCTTCCCGCCTCAGCCTCCTGAGTAGCTGGGACTATAGGCGCATGCCACTGTGCCTGGCTAATGTTTTTATTTTTTGTAGATGTAGGATGTACCTATATTGCTTAGGCTGCTCTTAAAATCCTGGCCTCAAATGATCCTCCTGCCTCAGTCTCCCAAAGCACTAAGATTATAGGAGTGAGCCACTGCACTTCGCCTAATTGCAACGTTTTATATAAGCAGGACTCAAGTTAGTTAAGAGAGTTTATTATGTGATTACAACTGCCAGGAACTAGCCAATTAACTATCAATCTCTCTGTGTTCATACACATACATATGCTTTTCTCTTAGAATTAGGAAAATTAAATAAATTATATTTCAAGTCAAACAGCTCTGACACAGAATAATTTCTGCCACAGGATAATTTCATTTAATATATGTAACATTTTATTTAATTCTCATAATTCTATAAGAAAATAATTACTCTATCTGACAGGTGAGGAAACCAAGGGCTATAAGGCAACCAACCAACCAATCTTGAGTCATGCTTATACAAAATATTGCAATTATGTTTGCTCTCCGTTAGGTATAAATTTCTGTGTAACTTTCACTAGGATACAAACAACATAAAAAACTCTACTTTTCTTGCATGAAAAGCATGCTATAAATGCATAAAACGTTTTATACGTTCTCTCACGAATTTGAGCTAAAATAAGTTTCCAAAATATTTAACTAGGTTTCTTACTTCATTTCTCTGAGCCTTAGGTTCTTGTTAGTAAATGGATAGAAATTTGCCTTCCAAGGTTGTTACGGGGATTAAACGAAATGATAGAACATATGTAAACACCCCAAAATCCAGCATATAATAGATGCTCAACAAGTGGTAGTTATTAGTTTTGCCCGACTTGGATGTATAGGTACATATACGTATACATATACATATATAATGTTCATTATATTGCTATGCACTAATATAGTACTAAACCAGAACATTACACAAATCATCCATTTGTATTTCAGCTAATAAAGGAGATATGTACAAACACACACACTCTTACACACTTCCCTACTCTCACACACTTCCCTACTTTGTTTTGTAGTTCTCAAAAACAAATCCAAGTTAGTGAAAATGTAAAGAAACAGGATAAATCAGTACATGGTTAAAAACAAACACATAAATAAAACAAGTGGTTGAAGAAAGTTTTCTTGAGAAAAGTAGCAATGATATGTATTTTCAACATAAAAATATATAAACTGTTTTATGTACTGTCCCTACAATGGCTACTACATTAGAAAATAGTATTTTGAGATAAGTCCATAAAATTAAAGATACAATTTTAGGTACAATTAAAAAAAAATATTACTCTCAGTTGCCATTTTCTAATTAGGTTATAATGAATTTTTAGTCTCAAATTTTATAGTGCATGAACTGTCTAACAACAAAACCTTACCTAAATGAAATTCATAGTAATAGGAAATGTGACCAGTATATGACATATTTCTCAGGCCTTGTCTACCTTTCCAGCATCACAAATGCCCCAGTGCTGAGATACCATAGCTTAGTAGTTAGTGAGGAAAATGAGCACCACAGATGAACTGCTTACATTTGAATGTCGGCACCACTGACTGGTTATGTAACTTTGGCCAAGTTCCTTAATCTCTCCATACTTGCCTTTCATTTCCTTAAAATGTGGGTAATAATGGCACCTACTTTAAAAGCTTGTTGGGAATCTTAAATATAACTGGCATAAGGTCAAGCATGAAGTGTTGACTGAATGATGACTACTACAAAGACAACATCAGGCATACAAATTATCTGCCATTACTCTACCTCGTAGTGCTGTGGTTTGAGTGCAGTCCCCCAAGGTTCATGTGTTAGGAAGCTTAATCCCCCAATGCAATGGGATTGGGAGGTGGGGCCTTTAAGGGGTGGCTAGGTCATGAGGGCTAACCCCTTATGAAGCGATCAGTGCTGTAATTATGGGAGTAAGGAGTGGACTCCTGATAAAGAGAATGACTTTGACCCACTTTGCTCTCTGTCTCCCATTTGTTTCTGCCTTCTGCTCTTCTGCCATGGGATGACCCTTAGAAGATGCCAGTGACACTATCACTCTCAGGCTTCCTGGGCTCCAGAACGATGAACCAAATAAACCTTTCTTCTTTATAAATTACCTAGTCTGTGGTATCTGTTACAGCAGCAGGAAACAAACTAACACATGTAATATTCTCTCATTTCCCTATTTATTTAACATCAACTCCCTCACCCCATCAGTGAAGAATTATTATTATCATTACTATTTTTGAGATGGAGTTTCACTCTTGTTGCCCAGGCTGGAGTGCAATGGCATAATCTTGACTCACTGAAACCTCCGCCTCCCAGGCTCAAGTGATTCTCCTGCCTCAGCCTCCCAAGTAGCTGGGATTACAGGTGCCTGCCACCAACCCCGGCTAATTTTTTTATTTTTTAAAGTAGAAATGGGCTTTCAGTATGTTGGTCAGGTTGGTCTTGAATCCTGACTTCAGGTGATCCACCCTCCTCGACCTCTCAAAGTGCTGGGATTACAGGCATAAGCCACTGAGCCCAGCCGAAGAATTATTTTTAACAAATTATGGTTTGCTATAGAAGAAAAAGTTAAATTCTGTTTATCATATCAATATATAAAAATCAATTTGTGGTTACAGGTATGTTTTTGGGGGTTTACTCTGTACCACTATTTTAGACTTGGCAATTTCATATAACTTAAAATTTTGGTTTCAATAGGAGCTATTGTATTTTCTCCACCAAAATTTTTATATATGATATTGTTTAAAAATACAAGCTAAGGTGGGCGGAGCAAGATGGCCGAATAGGAACAGCTCCAGTCTCCAACTCCCAGCGCGAGCGACACAGAAGACCGGCGATTTCTGCATTTTCAACTGAGGTACTGGGTTCATCTCACTGGGGAGTGCCAGACGATCGGTGCTGGTCAGCTGCTGCAGCCCGACCAGCGAGAGCTGACGCAGGGCGAGGCATTGCCTCACCTGGAAAGCGCAAGGGGGAAGGGAATCCCTTTTCCTAGCCAGGGGAACTGAGACACACAACACCTGGAAAATCGGGTAACTCCCACCCCAATACTGCGCTTTAAGCAGACAGGCACACCAGGAGATCATATCCCACACCTGGCTGGGAGTGTCCCACACCCACGGAGCCTCCCTCATTGCTAGGACGGCAGTCTGTGATCTACCGGCAAGGCAGCAGCGAGGCTGGGGGAGGGGCGCCCGCCATTGCTGAGGCTTAAGTAGGTAAACAAAGCTGCTGGGAAGCTCGAACTGGGTGGAGCTCACAGCAGCTCAAGGAAACCTGCCTGTCTCTGTAGACTCCACCTCTGGGGACAGGGCACAGTAAATAATAACAAACGCAGCAGCTCTGCAGACGCAAACAACTCTGTCTGACAGCTTTGAAGAGAGCAGTGGATCTCCCAACACGGAGGTTGAGATCTGAGAAGGGACAGACTCCCTGCTCAAGTGGGTCCCTGACCCCTGAGTAGCCTAACTGGGAGACATCCCCCACTAGGGGCAGTCTGACACCCCACACCTCACAGGGTGGAGTACACCCCTGAGAGGAAGATTCCAAAGCAAGAATCAGACAGGTACACTCGCTGTTCAGAAATATTCTATCTTCTGCAGCCTCTGCTGCTGATACCCAGGCAAACAGGGTCTGGAGTGGACCTCAAGCAATCTCCTACAGCTACAACCTACAGCTGAGGATCCTGACTGTTAGAAGGAAAGCTATCAAACAGGAAGGACACCTACACCAAAACCCCATCAGTACATCACCATCATCAAAGACCAGAGGCAGATAAAACCACAAAGATGGGGAAAAAGCAGGGCAGAAAAGCTGGAAATTCAAAAAATAAGAGCGCATCTCCCCCGGCAAAGGAGCGCAGCTCATCGCCAGCAACGGATCAAAGCTGGACGGAGAATGACTTCGACGAGATGAGAGAAGAAGGCTTCAGTCCATCAAATTTCTCAGAGCTAAAGGAGGAATTACGTACCCAGCGCAAAGAAACTAAAAATCTTGAAAAAAAAGTGGAAGAATTGATGGCTAGAGTAATTAATGCAGAGAAGCTCACAAACGAAATGAAAGAGACGAAAACCATGGCACGAGAAATACGTGACAAATGCACAAGCTTCAGTAACCGACTCGATCAACTGGAAGAAAGAATGTCAGCGATGGAGGATCAAATGAATGAAATGAAGCGAGAAGAGAAACCAAAAGAAAAAAGAAGAAAAAGAAATGAACAAAGCCTGCAAGAAGTATGGGATTATGTAAAAAGACCAAATCTACGTCTGATTGGGGTGCCTGAAAGTGAGGGGGAAAATGGAACCAAGTTGGAAAACACTCTTCAGGATATCATCCAGGAGAACTTCCCCAACCTAGTGGGGCAGGCCAACATTCAAATCCAGGAAATACAGAGAACGCCACAAAGATACTCCTCGAGAAGAACAACTCCAAGACACATAATTGCCAGATTCACCAAAGTTGAAATGAAGGAAAAAATCTTAAGGGCAGCCAGAGAGAAAGGTCGGGTTACCCACAAAGGGAAGCCCATCAGACTAACAGCAGATCTCTCGGCAGAAACTCTTCAAGCCAGAAGAGAGTGGGGGCCAATATTCAACATTCTTAAAGAAAAGAATTTTAAACCCAGAATTCTATATCCAGCCAAACTAAGTTTCATAAGTGAAGGAGAAATAAAATCCTTTACAGATAAGCAAATGCTTAGAGATTTTGTCACCACTAGGCCTGCCTTACAAGAGACCCTGAAGGAAGCACTAAACATGGAAAGGAACAACCGGTACCAGCCATTGCAAAAACATGCCAAAATGTAAAGACCATCAAGGCTAGGAAGAAACTGCATCAACTAACGAGCAAAATCACCAGTTAATATCATAATGGCAGGATCAAGTTCACACATAACAATCTTAACCTTAAATGTAAATGGACTAAATGCTCCAATTAAAAGACACAGACTGGCAAACTGGATAAAGAGTCAAGACCCATCAGTCTGCTGTATTCAGGAGACCCATCTCACACGCAGAGACATACATAGGCTCAAAATAAAGGGATGGAGGAAGATTTACCAAGCAAATGGAGAACACAAAAAAGCGGGGGTTGCAATACTAGTCTCTGATAAAACAGACTTTAAACCATCAAAGATCAAAAGAGACAAAGAAGGCCATTACATAATGGTAAAGGGATCAATTCAACAGGAAGAGCTAACTATCCTAAATATATATGCACCCAATACAGGAGCACCCAGATTCATAAAGCAAGTCCTTAGAGACTTACAAAGAGACTTAGACTCCCATACAATAATAATGGGAGACTTCAACACTCCACTGTCAACATTAGACAGATCAACGAGACAGAAAGTTAACAAGGATATCCAGGAATTGAACTCATCTCTGCAGCAAGCAGACCTAATAGACATCTATAGAACTCTCCACCCCAAATCAACAGAATATACATTCTTCTCAGCACCACATCGTACTTACTCCAAAATTGACCACGTAATTGGAAGTAAAGCACTCCTCAGCAAATGTACAAGAACAGAAATTATAACAAACTGTCTCTCAGACCACAGTGCAATCAAATTAGAACTCAGGACTAAGAAACTCAATCAAAACCGCTCAACTACATGGAAACTGAACAACCTGCTCCTGAATGACTACTGGGTACATAACGAAATGAAGGCAGAAATAAAGATGTTCTTTGAAACCAATGAGAACAAAGATACAACATACCAGAATCTCTGGGACACATTTAAAGCAGTGTGTAGAGGGAAATTTATAGCACTAAATGCCCACAAGAGAAAGCAGGAAAGATCTAAAATTGACACTCTAACATCGCAATTAAAAGAACTAGAGAAGCAAGAGCAAACACATTCGAAAGCTAGCAGAAGGCAAGAAATAACTAAGATCAGAGCAGAACTGAAGGAGATAGAGACACAAAAAACCCTCCAAAAAATCAATGAATCCAGGAGTTGGTTTTTTGAAAAGATCAACAAAATTGACAGACCACTAGCAAGACTAATAAAGAAGAAAAGAGAGAAGAATCAAATCGACGCAATTAAAAATGATAAAGGGGATATCACCACCGACCCCACAGAAATACAAACTACCATCAGAGAATACTATAAACACCTCTACGCAAATAAACTGGAAAATCTAGAAGAAATGGATAATTTCCTGGACACTTACACTCTTCCAAGACTAAACCAGGAAGAAGTTGAATCCCTGAATAGACCAATAGTAGGCTCTGAAATTGAGGCAATAATTAATAGCCTACCAACCAAAAAAAGTCCAGGACCAGATGGATTCACAGCTGAATTCTACCAGAGGTACAAGGAGGAGCTGGTACCATTCCTTCTGAAACTATTCCAATCAATAGAAAAAGAGGGAATCCTCCCTAACTCATTTTATGAGGCCAACATCATCCTGATACCAAAGCCTGGCAGAGACACAACAAAAAAAGAGAATTTTAGACCAATATCCCTGATGAACATCGATGCAAAAATCCTCAATAAAATACTGGCAAACCGGATTCAGCAGCACATCAAAAAGCTTATCCACCATGATCAAGTGGGCTTCATCCCTGGGATGCAAGGCTGGTTCAACATTCGCAAATCAATAAACATAATCCAGCATATAAACAGAACCAAAGACAAGAACCACATCATTATCTCAATAGATGCAGAAAAGGCTTTTGACAAAATTCAACAGCCCTTCATGCTAAAAACGCTCAATAAATTCGGTATTGATGGAACGTACCTCAAAATCATAAGAGCTATTTATGACAAACCCACAGCCAATATCATACTGAATGGGCAAAAACTGGAAAAATTCCCTTTGAAAACTGGCACAAGACAGGGATGCCCTCTCTCACCACTCCTATTCAACATAGTGTTGGAAGTTCTGGCTAGGGCAATCAGGCAAGAGAAAGAAATCAAGGGTATTCAGTTAGGAAAAGAAGAAGTCAAATTGTCCCTGTTTGCAGACGACATGATTGTATATTTAGAAAACCCCATTGTCTCAGCCCAAAATCTCCTTAAGCTGATCAGCAACTTCAGCAAAGTCTCAGGATACAAAATTAATGTGCAAAAATCACAAGCATTCTTATACACCAGTGACAGTCAAACAGAGAGCCAAATCAGGAATGAACTTCCATTCACAATTGCTTCAAAGAGAATAAAATACCTAGGAATCCAACTTACAAGGGATGTAAAGGACCTCTTCAAGGAGAACTACAAACCACTGCTCAGTGAAATCAAAGAGGACACAAACAAATGGAAGAACATACCATGCTCATGGATAGGAAGAATCAATATCATGAAAATGGCCATACTGCCCAAGGTAATTTATAGATTCAATGCCATCCCCATCAAGCTACCAATGAGCTTCTTCACAGAATTGGAAAAAACTGCTTTAAAGTTCATATGGAACCAAAAAAGAGCCCGCATCTCCAAGACAATCCTAAGTCAAAAGAACAAAGCTGGAGGCATCACGCTACCTGACTTCAAACTATACTACAAGGCTACAGTAACCAAAACAGCATGGTACTGGTACCAAAACAGAGATATAGACCAATGGAACAGAACAGAGTCCTCAGAAATAATACCACACATCTACAGCCATCTGATCTTTGACAAACCTGAGAGAAACAAGAAATGGGGAAAGGATTCCCTATTTAATAAATGGTGCTGGGAAAACTGGCTAGCCATAAGTAGAAAGCTGAAACTGGATCCTTTCCTTACTCCTTATACGAAAATTAATTCAAGATGGATTAGAGACTTAAATGTTAGACCTAATACCATAAAAATCCTAGAGGAAAACCTAGGTAGTACCATTCAGGACATAGGCATGGACAAAGACTTCATGTCTAAAACACCAAAAGCAACGGCAGCAAAAGCCAAAATTGACAAATGGGATCTCATCAAACTAAAGAGCTTCTGCACAGCAAAAGAAACTACCATCAGAGTGAGCAGGCAACCTACAGAATGGGAGAAAATTTTTGCAATCTACTCATCTGACAAAGGGCTAATATCCAGAACCTACAAAGAACTCAAACAAATTTACAAGAAAAAAACAAACAACCCCATCCAAAAGTGGGCAAAGGATATGAACAGACATTTCTCAAAAGAAGACATTCATACAGCCAACAGACACATGAAAAAATGCTCATCATCACTGGCCATCAGAGAAATGCAAATCAAAACCACAATGAGATACCATCTCACACCAGTTAGAATGGCGATCATTAAAAAGTCAGGAAACAACAGGTGCTGGAGAGGATGTGGAGAAATAGGAACACTTTTACACTGTTGGTGGGATTGTAAACTAGTTCAACCATTATGGAAAACAGTATGGCGATTCCTCAAGGATCTAGAACTAGATGTACCATATGACCCAGCCATCCCATTACTGGGTATATACCCAAAGGATTATAAATTATGCTGCTATAAGGACACATGCACACGTATGTTTATTGCAGCACTATTCACAATAGCAAAGACTTGGAATCAACCCAAATGTCCATCAGTGACAGATTGGATTAAGAAAATGTGGCACATATACACCATGGAATACTATGCAGCCATAAAAAAGGATGAGTTTGTGTCCTTTGTAGGGACATGGATGCAGCTGGAAACCATCATTCTTAGCAAACTATCACAAGAACAGAAAACCAAACACCGCATGTTCTCACTCGTAGGTGGGAACTGAACAATGAGATCACTTGGACTTGGGAAGGGGAACATCACACACCGGGGCCTATCATGGGGAGGGGGGAGGGGGGAGGGATTGCATTGGGAGTTATACCTGATGTAAATGACGAGTTGATGGGTGCAGCACACCAACATGGCACAAGTATACATATGTAGCAAACCTGCACGTTGTGCACATGTACCCTACAACTTGAAGTTTAATAATAATAAATAAATTAAAAAAAAAAAAAAAAAAAAAAAAAAAAAAAAAAAAATACAAGCTAAGGTGGGTACTAAAATACATTGCTGTTGCCTCTTAACAATAAGTTATTAAATAGTTAATAAAATTACAAGACAAGGCAAAAACATCAGCAGCAAATGTTTATTATCCTAAAAAAAACCACACATAAATGTCGTCTTGAGAATTGTTCTTTTTAACTAAAATCCTAATTTAGTCCATTAACTAAATAATTGGAAGGAGATTAAACTTTCCGAGATAAAACATAGCAAAATGCTAAAGTTGCTAATATGATATTTTCAAAGATTTCTGGAGATTCACAAACATATCTTGTACTGTCACTTAGCTGTCAGTCATCCTGTGTGGAGCAGTCGCATTCAGGTCAAATGGATCTATTTCTACCACTTACCTGCTCCAAGAACTTGGGCATGTTTTATAATCTTTCCAACTGCCTGCCTTATCTGTAAAATGGGCATGATAATATCTGCTTGATAAGTATAATATCATACATCTCAGCAATTTCCAAGCTCAGAATGCCCATCACATAGCAGGAACTCAATAATAAATAACGGTTTGCTATGTATATCTTTTAGTTTGGTATAAGAAAAGCTAAATCAATTATATTAAATGGAGGAAGGGGGAAGCAGGACATACAAAAGATAAACGACAAAACTTCAAAGTCATGTTTGAAAAGTGCTAGTGACCTTCATGTCGGACATCTATATATGTTCCTGGGGAAAATCTTTGAAAATTTCATTTAAAAATGCTAAAAATGATTACCAATGAACAGATGCTATTTGATCTTTTCCTTTTAAATTTCAAAATGGATTAAATCTAACAACATTTTCCACAGTCCATAATATATTCTTTAAAATAATCTCTAAGGAAAATGCTGATTATCACCCAGGAATACTGATGACTACCCCTTGATTTCAATGACAAATATTTGAAGTACTGAAAAGGCACTGCTAAATCTTTGCTAATGGAAAGACGAAGCTTATTTCTCTCTGTGTTGGAGTAACCCATTCCTAAACTAATATGCAGAACTCTTATTCCAATGAAGCAAATGCTTCATTTTGGCCAGGTACAGTGGTTCACACCTGTAATCTCAGTACTTTAAAAGGCCAAGGCAAGTGGATCAATTGAGTCAAGGAATTCTAGACAAGCCTGGGCCACATGTGAAACCCTGACTCTTACAAAAAATACAAAAATTAGCCAGGTGTGGTGGCCTGTGCCCGTCAGGGAGGTCCAGACTGCAATGAGCTGTGATTGCACCACTGCACTCCAGCCTGGGCAACAGAGTGAGACCCTGTCTCTGAAAAAAAAAAAGAAAAGGAAAAAAATGCTTCATTTTAGTAAACATTAAATTCAAGGCCAATGTAATAGTGTAATGAGGGCCATCTCAGAATTTGAGGATCAAATGAAATAAAAAAGCTGAAATACCATAAGGCTCTAGACAAATGTTGGCTGCTGTTATTTCTAAATAAAGTTCAATCTATTTCTCTGAAGTTGTACATTGAGGGGCTTTTAAAAAGTGCTTCATAATTGGTAGCATGAATTAGCAAGTCACTAGACAAGCATGGAAAAGGAAAGATGAAATTTGAAATAAATTGCAATTATTACTTTAAAGGCTGTTTAAAACACTTAGCAATCGAAAATATTTCTGGACTATAAGAAATCAATTAAAGCAAACTAGAAAATACATGATGGTTATTCTTAAAAGCCAAATAAAATTTTAGAACACATTTAGAACATGTTTAAAATCTGTTTCAGTGGAATGTACTTAAATAAAAATATGTAAGTTATTTTCAAGTGGCTGGCTGTCTTCACATTTTATTCCTTTTTGATGGCCCATTACGCTCTACATCAACTGTAGACCTCTGTTTCCTTCTCTAACTTCTACTCCTATAACTCGTATTCTGTTTTATTCCATCTAGGTACTTCACAGCCTTTGTACTCGCAGTTTCCTCTCCATGGACTGAGCTTTCCGTGGATTCTCTCATGGCATGTATCCTTATTTCATAAGGTCTTCCCCAGCCACCCTAACTAAAACAGTTTCCTCTTACTCTGCTTTGTTTTTATTCATGGTCCTAATCATTCCCTGCATTATATTAAATGTCTGTTTGTTGGATGTCTATTACTACATGAGACTGTAAGTCCTGCAGGAGAAAGGGCTTTTTCTGTTCACCACCTAAGATAATACATGACACACAGAAAGGCTTAATAATTCTTAATAATTATTTGCTTAAAAAGGAAAAAGAAAACAGTATCCACCTCCTCAATGAACTCACAGTCTTCAAAAGGAACATAAATTTGAAATTTGCATTTATAATGACAGTTTTTTACCAAGTTTTGCTTTTCTTGATGTAAAGCATTAAAAAGACAGACTGCACAGCAATGTGCAGTCCCCGCCTTATATAAATAGAAATATATGCAAAGTTCATAAGCCCGTTATTTTAGAACACATTTTTAAAAAGCAGAATTTTAAAACTGGTGGTAAAAATGGTCACAGATACCAAAATATTTCTCAAATTGTTCTATTTCTACTACATTGTGAATGAAATAGGCTTTTGAGGGTGAGTCTCACAATCAATGTTTTTGGGGAAATGCTTTCTAGGTCAATTTAGAATAAAGGAATGTAATAGTTTAAGTAATGTTACTGATCTCAAATATAGATATGCCAATTCACTTTGCTCTTATTCTAGCCAAAGCAACAGCTACTCACTATGAGGAAAGGTGGGAAGAAACATGGTGAGATGCAGAAAAGGCTTATTTTCAAGGGCCTGAGATATAGAAGAGGGAATGAGAGTAGGAAAAAAGACCAGGTCTTATCTATAACCCACTCCAGAAAAGTTGCTCTTAAATTGGGCTGCAACCTCAGGAATGCTCTGTACACAATTAGGAAAAATTACCACAACAAACCTAGATATTTGCATGGGCATCTTTTCTTTGTGAATTCATTACACTTCATTAAAATAATAAAATTCTAGTCCTGGAAGGGAACTTTAGAGACGATCTTTAATTCTTCACTAACTTTCACTGCCTCACCTCCAACATATACATACATACATTCATACTCAGAGAGACTGAGATATAGGAAATCACAATGAAACTGTTTTAAAAGGTTTTCAAAATAATAAACAACTTAAAAAAAAAAAATCATGCTACTGTAGGCTGGGCGCAGTAGCTCACGCCTGTAATCCCAGTACTTTGGGAGGCCGAGGCGGGCGGATCACCTGAGGTCAGGAGTTCAAGACCAGCCTCAACATGGAGAAACCCTATCTCTACTAAAAATACAAAATTAGCCAGGCATGGTGGTGCATGCCTATAATCCCAGCTACTGGGTTATAGAGGCTGAGGCAGGAGAACTGCTTGAACCTGGGAGGTGGAGGCTGCGGTGAGCCAAGATCATGCTATTGCACTCCAGCCTGGGCAACAAGAGTGAAACTCCCTCTCAAAAAAAAAAAAAAATCATGCTACTGTAACACGATTTTACATAAAGACTGTACATATTGTAACAATATAAACAAAGAATATTTACTCTAATGGAAGCCTCTAAGCTGCAAATGGTGAAGTTATAGGGCCCAACCTGAATGAGGGGATGGGGTTGTATAGAACATGGCAGTGATATCATGGGAGTCTCACTGCTATATTTATACATGTGATACAGTTTGTTCCTTAATCCAGATAACAGAAATAAGAACCAAGGTAATGCATCCAAAAGATGCATTCACGAGGCCAAACAAGTCCTTTTTCTATTACTGAATACTTTTTGAGCTATAACTAAATTTGGGAAACACTGTTTATACAGAACACATTTTATATGAGCAATCTCAATGAATTATCTTCTACATGAAAGGCTAAGTAATTTAAATGGCCAAGTTCAAAGAGCTAGTTATGGTAGCAAATAAAGACCATAGCACTTGTATTTCAAATTCTAAAGTAGTATTCTTCTTAACACACCAAACTCCTTGATAGCATCTACTCCCTAGGTTACAAATAGACCACATTCTCCAGTTTTTTAGGGTTCATTTTCCTTATAGAAACAATATTATTAATGGTACCTAACATTTTGGGCTAGCCTTCAAGTCTATTTAACTCATCAGATAAACTACAACACTAAGTCCAAAGGTAGTTGCTGTGCCTGGGGAACATGCTGCACAGGAGAAAAGGGTAGAGACAAATAATGCTCTTCCTCCTATCCTGCACAAGCAGGACATATTAGGCTGTAAAACACTGACATTGTTCACCTTTCCTTTTCTCCACCCTTCTCCCAGGAAAACCTGTTATTCAAATCCTACAAACTATCTTGAGCCTCCATTCTAAATCCTTCCCAAGGTCCTGCCTTGTATCTCCCACTCCCAACAGTCCTAAGGTTTCTGAGCTTCAAAATTCTCCTCTACCACCTTCACCAACTACTAAACTCCTGTATTAGTCCATTCTCACACTGCTATAAAGAACTACCTGAGACTGGGTAATTGATAAAGAAAAGAGATCTAATTAGCTCACGGTTCTGCAGGCCGTGAGGCATTGGTTGGGGAGGCCTCAGGAAACTTCTAATTATGGCAAAGGTAAAGAGAAGCAGGCACAGCCTGAGAAGGAGGAAGAGAGCAAAGGTATAGGTGTTACACACTTTTAATCAACCAGATCTCATGAGAACTCACTCATTATCATGAGAACAGCAAGAAGGAAATCCACCCCTGCAATCCAGTAGTCTCCTACCAGGCCCCTCCGCCAACATTGGGGATTATAATTCAACATGAGATTCGGGCGGGGACACAAATCCAAACCATATCAACTCCAGTTGTAAGAGTGTAGCTCATCCCAACTCAGAGTCTTGGTAACAAAATATGACTCAGAGATCCTTAATCTCTAGTGCAGATTTTTAAGAGGACTGCTTTTGAATTATTCAACAAAGTGAGTAGGGTAGGGAAGCAAAGAAATTCTTTGTGCAGATGAATCATTTGTAATTTGAAGAACATTGTATAGCTATAAACCAAACTTTATATTTCATTTCCTAGATCATTGATGTATGTACATGTATAGGGAATATATATTTTAATTTCACATGACAGAATCCTAAGGAACACTTATTTTTTAAAAAGTACTTATAAACCTTTTCATCTGTGGAAGCTAGAAACAATTTTATAAAACTTTTCCTATTTATGTGGAGTGAAATTCTTCAGCTAGTTTGAAAAAGATGAAAGTCCTGACATATTTGATAAATTACATCACTCACAAATCAGTAAGTCAGCAGATGGTGCTAATAAGATTACAACGGGCACTCCCAAATGTATCACTTTCTTAAATTCAGTGAACCATCTGGCAAATAGAAATCATTGGCTATAAATAGTATTGCAAAAAATACAAATAGGCCAAGGGAAATTCCTAATATGCATACGGTCAGTAGCATTATGTTCATATTAAAAAAATGCTTTCGTATATAATTATCTCTTTCATAAGAAATCTGAAGTGCACTACTGCATTGTTACCTCTTGATAAGAATAAGAAATTGTCAAAAGAATATTCAAAACCCATTTAATGAAAACCAAACAGGAATTCACAAATATTACTACATGTAAAAATATATTCAAATGCAAAAGTACATTTGACCAAAAAAAGAAAAAAAAAAGATTCCTGAATGGGCAAAGGTTTTTCCCCATCCCCACTTCTTTCAGCTTTCCATCTCCTGTAATAAAAAGACCATTTTTCTTTACCATATTCTTTTTAACTCTAAAGATTCTGATCAGAGAAAGAAATAATTCCACAAAATTCATTCACCAAAAATTATTTGAAATCCTAATTCATAGTATAAATAATACTATTAATAATAAGCTTTATCATAATACAAAGTAATCTTTCCAAAGCAGAATGTCTGTGTTGTATTTCTAGCTTAACTGATCTTGTCAGAAACTGATGACCTCCTACAATAGTTCTACAGAAATCGTTTTTTATATTTATATGCATATATGTGTGTATATATATGCACACATACAGAAATAGAAAATTATGTGTCAAAAATATACACACTTCCATCTACATATATACTTGCTGAGATATAGTAGCTATAATTTTTATAGGCAGCTTAGGAAATCAAGAAAATATATTTATCCCATGATTCCCCCCAAACCAAGCACATAATGTATAGTATCCCCAAACTATTTTTAGTTGTTGTGTACAAATTATGTAGAAAACTAATGAACACACAAAGATGGGAAAGGGGAAGGAACTGAATCATAGTATAATAAGAATTAATAATAAAACGTTTTTCTACTTAAAATGCATTTAGTGAACTTGACACATTGCCCTTCATTATAAAACAGCTTAAAAGACTTTCCAAGTATTTGTCTACTGATCTTGAATCAATTTCATCACTCAGATTAATTGACTCATATAATATTACCCAAAAGGTAATACTAAATGACTACAAGCCCACCAAGGCATATGAAAATGTGTGTATAACACACACACACACAAAGTCTGCATATCTAAAAGTTTAGTTATATTTTCCAGTTGAACATAAATATGTAGTATAATAAATAATAAAATATAATTATCCTTTATTAACAGTTTCAAGAAAGGTAGGATCACAAAAATGAAACATAATTGATAGCTGGTAGGTGTAAAAAAATACCTAAAATTAGTTTGTTCTACTGATTTCATAATTGGATGGCATACTCTACTAACAGAGCAGCAAGGGTGCAAAGATTGAAATTTAAACCCCTAATTAAGCAGTAGTTTGACAGTTCTAATGTCCTGTACCTGCTTGACACCATGACTCAGTAAGCAATCTCAAATGAAAATTAATGCCGCGTATAGTATTAGTTATAAGTAACAGCTGATCGTGTTTAGAAAATGAAAACCTTGAGCGTTAAAAAATGCTTGTGCTCACCAAAAACAACAAAAACTTCTATATAGTTTGATTCATTCAAGAAACAGCAATTTGTAATAATAAAAAATGGTTTATGGATTCACTTACAATATCTTGATTACTGTCATTTGCTCATAACACAACTGCAACCAACCCGGCTGCCATGTCAGCTTCTCTTCAGGGGCTTGGTCTTTAATCATAAATCAATGAAATGACTAATTCAACACTGTTAAAACTAGTGAGTAGATGCTTGGAGCCATTCCAGTTTTTGCATCTTACAAAAGGTCAATACAGCTACTCAATAACACAATAGACCTATCTTTCAAAATGCCTCCTTCTTCTCTAGGGTTGAAAAATAACACATTACCATTTACATTTAGGGTGAACTTCAGTAACTAAAGTGTTCAATACTTCTGAAATGGTGACCTGCTAAAATAACAACAGTTTTAGTCTTCCTCTTGTGGCCAAAGTCACAAACTTCTCCTCACCTCTTTCTTGATGGTTTAAAATAGTTTTCCAGATCTAAAAGACCCATGAAAATATTTATTACTATTTCCTGCATCAGGCTTATTTGCTATAGTAACATTACATGTTAATCTTAAGAAACAAAAACTTTTTCTTTTGCTAAAGAAGCAACTAATAATGCAAATGGAGCTTAGATGTAAACATTACCAAAAAACAAGATGCTAACACAATTAAAAGGATTTAGTAGTTAAAATGGATTTTAACTATTTACATCTGCTTTCAGTGTTATAAATGATGAAAACCTAGTATTCATATCCTTCATAATAAAAATTTATTCTGCACTTTAATACAAAGGCTATGTTGCATAAACAGAGGATTTAAAGCTGTAGCAGAGTGGCTGAATGAAAGGAAAATGGCAATCTTTCTGGCTCCAGTAGATGCCATTCCCTATCGCACAATATTTCCCACTCATAAATACATGACAAATACTTCCTCAATCATTTTTTACGAGCAGGGATGCACAGGGGGTAGTCAATGGCTAGCTTGAGGGAAAATAGGAACAGCAGGCGGCAGAAACTGTACAGAAAATGGCTATGTGGTAAATTCTCTTCTGGAACATCACTCAGTTACCCAGTCTTTGATCTTTCAGCTACAATTACACTAACTTCCACAAGATCTGGATCCCTCCCAACCCTCCCCCCAAAACATACGCACACCAACCCCAAACCAGATCATTAGTTATACCTAAAACCTGTTAAGATTTGGTTTTATAAAATAGGATCATTCATACCTCTACATTATTATAAATTAAAATTTGCTATTTAGACAAGAGTTTACTTTCAATTGGCTATAACCATATCATCATCACAACTGGTCTCACAAAAAACATGGGGTGTCTGGCGACAGCTAAATCACAGACTGGCGTCTCCTAAGCAGTCTGTCTACCATTAGGGTCTGGGAAATGGTATTTACTATACAATTAGAGCCAGGGAGTTCTACCTGTAATCATCCAAATACAGGTGTGAGAAGCCCCTTTGGGCAAGGAAACTGACTCATCCCTTTTCATGTAAACTTTGATGTCTGTATTGTTTCACAGAGCCACAGGAAACCTTACCATTCATACCACAATGAGAAGATTTATTAACTGAGGTCAAGTAATAAATTTTAAAATTCATTCCTAAAGGTAACAATTTTTAACACAATCATCACATTTCTAAGAATTTGAAAGGCAACAGAACTGATTATTTTAAAGTTAATTACCCGATGGAGGACACTGACCAGCCTGAATGAAATCTTTAAGTTCAATTTATGCTTTTTAGAACATTACCAATAAAGAGGCTAAATTCAGCTTCTATCAGGAACACAAAATGTCTTATAGTAATATTAACAGGGCATTTTCAGTTGCAGTAATTTCACAGAATTTATTCTAATGATTTATTGGAGTTAACCATCTGACATTAATTATTGTTTTGGCTTCCAGTCTATGAATGTTTATTTTTCAGTTTAAAGCCTTCTCACTCTTTGATATCATATGGAAATGAGAATTTTTAATGGAAAATTGAAACCATGTGCATCTAAGTACTTAATGAAGTACAGGGAGAAACAGACAATATATTTTAGGAGAATTCAGATATTTTGCTTTGGATAGTTTTGATTTGCTTGTATGACTCAATAGTATAAAATACTTAGAGTCCAGTGAGGCAAGTCAAAGTGAGTGGTATGCCAAATGTGGACATGCCTACACGTACATGAACACATAATTTTCTGAAGTTATTAGTGACAGCAACAAATCTCGTACATTTTGGTTACATGCCAAAAATGACAATCAATACATGAATGAACAGTTTTTACCTCGATGTACTTTTAAAGCATTTGAAACAGGTACTGGTCTTTCCCCACACACAGCCTTTTTTTTTTTTTTTTTTTAAAGCATTCAATCTGGATTTTAAAATTCATGCCCAGCTACAACCCCAAGTGGGTATTTTAAAGTCACTGATAATATCAACACAGCTAGAAATCCTAATGTAAGAAGTTTTATTGTTGTGACTACATTTATTCCCATTTTGCAATGGAAATAAATAATAACGTCTAATAAACTTACATTTGATAAGTAAACATATAATTCAATATTGCTTAATTTAATTCCGGTTTTCTTAAGTTCTCTAACTATAAATCAATTAGAAGACTCATCTGTGAAGGTAAATACCAAGCAAAGCCTTCTCATTCATTTAATACTTTTTAATAATAAGGACAAAAATATTAAAATTAAACATTGCGGTTAAGTACATATACATGGGTGTGTATTTGTGTGTACAGAGATGATGCATCTGGGTATATATGGTGAGGAAAAACTTACCATTTGTTTTTCTTTCTAATGTAGTCTTTTTCAGAAAGATTAACCAAGTAGACCATTGGTTTTGAAGTCAAAAATAAGTGTTTATTCAACACTTCAATCTAAAGTGGGAGATGGAGAAAGAATCCTTTTAAAAGTTTAGTAAATATGGAGTAAATCACTGAAGAATTTGAAAGTAAACATTCTTTAAAACAAGTAGGCATTTTCATTTTTATAATTCTTGTTTCCAAAAGATTAGTGGTTATGAAATATCATGAATGGGGGAAAAGAAAAAATAACAAGCCCCGGAATAAGCAATCACTGACAGAAATAAAAGTTTAGATATAATGGTAAGTGTAAAATAATGACAACTCTAATTTGTTCCCTAGCAAATCAAAGCAAAGGCAGTAAGAGATGGCATGATATTTATAACTTACCTCTTTGTCATTCCAATCATGATAGAAGCGAACAGGTTTCTTTTGATCTATAACCCAGGATTTTACTTTGCACATTATATCCTACACATGATTGAGAAAAAAGTAAATATATATGAATAAGCATTTAGATACTAAATATTAAAATAAAAAGTTTTTAAATTTTCAAAATAAAAATAGATTGTTTTAATGAAAGGGGGCTAGGTCACACAAATAATTATTTTCCATATCTCACTTAAAAACCAAATACTAATAAAACATTGTGGCATTAAATTTTTAATGTATAAAATGGATAATATTAGCAAAAATTTGTAACAGCCTGAAAAATGTCAATTCAATCACATCAAAGACTAAATACAAGAGTTAATACCATTTCAATATTACCTAGTGATGCCATATAGAAGACAAACATGCTATTAGAAAATGGAGTGAGGGAATATTCTGAAGAAAGACTAAATTACATTTTTCCCTTAAGAAGAAAAACAAACAAGACAAAATTGAGCCTATTATCGATGATCCAGCCTCCAAAATATTAAATCAACTGACCAAATCCCTTTTTATTTTAAATTAATTTTTTGTCAACACCTTCTCCCTGACCACTTCTCCTGCAGCCGCACCCCTGATACCCCCAACTCCCCCACCCCCCAAACCTGCCAAAGCCTCCATTACACAATGGCAAGAGCCCTGCACTGGTGACCTCCAACCAGCTGCATTCACTTTCAGAACATCTCTCTCTGCTGGAAATCTAAAGGCCTTTTAGTTAGCAAGCTAGTGTGCATTCAGAAGGAGTAACTGCAGGAAGAGCCCAATGTGCTTTGTTTCTCTGGCCTTTCTTCACAGAAAGATTAATCATCTGTGAAATGGAAACGGCAAACAGCAAGTGACACAAACTGAACCCTTCAAGCCTTTCCTCATCAGTTTTGTGCTTCTGAATCTAAAAGCTGCGTGTGGCAAGGTTCTCCTTACAGGCAGGTGTTAATAAAAGGCTCTCGGGTCTGAAAGGTCAAATTTTGCTCTTCCAGAAGAAGTGCATTTGAGAGTCATCTGGGTTTTTGTTGTTGTTGTTATTAAAGATAATTTATGGATATGTTTTAAATATGCATTTCTCAAAATTTATTGTAACACAATTATTAGTAATCAATTTCCTGGATTTTTATCGATGTACTTTACTTTACCATAATCAGTTATTCTTCTTTAAATATCCATTTGTATAAATTATCTCAATATTTAGTATACCTTCCTTCCAAATCTTGCTGTTACCAACAGGAAAAATAAGGAAAAAGCCTTATATCCTTAGATCCTGATTTGAAACCCTCCAGGCAAAGGACTTCCCACAGATTTTAACAAGGAAGGGGCAAGCTGAAAACTTTTAATGAAATCTAACATGTTCTGCTTAAGAATAATCACTTTTACTCTTCTATAACTGAATTTCACTCATAAATGTTTAAAAGTGGCTAATGTAACACCATTTCCTACAAGGAGAAGATCAAAGTGCTATATTACAAATGCATTATGATTAAAAAAGCCCTGTGCAGCCTTGCTATTAACTGTTCTTTAAACCCTAAAAGGCTTCCCATAGATCTCACTTGGCACTGCATATACAACCTTTGACAAGTAATGTAGACCATTTTTATTCATTGCCTAAAATTGTAGGCAATTATGTGCGTCACACTGGCCACCTGCAAATTCTGAATGCCTGCTCTAGTTGTCAGTGCAAAAAACTAATGTCGGAGGGGATTAATCTAGGGGGAGAGAGTCCTCTTTAATGGCTCCAGCAGGTGAAATGGCCCAGCTGGTTACTATGATGAGTGGCCAGAACAGCTTATGTAGAGACACGCAACAAGATTATACAAAAGAAAGAAAAAACAGTGGTACCATCTTATATTTGGTTCCATTAGTTTTTTCAATTAAAGAAAGAAAACAGACAAAAGAAAGCCAAACAAAAAATAGGGGAAGAAATTAAATTTTAATCATATAAAAAGTATAAAATACTTCTGTAACTCTAAACATTTTTACAAAACCTAAGAGCCTCAATAAGTGCTGATCACTAGTGAAGGAATTTCCGTATTTCTCTTTCATTTTAAATTAACTAGACCAGTACTTCAGATACAGAAATCTTATCACAAAAGCATTTTGGCATTAGTTTGCTTTTTCTCACATTACAAATTATATTACAAATTAGGAGCACTCAAAAAATTTTTTGCAGTCAAGTTTTAATTAAATAGAATTCACTTATAATCAAAGTTCTTGAACAGCACAGTATTCCTTAAAGCCACATTCAAATATTTTTAGAGAAATTTATATATTATAACCTAGTTTTTGAACAGTTGAAATAAAAATATTTTGTACTCAGTGCTCTCTTAATTATTCCCACAAAAGATTTAACAGCCAAGAAAAGACAACTTAGATTTATTAAGAGATGTCAGTTTTATTTCAGACAAATAAAAAACAGATTGCCTTTCAGATAAGATTATCTTATATAAATGATCAGTATATGGTATAGTTTCAATGTGCTCTTTTTCTTACATAAAGTAAAAATTAATTCTAATTTTAGCAAAAAATTAAAAGATGTAATATTCCTTATCTGAAAGACTTCTAAACAGATGAAAGAAAACATTTGAGCTTGTTTGGATATAATGCTTAATGGTTGACTGAATTTATTTCCTTATGTTCATATGTATAAATACATATATAAATAACGATGATTAGAAGAATAAAAGGTTCCAGTTAACTGAACTTGGTTAACTGGAAAAAAAAATTGAATACCCAATGCATTTAGAAGTTGCCTTAGGTTCCATATTTCTTTACTATCATTATATAGAAATACAGATGTAGGGGTACTAAATTGGGCTGTTTTGATAACTTTAACAAATCCCTCATTTTCAAAATAAATTCTGTACATTATAGAAATACATAAAAATTCCTGGTCATTTGAACTTTTTTGTTAGATTGCAGTTACATGAGTGGACTAATTCAAGAGGTAACAGTATAATGCTTAAGCATGGGAATAAATCCTAGCCACTTACCAGGTCTGTGACCTACTTCATTGATAAAATGCAGAAGATGAGATCTACCTCCTGGGGGTTGTTGTGAAGATTAAAAGAGATAATGCATATAGTGTTTAGCACAGTTCTTGGCACAGAACTGTTGTTGTTGTCATGATCGATGAAAGATTAAATCCCAGTGATCTACAAAATGGCAATATGTTCTGTTGGGTGCTCCTTTGAAGTGTATGTATACTTTTCCATCTGTATAATTTGTTCACTAGTCCTTTTCTTCAAATTTCTGAGTTACTAAAACTACTGGCTTTTTTCATGAAATCTCAAGTCAGGCTTCTAATTCTGCAAGAACTAGCTTTTGCTAAACGACTATCATTTAACTGCAAAAAACACCAAACTCACCTTTAATACCTCACTATTTTGCTTTGACTCTTCTTACTCAGAGCTTCACATTTAAAATTAGAAATGCTCTATTTTCTTGATATATTTTATTATTGTTATTGTTAACAGTAACTGTAATGTATTTAGACTCAGAGCATCATGTGTGACTTGCCTAAATTCCCAGAGCTAGTAAGTGGCAGAGATGAGATTCAAATTCTGGTCTAAGTGACTTGAAAGTTCATGTTCTGTTCCATATCCTGGCATATTTGTCTTCCTTACTACTTTTATAACTGTTCCTTGTTTAGCCTAGACATCCACCAAGGTTGTTATTCAAAATCCTCATTCTCATTCAGGCTATCAGAGAAATTCAATATTCTTATTTTTATTATTGGGGTACAATAGCTGATCATTAATCCATGTATCACAAAAATAGTAATTTTTCTTTGCAGACAATTACATAATAATCCAGTCATTTATTAGATATTCCTAAAATACGAGACTTCTATATCTTGGTATCTTCAGTTCCCATAGCAGGAATTATTAACCTATGATCCATAAATAGATTTCACCCTGAAATTGTACATAAAGTTCTGTTTATGTCCCTTTGAGGGAAGATGGCACATAACTTTCACATGCTTTTAAAAGGGATCCATAATCCAAAAATCCAAGAACCATGGCTGTTAGTGACTCTGATGGCACTACTCAAATGCCCCAACAACAGCCAATTAAGTAAATGTTCTAGGTCCAGGGACTTCCAGACCAGAGGTTGAAACACTGACCCAAAACTTGCTTTAGCCAGACCCTGCACTGAAAATTTCTCTATCCTATCCAATACTAAACTGATAAAAATTCTACCTTTTATAATGTTTATCTAACAAATTCCAGTTAAAATCAAAATAGGGATGTTGAAGAATATTATATATTAAATATATCATTATTCTAAAAGAACTACTTGCTTAAGGTTAAAAAATGTTTAGAGAGAAAAATATGGGACTTGTCGTACTAGATATTAAAAGAAACCATAAAACTATAGTAATTAGAATAGTATGGCACTGGCACAAGAAGACAGATATAAATTAGAAACAATTGAAAAAGCCAGGCATGGTGGCTCATGCTTGTAACCCCAGCATTTTGGGAGGCTGAGGCAGGAGGCTGGCTTGAAGCTAGGAGTTTGAGACTGTCTTGGGCAATATAGTGAGACCCCATCTCTAAATAAAATTAAAAAATTAAAAATTAACTGAGTGTAGTGGTGTGTGTCTGTAGTCCCAGCTACTTAAGAGGCTGAGGTTGAGGGGGGATTGCTTGAGTCCAGTACGAGGCTGCAGCAAACTACGATCACACCATGCACTCCAGTCTGGGTGACAGAGTGAGGCCCTGTATCCAAAAAAATAATGAAAGAAATAAACATTTTTAAAACTTTTTTTTAAAGAAAATCTAGGCCGGGCATGGTGGCTCATGCCCGTAATCCTAGGACTTTGGGAAGCCAAGGCAGTTGGATCACCTGAGGTCAGGAGTTCGACACCAGCCTGGCCAACATAGCGAAATCCTGTCTCTACTTAAAAAAAAAAAAATACAAAAATTAGCTAGGCATGGTGATGGGCGCCTGTAATCCCAGCTACTCGGGAGGCTGAGGCAGGAGAATCACTTGAACTCGGGAGGGGGAGGTTGCAGTGAGCTGAGATTGCACCATTGCATTCCAGCCTGGGGGACAAGAGCAAAAGTTCTCTCAGAAACAAACAAACAAACAAATAAATAAAATCTAAAAAGCCATTAATTGGAAATTTGCTAATTAAGTTATTGGGAACTGATACAACAGAACACTTTGTATCCATTAAGATGAGATGTATCTATATGTATATCTGCATGGGAAAATGTCCAAAATACACTGCTAAGTGAGAACAGCAGGTTTAGAAAAATGGAATATGGTTAAGAACATGGATTTCAGCCATATTCCTCAAGATTTGAGTTCAAGTCCTGGTTCTACCACTTTCTGGCTGAGTAATTTTGGGGGTGAAGGAGACCCCCCAAGAACTAACACAATAGGTTAATTCTAGCAATAACCCTGGTAGAATACAGGCTGCCAACTGTAGGTTTTCAGTTATATGATTTACCGAAGTAGACAGTAAGACCACCACCTGAATATAATGTTTCTGGCCCCTGTCTACAATAAAGTGGCAACCAAAATGGACACCAATTTACTTCTGAGGTATAGATCTCAGCAAAGGATCTGGCCATTCTCTAAAAAGGCAACTGTCCTTGTGATTCCTGAAAATAAGTTTGAATGGATTTTACCATGTTTGAGGAAGGGTCCAGAGGCTGTGAGGAAGCCAATAAATCTGATTTTAATAAAAGGAATACTGACAATTTATGGAAAGTAGAGTCATAGAAAAAACACATCATTAAAAATGACTGAGAAACAAAAAACCTCAATGAACTATTTGGCATACTTAGTAGAATGCAAAAAGATAAGAGCATCTATGCAATAGGAGCAGATGAACTGACTTATGCTGGTCAGGTAGCTTTAACAATGACAGCCAACTATGCACTCGAGGTCACAAAAAGAGAACAGTGAGGTTAGAAAAAAATGGATGAGATATATCTAGAGAGCTGATAAAAGTACAAGTATTTTTAATGAAACCAAAATCAAAGGAGGAAAATAAAAGTCCAATCTGGAGACACGACTGATATGGCAGAAGATAATCAATGGTCCTATAGGTCAAACTTGAGAAGGGAATATACTGAAGTATAACATACACTCAGTATAACATATGCAAGTGCCCAAATGAACTATCAGAGAATGAACACATGTCTGTAATTACCACCCTGATCAACATATAGAAGATTAGTAGTAGTACAGTCACAATGTTCCACTACTCTTCAGAGATAATCACTCTTCTGGCTTCTTTGCATCACAAATTGGCCTGTTATTGAAATTTATAGAAATAATCACACAATATATATTACTTTGTGTCTGGCTTCTTCTGCTCAATATTATTTGTGAAATTCATCCATGTCATTCCATGTAGCAGTATTGTGTTTTTCTCTGTGGTATAATATTTCACTGTAGGAATATTGCACAATTTATACATTCTACTGTTAATGGACATCTAGGCTGTTTATACTTTAAGGCTATTAGGAATAAAGCTGCTATAAACATTCTTGTACATGTATTTTGGTAAATTTGTGCACGTATTTCTCTTGAGTATATACCTAAGACTGGAATTGCTTGGTTGTAGGCCAGGCATTTATCTAAACTTCATACATATTGCTAATAAATTTTCAAAAGCAGATGTACTAATTTACACTCCCATCAGCACTGTATGACAATTTCATTTGCTTCACATTCTTCCCAACACTTGGTATTGTCAGTCTTACTAATTTATGGCAAGAGTATGGTATCTCACCATAGTCTGAATTTGCATTTCTGTGGTGATTAATGAGGAATTTCTTTTGTGAAGTACTTGTTGAAGTCTCTGCATATTTTTCTATCAGGCTGTCTTTTTCTTATTTATTTGTAGGAGTTCTTTGTTAGATACTGCAGATATCTTCTTTCTCTGAGGAATGTGCTTTTATGTTCATGAAAAAGACTCATCTATAATTTTTCTGTCTTGTATTGTAAGATTTTAGTATCAGGACTATTCTGACCTCATAAAGTTTTTCCTCTTTTTCTACTATATGGAAGAGTGTGATTGAGACTTTACATGTATAGTAAAGTCACCCGGGTCAGACTTTTCTTTATAGTAAGGTTTAAAATTATGAATTCAATTTCTTCAATAGATATAAAACTATTTACATTTTTATTTCTTTTTACACTCATTTTCTTAAGGAGTCTTTTAAATTTGCCCATCTCATATATTTTTCAAAATCATTGCCATAAATTGCTTATAATAGCCTCTTAGCAGCCTATTGATGTCTACAGAATCTACAGTAACATATTTTCATTCATAATGCTAGTTTTTTCCTTTTCTCTTTCCCCCTTCACTAGTCTTGCTAAGAATTTATATTTTACTACTGTTTTCAAATGACCAACTTTTGGCCTTTTTGATCCTTTTTATTACATGCTTCTTTCCTATTTCACTAATATTTACTTTCATCTTAATTGTTTCCTTTTATCTAATTTCTCTGGGTTCCTTTTATTGTTCTTTTTCTAACTCCTTCAGAAGACGACTTTCAGATCACTGATTTCACCTTTCCTTATTTTGAGACATACACATTTATGACTAAATTTATAGAACTTGAGTTTAAACATCAGAAAACAACAAATTTTGGTATATCATATTTTCATTATCATAGAGTTAAACTATTTTCTTTCCATAGTGATTTCTTCTTTGAAACATGATATCTTTCAGAATTATACTGCTTAACTTCTAGACATTTAGACAATTTCTAGTAATCTTCCCATTATTGACTGCTAAGTTTAATTCCATAGTGTTCGGATAATATATTCTTTATGATTTCAATAATTTGAAATTCGTTTGTTTTATAGCCAATGAAATGGTCAATTTTGGAAAATGTTCCATTTGTACTTGAAAAGAATGTACATTCTACTGTTGTTGGGTGCAGTATCCTATATATGTCAATTAGGTCAACTTCCTTCATTAAGTTGTTTAAATCTTCTATATTCTTTACTAAAATTCTGTTTATTCTATCAATTACTAAAACTATTAAGATTTTCTTTTACTACTATAGATTTGTTTTTCTTTTGTTTTGTCTTCCAATCCTGCCACTTTTTGCAGTGTGTATTTTGAGGTTATATTATTATGCATATACAAACTTAAGTTTTTGTGCCTCCTGGTATACTGAACATTTGGCATTATGAAATGCCCCTTTTAACTCCTTTAAAGTCTACTTTGATATCATATACTATCCTGACTTTTTTGTTGTTGTTAGGGCTTGCACAGTATATATTTCTCCACTCTTTGCTTTCAACTTTTCCACATCTTCAACTTACAATAGTTCATTCAATTTAAGATTTTTTACTTTACTGGGACATAACCGCATTATAAGTCAAGGAGAATTTGGACCTATGATGGTTTAGCTTATGACTTCTGGGTTTTATGATGGGTATATTGGGGTATTAGTGCTTTTTGTTTTGACATACAATATTTTCTTTTCTTTTTGAGACAGAGACTCACTCTCTCACCCAGGCTGGAGTGCAGTGGTGCAACTTTGACTCACTGCAATTTCCACCTCTCGGGTTCAAGCCATTCTCGTGCCTTGGCCTTCCAAGTAGCTGGGATTACAGGGATGTGCCACCATGCCCAGCTGGTTTTTGTATTTTTAGTAGAGACAGGGTTATGCCATGTTGGTTTCTTGGCCTCAAGCGATCCACCCACCTCAGCCTCCCAAAGTGCTGGGACTACAGGTGTGAGCCACTGCACCAGGCCAACATACAATATTTTCAACTTATGATGTAACCCCAACGTAAGTCCAGGAGCATCTGTATTTAAGATGTGTTTCTTGTAGGCAGCAGAGAGGTGGACTTTTAAAACCCAATCTGACATTCTTTGTCTTTTTTAATTTTTAAAAACTTTATTGGAGTAAAATACATAAAACATAAAATTAGCCATCTGAACACAATCTAGTACTAAGGCATTTCATACACTCACAATGTTATGCAGACCACCTCTATTTAGATCCAAAACATTTCCATCACTCCAAAATAAAGCAAGGTACTCATTAAGCAGTTTCTATCCATTATTCCTCCCCCTAGTCTCTGACAACCACCAATATGCAGTTCTGTCTCTATGGATTTGCCTATTCTGAACACTGCATATATATGGAATCATTCACGATGTCACCTTTTGTGCCTGGCTTCTTTCACATGGCATAATGTTTTTGAGGCTCATGCACATTGTAGCATCAGTACTTCATTCCTTTTTGGCTATTATGAATATTGCCACTATGAACATACATGCACATATATTGTTTGAGTAACTGTGATGGGTATATACCCAGAAGTAGAATTGCTAGTTCATATGGTAAGTCTATAATTAACTTTTAGAGAAACTGTCAAACTCCTCTTTTTTCTTTCCCCAGAGAAAGTAAACGTATTTGAAGTTTTGTTTTTAACTGACACATAATAATTGCATATGTTGATGGGGCACAGTGCGATGTTTTGATACATGTACACTTTGTGTAATCATCAATCTGGGTATTAAGCATATTCATCACCTCATATATTTATCATTTCTTTGTAGTAAGAACATTCTTCTGGTTATTTTGAAATATAATCTTTGTCTTTTATTGCAGTATTTTAACATTTTTACTCCACTACCCTCTCCTACCCTTTCTGTATTATTGTCATGTATTTTAACTGAACTCTATACATTAAAACATGTTATCATTATTGTTTTGTTTTTACTTTTTATTTTGAAAAAAATTTTAAACTCACAGAAAAGCTGTAAGAATAATAAAGGCACAAAGTTCCAGTATAAAATGACAAAAAAGTTATGAAAATATATAGGGGTAATGGTTGTACAATATTATAAATGTACTTAATACTAGTGAAATTGTACACTTAAAGTGGTTAATGGTATATTTTATGTTATGTATAGTTTACCACAATAAAAAAGTTGTTTTTAAGGAACAGGGAACTTATGCTTTAGGCTATGTCTTGAAGAATGACTAAGAAATGGGAATGGAAGAGTACCAAACAGGTAAAGTTCTGGTAAATGACCTCATGTAAAATCAGTACATTTAAAGTCCTAAGTTCACTGTCAGGAGAGTTGGAAAAAAAGCAATGTTAAGCCAGCAAACCCAAGTCACAAAGAACTTTGTGAGCCATGGCCTTTATGTTGACACTGTCCCATAGGAAATAGGTATTTCAATCAAGGGAATAACATGATTAGATCTTCATTTTGTATTTGTGGAAAACAAGAGCAGTTAGAGGCAAAAAGATCAGTTAAACCGCAAAAACAAATTAAGTATAAGTGAGGCTCAAACCAAAGAAGAAGTAATAAAAACAAGAAGAAAGAAAGAGGTATGGGGAATATTCAAGATATAAAATCAACAGGATGAGATGTAGATGGTACAAAAGAGGAAGGAGTCATAAATACAGTTTTTCTGTTAAACAATTTGGTTCAATTAACTAGAGATTATGAGGACTGAGAGTTCAGCCTTACCAAAAATTACTCTAGTATCATGTTCTTTTAGAAATGATCTCTTTAAGTCATGTGTCCTAAAAGGACACACAACAGTCTAAAGAGAAGAAAGGGGTAAATGTGAAGATAAAAGGAGGAAGAATATATTTTTACAGTACAACCACACCTCAGAGATATTGCAGGTTTAGTTCCAATAAAGTGAGTATCACCATAAAGCAAGTAAAAGTGAGTGCAATGAAGTATCACTATAAAGCAAGTTACACAAATTTTTTTGTTTCCTAGTAAGCATAAGGGTTATGTTTACATTATATTGTAGTCTATTAAGTGTGCAATTGCATGTCTACAAAAACAGTATACAAACCTTAATTTAAAAATACTTTTACTAAAAAATGCTAATGATCATCTGTGCTTTCAGTGAGTTGTAATCTTTTTGCTGGTGGAGGGACTTGCCTTAATGTTGATGGCTGCTGACTAATCAGGGTAGTGGTTGCTGAAAGTTGGGTGGCTGTGACAATTTCTTAAAACATGAAAACAATGAGGTTTGCCATATCAATCAACTCTTCCTTTCACAAAAAATTTCCCCGTGACATGCAATGCTATTTCATAGCATTTTACCCACATTTCAACTTCTCTCAAAACCGAAGCCAATCCTCTCAAATCCTGCCACTACTTTACCAACTAAGTGTATGTGATATTCTAAATCCTTTGTTGTCATTTCAACAATGTTCACGGCATCTTCATCAGCAGCAGATTCCATCTCGAGAAACCACTTTCTTTGATCATCCATAACAGGCAGCTTCTCATCCATTCAAATTTCATCATGAGATTACAGCAGTTCCATCACGTCTTCAGGTTCCACGTCTACATCCAGTTCTCTTGCTATTTCCACCACATCTGCAGTTACTTCCTCCACTGAAGTCTTGAGCCTCTCAAAGTCATCCATGTGGGTTTGGAATCAACTCATCCCAAACCCCTATTAATGTTGATGTTTTGACCTCTCATGAAACATGAATATTCTTTTATTTTCTTTTCTTTTTCCCCTGAGACGAGTCTTGCTCTGTTGCCTAGGCTGGAATGATCTTGGCTCACTGTAACCTCAGAATCCCAGGTTCAAGCAATTCTCCTGCCTCAGACTCTCGAGTAGCTAGGATTATAGGCACACACCACCGTGCCTGGCTAATTTTTTTTTTTTTGTATTTCTAGTAGAGACAGGGTTTCACCACGTTGGCCAGGCTGGTCTTGAACTCCTGACCCCGTGATCTGCCCACCTTGGCCTCTCAAAGTGCTGGGATTACAGGTGTGAGCCACCACGCCCAGTCATGAATATTCTTAATGATATCTAGAATGGTGAATCCTTTCCAAAAGGTTTTCAATTTATTTTGCCCAGATCCATGAGATAAATCACTACCTATGACAGCTACAGTCTTATGAAATGTATTTTCTTAAATAATAAGATATGAACATCAAAATTACTCCTTGATCTATGGGCTGCAGAATGGATGTTGCTTTAGCAGGCAAGAAAACAACATTAACCTCCTAGCACATCTCCATCAGAGTTCTTGAATGATCAGGTACTTTGTCAATGATCAGTAGGTCTCAATGAAAGGAATCGTTTTTATCTGAGCAGTAGGTCTCAACAGTGGGCTTAAAATATTCAGTAAACCATGCTGTAAATAGATGTGCTGTCATCCAGGTTTTGTTGTTCCACTTTTATAGGACAGGCAGAATAGATTTAGCATAACTCTCAAAGGCTCTAGGATTTTCAGAATGGTAATGAGCATTGGTTTCAACTTAAAGTCACCAGCCACATTAGCCCTTAACAAGGGAGTCAGCATATCCTTTGAAGCCAAGCATTGACTTCTCTTCTCAAGCAATTAAAGCCTGGATGGCCTCTTCTTCCGAGGCTGTTTTGTCAACATTGAGCATCTGTTGTTTCCATTGTCTTCATCAGTGACCTTAGACCTTCTGGAGAACTTGTGGCGGCTTCTACATTAGCACTTGCTGCTTCACCTTGCAGTTTTATGTTAGGGCTATGGCTTCTTTTCTTAAACCACATGAAACAACCTCTGCAAGCTTCCAACTTTTCTTCTGCAGCTTCCTCACCTCTCTGTTTTCTAACTCTAGAATTAAAGAGTAAGGACCTTGCTCTGGACTAGTCCTTTGCTTAAGGGAATATTGCAGATAGTTCAAGCTTCTATCAAGAACACTAAAACTTTCTCCATATTAGCCGGGCATGGTGGTATACACCTATAATCCTAGCTACTTGGGAGGCTGAGGTAAGAGGATCACTTAAGCCCAGGGGTTTGGATCCAGCCTGGACAAGACAGTGAGACATTGTGTCAAAAAAAACCCAAATCAAAATAAAACAAAAAAATTCCTTTCTCCATATCAGCAATACAGCTGTTTTGCTTTCTTCTCATTCGTGTGTTCTCTGGAGGAGCACTTTTAATTTCCTTCAAGAACTTTTCCTTTGCATTCACAACTTGGTTATCTGGTGCAAAAGACCTGGCTTTCAGCCTATCTTAGCTGTCAACATGCCTTCCTCACTAAGCTTAATCATTTCTAGCTTTTGATTTAAAGTGAGAGATGTGACTCTTCCTTTCACTTGAACACTTAGAAGCCATCGTAGGGGTATTATTAATATTTGGCCCAATTTCAATGTTGTGTCTCAGGGAACATAGACAACCTGGGAGAGGGAGAGAGATGGAAAACGGCCAGTAGGTGGAGCAATCAGAGCACACCCAACATTTATCGACAAAGTTTGCTGTCTTCTATGTGCATGGTTCATGGCTCCCCAAAGCAGTTATACCAGGAACATCAAAGATCACCGGTCAAACACCACCTTAACAAATACTATAATAACAAAAAGATTGGAAATCTTGTAAGAATTATCAAAATGTGACACAGAAACACAAAGGGAGCACCTGCTGTTGGAAAAATGGCATTGAGTTGCTCAACACAGCATTGCCACAAACCTTTGATTTGTAAAACAACAAAACCCCCCAAACCCACAACATCTGTGGAACCGAATAAAGTGAAGGTCAATAAAATGAAGTATGCCTGTATGCTACTCTGAATCTTTCAATGTTTGTTAAAAACAAATACCTTAAATATTTCAAAAGCTATGTTAATACCAGTTTTAAAAACTGCCTTCAGAATATAAGAAATCTGCTAATAGTTACATATTACTGAGGACATTAATTTTTTACTCAGATGTTTTCAGAAAAAAAGACTCATTAATTATAATTTCTAGTGGTCTTTAGTTCTTTAATTAGCTATTAGTTCTATGAATATTTTCTAAGTATAATGATTTCCAAATAATTGATACAAAATAAATTGTTCCTTAAAGCCTCCTAACTTCATTTTTCAAATTTCATTTTTCCAAATGAGATGTACATACACATAAATAGATTTAAAATTAACCTTGATCTTGATGACTTGGTATCATAGATTGAATCCCATCCCTGATACTCAGAAAGTGAACTTATTTGGGAATTAATTAAGATGAAGCCATACTTAGAGGAAGGTGGGCCTTTAAGCCAGTATGACTTGTGTTCTTATAAGAAAAGGGAAATTTGGACAGAGACACAGGAAAGGTGGCCATGAAGACTAAGGCAGAGATTGGAGTTCTGCTGTCACAAGGCAAGGAACACCTGAAGCTACTAGAAGCTAGAACTTCTCCCCCAGAGAGGCTTCAGAGGGAGCATGGCCCTGCCAACACCCTGACTTCAGACTTCTCATCCTCTAGAACCGGGAAAGAAGACACAGTTGTTTAAAGTCATCCAGTTCATGGTGCTTGTTACAGCCACCCTAGGAAATGAACACATTTGGCTGATACCAACAGAAAATGCTTATCCCACTCCTGCCTTCTTTAATGCCTGGGTTTTACCTCAGACAGCAAGACTCACTATAAACGGTGTACCTTGGCTGCACGCGGTGGCTCACGCCTGTAATCTCAGCACTTTGGGAGGCCAAGGTGAGTGGATCATGAGGTCAGGAGTTTGAGACCAGCCTGGCCAATACAGTGAAACCCCGTCTCTACTAAAAATACAAAAATTAGCCGGGCGTCGTGGCATGCGCCTGTAGTCCCAGCTGCTTGGAAGCCTGAGGCAGAAGAATCACTTCAACCAGGGAGGCAGAGGTTGCAGTGAGCCGATATAGTGCCACTCAACTCCAGCCTGGGTGACAGAGTGAGACTCAGTCTCAAAAAAAAAAAAATAAAAAGGTGTATCTTATGTCAGAATATATCTACCTTGCTCTCAGGAAAGACTCTGCTTTAACATTAAAAAGTCAGCTCATGTTTCATGCTAGAGTATATTTAACCTAAGTCTTTCATGCTTATTGACATAAAAATACAAAAATCCAAATCTAGAAACTGGAAACTTCATAGGAAAAGAGGTTTGAATGTTGAATTTTTGAAAGATTACTCAGAAAATAAAGATACATTTAAATGAACAGGAAGAATCAACAATATTGAAGAAGAATAGGTAAATACAATACCTAAACTAAAATACAAAATGACCTGCCTATCTTTCTCATAAAGTTCAAGTAGCTATCTCTTTTATGTCTATCACATTTTTGTACCTTTAGACCATTTGCTAGAGAAAATAAGAAATATATTTCTAAAAGAAACTTCCTTACAGTAGCTAGTTGATCTCATAATCATATAGGTGTCCCTTTTCTTTTCCTTTTCCTTTTTTTTTTTTTAATTGAGACTGAGTCTCACTCTGTTGGCCAGCCTGGAGTGCAGTGGCATGATCTCGGCTCACTGCTGCCTCCACCTCCCAGGTTCCAGTGATTCTCCTGCCTCAGCCTCCCGAGTAGGTGAGATTACAGGCACGCACCACCACACCTGGCTAATTTTTGTATTTTCAGTCGAGATGGGGTTTCACCATGTTGGCCAGGCTAGTCTCAAACTCCTGATCTCAGGTGATCCACCTGCCTTGGCCTCCCAAAGTGCTAGAATTATAGGATTACCCTGCCCAAAATTCCCTTTGCTATCACAGGTCTAGTACATGGTGATGGCTTAAGGTAAGCATCTGTTAGTCTGACTCAATTCTATGCTCAAACCACAAAGACATCAGGCACCAAGGAGTTAACACTCCTCGGAGTAGCCCATAGCAAGTAACTGATATAAATTGGTTGATAATTACCCCAGCTTCCTTACTCTTGCCCATAGGGGTAACCTGCTCATTTACATACTTTGTGTTGGTTACTTTCTCTTACTAGTTTCATTTTATTTTATTTTTAAAAATATTTTATTTATTTATTTATTTGAGACAGAGTCTCACTCTGTCACCAGGCTAGAGTGCAAAGGCGCGATCTCGGCTCACTGCAACCTCTGCCTCCAGAGTTCAAGCAATTCTCCTGCCTCAGCCTCCTGAGTAGCTGGGACTACAGGTGCCTGCCACCACGCCTGGCTAATTTTTGTATTTTCAGTACAGACAGGGTTTCACTACGTTGGCCAGGATGGTCTCAATCTCTTGACCTCGTGATCTGCCTGCCCCGGCCTCCCAAAGTGCTGGGATTACAGGCATGAGCCACCGCGCCCGGCCTCTCTTACTAGTTTCAATTCCTTACTCTCTGATGTGTCTCCTGATACAGCTCCCAAAGAAACTACAGTCATGCAGCGCTTAATGATGAGGATACTGTTCTGAGAAATGTGTCTTTCAGCAATTTTCTCCTTGTGCAAACAATGCGGAGTATACTTTCACAAACCTAGATTGTACAGCCTACTAATATTCCTTAGGCTGTGGGGTATATAGTATAGCCTATTGCTCTTACAAACCTGTATGGCATGTTATTGTGTTGAATACTGTAGGCAACTGTAACACAATGGTAAATATTTGTTTATCTAAACATAGAAAAGGTAGAGAAAAAATTTGACGTTATAATCTTATGAGACCACTATTGTATATATTTTTTGAGATAGAGTCTCACTGTGTCACTCAGGCTGGAGTGCAGTGGTACAATCTCTGCTCACTGCAACCTCTGCCTCCCAGGTTCAAGTGATTCTCCTGCCTCAGCCTCCCGAGTAGCTGGGATTACAGGCACCTACAACCACACTCGGCTAATTTTTGTATTTTTAGTAGGGACAGGGTTTCACCATGTTGGCTAGGCTGGTCTCAAACTCCTGATCTCAGGTGATCCACCCACCTCAGCCTCCCAAAGTGCTGGGTTGATGGGCGTGAGCCACCATGCCTCGCCAGGGCACCGTTTCTTAAATGTTAAAGACAATTCAATCATATGTAAACTAAAAGCTTCAAAGTACATTTTGGAACATTTATTACAACATTACTAATAATTATTCATTATAATGTGATAGAAAACACATTTGAATATTAAGAACAATGATGCATCTTTTCATTCCATAAAATATTAAAATGATCTGTTTACTTTAAGAGTGTATTAATTTAGTTAACCCCTCTGGAGAACCAGTTCTTTGTATAAATCACTTCTTCAAATCCATGAAATCTGTATGAGTCATTTTGCCAAATCCAGTAAGTTTTTCATCATAAACCACACTTTATTAACACTAAAACTTGAAGACCTACATAGTAATCATATAAACACTCATTATTACTGCTAACTACTGCTTGCTTAGAACCCCCTAAATAGCCTATCACCATGGTCCTTGGTTGTTTAAAAATAAAGTTTCTTAACAATTTTAACAGAAATAACCCTTGGCTTCTAAAATTCCATAACAATATTAGATATATCATATGCATTATTTAAAAAATTTAATCAAGAAAAATAAACTCTTGAGTATCTAAAGAAGCTGTAAATTTTTACTTACATATTCAGGTTTTAGTTTTTTATCTCCTCCTCTCACAGCCACCTTTTCTAGTTTATCTATAATAGGCCCAATCATTTCCTCATCTTTAAGCTGAAGCTCTTCATGTATTATTTCTATATCTCGAATAGGATCTACACTTCCTTCAACATGTGTGATATCATCATCTTCAAAAGCACCTAAAATGAATTAAAGGGAAGCAATTCAATAAACAAATAATACAGAGGGTTCATTATGATTAGAGTGAAAGATTCCTAGAAGGTTAACAAATAAATATAATAAATAAATTACTCTGGCTTCTCAGCAAGTAGGACATAGCATTTTTTCCCCATTTAGTAATAGTGAGGCTACTGGCAATAAAACAGTAGTTCAAGAGTCTCAATATTTCAAAAATTGATTTAAATAAATAAAATTATGGTCTTTACAAAAACAAAATTATGTTCTAGAACTATTGGCATTTCCAAGTTTGGTACATTAAAAGATACTGAATTCCAGGCATGAAAGATTGAAGTTCTAAACTGCACTATTAGGGTTTCCAAGGGAAACCAGATTTAGGGAGGAGGGGTGTCTGAAATCATCTGGCAGACCTCTTCCCTGCTTCAATCTACTTTATCACTGTGGTTCTGACGGTGATTAGATAATGAACCACTCAGACACACAATTTACACAGCAGCTAATTTCATCGGCCTGATTTCAGGGTATGGTTTTTAGGGGGCTATCAAAGCAGCAGATGAAGGTGCATTTGTCATATATGAGTGACAACCATTCACACTATCTGAACAAAATGATGCTGGCCCTTATTAGAAACACATGCTATTATCACATATTTAAAGTGCAGTTGAAGCCATAATTTCAAATTGCCAACTGGAAACATAAGGGTAAAACAACCAGATATTACTGAAGCATGTGTACTGACTTTATGCCCTTTTGAAGACATAATGTGGCAACATAATTCAACTGGGATTTACTCAAATTACCAGATAAAGAACAGTATCATAAAAAATGAACAAATACTAAGAAATATTACAAACAGAAAGCAATGATACATCCACCAAACAATATACACATTTATAAACAAATTAATTTCATTAAAATTACTAATTAGATTATAGTCCCCAAATAAGATGTTTTCAAACATAAAGTATCAATTATTTTAGACAAAGGTATCAAAGAAATCATGAGAGAGTTTGATTGACTTTGGTTAAGAGAAACAGTGAACACAGCTCATTCTTAAATACCAAAAACCAAGATACTCTTGTTACAAGTTATAAATTGTTTTAAAATATAATTTCCCAGAATTAAAAATAATTAAGTTGTATTGTAATGTGGATTATTCAGTAATAATAATAAAACATAAATATACTATTACAATTTAAGTATAGGTATGTAAAGTAGTATTTAAGTTTTTTGTGTATAAATAGTATACTATTTAATGTCAAATTCATATGAGCAAAATTAGCAGAAATGAGGAGTTACATTATGTTTTACTAATAAACAAAATAGACAGTGGTTTAGGTAAATTTTTTGAATCTTTGAAAATATGAAAGAAGTCTCCCTGAAAGCACAATATTATTTACTTCTTGTCAAGATTTGAGGCATCTTATGCAAATAGCACAATAAAGTAGGAAAATAAAAATGGAAGCTTCCTGGCAGTCAAGCAACACAATAACACTGTAAGTTACAGAAGTGACTAAGCTTTCTGTGACACTCAGAATGAAAAATATCCTACATAGTTGTCTCTATGTAGGGTCCAATGACTAACCATAGTGATGTCCTCAACAACATCCCTACAGTAAATGCATTAGCAGGTTTTTAATGGCAATTCTTAATTACAATCCTCAATTTTAACCAAGTTGATAATAGAGAGAAACTTAGTAACTGCAATTCTTCTGAATGCAAAGAAAACAAAGCCCTCCGATGATCTAAACAAATCCAAAGAAAAAAACAGAATAAAGGAGGAAGGGGAAGAAATCATGTGTCTATCTTGCAATTTTCAAATTATCTTTTAGGTTGGGTGTGGTGGCTCACACCTGTAATCTCAGCACTTTGGGTGGCCAAGGTGGGAGGATCACTTGAGCCCATGAGTCCAAGACCAGCCTGGGCAACAAGGCAAGATCCTGTCTCTACAAGAAAATTTTAAAAAAATATAGTTGGGCATGGTGGTGTGTGCCTATACTCTTGGCTACTGGAGAGGCTAAGGTAGGAGGACTGCTTCAGGTCAGGAGTTAGAGGCTGTAATGAGCCATGATCATGCCACTACAGTCGAGCCTGGGCAACCGAGCAAGACCTTGCCGAGCAAAAACAACCCCCCCCCAAAAAAACAAATTATTTTCTAGTTTGTACCTTACCTAGACTCTGCCAGGGACTAGCCTAGGAAATGAGTTATGACTGTATCATCACTAATCTATTCCCCCTACTATAAGAAAAAAATTCAAACCACAGACCTTATATACTCTGGTGGCACTGTTGCTCCCTTGCCCCAAGGTTAATATTATTATATTCATTTGTATTGTGAGGTGGTGACATACCGTAAGTAGAATTTAAATTTATTTCTGAAAAAAAATTGTCAAATATTAAGATAAAAATTAAGTAAAGGGAACACTAAGGCTATCCTGTCAAATGGAATAGCCTAGAATGGGCCTAGAACAGCCATAAAATAAAAGCTTCCATAAAATTTGGTGGCCATTTGGGTAACTTCTCATTTCTTAGAGCTAAAAAATTGGAGATTCTTTTCCAAAGACATGCTTCTGGGTCAACCAACTTCATCATACACTTATGTCATAGCAATTTATTTTTTTGCATCTTGCCTTCTTTACTACAAGATTTAGTGCTTAAGAATACAGTCTTTGAGGCCTGGTATGGTGGCTCACACCAGTAATCCTAACACTTTGGGAGGCTGAGGCAGGAGGATCGCTTGAGCTCAGGAGTTTGACACCAGCCTAGGCAACATAGTGAGACCTCGTCTCTAAATAAAAAAATCAGCCATGCATGGTAGTGCACACCTGTGGTCTCAGCTACTTGGGGACCTGAGGTGGGAGACTGCTTGAACCTGGGAGGTCGAGGCTGCAGTGAGCTGTGATCATGCTGGGCGACAGAGTAAGACCCTGTTTTTTTTTTTTTTTTAAAAAACTATATATATATATACACACACACACATACGATTCTATGATCAGCAAACCTATCTGAGTTCACGGACTGTATATATCAGATAGATTTGCTGATCATAGAATCTTAGACAAATTACCTAACCTCTATAGATCTTATCTTCGCATCTTTAAAATGAGGATGCTTCTACCTCCCAGAGAATGGATATGATTACATCAGATAATATATGTCAAGTGTTTAGCAGAGAGTCTAACACACAAAATTCTTTCAGTAACTGGGGAATATACCTTTTTTTTTTAAATGTAGGAATTACTAATTTAGAAGAAATCCTCAGCAATATACTCAAAAAATTAATTTTGAGTAATATAGTTTCATGCTATTCAATTCATCTTGGAAAGGATTAAAATAAACAGAGTTTCTAGGTTTTTTTTTCCTAGAGCTGTGATTATGCTGGGTGACAGAGTAAGACCTTGTTTTTAAAAAAAAAAACTATATATATAGAGTTATATATATATTCCATATATATATATATATATATATATGGAAGGCAGGGTGATAAGACTTATGATTTAAATAGTCCACTTTAGCTACTGTAAAAAGAAAAGATTCTAAGAGAGGAGGCAAGAGTGACTGCAGACAAAGTTAGGAGGTAGCTATAGTGGTGCCAATGAGCAATAACCAGACGAGTGGTACTCAAATAAGACTGTGGAGAAGAAAAGAAGCGTTTGTACTAGGACTATATTTTAGAGATAGGCTAGATGTAGGATGTAAGGTCATGAATGAAGATATAAAATTGACAGTTATCAAATGTGTTTAAAGTAACAGATCTGAATGACATCACCTAGAGAGAGCACTCCAACACTCAGATGTCTGACAGAGGAGAACTTGGCAAGAGACTGAGAAGGACTAACCTAAGTCAGAGAAAAACTAGGAGTATGCTCTTATGAGAGTGAGGGAAAAAATATTTAAAGAAGGAAGGTGTATTCAACAGTCAGATACTATTTTAAAATTTCTTATAACGCAGGAGTCCAAAAGTGCTAAAGTTTAGCTTTTCTAAATTCACCGAGTTTTGAAACATTTTCTCTTTCTATAAGTGGACTAATTGTATAAAGTAAGACACCCTAAGATTTCTCACAGTCTGTGAAAGTGATCCTATCAGTCAAGAAGGTGGCCTACTTAGAAATCATAGCCACTTTCAAAGGCTCACATTCCAAATAAGATGGCATAAACACTGAAATAAAAAGTATATTTGACCAACTATAGGATGGTCAACCCTCTGACACAGAATCACCGACACCACACATAACATCAAGAGCAGGAGAAGAAAACTATGCTCATACAAGCATTAAAATCAAGTCACACATTTTCAAGTTGGGTGATTGAACAACAACAACAAAGGCCGAGCCCGGTGGCTCATACCTGTAATCCCAGCATTTTGGGAGGCCAAGGTGGGCAGATCACCTGAGGTCAGGAGTTTGAGAGCAGCCTGACCAACATGGAGAAACTCCATCTCTACTAAAAATACAAAACTAGCCAGGCATGGTGGTGCATGCCTGTAATCACCAGCTACTCAGGAGGCTGAGGCAGGAGAATTGCTTGAACCCAGGAGGCAGAGGTTGTGGTGAGCTGAGATCGTGCCACTGCACTCCAGCCTGAGCAACAAGAGCAAAACTCCGTCTCAAAAAAAAAAAGAAAGAAAGAAAGAAAAGAAAAAAAGAATCAAGTCTACAAAAGGCTTCAGAATTCTCTCTTATGGCCTAAAGGATTATTTAAGAACCTATCTTTTGTATCTTTTGTTAAAAAAAAACAACAAAAACCCGTACCTGAGGTTCAGCAATTTCTTCTGTATTATTTCTTTTTCTTTCAAACTCAAAATAAAATTTAGTCTATTTGAAATAGCACATACACTATATGATCACATTTGTATAAAGTCGTTTCTCTCTCTTAATGACACCAACCAAATGCTAATGAGAATTTCTGAGAAGTGAGCTACTGAGTAATTTTTAAAAACTTCTTTATCAGTTTTGTCTCACTTAAACTTTTTATAATAAACATGCATTGTTTACACAAAAACAAGTCATTTTTTATTGTTTATTTATTTATTTTTGAGACAGAGTCTTGCTCTGTTGCTCAGGCTGGAGGGCAGTGGTGGGATCTCAGCTCACTGCTATCTCCACCTCCCAGGTTCAAGCAATTCTAGTGCCTCAGCCTCCTGAATAGCTGGGATTTCAGGTGCGTGCCACCATGTGTGGCTAATTTTTTTGTACTTTTAGTAGAGATGGGGTTTTGCCATGTTGGCCAGGCTGGTCTCAAATCCTGGCCTCAAGTGATCTGCCTGCCTGGTCTTTTTAAGTCACTTCTTAAAAAACACAATAGGCCAGGCATGGCGGCTCATGCCTGTAATCCTAGCACTTTGCGAGGTCGAGGGCAGATCACCTTGAGGTCTGGAGTTCTGGACCAGCTTGGCCAACATGGTGAAACCCCATCTCTACTAAAAATACAAAAAATTAGCCAGGCGTGGTGGCATGCGCCTGTGGTCCCAGCTACTTGGGGGGCTGAGGCAGGAGAACTGCTTGAACCTGGGAAGTGGAGGCTGCAGTGAACCGAGATGGTGCCACTGCACTCCAGCCTGAGCGACAAGAGTGAGACTATGTCTCAAATAAACAAAACAAAACAAAACAAAACAAAAAACACAACAAACAAGTTTAATTTGCACAAGGAGAAATACTCACATAATGGGTAACTAAAACGTTAACTATGGTAAACCCTCATTTAAAAAACTATTTGTTATAGAAAAAAAATTAACCTTAATAGGCTTAAGCCAGATTCTATCACAGAGATTTCTCACCTAGCAATCCTACAGTGTTTCCTTTCACAGCAAAGTACTCTTTTCAAACCTTCTTGACTTCTCTCAAATTTCTAGTGCTTTCCAGTTCTCCCCTGCTACCTTAACCTTCCCCGCTTCACAGGGAAATGCATGTCATTTCTGGAGAGCCAACCCCCTTTTTGTTGTTATCTAACTAACCTTTCCTTCTCTCCAGCAGTAAAATGGACAACATCACTCCTTCTACTATTTCTAGTTAATCTCTCTCCCATCTCTGTGCTGGATATTAGCCCCTCCCAAGGAAGTTTGCTCCATAGACTGTTCCTTCTATTTCCTCAGACCTCAATCTATTACACCTCTCTCCTGTATTTGTATCTCCTCCATTTCCACTAATACTTGCTCATCAACATTTAAGCATGCTTAAGATTCTGCATTAAATCAATCATGTCATTCACCCTGGACATTAATTTCCCCTCTAGTTATTACTTTCATTCCTCCAGTTCAGAGCTAAGCTTCTTGAAAGAGCTGTCTACATCTGCTCTTTCTACTTTTTTCCCCTATTTACAACTCAACCCACTATAGTCTGGCATATGCCACCACCAAGCTAACAAACTGATCTTAGAAAGGACATCAGTGATTTGCCTTAATGATTTAAAATCTAACAGCCATTCTTTAGGAATCTTGAATGACCACTCAGTAGCACCTAACTTTAGAGCACTGAAATAGTAGTCTCTTTCATTGCTTCTTTCTAACTGCATTCTCCTGATATTCTTCTTCTATTTTCTCTGGTCATTTCTTTTCTTGTTATAACTTACCCATAAATGTTGGTGTCTTTCTTAGCTCTCTTCTCTTATCCTTCTATTACACTCTCACTAACAGAATCTCCAACTCAGAACTCCCCTTAGTGGCTCCAGTATACTCTGAGGCAGTATCAAATGAAATGAACCAAAAAATATTTTTAGTTAGTTATATAAACTGTTTCTAATATAAAATCTATTCACTAAGTGAATAAATGCAAAATGTCAATGCTTACTCTAAAATTGTGACTTTTCTAATTTCTGTACCTCCCTTACTGAGGTCCATTCAAAATACATATTTACTTGGTGAGATACATTTCACTATTCCTATGGTACTGGACATTCTGCATGCTACTTATTTATTGGTATGATTTGGCAGAAATGATGAGTTGGCTCTTTTCAATGATTATAAATGAACTGAAGATTAATCAGTTTACTCATTCACTCAAGGCCTGTTCTTACTCCATAAAGATGTGAGTAAAAAGGATAAATCTATACTCTGTTTAGGATGCTGAATCTAACCTGAAGGACTTCAGAAACAAAAATATACTTTGGAAATTCAGGACTTCAGTGAACTGCTTTCCTACAGTACTACTTAAACTTGGGTTGTAGTCAGTTTTTAGAAGTAAAGAATCCCAGAGAGACATAGAAATACACGATGTCTTGAAGAGTACAGGCTTCACAGCAGTACTTATAAACCATCTGTCATAGAAAACCTGGGCTATAGTTTCAGCGCATTCCCCAAAAGTTCATGTGTTGGAAACTCAATGCAGCAGTGTCGAGAAGTGGAATCTCTGGGAGGTGACTGGGTCATGAGGGCTCTGCCCCTAGAATGGATTAAGCCATTCATGGGTTTTTGGGTTATCAAGGGAGTAGGCTATTTATCACCAGAGTGGGTTTGTTATAAAAAGTTTGCCCATTTCTTATGAGCTCCACCACTATATGGTGGCCTGTGCTGTGCTGCCTTGGGACTCTACAGAAAGTCCCCACTAGCAAGAAGGCCCTCACCAGCTGCAGCCTGCTGACCTTGTACTTTCTAGACTCCATGATTGTAAGAAATATGTTTCTTTACTTTATAAATTACTCAGTCTCAGGTATTCAGTTACAGCAAGAGAAAACAGATAAGATACTTTGAGATTCCAAATAGCAAGTCTAGAGTTTTCTTGGGAATAAGAGGGTATGTAATCAAAATAGACCTATTTGACTTATGCTTTTCCCATACTCTACCACTATACAATACAGAGGTAAAGAATTCCTTGGTATGTAAACCACTGCATAAACTGCCACCCTCTCAACACATATGCAAACTATAATATGCCTTGTTAAATATAAGTTTTCCAATTGGAGAAAGACTCCTTATATATCCAACAATGTGCTAAGTCTGTGAGAATTAAAAACAAAAATTAAAATAAGAGGATCTTGATCTCAGTAACTGGATAATCTGGTGAGGAAACAAATCTAACCTATTAAAAAGGGAGAGCAATATTCACCAGCAGACTTTAAATATAAGCATAATTAATAACAGGTAATCAGTGAGGCCTTTAAAAATAGGAAAAATTGAATAGGTTAAGAAGATGAAGAAAGGCATGACAAGCAACAGGAGAAAGCATCAGCAAAAAACTAAAATTTGAAATGAACAAAGCTTACTGGAGAGCTGATCACAGTGAGAAATTGTGCTGAAGAGTAGAAAATGATAAAAGGTGGGCATGGAGGATAGGGAGGTCCAAATATCAGGATAAGTCTGGAGTTCATCTACTAGCCAATAGGGAGCCAATAAGGAGTCTTACATTAATGAGTAATATAGAAAGCAGCAGTTTAGAAAGACTAACCAGAAGTAAAGAACCAGCTAAAAGGGAATCACTGTTCTTCACATACGATCAGAAGAACGGCATTAGAAATCTGATGGGACACATGAAAACAGGATGAACGTGCAAATTAACTCAAGAAAATGACGTCAACCAGATAACCACTTTTCTAAAATGCAAACTTCAGAAAAAGAGAAATAAAATTATTACACAAATATATGGTAATATTAAATCACAGCACCAAAACAAACTACATGCTACATTATTTTACACTGCTTTCCAGTTTGTCCTATGTGTTAACAGTAAATGTTTTAAGTGTTTATATTCTAATCCAGAGTCCCACCACAATCATTCAGAGGTTAGGGGCCAGATTCCTAAACCAATAGAAGATCAATTATTAAATACAATGTTAGAAATCAAGACAAGAATATCCTGCTAAAATACCTTTACCTTTTCAAATTTCCAATCCATTCTTCAAAACAAAGTATTACCTATGTCAGAACTCTGGTTCCCAACTTCCTTACAGTTCTCTAACTCATTAATATTTAAAGAGAAGGGAGAGGGCTAAACATGCCTTGGCAATTCCTTTAATATCTATAGTCTATAATTTTATTAATAAACACTGGAAAATACAAACTCCTATTTATTTTCCATAAATGACATGACAAAAATTCTTTATTGCACTGGAGTGGAAGTGGGGATGTGAACAGGGGTTGGGGGGAGAAGAGGTATAAAAGCTAGTTATTGCACACTCCAAATGCTCTGATTTGAAAATATAGTTTAAGCCCTGGTTTACAGAAACACTGCAAAACTCTAGTCTTAATCTAGATAAAGCTCCTTAACATCTTGGCAACAAAAGCAATTTGAGCAAAACCATAATCTAATTTATAGCTTAACCTAAAGCTTGTAATATGTATCTTTGCATTAAGTAAGGTGTGTAGTTTTAATCACTTAAGTTAGAAAGTGGGACCCAGCACAGTGGCTCATGCCTGTAATCCCAGCACTTCGGGAGGCCTAAGCGGGCAGATCACCTAAGGTCAGGAGTTCGAGACCAGCCTGGCCAACATAGTGAAACCCTGTCTTTACTAAAAATACAAAATTCGCTGGGCGTGGTGGTGCCTGTAGTCCCAGCTACTCAGGAGGCTGAGGCAGGAGAACTGTTTGAACCTGGGGAGGTGGAGGTTGCAGTGAGGGGAGATTGCGCCACTGCACTCCAGCCTGGGTGACAGAGTAAGATTTCGTCTCAAAAAGTAAAAATAAAAAAGTTAAAAAGTGGGAGAAGAGCATCTCAATTTATTATATTCACTTCAAAAATCAATTTGCCTTTCTTAACAATATCCGGGAAGAAGGCAAATTTTGACATACACAAAATAACTAACAGCACATTCCGCTAACAATATTCCACTCAAAAAGAGGTAGGTTTACATTTCTAGCCTTTAGAGTTTGAAACAAATGAAGAGAGTTGTATTAATCAGTGAATGTATTTTTAGATCTCTGGAGAAACAAAATATTTTGTAAATATATAAAAATGGAAATAATTAGTCTAGTATGTAAAGTGTTAATTACTTGATTCAAAAGCATAATGGAATAGTATAACTGGAGTTGGTGGGTTGTGCTGATTTACAATAAGAAATCAATCAAAAGTAATCTCTGAAGTCTTTAATACTTGTTTCCAGAGAAAAGTCTATTAAAATAGATATAACAAAGGCCATAAAATAATCCAGTCTGTGCTACAGTCTAATTGTTTAATGCTGGAATAAAAAACAAAACTACAAGTAGCCAGAAGAATTTGCTTTTGCTCTGCTTGTCTCCCCTCTCCTCTTCCTTCCTCCTCTCTCATTACAGGAAACAGCTCTAAAACTGAATCTAGACCAAGAGGAATAAAACTACCATCCCTTTGACATACTCAAAAATTGATTAAGTTTTCGAAAAGCTTAGTAAAAAGGCATATGTCGCTGACTTTGAGGGACTAGTCTAAAATTAAAGAAATTATAAATGATTCCTATAGGACTTTTACACAAAGTAAACTTATATGGGAGCAATCAAGCAAAGCTATAAGTAAATATAATTCCAAATCTTGAGACAAACAGATATTTAGCATAGGAGAGAATAATAAAGTGGGTCAATTCAGTTCTGAGAAACCTTAAAAATTGTTATTTTCTTCTAATTTTTAGAGTTCTCTTAAATTAAAAATAATATACTTTTAAGCAGTGAAAAACAACATTGAATAGTAAGGATGAGATAAAGAGAAAAAAGCAGATAGAAAGACATGAAAAATGTTAAAATTGGAGCTTATATTTAATATAGTAGCAATCAAAAAAACCTTCTGGTTGTGACTGACAAGAAGCAACACATTACAATATTATACAGTGTAATTCTTCTAAATGTACAGAACACCAGAAAATTCTGCCTAACAGTTACTGGTATTATACTTATATTGTAGATAATTAGACATCCGCACCATTAAAGAATCCTTAAAGTCACTTAAAAGTTATGAATTATAACCCAGAGTCAACACCTGTACTTAATTATATTCAATTGCTCAAGGGTTTTAAATTTTTAGTTGCTGCAACATAGCAACTCTTTTCAAAGAAGTAGGCAAAAAGAAGTATCTTAATGAGAACTAGCATTCGGCTTTAAACAAGATTTTCACTTCTTATTCCTTATTATATAACAAATACTTGAAATGTGTAAAAGGCAAAATTAACCAATGTTATTTAGTTTTTGTTTTGAGACGGGGTCTTGCTCTGTCGCCAGGCTGGAGTGCAGTGGCACAATCACGACTCATTGCAGCCTTGATCTCCTGGCCTTAAGCTATCCTACTGCCTCAGCCTCCTGAGTAGGTGGAACTACAAGGGCCTGCCACTGAGTCTGGCTAATTTTTTTTGTTTGTTTTCAGTAGAAATGAGGTCTTGTTATCTTGCCCAAGCTGGTCTTGAACAGTTGGGTGGAAGTAATCCTCCCGCCTCAGCTGCCCAAAGTGCTGGGATTACACGTGAGCCCCCGCGCTCAGCCAATCAATGCTATTTTGAATTAATATTGAGATTCTGCTCTACTTCCAATATTGAGCTGACTGTTTCTGTTGTATTTACCATTTGCAATAGCCGGCTCTCTATTTTCTTAACTTACAAAACATCACTCAGCCTTCTGCCTGCAGAAATAACCCCGTATAAACTGACCTTGCCCTCACCCTTCCAACCTTACCATCACCACTCTCCAGAAATCCTCAGCTCAGGCCAAACTCGTGCTGACTCATGAAGGCCAGAAAGTTCCTCATGTTTAACTATCACTGTATTTTTTCCCACTGCCTTTTTTGGGTCTCAAAGATAAATAAATATCCTTTCTTTCTATTACAAATTACATCCGTCCTTAAAATGTATAGTTTAGTTTCCCCTCATTTACAAGGCAATTCTAGAGGAATTCAGGTCTAAGAGATCTCTACCATACCTGAGTCACAGAGGAGTTGTAGAGACTTGTTTGGAATAAAGTACAGCAAAACTGGTGGTTACATATTTTACCTTAAATATGGCTTCTGAGAAAATCCCATTTTTACACCTTTCCAAGGAGTCATATTATGAGGAAAAAATGCAAACACAGAAATTAACAAAAACTAGAATTCTGTCTGTATTAGCAATACTATAAGTTATGGATAAAGGGGACATGTGAACCATTCATTATTCAAGAAATAAACTAAACAGCAAATCAGAGCTTTAATTTTTGTAATGTTGGTGCCCACAAGACCCCATTTTCAATCAAACTAAATTACTCTCAATGCTTTCATTTCTCATCTTCCATGCTGTTACTCATCCCTCTGCTTGGAATATTCTTCCTCCTCACTTCTGCCTTTCAAAAAAACTTACATATCTTTCATGGCCTTAATGAAATGTCACTGAATGGTATCTCCATAGCAATATGCCTTCCCTAACCATACCCTCTATTTGAACTGCCACTATCCATTCTATTCATCTGACCACTATCCATTCTAACATCTAGTATTAGAATATATGATTCTAAGCCTAGTTACCTAAGCTTGGGGATTATGTGTATCTTAAATGTCTTTCTACTTCCCACCAGTGCCCTGATCAGAGCTGATGCACAACAGGCCCAAAAAAGGGGTGGGCAAAAATATAAGTGAAGACATGACTGAAGGAAGAATCAATGAATGAATGAATGCCTCAAGCAGTTATTGGCACTTAGAATGAAAAATTGTTAGAGGGAAACTACAGATTCTAGATGAAGCTAAACATGCAGCACAACAGAAAAAGATCAATTTCACAGCACACAATAAGACATTTAGTGAGCATTTCAAAGAAACTAGTGCTAAGCATATCAATCACAAAAATTACTAGAGAAGCAAAGCATAAAACATGGCAAACTACAGATTGCAATAGAAGACACAAGAAATTTCTTATCTCTTCATCCCTGAATTGCTTAACTATTAGTGAAGGACAGACAATTATCTTCTGAAGACTTCTGGGGTGTTTGCATTGGATTACATATTTTAGTTAATACAAACAATTGTTTGAATGTATAAGTCAAATTAAGAAGTGGGAACACATACCTACATACTATAACTAAGACCAATGAATGTAGCAATAAAAAAGGAGAAAAGAGAGAGAGAAGGGATGGATCAGCATGAATCAGGATTAAGGAGGGAAGGCCGGCATGCAGACGAGGCCTTTCAGGGACAGATATTTGCAAAGGGAAGCAGAGAGTAAAGAAGACATTCCAGCAGGATGGAAGTATAACAGAAGTGATTATATAAGGGCACATACTCTGGAATCAGAACATCTGGATTCAAATCTGGATTTCACACTGACTGATTAGTTGTTGGATGAATTTCTCCATGCCTTAGTTTCCTCTGTAAAATGTACACAATAACAGCACCTACCTCCTAAGATCATTTTATAACCTTTATTCATAATATCAGTGGATTTTGACTTCTATCTAATTTTTCTAAGATACAGATGGGAGAATATAGGAATGTAAGAGAGATGACTCACCAAGAACACCTAGTGTTATAATAGGAAGATGATGGTTTGACTAAATCCACATTACACAATAGAGATCACATCTTAGGTCCAAATGAAAAGTACTGCGATGGTAGATGCCCTGAAACCAGATAATATACCTCACAAAATATACCGTTAAATGCATTAACACACAGTTCTAAAATGAGAATAGAAACATGGAAGAAAGGATAAGACCTAGGGAGATGAAGGATAAGCAAGCAACCACGTCCTTTGGGAGCAGACTGTGTAAGGGAGGCCACCGCATCCCCAGTACTTTTCTGATGTAACCCACCCCAACTGGCCCAACAAAATGGGTACGATCCACCTGAGATCTTTCTAGAATTTCTACTGCAATCTTACAAAGTCCTAGTCAGTCTACAAGATCTAGTCCTCAACAGTTAAGCTAGAGCTATCACCACCAGGTGGTGCCAAATCAAAGCCAGTATCAGAATGGATTTGGATGGGCCAGGACCTTGTGACACCCCTTATACCCCTGTGGTCAGCTGTGCAGGTTCATCCTGTCATTTAATTCACCTAGAAATAAAGTGATCCCATATTTTATGCAAATGAAACTTTTGGACCCACACAACACGTTATGGTAGAGAAGGGGTGGTTATTGTATTCTATTCTTGGTGGAGGACAGGCAGTACAACCGGGCTGTTTTAAGACTAGCTACAAATGAATACATTTAAAAATTTCTTTCCTGCTTTATGCCATATTTCATTAATATAAACTCAGATACAGTCTTGAAAGTAATCAGGAAATCATAAATAAGAAGGCAGTATACAAAAAGTTCTGACATCATCAAGACTTTAGTTAAATATGAATACATTTAATGCATCAAGGCTCTTACTAAGAAGCCATGATCTTTACCCCATGATTTTCCACAAAAGTGAAAGGATATTATCATTGATCCTCCTGCAAAAAGTTCAGTGATCCCATTAGCTCTTTTGTCTATAGAACTATTTTGTCTTTAGAGCAAAAAACAGGGGGACTATTGTAATAGAGAAATCGCTCCACCTATTTACCCCCCAATGGAAAATCAGAACAACAAAAAAACTATGAATATTTATGGAAAGTCCTCTAAGAATCACCTCAAATTTTCCAGTAAAAGACTTCATGGCAAACTTATTCCCCTCCATTTCCATCTAATCCCCCCACCATGGGATTTTAGCACTGCTAATATGTTATACCTGTCAAGATCTGATGACTGTATGTTATGTATTCATCTGAACAGAACCACTACACTTAGTTACAGGCTATCATCAACCAATTCATTCTCTTGCTAAAATCAAGTCATCCAATTACTCCTTGACTAATCAAGGCTGTTTTGGCTTTTTCTTTTTTCAAAAGGTACTCAACAGCATAAACAGTTCACTTACAAGAAATGGAAAGGGGCTAATCAGCAGAATTATTGTTTTGCTGCTACAATTTGCAGTATTTAAATTTAGTTGCTGATTGGACTGAAAGTTTTATGATATAGCATATGAAACTAGTTTAATACAACTGTGAAGCTGTGTAGCTGTATTGTCTTGCCACGGCTATACTGGTCTACTTTGCAGGACAAATAAGTGACTACTTTCTTTAAAATAAGGATATTTAAAAATAATAAGTTTTAGTGTACTTTCCCACATACACTGGTTTTATAAACAAAGTACACAGCTATTAATTCCCCAGTATTGTTTTTTAAAGTTAGCACCTGCATGCAACACCACACACATGTGTGTTACATGTGTACAAAAAAACCCACAACTGCTTTGGTTTTTCATCTACATTTATTTTGGATTTTAAGCAATAATAAACTAAGGACAAAATTATTATTTAAGAAAATAAGACTTATCTAAATGTTTAAATACATGTTACCACTTATATAATAAATAAAATGATTAACACTACATTTATAAAATGTGGAGAATTATAATTATAATAATAATTATGGGTGCCCATAAAGTTATTATCCATCAGTATTGCTATTCTTATCTATATAAAATGTGTGAGAGAACTTCTAACAGAATGACTAATGTTGGAATACCAGACTAAAGCCTTGAGTTATATTTATTTTATATTTATGTTATGCACATATTTATTAAAAAGTATTTAAAGAAAAATGTTTTTATATGTCACCCCTTGATTAAAATCTTCAGAAAATTTTGAAAAGACATGGGATCCAGTCTTGAGACTGAGATTTATTTACTTCATTAAATACAGCGATATATTAACCAAAATAATAAGTTTTACTTCACAGGAGAAAATAAATTTACAAAATGCCATTATATTAAAATGAATAATTTAATTTTTTAAAATCTTAAACCATAAATAATTTATACCTTGAAATAACAGTATACATTAACCATCGACAAGAACATACATCTTAGAAAATATACAAATAGGATTAAAACAATTTCTGAATTTTTTATACGTGTGCACATACAAGTAACATTTCATAGAAGTAATCCTCCACAGGCTTATATTTTGCATACTAAAACCTATCTGGAAATGAAATTCTATACAAAATTGCAAAACTATACTTCCAGTAAATGTCTGATAGGGTTATTCAACATATAAACATTTCAGAAAAGTCTTGATTTCAGAAACGCATTAACAAGGCATATAAATGCCAGTACATTTCAAACAAATTATTCTCAATTTTTAAAAAAATCGCTACCTTTTAATAATATTTTTGAAAAAAGAATCAATCTGGTTATGCTGAGATTCAAAAAAGCAAATAAATTAAAAACCAAAATAAATGAACAGAGAACTAATATTCTTTAAAGATGAATACTTCTCAGAGTAGGCACACCTGCCAATATATTAAAAATAAGTAAAATCAACTACAAAAGTAATAAATCAAATGCCATGGTAGACTTGACTTCTCGAGACAGCATTTTCAAGCCGTCTTTGTGGCTTTGTTTGGCGCCATGGTCCTTTAAGTTTTGTCTTCATAAAGCCCTAACTAGTTGTAATCATTTGCAGCCTAATTGTGGACATTTATCTGCTTTTCTTATGCATAGAACATAGCTATTAAAGCTGAATGGTGATGGTGTGAAGTATAGGTTAAATTGGGTGAAATTAAAGCAAATTACTCCGGGATGTGGAAATCTGAAAATAGAAACCACCAATGATTTGCAACCCTCTTGATGATCAGCTTCACAGAACCCTAAACGACAAGAAAACTTACATATTTTAAAGTTAACTAGGTTTTTAAAAATAATATGTATAAATGTATTTTTAACTACAGCACCTCTTGGTAATGGTGGAAAGATTATTTGTTTAACTCAGCTGCAATGTTAAAAAGGTGGGTTTCTATTTTAAATAGTGCAGTTTATTTTTTAAATAAGATTTCCATTTCTTCATATAAATTTTTACCTATAAGAATGCATCCAACTATATCACATACACAGTTAATACAATGCCATATAATATTTTGCTAGCTAAGTTTTAATCCTGAATAAAAGTATAAGAGACAACACAAGTAATAGTAACAAAAGCAAACTAACAATGTAAACATAAATGTATTATATGCCTATAACTTACATAGGCCTACTTATACACATGCTATATATAAATATGCATGTGACTAGCATAAAGAAAAATACACAGTGGCCTAGAAATAAATGCAAAACAGTAAAATATAAGAACTTTATTTTCATTTATCTAAAACCTTACTGCTTGACTAACAGATTTGGATGAAGACAATAAAAACATACATTGACCAGGACCAGTGGTTCATGCCTATAATTATCCAGGTATGGCAGCACACACCTGTGGTCCTGGCTACTTGGAAGACTGAGATGGGATGACTGCTTTAGCCCAAGTGTTCAAGGCTGCAGTGAGCTATGATGGCACCACTGCACTCCAGCCTGGGTGACGGACTAAGACTTTGTCTCTTTAAAAAAAAAAACACACACACACACACACAGACAGATAGACAGACACACATACATACATTTGCACCCTGCATATTCTCTTAATCAACCAAAGTAGTCAAAAAAAATGTACTAGACCACATCTAGATAAGCTTACACTAAAGAAAAAAATTTTAGCAATGAAACTGATACCCTTCCTTCTTTTACTGACTGCTATGTAAAAAGCACATTTTAGGTATTTAGGGAAAGATGAAATTAAATGACATGACCCATACTGTCAAGGAGTTTACAGTCTAGTTGGAGAAATAAGACAAGAATATGTAACTAAACCATGGCATCAAAAAATGACCCCTACATGAAGAAGGCTCCTAATCTCAAAGGCAGGAAACGTGAGCAAAAGGACGACAGAGGGAGCTCACAGAGGATATGGACCTTAAAGGACAAAACTTAGCTAGAGGTACAGCAAAGGCAAGGGTGGAATACATAAAGTACATTCAGGACACAGAGTAGATATATCTGAGGAAAATTTAGAACAGAAAAGAAAGCACTGGAAAACATACTAACGCTTAACAATGAAGAGCATTGAGTACCAGGCAGAAAATGGAATTCCCAGGAAGGCATGAATGTTTTACAACAGGCAGTAACATAATCAAATGCAATGACCCTCAAGCAGTGATACATCTAATTTCTCAATGGCCATATCACAATTAAAGGTGATATGCCAAAGATGTGGTCCTCTGGAATAACGGCAATACTCGTGGACCTTAAGTCCTTGTCCCATACTAGGCTATGAAGGTATTATTGCTTCCTATTTAATAACTGTATGCTTATGTGTTATCTTTTTGTTTTACAGTTAGTATAGGACAAAACTGAATATTCACTAATGTTCAGCTACTGGTAGATTTTTATTTGTGTATATATGTTTAAACCATGGCAACAATATATACTTCTAAGTAATACTATAATGCTGATAAAACTTAAGTTAGAAATTTAACAAAATACACATAATTATTTTCTGTTTTGTGAAAAATAGATTTTTAACCCCTCTGTGATATAGGAAACCAAGTACTGGGGCAGAGTCACTAAGTGATATAATTATGGTGAAGAATCACTGCTCCTGTAATCCCAGCATTTTGGGAGGCAGAGGCGGGCGGACTGCTTGAGTACAGGAGTTTGAGACCAGCCTGGGCAACGTGGCGAAACCCCCATCTCTACAAAAAATACAAAAATTAACTGGGTATGGTGGAGCATGTCTGTAGTTCCAGCTACTCAGGAGGCTGAGGTGGAGAATCGATTGAGCCCGAGAGGTCGAGGGTCCACTGGGCCTTGATAGTGCCACTGCACTCCAGCCTGGGCAACAGAGTGAGACTGTCTCAAACAAAGAAAAGAATACTGCTCTTAAAGGAAGAAACTGGAAGAAGAAAAGACTATAACAGTTATTCTAAAAAATCTTCTAGTGTGCAGATGATTCCCAGCCCTCTCCTTGATTCTGGATTACTAGGGAGAAGCCTGGGATTCTGCATTTCAAAGAAAACATATGTCTGAGACAAGTGATTACAGGGTCACACTGATCAGAAAAACAGAGCCCCAGCAACAATTTATTAGTAACGTCAGTTAAGTGGTAGTGAAAATAGAATAAGGCAAAAAAGAAGAGAAGTACTTCCAGAAAAGACTGATAGAACTTGATGACAGATAATAGCAATAATATAAGGTAAATCAATTTTATTAATTAAAAATAAATAGGCCGGGCTCAGTGGCTCATGCGAGGTCAGGAGTTCAAGACCAGCCTGGCCAACATGGTGAAACCCCGTCTCTACTAAAAAATACAAAAATTAGCCAGGCGTGGTGACAGGCGCCTATAAATCCCAGCTACTTGGGAGGCTGAGGTAGGAGAATCACTTGAACCCGGGAGGCAGAGGTTGCAGTGAGCTGAGATTGCGCCATTGCACTCCAGCCTGGGGGACAAGAGTGAGACTTTGTCTCAAAAACAAATAAAAATAAACAAATAAATAAATGTATGGGTGCCTGCTTAGAAAGCTGATCCAAAAAAAAAAAAAAAAAAAAAAGTTGTTTCATTTAGAGTACAAAACTGCTTTATTTAACCAAATAAACTGTTTAAAAATAAATAGAAATGAAACTTTTAAAATGTAGTGACACAATCTGGCTGTGTCCCCAACCAAATTTCATCTTGAATTGTAGTACCCACAATCCTCATGTGTGGTAGGAGGGACCTGGTGGGAGGTAACTGAATCATGGGGGTGGTTACCCCCATTCTGTTCTTATGACAGTGAGTTCTCACGAGATAATGATGGTTTTATAAGAGGCTTTTCCCTTTACTCATTCTGTCTCCTGCTGCCCTGTGAAGAGATGCCTTCCACCATGATTGTAAGTTTCCTGAGGCCTCCTCAGTCTCATGCAGAACTGTAAGTCAATTAAACCTCTTTTCTTTATAAATTACCCTGTCCTGGGTATTTTCTTCATAGCAGCATGAGAACAGACTAATACACACGGCATTTAATAAAGTTTCAGTTTGTCCTATGCCCTGACTTTCTCCCACATGGACAAGGTTAGAGTTGGCAACTACACAATACAGAGAACTAAGAAGGGGTTTGGATACCATTCTGTTTTATGTTTGGTGATCCCACAAAGTAATATATCGGTTTCATTTTCACAAACAATAAGCTTCACCACATATTTAATGAAGAAGAAACATTTTTATTACAACTGTGGTAAAGAAATTTCATCAGAATTATACTGCTCTAACTCTCATAATAGTGTGATGTTTTAAACCAGTATTACGAGGTATTACCAAGATAAGATAAATGTATTTTCCAGTCAATAATCAAAGTAAATAGGTTCTTAAAATATTTTAAATGTAAAATTTCACAGGTATTTTCTCCCCTCTCCAAATTCACAGAATTATCAATAACAATTTCAAGTTTATCACTGATAGTTAGAGCATTTGTTGTTTAGGCATCAGCATCTTTCTATATCCTATCTATACTCTCTTCTAGCTCCCCAACTGCCGCTTAGGAATTTAGGTAACTTCAGGTAAGATTATTTTATCTGCCCACAGTGACTACTGAAGGATTGGGCATGTGATCTAAGCTGGCCCAATGGAGGAAATTTCAAAATTTATTGCAAGACTTGAACAAGGTCACTCTTTCTCCTCTGACAGATGTGAACTAAAAACCACATGGCCGGTGAAATGCAGGAAGCCATGTTACAACCATCAGAGGAATCAGCCAAAAGATGAGTAAAGCTGGCCAAAAGGTAGAGACAGAAAGAAATTAAGACCTTAGGGAAAGTTCTGAGACAATGCACTAATCATGTACTGCATGAAACCATGTATGTTATCTTCTCAGTAACTGCAAGCCAATATATATAGACTACCTTTATTTTTTAAGCCATTTTGGACTGGAATTCTACTGTAACTGAAAGTATCACAACTCTTATATTACGCTTCCTACCATAAATAAAACATTGTAATAATGAGTATCTACTGTACCATATTTAAAATGGGATACAGAAAAAATAACGGTGAAATGCATAAGGTATATTCAGAAAACAAATATGTCTAAGGAAAATACATCCAACTGACATAAGAGGTGAAAGAAAGGGTATGTTCAGGCCAACAACAGTCCTGTCTTCAGAAATTGTGAGTTCGGCCATTAACTTGCCCAAGGTCATATAGCCAACAATCTTTTTCAAAGGTTTTTTCATTTCCAAACACTGATAATATGTACTGAAAAAAAATTGTGACGCAAAATTTCTGACACAAAGAAAGTATAGAACAAATGCTGATCCTATTCCCACCTTTGCTGGAGAGTCCATGCCAAAGAAATTCTTGTTCCCTTCCATCTAACCAAATTCTATCCAGTTTAAGTTTTCCTTCTTAAACATAAAATAATTTGTTTAAATAATGTTCAAGCATTTATCACATGCAAGAGTATCACCTATCAAAGGACTGGATTAGCTTGTCAAATTAAATAATTTCAGTAACAGAGACAAAAAGAAACACACTTTACAAGAATGAGAATGCTGGCCGGGCGCGGTGGCTCAAGCCTATAATCCCAGCACTTTGGGAGGCTGAGGCGGGCAGATCACGAGGTCAGGAGATCGAGACCATCCTGGCTAACACGGTGAAACACCATCTCTACTAAAAATATAAAAAATTAGCTGGGCACGGTGGTGGGCACCCGTAGTCCCAGCTACCCGGGAGGCTGAGGCAGGAGAATGGCGTGAACCCGGGAGGCCGAGCTTGCAGTGAGCCGAGATGCGCCACTGTACTCCAGCCTGGGAGACAGAGCAAGACTCCATCTCAAAAAAAAAAAAACCAAAAAACGAATGAGAATGTCGTTCCTCTATTCATTGTCTAGCAAATGATTTACTATTCATAACTCAAATGTCAGGCTGGGTGCAGTGGCTCATGCCTGTAATCCCAACACTCTGAGAGCCTGAGGCAGGCTGATCAGTTGAGGTCAGGAGTTTGAGACCAGTCTGGGCAACATGGTGAAACCCCATCTCCACTAAAAAATATAAAAAAATTAGCTGGGCGTGGTGGCATGCGCCTGTAGCCTCCAGCTACTTGGGAGGCTGAGGCAGGAGAATTGCTTGAACCCAGAAGACAGAGGTCACAGTGAGCAGAGATCATGTCACTGTACTCCAGCCTGGGCAACAGAGTGAGACTCCATTTCAAAAAAAAAACCTCAAATGACACCTCCTATTACTTATCAGAAGATAGTATCTGATAAATTTGTAGCTAACTGTTGAACATCTAATTTTTGACCTAATTCAGAACATTCCAATTCACATACTAAAAATAAGCCAAATTATTTACAAGTGGGACCAAAATTTACCTCCTGTACAGGAAGAAAATATGACAGGGCCTCTGAGAAGCAGTTTCTTAGACAGACTGAGTTTCTTAGACAGAACAGATATCAGATTTGAGCAAGCAGATACAAGAAGACAAGGAAGCTCTCCTTAGAAACCCAACTGTGGGAGTCGCAGTACTGGTTCACATACTTGGGAAACATGATCTGAACATGAACTCTCAACAGCAACAACAACAAAGATTGGCAGCCAATTCAAATTCCTTCGGTGTATCACAGATCTAGGTAAATGTTTACTTGAATGGGTCTCTGATTTCCTAGAGGAAAGTCATTTCTATTACTACCATAGCACCGTGCAATAGTGCTTCCTTTTGTCATTTTGCTAAGTATTGCCATTTATATGATTTTAAATATCTACAAAATTGTGCTCTGTAATAACACAGATGTCCACAAAATTTATCTAAGTGAAAATCATAACTATTATCTTTAAAGTATGGGGGCACAAAATTGTGGCAGATTATATTTCTTATACTGTTGATTTACCCAACTACTACTCCACTTTATGGCCCCAAATTACCCTGCTGAAAGACTGTACTAACTTCTTTAGGGGAATTTAATAAGGGCCTTCTTTATGGGAAACATATTTTAAAGTTCCCCTCCTTTCTCCTATAACCCCCATTTAGTTAAGAATTCACTTAATATCTTCTTTTATAATCGTGTCATAATAATTGTTATGCAAGATAAAAATTAACTAACATTAGAAGGAGTCAATAATTATGTCTTAAGGAAATGTTGAGTAAACTGAAAAAGAAGAGAGGGAAAGAACCCACAAGCCAACACAACATTTAGCCTATCCCCAGAAAAAAAAAAAGTGCCCCATTAGACATCAGTAAATACAAACTAGTTACAATTTAGTCACTATCATACTGGACTGAATCTTTTACATCTTCTTCAATTCATCCTCAAAGGCTACATGAGAGATAGGACTCTGGCACAAGTCAATTCAGAATTTATAGAAATACAATCCTTAGGCCAGGAGTGGTGGCTCATGCCTGTAATCCCAACACTTTGGGAGGCCGGGGTGGGTGGATCACTTGAGGTCAGGAGTTCAAGACCAGCCTGACCAACATGGTGAAACCCTGTCTCTACTAAAAATTCAAAAATTAGCTGGGCATGGTAGTGCACGCCTGTAATCCCAGCTACTTGGGAGGCTGAGGAAGGAGAATCGCTTGAACCTGCAAGGCAGACGCTGTAGTGAGCCGAAATTGCACCATTTTACTCCAGCCTGGGCGACAAGAGCAAAACTTCATCCCCCCCCTAAAAATATATATATATATATATATATATATATATATGTATGTGTGTGTGTGTATATATATATGTAATCCTTATAATTTTCAGTTACTCACGTGGTAAAACTGTATTACATAGTAATTAAGGTATGATGGTAATAAATTAATACTAAAGATTAAACAGTGTGTAATAATCAACATAAGATTATTATACTTGGTAGTAAGTTAAAATTAACTATAAATCACAAATATTTTTTCCTTAAGGTTCAAAACCCACTGTCTTAGTATGCATGCTATCACTATAGGAAGTAAAGTACTGGTGTATAAAACTGATAAGAAGTGCTACTGACTTATTAGGTAGCCTAAAATTCCAACCAAGGGCTTTCATTTTCAATAACGGCACAGTAAGATCTCACTGGAAAACTACCACTGACCATCCTGGTGGGGAAAAACACTATAAAACACAGACAAGATACAAAAAGCAGCTACCTAAAGGCACTGGAGAGCAAAGGAAATCAGAAAGACTGGTTAGGAGTACCTGCTCAAAGAAGGGGAGTTATATGAAGGAAATTCATCTTTTCAAGGCTTTTAGCTTGCAACCAAGTATTGTCAACACAGGGCAAGCTACAGATAAATTAGTCTTTCTGTCCTGGAGAAGCAGAAAACCAAAGCTAGGGAAACTGTAGCAATGGAAGAATGCAAAGAGAAGAGAAAGAGACAGGAAAAATAGATGAAATCCCCTCAGTCTACTCACCTCTTTGATACCAGAACTCAATCAAAGAGGTGGGCAGACTCAAAGCAGATCAGCTAAAGACGAAGTGAAGTGAGACTGGAGCTGCCATCTAAGAAGTAGAGATTGTAGTTCAAACTGTCTACTAATACAAAACCAAAAATCAAAACAAACCCCCTACACATATGACAGAAAAACTGGAACCTAGGATCACCAAAACGTAACATTCATAATGTCCAGGATACAATCCAAAATTACCTAAGAAAAATCAAGCATAATGCTATCAGAAAACAAGTGAGATTGAATTTGAGATGATCCAGATGGTGGAAGTAGCTAAGAAAAAATGTTAAGTGCTTATTAAAACTATCTTCAATAAATAAAAGTAAATTATGCACACAATGAATTGGGAGATAGGCACTCCCAGCAGAGAAATAGAAATGGCGGGAGAGAAGGAAGAAGAGAAGAAGAAAGGAGGGCAGGGAGGAAGGGAGACAAATTTAGAACTGATAAACACAATATGTCTGTCTATCTATCTATCTATCTATCTATCTATCTATCTATCGATATAACAGCCAAATTAAGATGACTAAGGAAAAGAATACGTCAAAGATAAATCAACAGAAACTAATTCGAACACACAGAAGACAGAATAAAAATGAACAGAGCCTCAGGGACCTACTAGATAATATAAAATGGTCCAACATGCATATAATTTTTCTTTTTTTTTGAGACAGAGTCTCGCCCTGTAGCCCAGGCTGGAGTGCAATGGCGCAATCTCAGCTCGCTGTGACCTCCGCCTCCCAGGTTCAAGTGATTCTCCTGGCTCAGTCTCCCAAGTAGCTGGGATTACAGGCATGCAACATCATGCCCAGCTAATTTTTTGTATCTTTAGTAGAGATGGGGTTTCGCCATGTTGGCCAAGTTGGTCTCGAACTCCTGACCTCGTGATCTGCCTGCCTCGGCCTCCCAAAGTGCTGGGATTACAGATGTAAGCCACTGCGCCCAGCCCCAACATGCATATAATTAAAGTCCTAGAAGGAGAGGGGAAAGAGATGGGGAGAAAAAAAATTTGAAGAATTAATGAATAAAAATTTACACAATTTATTGAAAGCAATTTATAAATTGAAGTGCAATGCTAAGACATACAATAACAGAGGTATGACATAAATGTCAAAGGTAAAGAGCAATTCTTGAAAGAAGCAAAAAAAAGTTTCAATTAATCATTGATTTTTTTCATTAGAAATTAAGGACAGAAGAGAGTGCAACAATATTTTTAAAGTGCAGAAAAAAAATTAAACCTGTCAACCAAGAATTTTATATACAGCAAAAATATTCTTAAAGAATGAATCTTGTAATAAAAACATTTTCAGATGAAAGAAAACTAAGATAATTCATTGCCAACAGCCCTGTGCTACAATTAATGCTATAAAAAGGTCTTCAAAGTTAAAAGAAATGATAAGTAGAACCTCAGATTCTCAGAAAGGAAAGAAAAGCATCAAAAATGGCAAATATCTAAGTAAGTGCAAAAGGGTTTTTGTTTTTTCTTTTCATGGTTTCCTCATAATACAAATATGTTTAAACAAAAGTCATTTATGATATACTAAATGCCACCGAAATGTACATTTTTAAATGGTTAATTTTAGGTAATGTAAATTTTATCTCAGTTTTTTAAATTGTGGGATTTACAATATGTGTAAAGTATTACACACAACTATGGCATAAAAGACAGGGAGGGAATATGGGATTATAAACTTGGAAGTTTTCTATATTTTACATGAAGTGATACAATATAAACTGTAAACTATAAAAAAAACTAAAAGGCATCTGTAAACAAACTGAAAAGTTAAGGATGTATATTTTAATCACTAGAGCAATCACTTAAAAAAAGTGAAATCTAGTTGGAATCGAAGATGAATGTTAAAATAAAATCCTAAGAAATATTGAAATAATCAAAAAAAAAAAAAAAGTAGAGAAACAGAGGAACAAACCACAGAAGCAACAAATAAAACACAAATAAAAATTTACAAATCCAAACCTATAAAGTCCATTAGGCAATGGAATAAGCACTTTAAAAGATGTTTACTATCAGAATTGATAATAAAATAGAACACAATCATATGTTCTGTATAAGAGATACATTTTAATATAAAGACATTTCAAGCACAATGGCTCACCCTAGTAATCCCAACACTTTTGGGAGGCTGAGACAGAAGGATTGCCTGAGGCCAGGAGTTCAAGATCAGCCTAGGCAACATAGCAAGCTCCCATTTCTACAAAAACTTAAAACTAAAAAATTAGCCAGGCATGGTGACATGAGCCTGCAGTCCTACTTACTTGAGAGGCTGAAGTGGGAGGATTGCCTGAGCCCAGAAGTTTGAGGCTGCAGTGAACTGTGACTGTGGCACTGCACCCTAGCCTGTATAACAGCACAAGATTCTGTCTCCAAACCAACCAACAGGGATAGGTTGAAAGTAAATGGATGGAAGACAGTAAGTATAAGACGGCTATAGTAGCTGTATTAATATCAGATTCAATTGATTTTAAAATAAAAAGTACCGCATATTTTTTAATGAAAAAAAAATTCATCCAAAAGGCATAATATTCACATAAGGCATAATATACACATAATGTATATGTGCCTAATAACAGCTTCAAATTACAGGAAGCCAAAATTAACAGAAGTAAAGATGAAATGAACAATTCTACAATCAGAACTGGAGATCTTAATACCCTTCTCTTAACTAAATTGATGGAACTAGATGAAAAAATCAGTAAAAACGCAGAAGATACGAACAACGCTATTAATCGTCTTGAACGAAATATTTATAGAACATTACATTCAATAATAACAAAACGCGTTCTTTTCAAAAGCATGTAGTTCATTTGGCCTAGACTATGCATAGCCAAAAAACAAGTCCCAAATTTAAAAGAACTGAAACCACGCAGAGGATGATCCCTAACTACAAAAAAATTAAATTAGAAATCAATAACAGTAAGAATGCTAGGAAAGCTCCAAATACTTGGAAATACACAAACGTTTTAAGAATCAAGGGATCAAAGAAGTCACAAGAAAAACAAGGAAATACTTTAAACTAAGGGATAATAAAAATATAACCTATCAACTTATGTGGGATGCAGCTAAAGCAGTGCTTAGAGAGAAGTTTATAACTTTAAATAATCATATTAGAAAAGAACCTCCAAAATTAATAATCTGAGTTCTCACCCTAACAAACTGGAGAAAGAAAAAGTAAATTAAAACCAAATAGGCGTTTGATGGGCAGCAGGAGAGGACAGTGGACTCCAGAGAGCAGCCCCCACCCATCACAGCTTCAGGGCTTCACATGGGAGGAGCTGCAGCCGGCGCAGGCCCACTCACCACCTCCGCAACCACTGGGGAGACCCAGCAGCCGCCGGCGCCCCCTCTCCCCCCACCCTTGGCGCTGTCAACGCCAGCCCAGCACCAGAGGCAGCGGGGAGCGGGGGCCCAGTCGGTCTCATATAGACCAGCAGGGACAAGAAGGTCATCACTACGAAAGTTTTGGGAACAGTAAAACGGTTCAATGTAAGAAACGGATACGGATTCATCAACAGGAATGACACCAAGTGAGATGTATTTGTACACCATACTGCCATAAAGAATAACCCCAAGAACTAGCTTGGCAGTGGCGGAGCTGGAGAGATGTGGAGTTTGATGTTGTTGAAGGAGAAAAGAATGCAGAGGCAGCCAGCACCGCAGGCCCTGGTGGAGTTGCAGTTCAAGGCAGTAAATATGCAGGGGACTGTATCTTTATAAGTCCCTATCTACCTCCTAGGGGTCCTCCAGGCAACTGCCAGCAGAATTACCATAATAGTGAGAGTGGCGAAAAGAGTGCTCCCTAAGGCCAGGCCCAACACGCAGGGCCTAGGGAAGGAAAAGTTCCCACCTTCCTACCTCCCAATGCGGAGACCCTGCACTCGGGGAGAAGTGCTGGAGGGTACCCACAACCAGTGGGCAAGAGAACAAGGCAGGCCAATGGGGCAGAGTAGGTATCGAAGAGACAGACCATGATTCTTCAGGGACCCTCTGCCAAAGGTAGTCTAGAGAGGACAGAGGTGAAGAGGATAAGGAAAAATCAAGGAGATGATACCCAAGGTCAGCAGACACCTCAGCAACAGTGCCACTACAACTTCAAGTATCAGTGCAGACAACCTGAAAACTCTTGATATGGTTTGCTTGTTCTGTCTCCTTCAAATCTCATGTTGAAATGTAATCTCCAGTGTTGGAGGTGGGGTCTGGTGGTACATGCTTGGGTCATGGGGGCAGATCCCTCATGAAAGACTTGGTGCTGTCCTCACCATAAGGAGTTCTTGCTCTGAGTTGAGTGCGGTCTGGTTGTTCAAAAAAATTGTGGCACTCTCTCTTGCTCCATCTCACTTGTTCCCTCTCTAGCCATGTGACATGCCGCCTCCCCCTTTGCCTTCTGCCGTGACTGTAAGCTCCGAGGCCTCACCAGAAGCAGATGCTGGTGGCATGCTTCCTATAGGACCTGCAGAACCATAAGCCAAAATAAACTTACTTTGTTTATAAATTACCTAGCTTCAGGTATTTCTTTATAGCAACGCAAAAATGGACTAACACAACTCTAAACCACAAGATGGCAAAGTGGTGAAAAACGTCAGATCGCCAGCAGATAAGGCTATCTACTATCTACCATCATCCTGTTTAGTCATCTAACAAGAAGAAATGAATATAAAATTCCAGCAATAAGAAATGAACAAAAGATTGGAGCTAAAGACCTTAAGTACTTGCTTTTAGTACAATGATCAGATAACTAGAACTATTTGCATTACTTATGCAGCGTGAGGTTTTTATTACTTTTACCTAAATATGTTTCTTTCTGTTAATAACAAACATATTTTTAAGCCTGTTTTTTTCTCAATCTGCCTTTAAAGAAAGGTTTTTAAATTGTTTTATATTTGTTCAAGTTAAGATTTTTAAGAACTTCATTTGAAATCTGTGATAAAAATTTACAACTTGATTTTTTTATAAATCAACAACCTGCAAGCACCTATTAAAAAAAAGGTCTTAAGTAATTTTAAAATACCCAAATAGGTAGAAAGAAGGAAATAACAAAAGATATGAGAATAAACTGGTGAAATAGGAAATGAACAAAGAAAAAAAAAATCAGTGAAATCCATAGTCCTTTAAAAAGCTCAATAAAATTGATAAGCCTCTAGATAGACTAATCAAAAAGAAAGACAAAAATTACACTTCATTCTAACATCACAAAGGAAAGAGGAGACATTATAGGTCCTAAGTCATTAAACATATAATGAGAATATTAACAATTTTATGCCCAATAAATTTGACAGCTTAAATGAAGTAATCAAAATGCTAGAAAGACAAAAATTACCAAAACTGAACTAAGAAGAAATAGAAAATAAGAATAGTCCTACATCGGTTCAAGAAATTGGATCTGAAATAAAAACCTTCCCACAAAAACAAAATAAAAATAAAAAATAAAACTCCATGCCTAGATGGCTTTAATGGTAAATTTTATCAAGCATTTAGGGGAGAAATAACATGAATCCTCCATAAATTCTTCCAGGAAATCAAAGAGAAAATACTTCACAAGTGATTTTACAAGGTTCATACTACCCTGGTATCAAATTCTGACAAAAATTACAATAAAAGAAAACCACAGAAACAATAATCCCTCATTAATACAGATGTAAAAATCCTTTAAAACATTTTTAGCAAATCAAATTCAAAAGCACACAGGTTTATTTATAATGATAGAGTGAGTTCATCTTGGGAATAACAAAGCTTACCATTCAAAAATCAGTCTATGTAATTTGCCATATTAATAGAATAAAAAGGAAAAACCAGATCATTCCAATAGATAAAAGAAATTCATTTGACAAAATTCAACACCTATTCAGGATAAAAACTCTCAGCAAACTAGGAATAATGGATAACTACTTCAACCTGATTAAGGGCTTCTAAAACTAACCTATAATATCACTTATAATAGCAGAAAAATATTAAATACCTAGGGATAAAATGAACAAAATATGTATAAGATTTATACTCTGTAACCTATCAAATACTGTTGAGAAGAGACCCAAATAAATTTAAAAATTTATCACCTTAATGGATTGGTAGTCTCCACTGACAGTTTCAATACAAAGTCAAAAATAAAAAAATTCCATCAAGCTTTTTTTTCAGGTTCTTAAATTTATACAGAAATGCAAAGGAACTAGAAAAGCTAAAGAAATCTTAAAAAATAGGGAAAGGGTCAGAAGACCTACACTATCTAATTTTAAGACTTACTCTAAAGCTATAGTAATCAAGACAGTATAGTATTGCCAAAGCAAATAGATCAATGGAACAGAATAGAGTGCATAAACTGACCTGCATTTGACCTCCTAAAACAGTGAATTGATTTTTGACAAGGTGCCAAGTTAATTCAGTGAGAGAAAAAATATTCAACAAATGATTCTGGAAAAACTATGCATCTCTATGGAAGAAAATTAACACCTTACCCCATGCCATATGCAAAATTAACTAGAAAGATGATAGGCCCGAATGTAAGAGCTAAAGTTATTTAATATTAAACTTTAACAAAAGAAAATATCTGTAACACTGCGCTGGGTAAAGACTTCTGAACCAGACACAAAAAACACAAATATCAGAGAAAATCAGCTGATAAAATGAACATCCTAATGAAAAATTTTGTTCTTTGAAAGACACAATCAAAAAAAAAAAAAAAAAAAAAGCCACAGACTAGGAGAAAATTTCATATAATATATACTTGACAAAGAATTTGTATCTAGAATATGTAAAGAACTCTTTCCACTCAAAATAAGACAAACAATCCAATTAAAAATGGACAAAAGATTTAAACAGTCACTTCACCAAAGAAGATATACAGTTTGGAAGTAAGCAAATGAAAAGATAGTCATTACTAATAGGCTGGAAAATAAAAATGACAGCCACAATGAAGTATTTTCTATAATGCCTAAACTAGAAACAATTGACAATATCAAGTGTTAGAAAGGATGCGGAGGAACCGGAACTCATATTGCTGGTGAGAAATCAAAATGTTACCGTCACTTTGGAAAACAGTATGGCAGTATTTTATAAAGCTAAACATACAGTTACCATACACTTCAGCAATCCCATTTCTAGATATTTACCCAAAAGAAATAGAAACATATATCCATACAAACATTTCTACACAAATAATTCATAACAATAAAAACTGGAAACAATTCAAATGTCCACCAGTTAATGAATGGACAAGCAAACTGATAATATTAACGGCTACATAGTAATAAGAAAGTATTAATGTACACAATATGAATGAATATCAAAAACATTATGCTAGGTTTAAAAAGGGTCAAACAGAAAAAACTATATACTACATGATACTACATGAAATTTTAAATATAATAAAAATGCAACAATAGAAAGCAGATCAGTGAGTACTTAAGGATAAGGGTTAGGGGAGAGGATCGACTGCAAAAGGACACAAAGAAACATTTTAGGATGATTGAAACATTGTGTATTTTGACTGTGATAGTAGATCTACAACTGTGTACAATAAACTTCATCAAACTGTACACTAAGAATATATGATTTTTGTTACATGTATATTTTACCTTAATGTTGTCTGGAGAAAACACCATACAGACAAACTTGATATACATACATTATTTTTGATAAGATTTCATACTTGATTACTAAAGTTCACCATTATAGGCTGATAGGAAATTAACTAAGATTGAATTTTACCTATTTTGAAATCTTAACATGGGAGAATAGCAGTTTATAATAATTTGCTGTTAAATGAATTTCAAAAATTATTAAATCAACGAAAGTTGATTTAATAAAAACAAAAATTGGAAAAGATATCAATTTAAAATACATGTCACAAATAGGCAAATAAAAAACAATTTGAAGGGAAACAATTTGCTATAAGTGGATTAATTACTTTCTACTTCTAATGATTTGGGGATTTCCTAGACTCATTCTCAATGACTAGGGGCTTTTCTAAACTCCTTCTCAGGTCCCCCTGTGCTTATGCAAGAAGGCTCTTGAAATAGTACTCTAGGATATTAAAAGCTAAACATTTCATCATGGTAAGGGTCTTACACCTAGAAAGACAAAGAGCTTTTTATCACAAAAAGTGGGAGGTATGGGGATGAATTAAAATAAAGAAAACAACACATGTTTCTGCAAAAACTTTATTTTCAAAAAGAACCATTTTATTTTAGATGCTAAACTCATCAATTCAAAATTTTGTTTTCAAAAGATTCCCTCAATAAAGCAATTCATTTCTGTGCTATTTAGTTTGCTGTATTTTTACAAGCACCAGGCTGAGCAAACCATGATTGAGAGAAGCCATCTTATGCACATTGCTGTTGTCCCACATCATTCAGAACAAACCTTTTTAGGTCGTTAACTACCACAGGAGTGCTGATTACACAGGCACCAGCAATTTCCTAACCAATGACCACCTGAACAATGATGTGTTCAGCTTCTCAGACCCTGCAGCCTTTCAAAGGTGAATCATTTCACAGTTTGGAACTAGATCTCCATAGCAACTTCCCTTTGAGGGTTTTAGAATCACCATCCAGTAATTCTATGATCATCAAGCTCAACCATTCCCAATGGTTCTTTTCACAGCAGATGGAAAAGGAAGCCTTGAAATTTTACAGTCTATTTCAAGCAATTCATCTGGCAGCCTATTAGAATTCAAAATATTTCGACCTTCAATCACAAAGCATGTTATCTGAAGCTGTGGTGATCTCAAGTCAAGACAAGCAGACGTTTTAGTCTAATCATCCATGATGAGAAGAGACTGACAAAAACTCTTAATTCAACCACCATCAAAATGCTTATTTTAACTGCATGAAAGTCTTTCAACAGGCAATGAAAACACACCATGTACCATTTTATCACAACCTTCTGTTCAAGGAAAATATGAATTCTGAATATTGACATGGATCTCTGCACTTCTTAGACTGCTTGGAACAAATATGTTTCTTAAAAGTTAGCATAAATCCAATTTAAGAGCACTATTATCCTCTGCTGCAAAAGCTAGAAACCTTAAGCAAATAGCAATGGACCTTTGACAAAGTCAGCTAGCTTAATAAAATCAAGTACATTTGGATTTCTTAAATTTTTTTCAGACTTTTGACAAAGTCAGCCAGCTTAATAAAATCCAGTACATTTGAATTTCTTAAATTTTTTCCAGACTTTTGACAAAGTCAGCCAGCTTAATAAAATCAAGTACATTTGGAGTTCTTAAAATTTTTTCAGACACAACCTAAAATGATTAATCAGAAAATTAATATCAACTCAGGAAATTAATATCAATTAAAAGGAAAGAATAGATCTCAAAAAAACTTAATTTATAAAAAGTTGTTGACTTTTCCCCAATTCAACTAATTCTCTAGTGATTTCAAATATACTAGCCCTATTTTTAAAATATTGAATTAAACCACATAAAAAAGCTGTACATTTCAAATTGCTACTAAACTACAGCTAATTTATCCAAACTCATTTTACACCTAAAGGTTCAATGCTATGTAATAATTTCATTAACATTCAGTATTTATTATAGGTATTAGCCAAATACAGGTATTTATTTCAGTATTTATTATAGATGTTTGGTGGCATATTATAAGCCTATGCAAAAGTTAAAAACACCTATTTTCTATTTATTAATTAAATCAAAACACAGCTCTCTGGGAAGAACTAAACTAATTTTATGAATAAACTAAATCAAAATAAACACTGGTAAAACAAGACAATTTTAATTTATAAATCCACTCCTTCCACAAAGGAACACTATAAATAATCACCAGTTTCAAAGCCTGGTGGAACTGGTGGATCTGGAAAAGTAAGATAGAAATTTAATTAATTCATGAGCAAGAAAAAATACAGTAAACATACTCTACTTCCTTAAGACAAACATACACTTGATATGATCAAATTGTTATTACTTTCTGCATACATTAGGCCAGCTAACTTAAACTGTCTTTATATGGGCCTATGAACAAAGTACATTTCAAATCACATATATAGTATATATGCTATTTTCTATTCAACGTCTTTAACCTAAACTTTATGTTTGGTTTAAATGTCTAATCACAAAATGAGAAGATGGCAAAATTATTTTATGTTGTAAAACTAGTTCCAAAAAACTTGTACAAACTTGATAAACTCCTGACTTCTGAAACTAAGTACAAATTTACAAAGAAATAAGCAATTTATCAATTATTTCAATAAGAACAAAATTAAAACTTTGCTCCTAAACAGTATTACCTTTTATTTTCAAAAGTTCCACTTCCACCAGAAAGGAATGAGTATAGCAAGAAAGATGCCATATCTTATCCATTTCTTACTTGTCTTATTTTGTATTGGTTTAGTTTATGATCTGAGTTATATAACTTATATTAAAACTACATTAGGTATTTTAAAAAGCAAATGTGAGTAGCGATTTTAACCAAAGATAATGCTTAAGTTAAAAGCATAATGAATGGGCAGGAAATTATATGCACAGGAGTGTATGTATTTTTTAACTGTAAGTAGTTTATTTTACACATATCCAGGATAAAACATTACCATGAAAAGAAAAAAGAAAAAAAAAAACTTAAAAACTAAATTCCTAAAGTGTAACTTTATGGTTACAGTTTGACAAACTGTGAGAAATGACTGGCTATTGTACAATACATTAAAGTTTAATAGAAACATTTGAAAATAGTTACGCATAAGTACTCAGTATAGTATACTGACTTCAGTTTATTAAATATTCAAAACTTCATGTCCATATGCTAGATATTCAAATATATATATTTGTTACACTAAAGGCTGATTTATGGGAACCTTATATTAACTTAGGAATACTTCTTTAAAAAACTCTTCAATATCAACAGTTATGGAACCTATAAATATTTTTGCTGAATTATCTGAAAAACAGAAAAAGGTTCATGTGGGATAAACATATAAAGGTTTTTAGACATATCTACTGGGTAACAATATTATAATAAATTTCCTAAAACTACATGCTCCTTACATAGCAGATTTACTAACATTTACTTACTGACTAAATCTGAATTGTAAAGAATTTCATCATTTGTCTTAATTGTTCCACTGGGCTTTGAACTTCTTAAGGACAGATATATTATGAATTTTACTAACCCAGACCTTAGGGTTTGAGATCTGACATTGTAAGCACTTAATAAATGTTTGCTATCAATTATTAGACAGTAGTGATAGCTATAATTGAAACGCTCCATGTTTCTGAAACATTCTGGACTGGCAACTTTTCACTTGCAACTCACATAATGAGAACCAGAAATAGAAAGAGAGTAATTTAATGAGAAAGCATAATAAAATAGAAAAATATCTTGATAGAGCTTAATTTTTACTTTTCTCCTTTCCTCACAAATTTATAAGAAATCTGCTTCTAGGTTATAAGCTAACATAAACTACTGAGTCTTACAGCCTAGGGCAACCTTAAGTTTATTTTATAACATATAATCAAGCAACATACTGTAATTGAAGCACACTGAAAACAGCAGTTACTAGCTAATTAACATTAGCAGAAACATTTTTCTCAATGAAGGTTAAAAAAATCTAAAGATTCGATAATAAAAGTTTGTTATAAATATTATATTTATGTGGGCAACTATTAATATTTTACCTTCAGTCTAATACTGAGACAATCAGAAAACAAATGTATCCATTTCTATTCTTATCAATAGCTTTATCTGCATTTTGACTACAAAATGCTGGGAACGGATAAGTAAAACCAGACTCCTCAGCTTTAAGTACAGCACCAGAAATCCAGGCATATTAATCTGAGTACAAATTTGTTGTATGTGTGTTAGTGCTCTATTTCTTCAATCAATATAGCAAAAGTGTAGTTACCACAATACTTGACCTTTGACTGGGGCAGCAATCTAAAGGAAAGCACCTCTAGCAAATGTGTTATTCCTCAGATAAGACAGCAGGATGCAGTATAATGGCTAAAACCTTTTTTCCTAAAGACAGTCACGCAGCTTCAATGACATTCTAAGTCTTCACTGTCCTGTGGACACAAAACTTGAGGAGAACCCTTTTCTACTGGCCTACCTGGCCCTAACTGAATATTCAAGTATGAAAATACAAGTTACACTGGAATTTCTGCATACATCATTTGATCCTGGCAGTCTGGGAAAAGATAGAAATCAAAAGTAGTAAAATAATCTGTTTTAAGAAGTGTCCATGATAAATACCAAAGTTTTAAAAACAAACAAATCCTAACTGCATGTTTTGGTTAAAGAGGTTGCTTAGTAGCAAGTGATAAAAGCATTTAAAAATGCACACACCCTTTGACTCAGTACTTTTAGGAAATTATCATTTTAGTACTTTTAGGTATTTATCTCAAAGGAAAACAAATCAGGCAAGAGGACAATGGTACATATAAGGTATGTACAAGGAGGCTGGTATTATCATTCACTCACTCATTCAACAAATATTGAAGAGCACCCCTGTACCTATGGTCTTGGATCTTACATTCTAGTATGGCAAAACAAATAATAAACAAACAAACAAACAAAAAAACCATGATTTGCTAATACTTTATCACAGAAAATGATGGAAAAGGAGCAACTGGCAACATAGAGGACACTGGTGACATAAACAAGGGCATTTTAAAATGCTCTTTTGGGAGGAAAACCTCACTGGAGTAGGTTTTTAAAAGGAACAGAATGTGAAGAAGTGGAGACAACCTCTTTTTAGCTTTGTTGTGAAGGCGAACAAAGAAATAAAACAGTAGCTGGGGAGAAGAGGGAATGAGGGCCAAGGGACTCTGTTGTTTTGTTTTTCTTTCATGTTCATTTTTTAAAGATGGGTGATATTGCTGCATGTTTGCAAGTTCATGGGAACCAACTAGAGAGAAAATGTGACACAGGTAAGAGGGCATGACAGCAGGATCACAGTCCTATATGACAGAGGGAAGCAGATTTCATGTGCAAGTGGATGGGGTTAGCCTTGGCAGGGACAACTCACTTGTTATAATCAGAGGGAAAGGTAGAATATATGATGCAAGTGGATGTAGGGTGACAGAACTCAGACAGCAGGCCTCACTCAGCTTCATGGCACTCGCATTTGCTGTTGCCTCTGTTTACAAATATTTACGTGATTTGTTCCCTTACCTCCTTCAGTTATTTACTCAATTGTCAATTTCAGTGAATCTCTCCTTGCCTTTAAAACTACAAACTCCACCCCAACACTTACTATACTATGCTCCTTCCCTACTTTTTCTCCTCAGTATTTATCGCCAATCTAATATACAACATACTTTACTTTTTAAACACCTTGTTTATTGTCTATCTCCCTCCTTTAGCATATAAGCACTTTGAGGGCACAGATTTTTGTTTCGTTTGTTCACTATCATATCCTTGAGTGAATAAATTGTGGGAAAAGAGGGAGGTAATTCTTTTCTGACTGCTTCTGTTTTCTCAATAAAATAAGGAACTGAAAGAGGGGAGAAAGAGTTAAATATTTGAAGAACTAAAAATCTGAAATGACCTAAATATCCATCATTTAAGTAAACTGTGGTATGTTCCTATGACAAAATGCTACATAGCCATTAAAAAGAGTTAAGAGTGATCCACATGTATTATATGCAATTTAATTTCTTTTTAAAAATCTCTTTCAATTTCTGTGAAGTACAAATGGGTATTGAGGAAGGTGCACACATATGGCAGCAATGGGCCACTTCACCTACAGTACAAATGTATTACTGTGGTCATAATTATCAGACAGAAAATAATTTTTGTTTCTCCTAAATAAAAAAAAATCCCTGTTTTCATCCCTCAATTCACCATCTTATCAACAACCTTCCCAAGCAGGTCTCTCCAGGTTAGGGCTGTCTTTTTATCCTGTTTGTAAGATGCCATGCAATATCCAAGATGTTTTGAGTTGATTTGATGGTGACAACAAAACTGTCAGTTACTCCATCCCCAATTACCTCATCTAATTGTGGGAGTTAAACTAAAAGTTTTCCATAAATGCCAGAATCTCACTGTTTGTCAAATAATTTAGTTCACTGAAAAGTGTGTACTGCCTCAGTTAATAAAATGTTCAAAAGTTTCACTGTTAAGTGGCTCCATACAATCTCTAAAAATGCCATTTTTTTGAAAGTCCAGCATCACATCTTTAATAAAATGGGACACTACTTCAGCAAAAAAAAAGGTCAATCTTGGCTAATATAACTACTGTATCTGCACATAACTTACTCCCAGAAAAAAATACAACAAGTGCAGTTCTGCGGGAGGGATTAGTTACAATGTGTTGGCATACCAAGACTCTAAGTTAGCAGAAAGTAGGCCACTGGCATCAGAATGAGCTGGCCAATAGCAAAGCCAGACTTGATAATCCAGCCATGAGCTGTGCAATGATGAGCCAAACTGAGACCAGAAGAGTTCAGTCTCTCTTGGGTTTCTTCAGATATTTCAGGAAGTATGCACTAGGGCACAGAAAACATGTAGAAAACAGAGCACACAAGATCCAGGTTGGAAAAGTGAGAACCCTAGTTGGAAAATCTGAATTCACCACTTAGCATTAGTGGCCTTTATCTCTCCATGCTATCTGTTCAGTACTCCCAAATAGCTACCTTATCCCTCTATCGAATACCATACTCCTCTGATAATTAGACTGTTCTCATTGATGTAGAACTAGTGGTACTGTCATGTGTAAGAGGGCAAAAATAAGCAAACGACGATTTTGATCTAGATGCTACCACTTACATGTTGGAAGTGTTAAGCAAGTCAAAATCTAAGTCTCAGTTTCCTCATTTGTAAAATGTAAATAATAGTAGTACTTTCCTCTTAGGATTAAATGAGATGATTCATGTAGAAGGCCTTGCAGAGTCCTGATCTCAAGTGGAACTCAATAAAGGGTACTCAATATCTCTTCTTCTCATTAATACTATCAGAAATGTTCAGGTCTCCAAAGATAGGAATTTAGCTTTGATTTCCAAATCAAGATGACCAAAAGAAAAACTGGGGCTTTGGAGTTGAGACACAGGTATATTCTTTGATTTCATTTCTTCCTCTCTTGTTCTCAACCAGCAGGCTATACTCCATGCAACTAAAGAAGGAAATTCCAGCCTGATTCTATGCTGGCTGCTCAGCTGTCCATAGGATGAAAGTTTTTTATAAAAATCCAAGTATTCAATGTTGGTCTGGTGAACATGAAGACTGACATCTATCAAATTAAATTTAGCATTTAAAAATGAGTGTTTTCTCCTCTGCTTTGAGAGTGGCCTAAGTTTATCCTGCTTTCAAAAGAAAATATAGAAAGGAAAGAATAGTAACTTCACAGTAGAGAAACCTGACCAACATTACCTTAACCAAGCAAGGAAGATCACTAATGGCATGTAGTTATCACGTTCTCCACGATATGATGTGAAGTATACTTTACCTCTAAAATATTCTTTCCAAAAACCCACAACCCAATCTAATCATGAGGAAGATATCAGATGAGCCCAATATAAGGAATAATCTATAAAATATCTGAACAGTGAAGTAAGTCAAGGTTATGAAAAATAAATAAAGACTAAGAAACTATCAGGAGAACAGAGAAGACTAAGGAAACATGACAAGTAAATGTAATGTGATACCCTGGATTGAATCCTGGAACAGAAAATTGACATTAGTGGAAACTGGTGAAAGCTAAATGAAGTCTAGAGTTTAGTTAACAGCAATATACCACTGTTGGTTCCTTAGTTTTGACAAATGTATCACAGTAAAATGATAACATAAGAGGTAATGGAAACTGAGTGAGGTGTATATGAGAACTCTGTGTATTATTTGTAAAACTTTTCTGTAAATCTAACACTGTTCCAAAATAAAACATTTATTTCAACAAAATGGGCAAGATATTCAGACTATATTAAACAAGAAAAGCAAGTTTAAGCATCATATGCATAGTATGTTCTCAAGTTGTTTGAAAAAGTAGCTTTATTTTAAATTATAAAGTAATATGTATGTCTACAATATATGAAGAAAATACAGATATATTAGCTAGGGTAAATAAGGCTATGGAAGTAAAAGAGATTCCAAAATATTGTGGCTTCACAAACAGAAAAGTTTATTTCTCTTTCATTTCAATCTTAACATAAATGGTCCAGCTTGGTGGAGCAGCTCCCTGTTCCTCGTAGTCATTCACAGATTCAGGCACTTTACAAGTTATGGCTCTGCTATTCTCTAAGGCACTGTCATCATCTGAATGGTCTGAGTACTTCCAATTAAAACAGCATAAAAGGAAAAGAGCAACTACTAGGAAAGGCACAATGTCTTGAGATCCAGGCCAAAAAGTGTCACATACCAATTCTTTTCACAACCCATTGCAGAAAACACAAACACATATTCTCAAGGTAAATTGGGAAATGTAGTAAAAAAATAAAATGAAATGAAATGTAGTAAAGATGAGCAGCCATGTGCCAAGAAGAAGGAGAGCATGGATTATGGTGGACAACTAGTAATCACCATTAAAATACGTAGGCAAAAGAAGAAATCACCTAGAAATCTATGACCACTGTCAACATTCGAATACTTATTTTTTGAGACTTTTTTCCTATGAGCCTTTTTTTTTTTTTTTTTTTGGTTAAACAAACCAGAATGCTTCCATGTATAACCTATTTTTTCACTTGTAGTGTGACAGACAGCTTTCCACTTTAATACAGCCTGCATAGTATTCCACTGCACTGAATTAATGTGCTAGATCCAATTTCCTCTCATCTGTATTTTACCCATCTTTCAAGTATTTCTTTAAAACCTACCTCATCCAGGAAGGCTTTTGCTATGTTGAGTTTATACATTCATTCTACTGATGCTGATTTATCATTAATTCCCAATGATAGTCTGAAATGCATAATTTAAATATGAGTATAAAGTAGTCTGAGAATTTCAAACATACAAGCTTTATATATTCAACCTATATATTAGTCACTAAGGAAGAAAGTATATTTTTCACATTTTCCTTAGGTAATCTCTACAGTACTTAATAAAGAATTACGCAAACAAACTGATCTTTCAAAGAATTTTTCAGGCCGGGCATGGTGGCTCATGCCTGTAATCCCAGCACATTGGGAGGCTGAGGCGAGTGGATCACCTGAGGTCAGGAGTTAAAGACCAGTCTGGCCAACATGGTGAAACCTCGTTTCTACTAAAAATACAAAAATTAGCCACGTGTGGTGGCACGTGCCTGTAGTCCTAGCTACTTGGGAGGCTGAGGCAGGAGAATCGAGTGAACCCGGGAGGTAGAGGTTGCAGTGAGCCAAGATTGCGCCACTGCACTCCAGCCTAGACAACAAAGCAAGACTCCATCTCAAACAAATAAAGTATTTTTCATATATAAACAGCAATCAGAAAACATAACACAAGAGAATACCACATGAATATGAAAGGAAATAAGCTTGACAAGATACAGGTTGAACTCCATAATCCAAAAATCTGAAATCCAAAATGCTCCAATATCCAAAACTTTATGAGCTCCAACATGACACCACAGGTGGAAAATTCCAAACCTGACTTCTGTGACAGCTGACAGTCAAAATGCAAGTGCACAGCACACAGTTTACTCAGCATATCCAAGAGAAAAAAAGACCCTCTTAGCCCTCTTGAGCTGGCATATCTTTTCCGATCATACCCAGACTCCCCCATGCAAGCACATCCACAAAGGGTATAAAATGGCATGTGTTGTGCAGGCTGGACACACAGGTTCCCTGCTGATGTTCCCACATAAGGCCAAGACCTATGTGCATTACTCACTTGTTTTTCACTTATTCTGTGCTCTGGGGTGTAAAAATATTCTTGAAAATGTCAAAAAAAGGAAAAAAAAAAAAAAAAAGGCCTGCTGATGCCCCTACAGCTAACAGTGATAAGAAAAAAAGGAAGTGTTTATGTTTATCTATAGCACAGAAAGACCTGGAGAAACTGAACAGTGGTGTAAGTGTGAAACGTCCTACAGGAGAGCATGGTGTTGAAATGTCCACCATATATGACATGAAGAAACGAGGGTATGAACTGTTGACACTCTATACCAAAAGTGATGAACAGAAGTTAATGAAAAACGGAAAAACACCAAATAAAGCTAAAAATGAAGATCTCAATCATGTATTGAAAAAGTGGATCCATCAGTATCACAGTGAACACATGCCACTTAATAATATGATCAAAAAACAAAGATCTACTGAAGAACTAAAAATTAAAGGGGATTGTGAATACTCAACAGCCTAGTTGCAGAAATTTAAGACACTCCATTCAATTTTTAAATGTTGTGGTGATAAAGCATCTGCTGATCACAAATCAACGAAAAATTCACTGACACATTTGCCAAGGTCATCACTGATAAAAATGTGATGCCAGAACAAGTCTATATTGCTCGAGAAAAATCACTACTGTTTGGTGTTATTGCCCCAGAAAGATACTGACTACAGGTAATAAGACTGTTCCTAAGGAATTAAGGATGCCAATAACAGAATACCTGTACTAGGATGTACTAATACAGCAGGCACACTTGCTGTGAGAGCCAAAAGCTTGCATCCTTGCTATTTTCAAGGAGTGAACTTCTTACCAGTCCATTATGCTAACAAAAAGGCATGGATCACCACCGACACCATTTCTAATTGGTTTCACAAACATTTTGTACCAGCAGCTCATGCTCACTGCAGGGAAGCTGGACTGAATGACAACTACAAGATTTTGCTATTCCTTGGAAACTGTTTTGCTCATCCTCCAGCTGAAATTCTCATCAAAAGTAATGTTTATGCCATGTGCTTTCCTCCAATGTGACTTCTTTAAGTCATGTGACCAGGGTATACTTAGATCAACGAAGAGTAAATATAAAAACACTTTCTCAAATAGCATGTAGCAGTGAACAGAGGCATGGGTATGGAAAGTTTTCAAAAGGAGTTTAGCATGAAGGATGCCACATATGCTGTTGCCAATGCTTGGAACACAGTAACTAAAGACACAGCCTCTGTCCTGTGACTATATTGAGTGATGATGAACAAGGTGGTGACTGTGAAGGATTCTGTATGTTCAGTGAGAAAAAATGATGCCTGACCTCCTTATATATGCAAAATATATACCTTCAGAGTCTGTCAGCAAGCTGGAATAAGCGAATATCAAAGAAGTTTTTAACATCAATAATGAGGCTCCAGTTGTTCATTCATTGACCAACGGTTAAACGGCCAAAATTGTACTGAATCAAGGTGATCATGATAATACCAATGATGGTGAGGACGTTAATTCTGCAGAAGTACATATAGACCACATGGTGAAAATGTGTGATGGGCTTATAAAAGGACTAGAACAGCATGTGTTCATAACAGAACAAGGAATCACGTCAGTTTATAAAATCAAAGACAGGTTGCTAAGACAAAAAAACATGGTTAATGAGGCAGATGATCTGAAGCAAACATCTTAAAAAACCATCCAGCAGAATGTCTTCTCATGCCTACAAAACCCACTTTCTGGTCCTTCACTTGCCTCTAATGTTTCTTTTCTCCTAAATAAATAAATAAATACAGTATACAGTAACCTTTTTATCAAAACACAGCATCATAGAAGGAGACTGAAAGCCTGCTGCTGTTTGTTGTTGTTGTCTAACAGCTGACATGGGTATTCTGGTGATGCTACTGTGCTGCTGAGTTACCCTGAACACATCATCTTTTCACATATTAATGATATGTTACATTTACTGTTAAGTACTTATATGTAAATAAGTGTAAGAAAATGGCTGCTTAATCAGCAGCATATAAATTCAGAGTCAGGAAGGATGGTGATGCAAAACAACTACAGATTGTCCCCATGAGTGGCTGAGACAGTGACAACTTTGCTTTCTGATGGTTTGACATACACAGACTTTTGTTTCATGCACAAAATTATTAAAAATATTGTATGAAACTACTTTCAGCTATGTATATAAGGTGTATATGAAACATAAATAAATTTCACGTTTAGACTTGAGTCCCACACCCAAGATATCTTATTATGTATATGCAAATGTTCCAAAATCTGAAAAAATCCAAAATCCAAAACACTTCTGATCCCAAGCGCTTCAGATAAGAGATATTCACCTTGTATTACTATATCTTAATTATATAAAAGGTGTGGCATTAAGAAATTAATATATTGGCAGATTGATGAAACAGAATAGGAAGATCTGAAATGAGCCCAAATACTCACAGGAATCTAGCATATGATAAAAGCAACTCAAATCCATACTTTTTAATAAAAATTATCGAACAACCAAAGAGCTGTTTGCAAAAAAAAATAAAAAAGTAGGATCTATGTCTCAGTGCATATGAACTGTAAATGGATTAGAGATTTGCAAAGAAAAAAATGAAATCATAAAAGAAAGAAAATATAGGTAAATTATTTTGTAAGCATGGATTGAGGAAAACCTTTCTGATAACTCAGATCAACTAAAAAAAAATTTGAATAGCACAAGACATCACAAAGAAAGTTAAAGCACAAATGACAAACTTGGAAAAAATATCTGCAACTCATACAACATAGGGCTGATATCTATAAAGAAGTCAGTTGTTAAGAAATTTAAAAATGAAAGAAAGAACAATACAATAAAGGGCAAGCAACATGAACAGGCAATCCATTAAAAAAATAGTTCTTAAATAGGAAGAGATGTTCAGCCTCACTGACTCATAATGAGAAAAGCAAAGTAAAACTATACCAACATAACAATTCTCTCCTAGAAAAGTGCAAAGATATGTAGGTTTAACACATTCTTCTGACAAGGGCATAGAGAAATAGGCATTCACATACACTGTTAGTAGCAGTACAAAAATGGTATAACTCCTAAATGGGAAACTTAAATATCTACCATAATTACTGATGCATTTTCTCTTTGACCCAACAATCCCATTTTTGTAAACCTATCTCCCATTCACTATACGTGTATAAAATGACATATATACTGAATTATGAATTTGGCCTTGTGGCATTATAATACAATCAGAGCAAAAAGAGCAAAAAAAAAAAAAAAAAAAAAACTGGAAAACACTCAAGTAGCCACCAATACTGAACGATCTCAATAAACAACATTACAGCCATACAATGAAATAAAATGTATCTGAGAAGAAAAATGAAAACAATGACTGTGCGCTGCTGTGGAGGCCCTCTAGGAGATTGCAAATGCCAAAAATAAGGTACTTCAGTGTACATTGTAGGCTATTTTTCATTTAGGAAAGAGAAAAAAAATTTTAATTGCATTTGTTTATATTTATATAAAGAAAATACAGAAAAATACATAAGGAATAGTAAAAATAAACGCTGTGGGCGTGAAGGGGGACATGGTAGATACAGACAAGGAGTAAGTCTTCTCAGCGTATACCTTTATGTCTATTTTACTTCTGTGCCACATACGTAATTATATATTCAAAACAATTACTTTTGGATTTAAATTTGTATAGTATCTCTCAGTAATTAATATTTGACATATATCCCATTTAATTATGACTATAAACCAAATATGAAAATCATCTCCATTTCACATATGAGGAAACTGAGACTCACGAAGCTTAAATGCTACTCCTTGCACAAAACTAGTAAGTTACGAAGCTGGGACTAAAATACACGGACCTATTTCCAAATATTGGGTTACTTCTATGTTGAATATATGAAATTCTACCTTCAAAGGCAGTAAGTACTGCTTCAAATGATTTACATGAAAGTTACAAGCACAATATTAAGAACAGATTTTGATCAACCACACGTTAGTAATTATCAAAGAGTAATGTGGAAGCATTCCTATTTTAGTACATTCAGCAGTATTCCAAAGGAAAAGAATATACCTTAGCTCTAGGAATAATGGGTGTATATCTAATAATAGGTTATGTTTCACAAATCAATTTTGAAAACTTCTTACATTAGAAAGTAACTCTGGGTCAAAGGATATAAAATTTCAATTAGACAAGAAGAATCCATTCAAGAGTTCTATTGTACATAACAGTAAGTATAGTTAATACTATATTTGTATCCTTGAAAATTGCTAACAGTAGATTTCAAGTGTTACCCCAACCAAAAAAATGACAAGTATATGAGGTAATGTCTACATTAAACACCTTGATTCAGCCAATCCACAATGTATACATATACGAAAACCTTATGTTGTACAACATAAATATATAATTTATACTTAAAAATGTATGTATATACAGAAAAATAATTCCTGATCCAATGTCATTTAGGAAACTGACAAGACAGAACAGCTTCAGCGTGTGTTTACAATAACACTTCCTCTTTTATTTCAGAAAAGTGTTCCTAAAGTCTAAAACACAATGCCCCCTTTTATCTCTACCCACATTCACCCAAGTCAGTGTTTTCCCCTAAAATGAAAATTCTTTTTCTTTTTTTTTTTTTTCTTTTGTGAAGACAGGGTCCTGGCTCTGACTCTGTCGCCCAGCCTGGAATGCAGAGATGCAATCGCAGCTCACTGCAGCCTTGAACTACTGGGCTGAGGTGATCTTCCTGCCTCAGCCTACTGAGTAGCTAGGACTAGAGGCACCCGTCACATACTCAGCTAATTTATTATTTTTTAAAATTTGTGTAGATATGGGGTCTCACTGTGTTGCCCAGGCTGGTCTCAAACTCCTGACCTCAAGCAGTCCTCTCAACTTGGTCTCCCACAGTGCTGGGATTATAGGCATGAGTCACCACACCCAACCAAAAATTGTTTCTTGAAAAAAAATTACCAGTAAACTCGTGGGCCACACCGTGCATTATCTAAATTCTTCCTCATGCACATGTTTATGGCTATCTAAATTCTAGATGCGCTCTAAGTCCAGGAGTCTTCTCGACCACAGCACATGTGTACAAACAAATGAAAATAGTTGGTAGCAGTTTGTCAATCCCTGATTTAGAATATTCACATATAATATTATTGATATGACTGGACTAAAATCTACCATCTTGCTAGAATTTTCTACTTGTTCCAGCTATTCTTTCTTTCTTCCTCTTTCTCTGACTTGTGCTAAGGATTTTTTTATAATTCCATTTTATCTCTTCTATAGATTTATTACTATGCCTCCAATTCAAAACTTCCAGTAGTTGTCTAAAGGTTTACAACATACATTTTTCATTAGCCTGAGTCCACCTTTAAATGATATTATAAGTATCCCTTATCCAAAATGCCTGAAACCAGAAGTGTTTCAGATTTCGGTTTTTTTTTGGATTTTGGAATATGTGCATTATACTTATCAGTTAAGTATCCATAATCTAAAAGTCCAAAATCTAAAATGCTCCTACAAGAATTTCCTTTGAGCATCATCAGCCCTAAAAAGTTTCAGATTTTGAAGCATTTTAATTTTGAATTTTTAGAGATACTCAGCCTACACACCATTTCAGATGTGCTATGTGCTCATTCATTCATTCATTCATTCATATTTCACACGACAACTGCAAAGTTGAGTAGTTTCAAAAACTGTATGACCCTCAAAGCCTATAATATTTATTATCTAATCTTTATATTAAAAGTTTGCTGATTCTTGTTTCAGAACAATTAACCATAAAATATCAATTTTTTCCTTCATTTATTCTATCTGCCTAAATAACTTGCTTTAATATTTCTTGTAGAGTAGGTCTACTGGCAATGAATTCCTAGCCTTTGTTTGCCTATGAAAGACTATTTCTGTTTCATTTTTGAAAAATATTTTCATTAGGCATAGATTTCTGGGCTGAGTTTTTTTCTTTCAGCACTTCAACAGGGTCATTCCAGAGTCTCCTAGCTTCCATAATTATGAAAAGTCAGCCATCACATAAACTTCCTATCATTGTTCTCCATATATAATGCTACGTTTTTCTCTGGGTGCCTTCGAGATTTTCTCGTTAACTCTCATTTTAAGCAGCTTGAATATTACATGTCCATGTGTAAGCATATGTGTGTGGTATTTATCCTGCTTGTTATTCTCTTGAGCTTTTTGGACCTATGGTTTTGTCTCTCATTAATTTTGGAAAATTCTTGGTCATTATTTCTTTTCTTTTTTTCTTTTTTTTTTTTTTTTTTGAGATGGGGTTCTCGGTCTGTTGCCCAGGCTGGAGTGCAGTGGCATGATCTCAGCTCACTGCAACCTCCGCCCCTGGATTCAAGTGATTCTCGTGCCTCAGCCTCCCGAGTAGCTGGGATTACAGGCGTGCACCACCATGCCGGGCTAATTTCTATATTTTTAGTAGAGATGAGGTTTCACCATGTTGGCCAGGCTGGTCTTAAACTCCTGACCTCAGGTGATCCACCCACCTTGGCCTCCCAAAGTGCTGGGATTACAGGTGTGAGTCACTGCGCCCAGCCATCTAAGGCTTGTTTCAATGATTGCTTTAACCCTGAGTGTGTTTTTTCTTGCTTTTTAAATTCATCTAGTATTTTTCTTGTTGTTGTTGGAAGCTGATCCTCTTGTGTGCAACAGTAGAAACTAAATAGTTTTTAATGCCGAAAACGGGGCAAGTCTTTTCCTCTCCTAGGCTTTACTGAAGGATTAGAGTTTATCTAGTTAGGAATTGGGCTGGGTTTGAAGTTAGCACTATTGTTACCCTCAGTATACTACAGGCTTTAAACTCCTGTAGAAATATCTTGTTTTTATGATGGGGCTTAAAATTTGTCAGAGTAATGTCTATTCTATTGTGAGTTTAGCTTTCCTTTACACCAGGAATCGTTGTCTATTCTTCTTTCCTCTCCTGTCTCTCACCCAGCAGCTGTTAATTATTATTAGAAACCTGTTAGTTTGGTGGTGAGAAATGGTTGGGGACCCATACCAATCCTCTGTTGTTCTGAGCAAGCCTCAGCCTTAGTCACATGTCAACCTGGGTCTTGAGGATACAGCTTTATCAGTTATCTATCCTCCTGCCCTAAACCACAGTTGCGGGCCCAGCATATTCCTGACAAAGTAGACACACACGTGCACGCACTTTCCTCTCTCCAACCGCACTGAATTTCAGAATTTCATCAAGGCCCTAAGGCTTGCTGTGCGTACTACTTCCTTCCCACTCCACTGTTCCCAGATGACAGCTTTTGTTGTATAGTGGAGAGAAGGGAGAAGCCACCTGTCACCACTGTTCTTGTCCCCAGGGTGTGTGCCACGTCGCATACTGTTGGGGACTCTTTCCCATTTCCCATCTCCTGGGATTCTTACCCCATCCACTAGTGAAGAAGGAATATACAAGATGGTACCAGGTCCCCCAGTTTCTGCAGCCTTCACGGATATCACAAATTCTTGCTGGCATGGACTCAACCTTCACTAATCTGTCCCAAATCTAGCTGAACTCTTCTCACTAGTGTACCATTGTGTTTACCCAAGTTGAGTATGTGTTCATGTCTCCTCCATCCCCACAGGCACTGTATATCCTTACATTTTAAAGTTAGTCAGGTTCCTTTTCATTGTGAGGGTGGGAGTGATACTCCTTCTAGTTCTCTACACCCCAGGGCAAAAACTAGAGGACCTCACAACTTTTTAAAACCGCTTTTTAAAATAAAAATATTTCCTGATGACTGATCTATATTTCAAAGATTTAAAAATCCCAATATGTAAATTAACATGGGCCAATTCTTATTCAAACCCCCATATTCTCATTTAATTACACTCATTATTTTCTTGTAAAAAAGTTTAATTGAACAGCTAGGTATAAATTTTCGAAGGAAAGAAGAGCCAACTTCTTCTTTCAATTGCACCCTTTAGTGAAAATTAACTATGATCACAAGAATTTGTCTCCCGTGACTTGCTGATTATAAAGAATAAAACATACATACATTTACCACAACTCCAGGTCATCATCCTCTGGTATTCTACAATGTGCTTTTGGTTAGGAGTTTTTATCTTGTATACAACATATGAACGTGCATATTCATATTCTCCTCTCTCTCTCTCTCTCTCTGCAATTTTGAAACTATGGTAATATTCGAGATCGGAAGGGACCCACAACATGGTTTGCAGTTTCAGTTAAATATCCTGTCTGAATCCTGCTGTGCTTCAGCCTCCATCTGAATTTATCTCCTGTTATAATACCATTATTTCTAAGAATATTTCCTCAGGTAAGACATTAAGACTTATGGGTCTGTAATGTAAAATCCTACCATAAATAACCACGTTAAGGCTTATAAAAGTTATAATTTATACACTTATTGCTATCCTTTATTTATTACTATGCTCAAAAAAATATCACTGCTGTAATTTTTTTATTCCAATATCACAGGCACAAATTTTCCAGTTGCATGCATGAAAAAATTTTTTTAAATATGCTGTCTTCATATAGTAACTAATCCAAAATAGAAAACTATCCTTGTACCAACTGAAGTCTCAGGGACAGATGCACTGATTAGAGACTTCAACAACATAACTCATGCTGTCTGAAAGGCCTTCTCAGGCAGATGTTCCATCTTATGACTCATTTAATCATTTACTTATATACTAATGTCCACTACACTATACCACTCACATCAAAGCAACCAAGCAGTGAAAAAGAAATGCCAAATCTTGTTCTTGCAAATACAAAGTTCCCATTTAGATTGTTTCTAAAAAGAACAAAAGGTCTTATTTTAAGTAGTTTCCTGCTTTTTAATCACTGAATTCATGTAGAGCTTCTGTATGCAAACTATCATTGAGGTTTAGCAAGCCAATTATATTGCAGAGGCATACCACTGGCTACTTTAAAAAACATCCTTACACTATGCCTTTTACCTGTTATTAAAATAAAAACTAAATATACCTTTTACCTATTATTAAACAGTGACATTCTTAAAGCTTTTTACAAAGTACAAGATAATAAACTTACTTTAAATGAGTAATTTTATTCCATTAGTCCCAAAACATGTTTTTTGAAATAATTATCTAAAACTCCTTGTCAACTCAAATAAAGTCAATATACTAGTACTGTTAACTTACTTAAATAAATCATAACCAGGATTATTTAACAAAACATCAAAGGGAAAAAAACTCAATTACTTAGAATCCATTGGTATGGTTCTCCTAAGTATCTAGATTTGCTGTGTAGAGTTAATGCTCATGCAAATATAAAAGAAGTTATCTAACAGTCTAAATATTTATTCTAATATCAATCTTAAGTTTTAATCAGTTATATTTTGTTCTTTTAACAGAAGAAAATGAAATAAAATGAGTACAAAATGCTTTTAACTGGGAATTTAAAAATGAAAAATACTATTAAAGTGATCATGAATGTATCATATTGAGAGTATTAAATTTCATTTGAAAATCAAATTGTATAATTGAAGGATTTTCACGCACATGGGATTTTCCACATTTTATCTCTTAATGTAATATTTATTCAAAGTACATTTTAAAATTGAGAAATACCTTTAATAATATAACCACCTTCTTATTTGCTACCAAAATAAGGGAGAGATTTTTATGAAACTGTCGTGTTAAATAATAGTCAATAGCTGCACACATTCAGTAAACAAATTCAGTTCAAGGGAAGAAGAACTACATCACCATTTGGTGGTTGTAATTTAGATTATTCTAGCGTGTAATACTTTAATTGTATAAAACAAAGCTGATGTCACAAATACAAAAGAATTTCTTGCAAAGCAAGTACCACAAGTAATTTCTATGCTGCCACTGATGGCTGACAAGTGATGAGCACTTTGTTCAAATGTATATGCTATGCACATAAGACAACAGGTGGTTTATAAAAAGAAAATACTGGAGAGAAGCTTTTAACATGTTCACAATCAACGTTTTTATAATATGCTCTGTCAGAATATCTGCTATAATCTTTGAATAACTAAAAGAACTCTTAAACAGGGAAATATAATATTCTCAACCTAAAAAAGAAGCTGAATCAAACTAGAATTAATGCTGAATGTTTATATAAGACAATGTTTATATAAGACAATGTACTGATATATTACCAATGTAGTGATATGTTGCCAGTGTATTCTATAGGTTAATAATTTGTTACAATATTTTCAAATATTTTTTAACATTTATCCTATTAACCCATTTACATCAGAGGTGGCAAGCTGGTTTTTTTGTGAAAAATCAGACCGTGGAGAAGACCTCGAGCAGTAGGATATAAATAACTCCCACAAGCTTAGTGTTCCAATAATGGAACACTTAGGCATAAATAGGTTAACTGATATCTGGCTACTGTTATTCAGTGCTGGAGAAAACCTCCCCATAGAAGCTAAACAAAACAACAAACACCCAAGCTCTAAAGGCCTAATTAACTAGCAGTGTTGGAGGCAGTTTCTCACTGATGGCAAAAACTGAAACAGATGGCAGTGTCCAGAATGACTAGCGTTCCCCAATACTACCACCACCACCTAAGGATTTAACCTTTTAATAAAGCGCTAGAAGCTATGTTGTTTTGATGTTTTTTTTTTTTTATGAGAATAATTCCAAGTCAGAATGAAATTAAACTTCAAAAGTCTGACACATAGGCACTCACTATCCCACCCCCAACTCCAATAAAGCCCAGGGGGGGAAATTTTGATTAGGAATGAATTACACTCTGAAGGATTCTTCCCTCTTCCCTAACTCTAAATGTTCCTATATACAAAGGCTCCTTATTTCTCTCAAGTGATTTTAGCTGTTCTAGTTCAAAGGGTGACAACTGCTCTAGTTTAAAGGGTGAAGAGGGATGGAATTAGCTACTAAGAAATGAAGAAAAAATAAACAGGCAAGTGTGATCTACAACTTCTCTTACAGTCACATTAATACAAGCAAGGAATACCTCAAACTCACATTAAAACTGTTTAATTCTGGAGTGTAGGTTTAACACTCAATTTATTGACACAGTATAGCCAAATATTAATATCTATTCAGTCTTCAAAAATGATCATGTAGCTGAAAACTCTGCACATTTGCAATAAAGGTTTTCTTTGTTTTGTTTTGTTTTGTTGAGATAGAGCCCTGCTCTGTCGCCAGGCTAGAGTGCAGTGGTGTGATCTCGGCTCACTGCAATCTCTGCCTCCCAGGTTTAAGCGATTCTCCTGCCTCAGCCCCCCAAGTAGGTGGGATTACAGGCGCACCACCATGCGCAGCTAATTTTTGTGTTTTTAATAGAGATGGGATTTCACCACATTGGCCAGGATGGTGTCGATCTCCTGACCTCGTGATCCGCCCGCCTCGGCCTCCCAAAGTGCTGGGATTACAGGCATGAGCCACCATGCCCGGCCTGCAATAAAATTTTATATGCAATGCTTGCAATGCTTGCAAAGCAAAAATGGTAAAACTGAGTTCTAAATTAATGTCATTTACCTGCACTTGTAGAAACTGAAGAAATCCAAGTTAAAAACAAGAAAGTGGGCAGATTAATAAAGACTAATATAGGCTTCTGGATATTTTCAAATAACTTAAAGCGGGGGTTCTTAAAGTATGGTCCATGAACCCCTGGGAGTCTTCCAGGTCAAAATATTATTTTAGGCCAGGCACAGTAGCTCATGCCTGTAATCCTAGCACTTTGGGAGGCCAAGGCAGGCAAACCACTTGAGGTCAGGAGTTTGAGACCAGCCTGGCCAAGATGGCAAAACCCTGTCTCTACTAAAAATACATAAATTAGCTGGGTGTAACGGTGGGCACCTGTAATCCCAGCTACTCAGGAAGCTGAGGCACGAGAATTGCTTGTACCCAGGAGGCACACATTGCAGTGAGCCAAGATCACACCACTACACTCCAGCCTGGGTGATGGAGTGAGACTCTGTCTCAAAATTTCTATACATATATATATATATATTTTACATATATGTAATTTCATAATAATATTAAGATGTTATTTGCCTTTTTCACTGTATTGACACTAGTAGTCATGATACAAAAGTAATTGTGGGAAAAACTGCTAGTATCTTAGCATGAATCAAGGTCATACTGTACTTGCTCCATGTATTCATCACAATTAAAAATAAACATCCCAGTTTCACCTAAGGAAGTCCTTGATGAGTCAGTAAGGGCCATTAATTTTATTGTATCTCAACCGTTGGGTACACATCTCTAATGTGCTGGGTGAGGTAACAGAAGTATGCATAAAATGTTTCTGCTACACACCAAAATAATGGTTGTCAAATGAAAGCATTTGGGTTGCAAACTGAACTATCCACTTTTTTGTAGAATACCATTTCTATATGAAAAAATAACTGACATTCAAACTGTGGTTATTTAATCTTTTGTATCTGGCAGCCATTTTCTTGTAAATTATAAAATTCAGGCTCTCAGCCACCAGGGGAAAGCTCAGGACAGGGCAGACACAGACCATACCACCCAAAAACATTCCCATGTTCCCAATTTCCTGAATTACACACTAGTAGGGGGCAGCTGCTCAAACACAGCCAATGCTCCATTCCTTGTCAAGTGTTAGTTAATAAGACCTGGCAAGATAGTGGGGGGTTGGGAGGCGGCAGGATTCAGGCTTTCAAGTAAAAATTATAGTTTTTGAAAATTTGCATTTGCCACTGTGAGCCTGACAACGTCCCAATATTTAAAGATTTTTCTGATGAGATCTGTGGTGATAGCGACAGATTTGATTTTTTTGATACTGTATCACATAAGGTGTCAAGATTTGGAAGATCTGTATCACTCACCAAGAATCAGTATTTTCCAAACAACCAAAGGAGTAGAAGAGTCATTCAAAGTACAAGATAGACTAAGGGACTTTAATATAAGAGTACAGAATGTTCACAGTTATAGTTGTAGATTCCACATTCTGATTAACTTTTAAGATACTATTTGTCAAGTTTTGATGTAGTACCAAAGAAGAATATTCACGATTATCTGAAAAGTTATTAAAATATTCTTCCCTTTTCCAACCACATATCTGAGACCAGGTTTTCTTTATATACCTCAAACAAAACAACATACAGTGATAGATTAAATGTACAAGCAGATATAGGAATCCAGCTGTCTTCTCTTATGCTGGACATTAAAGAATTTATTAAAAAAATAAAGCAACCCCACTTGTCTCATTAAATATTTTTGTTTTAGAAAATGTAATCATTTTTCAAAAAATATATTATGTACACATATAATGGGTTTACCATAGTTTTAAAATGAATTAATAGGTCATTTTAAAATCTTAGTTTTAATTTTTAATATGGTAAATACCAACTGACATTTACCTACAATAGCACAAGGTTTTGAGAGCCCTTAATAATTTTAAAAGTTTTAGAGTCTTGAGATAAAAAAAATTTGAGAACCATTGCTTTGGAGGCTATTAATACCAATTCCTTCCAAGATATATTTCTATCTTTCCGTAGGGAGACAGGTGGATGAAGAGTTGCATTCTTTTTTATAAAAATACATTTTTTAAGGAGCTACAAAGGATAGTTGAGTGAGAAAGACTATAGCAGTTAGAAAAAGAAACCAAGGCTCCTTGGACATTTGGCTATTTCCAGACCTGGGAAGGATAGAAAAAGACAGGCCTGGAACACCCTTGAGGTCATACTAGACAGCAAGAAAGCTATCAAAGACCACTAATGTGGCATCAAAAGTGCTCAGGAACCAACTTGAAGAGATTCTCTTGGAATAACTGGAATATCAATATGGATAACTGCAATGGATGGAAACATAACAAATGTTTAAACCCAGGAGCTTTTAAGAAATCAGAAAGCATCATTATCTACCTTTGAAGGAGCCTAATGAATCAACTCATTATTTTAACAACTTTATCCAAAGAAAACATCAATATAATTCTTTTTTTTTTTTTTTTTTTTTTTTTTTTAATCAATCCCATCCACATCTCCAAGGAGTAAGGGGAGGAGGCTTAAAACAGTAAAGCATTTCAACGGAATCCTCACTTGGTAAAAACAAGATCTTGTAACCCTTAAATACAATTGTTTAAATTCCATAGAAAATACTGATTCATTGATACCAATTAATGGTAAGCATCTACTTTTTAAAGTAAACTATATTCCCCTCACCACACATAAATTGCCCTCAAAGAAACCTACACCAAACACCTACCTTTAAAAACCAAACAAAATTACAACTTGTCTGACTAAAGATGATCTCTCTTGCTCTCTGCCCTCTATTCCTAGAACTACTTGTCAGCATCAAAGTATCATCATGAGTATTTTAGGTTCAAAAAGAGAATGCGAAGATTTTCTTAAGTAAATGGGTTGTAGGTAGAGGAGACTAAAGGCTTAAAGCATGTAACCATGAGTGTTATAGTCAATCAACTAAAAATGCACATAGCATACAATATGAGAGAAATTAAAATGATGGGTTTCAGGTCACAGATCCTAGATTAAACTCGCAATTCTTCCATTTACTAACTTGAGCAAGTCACTTCGCCTGTCTTTTTTTAAGAGACAGTGTCTGGGTCTTGCTTTAATGCCCAGGTTGGAGAGCAGTGGCACAATCATGGCTCACTGCAGCCTCAAATTCCTGAGCTTGAGTGATCCTCCCACCTCAGTCACCCAAGTAACTGAGACTACAGGCGCACGCCACCATGCCCGGATGATTTTTTTTTGTTTAGTAGAGAAGGGAGGGTCTCACTATGTTGTCCTGGCTGGCCTTGAACTTCAAGACTCAAGCGATCTTCCCGTCACAGCCCCCACAAAGCACTAGAATTGTTTCTTTAGTATGCAAAATGGGAATAATAGTGTGTACTTCATGCAAATCTTGAGAGAGGTAATAGATGTAATAATTAAGCCTTTATTATACTGCTTATAACACATTAATCCTCAATAAATAAAGCCTCTAGTAAAAGTACATTGTTACCATTTATATCATGCAATGGGAAAGAAAGAAGATGATGGGAAAACGCTGTGTAAAACAGCTCCTTTTACCAACTATTAAGGGATATCATTATCAGTCCAATAAAGGTAAGCTACCATTTTGCGTTTAGCCAATATGGGTAGTCATAAAAATGACATGGAAATATAATACAATTGACCCTAAACAATATGGCTTTGAACTGAGAGGGTTCACTTGCCTGTGGATTTTTTTCAATAAACATATTTTTAAATTTTTGAAGATTTGCAAGTTTGAAAAAAACTCACAGATAAACCTGGTAACCTAGAAATACTGAAAAATGTTTACAGTTAGGTATGTCATGAATGCATAAAAATATGCAGACACTAGTCTATCATCTACTAACATAAAATATATATAAACTATAAAAACTTAAAAATTTATCGAAACATACACATGCGCACTTAAGATTGTTACATGACACCATTCACAGTTGAGAGAAATGTAAACAAACATAAAGAAGCAGTATGAAATCATAACTGCATAAAATTAACTGTACTCCATACTGTACTACCATAATAATTTCACAGCCACCTCCTGTTGCTATTGGGATGAGCTTGAGTGTTGCGCGTATCCGCTTAAAACACCGTGAGACATTAATCATCTTCCCATGAGCAGTTCATCTCTCCAGAAAATTGTGTATTACAGTAAAAAGTGATCTCTTGCAGTTCTTGTGTTTTTTTCATTGTGTTTAGTGCTATACTGTAAACCCTGAATAACACCATGGGAGCCATACCAAGTGCCACTGGTGATGCTGGCAGTGCTCCCAAGAAGCAGAGAAATGTCATGACTTTACAAGAAAATGTTGAATTGGACCATAGATTAGACAGTAAACTTAATAGGGACCGTAGATTGAGATCTACAGCTGTGGTTGCTGCCATTTCAGAAGACTCATCTTGTAAACAGATAATACGAACCTATGGTATCAGAAGTACAGTACTGTAAATTATTTTCCTTATGATTTTCTTAATAATATTTTTTCCTCTAGTTTAATTCAAGAATATGGTATATAACACATATACAAAATATGTGTTAATCAACAGTTTATGTCATTGGTTAGGCTTCTGCTCAACAGTAGAGATTCTGGGTAGTCAGAAGTTACACACAGTTCAACTGAGCAGGAGGTCAGCATCCCTAACCCCTGTGTTGTTCAAGGGTCAACTGTGCATAAATGTGCACGTATTTTCACAGAAGCCATCTGTAACTGTACTATCTGAAATGACACCAACTTTGTCCTCTTTTCTAGATTTAATAAAATGCGATCTAACATGTCATTTACCGAAAAAAAACATAGTGACGTTTAAAACATAATGATCCTTGTATGTAAATATTCAGTATAAACCTTCTATTTGCAAGTAAAATAGGCCAGTGTCCTAATGCTTCTTAAATCAAATGAAGCAAACTTTAAAATTCTCTCACCATGAATTACAATGTTAGCAAAGAAAGGCTGATGAGAAGAACAGAAAGGGATTATAACAAAGAGGGATTAAAATTCAAATTTAAATTATAGCTTGATCTTAATTTACATCAAATTCAATTCGTAAAGATTAACTGCAACACCCTGCCAATTACAGCAAACCAGGTACAAACCATCACCCTAACAAATTCAAGTGCATTCACTCCTAACTACTGTCACTACTGTCTAGCTAACATCTTTTTTTTTTTTTTAAAGAGACGGGGTCTTGCTTTATTACCCAGGCTAATCTCGAACTCCCAGCTTCAAGCGATCCTCTCGCCTCAGCCTCCCAGCCTCTGCTGGGATTACAGGCAGAAGCCACTGTGCCCAGGCTCTATCAGCTTTAGAAACAGTTCTATTCTTGGGCCTTCTCCAGCTGTTTCCATATGATGGTTCCCCAGCTCCTCCATTTTACTCTAGATAGGGTAAATAGATGCTTTGTTATTTTATTTTACTGAGATACATACACTTTAAGTTATTCCCTATGTATGCTGTACAATTTTATATTTACAGTTGGTTAAATGGAGTATGGTAATTTTTTGTTTTTTTTGACAGCGTCTCACTCTGTCGCCCAGGCTGGAATGCAATGGCACGATCTCGGCTCACTGCAACCTCTGCTGCCTGGGTTCAAGCGATTCTCCTGCCTCAGTCTCCTGAGTAGCTGGGATTGCAGGCGCACACCACCGCGCCCAGCTAATTTTTGTATTTTTAGTAGAGACGAGGTTTCACCATCTTGGCCAGGCTGGTCTTGAACTCCTGACCTCGTGATCCACCCGCCTCAGCCTCCCAAAGTGCTGGGATTACAGGCGTGAGCCACTGTGCCTAGCCAGTAATTATTTTTTAAAAGCAAATTTAATAAATCCTTTTGGAAATCAACATGGTATTATATAACAAGAGCCACTAAAAGAGAAATATAATCTTTGATTCATTATTTTATCTCCAATAAAATTTTATAAGGAAAAATTTAATAAAGGTAAAAATATAAATGGATAGTCACTCACTAAAGAGTTACCTATAATAGCAAAATAACTGAAAACATCCAGCTGTCTTAACAATTAGAGAATGATAAATCGTACACCATTGATACAATGAAATATTATTCCTTCACTAAAGCTATTATTAATATTAAAGCTATTCCAAAACAAGAAAAATATTTTAAGATATAATATTAATAAAAAAACGCCTTTAAGAAATAGATATACAGGAGCAGGAAAGAGAGAAGTTTTGCTAAAAATCTCAATTCTGCCACTTAGCAGCTGTGTGATTTTTTGACAAATTTTTAAATTCTCTGAGAATCAGTTTCCTCATCTCTAAAATGGGGTAATAATATGAAATTCATAGGTTCCTAGGAGAATCAAATGATATCACCATAAAGTTTCTGGCCCCCTAACATTAATAAATTCCCTTCCCTATTACTCAGTTGATTCCCTTCCCATTATTGCACTATAAGTACATAAACAGCAGGTCATATCTAAAATGGTGTTAAAGTCATAAGATTGTTGTTCTACATTTAAAATTACCACATAGGTGGCCGGGCACAGTGGCTCACACCTGTAATCCCAGTACTTTGGGAGGCCGAGGCGGGCGGACCACAAGGTCAGGAGATCAAGACCATCCTGGCTAACATGGTGAAACCCCGTCTCTACTAAAAATACAAAAAATTAGCTGGGCGTGGTGGCAGGCACCTGTAGTCCCAGCTACTTGGGAGGTTGAGGCAGGAGAATGGCGTGAACCCGGAAGGTGAAGCTTGCAGTGAGCCAAGATCACACCACTGCACTCCAGCCTGGGTGACAGAGCGAGACTCTGTTACAAAAATAAAAATAAAAATAAAAAAATAAAATTATCACATATAGTAAATTTCCTTATTGGTATATCTTCCTCAGTTCTTTAAAAGTCATCAACCCCTGGTACAGCTGTTATCCTGAATATAACACTGCTTCAATTGTTTTAAAAATCATATTCAAAATAATTCCAATTTAGAGTTCTTTCCCAAACGAAATTGTTACCTACAATACACAAATCAGAATTCAGCCTATATATACAAAAATGGGGGAAAAAAACAAGTTAGGAAAATGGGCAGAAAAGATTTCAAGACACCTGCCCTGTACCTTCACACCTAATACTTTTAAAAAATATATTTGAACATTGAGTTAATTGGAAGATAAAAAACACTATTCCCAGAAATCTATAAAGTAATCCCTAGTTTTTTATTCTACTCATCTGGCAACCTGGAATGAAAGAGAAGACCTTCACAACTGAACTGAACAGAAGGTGGATACAGTTGTCCTTTTCATCTCAGGAACTAGGGAAGAGGAACAAGACCATCTTCCCTGACCCAATCTCTTACCTGTGAGAAGTACAAAATATCTAAATCTCTGCTGGTTCAATGGGGTCTTCCTTAGGTACTATACTATGGCAAGAGTTGAATCAGTCAAGTCCAGGACAACCAGGTAATGTTCCTTCCTGCCACAGAGTTAGCAAGGACAGCAAAGACAGAGTTGGAGTGGGAGAAGATGGACCAGTCAAGGGGGACACCATGGCCCTGAACAAACAAATTCCAGGCACATGGACAGTCTGGGGATTCTGAGGGGAAGCCCTGACATCACCAATGCAGAGAAAGAAAACTTTTATTTTGACCAGTGCTGCAACACAGCCTACAGCCTGTAGAGCCTTAGAGCCCTATAGCCCTGCCTTTCATTCAACTGTCAGGGCTAGCAAGTGGTACTACCAAGCCATAAGCTCAAAATTACAAGTCACTGACATAGAAAAACTATCTGGCATGCAATGAGTGGTGTAAAGGCAGTAAAGGCATCAACGTAAAATCTGCAAAAGGACAGGTTATACGGAAATGAAGATTCACTGTAATAAAACACAAATGCTCAACTGATTTCATTCATTCAAGTTACATATAATAATGAATGCCTTTGTTTTCAAAACCAAGTCAGTCTCAATACTTAACATTTTTAACTTATAATGACAGCATTCTGACAAGAAAAATGAGGTTCAAACTTGACGCGCTAACTTGGGCACAGTGGTACAAGCCTGTAGTCCCAGCTACTCGGGAGCCTGAGGCAGGAGGATTGTTAGTGCCCCGAAACTTGAGGACAGTCTAGGCAACATGGCGAGACCTCATCTTTTAAAAAACAAAACAAAACAAAACAAAAACTGATCATTAAAGATCAAGAGATTCTCCAGTACCTTAACCGTTGCCCTCACATCCCTAAGGAATTTCAAGATATGAGAGTTTCTAAAAGAACCCAGTCAGCTATTTTGAGCAGAGAGGACAGGAAACAAGACCTTCAAAAACATGTCAGAAAAGATATTCCAGAAAAAAATACAAATGCCTCAATCACCAATCACTTAGATATAAGACCACCATGAATGAATATAAGGATATATTCATGCAATTAAATTGTAAATAGCCAGTAGATTGCACAGCTTCATACAGTATTACAATGCAAAGTAGAAGGAACTGCTTCCTACTGCTGTAATATTTTCCACAGTAAACAGAAGTTGGTTATTAGAATGCATTGTATATGTAGATGAGAACCACTGCATAATTACTTAACCCATTGAATTTGTACTGAAGAAACAAAGAAAACATATGGTTTTTGGTCAGATTGTTTACTGCAATCCAATACTAGAGTAATTTAATAAATACTGCTGAAAAAGAAAATTACAGGACCCAAGGAAAAAACTCCATTATTTTAGGATACAATCAAAGACAGCTTTATATTGGCAATTTGTGTCTAGGCAAAAATGTGTGACTCATTTAAAACTTTTAAATGATGTGCTTACTGGGGAGGAAGGTGGGCTCTTGAAAACAGTAATTTATGTTCATGGTTACTAAAGGTGATTTACAAGACATATAAACAACACCTAACTTAACCTAAGTTGGGGGGGGGCAGCAATTAAATGAAGGCATTCTTACCTTCTCATTTAGCAGTTCAATAAAGTTGTAATGCCTTAAGGGCTACAATTCCATATAAACTAAAAAGGCAACTTAGAAACTATTTTTTCATCAGTGCCACCTTCATCTCTTTTTAACCAAACACCCATAACAAAACTAAAGTAACTCTCTGGAATCTTATTTTTAAAGCCCTGAGCAATTTAAACATATGAAATTCAAACAGATACAGAGGGACAGTAATATAAAACAGAATGAAGTCACATCTGCCATTAATAAATAAGGAGAAAGGATAAGGGCTTTTATTTTTCCTAGCCAAAACTTCTAACCATTTGCACAAAAATCACCTACATCGATTGATGTTAGCTCTATTTCCTTAAGAACTTGTCGGACCAGCCTATGAGTGGTGAAGGCCAAGGGAGAAGTGAAATTAGTCAATGGTGAGTATCACATTTGGGGAGACGGGGACAAGAGACGGAATTATTTTTCTAATAACTATAAAACTGTATAGATTTTTCAAAATAAAGAGTGACATCAAAACCAGTACAGTACAGTTATTCAAAAAACTGATATGCTGTACTTACTAAAATAGACTCTTTTAAGGAAAATAAAGATTGAAAAGTAAAATCAAACAGAAATTAAATTATTGGCTAAAAAAACTTAAGTCTAACATTGCAAATATCATTGTGAGAGAAAATAAGTAAAGTTGACTCTTGAACAACACAGGTTTGAACTGCACAGGTTCACTTTAACACAGACTTTTTTCAACCAAACATGGACAGAAAATACAGGATTGGCCCGATGCAAAATATAGGCAGTTGCGGAACTGATCTCCCTACATACAGCGAGGGACGACTGTAATACATTTCTATGTTCCAAAATCTGCATACTTTATTTAGATTTGCAAAGGACGTTAAGGCTCATAAATACAGTTCACCTATAACCTTTATCGTCCATGACTTTATAAATACAGCAAAAAGTTGATGTTACTGCTGGGAGAAGGATGCGCAGAAAACAATAAAATCATCAGCTATGATCACTTGGCTAATTAGCCTCTGAGCTCTAGCCATTCAAATTCATGGGTCAGCAAAATTACAAGTAAATCTCATGTCCTGTATCACTTAAAAATAGTCCAAACCATTATTATTAAATTAGAAAAGGTCAAGGGTCTACTATAAGGCCTATATTCCTACTTTCCCTCAACTTCTTTGCCCCAAAAAGGGAAAGTATGAATTTTCCTCCCTCTGAAAAATGCGCCTCTGAAAATGAGCCTCTCTAATCAGCTATACAACATACCATGTAGCAACCTCTTTGCTATTCATGACTCTTTCTCTCACCTCAGAAGAATATAGGGCTTGGTCTGTCCAAAACCAAATTCAGTGTTAAAGCTTTTTTATGGTCACCCATATCAATTTACCATGTGATGGGAGCAAAGCAGTACACAGGAGTCAAACTGAAAATTTTAACAGCTGAGAGTAGATTATACATTTCCCTCTTAATCAAAGCTCTCCCACCAAACCTGATGTTCACAAATGTTACTATCAGCATAAGTTGTGCTCTGTTCACTCTATGTATCTGTACTCCCTCCTCCATGCATATCCATCACCAACTTCCACACACACAAATTCTTATCTATTCCCTTAGTCAGGTTCTTTTCTCAGAACTTTGGCAGAAAGGACAATAGCTTTAATGTCTCAGAGCATCAAATAAATGGACAATACACAAAAACTGCATAAAGTTAGTAAAAACACTACCATCAACTCTATACTCATGTCTATGTCTTTCAAGTCTGTCCCTTCCTTTCTATTTTGAGGCCTCTAACTTGGACTGTTAAAACAATGCATTCTCTGGGCATGGTGGTGCATGACTGTTGTTTCCGCTACTGCTGAGACAGTAGGACTGCTTGAGCTTAGAAATTCGAGACCAGCCTGGGCAACAAACATCATGAAACCCAGCTTCTAAATAAATAAATAAACAAATAAAACAATGTTTTCACTAATCACCCATCTTAGTCTTCTTTAAATCTAATACATTTCCTGAAACGTTTATGAAGCTATACACTTGCCAGCACAAAAATCAATACATTCTACTACTCATAAAAATAATTCTGTATTTTCATCCTGGTATCTACATAACCTGACCCAAACTATTTCTAGAACTTCTATCCTTCTCTGATACACGACTAATTTTATGTACCATTCATCTGGCACCTATCACATGCTGTTTTTCATATCCCAAGTATACATAATTTCCAATTTTTTTTCTAAGCAAATGAAAGGATCCAAGAATCCTGGGGTGGGCTAGGTTTCCTGGGCACACAGAGTGGGCACATTGGGCTAGGTGACCAACGACCCAAATCAAGGGTCAGCAAGCAACATCAACTCCAAAGGAGCAGGGAGAGATTAAAAACTCGGGCTGAAGCAGAGGTGAACAGTTTAAGATAAGGAGATCCAAGAAATTGGGGGCAAAAGAGACTCTATTGGTAGCTGCATACAAATAGAATCTTGGGCTCTAAAGAAAAAATAATAATAATGTTGGTTCACTGCCCCCTCCCAGGTGGCCTGATAAGACTGTAAAAGTGAAGATCTTAGAATTTTTCTAAATGAAGAAATAAATTGATATGATTATAAATTGATACATTTTTAGAATAGTAATTTCACTTGGGATCTATCCTTCAGAACTATTCACATAAGTCTGCAAAAGTATAACGTGAATGTTCTGTGTAACAATGTTCACTTCAGAATTGTTTATAAAAATAAACATTTATAAGGAACTATTAACCAATGACATATCCATATAATGAAATCTGCATAGCTGCTAAAAAATGAAGTATCAATACTGACAAGGAAAGATTAAAAAATTGTATCAAAGATAAAATTAAATCATCAAGGAAGTATATACAGAATTATTCTATTTGTGGGAAAAAATTAACAACAATTTACATTAAGATATATTCAAGAATAAAAATAAACTTGAAGGCATATGCTCCAAAACTGACAGTAGATGTCATAGGATTTCACTTTCTACATTATATCTATCATATTTTAATTACTGAAAACAAATGCTGTACAACATACATGTGCCACACATGAAATCAGGAGAAGAAAACAAGCATACATCCTTTCTGATTTGAAAAACAAGGAAAAGCAGTTACTTCTGGAGACTGGGAACAGGGCCAAACATGAAATTTTATTTTGAACCTTAATTATTTCCTGTTTTTTTAAAATAGGCATATATCATTTAGAATTTTTATATATTACATATACATTTTGTAATATATATTACAAAGTTACAATTAATTTTTTTAAGTAATAGCATTTGTTTGGTCATTTATAATCAAAAGGAGTGCAAAACTGATAAAACCAAAACTGTCTACTCATAAGGTATAAGGGAAAGGGGTGCAAACACATAATTAAATCATAATTTTATATGTACTATAGAATGACCCTCATTTTTTCTAAAACACAAGTTTTTGTACCTAAATTGCATACAGTTAAATCTATTATAAGGGAATGCTTTTTGCTAGCAAGTAGATGACTACTGATTATATCAAACAACAGTGGATGGCATAACTAGCATAGGTTTTCCTTTGCTTTGACAAATCAAGAAAAGAATTTTGTTTAGGTGATTCTGCACTGTGTATATTAAAACAACTGGTATAAAGACAGTAAGACTGCTGAAATCTACTTAAAAGGCTGCGCTTCTTCCTCTGTCATCATTCTTACCTTTGAAAAAGAAGAGGCCATATGAAATGAAATACTGAATTCTCAATGATGTTCCCTCCAGCTTTGCATCCTTCTAAGTGCAGCTTAAGTTAAGTGGCCACTTCCTGGCTCTACCTGGCAGAGGATAGATAAGGCCACCTCATACTCCTGAGGTAGAAGGAGGAAGCTGGATAATATTCCCTCACCAAGAATACACAGAATAGGGAAGAGGCAGTTGTGTGCAAAGAAATTCATTTGTTATTAGGACAAAGAGGTAAGGGCAGCCCTCCCTTCCCTCAGCCTCCATTCCTCCTCCCTAGAACACACACACACACACACACACACACACACACACACACACTCTTTCTCTCTCCCTATCTCTCTCTCTCTCTACTAATGTTTCTTAGAATATCACTTTACGGTAGAACAGAGTGTACAAACATAATACCATGAGAACAATCGAGGAAGTAAGTTCTCTAACAACAGAACCCACTAAGTTCATTATCTGAGAGTAAACCCCTTACCTAAACCATCCTGGTAGAACCACCATGATTATCCCAGCTTAAAAAGCAAACATTTTAGAAATACATTATTGATAACTCCATACATCACATCATTCTAAGCCAAAATCATCCTATCATTGTTTTAATGCAGAACTCTTGAGAGTTATATTTGAATCATTTGTACACATCATATCCAAAACTGGTATTTAAAATGAAAAATTCCTCATGTTTAAAAATCAGAATAATACATATTCACTTTTTTAAAAGCAAAGGGTCTAAAATAAAAAATAGAAGTCCCCCATTTCTCCCTCTACCCCAGTTCTATTTTTCAGAAATCTATCAATAGTGTAATGTATCTTTTTGAAATTTTTTTCTATGCTTATAGTACAGGATTTGGCTGTCCAATACTGCAGCGAGTAGCCACAAGTTATTAAGTACCATTAAGTTATTAAGATATTAAGTACTTGAAATATGGCTAGTCCATACTGACATACTGAAATAATATTTTTGGTTACATTAAATATTACTAAAATTGATTTCACCTGTGTCTTTTTACTTTTTTTAATGTGGCTATCAGAAAAATTTTAAATTACATATGTAGCTCACATTTATGGCTTTTATTATAGTTCCATTGGTCAGCACTGGTACAAAGGCAAACAGTGCTGTTTTTAGAATCAGACTTGCCTTATTGAGTACTACTCCTAACTACAGCCATGAGTTGCTTAATAACGGGGATACACCTGAGAAATGCATCTTCAGGCAATTTCATCATTATGTGAACATCATAGAGGGTACTTATGCAAACCTAGATGGTATAACCTACTACACACGTAGGTTAAATGGTCTAGCCTATTGCTCCTAGGTTACAAACCTGTACAGCATGTTACTGTACTGAATACTGAAAGCACTTGTAACACAATGGTAAGTATTTGTGTATCTAAACATATTTAAATATGAAGTACAGTAAAAATGCAGTATAAAAGACAAAAATGTCATATATCTGTATAGGGCACTTGCCATGAATGAAACTTACAGACTAGAAGTTGCTCTGGCTAAGTCAGTGATTGAGTGGTGAGTGAATGTGAATGACTGGAATATTGCCATAGACAAGTGTAGACTTTATCAACCATGTACATTTAGGTTATACTAAATTTATGTTAATATTTTTTCTTCAATAATCAATTAACCTTAGCTTACCATAACTTATTGCTTTATAAACTTTTTGATTTTTTTAACATTTGGACTCTTGTAATAACAATTAGCTTAAATCACAAACACATTGCACAGCTGTATAAAAATATTTTCTTTATATTATCTATAGGCTTTTTTCATTTTTTAAATTTTATTTTTATCTTTAAATCTTTTTGTTAAAAACTAAGACACAAATACACACAGTAGCCTAGGCCTACACAGGGTGAGGATCATCAGTGTCACTGTCTTCCACCTCCACATCTGTCCCACTAGAAGGTCTTCAGGGGCAATAACACCCATGGAGCTGTATCTCCTATGATAACAATGGCTTCTTCTGGATAGCTCCTGAAGGATCTACCTGAGGCTGTTTTACAGTTCACTTTTCTTTTTAATAACTAGAAAGAGTACACTCTAACGAGAAAAAGTATAGTGACTGAAATTCACACAAAAAGTTCAAAATAAATCCACAGGCAGAAAATTTAACTATAACAATGGGTGACCAGAACTCAGGAAAGAATAAGGCAATATATCCCCTACTCCCACCATCACCGTCAAACACACATACACACATACATGCACACGCAAACTTAGCTGAAAATAAATCATACTTGAAATTTTGTTTTCCACAACTATAACTAATTATATACCAGTCCCATATATCAGACCCTCCTACTATACGTTTCTAAACTGGGAAGAAAACTGTTCCATAGCTCAGAAAGCAGCACTCTTGCTTCTAGTCTCCAAAGTCATATCTCTAAGTACTTACTGAGAAACCTTAACAAGTTTGATCCATGAATAGCCTGACAGTAGGTACAGTGATACCACCAAAGGTGATATCCTTCAAGTAACACACAAATGTCTTAGCTTCCTGTTGAAATGTAACTTCAAAACTTCTAATGACAGCTTTAAAAAGTTAAGAATCTTTACTTAGTGATCTTTAGGTGTCAAAAGAAAAAAAAAAAAAGGCTAAGGATTTGGTGAAATCAATAGCTTCATCATATTCAAATATTTAAAAATCCAGCAATAGTAAGTTATATTGATTCCAAAAACTGGTGAAGTCATATTGGCTCAAAGAGCCCTAGAGAAAAAGTTAGTGGTTTTTTCAAATAACACATGCTGCTTTCAGATAGGTTACTGTATGTATGAATTTAAAAAGAATTTGCTTCCTATAATATGATTGCTATTTCCTTCTCCTGTATTTAATCTTTGGAAGGCCATTTTATCTGAGCATGATTCTGTTTATTGAAGATGAAAGAGAAAAATCTATCATAAAAGTTTTTTTAAAAAGGGTATTCACTAGCAATGTCATTTGTAATTTTTTAAAAGTACATGTGAATGTACTTAATGCCACTGAACTCTATACCTAAAATTAAAGTGGCAAATTTTATGTTATGTATATATTACCACAATTTTTTAAATATAAAAAATGAAAAGAAGTATTGAAATTTAAAACCTATATTCACCAAAAAAAAAAAACCAATAATGTATCATTAAAAATAAAGCAAGGCCAGGCGCGGTGCCTCACCCCTGTAATCCCAGCACTTTGGGAGGCTGAGGCAGGCGGATCATTTGAGGTCAGGAGTTGGAGAGCAGCCTGGCCAACATGGTAAAACCCCGTCTCTACTAAAAATTCAAAAATTAGCCAGGCATGGTGGCGCACGCCTGCAGTCCCAGCTACTCAGAGGGCTAAGGCATGAGAATAGCTTGAACCCAGGATGCAGAGGTTGCAGTGAGTCGAGACTGCACCACTGCACTCCAGCCTGGGCAACAGAGAGAGACTCTGCCTCAAAAAAATAAATAAATAAACAGTACTAACTAAGCAAAGTGCTATAAAAATATTCATTATTATTATTGTAAGTTGCACTTAGTAGTTTGGTCAGATATGCCTCTTGGTTGCCCTAGGGTTATATCTTAACCTAAGATCCTACCTCTCAAACTGGAGACTGCTGGAAATACAGAAGAAAAAAAACCATGAGACTCTAAAAACTTTTCCTTGAAGTAAAGTGTGTGGCACTACACCACATACCAAAAGTCATCATGTTCCTTATCCTTTGTGGTTAGGGCTCTTGGGTGGAAAAGTTTAACAAACACAGGAGTCTTGCCATTTTCATATTATCCTGTATTTTCCAGACAGTAAAATGTCTGGAATGTATCAAATTCTTTATACATTTCAGAAATAGGCAGCTCTGCCCATTAGTTCAAAATTTAGTTTGGTTTAACACAAAATTTTGTTAAGCATTTTAGAAAGGGGCTGGGTGCGGTGGCTCATGCCTGTAATCCCAGCACTTTGGGAGGCCGAGGCGGGTAGATCACCTAAGGTCAGGTGTTCGAGACCAGCCTGGCCAACATGGTGAAACCCTGTCTCTACCAAAAATACAAAAATTAGCCAGGCATGGCAGCAGGTGCCTGTAATTCCAGCTGCTCGGGAGGTTGAGGCAGGAGAATTGCTTGAACCCTGGAGGTGGAGGTTGCAGTAAGTCAGGATCACGCCATTGCACTCCAGCCTGGGAAACAGAGTAAGACTGTCTCAAAAAAATAAATAAATAAAAAGAATTTTTAAAAAGTAAACTTTGGAAGAAAATAAGAGCAATATTTCCAAAACACCAAGAATGAAAAGAATATTCTGGAATTTAAACACACCTAAAAGATCCATAAAAGAATGTGAGTAGAAGGGAGTTTTTGGGATGATGAAAGTGTTCTGTAGCCATACTGTTGTGGTGGTTTTATGAATCTATAAGCAGGTTAAATTCATAGAACTGTAAACCCAAAATGTCTACTTTACTGTACGACAATTTGTAAAATAAAATATGTACACTCCTGAACTTTACAAATATTTTTAAATGCTTTACATAACAAATTTACTAATAAACTTGTCAATAAATACTTCAGTTGATCCTTGAACTTAGGTTTGAATGTCGAGGATTCACTTACACACAGACTTTTTTCAATAAATATAATGGAAAATTTTTTGAAGATTTGCAACAATTTGAAAAAACATGTAGATGAAACATGTAGCCTAGAAATATGGGGAAAAAAAGAAAAAACTATGTATGCCATGCATGCATAAAATATACACAGATACTTGTCTATTTTATCACTTACTACTGTAAGATATACACAAATCTATTATAAAAAGTTAAAATTTATCAAAACTTAGATACACTTATAGACCATACATGGAACCATTCACATTTAAGGGAAATGTAAATAAACTAAAAATGCAGTATAAAACCGTAACTGCATAAAATTAACTGTACTCCATATTGTACTACCATAATTATTTCACAGCCACCTCCAGTTGCTATTGGGATACGCTTGAGTGTTGTGAGTATCCTCATCTTAAAACACTGTGAGACATTAATCACCACGTGAGCAGTTCATTTCTCCAGTAAATTGTGTATTGCTGTAAAAAGTGATCCCTCAAGGTTCCTGCATATTAATATTTTTCATCATGGTCGCAATACTATAAATGTTGAAGAACATAAGCCGGGCAAGTGGCTCACACCTGCAATCCCAGCACTTTGGGAGGCAAAGGCGGGAGGACTGCCTGAGCCCAGGAGTTTGAGACCAGGCTGGGCAACACAGCAAGACTCTGTTGCTACAAAATACAATATATATATATATATATATATCGCTACAAAATACAAAATACATATATATATATACGTGTATATATATATACACACACGTGTATATATATATATATAAATGAGCTGGGTATGGTGGTGCACACCTGTAGTCCTAGCTACTTACAGGGGCTGAGGCAGGAGGATAACTTGAGCCCCGGAGTTCCAGGCTTCAATGAGCTATGATTATACCACTGCACTCTAGCCTGAGCAACTGAGCTAAACCCTATCTCTAAAACAATAATAATAAAATAAAAAATAACATTATGGTACCTATACCCAGTGCTACTAGTGATGCTGGAAATGCTTCCAAGAAGCAGAGAAGAGAAAAGTCACTGACAAGACAAGAAAAAGTTGAATTGCTTGATATGGACCATAGACTGAGGTTTGCACCTGGGGTTACTGCCATTTCAGATAAACAATTCATCTTGTAAACAGATGACAGTATCAATAAAATACAGTATAGTACTGTAAATGTATATTCTCTTTTTTTTTTTTTTTTTTTTTAAAGACAGGGTCTCACTCTGTCACCCAGGCTGGAGTGCAGTGGCACAATCATAGCTCAAACTCTTGGGTTCAAGCAATCCTCCTGCCTCAGCCTCTCGAGTAGCTAGACTACAGGTGCATGCCACAATGCTGGCTAATGTTATCTTTTGTAGATGTGAATCTCCCTATGTTGACCAGGCTGGTCTCAAACTCCTAGACTCAAGCAATTCTCCTCCCTCAGCCTCCCAAAGTGCTGGCATTATAGGCCTGAACCATCGTGCCCGGCCACGATTTTCTTGAAAACATTTTCTTTTCTCTAACTTACTTTATTTTAAGAATATAGAATATAATATATATAACATACAAGATATGTGCTAATTGACTGTTTCTATTATTGGTGAGGCTTCCAGTCAGCAGTAGGCTATTTGTAGTTCCGTTTTTGAGGAGACAAAAGTTATATCCAAATTTCAACTGTGTGGGGCTCAGCTCCCCTAACCGCAGTATGTTCAAGGGTCAACTGTATTTTGGAAACAAGTTTAACAAATTCTGTAACTGAAAAGATTTTGTACTTCCAAGACTGATGTATGAGAGAGAAATAATTTCACTATAATTGCACCAAAACCCAAAGTTCTTCACAAAATTTTAAGGCTCATTAATAATCAGGTTTTATTTTTCCTTTTAATTTTTTTTTCTAGAGATGAGATCTTACTATGTTGCCCAGGCTGCTCTCGCACTACTGGGCTGAAGTAATCCACTCGCCTCAGCCTCCTAAAGTGCTAGGATTACCAGTATGAGCCACCATACCCGGCTGTATTTTCATTTTTAAATCAATACAAATAGCTGCACCAACCTGCTAATTATTATCTAAAAATATGACATTATTTCCAACGCTTACACTGCTGAAACAAAGTAAACAGAGTACAAACAAAGCTCCCCTAAAAGGAAAAGTATAAGAAAAGTTTTCTTTCCCACTTTTTTTGCTTTAATGAGGTGAAACTGACATAAAATAAAATGTACAAAAAGTGTAGTCAGATGTATACATGTCTTGACATATGCATACACCTGTGAAACTATCACTACAACCAAGATTTATGAGCATATCCACCACTCCAAGAGTTTCCTCACAGCCCTTTATAATCCCTCTCTCTGCTCCTCCCCCAGGCTACCATGATCTGCTTTCTAATTAGTATGCATTTTCTAGAATCTTATATAAATGGAATCATAGTATACGCTCTTTTTTTGGACTGCCTTCTTCCACTCAGCATAATTATTTTGAGATTCATCCATATTATTGTGTATAGAAAATTTTTTAATGCTGCATCTACCTGCTATATAAAATTAGTCCACATTTGGGGCAAACTGGGCTTACACACAAGATGGGAATCTTCAGTTAGCTACACGTAAAGTTTCACCTAGACAGCAGATTATTAGATCATTCTTGAATCAGTATTGTCTCTTTTTTTTTAAAGAAACAAAGTCTCGCTCTGTTGCCCAGGCTACAGTGAAGTGGTTAGTCACAGGCACAATCATAACATATTACAGCCTCAAACTACTGGGCTCAAACAATCCTCGGGCCTCAGCCTCCTGAGTAGCTAGGATTACCAGCATGTGCCACTGCACCTGGCTTTGAATCTTTTTTTTCAGCTCCTTACTATCACTGAAGAACCGATATTCTTTTGGAAAAGTATTCCAAGGATTTAAATTAGGGCAAGAAAAATAAGTGACCCTCCAATAAGCGAAGACTCTGATTCTGTTTTCAAATTAAATTTAATAAGCAGACATTCATTTGTACTAAAAAATATTTCTCACAAAGCTTTTCTGATAAAAAAAAAAAAAAACCCACCAGAATTAAAAAGATGAGCTCTTGTAATTCCTCATGCAAATCCTGACAGTTGTTATATTTTTAAGTGTCAAAATAAGACCTAACTTTCACCTCAGCAGCACTTGTTTAGTGAAAGATAAACTCCTGTTTATATAGCTGAATCCATAGTTACGAGTTAGCATACAGTAACTTCAAAAATATACTTTAAAAAACTACAGTAGCTCCAGATCTGCACATATTCAAACAAGAAAATAATCTTTCATTATTTCTACTATCTGGCATGTCCTCATTAGTACACTTTGCAAACAAGAAAAGTACTGAAAATAAAACTTTAGCGAGAACTCTAAATGACTAATGGGGGTAGCGATCTGAAATACCTTTACATTAGGCAGCAAACCCCAGTGGGTGGGAGCGTATGTTATTTGGGGGTAAACAAACTAAGTAATGTGTATAGATTCTTTTAATCTTTTTTATTTTTATAGACAGGGGATCTTGCTCTGTCATCCAGGCTGGAGTGCAGTGGTGCAATCACAAGTCATTGCAGCCTCCAACTCTTGAGCTCAAGTGATCCTCCCACCTCAGTCTCGCAAGTAACTGGAACTACAAGGCACAGGCCACCAAGACCAGCTAATTTTTTTTTTTTTTTTTTTTGCAGCGATGTGGTCTCCCTATGCTTCCCAGGCCAGTCTTGAACTCCTAAGCTCAAGTGATCTGCGTAGATCTCCCAAAGTGCTAGGATTACAGGCGTGAGCCACCACACCTGAGCAAATACATTTTATGTGTGAAAGAAGCTTTATACATTACTGGCCGGGCACGGTGGCTCATGACTGTAATCCCAGCACTTTGGCAGGCCAAGGTGGAGGACTGCTTGAGTCCAGGAGTTCAAGACCAGCCCGGATAACAGAGCAAAACCCTGACTCCTAAAAAAAAAAAAAAAAAAAAAAAAAAAAAAAGTATTCTACATTGTTTATGCTCAAACATTATCTAGGGAAATCATTATCAGTATCTTGGAAATATAGTTTTATACAAAATGAAAATTCAAACTATTGGCAACTTACTCCATTTTTACTTCCCTTCTTTTCCTTTTTTTTTTTTTTTTTTTTTTTTGAGATGGGTCTCACTCTGCCACCCAGGTTAGAGTGCAGCGGCACGACGCTGGCTCACTGCAACTTCCGCCTCACAAGCTCAAGCAGACCTCCCAATCCAGCCTCGGGTAGCTGAGACCACAGGCACGCGCCACCATACCCAGCTAATTTTTTCTATTTTTGGTAGACAGGAGTCTCACCATGTTGTCCAGACTGGTCTCGAACTCAAGCAATCTGCCCACCCCAGTCTCCCAAAATGCTGGTGTTACAGGCATGAGCCACCGTGCTCAGCCCATTTTGATTGGTTAAAACATTAAAAGTGCAACTCGAACTCCCTGCGCTCTCCCCTCCCGTTCCCTTTCTGCCATCTTTCCGCGCCGCCACAATGGTGCGCAAGAACGTCCTGGCTGATGCTCTCAAGAGCATCAACAATGCAGAAAGGAGAGACAAACGCCAGGTGCTTATTAGGCAGTGCTCCAAAGTCATCGTCCGGTTTCTCAGTGTGATGATGAAGTATGGTTACATTGGCGAATTTGAAATCATTGATGATCACAGAGCTGGGAAAATTGTTGTGAACCTCACAGGCAGGCTAAACAAGTGTGGAGTGATCAGCCCCAGATTTGAGTGCAACTCAAAGATCTATAAAATTGGCAGAATAATCTGCTTCCATCCCGCCAGTTTTTTTTTTTTTTTTTTTTGAGACGGAGTCTTGCTCTGTAGCCCGGGCTGGACTGCAGTGGCCGGATCTCAGCTCACTGCAAGCTCCGCCTCCCGGGTTCACGCCATTCTCCTGCCTCAGCCTCCGGAGTAGCTGGGACTACAGGCGCCCGCCACCTCGCCCGGCTAGTTTTTTGTATTTTTCGTAGAGACGGGGTTTCACCGTGTTAGCCAGGATGGTCTCGATCTCCTGACCTCGTGATCCGCCCGTCTCGGCCTCCCAAAGTGCTGGGATTACAGGCTTGAGCCACCGCGCCCGGCCCATCCCGCCAGTTTGGTTTCATTGTACTGACAACCTCAGCTGGCATCATGCACCATGAAGAAGCAAGACGAAAACACATAGGAGCGAAAATCCTGGGATTCTTTTTCTAGGGATGTAATACATATATTTACAAATAAAATGCCTCATGGAAAAAAAAAGTGCAACTCAACTGAATACTGTGATTGCAAAATAATAAGCTGCTGGAACAATTTCATCTGCCTCCATCCCCACCTCAATTGTCCATTTAAAATCCTTTATATTTAGGCGGGGCACAGCAGCTCACACCTGTAATCTCAGCACTTTGGGAGGCCAAGGTGGACATATCACTTGAGGTGAGGAGTTCAGGACCAGACTGGCCAACATGGTGAAATCCCGTCTCTACTAAAAATACAAAAAGTAGCCTGGCATGGTGGTGTGCCCCTGTAATCCCAGCTATCGGATGGGCTGAGGCAGGAGAATTGCTTGAACTTTGGAGGTGGAGGTTTCAGTGAGCTGAGATGATGCCACTGCACTCCAGCCTGGAGGACAGAGCAAGACTCTGTCTCAAATAAATAAATAAATAAAATTCTTTATATTTAAGCCATTTCAGATGGATATCTTTAATATGGTGAACTTGATGACATCCCTAACTATATCCCTGGGCTCTTTTCCATCGCTCCTACTCCTCATCATTCATTCTATCCACCATGGCAGTTCTTAAAGCAGCAGGCTCCTTTCCACCATAGGGCCTTGAAACAAACCATTTACTCTGAATAATTAATCTTTCCTTTCCTCCTTTTGCCAGCTTAGCTCCCATTCAGCTTTTATCTCTCAGCGTAACTGTCACCTCCTCAAGGTAACACTGCATACTCACACACATATTCCTTTCTCCTTGTACACAACTGGAAAGACATCTAATATTTATGTGACCATTTTATTCAATGTCTATATCCTCCACTGGATAAGCTCACGAGAAAAACGGTCATGTCTGTTTTTACTCACCAATACATCCCTCAGCACCTACCACACTTATAAGAGTCAAATGGGTCAAATGAATAAGATAGAGTGATCTAAAGATTTAAAGCCAAAGCAAATCCATCAAGATGAGTATCTGCATTTTAAACAAGTATATGTGTTTGAAACAATGTATATATTTTACATATTTCTAATAACCCAGGGAAGTTAACAAGGTGAGGAAAAAGTTAATTTTTAAAAATTAATCAAATTAATGGAGATAAACATGACATTAATAAATTAAAATTCAGTGATAAACTAAAACTTCTCATTAACAATTTTTTCTGTTCCCAAACTTTCGGATGTTCTAATAGAAAAAAGCTGAAAAGTACTCTAAACACTAACATATATCTGACAGTTGAAATTAAAGAATTATTAATTTTCATAGCCTCAAAGTAATCCCTAATCTTTCTAATCTCTACAAGTCTTTTTTTCTGACTATAAATCTAAGGATTTTTTTTGTTCTGATTATCAATGTATCATTCAGTGTTCTATGTACTATACAATAATACATACACTGTATTTCATCAATTCTAAGATGCATATTTTGACACTTTCACATTCTGAGATCAATCACTCTAAAAGAGCATAGTATCTAGTTTAATTGGATTTTCTTTCCTTCCTGAATGATAGTATATTTGGCCTGACTTAAATACAGTATAGTATGTATGCTCCTCACCAAATTCATTTTCCCCCCAAGGGTTAGAAAAACATATCAAATGAATATTATGTAAGAAACAACAAAACCAGAGACATTTTTACTACCAACAACATCAGGACCTTACCATCATCCTAAATTGCTCCGGCTTGGATAATTTTAAGTCAAATATCCCTCCCTAACCACATGACACCCTTACACTCAACCTACCTGTTATAAACCCTTATCAGGGAATCAGATCCATAAGCCTTCCATTTTTCAGTCCTCTCCTATTTTCACTTCCACTCTGTATTTTAAGTTCTTTTCCACCCATCAACTCACTCTCTCATACCCAAATCTTCAGTTCTCTTGCCCTGATCCTTCTGTCACGTGTGTTCTATCAATTCTAGTTTCTGACAGATACCTATCAGGATGTCTCAACTACAAAAATTTTTAAATTGCCCCAAACTGAACTCATCATCATCTCTCTCAATACTTGCTGCTTTTTCTGTGTTTAATGTCTCAATGAACAGTATCACAATTCATTCAACTGACCTACTCCAGAAATCCAGGAGTCACAGTTCACTCCAGCTTCTCTTTGAAATCCTCACATCAGTCACCAAAACCAGAAGAAAACCAGTCAGGAAAACAGAGGTTCTGCCAATATACAGGCTTTAGTTAAAACTTTTCTACAAGACTGGATCACTTCCCCATCACAGCCTCATTCTTTGTCTAGACTTCCCAGAGGTCTCACCATACCTTTACACAAATTTAAACTACCTAGATCAATGCTTCTCAAATTGTCTGTCATGGGGTTTTGTAAAATACAATACAAATGAATTATCAAGTTGGTACAAAAGTAACTGCAGTTTGGGGCATTACGTTGGCAAAACTGCAATTACTTTTGCACCAACCTAATACTAGGCAAACAAATCTTTTTTCTAGACAGCTTATGCAAACCACAGAGGTAAATGGTGTTTTATAAAAGGCACACAAAAAGTACCAGCACAATTTTATTATTACTTTATTCAAACAACCAAAAAATTAGTCAAATTGCTATATTTTCTAAAAGCTCACTCTCAATTACTCTAGTTATCTAGTTGACAACCAGTAACAAAGGCACTTAACCAGACCACAGCTGGCCCTCTCACCTCTAGCTTGTATTTTCTGTTTCTATTAATTTGCTCATTATAATACTATTAACACAAAGTGCAGCCTTGACCTAAGCTTAACCTAAACTCTATTTTGTCAGAAAACTACTATGTGATTGGCTCACTTTTATAGTCGGTCAACAGAGCCCAAACTAAGCCACAGTTCTGTTTTTTCTCTTTGCTTTATATTCCTGTCTCCATAAGGACTAGCTGATCTATAGTTTCTCTTTAATCTTTTCATCTCTAATAGATAACCCAGAAGCCTTTCTCTCTTGTTAAATAATCAGAATCCCCTTCTCTAACAATTCTGCCTTCTTAACACACAGAAAAGCAATAAAAGTTCCACAATTTAAGACAATTTCAAAATGCCTTTACAATGAACAAAGTTCCATATAGAAACACTTCTTGATTGCTCTAATTCAGAACAGGGAATAAAGTTCAATTCGAATATAATCTCAATGCAGCATATACTTGCTATGGAATAAGCCCTCAGATACAGAGATGATACTAAGTAACATTAAAGTCACAGATTTACAGACGAACCCAAGATTCATCTGGTAAAGCAAAGCAATCTTCCATCTTTCCTTTTCTAATTTTATTTGAGCACTAATGGAAAGAAAACACTGATCTGAATGAAATCAATGATTAAATAAACAACTGTACTTACGTGTTAGATGAAAGATGCCATCACAGGCACTAATATGAGATAAAAAAGCATTCCCCAGGCCCTGCCCATTGTGAGCTCCTTTCACAAGGCCAGCAATATCCACTACATTTAGAAAGGCAGGAATTTTGCTGAAAAACAAAACATGGCTTTATTATAAAACAGTACTAAGAACTTATCTATTAACCAAATGAATTCCCCAAACATTTTACATAAATTCTTTCCTTTCTAGAACAATGGAACAATAATGATTTGATAAATGAATATCCACCCCCTCAAAAAAAATTAGAAATGGCCTTGTAATACATTAGGACTTTCTTACCTAGGATAATGACGGAGAAAACTAAAACAGTATAAATGTATTTATCATGTTTCTGAAATTAAAACACTTATCATTAAATTTACTGTAACGTTCTATTGGCACATGCACACACACTCAAAAGCAGTGAAGAATGTTTAGAGCACGCCGAGGTAATCATCATAAAATGAGCCAACTAACTTTGTGCCAGACACTAAATTAAGTACTTTACACGTATTATCTCACTTCAAAGTTCAAATTAACTCTATAAGATGGGTGCTATTTATTAAGCCCACTTTACAGATAAGGAAATTATGCCTTAGAGGAGTTACGAAATCTATTGTATTGAGGATCATTCAGCCAGTAGTGACAAAACTGGGATTCAAACACAGGCTGTCTGGGTTTGCATTCGATCACCCACATGTTATATAGACAAAAAAAAAAATGTGTATAATGCTGAGAACCAGTTATCAGCATAGTAATAACCTAGTTGTTGATAACAGCAACCAAATTAGGCTATATACAAAATAACCCTTGCTTTGCTAAACAAAGGCACATTTAACACAAGTCTGCCATGTCAAAATGGAGATTTAAGTATATCAATAAATAAAAGCTACTTTTAATGTTATATGACAAAGGTATATATAATGTAATTTTGTATCCTTTGTCAATTTTCAAGAGCATGCATTTTGCAGAATGTCAATTTCACTACCTGATAAAATACAACATAAAAGTTCCACAAAAGACTTCCCTATTATTGGCATGGAAAATGAGTCCTTTCAAAATAATTATTCTATAAACAAATATTACAGATTGAAATTACTTGATTATTGTTACCACCAAATCCACTAAAACCACATAAATTTGGTTTTTTTGTCGTTGGACACAGTGACTGCCTCCCCAGCATCCACTGCCCACTCTCTTGGTACCTATACTGATTTTCATTTCGATAGCCATTCCTCTCCAGCATAGCCCAGAGCTTTGGAGAAGCTTGCTCTATCCCTAACTCTAGAAGTGAGGCATGTAGCTCCGGCCTTCACTAAGCAGTTTAATCTCATTCCTAGGCAAAGTAAAAAAATTCTAGGACCTTCACCTTGCCCTAATCACCTCAAAGAACTTAAGAAACCAAGCATGGTGGCATACGTCTGTAGTCCCAAGTATCTGGGAGGCTGAGTCAGGAGGGAGGATGGCTTGAGCCCAGGAGTTCAAGTCCAGCCTGGGCAACATGGTGAGACGCCACCTCTTAAAAAACAAAAAAAGACATGAAAAGACTTAAGAAGAGGTTTACTGGAGGGGGTGTAGGAGGCTGTTAAATAGAAGCTCATCAGTATTCTGGGAGAACTTTTAGAAGCAATCCCGTTTCACTCTGAACATGGATGAGAAAGTATACAGATCTATCCTGTGACCACAAGGGGAAGACAACCTTATGAGCAAGTTGATAAAGTAAACTGAAGACAGGAAAGAAGCCAGGCCTTTGATGATATCACTGAGCTAAACACTGTGCTACCTGTTACTAACTCAATAAATCAGCTCTGTAAGTCACTCTGTTAAGGGCAACTAAATTCATCCTAAATGATATTTCTAACAACTAAAAGCACCCATATGATAAATATGAAGTTGACATAGTTTGGATGTTGTGTCACCTCCAAAACTTACGTTGAAATGTGATGCCCAATGGTGGAGGTGGGGCCTGGTGGGAGTTGTGTGGGTCACAGGGGTGGATCCCTCATGAATGGCTTGGTGCCCTCCCCATAGTAATGAGTGAGTTCTCGCTCTGTTAGTTCACTGGAGGGCAGGTTGTTTAAAAGGGTCTGGTACCTCTCTCCACTCTCTCTTGCTCCCCCTGTCTCCATGTGACACACCTACTACCCTTTTTATCTTCTGGTCATGAGTTAAAGCTTCCTTGTCTGGGTGCAGTGGCTCACACCTATAACCTCAGCACTTTGGAAGGCCAAGGCAGGTGGATCACCTGAGGTCGGGAGTTTGAGACCAGCCTGACCAACACGGAGAAACCGTGTCTCTACTAAAAATACAAAATTAGAAGGGCATGGTAGCACACGCCTGTAATCCCAGCTACTCGGGAGGTTCAGGCAGGAGAATTGCTTGAACCCAGGAGGCGGAGGTTGCAGTGAGCTGAGATCACGCCATTGCACTCCAGCCTCAGCAACAAGAGTGAAACTCCTTCTCAAAAAAAAAAAAAACACTTTCTGAGGCCTCGCCAGAAGCCAGATGCTGGTGCTGTGCTTGTATGACCTGCACAACCATGAGCCAAGTAAACCCATTTTCTTTATAAATTACCCAGCCTCAGGTAACCCTTCACAGCAATACAAAATGGACTAATGCAGAAGTACAGTAAGTAGCATGCATATGGGTAGAATGGCACTAAATTTGAAGTGAGAAGCCTTGAGTTCTATTTCTGGTTGACATAACTATGAGTGTGACCATGAACAAATTATTTCATCTTTCTAGGCTTCAAGTTTCTTTTTATGAGAAAACTAGACAGGAAGATATTCAGCTCTGAGATTCTATTTTCTATTGAAAATGAGCTTCTCAATTCTGGTTTGTGATTTATGGCTAGGATAAGGTTTAAACTATTAATATAATATCTCAAAAAATTAAAACTTGAGATTTAATTCAAGGATTTCTGATGTATTACACCAATGATTTCACGACTACTTGAATAAAATACTTCTAGAATGAAATACTACTTTAGAACTCTTGAGACTAAAATGATGTTTAAAATCTTTTTAATCACTATACTGTAATGAACACAGACTACCAAAAACATTTATTAATGTTCTTCAATAGAAACAGGCTGGTGGGTCTGGGCACAACTTTGGGAGGCCAAGACAGGAGGATTACTTGAGCCCAGGAGTTCAAACCAGCCTAGGCAACATGGCAAGACCCCATCTCTACAAAAAATTTAAAAATTAGCCAGGCACAGTGGCATGTGCCTGTAGTCCCAGCTACTCAGGAGGCTGAGGTGAGAGAATCATTTGATTGTGCCCAGGAGTTGGAGGCTACAGTGAGGTATGATCACACCACTGCACTCCAGCCTGGGCAACACAGCAAGATTCTGTCTTAAGAAAGAAAGAAAGAAAGAAAGAAAGAAAGAAAGAAAGAAAGAAAGAAAGAAAAGAAAGGCCAGGCACAGTACCTCATGCCTGTAATCCCACCATTTTGGGAGGATGAGGCAGGAGGAATGCCTGAGGCCGACAATTAAAGACCACCCTGGGGCAACATAGCAAGACCCCATCTCTATTTTAAAAAGAAAAGAAAGGAAAAAATGAGATAAAACAACTGAACAAACACATGATCCTGGTTTAGATGCAACAAAGTATATAATTGGAACAACTGAAAAAATCTAAATAAAGTCTATGAATTAGATGGTAATATGGGATTAGTGTTAATCCCGTAGTAAACTACCCTGATTTTGATGGTTTACTATGGTTGTGTGGGAGAATGTCTTTGTATTTAGTAAATACAAACTAAAGAACTGAAGTATAATATGGCATCATGTCTGTAACTTACTCTCAAAGGTTCAAAGAATCTGGGTACGCAAGGGTATATAAGCACTTGTGTACTTTGGCAGCTTTTATATAAATTTAAAATCATTTAAAAATAAAAAGGTTTTAGAAAGGACACTGAAGTCAGCCTGAGGAGCCAATCTGAGAGATATAATTTGAGCATCAAATCAATGTTTGTGACAGATTAAAACCAATAAAATAACACTCATCTGAATAAATACATGAATGAACAGATGAAGAAAGCTTTTCCTTACAGTACAATATTAACAAATGAAGGAGGAATGATAGAATTACAAAATCACCATGTGAGAATACTCATAGTAAAAATTAATTCATCAAAAAAATCAATGGATGCTGCAACTAGTAAGTGAAAGTGAGAAAAGTGAATGAGTTCAGTATATACTTTGTAGTTAGAACTCACAAAATTGCTGATAGACTGGATACGGGGTGAGGGGAGAGAAGAATCAAAGATAAATGGTGGGCACTGATTTAAGCAACTGAGGAAATGACAGTGCTATTTATTGAGTTATGGCAGTCTTGAAGAAGAATTTGGTGCAAGAAGGTGAAATCAAGAGGTCATTTTGGACATGTCAAGTCTAAGGCACCTATTCAGACCTCCAAGTGTCAATATCAAGAAGGCAGTCAGAGATAGAAGAAATCTGGAGTTCTGCAGAGTTCAGGACAGGAGACAGAAACTTGGGATTTATCAGGACATTAAAAATAGTAAAAAATCAAAAACAAACTAAATTCTCAATAATAAGCAAATGGTAAACTGTGCTATATTCATATAATATAGCAATAAATATAAGTATTATATTAGAAATTATTACTTAAGTCTGTATTGCTTAATCTAGAAAGATAATAATATCCCAAGTAAAACAAGTATTCTATTTCTTAAGGAAGTGTGCACACCGTCAGGAAATTATGGAAGGATATATCCCCAAAGTATTTACAACTGTTATATCCAGGTAGAGGAAGTAGAGGTGGTTTTCACTCCTCTCATTATACATTTCCCTAATGTCTGAACTTCCGACAATGAACTTAAACTATCTCATCATTTCCTAATAAAAGTTTTACTTATTTTTTAATTGAAGATATAATACATGCTTATTGTAAAAAAATTCAAACATAGAGGAATATAAGAATAAAGTAAAAATCACCTAAAAATTCCACTACCCAGAGACAATTATCAGCCTATGTTCATACCTTTTTTATGCATATAAGCAAACACATATAGTTTTACATGAATGAGATCACATAATACAGACTAATTACTCCCTCTATTTCATACTCCCCAGAAAAAAAAATTGCAATATTAACAACTGGGTATACCCTTCTACACCCTTCTCCATACTCTGCATTACTTTTTTTCTTTTTGAGACGGACTCTTGCTCTGTTGCCCAGGCTGAAGTGCAATGGCGTAACTCGGCTCACTGCAACCTCCACCTCCTGGGTTCAAGCAATTCTCCTGCCTCAGCCTTCCGAGTAGCTGGGATTACAGGCGCCCGCGACCCCGCCTGGCTAATTTTTTGTATTTTCAGTAGAGAGTGGTGTGTTAGCCAGGCTGGTCTCAAACTCCTGACCTCATGATCTGCCCTCCTGGGTCTCCCAAAGTGCTGAGATTATAGGTGTGAGCCACCAGGCCCAGCCCTCTGCATTACTTTTATATTCATCCAAAACAATAATGCTACATTAATTTTAAAAGAAAAATTCTTCTATATGACTTTAAACGTATCATATACATATCTGCCCAGTCTACACAAAGCCACCAAATAAATAGCATAAAATATCTCTTACCTTGCTGGTTTGTGGTATTGGCAAAGAAAGTCAAACCTTTCATCTGGCACAGGTACTCTGCTCTCATTAGGATCAATAGTGCAGAATGGGAAGTTTTCTGCTGAAGCCTGACTATTGGTTAATACATTGAAGAAAGTAGATTTCCTAAAATGAACAAAAGCAATTTCAATCAATTCTTAGGTTAACACCAAGAAAACTTTATCTCACTCTAATTTCAATGCTCAAATAAGATCCATGAGGAATATAAAACCAATCTACAAAGAGAGGGAAAAAGGAACAATACATTTTTTACTAACAGAAGTCAATGAAATTTACAACAGTATAGCGGCAGCTCATGACATAATTAGGTTATGTCCCTATCACAGTCTATTTGAAACTTGAAAAGCATGTTCTCAAAGAATCTTTGTTGTTAGAGTTTCATGTCATACTACAAAATCTATTTTTTTCCATATATACCTGATCATACCAGCATCACTTCATCTATACCTAACATAACCTTCTCTAGCATGAAATGTACAAGGCATGTCTCTAGTCAAGTCAATGACTTTCCAAAAACTCTGAATTGGGAAAGAGATGCTAAATGTCTGGTATCTGATAGGAAATGGAAGGTTGGCACTCAGAACTGCCTTCTAATCATTAGTATATAAGGATTACTGGTAAGTCTAGAATTGTGAATTATGAAAATCAAAATGTGAATTTTATTCAAGGCATGAATTAAATCAAGAAAATATCTATTAATATGAAATAAACTAGTCACTACTTTTCCAATCATTTGACTGCTATCAAGTAAGCAGAGCTCAGAGAAAGCCCACTCATGTTAACATCAGCCATGTTTTTTTAAAAATGTGATAATACTTTATCATTCATGTCTTAAAAATATGAAAAAAGAAATAAAATTTTTAAAATAAAAATAAAATATGAGAATATGGTACCAAATATCATATAAAATAAGAGAATATGGTGTCATATATCATATAGAGTAAAATCTAAAACAAAATTTTACACTCTCAGTGGCCATCTTTTAAGAATGCTAGGTAATTAATTCTTTGAAGACTGTTAAAGTAGTTACCATGTCTTACCTATACAAATTGTGCTTTCAAAATAACCAGTAGTTATGAAAAGAAAATTATTTTATAGACATATTCCAGCCAGTAAATGAGGAAAGAATAAAAACTTAGAAGAGCATCATTCTGCAACCCCTAACAAATTAATGGATGTTGGTAATAATTTCCAATGACAGTTAGTGCTGCAAAAAGAGGAGAAAAAAATAGTACCTCCCAAAAGAAGTATATACATCATCTGTCATCTTAATCTGACCAACACTTTACATGTTACTGCTAGTTTACAGGAAATATAGAGGACAGAAGAACATATTAAATGATACCACAGAGATAAAATCAATAAAATCCAGACTCTGGAAAATTTTATAAGCCTAAAAACCAGATTTCTTCAACAGGTCATCTGGGGGCTGGAAGTAAGTGGGAAACTTCTTCTGGATGAGATGTAAAAGTTAACAGCAGACTAACAATCCCACCCAGAACTAGAAAAACCATCTAAAATGCAGGATATAGAAGTCATCTGTTTGAAGGGTCTGGGATTCTGAAAATGAAAACAAAAAATTTGGAAGTAGACACTTGACCTCCACAGCCACTTTTACCCTGGGGACCTGTGCCCATTCTGGGCAAAAGAAGGATGCAAGGATCCAGACTTTATACCCATAGAAAGCTGATGCTGATGGAGAAAGAAACCAGCAAAACATGTGGAGGAGACTTGGAGAACCTCAGGCACACCACCAGTTTTCCCGCTGGGGATATTTTCCTCCAGGGAAAACTACAAAAGCCTACTCGAGTCATTGGTAACACAGACTGGCCCACTCTCCATACCTTCTTCCCCTCACCACGAAAAAATTTAAAATAAAGAGTGATAGTTAAGTTGCCAGAACAGTCCAGGAATCCTTATTTATCTAAAATGTAATGAAAATATTGTATAACTACAATGGAAATATTACAGAATAATGTTTTAATAAAAGTACGTAAGACAAAATTTAAATACATTAATTTAAACATTTATAGGACACTTGGGCCTAACATTATGAGGACAAAATGCTATTGCATTTTTGTATAGTGTAGTTTAAAAACCCCTCATTGCTATTACCACAGTCAATTGCAATTCTGAAAAGGCCATAGGTTGTTTACGGAAGTTTTTTCAAATGTACGGCTATTACTATTTATATTTTATATTGTCTACCTGGACAAAATAAGAAAATAAGATATGTTTTGTGATTGTTTAAAAAAATGTATCCCCTAAAGCATATTATATGGTAAAACATAGCAAAAGAAAATTCCTTAGGCAGAAAAAATTCTTACATGCATTCAAACCAAACTTAGAAGACAAATGTCCATTTTCACAGACTGTCTCATTTTAGATGAATTTTAAATTTCATGAAACCCAAGTCATCTGTAGCTTCTAACAGCTTTGTAGGTATAAAAAAGTAAAAAGAAATAAGGAAGAAGGAAAAAGAAATTTCTAAGGATCATTACTATAGGCTTCAGTGGCAACGTAAGACATTTTGATCTATTCAAATCTATTAAGAAAAGCCTTGCGAAAGCAAAGAATTTGAAAGTTTTGGCCTATGCCTGAAGTATTAAAGCCCATATGCTTTTTGTAAAATGAGAACTTTTTAAACACACACACACACACTCTTAGATCCCTTGAGGTTAATATTAAAGCTTAAAAGTAGGAGAAAGATTCAAAGTTGTAGGAATTTCTCCCATGCAAGAATGGGCTTACATAACTTATTTCAGCAATGATAGTATTAAAATTAAAAAAAAAACAAACAGTGACTAGACTAAGTGTATGCCCCCTAGACTTAGGACCTAAATACTTTATTTTGGAAATTACTATTTTAATCTATTAAGTAAACCTGACAGAATAGATGTTTTATGTAAAACTTTACACAAAATTGCAGCATGTAATGGGAAGTAGGGATACCAGTGCAAATTCCCACAGCATTCTGAATTAACCATGTATATATAATATCCATTCAAAACATGGGAAAAGAATTAGAAAGTACTTGCAAAATGTTTTCAATTTAGATATAACTAAACTGTTAAAAGCATCTATCTGATAGATACACAAATACATAAGATGACATAAATAAATAATAATCCATGTATACATGGGTGAGTATAATTACATATTTTCTAACTCCATCAGAGAAGGTCTAAAAATAGCAACACTTCAGCAGCAATGATCACACCTAGAGAAATGTCTATTCTCAACAGATTATTTCTCCAAAGAAGAGACACAAATGGCTAAAAAAATATGAAAATTTGCTCAACCACTAATCACTAGAAAAATGCAAATCAAAACCACAATGAGATATAACCTTACAATTATTAGGATGGCTACTATCAAAAAAAAAATAACAAGTATTGGCAAGAGTACAGAGAAATTAGAACTCTGTGCACTGCTGGTAGGAATGTAAAGTGGTACAGACACTGTGGAAAACAGTTTGAGGTTCCTCAAAAAGGTAAAAATAGAATTACCATATGATTCAGCAATCTCACTTCTGGGTATATATCCAGAAGAGTTGAAAGCAGGATCTCAAAGAGATATTTGCAAACCCATATTCATTGATGCATTTTTCATAATAGCCAAGAGGTAGAACCAAATGTCCATAAACAGATGAATGGATAAAGAAAATGTTATCTACATATGATAGAATATTACTCAGCCCTTAAAAAGAAGGAAATCCTGTCACATGCTACAACGTGAATAAACTTTAAGGACACTATGCTGAGTAAAGTAAGCCAGTCGCAAAAGTACAAACACTTTATGATTCTACTTATATTCATATACTCATATATTCTACTTATATGAGATATCTAGAGTAGTCAAAATCATGGAAACAGAAAGTAGAATGGTAGTTTCCAGGGGCTGGGGGGAAAGAAAAATGGGAAGTTGTTCAATGGGTACAGAGTTTCAGATATGCAAGATGAAAAAGTTCTAGAGATCTGTTATACAACAATTATAGTTAACACAATTGAACTGCACATTTAAAAACGATGAAGATGGTAAATTGTATAATATATCACATTTTTTATTTTGCAACAGAATCTCACTCTGTCACCCGGCTGGACTGCAGTGCCACAATCTTGGCTTACTGCAACCTCCATCTCCTGGGTTCAAGGGATTCTCATGCCTCAGCCTCCAGAGTAGCTGGGACTACAGGTGCATGACACCACGGCCAGCTAATTTTTTGTACTTTTAGAAGAGACAGGGTTTTGCCATGTTGGCCAGGTTGGTCTTAAACTCCTGAACTCAAGTGATCCTCCTGCCTCAGCCTCCCAAAGTGCTAGGATTACAGGCGTGAGCCACTGCGCATGGCCATATATTATATGTTTATTATCATAATTTATTTAAAAAGTATCAAACTCAAATGGATAAATATTATATAAAATACCTAACCAGTACTCTTCAAAAATAAATCTTTAAAGGTCATGAAAAATAAAACATTCAAAAACTATCAAAGATTGGAGGAGACAGGAGACATGAAGACTAAAACGCAACATGGTATTCAAAGACAAAGGACATCAGTGGGAATATTGGTGAAATCCAAATAAAGTCTGAGGTTTAGTTAATAGTAAAAAAGCAAATACAGTTAACCCTTGAACAACACTGGTTTGAAATGTATGTTCAAAGTGCATGTGTTCACTTATACACAGATTATTTTCAAAAAAATGTACACTGAGTGTGCCTGCCCCTCCTTCCTCTCCTTCCACTTCCTCTCTATCTTCTGCCTCTGCCACCTGAGACAGAAAGACCAAACCCTCCACCTCCTTCTCCTCCTCAACCCACTCAACATGAAGACAACAAAGACCTTTATGATGATTCACTTCCACTGAGTGAATAGTAGCTACATTTTCTCTTCCTTATGATTTTCTTAATAACATTATTTTCTCTAGCTTAGTTTATTGTAAGAATACAGTATAGAATAATATGCAAAATATAGCTTAATCAACTGTTTATGTTATTGGTAAGGCTTCCCAGTCAATAGTAGGTTATTAGTTAAGTTTTGGGGGAATCAAAAATTACACACAAATCTTTGACTGGGCCAGGGGTCAGTGCTCCTAATTCAAGGGTCAACTGTAATTTCTTTTTTAACTTTCTTATTTTTTGGAGGTAGGGTCTCACTTTATTGCCCAGGTTGGAGTGCAGTGGCATGAATATGGCTCACTGCAGCCGCGACCTCCCAGGATCAAGAGATCCTCCCGCTTCAGCCTCTTAAGTAGCTGGGACTACACGTGCGTACCACCACCCCTGGCTAATATCTGTATTTTTTGCAGAGACAGGGTTTCACCCTGTTGCACAGGCTGATCTTGATCTCCTAAACTGAAGCAATCCGCCAACTTCAGCCTCTTAAAGTGCTGGGATTATGGGTGTGAGCCACCATGCCCAGCCCTCAACTGTACCTTAAGGAGCAAAAAAAAAAAAAATTATTTGAAATTATGTGGTGATACAGCAATACAGACTAGAATTCTGAAAAAGAAACTCATTTAAAATTTTAAAATTAGGCGGGGCATGGTAGCTCAAGCCTGTAATCCCAGCACTTTGGGAGGCAGAGGTGGGCAGATCACTTGAGGTCAGGAGTTTGAGACCAACCTGGTCAGTATGATGAAAGCCCATCTCTACTAAAAATACAAAAATTAGCCAGGCATGGTGGCGCATGCCTGTAATCGCAGCTACCTGGGAGGCTGAGGCAGGAGAATTGCTTGAACCCAGGAGGCGGAGGTTGCAGGGAGTGGAGATCGCACCACTGCACTCCAGCCTGGGCAACAGAGCGAGACTTTGTCTTGGGGAAAAAAAAAAATTAAAACTTAAAACCCATTAATCTATGAAGTACCTCTAAGGCACACAATCACTGCTGAATACTAGGAAAGAATGAGTAGAAAAACAGATCTGTTATTCAAAAAGATCATTCAGAACATATTAAAAAGAGAAAGTAAATAATTCCCAAATCATAAATTTCTATGAAAGAACAGGCATTCTGGAATGTTGACAAGTAGACAATAAGATTTAAATTCATTTAAAATGGTATTGGGGAGTTTTGCTTCCCCTCTGCTACAAGAACTGCCCTCCTGCTATAAAGAGCTAGAAAACCAGATGAAATCTATGAAATAACAGTTTTCACACAAAGGACAATATGCATCACAGGACTGTGTTCCCTGAGAGAAAAATAACAAATAAACTAAGCTCTGCAACTGGTCCTGCTTACTGCCTACTGATGCTTTCGAAGTCACCATTCCAAGAGGGGAAACCAACAGAATCCAGCAGTCACACCAAGTTGAAGAGACTAAGATGAGAGTTAGGAGGCCAAGGCAGCTAGAATTTATGGGAGAGTATACTAGAAAGGCGGGAGCTGCACAGAGAAAGCACTCTGAAGAGCTGCAGAGGGTCCCCTCAAGAACACAGCTAAGTAATGATTTGCGCATGAGTAAATTCAATCGCTACAAGTCCAGGGAAAGGATCACCCAAACAGACTAGGATGAACAATTCTCAGGGCTCACACAGAGATTGGAACAGTTCACATTCCTATGAGCCAGACTGGAGAGATCCTGTAATACAAGGGAATTTGGATAGAGTCCTCAAAAGGGTCATGTCTTAGTACTAGGGATTAAGTAGCACCAGAGCACAAAATCGTATTAATCCATCATAAGAAGCCTCAAAACAATTAATCCGATACATAATTAACTAAATGCCATACCAAGGTCCAATACTCTTTAAAGGAAAACAACAATATTTAGCATTTAACATAAAATCCACACTGTATGGAAACCATTAAAAATTATAAGACATGCAAAAAAGCAGAAAAATATATACCAAAATCAGGATAAAAGTCAGTAAATATAAACATACTCAGTATTGAGAGATGAAGTAGAATAAAAGGACCTTAAAATAAATGTTACAAATCTTTCAAAATTTTTCTTAAGGAAACATTTTGCAGATTGGACACTGCAAAGAAAAGACCTTGAAGACAGCAATAAAAGTATCCAAATGAAGCACAAGAGAGAAAGACTGGAGAAGGAAATAACCAGAGCTTCTGCAGGATACTATCTAGGGAAGAACATGCATTTACAGTCAGGCATCGCTTAATGGTGGAGATACATTATGAGAAATGGGTCCTTAGGCAATTTCATCATTGTGTGAACATTATAGAGTATATTTACACAAACCTAGATGGTACAGCCTACTACACACCTGGGCTATATGGTATAGCCTATTGCTTCTAGGCTAAACCTGTACAGCATGTTACTGTACTGAACACTGGAGACAAATGTAACACAATGGCAGGTATTGTATATCTAAACGTAGAAAAGGTACAGTGAAAATACAGTATAAAAGTGATACAGGATGCTTACCATGAGCGGAGCTTGCAGGCCTGAGAGGTGCTCTGGGTGAGTCAATGAGTGATGGTGAGTGAATGTGAGGGCCTAGAACATTACTGTACACTACTGTAGACTTTATGAACACTGTACATTCAGGATACACTAAAATTATTTTTTGGTATTTTTCTTCAATAACTTAGCCTTAGCTTACCATTACTTTCTACTTTATAAACTTTAATTTTAACTTATTGACTCTTTTGTAATAACACTTAGCTTAAAATACAAATTACTGTATAGCTGTACAAAAATATTTTTCTTTATATCCTTATTCCATATGCTTTTTTATATCTTTCAAATGTGTGCTTTTTTTAAACTTTTTTGTTAAAAACCAAGACATAAACATATACATTAACCCAGGCCTACACAGAGTCAGATCATCAATATCACTGTCTTCCACCTACACATTTTGTCCCACAGGAAGGTTTTTAGGGGCAATAACACACGTGGAGCTGTCATCTCCTTTGATAATAATGCCTCCTTTTGGAATACCTCCTGAAGCAACTGCCTAAGGCTGTTTTACAGTTACTTCGTTTTTTGTAAGTAGAAAGAGTACACTCTAAAGTAACAATAAAAATTACAGTATAGGCTGGGCATGGAGGCTCATGCCTGTAATCCCAGCACAAAGAGGCTGAGGCAAAAAGATCGCTTGAAGCCAGGAGTTCAAGACCAGCCTAGGCAACACAAGAAGTCCCCATTTAACATAAAATCCACAGGGTATATATTTTTTTAATTACCCAGGTGGGACGGGGTGTGTGTGTAGTCCCAGCTATACTCAGGTGGCTGAGGCAGGAGGATTGCTTGAGCCCAGGAGCTCTAGGCTACAGTAAGCTATGATCAGGCCACTGCACTCCAGCCTGGGCAACAGGGCAAGACTCTGTCTCAAAAAACAGACAAACAAAAATTAACTATAGTAAGTACATAACCCAGTAACACAGTCGTTTATTATCAAGTATTATACACTGTACATAATTGTATATGCTATACTTTTATATGACTGGCAGCACAGGCTTGTTTACACTAGCATCACCGCAAATGTGAGTAATGCCTTGCACTACAATATCACCAGGTAGTAGAAAATTTTCACCTCCATTATAATCTTATGGGACCTCCATCATATATGTAGTCAGTCATTGACCAACATCATTATGCAGCACTTGTCTGTAATAGGCATCCCAGAAAGGGAATAAAGTAGAAGATTATCTTCAAAGTGCTAGAAGAATAACTGTAAACCTAGAATTCTACCCAGTGAAAATATCTTTCAAAATGAAGAAGTCATAAGCACATGAAAAGATGTCAATATTCTTAGCCATCAAGAAAACACCAATTAGCCAGGCCCAGTGGCTCATGCCTGTAATCCCAGCACTTTGGGAGGCTGAGGCAGGTGGATCACCTGAGGTCAGGAGTTTGAGACCAGTCTGGTCAACACGGTGAAACCCTGGCTCTACTAAAAATACAAAAATTACCCGGTGGTGGTGCACGCCTATAATCCCAGTTACTCAGGAGGCTGAGACAGGAGAATCACTTGAACCCGGGAGGTGGAGCCTGCAGTGAGCCAAGACTGTGCCACAGAACTCCAGCCTGGGCAACAGAGTGAGACTCTGTGTCAAAAAAAAAAAAAAAAAACAAAAAAAAAAAACCCACAATCAAAAACTTCACAACTTGGCTATAATCAAAAAGATAACAACAAGTGTTGACAAGGATGTGGAATATTGGAACCCATATACAATGCTTGTGCGCATATAAAATGGTGCAGCTACTTTGGAAAACAGTTTGGCAGTCCTCAATAGTTAAATATACAGTCACATATGACCCAGAAATTCTACTCCTAAATATATACTTAAGAGAAATAAAATCATATGTCTAAATAAAAATTTATGTATCCTAAGGCTGAAGCAGACACAGTACAAATAACATATTGTACTGAAATATAAAATATGTTGTATATAACTGAAATGTACTGTGGTGTCAGAAAGTAGAAAGCACTCAAAAAATAAAGAGGACATGTCAAAAGGAATATAAGTGAACATAAAGGCTCCTAATCACCAAAATAACAACAGTAATGGATTATAACCCAAAGAATAAGAATCTATACTGATATACATAAATTATAATCAAATACATGAATAAATGGGAAACTCTTTTGTACAATAGGGTTTTACACAATAGAATTTCCATTGTTCCTTCTATAAATTGTTCCTTCTAAATGTAGAAGACATAAGGGATATTTTTTAATCACCATTTGGCAAACACCACCATAATAACTGTTTCAGTAAGAATCAATAATAGATGCCAAAATTAGGGGGCAAAAGCATTAGAAACAATGTATGTACATAATTTCAAAGGACCTCCTACAAGATGCTTATTAATTGCAATGGGAAAAATAATAACCCTTTCAGTGAAGAAATCTGTCAGACAGCAACGAGCAATCAAAGTTAACATCACCAAAAATGGATAAATCAACATCATGTGCTTTCTGATACACTGTATTGAAAAGCATATGTCACTCCTATGTTCAAAAGTACATAATTTGAAATTAATCATGAGGAAATATCAGACAAACCCCAAATGAGGGCTATACACAATAACTGGCCAGTACTCTTCAAAAGTGTCAAGGACATCAAATACAAAAAGAGACTGAGAATGTGTTTCAGGTTAAAGGAAACTAAGGAAACGTCGTACTATAGTTATCAAGATTTTAACACTTAGGGGATGTGAGCAGAAGATAAATCAGAATTTTTAAAACTATTTTTGCAACTGTGAGATTTTTTAAGCATGAAATTATTTCAAAAGAAATTTTTTTTCCATATATTGTTCAGGCTAGAGTGTAGTGGCTATTCAGAGATCTCACTACCCATCAGGACAGGAGTTTTCATCTGCTCTGTTTCTGACCTGGACCAGTTCAGGTATATGCAGCCTAGAGAATAATTTTCCTCCTGTGAGTTCCTTTGAGCAATCAAGAATGGAGCTTCTAAAAAACAAGTGAGCTAAGAATCAACTAGGAAGACTTCTAGGAACACATAGGCATCACATATTTTGTATTAGGAAAAATAGTGGACTGCAGTGGGTTGAAGATGGCCACACAGTTTTTGTCACTACTCCCATCAAGAGGTGGAGTCTATTTCCCCTCTCCCCAAGTCTCTGGGCTGGTGTCATGACTTGCCTTGACCAAAAGATTTCTGTGTAAGTGTGCTATGCCACTGCCACACTTCCATTCTCTCAAGAGCCAGACACCAGGATATAAGGAAGCTTGGTCTAGAGACCATTTAGAAAGAGAACAAGGCCAAATATAAGAGAAGTGCCCCAGACTTCCAGCCAACCCTGCTAAGGTCCCAGATCTGTTAAAATGGCCATCTTGGATCTTCCGGTCTCAACTAGCCACAGGCTGAATGCAGTCACATGAGGGATCCCAATGAGACTGGCAGAAGACCTATCTCACTCACTACATTCCGGACCAATAAAAATTGTTACTATTTTAAACCATCAACTTTCGGAATGGTTTGCTACACAACAATAGGTAACTAAACAATGGTGATAATTCTGTTGTGATTTTTTTGCTTTTTTTTTTAGCATTTTCTACAACCTTTTCCTTCAGCAATAGTAAATGGCTTTTACAGATGCTGTGACTGGTCTGTAGAAAAATGGGAGAAGGCGGTTTGCAGGGACACCAAAATGCATTCCCAGAAGATCAGCTAAGCAAGACAGTTACTCTCCTGGGGCAGTTTGTGAGTGTTTGAACAGAGTATACTAGTTGTCTATAATATCCATTTCCCCTTGTTTCAGCGTAATCTTTTTTTTTTAAGACAGAGTCGCGCTCTGTGGCCCAGGTTGGAGTGCAGTGGTGCAATCTTGGCTTACTGCAACCTCTGCCTCCCAGGTTCAAGCCATTCTCCTGCCTCAACCTCCCGAGTAGCTGGGATTACAGGCGTGTGCCACCACACCCAGCTAATGTTTGTATTTTTAGTAGACGTGGGATTTCACCATGTTGGCCAGCCTGGTCTCAAACTCCTGACCTCAAGTGATCTGCTTGCCTCGGCCTCCCAAAGTGCTGGTATTACAGGCGTGAGCCACTGTGCCCAGCCAAGAATAACAGAATTTTTAACTGAACATGTGGCTGTCAAAATAAAGACTACATTTCCTTGCCTTCCTCGCAACTAAATTCTTGTGACTAAATTCTGGACAAAGGGATGTTGGCAGAAGTATGGTATGGCAGTTTACAGGAAAAAGGCTGCTAGTCAAGTTTGGCCCCTTGACCCTTCAGATAACCAGCTGCCTGGAATTCACACCTTAGACCAGCAGCTGCCCACCTTTTTGGCACCAGGGACTGGACCATGAATTGGCTGATGGAAGCCAATTTTTCCATGGACCAAGGGTGTGAGAGATGGTTTCAGGATGAAACTGCCCCATTTCAGATCACCAGGCTTTAGTTCGTTCTCATAAGGAGCGTGCAACCTAGATCCCTTGCATGTGCAGTTCACAACACGGTCCACGCTCCTCTGAGAATTTAATGCTGCTGCTGACCTGACTGGAGGTGGAGCTAAGGTGGGAATGCTCACTCGCCTGCCACCCACCTCCTGCCATGCGGCCTGATTCCTCACACACCACGGATCAGTACCAGTCCCCAGCAGGAGGTTCAGGGACCCTAGCCCTAGACCATGAGAATGACACCACACCCTAGGGATTGCCAAGTTGTGAAGTGAAAGGACCATGGGTTGCTGTGGACTTCATAAAGCAGGTCCACTATACCAATCTATGACTGTAAAAGGCACATTTTTTACATGAAAAAAAAACAACTGGTTACCTGGGGTTTTCTGATGCTCTTAATTGAATCTAATCCCATCTGATGCAGTGCATAGCAACAAGAAGAGCTATCCCTCACAGAAATAAAGAAGTTTGGAATACTGTATCAAAATGTACCTTCCCCCCAGTATTCTCTACTCCTCACAACGACAATAATACATTGGTCCAACAGGAGCTCATTTATAAAGGGTCACTCGGGTAAGAAAAAGCAGTACAGAACTACAAACCAAATCTCCACATTCTTTCTACGTCATTAAAAGAGGCCATTAAAACATGTCTCCTAGCCGGGCACCGTGGCTCACACCTGTAATTCCAGCAGGCGTGAGCCAACACACCGGGCAAGGAGACATGTTTTTTTGTTTTCTTTTCAGACCGAGTCTTGCTCTGTCGCCCAGGCTAGAGTGCAGTAGTGCAATCTCAGCTCACTGCAACCTCCGCCTCCCGGGTTCAAGCAATTCTCCTGCCTCAGCCTCCTGAGTAGCTGGGATTACAGGCACTTGCCACCACACCCGGCTAGTTTTTGTATTTTTAGTAGAGATGGGGTTTCACCATGTTGGTCAGGCTGGTCTGGAACTCCTGACCTCATGATCCACCTGCCTCAGCCTCCCAAAGTGCTGGGATTACAGGTGTGAGCCACCGCGCCCAGCTGGAGACATGTTTTAATGTGAGACATGTTTTTGGAGGCTGAGGCAGGCAGATCGCTTGAGCTCAGGAGTTTGAAACCAGCCTGAAGGCAGCATGGTGAAACCCCATCTACAAAAAATATGAAAATTAACCAGGCACGGTGTTTTTTTGTGCCTGCAGTTCCAGCTATTCAGGAGGCTAAGGCGAGAGGACTGCTTGAGCCGGGGAGGTTGAGGCTGCAGTGAACCATGATCATGCCACTGCACTACAGCCTGGACAAGAGAATGAAATCTTGTTCAAAAAACAAAAACTAAAATATGTCTCTTTATCACTAAATCTACACCCAGCCATCAAAGAGGAAGTATGTATCCCATTAACAAATAATTACTAAATATCTACTATGTTCCTAACACCATGTCCCATTAACAAACAATTACTAAATATCTACTATGTTCCTAACACCAGTCTAGGCACTAGAAATATACCAATAAGCAAGAACAAGACAATACGTATCTTCACAGAACTTAAATTGTAATGGAGGGGAATGTCAAACCACTTATTAAATTAGATAATATATATAAAGCATTCAGAATAGTGACTGGCATATAGTAAATGTTCAATAAATATCTGATTCACTATAAATATTACCTCTTAAGTTTCTGGGTCGTCAGCCTTATGCAGACTAAAAAGCAAGCCTTCCTATTCACCCAGCTAAAAACCAAGAGATTCTCTAGATGGTTTTGTACTGAATGTCCTTACTTTTGATCAGCAGGCCATCCTTTAGAGAACTGTCTCCCTCCCACAATCTTTATCTTGTAGACCTACACAGAAGCACACAGGTCCAGTCGGATTTCCTTACTCAGAAACTGGAATTACAGGAGAGACAGGAAATGAGAAACACCCAGAAGTCCAGGGATTCACATGGCTGAGCTCCACATGGACCCATTTCTGCCAGTACCACTTGGCTCCTATCCCTCTTGAGGCCTGGCTGTTCAGATCCTAATTCACTCATTCCAATAAACCTCTTTCTCTTGCTGAAAATAGCCAGAATTGTGTTGCTTACAAAGAATCCTACCTGATACAGTTGTGTGAAATAAGATCATTCTACAAAAAGTAGTGTTTACAACCAAATACAACTGCCAAAACTCATTAAACTGTACCTTTAAAATGAGTGAATTTTACTATTTGGGAAGTATACCTCAATGACACTGGGTGGGGAAAGCATTTTATTTAAAAGTGTAAACAGCACACTTATTCTGAATAATAAAATATTTTTAGGTTATTTCCACGTACATTAATTTCATTATGCTTTATGACTAAAAAGCTTATATGGTTATCCCTCCATAGCTGCAGGGGATTGGTTCTAAGATCCCAGCAGATCAAGTCCCTTATATACAATGGTGTAGTACAATACCTAATGCAATGTAATTGATAGGTAAATAGTTGTTTACTATATTTTTTATTGTTGTATTGTCATTTTTTATTTAAAAAAAAATTTTTTTTTTGAGACAGAGTCTCGCTCTGTTGCCCAGACTGGGGTGCAGTGGCGGGATCTTGGCTCACTGCAACCTCTGCCCCGCCGGGCTCAAGCTATTCTCCTGCCCCAGCTTCCCGAGTATCTGGAATTACAGGCTCCTGCCACCATGCCCGGCTTTTTTTTTTTTTTAAGTAGAGACGGGGTTTCACCATGTTGGTCAGGCTGGTTTCAAGCTCCTGACTTCAAGTGATCCAGCCACCTCGGCCTCCCAAAGTGCTGAGATTATAGGCGTGAACCACCATGCCCAGCCAATTTTTTAAAAAATATTTTTGATTTGAGATTGGTTGAATCCAAGGATGTGAAACCACAGATACAGAGGGTTGCCTATATGAACAGAAAACACTTAATATGGCCCATTTTAATACAGTCCCATTTAAAATCAAGTTGTAGTAACTGCAACAATTCTAGAGTGAGAACTATGTCAATATCTAAAAACTATATCTTCCTTACTAGTGCAATAAAGCTCACAACATACATAATGATCATACCTTGCTTTCACGTTTATTGATAGCACCCTACAGTACTTTATTTGTTTTGCTTACATTTCGACTCTCTACTTAGTCTTACTCTGCAAGCAGACTATATCACAGCAGGAAACCCCTTCAAAATGAAAACTTCTTCAAGCTCCACGAAAGACTGAAATCAGGACAGTCACACTTGCTCATGTTTTACATGACATGAATTTAAGGCATGCCTCACTTGGTCACACCATGCTCTATTCATTGAGGAAGCCCTATGACAGGGGCTCCTCGGAATACCTAAGAACATGATTGTCCTACTTGCCGCAAATCTAAAAGGCCACCCTTCATCTCACAAATCCACACTGAATCTGTTACCTATTAGTACACCCTAATCACTTTTGAGATGTTTTATATTTTAAGGTTAGTGAAAGATTAAATAATGAAAAAGGAAGACTTGGGCCGGGCGCGGTGGCTCACGCCTGTAATCCCAGCACTTTGGGAAGCCAACGCAGGCAGATCACTTGAGGCCAGGAGTTCAAGATCAGCCTGGCCAACATGGTGAAACCTTGTCTCTACTAAAATTACAAAAATTAGCCAGGCATGGTGGCACATGCCTGTAATCCCAGCTACCCGGGAGGCCGAGGCAGGATAATTGCTGGAACCAGGGAGGCAGAGGCTGCAGTGAGCCGAGACCATGCCACTGCACTCCAGCCTGGGCAACAGAGCAAGACTCCGTCTCAAAAAAAAAAAAAAAAAAAAGACTTTAAACACTTAAGTTGCATGTGTATAGATTTATGATAAACCCCACATATATTTACTATCACTTTCTTATTTGCAAATACCAAATTCACTGTAATTTTGAAAACATTACAGCCAGGCTCAGTGGCTCGTGCCTGTAATCCCAGCACTCTGGAAGGCTGAGGCAGGCGGATCATCTGAGGTCGGGAGTTCGAGACCAGACTGGCCAACATGGTGAAACCCTGTTTCTACTAAAAATACAAAAATTAGCTGGGCGTGGTGGTGCGTGCCTATAATCCCAGCTACTCAGGAAGCTGAGACAGGAGAATCACTTGAACCCGGGAGGCAGAGGTTGCAGTGAGTCAAGATCATGCCACTGCATTCCAGCCTGGGCGACAGATTGAGACTCCGTCTCAAAAAAAAGAAAAAGAAAAAGAAAAGAAAACATTACAAAAACTCAAATTTCTGCTCTCAGAACTTTCAGATTTAGACACTTTATAACAGCAACCCTTTTACCTACCAAGTTCCACTACGAAATCTAAAACTGTCACCCCCTTCTCCATCAAGCTTTTAGTGGAGCTTTCAAATCGATTTCCTAAAGCATCCTACTGCACGGCCTCCGGTAGCCAGCCTAGGTAGGTACCACACATAGCCAACCAGCACTGAAATCAATAAAATACATCTAAACTAAAGCCTAATTTTGCAACATTAATAGTCCAGCTTCCTGGCCTCTTTTCTTCAACTTAAATTTTAATTACCTCACAGTTCCCATTTCTACAATAGGACCCAAAATATTTACAAAATGAAAATCAGAAAAGCCCCAACGTTCACCTACCCAACATTTGGCAATCCAACAATACCAATTTTCAGTGAGGTTCCAAATCTTCCAATGATTGGGGGTGGTTTAATTCCGTCACCTCCCTTTTTAGGGGGCATCTGAAATACCAAAGTAAACATATGAACAAAACTTTTTACCATCCACATGGACCCAAAACACATTTCATCATATAAAATACATTACTGAATTAATATTAAGAACAAAACATACTGTATATAGTGATCCAAAACTAACACAGAGCTAAATCCTTTTTTTAGCAAAAATTTTTAAAAAGTTCTGTAAACCTATCTGTTGTCAAAAAAGTCGCTATTGAGAAGTCCCAGAAAGACTGATCTAAAATCAGTATTTGTTGGGCCAGGCACGGTGGCTCAGGCCTGTAATCCCAGCACTTTGGGAGATCGAGGTGGACAGATTGCTTGAGACCGGGAGTCGAGATCAGCCTGGCCAACACGGAGAAACCTCGTCTCTACTAAAAAAAAAAAAAACACAAAAAATTAGCCGGCCATGGCGCGTGCCTGTAATTCCAGCTACTCAGGAGGCTGAAGCTAGAGAACTGCTTGAACCCGAGAGGCGGAGGTTGCACTGCGCGGAGATCACGCCCCTGGGCTCTGCCTGAGCGACAAAGCAAGGCTCTGTCTCAAATAAATAAACAAATAAAATCTTTGTGGCACCAGGAATCAAAGATAAACTAAGAGTTTAGCTACCAATCTTCCATCCAGATTGCTCACAAAACACTTTATTTCTTAACCTCATATATGGTTACATGAATGAAAGCATTTGGAGGCACGTACATAGATGAGAGTCAAAGAAAATTCCATTCTGGAACCACCAGCAACCAAGTCACCCTTCACACAAAACCATTCCTCTATAATCTGGAATCTTATCCTTCCCATTCGCCCACAATCCCCATTTTCACATAGATGAACACCCACCAGATACTGGGGTCCTTCCACCAAGTCCCTGCCACCTTTGGCACTGAAGGTACGGCTCATCAGTCCTCATAAGCAACCTCCATAATCTACCCTATGGTTACTATTTCTAATCGTAAATTAATCGACGGAACTTTTTATTTATAAGTAGAAACTTTCTCTGTCCCTTACTAGTTCTGTCTCCAAATCATGTGTGCAGAATTAGTCCCACTCTTGTACTGCAAAGTGAAATCACAAGGACCGCTAAGCTCACGTCTCAGAAGCTGGGAACTAAAACTGTCCCTGTATTCTGGCTGAGAGTTGTATCTCCTAGGACCACGCTGGGGCCATGCCCTTGTAGTAGTATTCCAGCCTCTGATCCCTGACCCCGAGGGCCAGGAATTTCCCTTCTCAGCGTCCTGACACCTGTTCCTGGCCAACCCCCAGGCCTCCAAAGAACAGACACATGAACAGCGCCTGTCGGGTCCTCTGGCCTACCGAGGGGTGGTCGGCAGCCCACCCAAAGTGGGCCCCACCCCCATCCTCCTCTCCGGACTAGGCCACCTGGCGTCCCGGCCTCGGGAGAAGGCTTTCCCCAGGGTTTTCCCGCGTGAGGTTAGGCCGATCTCCCGACTCGCGGCCTAGTCCGACAGCGCCTCATTCATCCACACACCCCCACGCCACCCGCTGCCCTGGCCCCATCTTGGCCACTGGGCCCGGGCCTCGCGCCACCCTCAGGGCAATAAGCCCGGGCACCGAAGACCTGGCAGAGATCGCGCCTCCGGGCTCCCTGAGGGCCTCACCGTGCTCGGCCTGAGCGATGACACGGGGTCCCAGCAGCAGCTAGAGAAAGGTCCTGCCGGCAGCCGGAGGCGGGGAGGAAGGAGGAGAGAACGCAGGCCCGGCCCATCCGCCGAGCTGCACGCACGACGGCGGCGGCAGCGGCGGAACGGGCGGGCCGGGCGCCGAGCGGCACCTGCGCGCAGGCCATGGGTCCCGCCCCTCCCCGCTTTGCCCGCGCGTCCCGCCCATTGGCCCGACAGGCCGGGGAGGCGGGAGCAGGGCGGGAGGAACCCAGGGTGGGAGGAGCCTCGCGACTGACGCGAGGGGTGGAGAGGGGCAAGGCGCTGACCAGGCCATTCCCGGGAGCTCTAGTCTTCCGCTTTAGCACGTGGGCTTCTCGGTTCTAGGTCTCCGCTTCCGCCCGGCTGCGCGGCCTGGGTTACCTGCTCACGTTCACTGGCGGGCCTGCAGCCCCGCGCTTCCCCAGCTGGACTGCGAAGCGCCTTGGGGCCTGATTTCCCTCCGGGGGATCCGGGGCGCCTGAAGTCAGGCAAACAGCCACACCAGCCCCGGGGACCGCGTGGCCGCTAGTCCATCTCCCTTTTCCTATAACTTTATTCGCTCAGTCCGTGCGGAGATAAGCTGTTAACTAAACGTTCTTGAAGGAAAAGGGGCTAAGGGAAACTTTAGTCTAAGGATTTCTTCCTCGCCTTATAGTTAAAGCGTCGCACACAGGTACTGGATCACAGAATGCGTTTAATTGAGCCAATTTCCTCCCTTTTCCTCTTGGTGGTTGAGAGCAAGTGCCTTTGAAATTGGGGGATTTCCAATCTGGATTCCGCCACTCATTGACTGTGTGACCCTAGAGAAATTAACTTCGCTGTACTTCAGTTTCGTTCTGGATAAAATGAGGCTATTGAGACCACCTTATGAGGTTATTCCTGTGAGGATAAAATGAGACAATGCGTGTTGAGCTCGTAACAACAGTACCCAGCACACACAGAAAAGGCTTGTGAATAGTCTCTGTTGTTAATATTAGGATTTCATCCCATCTCACCCACACCATGTCAACACCATGAGCGCCACTGGAGAAGGAATTCTTTCATTTAGGTCCTGGCCTTCAGATGCCATTCAGGTATTTGTTGTAATGAATATAATACCTGTCCAAAAATTGTGACACTAGAAGCTCCTTTTAAAGGGATTAGTTGCTATTAATATTAAAGGATATAAACTGGTTGCTATCCTTATGTTACAAGTGAGGGAACAATATCAGAAAGGTTGATTAATTTGGATGAAGTCACACAGCTAGCACATGGCAGCAGCATATTTCAAACCCCAATCTAACTGAAAATCTGGCCGTAATCCCAGCACTTTGGGAGGCCAAGATAGGAGGACCAGTTGAGCCTAGGAGTTGGAGAACAACCTGGACAACGTGGTGAGACACCATCTCTACCAATAAAAACAAAAAAAGAATTAGCTGGGATTGGTGGCACATACCTGTAGTCCCAGCTTCTCAGGAGGCTGAGGTGAGAGGACGGCTTGAGCCTGAGAGCTCAAGGCTGCGGTGAGCTATGATCACCTGTATTAGATGTTTTTCTCTCTCTACACTAAGGTGAGAGGTGAGAGCATAATGAGCCTGAGAGTTCTCCAGCCCAAGCAACAGAGCAAGACTCTATCTCAAAAAAAAAAAGCTCAAGAATCGCGGAGAGCCCTCTCTGCCCAGCAACCAGCCACTCCAATACTGATTGAAGATGTTCCCCAGTCATGGAGTACTAGAATCATCTTCAACGTATCACTGTCTTTTGGCCAAATCTAGCTACTTCTTCAATATCAGTATCTCTCAGATCTATCCACTTCCTTAAATTTACACTATCAAGTTCTTAATCACTTGTTTCTCTGTAACTACATCTTTCTTACCTGCACTTTTAACCACCTTTAAAGTGCCTTGCCAAAACAGGTTACACAAATCTCAGGCAGAATTCAGGAGTGGCCAGCTGCTGCTGCCAACGCTTGCCTGATAATACGACTCCATTTCCAACTCAGTGTCACTGGGGGTAAATTTGTATTCACGAGAAAGAAGATCTGATTGGCCCAGTTCCCATAAAGTCCCAGGTCCCATCAGCCATGGCTAGGTGGATAAGGGTCACATAGTCAAAACAGCTGTATGAGTGACCTTGCCTTACCTACCAACGAAACACATAGTTCTCAGAAAAGACCCTAGTGGGTATCTACTATTCTACAATGCTAAAGGAAGACTCAGTGAAACAAACAGGATATTATAGTTAACACTGGCCAGGCACAGTGGCTCATTCCTGTAATCCCAGCACTTTGAGAGGCTAAGGTGGGTGGATCACCTGAGGTCAGGAGTTCGAGACCAGCCTGACCAACATGGAGAAACCCCGTCTCTACTAAAAATACAAAATTAGCCGGGCGTGGTGGCGCATACCACCTTCCCAGCTACTCAGGAAGGCTGAGACAGGAGAATCGCTTGAACCTAGGAGGCAGAGGTTGTGGTGAACTGAGATTGCGCCATTGCACTCCAGCCTGGGCAACAAGAACAAAACTCTGTCTCAAAAAAACCAAAAAACAAACAAACAAAAATAGTTAACACTAATGCCAAGCCTAAAAAAAGGGTTCTTAAGCAAAGGAAAGTATGTTTTTGAGCCTTTGCATGAAGGGAAGTCTATTTAGTACCCATTGGGCTCAATGATTAAGTTAAACCTAGAGGAAAGAATCAGATGTAGTCTAGAATGAAAATTGAGCAAAAGATTTCAGTCAGAGGGGGAATGAGAATAGACCATCAGGTCAGGTCAATAGAAGGTTGCTACTATGGAAAGATCAATGGAATGAAAAAAAGTAGACAGAGCCCATGTTCTCACTCTTTGCTATCATTAGCCTCTCTGGATTTTTCTTTCCTTCCCAGGCTCAGCCAATGACCAGGGATCAAGTGAGTTGACCTAAGGTCACAAAGGAACTAGAGGATGGTTTGGGGTCAGTAATTTATCCCCAAATACAGAGTAGCTCCGCTGGAAATTCAAAGGTTTATTGATCCTGTACAGAAAGCTAAGCAACAGGAGACAGAAAGAGTACACAAAGAGAGAGGATGAGAAGAAAAAGAGGAAAATAGCTGCAACATGTTCACCATGTGCTAGCAAGGCCTGACTATACCTGTTGGCCAGCCCTGTCCACATCTGTGAGGGGCATAACAGAAAACAGAATAAGAGTAATAACTACACTAAAAGGGAAGTTGAGTCCTGATAATAACTTTAGGAGGGAAAGGGGGCAATTGCACAAAAATAATTACCCTATATAGGTAGTTAATTTAAATCCCATTTTTATCTATTACCTGTGTCAGATGTTTTTCTCGGTTTACACTAATCTTACTATCATATCCAGAATTCAGGCAAAGGACTGGGATAGTCCCATATGCTTAGAATATCCTACTCTGAACATTTTTGTTATTGTCATTTATATAAAATTATGTTCTTGAACACCTACTCCATCCCAGGCATTGCTGTAGGCCTTAGAGTAGTGAAGAATAAGATAAATATGATCAGCTGGCTCAGGCCTGTAATCTCAGCACTTTGGAAGGCTGAGGTGGGTGGATCACAAGGTCAGGAGATCGAGACCATCCTGGCTAACACGGTGAACCCCTATCTCTACTAAAAATACAAAAAATTAGCTGGGCGTGGTGGCGGGCACCTGTAGTCCCAGCTACCCGGGAGGCTGAGGCAGGAGAATGGTGTGAACCAGGGAGGCAGAGCTTGCAGTGAGCCAAGATCGCGCCACTGCACTCCAGCCTGGGCGGCAGAGCCAGACTCCGTCTCAAAAAAATAAATAAATAAATAAATAAATAAATATATACGTATGTATGTATGTATATATATACACATATCCTTGCCCTGAAGAAGCTGGCAATCTAGTGGAGCAAACAAATAGGTGACTACATAAATAATTATATAAAAAGCTGGTAAAATACATAGCATACCTAAATACATTAACTACAGTTTGAAAGTTTAAAATAAACCATCGGCCGGGCGCGGTGGCTCAAGCCTGTAATCCCAGCACTTTGGGAGGCCGAGACGGGCGGATCACGAGGTCAGGAGATCAATACCATCCTGGCTAACATGGTGAAACCCCGTCTCTACTAAAAAATACAAAAAACTAGCCGGGCGAGGTGGTGGCGCCTGTAGTCCCAGCTACTCGGGAGGCTGAGGCAGGAGAATGGCGTAAACCTGGGAGGCGGAGCTTGCAGTGAGCTGAGATCCGGCCACTGCACTCCAGCCTGGGCGACAGAGCCAGACTCCGTCTCAAAAAAAATAAATAAAATAAAATAAAATAAAATAAAATAAAATAAACCATCTTGGTTTTCACTTACCTTCACAACTTCTGATATTATGTACAAGGCAGTGCCTAATCATCATCCCCTTTCCTTTTCCATCACCAGCAATAGTCAGACCTTGTTAGGCATCAGTAAAGAAACAGATTTTCCATTTTCTTTCTTTCTTTTTTTCTCTTTTTTTTTTTTTTTTTTTTTTTTTGAGACAGAGTCTTGCTCTGTTGCCCAGGCTGGAGTGCAGTGGCCAGATCACAGCTCACTGCAGTCTCGACCTCCTGGACTCAAGCAATCCTCCTACCTCAGCCTCCCAGGTAGCTGGGACTACAGATGTGCACCACCGTGCCAGGTCAATTTTTTTGTATTTTTTGTAGAGGCAAGGTTTCGCCATGGCACCCAGGCTAGTCTTGAACTCCTAGAGTCAAACAAGCCACCCTCCCAAGTCTCCCAAAGTGCTGGTATTAAAGACATGAGCTACCGTGCCCAGCCCAGATTTTCCATTGTCATTCTTACGCTTGACGGAGTCTATTTTTTGAGTTATTGAAATTGGACTATAAGTTACCGGTGAAGTAAAACAAAAGTAATCAATTGCTTCTATTCTAGAATTGTTCATAGTATTTGAAAGAATGCTGATTAAAAGAGTCGTGTATCCTAGAAACTGCTGGAGTTTTGTTTTGTAATATCTATTGTAATTCATGAATAAAAATTTAGGAATTGTTTTGTTCTCGTTGTTAAGATACAACGTCTCCCTATGTTGCCCAGGCTGGAATGGAGTGGTTGTTCACAGAAGTGCAGTGGCTATTCACCAAGGGCTGTTCATAGCACACTGCAGCCTTGACCTCCTGGGCTTAAGAGATCCTTCCACCTCAGCCTCCCAAGTAGCTGGGACTACAGGTGCATACCACCACACCCAGCTAATTTATTTATTTTTTGGTAGAGACAGGGTCTCAGTATGTTGCTCAGTCTAGATTCGAAGCCCTAGGTTCAAGCAATCCTCCCTCCTCAGCCTCCAGCAGAAGTAGAGGAAAATTAGATATTGATAAATATTAATAATGCCTAACCCAATATTCATTCAGAAATAGATTTGTGAAGGACATTCTTTCTAAATGAATTTGGTATTGTAATGCATATTGGGTATCCCTTATCCAAAATGCTTGGGACCAGAAGTGTTTCAGATTTTAAATGTCTTTACATTTTGCAATATTTGCGTATATATAATGAAATGTCTTGGGGAAGGAACCCAACTCTAAACACAAAATTTATGTTTCAGGCTGGGGGCGGTGGCTCACACTTGTAATCCCAGCAACTCAGAAGTTTGAGTCAGGAGAATCACATGAGGCCAGGAGTTTGAGATCAGCCTGAGCTACATAGCAAGAACCCATGTCTACAAAAAAAAATTTTTTTAATTAGCCAGGCATGGTGGTGCATGCCTGTAGTACCAGCTACTCTGGAGGCTAAGGCAGGAGGCTCACTTGAGCCCAGGAGTTCAAGACTGCAGTGAATTGTGATTGCATCACTGCACTCCAGCCTGGGCAACAGAGCGAGATCCTATCTCAAAAAACAAAAAAAAAGTCCACAACACAAAGAAATGATAAATATTTGTAGTAATGGACATCCCACTTACCCTGATTTGATCCTCAGACATTGTATACATGTATCAACATGTGTACCCCATAAATATGCAGAATTATTATTATTATTTTTTTTTTTTGAGATGGAGTCTTGCTCTGTCACCCAGGCTAGAGCACAATGGTACGATCTTGGCTCACTGCAACCTCTACCTCCGAGGTTCAAGCGATTCTCCTGCTTCAGCCTCCCAAGTAAGCTGGGATCACAGGTACGTGCCACCACGCCCGGCTAATTTTTGTATTTTTAGTAGAAACGGGGTTTCACTAAACCAGGCCAGGTTGGTCTCAAAATCCTGACCTCAGGTGATCCGTCCACCTCAGCCTCCCAAAGTGCTGGGATTACAGGCCTGAGCCGCCGCACCTGGCCAAATACGCAGAATTACTATATGTCAGTTTTTTAAAGTTTCAGATTTGGAAACATTTTAGGTTTTCAGATTAGGATGCTCCACCTATATATGAAATACTATAATCAGGCTGGGCTTCTAAGATGATTCTTTTTTTTTTTTTTTTTGAGACGGAGTTTTGCTCTTGTTGCCCAGGCTGGAGCCAATAGCACAGTCTTGACTCACTGCCACCTTTGCCTCCCAGGTTCAAGCCATTCTCCTGCCTGAACCTCCCAAGTATCTGGGATTACAGGCATGTGCCACCACGCCTAGCTAATTTTGTATTTTTAGTAGAGACGGGGTTTTACCATGTTGGCCAGACTAGTCTCAAGCTCATGACCTCAGGTGATCCACCCATCTCGGCCTCCCAAACTGCTGGGTTTACAGGTGTGAGCCACTGCACCAGGTCCTAAGTTGATTCTTAGGAGTCATGACTTTGGTGGTACCTATCATCCCATAACCCCTTCACTCTAAGAAGCGTTCATTTTCCTCATCAAACTGAGACCAAGCCTTCCTGCCTATAGCACATGAACCCTCCAGTTACAGTAGATTGAACTAGGGATGGATGAAAACCTGATCCAAGCTGTGCAAATTGAGATTCTCTTTCTCTCTAGAAGCTGAACTTAGAACACAGCAACAAATAATATCTGCTGCTTAAAGGGGAACATAGAATCAGGTCTATGTCAGACAATTTGTTGACCGGTAGATACACTAAAGAAAGAGAAAATTGGTCGGGCGCTGTGGCTCACGCCTGTAATCCCAGCACTTTGGGAGGCCGAGGCAGGCGGATCACGAGGTCAGTAGATCAAGACCACCCTGGCTAACACGGTGAAACCCCATCTCTACTAAAAATACAAAAAATTAGCCAGGCGTGGTGGCGGGCGCCTGTAGTCACAGCTATTTGGGAGGCTGAGGCAGGAGAATGGTGTGAACCCGGGAAGTGGAGTTTGCAGTGAGCCGAGATCATGCCATTGCACTGCAACCTGGGAGACAGAGTGAGACTTCATCTCAAAAAAAAAAAAAAAAAAAAAAAAAAGAAAGAAAGAGAAAACTAAAATATGCAGGGAGGGAGGAAGAAGTGTAGTTAATCAACCATCTGTAGGGTTCTGGGGAAACTGAGAGAGGAGAAAGTCATCACAAGTTCTGAGTTTCCAGTTCCAGAGTCTAGTTCTCCTAAAGCCCTGTGTATTTTCTGACCCTGGACTCTGTGAGATAGCACTGTGTTCTACCAAGAACTTCCGTTTTCTATTTAAATACATTTGCAGTGGTTTCTGTTTCTTATAGCCAGACAATGGTTGCAATGGCCAAAGCAAATGAAAATGTATACTCTCCTGAAAACTGTTAATATGTTTTGGGGCACATTGGTCCAATGTTCCTCTTAGCTGTAGTTTTTTCTTTTGGTTTGTTTTTTGTAGAGTCTTGCCATGTTGCCCAGGCTGGATTTGAACTCCTGGCCTCAAACCTCCCACCTCAAGCCTCCCACATCAGCCTCCCAAAGTATTGGGATTACAGGTGTGAGCCACCATCCCCCGCCCCCCTAATCTGTAGTTTTAAGTTATAAGACATTATTTCCTACAGTGTATTCTGTGGAACAATGACACTCCGTGTTGCTCTGTGAAATAAGAGATCCAGGATCAGATAACTTTAGGAAGTGCTGTAAAACCCCTTTGGGAGACTGATAATATATATTAGTATATTTAAAGTTTTGAGAAGTTCTGTAAGAAAAAAAGATCTGTTAACACCCCTTAACCCAGCATTACCAAATGTGTGTATAGCCTTCTTAATATAACGAGTACTAAAATCTCTTGGAACACATACTCTGTGTAGAGCAACTCTTCGAAAGTTGCTACTATAGTGATTTAGGATAACTTTTGTTGTAGAAAAAAATATTGAGGAGTACTCTCTTCCCTTGCCTTTTAACAACTAACAAACAAAATGATTACTTAACAAGGAAAAAGAAAAGTGAGTTTCAATCCTAAGGAAAACAGTGCTCCCACAAGATGACTATCAAGAAAAAATTTTAAATTAGAATTAAGAGTCTGGCCGGATGCAGTGGCTCACACCCGTAATCCCAGCACTTTGGGAGGCCGAGGTGGGCAGATCACGAGGTCAAGAGATCGAGACCATCCTGGCCAACATGGCGAAACCCCGTCTCTACTGAAAATACAAAAATTTGCCGGGCATGGTGGCACACACCTGTAGTCCCAGCTACTTGGGAGCCTGAGGCAGGAGAATTGTGTGAATCTGGGAGGCGGAGCTTGCAGTGAGCCGAGATCGCGCCACTACACTCCAGCCTGCCAATAGAGGGAGACTCCGTTCTCAAAACATACATAAATAAATACATACATACATACATACATACATAAAATTAAGAATCTTGAACTATATTTCATTCTGAATGAGAAAATATGTTTTCAAGTGGAGTAAAAGATCTCCAAACAGTAGGATGAAATTTGTAACTTTTCTTAAATGACCTTGGCAAATTAGGGATCTCTCTCTAGAAACTATCTTTAGGATGCCCTGTCTGACAGCCAGTACAAGAACCCCTGATTAGAATGGCCACTTTTTAATACTATTTCTGTGCCCTGTATGAATCAGCAAGACTAAAAAGTTTGCTTAATACATTGGCTTCCTGCCCAACTGAAGTAATAAATAAGGGCTTGGTTTGGTCCTTCTTTTAAATTACACCTGGATTACACAAATGACCTAAAAATCAAGAGAGGACGGTACTAACAATCATCCTCAGGATCAAGCCATTTTTTCTGTTTATGTTTGTCTTAAGAGGTTTTTAGGTTGAGAGAAAGATAATGATGATTAAACCCCTGTTGTATGAAATACTGTGCTAGCACTTTACATTTGGGACCTAATTTACTACTCAAGATAACTTTCCATGAGTATGTATTATTACAATACAGCTAAGGACGCCAAGTCTGTAAAAAGTTAGGAAACTGTATTAGTTTTATTTATTTATTCATTTATTTATTTATTTATTTGTTTGTTTATTGGTCGGAGTCTTGCTCGGTCGCGCCTCTCTCGGAGTGTAGTTGCACAATCTCAGATCACTGCAACCTCCACCTCCTGGGTTCAAGCACTTCTCCTGCCTCAGCCTCCAGAGTAGCTAGGATTACAGGCATGCCTTACCACACCCAGCTAATTTTTGTATTTTTAATAGAGATGGGGTTTCGCCATGTAGGCCAGGCTGGTCTCGAACTTGTGACCTCTGATTATCTGCCTGCCTTGGCCTCCCAAAGTGCTGGAATTACAGGCATGAGCCACTGCACCCAGCCACTGTTTTATTAAGTTTAAACAACTGTTAGGTTGCATAAAACCAGCTCCATGTGACTTCAGAGTTCTTGTACTTTCTATTTAAACATGTTTTTCCAACAGTAATCAAATGATGTTACATAGTATAGTAAACAATGCAATCTAACAGTATAGATGAAAAAAAAGTGACTACACACCTATTAGAATGGCCAAACTCCAGAACACTGAAAACACCAAATGAAGGAAATAATATGGAGCAACAGGAACTCTCACTTATTGCTGATGCAAGTGCTAAATGGCACAGTCACTTTGGAAGACAGTTTTGACAGTTTCTTACAAAATTAAACACACTTTTGCCATACAATCTAGCAAACTGCACTTCTTGGTATTTACCCAAAGGAGTTTAAAACTTATATTAACACAAAAACCTGCACGTGGATAGCAGCTTTATTCATAGTTGCCAAAATCTGGAAGCAACCAATATGCCCTTCAGTAAGAATTATGGATAAATAGTGTTACATCTATACTATGGAATATTATTCAGTGCTGAAAAGAAATGAGTCATCAAGCCATAAAAAGACATGGAGGAAACTTAAAATGCATATTACTGAGTGAAAGAAACAAATCTACATATTGTATGATTCCAACAATATGACATTCTGGGGAAGGCAAAAACAATGGAGTCAGTGAAAGGATCAGTGGTTGCTAGGGTTAGGGGGAAGGGAGGAATGAATAAGCAGAGTACAGAGGATTTTTAGGGCAGTGAAATTACTCTATATGATACTATAATGGTGAATATTTGTCATTATGCATCTGTCCTAATCCACAGAACGTACAACACCAAGAGTGAATCCTAATGTAAACTATGGACTTTGGGTATCAGCGTGTAGGTTCATCAGTTGTAACAAATGCACCAGTCTGGTGAGGATGTTGATAATAGGGAAGTTATGCATGAGTCGGGCAGGAGTATATGGGAAATCTCTATACTTTCCTCTCAATTCTGCTGTGAACCTAAAACCACTATAAAAAAAAATAAAGTCTTGTTTTTTGTTTGTTTGTTTGTTTTCGAGATGCAGTCTTGCTCTGTCACCCAGGCTGGAGTGCAGTGGTGCGATCTCAGCTCACTGCAACCTCCGCCTCCCAGGTTCAAGCAATTCTCTGCCTCAGGCTCCCGAGTAGCTGGGATTACAGGTGTCCACCACCACAACCAGCTAATTTTTGTATTTTTAGTAGAGATGAGGTTTCACCATCTTGGCCAGGCTGGTCTTGAGCTCCTGACCTCGTGATCCACCCGCCTTGGCCTCCCAAAGTGCTGGGATTACAGGTGTGAGTCACCGCGCCTGGCCAGTCTGTTTTTTGAAAGAGAAGACAGCTGGGCACGGTGGCTCACACCTGTTATCCCAACACTTTGGGAGGCCAAGGAACGCAGATTGCTTGAACCCAGGAGTTTGAGACCAGCCTGGGCAACGAGGTGAAACCCTGTCTCTATAAAAAATACAAAAATTTAGTTGAGCATGGTGATATGTGCCTGTAGTCTCAGCTACCTGCGGACTGAGGTGGGAGAATCACCTGAGCCCAGGGAGGTCGACATTGCAATGACCTGTGATTGTGCCACTGCATTTTAGCCTAGGTGACTGAGTGAGACCCCGTCTCAAAAAAAAGAAGAAGAAGGAACGTGTGTGGGTGTGGGTGTGTGTTCTTTTTACTGAAGCAAAATATGAATTCAAATATTTTATGTAAAAAAAAAAGAATTGACCTCAAAGGGAATTTCTGGCTAGGATTTCTGTTTTTAATCATGACTATTTCAGTTCTGTAAATATGACTATTAACAGTGTTGGAAGACATATTCAATGTATCAGTAGGCTTCGGTATTCAAACAGAAACAAGAGCCTGGAAACATTAAGGCTTCAATGTTCCTGATGTGACCAGGATTATCTAAATTGAAGCAATGATTAAAAGGTTTTGTCAGGGAGCAGTTTATTCAGGGAATCCTGGATGAATTGCTGTGAAATCAATGGTGAACTATTAAATGATGCATATAAGTAGGAAGATAAGGTCCCAGACAGTCTTGTCCCATTTCTTCTGTCTTTTAACCTCAGTTGCAGCTTGAAGACAACTATTTTCTAATGATGCTTATAAAATAAAACAAAAAACATTGCCTGAAAAAGTACCAAAAAAAGTGTTCTAAAATAAATAAACTCAACTGTATATCAAGTTGACATAACCAAAAAAACGGTTCTAAAACAAATGAATTTAACTGTGTATCAAGTTGACATAACCACAAAGGAAAGAACTATTTTCAATTATTTTAGAACATAAGACTTTGACTATGTATTCTTAGAAATATGTATTCTAAGGTCAAAAAGGCAATTTTTTTTTTTTTTTTTGAGACAAAGTCTCACTCTGTCACCAGGCTGGAGTGCAGTGGCATGATCTTGGCTCACTGCAACCTCCACCTCCTGAGTTCAAGTGATTCTCCTGCCTCAGCCTCCTGAGTAACTGGGATTACAGGCGTGCACCACCACACCCGGCTCATTTTTGTATTTTTAGTAGAGATGGGATTTCACCATGTTAGCCAGGCTGTTCTCAAACTCAAAAAGGCGAATTTTAAACTTCATTTAGGTCGGGTGTGGTGGCTTGCGCCTTTAATCCCAGCACTTAGGAAGGCCAAGGTGGGCGGATCACTTGAGGTCGGGAATTCAAGACCAGCCTGGCCAACGTGGTGAAACCCTGTTTCTACTAAAAATACAAAAACTAGCCGGGCAAGGTGGCACACACCTGTACATCCCAGCTACTTGGAAGGCTAGTCAAGTAAAGAAGTGGGAGTGAAGAAGGAACAAAGGAACATATAACTGGTTGTGATCAAATTAGTTGTAAACACCACTGCACTTGGACAAGCCTATAAATTAAACTTCATCACAGGTACATGTAGGAAAAACTTAGTATACATAGGATTTGGTACTATCTCTGGTTTCCGGCATCCACTGCAAGTCTTGGAATGTATCCCCCATGGATAAGGAGGGACTACTGTACCATTTTTAAGATAGCTGCTTCCAGGTCTAGAACATAAAATGTACCTGAAAGCAAGAGAGTTATCAAAGACTGCCGGGGTTATATCAAAATGACCCAAAAGTTAACTTCCTCTGGGGCTTCCTCTGGCCAAATATGGAAATATTTAAACATTCAAAAAAAAAAAATAACTGCGACCGATTGAAACACACTGATTGTATAAAATCCACGAATTCACAGTGATATGAAAAAGAAAAAGAAAGCTAATTAATTAAACAAAAAGTCACTGGTCATCATTAGAAGTAGCTGACTACTATAACAAAGAGTTACTGACTGGGTGGCTTAAAGCAACAGAAATTAGCCAGGCGTGGTGGTGGGTGCCTGTAGTCCCAGCTACTTGGGAGGCTGAGGCAGGAGAATGTCGTGAACCTGGGAGGCGGAGCTTGCAGTGAGCCGAGATGTGCCACTGCATCCAGCCTGGGCGACACAGCGAGACTCCATCTAAAAAAAAAAACACAAAAAACAAAAACAAAATAGAAATAGAAATTTATTTCCTCACAATTCCGGAGGCCAGAAGTTTTAGATCAAGGCATTGACCGGGTTGGTTTCTTCTGAGGCCTCTGTCTTTGACTTGTAGATTGCCGTCTTTTCTTGTGTCTTCATATGGTCTTCCCTCTGTACCGTCTGTATCCAAATTTCCTCTTCTTATAAGGATAGCATTTATATTGGATTACAGCCCACCCTGATGACATCATTTTAACTTAGTTACCTCTTTAAAGACCTGTCTACAAAAACAGGAATGGAAGGTTAGGACTTCAACATATGAATTTTAGGGACACAATGTAGTAAGGACAGGCACCAAGTGTATACTTTGAAAATTTAAAATTAAAGGAGAAGAAGAAAGAATTTATCCTGCCTCTCCTGTACAAACTGTATTTTTAAATCACTAAATAGCCCTAATTGAAAAAAGAAGGGCCAGCTGTGGTGGCTCACACCTGTAATCCCAGCACTTTGGCAGGCCAAGGTGGGTAGATCACCTGAGGCACGGAGTTCGAGATCAGCCTGGCCCACATGGTCTCTACTAAAAATAGAAAAATAAGCCGGGCGTGTGGCGCGTGCCTGTAATCCCAGTTATTCGGGAGGGTGAAGGGCGAGAATGGCTTGAACCCAGGAGGTGAAGGTTGCAGTGAGCCGAGATTGCGCCATTGCACACCAGCCTGGGTGACAGAGTGAGACTCCATCTGGAAAAAAAAAAAAAGAGAGAAAAGAAAAAGAAAAATGAAAAGAGAAATCCAGTTAATACATGTAAAAGGAATGATAGACTTAGAAAACCACTATTATGTGGGTTAGGCAGTGCTTATCAATGGATGGTAAAACTGTTAGGAGAAAGGTTGATAGTTCACTGTTCAATGTAAAAATTAAGCTGTTACCCCTTGAATATGCCAATTTTGCAGCACTAAAAGTAGGATAGCCAGACATTATATGCCTCCTGATGTGATGCTGTAGGAAGTACATTGCATCGCCAACAAGATATTCCTGCTAAAGAAGTTAAAACAGAATCCAATTGAGCCTTTAGTTCTAATTTTCAGTTTATAGGTGATACAGTGGATAGAAGGACAAGTTTAAATGACACTACACGGAAGCAATGATACAAACCCAGAGTGTAGGACAGGACTGTATTCTACATGGTAACTGACCTGATGTTTGTCAACAGGTCAATGGCATGAGAAAATAAAAAAGGAGTCAGGCGTGATGGCTCACACCTGTAATCCCAGCACTTTGGGAGGCTGAAGTAGGCAGATCGCCTGAGGTCAGGAGTTTGAGACCAGCCTGATCAACATGGAGAAACCCCGTCTCTACTAAAAATACAAAATTAGCCAGGAAAGGTGGTGCACGCCCATAATCCCAGCTACTCAGGTGGGCGGGGTGGGGGGGCAAGGTGGCTGAGGCAGGAGAATTGCTTGAATCTCAGAGGCGGAGGTTGCAGTGAGCCAAGACTGCGCCACTGCACTCCAGCCTCAGCGACAAAGTGAGACTCTGTCTCAAAAAAAAAAAAAAAAAAGAAAACAAAGGAAAAAAAGGGAGGGGTCACTGTTGTTCTCGATTCAAAGAGACTTAAGAATCATGACAACAAAATGGAATGTGCTGGCCATGTTTGAATTCTGATTTCAACAAAACAACCATAAAAAGCATTTTTCAGATAATCAGGAAATCATGATGATTATCAGCTAGATGATATAAGAAGGTATTGTTAGCTTTTAGGTGCGAACATACGTAAAAAAGAAAGTCCCTATTTTTTAGACAAATATCAAAGTATTTCAGGGTAAAACAATAGAGAAATGTCAGAAATTTGCTTTTAGAGGCCAGGTGTGGTGGCTGATAGCTGTAATCCCAGCACTTTTGGAGGCCAAGGCAGGAAGATTGCTTGAGCTCAGGAGTTCAAGACCAGCCTGGGCAACATGGTGAAACCTCGTCTCTACAAAAGAAAAAAAAAAAATTAGCTGGGTGTGGTAGCACACCCCTCTAGTCCCAGCTGCTAGGGAGGCTGAGGTGGAAGGATTGCTTGATCCCAGGAGTTCCAGACCACCTTGGGCAGTATAGTGAGACCCAATCTCAACAAAAAATTAAAAATCAGCCAAACATGGTGGCTCACACCTGTAGTTTCAGCTACCGGGGACACTGAGAAAGGAGGTTCACTTGAGCCTGGCAGCTTGAGGCTGCAGTGAGCTATTATCTGGTCACTATGCTACACTCGAGCCTGAGTGACAGACCAAGACCCTGTCTCAAAAAAGAAAGAAGGAAGGACAGGAAGGAAGAGAAATTTGCTAAAAGCACATTCAAAAAGAAACTATAGAAGATAAGGAAAGGAAGGAAAGGATAAACGGAAAAAATGTTTTGTTTGTTTGTTTTGAGACGGAGTCTCTCTTTATGGCTGTGGCACAGTCTGGCTCACTGCAACCTCTGCCTCCCAGGTTCAAACGATTTTCCTGCCTCAGCCTCCCGAGCAACTGTTATTACAGGCGGCCACCATCACACCCAGCTAATTTTTGCATTTTTAGTAGAAATTGGGTTTCATCATTTTGGCCAGACTGGTCTTGAACTCCTAACCTCAAGTGATCCGTGCACCTTGGCCTCCCAAAGTGCTGGAATTACAAGTATGAGCCACTGTGCCCCATGACAACTGTTGACACTGCTAGACTAGAAGTTCCCAAATGAGATCTCCTAACCAGCAGCATCGACCTTCTTTGGAAACTTGCTGGAAATGGTAATTTTTGGACCTACCCCAGGACCTACTGGATCAGAAACTCTGAGGGTAGGGCCCAGCAATCTACCTGTTAAACCCTCTAGGTGATTCTGATACACCTAAAATTTGAGAACCCCTGTGTGCTAGACAAAGGGCTTTCAAGGTTTTTAAGGGTGTGGAATATTTTTAGTGTGTTTGAAAACCCAATATTAAAAAAGCTTTTTTGAAAAAACAACTATTCGTGGTACGCATGATGGCTGGAAGGAATATAAATTTTAACTACCTCCGGCAGTTCCTCATAGCAGCATAAAGAACCCTCAGAAGTGAATTATATGTCATGTGAATGATCTCTCAATAAAACTGTCCAAAACAGAATGTAAAATGGTGGGGATTTTTATGGTTCTCCATGAAGATGCCTTTCTAAGGTTTGATTTCTTTTTTTTTTTTTTTTTTCCCTGTAAGACAGAGAGCTTCTCTTTCATTTTCTCCTTTAACAAGCATGTTAGCCAGGCATGGTGGCTCATGCCTGTAATCTCAGCACTTTGGAAGGATCACCTGAGGCAAGGAGTTGAAGACCAGTCGACCAGTCTGAGCAACAGAGCAAGACCCTGTCTCTACAAAAAAAATTAAAAATTAGCTGGGCACAGTGGTATATTCCTGTAGTCCTAGCTACTCAGGAAGACTGAGACGGGAGGATTGCTTGAGCCCAGGAGTTGGAGGCTGCAGTGAGCTGCACTCCAGCCTGGATGACAGAATGAAACTGTCTCAAAACAACAACAACAAAAACAACAACAACAAACAAATATTTATTGAACCTAATGGCCTGCCAAGTACTCTGCTCAGGGCCAGGTTAAAATGTAATTCCTTCTCTCAATGGTTCCATAGTCTAATGGGGAAAAGAAACGAAGGAATCAATGTAATAAGTCAGGCCCATAGTGGAGGTGAGTAAAATGCAATATGGCACTAAGACTGAAAATAACTGGTAGACATCCTGGAGTGGGAGATGTCTGTGCTGAGTTGTATAGACTGAGTAGAGGTTAAATGAGATGGGAAGCAAGTCTTGGAGTAATGCAAGAACACGACTTATTCACAGAGTCCTCAATAAATAGCTGCATGTGACTAGGGCAGAGCACAGGGTGCATGGTAGCAGTGGACAAAGGCAAGATCCTAAATGCACTTACCTGCCAGCCTCTTCTCACCACTGCTGTCTCTACCAGTGTTTCTGTTAATGCACACAATTAAAGTGGACTAAAGTCCCTGCCAACTAGTAAAACAGCCCTAAGAAGAGCCAGATTATGAAACTGTGAAAGTCTAGAGCTTCCTTTAGGCCAAAGGAACAAATTTGGCCTAAAACCATTGCTCATGTTTATATGAAAATATCCTGCTAAAGAGAATGCTTAGAGATTCCTTCATATAGAATTGTTAGCTAAATATAACCACTCAATCATTTGTGAATAAGTTGAAATAAGCTATCTTGGGAGAGTATAGAAATATCAGTATTCTTTAGCCACAGATTCCACCTTAGATGTGGGGCTTTGAAGCAGGTGTTTGGTGCTGTTTGAAGATGTTTTTAACGTTAGTCTTCTAATCCACATTATTTTTTTAAAGTCAAAATCTCAGGAATGTTGTGCCTATCAAAAGCACCTGTCTTCTGTTGTATTTTATATCTGTGCCATAAATATTAACTTTAAAGAAAGTATAATGTATTGAACAGGTTTTTGTCACATTGTTTGGCAGCATTAAACCAACCAAAGAATCTCATAAGTAACGAAAACAAAATACTTTTTCATAGAAATGTAATATAAATTTATTATCAAAATAAGCAACAAACATCTTTCTGTTATTTGAATAATATGTGCTAAAAGAAGAAAAGGAATTCAATAAAAGTCTATCAAGACTAGGAGAAAGCCAGAATTTGGCTGTATATAGAATTAGCATTGTATATAAAATAAGGATTTGCTTATACCTAATAATATAAACAAGTTTCTTGATTAGTGCGCTTTAAAAACTGTAAGTCATTTTGAAAAAAGTAAAATTGCAAGTCATGTTTTTCTCCAGCTAAACTTGAAGTTTTCTTGTTAATTATAAAGTATTGGTGAGTGTCGTGGTACACTAGAAAGAATATAGGCATTGGAGCCAACCAGATTTGAATTCTGCTATTACTGCTGACTAGCTATGTCATTTTGATCAATTTACTTATCTCAGCCTTATTTTCCTGCTTCTACCACCATTTTCTTCACAAAGGCTTTGTGAAAATTAACAAAAGTGGTGTGTACACTGATAAGCAGGCTACCTGACACAGGATGAGAGAACCCTGCAGGTATTACTTCCCTTACCCTATAGTCTTCTATCAACCAAATCTTAGTAGCTTGACACAATAATTTAGGCTATCTCACATTTCTGTGGGTTGTTTGAGTAGTTCTTCTGTTTCACATGGTATCAGGTTGGTCTCTGGGATCGCTCGAAGATCCAAAATGGCCTCACTCATTTAGACTGGCATTTCGTGCTGGGCAGCAAGGGTTATTGGTGAGGACGCCTCAGTTCTCTTCTGCATGTCCTCTCTATGTAGCTCAGTTATCTCACAGCATGCTGGCTGAGTTCAAAGAGCGAGCATTTGAGGAGCAATAGGAAGTAGAAGCTGCCAATTTTCTTGAAGTCTGGGTCCAGGAGACCTGGAACATCACTTTGACTATATTCTTTTGGTCAAAGTCAGCGAGATTTGAGGAAAGAGAAATGAGCACCATCTCTTGATGTGAAGAGTGGGAAATACATACAAGTAGAAGTATTTGTTGGGGCATGAGAGGCAATCTTTGAAGACTAGCTACAGAGCCCACTCCCAAGCCACAACAATTCACATGTGCAAAATACACTCACCTCTCATACCATGAAGACATCAGCTCAAAGTCCGGGATCTTGTCATCTAAATAAGGTCCAGGAGCAGATCAGTGTCTTCAGGTATGTTATCTCAGGCGCAGCACCTTGGCTGCAAAGGCCTGTGATTTAAAAAACATTAATACTATCTGCTGCCAGGCACAGTGACTCATGCCTGTAAGACTAGCACTTTGGGAGGCCAAGGCAGGTGGATTGCTTGGACTCAGGAGTTTGAGACCTGCATGAGCAACATGGCAAAACCCTATCTCTAGCAAAACAAAAATACAAAAATTCGCCAGGCATAGTGGTGTGCACCTGTAGTCCCAGCTACTTAGGGGACTGAGGTGGGAGGATTGCTTGAGCCCGGGAGGTCAAGGCTGTGAGCCATGTTCATGCCACTACACTGCAGCCTGGGTGACAAAGTGAGACCCTATTTCAAAAGGAAAAAATTGAAAAACAAGTCCTTGGATTTGATCTTTACTGTTTAATGTATGTAGAAATCTTTTCAAACAAAAATGAAATATGATTAGATTAAAAGATGAGTTTGGCCCCATTTAAAAAACCTCAAGTCAGATAATTCAATAGCTTAGGAGTGATGAATGAGTATAAAAAGGCAAAATAAACTAGACATAGGGGCATTAAATTTCAGCAAATGCTTTATTTTTAATAGTGAAACCTATGTGTAAAATAGACCTTACTTTAATCTCTAGTAGCTTTATGCACTTTATTTTTGATTAGATATAATTTGCATAACATAAAATTTGCCTTTTAAAGGTGTATGACTCAGCGTTTTTTTAGTATTTTCATAAAGTTGTATAATCATTACCACTATCTAATTCCAGAACATTTTCAACACCCCCTGAAAGAAATCTGTACCCATTAGCAGTTGTTTCCCATTTCCCTGACTCTTGCCCCTGGAAACCACTCATCTACTTTCTGTCTCTATGGATTTGCCTATACTGAATATTTTAAATAAGTAGAACCATACAGGCCGGGCGCCATGGCTCATACCTGTAATCCCAACACTTTGGGAGGCCAAAGTGGGCAGATCACTTGAGGCCAGGAGTTCAAGACCAGCCTGGACAACATGGTGAAACCCCATCCCTATGAAAAATACAAAAATTAGCTGGTTTAGTGATGTGTGCCTGTAATCCCAGCTACTCTGAAGGCTGAGGCAGGAGAATGGCTTGAACCTGGGAGGCGGAGCTGGTAGTAAGCCGAGATCGCACCACTGCACTCTAGCCTGGGCAACAGAGTGAGACTTTGTCTCAAAACGAAAACAAAAACAAAAAACAAAACCAAAAGAACCCTACACTGTGTGGCTTCTTGTATTTAGTTTCCATCGCCTAGTGTATTAGTCAGGGTTCTTCAGAAAACAGAACCAATAGGATGGATGGATATAGATAAATAGATTTGATAGATGAATACATAGATAGATAATTGATTGATTGATAGGCAGACAATTCATACCATAGGCGTCAAATGAAAAAAAAAGAGATCAATACATGGAAGATATTTATTGTAAGGCATTGGCTTATGCAATTATGGAGACTGAGACGTCCCATGATCTGCCCTCTGCAATCTGGAGCCCCAGAGATGGTATCAATCCAGTTGAGGGCAGGAGAAAACATGTCCCAGCTCAAGCATTCAGGCAGCGAGAAGGAATTCCCCCTTCCTCCACCTTTTTATTCTATTTAGGGTCCCACTGGATTGGCTGATGCTCACCCACACTGGGGAGGGCAGTCTTTTTTACTCAGTCTCCCATTTTAAATACTAATCTCATCCAGCAACAGCTTCACAGACACATACAGAAATAATGCTTAATCTGCATACCCTATGTCCTGGTCAAGTTGACCTATAAAATTAACCGTCACACTGAGCATGTTTTCAAGACGCATCCATGTTTTAGCATATATCGGTACTTCTTTTCATTGCCAAGTGATTTTCAGTTACATGGATATACCACATTTTGTTCATTTATCCATCAGTTGATAGACAGTTGGGTTGTTTTCACTTTTTGCCTATAAGAATAATGCTATAAACATTAATTTATGGTTTTATTTACTTTAAGGATTCCTACAGAATATTTTAAATAAGATTAACATTTGTTTCTGTTTTTAATTTAGTTTCCTTTTTCTTTCTCTTTTGGTTTTACTTTAAGATCGTAGACAATATTTTAGAAAAGGAAGCTGTCTAAAGAAAAACCGATTTCTGGAGGGAGAAATTGGGACTATAATGAATACTTAGATGAAGTGTAGAGTGTGAAGTTAGAAATTACAGGTCCACTCTACTAATCGAACTCATAACCCCAGGAGGATGACAAGAACATAAAAGAGAATTCAAGCTGTTTTTCAGAGGTGGGGGGCGGGGATTTATATAACAAAACTTAAATAAAAGTTCTCTTGTTTCAAGATTTATGGGAAGTATAAACCAAATAAAATTGCCTTGTTATGAAGATTTGGGCAAAGAATTCTTCTCCAGCTAGTTATTTAACATAGCAACAGGCAGAGTGCTTGCCTCCCCGTCCTGTTTCTTGTTCTGAGAGTGTTTTGTTTTTACATGTAATTGACGGTCCCCAGATGTACTTGCTTTTCAGAGCTTCATCTTTTCACTTTCATCTTCCTTAGGAAACAGAGGTTTTCAATATTTCCTTAAGCCTAAAGTTAAAAAGGACCAAACAACAGAGCCATGTTGATAGAACTTTTATGAAATGTTTCCTTTAGGTCTAATATAAATTTCTCTTATGTAATCTCTCCACACAGCTCCTCTCATTTAATACTGACTTTAAGACCTTGTCACTGCCTGAAACTGCTCTTCCTCTGAAATCTTTCAGCAGACACCTCACTTTTTCACCACCACTGCCTAGGCATCTTCTTCATTCCATGTCTATCCTGTCATGAAACCTGCACTTCAGCCTCATCTCTACCCCTAGCATCTTAGATATTCAGACTTCTAGCCCCCTCCTGCTTCCTTTCCTTCCCCTCATGCCTGGATCCCAAATCATCAGCCACCCTCTCCCCAGCCCCCTCAATTCCCTCAGTCCAGGATTTTGGCCCCTTGATCCTGTCAGCTGTGCAAACAGAAATCAACCCAGTTCAATTTCTTGGGTCTAGGACTGCTGTCCTCTGGCCTCTTCGCACCCTTAAGAGAATCTTACCTCTGCTAGGGTTTCAGTGTGGCTCAGAAACGGTTATTCTCTCTTTCTATTCACAGTGACTACCCCAAACATTTGCTATTCTCTTCAATCCCAGATTACCATACCCGCGGTAGAAGAAAAAGCAACAAAATAGAGGCCATCAGCCTGGGATTTTAAGATTCTCAACCATTTACAAACGTATTTGACTCTTTCCTCATCCTCACTTTTTTTTCTCCTTTCTTCATTGTTCTCTTTCTCTGTGCCTTTTGTGCCGCTTTGCTTTCCTTCAGGACGTTATTCTGTCAACTTCCTCATTTATAGTCTCAGGTACTTCCATACCATTTCCTCCCCTACAGTGTCTGCATGCCATCATAAAAACCATCTCCTTCTAGCTTACCCTGCCTCTCCAGATTCACCTTTAACGTCTTAGTTTCTCAGCCTTTAAACACTTTTCCTTTCTACAATCCAGTCCCTACAATGCAGACAGAGCATTCAAAATTTGGTTGCGTTATTTCCATAATTTCAATTTTTCTATGGCTCCTCATAGTCTTCAGGATAAAGTCCAAACTCCTTAGCTTGGCAGGTAAGACCCTTAATCCTATGAGTCCCATCCACCTGTCTAGCCCCATCTCTCTTCCCTCTTCCAGGAGCACATTACGTTTCCGCCATAGCAAACACTCAGTCATCATCATGTGCTTTCACGTCTTCATGCCCCTGCCTACAATGCTCTGTTATGGGCTGAATTAGGTTGAATTGTGTTCAAAATTCATATGTTGAAATCCTAGCCTCCCAACCCCCATACCTTGTAATATGGCTGTATTTGGAGATAGGGTAAAGACATTATTAAGGTAAAATGAGGTCATACAGGTTGTTCAAGTCAATATGACTGGCGTCCTTATAAGAAGAGGAGATTAGGACACAGACAAAAAAAGGATGACCATGTGAAGACAGAAGGAGAAGCTGGCCATCTACAAGCCAGGACACAGGCCTCAGAAGAAACCAACTCTGCTGTCACTTTGATCTTAGACTCCTAACTTCCAGAACTACAAGGAAATAAATTTCTGTTGTTTAAGCCACCCAGTCTGTGGCACTTTGTTATTGCACCTCTAGCAAACAAATATATTCCCTGTGCACTCCTCCAGAATCTTCTTTTAAATACCTATTATATAGGCCACCTACTCCTTCCTTCAAACTTTGTGAAGGGCCAGCTAACACATGGCCCTCCGATCTGGAGCTGCATTTTTCCGGGGGTCCTGCATGACCAATAGGTACCATTACATTATCACCATCATCTGTCATCAGTGTTCTGTATGCCTCAGTTGCTTTTTAACCCAGAAGCAGTTAAAGGCAGTATGTGTGTTACTGCTATGATCAGACTTTTTCTCTGGACACTGACTATCTAGGAGCATATATTTCTTTTTCTGATAGAGACATCAGTAGCCTTAGAAACTATCAAAATGTCATTCACATCCATATGAAATTTTCTCTGTATCTTTCATTAGACCCACAACTTGATGTGATCTGAAAATATGTCATACAAATGTTCATTAAAGAAGTTTCAGTTGACCGTAACTGAAGGTTAAGGTATAATTAATAACATGTATGTTATTTACCATGTATTATTTACCATGTATAATCAATAACATGTTTATAATTCTTAAACTGAGCTTTTCAGATCTTACTTGTAGCCTTTGCACCTCCTGAGTGCATTGTTGAGCCTAGTGATTAAGGACTTGTGGGGAATTTTACATAAGAAAACAGGTAGCTATAGAGTGTTGCTTTTATAAAGACACCCCAAAATAAAGAGTTACAACCTTTGTTGGACCAGCTGGAGTTCTTAAAAGATTGCAAAAGGCATCTTCCTTTAAAGATAGCACTTTCTGCAGTAACGATGGAGACAGAATCTGGCTGCATGCTATCTGAGGTCTGAGGAGTAAAGAGAAAGGAGCGGTGACATGTGTCTGTAGCCTCACTCATTAGAGCCGGAAAGAGCATCCTAGGCAGACATACAACAAAAGAGACTACAGGAAGATCATCTCTATCATGATGAAGGCATTGGGAGAACCGTGTGCTTGCTATACAGTTTGAGGTTGAAATCATCTCACTAAAGCTTTGCTTCAAGCACTTTACAGGATGATTGTATGGCTATCCAGCTTTCTTGTGACTCGATTCTTACATTTTAAAGGAAATGAAGAATTTGGTACACACTTCAACTGTAGAATTTAAAGGCAGAAATTCCATTTTGCAGATAGAACGTAATACCTCCAAAAAATCTAGTCTTTAAAAACAAACAAACAAAAGACAGCTCAGGGAATTATGGAGGAAGAGTTGCCACGGAAAATAATACATGGGAGACTATAGAGCGTCATTTTCATTGCCAGAAAATACTCGGGAGCAGTAAAGGAAGACAGTCCCATTTCTTGGCCTGTGCCTTCCTCACTTATTGCTTGAGTCACTGTCCTCTTCAGTTTCCAGCAGAAACTTTATGTTGGTAACATAAAGTTACCAACAGGATGGAAAAATGTACAGAACATATGATCACATAAAGGGTTGGTAGGGAGTACTGCAGTTTGGTTACTTTGCCCCAGATCTCCTTCTTTCTTCACACCTAAAAATTTAAACTTGATTTTTATTTGTTTATTTTGTTGAGACGGAGTTTCACTCTGCCACCCAGGCTGGAGTGCAGTGGCACGATCTCGGCTCACTGTCCTACTCAGTTTCTAGCAAAAAAATCAGTCTAAATCCAATCTGGACTTTGTACTAACTCTGCTACCTTGTCTGTTTCTGACTTTGCATTATCTATCTTCCATCCTATATAAATTACAGTGTCTTATTCATGTGGAGGAGGAGAGTAACTTAAGCAATGAGAAAAGTCATGGTCGATGTAATGGGACAGCTGCCCTTTGTTCTCCAGGGCTTTTTTACAGCAGTGGAAATGAGATTAGGGGCCATGCTTCTTCTTCCTTTGTGGTAATCATTGTCAGATTTCTCTCTTTCTTGTCCTCTTTTCCTCTCACTTATGAGCCGAGATCGTGCCACTGCACTCCAGCCTGGGTGGCAGAGTGAAACTCCGTCTCAACAAAATAAACAAATAAAAATCAAGTTTAAATTTTTAGGTGTGAAGAAAGAAGGAGATCTGGGGCAAAGTAACCAAACTGCAGTACTCCCTACCAACCCTTTATGTGATCATATGTTCTGTACATTTTTCCATCCTGTTGTTAACTTTATGTTATATCTGTGGGAAACACTCTGGACTCAGAATCTGGATTTAAAGTTTAAATTTAGGCAGGGCGCGGTGGCTCACTCTTGTAATCCCAGCACTTTGGGAAGCGAGGCGGGCAGATCACCTGAGGTCAGGAGTTCGAGACCAGCCTGGCCAATAAGGTGAAACCCCGTTGGTGTGCCAGGTGTGTTGGCACTTGCCTGTAATCCCAGCTACTCAGGAGGCTGAGGCAAGAGAATGGCTTGAACCCGGGAGGCGGAGGTTGCAGTGAGCCGAGACTGCGCCACTGCACTCCTGCTTGGGTGACAGAGTGAGACTCCATCTCAAAAAAAAAAGTTTAAATGTATTGGCTTCCACTCTTCCATCCTCCTAACTGTCCCAATGGCTGCCCTGTTGTGTATTGCACGGTCTCATAGGCAATAACTCATTTTGTTATTGTGACCTTCAAACAAAGTGATGTATTGAAAGCGCTCTATAAACTCACTTGTTATACAAATATTAGGCCAGGTGTGGTGGCTCACACCTGTAATCCCAGTGCTTTGGAAGGCGGAGGAGAGTAGATCGCTTGAGCCCAGGAGCTTGAGTCCAGCCCTGGTAACATAGTGAGACCTTGTCTCTACAAAAAATACAAGAATTAGCCAGACACCAGAAGCTGAGGCAGGAGTTCGAGGTTAGAGTGAGCTGTGATTGCTCCACTGCACTCCAGCCTGGATGACAGAGCAAGATCCTATCTCAAAAAAATCAACATTAGTAGTCATTTTTATTGTTATTGTTCTAACATGTCAGACACACTGGAAACAGTGCCCTATAATTCATTTGTTTCTTCACATATTCATTTATTCATCAACAAATTGTTGACCTTAGAGATACAGAGGTAAATAAATATGTTTTATAATAATAGCTACCATTTCTTCACTTTTACTTTGTGCAAAAAGCAGTATAAATACTTTACGTAATTTATTTTAGTTAATTCTCACAAAAGCTCCATAGGTAGGTATTATTCCTACTTGCAGATGAGGAGCCTGTGGCTCCCATATAACCCAAGATCTCATAACTTGTAAATGGCAGAAATGGTTCTCAACTAGTCCTTTTTCAAAAATTGTGGTAACATGTGCATAACATAAAATTTACCGTTTTAGCCATTTGTAAGTGTACAAATTAGTGGCATTACACATGTTCACATTGTGCAACCATCACCACTGTCCATCTCCACAACTTTTCCACGATCCCAAATTGAAACTCTATACATATTAAGCAATAACTCCTCATTTTCCCTTTTCCCTACCCCCTGGTAACAACTATCCCGCTTTCTGTCTGCTTTCTGTCTCTATGAATTTGACTATTCTGTGTATCTCATGTAAGTACAATCACATAATACATGTCCTTTTGTGTCTGGTTTATTTCACTTGGCATAATGTTTTCAAGGTTCATCTGTATTGTAGCATCAGAATTACATTCTTTTTTAAGGCTGAATAATATGTCATTGAATGTATATGCCATATTTTTTTTATCTATTTATCCCTTGATGGACATTTAACCCAGGTCTTTTGAATGACAAACTTCTTAGCCACTAAACCAAGCCTAATTGTTATTCTAATTGCTATTATGCTGATGGATTAAAGCTAAATTGGTGCCCTCAGAATTTTACTCTGGGTGATTCTGGGAATCATTTAATTTCCTTTGCATGGTTGGACATTAAATTTAATAGGGGCCAAGCATGGTGGCGTGCACCCATCCATAGTCCTAGCTACTCAAGAGGCTGAGGCAGGAGGATCACTTCAGCCAGGAGTTTGAGGCTGCAGTGAGCTATGATTGCAACACTCCAGTGCAACCTGGGGGACAGAGCAAGACCTTATCTCTAATAAATGAATGAAAGAATAAAATAGGATTTCTAGTCTAATATTATAATGCAAACTCAGATTATCAAGGACAGTAGGAAAAGAATACCTGGCAGAATTGTATCATTCTAAAATCAGTTTATTTTGGAGAATTACTTTTCTTATTTCGAAGTTAAAATCTATTAGCATATTGGCAATTGGTTCTGATAACCAATTCTTTCTTTCTTTCTTTCTTTCTTTATTTATTTATTTATTTATTTATTTATTTTGAGACAGAGTCTCACTCTGTCACCCAGGCTGGAGTGCAGTGGTGTGATCTTGGCTCACTGCAAGCTCCGCCTCCTGGGTTCACACCATTCTCCTGCCTCAGCCTCCCAAGTAACTGGGACTACAGGCGCCTGCCACCATGCCTGGCTAATTTTTTGTAGTTTTAGTAGAGACGAGGTTTCACCATGTTAGCTGGGATGGTCTCGATCTCCTGACCTCCTCAGATCACCAATTCTAATTGTATCCAATAAGAAAATGTTTCATGTTCAAAAAAAGATAATCTAATGATAATATCTGAATTTGGCCTAATGGGAATTTACCAAGGGGGAGGGTGATCTTGACCAAATTCTCACCTCTCGTGTTTATCCATCCACAGGAAATCCTAACCCTGATGACATTCCAATTATGGTTTGAAAGACTTCTGACAATGTCATCTGGCAATTACATGTTTGATCTTCAGAAATTGGATATTTATTTATTTATTTATTTATTTTGAGATCAAGTCTCACTCTGTCACCCTGGCTGGAGTGCAGTGGTGCCATCTTGGCTCACTGTAACCTCCACCTCCCAGGTTCAAGCAATTCTCCTGCTTCATCCTCCAGAGTAGCTGGGACTACAGGCGTGCACAACCACGCCCAGCTAATTTTTTGTAATTTCAGTAGAGACGGGGTTTCGCCATGTTGTCCAGGCTGGTCTCAAACTCCTGACCTCAGGTGATCCACCCGCCTTGTCCTCCCAAAGTGCTGGGATTACAGGCATGAGCCACCACGCCCAGCAGATCTTTTTGTTGAGGTATAAATGACATACGATGACCTATATTTAAAATGTGCAACTCGATAAGTATACACACATTCATTGTTTTGCATATGGATATATAAGAGTTCCAGCACCACTTGTTGGAAAGATAATCTTGAATTACCTTTATACTTTTGTCAAAAAATCTGTTGTCCATATAGTGTGGGCCTATATATCTTAACTCTTTTCTATTTCATTTGTCTATATTTGTGCCAATATACCTGAACGTATATCTCAAAATACACTCAAATAATTGTCTTGATTACTGAAGCTTTATAAAGCCTTGAAATCAGATAGCATAAGTCTTTCAACTTTGTTCTTTTTGATTGTTTTGGCTATTCTAGATCTTTTGCATTTTCATGCAAATTTTAGTATCAGTTTGTCAATTTCTACAAAACAGCCTGCAGAGTTTTTTTTATTGCATTGAATCTATAGATCAGTTGGGGAGAACTGACATCTTAGCAATGTTGCATTTCCAACTCCATGAACAAAGTATAACTTTTCTTTATTTAGGTCTTCTTTAATTCCTTTCAACAGTGTTATGTCATTTTTAGTGTACTTGTTTTGTGGGTCTTTAGACAAAAACATAGTTTTGATGCTATTATAAATGCTTCTTTTTCTTAAAAAGTCAGATCTTTAAATTGTATTAAGTCATCTTTAACTATAGAATATTTGAGTATATAAGAGTATGGCTGTGGCCGGGCACGGTGGCTCACGCCTGTAATCTCGGTACTTTGGGAGGCCGAGGCAGGTGGATCACTTGAGGTCGAGAGTTCGAGACCAGCCTGGCCAACATGGTGAAAACCCATCTCTACTAAAAATACAAAAATTAGCCGGGCATCGTGGTGCATGCCTGTAATCCCAGCTACTCAGGAGGCTGAGGCGGGAGAATCACTTGAACCTGGGAGGCAGGGGTTGCAATGAGCTGAGATTTTGCCACTGTACTCCAGCCTAGATGACAGAGCAGGACTCCATCACACACACACACACAAGAAAAACAGAAAGAAAAAAAAAAGAATATGGCTGTATGTTGTGGGTGTGGATGTGTTATGTGTTTTAATGTCAGGAATCTGTAAAAGTTTCCATACTTCTGGTTCTTTTATATATTTTTTTCAAGATGGGGTCTGGCTCTGCCGCCCAGGTTGGAGTGCAGTGGTGCAATCGTGGCTCTCTGCAACTTCTGCCTCCTAGGCTCAAGCGATCCTCCTTCCTTCTGAGCCTTCTGAGTAGCTGGGGCTACAGGCACATACCACCATGCCTGGCTAATTGTGTGTATGTGTGTGTGTGTATTTTGTGTGTGTGTGCGTATGTGAAGATAGGGTTTCACCATGTTGCCCAGACTGGTTTTAAACTCCTGAGCTCAAGTAATCCGCCCGCCTCAGCCTCCCAAAGTGCTGGGATTACAGACGTGAGCCACCATACCCAGCCTGGTTTTGTTTGTTAGGGCTAAGAAGTAGAATAAATAGTTTTAGTGGAATGGCTTCATCCAAATGGCTAAGCATTCAGACCTTATTTATAGTTATACCTTCCAAACTATAAAGAAACTTAATTCTCTTTGCTGTCTCTGTCTCTCTCTCTTTTTTTTTTTTTTTTTTTTTTGAGACAGAGTCTTGCTCTGTCACCCAGGCTGGGGTACAGTGGCATTATCATAGCTCACAGCAGCTGACAACTCGTGAGCTCAAGTTACCCTCTTGACTTATCCTTTTAAGTAGCTGGGACTACAGGCACACCACCACGCCTGACTAAGAAGAAAAAGGTCTCCTTATGTTGCTTAGGCTGGTCTCGACTTCCTGGACTCAAATGATCCTTGCATCTTGGCCTCCCAAAGTACTAGGATTATAGGTGTGTGCCACCACTGCACCCGGCCTTCTTTCTTTTTCTAACTAAGAAACTCATGAACAATATATGTATATTTCAGTGGGAATTTTGGAGCCAACTTCTATTTTCTATTTTTCTGTTGAATAAAAACATTTCCAGCTTTCCATCCCAATCCTGGAAGGTGCTTAACAAATATTTGTTTTGAAGGAATGTATCATTAGCACATGAAGTGCAAAGGCTCTCTGGGAAGATGCTTTCTGCAGTTGGAGGAGTCAAGTTCTTTTATCAAAGCTTTGCCTGGGTTTTATAATTTCACACAGTTTAGTTGTACTCACTACTTGGTATTTCAAAGAACCTTTAAAATGAGAGACACTTGAAGATGCTTAAATTTTGATGGAAAGGAGCCAGTAGAGAGGGATTAAAGTTAAGAAAAGGAAAAAGCAGTAACAAGCTCTCTGAGAAAACAGAGGAGAATGGAATCCAGGGTACCGATGGAGGGGTTGGCATTACGTGGGAGGGGAGTGAAGTTGAAGGAACGTGGGTTATAGATACAGTGTAGGCTGTAAGTGTCTTGCCAAAACATTGATAGACCCAGATTAATGGTGCCTCCTTTCTCTGAGAATGAGGAATAGGGTGGTAACGCAGGAGAACAGGAAAGTTCTGTAGGGAGAGTCCAGTAGAGAAAAATAGCATCATATTCTACACTGTTAATGAGAGGTTTATGTTTAGACGACAAAATCATTCTGTTTTCTTCTCCCCACCACTATCCAAAACCTTTGCCAAGATGTTGGCAAGAGCTAAAGTCATCTGAAGCTTGCCTGGAGCTAGAGGATGGCTCATTCATATGGTTCTTGACAGAAGGCCTCACTTACTCCTGTGGGAGTTTTCAGTTCCTCACCCAGGAGGGCCTCTCCATAGGACTGCTTGAGTGTCCTCACGACATGGCAACTGCTTTCCCCAGAGTCAGTGCTTCAAGGGAGAGCAAGGATGAAGACACAGTGACTTTTATGACCCAGTCTCTAACAGCAGGACCCATCATTTTCATCATATGCTATTTGTCATTAAGTCCAGCAAGCTATCAAGGAGAGGGGAATTAAATGCCACCTCCTAAAGGGAAGAATTCCAAAGAATCTGTGAAGATATTTTAATATCACCACAGAGCTAATATTATTTCCTTATGGTAGTGCAGAGAGCAAAGCTTTGTAAAAGGACTTCTAGTGGCCAGGCATGGTGGTTCATGCCTGTAATCCCAGCACTTTGGGAGGCCGAGGTGGGCGGATGACCTGAGGTCAATAGTTCGAGACCAGCCTGGCCAACATGGTGAAGCCCTGTATCCACTAAAAATACAAAAATTTGCCAGGCGTGGTGATTGGCACCTGTAATCCCAGCTACTCAGGAGGCTGAGACAGGAGAATCACTTGAACCCTGGAGGTGAAGGTTGCAGTGAGCTGAGATCTTGCCACTGCACTCCAGCCTGGGCAACAAAGAGCAAAACTGTCTCAAAAAAAAAAAAAAAAAAGGACTTCCTCGTTTAAGTTCCTCACAAATGCCCATAACTTCCCACCTATCTTTTCTGGGGAAGATAGTGAAGAAACTGGCCTTACAGGGGCTGTTTTGTGCCAGACATGACTTGCTTTTCTACTTGTGAATGGGGAGTAATCCTCACTATGCTCTTCCTTCCCCTCCAAGCAGGCTGTGGTTCAGCTAGTGGTTAAAATAGCTCAACAACCTGCAATTGTAAATGTTGTAGAGCTATAGGAAGAGAGAAAAAGCTTGAAGTGGGTGTTATTTGCTCCCTCTGTGGTATACATAGCAATGGAAATGCCGAGTGGAATTACCAGAAGACATTGCTGCATGGCTCCTGGACCTGTCCAACCAAAGACCAGCACTCCATAGCCCCACAGCCAATGGGCATATGAGCATTCATGTTTTAATGAAAACACTTTCACTTTATAAAACTTTGGACTGTAGCATCCCTTAAGTAGCCAGAACTATTTGTATATTTAAACTATTTATTTTAAAATTTGATTTATAGGGATACATGAGAGAGAGATCGGCAGAACTCTAGGAGCCCATCAAAGTTATACAGCTTCCTAAAGCATCTGGTTTATAAGCAGCAAGTAGTTAAGTAGTGAAAGCATTGGGCTGATTCCAGGGCTGCCTTAGCTGACAATCTGAAGGGAAATTGAGTGCTGTACAAGATGGAGTCAAATTCTGATCTTTCTTCGAATGCCTATTGTCTGTTTTATCAAAGACATTCGATATTGACAGTGCAGGCTCTTGAGTCTCAATAAAATCTATTATTCACTTTCTTCTACCTCATCTGCAGACTGTTGACATTTTCTTTTATTTCAACACTGATGTTTTTCTTTTACATGGGAGATTTTAGCACTGATGTTGTAATTGCTTATCACACAGCTGGCCCCGTTATGATGTTCTCGTGAATGTCCCTTCATTTTCCTGATGGTCCTGTGATCCAATCTACAATCCATTTAAAAACAAAACATTTCATGTGCCATTTTATGCGGTGACTCTTTTGGAGTTCCATTTCAGCTTCATTAATATTGATGTGGTCTGTCTCCTTGCTTATTTCAGAAGATTCTTTTAAATTAATCTTCAGAATTTGCTGTGATTTGTTGCTGTTTTGTGCGTCAGCCCCAGTACAGCTTGTCTCTTGTTAATTTTGTTTTTCTTTATTTTTATGCGTCTGCTATGACTGTTCTCCTACTTGTACTACTGATGTGTGTCAGGTCCTTTATGGAATCCCGGTTTCGTCTCTGCCTTTCACGGTGATTTTCCATCATTAGGGACCTCTTGAATAAAAATGTAGCCCTTGTTTCTGACAGAGTCCATGTTCCTTTTCTTTTCTTTCTGTGTGATTTTCCATCATTATGGTTCTTAAATTTCTTGAATAGTGATATATACATGAACAAATGGACAGAGCAGTAATGGCTTCATCAGTGTTTTCTAAAACGTATCTGCAGCTTTGAGAGCACACAGTGCCACATTAGAATCTACTATGTATGTAAAAGAATTTTAAAGATAGATTTTGTGGTCTGTTGGTGACAGCGCTATGGTGCATTAATAATTCACATTCTTGCTTACAGCATCTGCTTGTTAGAATGCCAGTTCCATGGCAGCCAGATTGAAGATTAGCCTTAGGTCTGAAAGTCTTTGAGGAAAATAGGTACAACACTATCTCTGCTTTTCTTTCTATAACATTTTCAAAGGTAGCCAATATTTCCTTGACCAAGAGTACTAAACTGGCAATTGCACTAATTTCAAAAAATGAGGTAGACGAAGTCAGACTTTCCTAATTTGAGATATTTTGTCTGTTGGGTCAATTAATTTCATTGACCACTTCTGAATAAAATAACTTCCTACCTTCAGTTACAAAGAGGCAAGGGAATATTATAAGTGATAGAAGAACAGGATTTAGATCTAACAACTACTATTGACTAAATCCAAGTCAATAAATGCAATGAAATAAGAGGGTAAAGCTCAAGTATTGGCTGTCCAATCATTGCTATAAAAATGAGAAGAGAAAGTAATACTAAAATAAGACATGCAAAATACGCTTTTCACCATTGGTTAAATATGCTTGCTTCATGTTCAGAAAACCAATTACCAAGTGAATAATTCAGACTCAGCTCAAGCAGTTTGCTCTTTGAAAATGCCCCGTTTAAACTGTAAAAACCTATAGCCAGCAGGTCATTCAGAGAGTTATACAAATCTATGATGCTCAAGTGATTACAAATTAAGTGAAAAAGATTTAGTGGTTTCCCTTAGATGAAAACCAGTGTAACTTGGACTTGAACCTAGAAACCAGAAAATTCTGAATCTTCAGTTTTATTGTTAATACTGTATTTCATTACAATTATATTAGTTCTTTTATCAATACTTTCCATATTTTAAATGGAAGCAAAAATACAAAAAATTAGCCGGGTGTGGTGGCAGACGCCTGCAGTCCCAGCCACTCAGGAGGCTGAGGCAGGAGAATCGCGTGAACCCGGGAGGCGGAGCTTGCAGTGAGCCGAGATCACACCACTGCACTCCAGCCTCGGTGACAGTGCGAGACTCTGTCTCAAAAAAAAAAAAAAAGGCAGCAGGAAAAATGCCTAGAAAACAAATAGATGTTCAAATGCAAAATAACAAGTTGGATCCTTGTCTTACAAGACATAAAAAAAATTAATTCAAAATGAATCAAAGACCTAACTGTAAGAGCTGACACGATAAAAGTCTTAGAAGAAAACATAAAGTAAATCTTCATGATCTTGGGTTAGGCAATGACTCCTTAGCTATGACACATAAAGTACCAGCAACAAGAAGAAGTAGATAAATTAGACCTCAACAAAATTAAAAACAATTATATTTCAAAGGACATCATCAAGAAAGTGAAAAGACAAACAAAAAAAATAGAAGAAAGTGTTTACAAACCATATATATGATAAAGGTCTAGTATCTAGAATATATAAAGAACTCTCACGGCTCGGTAATCAAAAGACAGCCCAATTTTTTTTCTTTTTTATTTTCTTGAGATGGAATTTCGCTCTTAATGCCCAGGCTGGAGTGCAATGGCGTGATCTCGGCTCACTGCAACCTCTGCCTCCCAAGTTCAAGCAATTCTCCTGCCTCAGCCTCCCCGAGTAGCTAGAATTACAGGCATGTGCCACCAAGCCCAGCTAATTTTGTATTTTCAGTAGAGACGGGCTATCTCCATGTTGGTCAGGCTGGTCTCGAACTCCCAACCTCAGGTGATCTGCCCACCTTGGCTTCCCAAAGTGCTGGGATTACAGGCATGAGCCACCACACCTGACTGACAGCCCAATTTTTAAATGGACAAAGGAATCAATAAACTTTTCTCCAAAAAAAATATACAAAAGGGCAAAAAGCACATAAATGATGTTTAACTTTAATCGTTAGGGAACTTCAAATCAAAACCACAATTAGACACCACTTCACAACTACAAGGATGGCTATAATAAAAAGGATGGACAATAACAAGTGCTGACAAGGATGTGAAGAAATTGGATCTTTCATACATTGATGGTGGCAATGTAAAATAATACGACTACTTTGAAAAACACTGGCAATTTCAAACAGTTAAACATAGAACTACCATATAAGCCAGCAATTTCACTTTTAGGTAGATACCTAAACTAATTAAAACACATCTTCACACAAAAACTTGTACCTTGAATGCTTACTTGAAGTAAGCATATTAATAACTTTTTTTGAGAATTCTTAAATTATGTGATAAATCAGACATAAAGAATCAGAAAGTGGTGAATACTCTCAGTTCATAGTCCTCCTTTGAAGTTCCCAGGAATGCTCTCAATTCAGTGCTACAATTCCTTTCTTCCTGCTCCCAACAGACAAGGCCATCAAATTAGCAGAACAATTTCTGGTGAGCAGCTGAATTCTAGGGCTACCATCTGGGCTTCTGGCTCTTGGCACGAGGTGACAGATTCCTGATGCAGATGCCTCCAATGATCCTAACAGCTCTCATTGTGGTAGCCTCCATTACTATATAGTCCACCGCTAAGTCTGAAGGCCTGAAAATGGGTCTCATACAGCACTCTTCACGTTACCACCCTTTTTTTCACCATTATGACTTAAGGATCACCTTCCCACCGATGCAGATTTGCTCCTTATATGGGGAGGGTCTGAACAGTAAAGTGATTTACATGATGCTGATCCTTTCATCTACTGCAAAATAGGCTGCAGAAGGCCAGCAGCAGACACATTGCAGTCCTGTGTGGCACTTCAAAGGAGACAGGATAGTTGGGTGCAACTTCCAGAAATTCATCCAAATTAATTTGTAGTATTCACCAATCTTCAAATGGATCTTCTAGAATCAAATGCCTCCTGGATATTATCTTTGTGACAGCAGAAAGAGAACGTGCAGGGAGCAATATATATTCATTATCCTTTAAAAGAAAAAGTCTGCTGGGATAGGAAGGACTGTGGAACAGCTGTTTTCTCCCCAGTTTTACACATAAAAGAATTCTATATGTAAAACACCTGTAGAGCATGGATTATCTAGTATGTTTATTATAGATCCACTACCCAACGTGTTGTTTATCCTATCATGAGCCTGAGCAAACACTTACAACATATGAAACCTACCATCTGTAGACCTGGAATCTGGCCACCACTGGAAACATTTGGTAGCTCTGAAAATATTGCGTTTTATTCTTTGATGTTGCCTATGCAAGAGTGAATTAATTCTCCCCAACCAATAGAATGAAGTCAGATTAGGAACAGGTTCAGGTTGGTGTATCTAGCTCATAGAAATTTCCAGGCCACAATAATTTTTTTTAATGGGGTCTCATTCTGCCGCCCAGGCTAGAGTGCAGTGACATGATCTTGCCTCACCGCAACCTCCATCTCCCAGACTCAAGCAATCCTCCCACCTCAGCTTCTCGAGTATTTGGGACCACAGGTGCACGTCACCACACCTGGCTAATTTTTTGTATTTTTGGTTGAGATGGAGTTTTGCCACGTTTCCCAGGCTGGTCTCGAATTCCTGAGCTCAGGTGGTCCACCTGCTTCGGCTTCCCAAAGTGCTAGGATTACAGGCATGAGCCACTGCATCCACCTAAGAAAGACTTTTTAAACTTCTTAAACATGCAAGTAATTTTACCTGGACCAAGCAAGAATACTTAACCCAGAAACTAAAGTATCTAATGAAAAAGGACAGAGAGAAAGATGACCCAGCCTTCCCCAAGGAGGCAGACTTGAGCTCATTTATCCCGAGTGAAGAGAAAGTACCCCAAAAAAGCAAAATGTCTATTTGGAGCAGAAGGTCCTATCATGGTACAAAAGCAAGGAAAATAAAAACTTTCATGTCTTTAATCACAGTGACACCTGCCCACAAAATATTGTGATCAAGTAAGTTTCTCAGAGTCTGGCTAAGTATCAACTCCTTCTCCCTGGAGAAGGGCAGGAGATTTCCCTTGCCTTTTTAAGAGTTTGGAGGCCAGGAACGGTGGCTCATACCTGTAATCCCAGAACTTTGGGAAGCTGAGGTAGCCTGACAACTTGAGGCCAGGAGTTCGAGGCCAGCCTGGCCAACATGGAAAAACCCCATCTCTACTAAACACACACACACACACACACACACACACACACACACACACAAAGCTGGTACGTGCCTGTAATACCAGCTACTTGGGAGGCTGAGACACAAGAATCATTTGAGCCTAGAAGGCGGAGGTTGCAGTGAGCCGAGATCCCACCACTGCACTTCAGCCTGGGCCACAAAGTGAGATTCTGTCTCAAAAAAAAAAAAAAAAGTTTATAAAACACAAATTCCTTATCGAAAAGACTAGCTTTCAACCCAGGTTGGCTTTGACTAACACAGCCCTTCTTCCACGCTTTGCTCCTGCCCAGTCTTAGTTAGATACTTGGTGAAACTGCTCAGGCAGCTAGCCAGTGCAAGATCTGGCCAGGTACCAATACTAGAACTGACAGAAATTTCTGTCTCTTCCAGAAATTACCTGCTGGTTCTTATCACAAGGTATAGGTCCAAGGCCCTAGCCAGTTTCACCAGCCACCTTGTCTCTTGAGTGCTGCCTTTTACCAACCCCTAGAAAAGGAAGGGAGAAAATTCCTTCTCTGGTTTCAAAATTTCTTGTTTGAGTTGATTTTTGTGTATGGCATTTGATAAGGATCCAATTTCATAATTTTGCACATGGACATCCAGTTTTCTCAATACCACGTATTGAAGAGACTATCCTTTCCTCATCGTGTATCCTTGGCACTGTTGTCAAACATTGTACATATAAAGTTGAACAGAAATAAGTTCATACATATAAAGTTGATTTTATGTGTGATTTTATATGTATGAATTTATTTCTTGACTTTTTTTGAGATGGAATCTCGCTTTGTTACCCAGGCTGGAGTGCAGTGGTGCGATCTCGGCTCACTGCAAGCTCCGCCTCCTGGGTTCATGCCATTCTCCTCCTTCAGCCTCCTGAGCAGCTGAGAAAACAGATGCCCACCACCACGTTCACCTAATTTTTTTGTATTTTTAGTGGAGATGGGGTTTCACTGTGTTAGCCAGGATGGTCTCAATCTCCTGACCTTGTGATCCACCCACCTCAGCCTCCCAAAGTGCTGGGATTACAGGCTTGAGCCACTGCGCCCGGCCTCTTGACTATTCTTTCCATTAGTCTATGTCTGGCTTTAAGCCAGTACTATACTGTTTTGATTACTGTAGCTTTGTAATATATCTTGAAATCAGAAAATGTGAGGCCTCTGGCTTTGTTTTTCTCACCCAAGATTGCTTGGTTATTCAGTCTTTTGTGGTTCCATATGAATTTTGGGATTCTTTTTTCCTATTTCTGTAAAAATAAAAGCCACTGGGATTTTTTTTTTTTTCTTCTGAGATGGAGTTTCACTCTGTTGCCCAGTTGGAGTGAAGTGGGATGATCTTGACTCACTGCAACCTTCACCTCCCAGGTTCAAGCGATTCTCATGCCTCAGCCTCTGGAGTCGCTGGGATTACAGTCATGTGCCAGCACACCTGGCTAAGTTTTGTATTTTTAGTAGAGATGGGGTTTCACCCTGTTGGCCACGCTGGTCTCAAACTCCTGACCTCAGGTGATCCACCTGCCTTGGCCTGCCAAAGTGCTGGGATTACAGTTGTGAGTCACCATGCCCGGCTGCCATTGGGATTTTGACAGGGATTTCAACTAATTTATAGATTGCTTTGACTAGCATTGACATTTTAATAACATTAATTCTTCCAGTCTCTAAACACAAGATATCTTTTCATTTATTTGTGTCTTCTTTAATTTCTTTCATCAATGTTTTATAGTTTTTGGTGTACAAAGTTTTCATCTCCTTAGCTAAGTTTATTTCCAAGTATTTTATTCTTTTGATGCTATTGTAAATGGAATTGTTCTCTTAATTTCCTTTGTGAATAGTTCATTGTTAGTGTATAGAAATGCAACTGATTTTTGCATGTTGATTTTGCATCTTGTAAATTTCCCAAATTCATTTATTAGTTTTAACAGTTTTTTTGTTGTCTTTAGGTCTTTAGTGCCTACTATATATAAGATCATGTCATCTGCAAACAGAAATTGTTTTACTTCTTCATTTCCAATTTGGATGCCTTTTATTTCTTTTTCTTTTTCTTGCATAATTGCTGTGACTAGGACTTCTAGTACTGGTAACCTTAACTGTAACTCTTCTATTAATAGTACTATTCCAGTACTCTCCCACTATGGTGAGAGTGGGCATCTGAAACAATAACACTTCTAGAAGAAAGCATAGGGGAAAAGCTTTTGGACATTGTTCTTGGCAATGTTTTCTTGGATATGACACTGCAAGCACAGGCAATAAAAGCCAAAACATACAAGTGGAATTACATCAAACTAAAAAGCTTTTTCACAACAAAGGAAACAATCAACAAAATGACAAGGCAACCTACAAAAAGAAAAAAAGTGTTTGCAAACCATATATCTGATAAGGGGTTAATATTTAAAATATATAAGGAACACCTACAACTTAACAGCAAAAACAAAAACTAAAAACAATTCATCTTTAAAATGGGCAAAAGATCTGAATAGCTATTTCTCCAAAGAAGACATACAAATGGCCAACAGGTATATGAAAAAGTGCTTAACTTAACTAACCATCAGGGAAATGCAAATCAAAACCACAATGAGATATTACTCACACATATTAGAATGATCATTATAAAACAAAACAAAACAAAAAAACAAAAGTGTTGGTGAAATAGAGAGAAAAGAAGACCCCCATACATTGTTAGTGGGAATGTAAATTGGTATAACCACTATGGAAGACAGTATGGAAATTCCTAAAAAAATTAAAAAGAGAACTACCATATGATCCAACAATCCCACTTCTGAGTATATATTTCTAAAGGAACTGAAATCAGTATGTCAAAAAAGTCTGCAAATATGTACATATTGCCATATATCCAAAAAACATATATGGAAGTAACCTAAATATCCATCAGTGGATAAATGGATAAAGAAAGTATGGTATATGCATAAAATAGGACATTATTCAGCCTTAAAAAATAAAGAAACCCTGCCATTTGCAATAATATGGATGAACCTGGGGCATATTATGCTAAGTGATATAAGCCAGACATGGAAAAACAAATAACTGCCTGATCCCACTTATATGAGGAATCTTGGATAGGAACACTCATCGGAGCAGAGAGCAGCATGGTGGTTCACAGAAACTGGTAGAAGGGGAAATGTGAAGTTGTTGGTCAAAGGGTACAAATTTTCAGTTACACAACATGAATAAATTCTGGAGATCTACTATACAGCACAGTGCCTATAGTTAACAGTACTGTAATGTATACTTAGATATTTGCTAGGAGGGTAGGTCTTATGTTAACTGTTCTTAGCACAAAAAATAATAATAAATAAATAAAGGGAGAGGAAGAAAACTTTTGGAGGTGATAGATATGTTTATGGCCTGGATTGTAATGATGGTTTCATGAGCGTATACATATTTCCAAATTAATTATTATATACATTTAGTATGTACAGTTTTTGTGTCTCAATCATACCTCCATAAAGTGATTTTTAAAAATTCCTTAGAGCAATCCTGTATTGACTGGCTAGTCAGTCCTTTCACGCTGAGGAAGATGAGCTGTACCTTTGTCATTTGACCCTCTTTCTCCTTCCCTTTTGGGGTTTCTGAAGCCCTTTGCTGGTGTATTGTGAAGTCTTTTAAGGAACATTTGCTTCCTCAGCAATGTCATTCATCCAAGTTTCCATAGTGAGTGTTCCATCTTATGTCAGCATCCCACCAGGGCAAGCAGAGGAATTTATGACCCTTCAAGTTCAAAGTTTATGCCTCTCTGTTGGTTCATCCACTCAGTTCCTCATTTTTATCTCTCGGAAACCTCAAACTCTTCACTCATGTGCCTGGGAGAGATCAGAGGCAAGTTCTTAAGCCCAAAGAACAATCTCACCTTTACCTACTGTACCAGGTCTACCTATTACCCAGAATCTCTTTGATGACTCATCTCACCCAATAATAATGATTGACACTTTTCTCTCTAAAGATAACATGAGAGTTTGGGAAGTGATTCTCCCATATGCACTAAAAAACAAAATTAAGCAACAGTATCAGAAAGTTCATCATATCATAACGGAAACTGAAAAACAGGGTGCCATCAAGCAACAGATGAAAATTAAGGTATTTAAAACTATGGTGGGGCTCAATCTCTTTCAAAAACATATAAAATCTGATATCATACCAAAATTCTTGAAGCACAAATGAAAACTTAAACAATCTGTGTGGTGGCCAGGTGCAATGGCTCACGCCTGTAATGCCAGCACTTTGGGAGGCTGAGGTGGGCGGATCACTTGAGGTCAGGAGTTCGAGACCAGCCTGGCTAACATGGTGAAACTCCGTTTCTACTAAAAATACAAAAATTAGCCAAGAGTGGTGGTGGCCACCTGCAATCCCAGTTACTTGGGAGGCTCAGGCGGGAGAATCACTTGAACCTGGGAGGCAGAGGTTGCAGTGAGCCAAGGTAGTGCCACTGCATACCAGCCTGGGCAACAGAGTGAGACTCAGTCTCAAAAAACAAACAAACAAAAAATCTGTGTGGTAGCTGAGCTCATCAAAAACAGTTCCAGCTGGGCACAGTGGCTCACACCTGTAATCTTTGGGAGGCTGTGGTGGGAGGATTGCTTGGGCCTAGGAGTTTGGGAAGAGCCTGGGAAACACAGGAAGACTCCGTCTCTCCAAAAAATTTGAAAATTAGCCAGGTGTGATGGTGTGCACCTGTAGTCCCAGCCACTCAGGAGGTTGAGGTGGGAGGATTGCCTGAGCCTGGGAGGTTGCAGCTGTAGTAAGCCATGATGGCCCCACTGCCCTCCAGCCTGAGCAACAGAGCAAGACCCTGTCTCAAAAGAAAACCAAACAGGCCGAGTGTGGTGGCTCATGCCTGTAATCCCAGCAGTTTGGGAGGCCAAGGCAGGTAGATCACTTGAGGTCAGGAGTTCAAGACCAGCCTGGCCAACATGGTGAAACCCCATCTCTAACTAAAAACACAAAAATTATCTGGGCGTCGTGGTGTGCACCTGTAATCCCAGCTCCTCAGGAGGGTGAGGCAGGAGAATCACTTGAACATGGGAGGCAGAGGTTGCAGTGAGCTGAGATTGCACCATTGCACTCCAGCCTGGACAACAGAGCAAGACTCCATCTGAAAAAAAAAAAAAAAAAAGACAAACAACTGGCCACAGTGCTCAAGCCTGTAATCCCAGCACTTTAGGAGGCCAAGGTGGGTGGACCACTTGAGGTCAGGAGTTCAAGACCAGCTTGGCCCAACATGGTGAAACCCTGTTTCCACTAAAAATACAAAAAAAAAAAAATTAGCCAGGTGTGGGGGTGCACACCTGTAGTCCCAGCTACTGGGGAGGGTGAGGCAAGAGAATCACTCAAACCTGGGATGCAGAGGCTGCAGTGAGCTGAGAACACACCACAACTCTGCAACGTGGGCAAGAGAGCAAAACTCTGTCTCAAAAAAAAAAAAAAAAAAGACAACCAACCAAACAAAAAACAGTTCTCTGCCCAAGACATGAGATGTGTGTGGCATCAGGGTAACAGCTAGCTCCTGTCTGATAAGCTAAAGTGGTGGCGCAGGATGATTACACCCAGAAGAATTGCTATAAGGATATACACTGGCATTCTGCTTCAAGGTGGCATCTCAGTAGAACACTGGAAAAACATCAGTGGCAGTGCTTCCTGAGAAAAGATTTTGAGTGGAGGATAAATATTAAGGGACAAAGTTACAAATAGTAACAAGGACTGTGAAGGGTGGTGGCTGCTATACATTTTAAAAAGAACATGTGAGCCATATGTGGGAAGAAATGCTTTGAGCTTTGCTGTTATAGAGAATGGGCATTTCTTTGGCAGAACTAGTGATTGGTCCTGTTAAGGAGGCTTTTCTCCCCTATCTTTCCACCTAAAAAACCTTGAGTAGCAAGGGTTTGTATTTCACTATAAGATGCATGATTCTGAAATTGAAAGCGCGGTGATAAAAACTGAAAGGATATTACATAGACCACCAGGTTGGTCTTATTTGAATGCTGGGATCAGAACAGTCTATTGAATTATTTCTTCATTCAATATATCTCTTTCAATAACTGTGGAAGATTGCATTTTTGTTCTCGATTATTCCCCACACTTGCCGTAAGAGAATTTTATATCCTACATATTTCTATGTGGCTTGCAGTACCTTCCTACAGGTGCAGACTTCCCCACTCTCTTAACGTTAGGTTTACCCATGCAATTTCCTTCAGCCAATGAAATGTGAAGCATAAGCCATGTGTACCATCGAAACAGGAGTAAAAGAGACATTGCGTGGCTTAGCCGTTGTACTCTTTTTCCTCTGTCACGGTAACAAATGTCTTTAATGGGTGTTACTCTGTCAACCTAGATTCTGAAATGAATACCCATTGAGCCAAGCTGCAGCTGACATGTACCAAGAGGGAGAAATAAACCTTTGTTGTCATAAACCATTGAGATTTGGGGGTGTTTCTTATTGCCACATAAACTAGCAAGAGCTCATTAATACAATAATCTTACAAATTAGCACAGGAGCCATCCACTCACAGTAGTTATCAAGTATACAATATACATATTCCAGATGAAGTGCCAGAGTCCAAATTGCTAAGATAAAAACATGCTTCACAAAGAAATGTAATTGATATTAATCTTAATTTTCCACCTACGACTTTTTTTCACCTATTTGGTAGGTTGATAACAGGTTGTAGAGTATAATATTTCCAGCTTCTCCATGTTCATTAAAAAAAGATCTCCATTGTACTCCATCAAATTAAGACTGTAATTAACCTAACATGTCTCCAAATAAAAACCAACTTTTTCTGCTAACTTTTAAGGAAATTCTCACTTACATTCAAAGATTCCTAATTCCAGAGGTAAGAAAACAATTTGCATTTGTGACTTTGAATAAACAATTCAGTTGACCTCCAACCTTCCCAACAGTTTCAAAAGCAAAATCATACATTAGAATACCACACAAAAGCACTAGGAGCCAGACAACATTCCACAGGTTTTAACAGCCAATGAAACTCCAGACCATAATTAGTTCCTCTCTCAGTATTTTATCCTAAGAGCCTAAGAAATTTTTACAATTTCTAGGCTTGACATCTTTTAAGGCCAAATAAAGTAGCCTCATTTATTTTTACTTTTTAAAAAAATTTTTTTGGAGGGAGGTATTCATATATTTGACATTTGAAAATCACTTGTCTTAACCACTATGATAGTTTCTAGACTTTGTCCTTAAGCACAAGCCATTCTTCCTATATGACATGACCCATAACACAAAAACTGAAAGCTCCACAGAATAGTGAGACTTTGCTGTCTTCTGATGGATAATATCAAAGTTGAAGGCTAAAAGACCCTTTGGTGGTACAGCTTGGGAAGATTCTCTTTCCTTAAGATCTTCAATATAGGCTTTCACACATTCTTGTTTCTTTTGAGACAGAGCCTCACTCTGTCACCTGGACGGGAGCGTGGAGGCACAGTCTCGGCTCCCTACAACCTTTGCCTTCTGGGTTCAAGTGATTCTCCTGCCTCAGCCTCCGGAGTAGCTGGGATTACAGGTGCATGCCATCACGCCCCATTAATTTTTGTATTTTTAGTAGAGACGAAGGTCTCACTATGTTGGCCAAGCTGGTCTCAAACTCCTGACCTCAAACGATCCACCCACCTTGGCTTCCCAAAGTGCTGGGATTACAGGCATTAACCACCGCACCCAGCCTCATAAATTCTTTATCAAGGCTCACGCTTGTATTTCTAACACTTTGAGAGGCCGAGGTGGGCGGATCCCTTGAGCCCAGGAGTTCGAGACTGGCCTGGCCAACATGGCAAAACCCTGTCTCTACTAAAAATACAAAAATTAGCTGGGTGTGGTGGTGCACACCTCTGGTCCCAACTACTCAGGAGGCTGAGGTGGAAGAATCACTTGAACTCAGGAGGTGGAGGTTGCAGTGAGCTGAGATCATGCCACTGCACTCAAGCCTTGGTGACAGAGGAAGACTCTGTCAAAAAAAAAGGTAGGGGGGGATTGTTTGTAAGGCTCACAAATTTTAAAGGTGTGGAGGAGTCACAAAGGGCAGTTGAAAGCTCCACTAAGTGGTCCCCATTGATGACTAACAAAGTGCACTTCTTCAGGTTAAGCAAGGGGTAAGGAAGGTAGGTCAACTTGCTTTTATACAAGAGAAAGCCCAGCAGCTCTCCCAGCCTGTCTCTATCTTGTGGCAGGTCAGTCAGGTTATTGTTGCTGATATCCAACCACTGCAAATAGACATCCTCAGGACACAGATTGAGACACTGGAAAACTTGTTTGCTGAGATACCTACAAATGCAACTAGCTTCCAATTACTTAATTCAAAAGGCAGCTCTGTGAATTCTAGATTTCCAGAACAATCCAGTCCCTCTGTATTTCACAGTCTCCCAGCTCTGGAGGGATGCTCTTCAGATAGTTGAAACTCACATTGAGTTATTTCAAGTTCTTCAAACAACTGATTTTAGCTGGAAAATGTGAGATTTGTTTCTTTGGCAGATCCTGAATTCTCATCGCTTGAAACAGCTCAATATATGTAGGAGTGATTTGAATCGGGGTGTCGCATACATGCCATTCTCTCAGGTGCGTCTGCTCCTTCAACAAATCTGGCAGCTCCATCCAGTGCTCCCCAGAAAGTCCAAACACAAATGCACTGCTCCATTTGCCTCTGTCCTTGGGAAGTGAACTCTGCCTTGTGAGAGGCTTCCTTTCTATCTTTTCCAGAAGCCGCATGCTGTGAATGTCTATGAAGCCATTCTCGCAGCCAGTACTCAGCCTGGGAGATGCCTTTCCTCCTGCACTTGGCCTCAAGGGTTCACCCCTCATTTGTCTTTTCCGATGCATTCTTCTCAAGACTTTCTGCCTCCTTCTTCTGCCAAACTTGTGCTTCTTGACACAATTTTCCCACAAGGCTCTGACAACAGAATGTCAAATATGACCATGTTATGTCCCATTTTGGGAGCATGAAATTACCTGTGGGGAATGCGGATCTTTTCTGTGGGTTCTGGTCCTTGGGTGAAATGGGATTTTTTTGTGGCTGAAAGGCTAGCACCCTGAAGTTCTGGGCTGTCCTCAGCCCAGCCAATACCAACATCACCAGACTGAGGGCTCGGTTCCCTTCTGCCTTCTTTCTTTTTTAGAGACAGGATCTTGCTCTGTCACCTAGGCTGGAGTACAGTGGTGCGATCATAGCTCACTGTAGTCTCAAACTCCTGGCCTCAAGTGATCCTCCTGCCTTGGCCTCGCAAAACACTGGGATTATGGCTGCACCTGGCCACTCAATTTTTAAAGAAAGAATTTATTCTAAATCCTGTATCTATGCAATATCCAAACAATTCATCAAATCAATGAAAATGTTAGGCAATTCAGTTGTTTGATGCAACGTTGGCACAAACTGAGTCTCCAACTCCTGCCTTCAAGCGATCCTCCCACCTTGGCCCCCCAAAGCACTGGGATTATAGGTGTGAACCACTGTTCCTAGCTCTTTTTGTTTTCTTTAGGAAAAAACAAACAAAACAAACAAACAAAAATGGCTTGGTTTTATAACTACCAAATTGGAAAACTGGCTTGGCCTCTAGGCCAGACAGGTGTTATAATACTTCTACTGAGTTTAGTGTACTATTCAGTCACAGGTAGAGATCCTGGGGAATGCTGAACCCCCTTAGCCTCCCCTCCAAACAAACCAATGCTTTGTCCTATTGGTGTCTCACATTTTACTTCCATATATGCTGTAAACCTCATACTCCATTATTACTTTTGTTTAAACAACCATCTTTTTTATTTTGGGTTTTCTTTGCTTTTATTATTATTTTAAATGGACACATAGTAATTGTACATATTTATGAGGTTCAGTGTGATATTTAGATACATGTATACAATGTATAATTACCAGGTAATTAGCGTATCCATCACTTCAAATATCTATCATTTCTTTGTTTTGGGAACATTCAAAATCTGCTCTTGTAACTATTTGAAAATATACAATAAATCATTGTTAATTACGGTCTCCCTGTAGTGTTACAGAATACCAGGAATTATCCCCTCCCCACCTACCCATCTCTGCCTCTAGTAACCACTATTCTACTTTCTACCTCTAAGAGATCAACTTCGTAGCTTCCACATATGAGGAAGAACATACAGTATTTATCTTTGTGTGTCTGGATTATTTCACTTAACCTAACGACCTCCAAATTCATTCAGGTTGCTGTGAATGACAGAATTCTTTAACTTGTTATGGCAGTATTCCATTGTGCATATATACCATGCTTGCTTTCTTCTTTTTTTTTTTTTTTTTTTTGAGACAGAGTTTTGCTGTTGTTGCCCAGGCTGGAGTGCAGTGGTCTGATCTTGGCTCACTGAAGCCTTCGCCTCCCAGATTCAAGTGATTCTCCTGCCTCAGGCTCCGAGCAGCTGGGATTACAGGCATCCACCACCACATGCGGCTAATTTTTTGTATTTTTAGTAGAGATGGGGTTTCACCATGTTGGCCAGGCTGCTCTCGAACTCCTGACCTCAGGTGATCCACCTGCCTCAGCCTCCCAAAGTGCTAGAATTACAGGCATGAGCCACCGCCCCGGCCCTATACCATGCTTTATTTATTTTTATTTTTATATGAGATGGAGTCTCATCCTATCACCAGGCTGGAGTGCCGTGGCCCAATCTCGGCCCACTGCAACCTCCACCTCCCAGGTTCAAGCGATTCTGCTGCTTCAGCCTCCTGAGTAGCTGGGATTAGAGGCACCTGCCACCATGGCTGGCTAATTTTGCATTTTTAGTAGAGATGGGGTTTCTCCATGTTGGTCAGGCTGGTCTCAAACTCCTGACCTCAGGTGATCTGCCCGCCTCAGCCTCCCAAAGTGCTGGGATTACAGGCGTGAGCCACTGCGCCCCGCCTGTACCATGCTTTCTTTATCCATTCATCTGTTGATGGGTATCTAGGTGGATTCCATGTCTTAACTATTGTGAATACTGTTGCAGTAAAACATGGGAGTGCAGATATCTCTCTGACATATTAATGTCCTTTCCTTTGGATATATACCTAGATGTGGGATTGCTGGATCATATGGATCATATATGGTAGTTCTATTTTTAGGGGGTTTTTGTTTTGTTTTGTTTTTGTTTTTGAGACGGCATCTCACTCTGTTGCCCAGGCTGGAGTGCAGTGGCGCCATCTTGGCGCACTGCAACCTCTGCCTCCGGGGTTCAAGCGATTCTGCTGCCTCAGCCTCTTGGGTAGCTGGAATCACAGGCATCCGCCACCACGCCTGGCTAATTTTTTGTATTTTTAGTAGAGATGGGGTTTCACCATTTTGACCAGGCTGGTCTGGAACTCCTGACCTCAAGTGATCCACCTGCCTCGGCCTCTCAAACTTCTGGGATTACAGGCATGAACCACTGTGCCTGGCCTATTGTTAGTTTTTTGAGGAACCTCCATAATGTTTTCCATAATGACTGCTAATTTATATGGCTACCAACAGGGCATAAGAGTTCTCCTTTCTCACCGGGCGCGGTGGCTCACGCCTGTAATCCCAGAACTTTGGGAGGCCAAGGCAGGTGGATCACGAGGTCAGGAGATCAAGATCATCCTGGCTAATACGGTGAAACCCCGTCTCTACTAAAAATACAAAAAAAGTTAGCTGGGCGTTGTGGTGGGCGCCTGTAGTCCCAACTACTTGGGAGGCTGAGGCAGGAGAATGGCGTGAACCCAGGAAGCGGAGCTTGCCGTGAGCTGAGAGCATGCCACTGCACTGCAGCCTGGGCGACAGAGCGAGACTCCGTCTCAAAAAAAAAAAAAAAAAAAAAAAAAAAAAGGTGAGGTGTCCTTTCTCCACCTCCTTACAAGCATTTGTCGGGTATTTTTTTGTTTTTGTTTTTTTGTTTTTAATAATAGCCTTTCCAACTGGGGTGAGAGAACTTACTTTGGTTTTGATTTGCATTTCTCTGATGATTAGTAATGTTGAACATTTTTTCATATACCTGTGGGCCATTTGTATATCTTCTTGTATGAGATATATCAATTCAGCTCATTTGCCTATTTTTAAATTTTTGTTGTTGTTGTTGTTGCTGCTGCTGTTAAGTTGTTTGAGTTCTTTGTATATTCTGGCTATTAATCCCTGGTTGGATAAATAGCTTGCAAATATTTTCTGCCATTCTATAAGTTGTCTCTTCACTCTGTTCATTGTTTTCTTTGCTGTGCAGAAGCTTTTTCATTTGACAGAATTCCATTTGTCTGTTTTGGCCTTTATTGCCTATACTTATGAGGATTTTTCCATAAAAATCTTTGAGCAGGCCAATATCCTGAAACATTTCTCCTATCTTTATAGTTTTTGGTCTTACATTTAAATCTTTTTTTTTTTTTTGAAACGGAGTTTCACTCTTGTTGCCCAGGCTGGATTGCAGTTGCAATGGCATGATCTCGGCTCGCTGCAACCTCTGCCTCCTGAGTTTGAGCAATTCTCCTGACTCAGCCTCCTGAGTAGCTGGCATTACAGGCGCCCACCATCATGCCCGGCTAATTTTTTTGTATTTTTAGTACAGACAGGGTTTCACCATGTTGATCAGGCTGGTCTTGAACTCCTGTCCTCAAGTGATCCACCTGCCTCAGCCTCCCAAAGTTCTGGGATTACAAGCATAAGCTACTGCGCCCAGCCTACATTTAAATCTTTAATCCATTTTGAGGTTTGTTTGTTTGGGTTTTTTTGAGATAGAGTTTCACTATTTTTGCCCAGGATGGAGTGCAATGGCATGGTCTTGGCTCACTGCAACATCTGTCTCCCGGATTCAAGTGATTATCCTGCCTCAGCCTCCTGAGTAGCTGGGATTCCAGGCAGGTGCCACATGCCTGGCTGATTTTGTATTTTTAGTAGAGATGGGGTTTCTCCATGTTGGTGAGGCTGGTCTTGAACTCCCGATTTCAGGTGATCCACCCACCTCGGCCTCCCAAAGTGCTGGGATTATAGGCGTGAGCCACCGTGCCTGGCATATTTTTTTTTTTTTAAATATGGTGAGAGACAGGGGTCTAGTTTTATTTTTTCACATACAAATACTCAGTTTTCCAGCACCATTTATTGAAAAGACTGCCCCTTCCCCAATAAATGTTCTTGGCATCTTTGTTGAAAATAAGCTAACTGCAAGTATGTGGATTTATTTTTGGGCTCTCTATTCTGTCCCATTCATCTGTGTGCCTGTTTTTGTGCCAGTGCCATGCTGTTTTGTTACTATAGCTCTGTAATATAGTTTGAAGTCTAGTAGTGTGATGCCTCCAATTTTGTTCTTTTTGCTCATGATTGCTTTGGCCATTCAGGGCTTTTTGTGGTTCCATAGATATTTTAAGATTGTTGTTTTTCTATTTCTGTGAAGAGTGTCATTAATATTTTGATAGGGATGGTATTAAATCTGTAGATCACTTTTAGTAGTATGGTCATTTTCACAATATTCTTCCAAGAATATTGGAAACATGAATATGGGATATCTTTCCATTTTTGAGTGTGTCCTTTTCAATTTCTTTCATCAGTGTTTTATAGTTTTCCTGTAGTTTATAAAGAAAGGTCTTTTGCTTTCACCTTCTTTGTTAAATTTATTCCTATGAATTTTTTTTGGTAGCTATTATAAGTTAGATTGCTTTCTTGATTCCTTCTTCTGCTTGCTCATTGTTGATGTATAAAAGTGCTACTGATTTTTGTATGTTGATTTTGTATCCTGTAACGTTACTAAATTTTTTTTTATCAATTCTAAGAGTTTTTGGTGGAACTTTTAGGGTTTTCTATATATAAGACCATGTCATTTGCAACAGGGACAATTTGACTTTGACATTCTGCCTCCCAACTTGGATGCCCTTCATTTCTTTCTCTTGCCTGATTTCTCTGGCTAGGCAATTATCTTCTTCTTTTTTTTTTTTTTTTTGAGATGGAGTCTCACTCTGTTGTTCAAGCTGGAGTGCAATGGCGCAATCTCGGCTCACTGCAAGCTCCGCCTCCCAGGTTCAAGTGATTCTCCTGCCCCAGCCTCCTGAGTAGCTGGGACTACAGGTGAGTGCCACCAGGCCCAGCTAATTTTTTGTATTTTTAGTAGAGACGTGGTTTCACCGTGTTAGCCAGGATGGTCTCAAACTCCTGACCTCATGATCCACCTGCCTCAGCCTCCCAAAGTGCTGGGATTACAGGTGTGAGCCACTGTGCCCAGCTTATTTTTTTTAAATATTGAAATAATAAGATAAAAATTGTATATATTTACCTACATAGTTACCATTTTCAATGCTCTTTGTTCCTTTAGGTAGATTTATATTTCCAACGTTCTTTCTGCCTAAAAGATTTCCTTTAGTATTTTCTGTAATGTGGATATGCTGGTGAGTCCTTTCAGCTTTTTAATATCTAAAAGGGTCTCTATTTTGTCTTTTTTTTTTTTTTTTTTTTTTTTTTTTTTGTGACGGAGTCTCGCTCTGTCACCCAAGCTGGAGTGCAGTGGCTGGATCTCAGCTCACTGTAAGCTCCGCCTCCCGGGTTTACGCCATTCTCCTGCCTCAGCCTCCCGAGTAGCTGGGACTACAGGCACCTGCTACCTTGCCCGGCTAGTTTTTTGTATATTTTAGTAGAGATGGGGTTTCACCGTGTTAGCCAGGATGGTCTCGATCGCCTGACCTCGTGATCCGCCCATCTCGGCCTCCCAAAGTGTTGGGATTACAGGCTTGAGCCACCGCACCCGGTCTTTTGGCTTCATTTTTAAGATATATTTATTTATTTAGAGATGGGATCTAACTATGTTGCCCAGGCTGAACTCAAATTCCTGGGCTCAAGTGATCCTCCTACGTCAGCCTCCTGGAGAGCTGGGACTACAGGCATGCACAACCATGCCTGGCTTAAAAGATAACTTAATACACAATTTTAGGCTTTTCTGTGCCACCTACAGAGGAGTCCATACGGCGTTATTGTTGATTCCCGTCGTAACTTAAAGTGAAACTTCCACAATGTCCGGAGCCCTTGATGTCCTGCAAATGAAGGAGGAGGATGTCCTTAAGTTCCTTGCAGCAGGAACCCACTTAGGTGGCACCAATCTTGACTTCCAGATGGAACAATACATCTATAAAATGAAAAGTGATGGCATCTACATCATAAATCTGAAGAGGACCTGGGAGAAGCTTCTGCTGGCAGCTCGTGCCATTGTTGTCATTGAAAACCCTGCTGATGTCAGCGTTATATCTTCCAGGAATACTGGCCAGAGGACCGTGCTGAAGTTTGCTGCCGCCACTGGAGCCACTCCAATTGCTGGCCGCTTCACTCCTGGAACCTTCACTAACCAGATCCAGGCAGCCTTCCAGGAGCCACGGCTTCTTGTGGTTACTGACCCCAGGGCTGACCACCAGCCTCTCATGGAGGCATCTTATGTTAACCTACCTACCACTGCTCTGTGTAACACAGATTCTCCTCTGCACTATGTGGACATTGCCATTCCACACAACAACAAGGGAGCTCACTCAGTGGGTCTGATGTGGTGGATGCTGGCTCAGGAAGTTCTGCACATGCATGGCACCATTTCCTGTGAACACTCGTGGGAGGTCATGCCTGAGCTCTACTTCTACAGAGATCCTGAAGAGATTGAAAAAGAAGAGCAGGCTGCTGCTGAAAAGGCAGTGACCAAGGAGGAATTTCAGGGTGAACAGACTGTGCCAGCTCCTGAGTTCTCCGCTACTCAGCCTGAGGGTGCAGACTGGTCTGAAGGTGGCAGGTGCCCTCTGTGCCTATTCTGCAGCTCCCTACTGAAGACTGGAGTGCTCAGCCTGCCACGGGAGACTGGTAAGCACCTCCCACTGCTCAGGCCACTGAATGGGGAGGAGCAACCACTGAATGGTCTTAAGCTGTTCTTGAATGGGCTCTTAAGTAACATGGAAAAATGGTTGATGGAAAATAAACATCAGTTTCTAAAAAAAAAAAAAAAAAAAATTTAGGTGGACAGCTTTTTCTTTTTAAGTACTTTAAAGATGTTGTTCCACAATTTTCTTTTGTTTACCTTGTCTCTAACAAGAAATGTTCTGTCATCATTATCTCCGTTCTTCTGTACACATCATATCTTCTTTCTCCTCTGGCTGCTTTTTCCTTTTTTTTGTTTTTTTCTCTCTCTCTTTTTTTTTTTTTTTTTTTTTTGAGATGGAGTCTCACTCTGTCACCCAGGCTGGAGCGCAGTGGCGCGATCTCGGCTCACTGCAACCTCCGCCTCCCGGGTTCAAGCAATTCTTGTGCCTCAGCCTCCCGAGTAACTGGGGTTACAGGCGCCCACCATCACACCCAGCTAATTTTTGCATTTTTGGTAAAGACAGGTTTTCACCCTGTTGGTCAGGTTGGTCTTGAACTCCTTACCTCGGGTCATCTGCCCACCTCAGCCTCCCAAAGTGCTGGGATTACAGGTGTGAGCCACCATACCCAGCCCTCTGGCTGCTTTTAATATTTTTTATTTATAATTTATTTTAAGTGACTTGATTATGATTTTGCCTTGGTGTAGTTTTCTTCACATTTCTTGTGCTTGTGGTTTGTTGAGCTTCTTGGATCTGTTGGTTTATAGCTTTTATCAAATTTGTAAATGTCATGGCTTTTATTTCTTTTGAGATTTTTTCCATCACCCCTTTTCTTCAGGACTCCAACAACATATATGTTAGGCCACTTGATGTTGTCCCATGGTTTACTGATGATGTTTCTTTTTTCTTATACCCCAGACTTATATTTTGAGTTTCATTTTGCATGGCTTATGTTGCATGTTTTAAAGTTCACTCATGTTTTTCTGCAATGTCTAACCTGTTATTGATCCTATCCAGTGTATTTTTAATCTCAGTCATTGTCCTTTTTATCTCCAAAATTTCAATTTGTATCTTTTTCATATTTCCTATGTCTTTACATAACATATTCAATCATTCCTCTAGATCAGAGTTTCTCAACCTCAGCACTTCTGACAATTTGGGCTAGATGATTTTTTGTCGTGGGGGGCTGTTCCTGTGCATGAAGAATGTTTAGCAACATCCCTGGATTCTACCCACATTATGCCAGTGGCACCACTACCCCCAAATTGTGACAACTAAACTGTCTCCAGACATTGCCAAATGTCACCAGGGATGGGGAATCATGCTTCTACTGAAAACTATTACTCTAGATTTTGAGATATAAGGAATACATTTATAATTGCTGTTTTAATGTCCTTGTCTACTTTTTTTTTTTTTTTTTTTTTTGGACACATGGTCTTACCTGTGATAGAGTGTAGTAATGCGATCTTAGCTCGCTGCAGCCTCAACCTCCTCAGGCTCAGGTGATTCTCTCACCTCAGGGACTACAGGCATGTGCCATCACACTTGGCTAATTTTTGCATTTTTTGTAGAGACGGGGTTTCACCGTGTTGCCCAGGCTGGTCTCAAACTCCTGGGCTCAAGGGATCTGCCCATATTATCCTCCCAAAGTACTAGAGTTACAGGTGTGAGCCACCACGTCCGGCCCTTGTCTACTAATGCTATCATCTATGTCCATTTTATGCAGTTTTGATTGATTGATTTTTTTTTCTCCTTACAATTTTCCTGCTTCTTTGCATGCCTTAGAGTTGTCTTTTCTTAAATTAAATGTCAGACATTATAAATTTTACTTTGTTGGGTGCTGGATATTTTTATATACCTGTAAACATCCTTGAGCTTTGTTCTGAGATGCAACTAAGTTAACCTGGAAAAAGTTTGATCCTTTCGGTTCTTGCTTTTAAGCCTCATTAGGTGAGATCAGAGTAACATTTAATCTAGGGCTAACTTTGCCCCACTATGGAGGCAAGAGCCTTCCGAGTACTCTACCCTAATACCTCATGAATTACGAGGTTTTCAAGTCTGGGTGGGGGAATTGGCACTATTCCTGGCCCCACACGAGCTTCGTATGAGTAGTTCTTTCCATGTGTCTTTTTCTCCCGTGCATGTGCTGATAAGCAGTCAGCTGAGTACGTGAGGGAGAACCTCTGGACATTTTGGTGATTCTGTCTTTCTCTGAGATCCTTTCTCCTCTCTGGTATTTTATTCTGCAAGCTCCAACAGCTTTGGTCTTTTTGATCTTCCCCAGCTTCATCTCTTCAACTCTCAGCTCTTCTCCTTAAGTCTGGGAGGTCGCTGCATCTTGCCTGGGTTCCCCTTAACTCCCAGTGCACTGCAGCCTAGAAACTCTCCTCAGGCACTAAGCCTGGACCATCACTGGGCTCACTTGACTAGTTTCTCATCTCTCAGGATCACTCTTCTTCATTGTGTCATGTCTAGTACCTTAAAAACCATTGTTTCATAGATTTTGTCTTAATTTTTTCAGTGATTTCAGGCAGAAAAGTAAATCTGGTCTCTGTGACTCCATCTGGGCTGGAAACAAATCCATACCACACTTAAGTTTTTAATTTGCCTGGAATTTATATGAGTGTTAAATCTTCTGAGTTATTAAATTTCTGAGAATAACTGTGCTTTACTCTCACTCTGGATTGAAAAGTTTGAATGGAAATAAAATTTTACTCTTAAAATAACTTTCACTCTAAACTTTGAAGGTATATTTTCTGTTTTTGAGCATCCAATGTTGATAGGAAATCTGATGTTTGTTTGATTCTTGCTCCTTTCTTTCCCAAGAGAATTAAATTGTTTATTGATTACACATGATAATAGATGATACACAAGCTTCATTCCCATCTACAATTTTATCTGGTACCTTTAATCAATTTAGATATATTGCATAGGATGTGCCAACAATTATTTTTATAACCAATAATTCCATGATTTTGCTTGGGTAATCCCTTTTAATGGTGAACTTCAGGTCACAACAGTAACTATCAGTTCAACTACACCAAGGTTTCTGAAGACAATGGCTTCTCCACCCAAGCAGGTTGTATATAAATTCCAAATAGAACCTGGCATCACATTGAAGGAATTCTAACTTCACACTGTTGGGGGAAATTTACCAAGATGGCTTCAGAGTAGACTAACTTTAAACAGCACATTAAAAAAAAAAAAGTCATTTATTCAGCATCATGATCAGACTATTACATTTAGCAATCAACAGCATGGGTGCAAAAAAAAAAAAAATATATATATATATATATATATATCAAAGCCCTTTGTTGGAATGGTTTACACTTTCCACAGAACAGAATAAAATAAAATAAACTGTTATACCATTAACCACAAATACAGTCCTCAAGTTTTTTGCCCATACACATGAGTATTTGTCTAAAACATGTCTTCTTTGTAGCAGCTAGGGCCTTCCACCACTGTGCTTGACTGAGTTCACAAATCTGTTGTAACCTGTGGTTTCCCCGTCACTTCTCTGGCTCTCCTCTCCTGCTAAGCTTTGTGCCCTAATTAAAATATTCTGCCACTGCCATAGTTACTGCTGCTAGTGGAACCGCCATAGCCACCTTGGTTTCGTGGTTTGGCAGAGTATTGGCCTCCACTGCCATAGGGGCCAGAGCTTCTGTCTCCAAAGTTTCCTCCCTTCATGGGACCAAAATTTGAAGACTGACTGTTGTAACTGCCAAAATCACTGTAGCTTCCACCACCTCCAAAATTGCTTCCGTCATCACCAAATGCATTATAGCCATCCCCACTGCCACCATATCCACCACCACCACAGCTGCCACCAAAGCCACCATGACGACTAAAGTTTCCTCCACGACCGAAGTTATTCCCACCGAAACCACCTCCACGACCACCACCAAAGTTTCCAGAACCACTTCGACCTCTGTGGCTGGATGAAGCACTAGCCATCTCTTGCTTTGACAGGGCTTTCCTAGCTTCGCAGTTGTGGCCATTCACAGGATGGTATTTCTGAATGACAGTCTTATCCATGGAGTCATGGTTGTCAAAGGTTACAGCGGCAAAGCCCCTTTTCTTGCCACTGCCTCAGTCAGTCATGATTTCAGTCACTTCACTTTTTCCACACTGTTCAGAATAATCTCTTGGGTGATGTTCTTCAGTGTCTTCTTTAATGCCACCAACGGATATCTTCTTCATAGTTAAGTGGGCACCTGGTCTTTGAGAATCTCCTCTTGAGACAGTTCTCGTGGTCTCCACAACTCTTCCATCCACCTTATGTGGTCTTGCATTCGTGGCTGCATTCACCTCCTCCACAGTGACATATGTGACAAACCCACAGCCCCTGGAGCGCTTGGTGTTTGGATCTCTCGTTACCACACAGTCCCTGAGCGGTCCCTGTTGCTCAAAATGGCTCCTCAGACTCTCATTGGTTGTTTCAAAGCTCAACCCTCCAATGAAGAGCTTCCTTAGGTGTTCGGGCTCTTTAGGAGACTCTGACTTAGACGTGAGGCCAGGGAGAGGAGAAACTTTAATGATAGTTCTTCAGCGGTGTCTGTGATTCTTGCTCCTTTGTAAGTAACTTTTTTTCTTTCTACAGGATTTTAGAATCATCTCTTATTTATAATGTTCTGAAATTTCAGTGATCTATCTAGGTAGAGGTTTTTAAAAAATAGTATCTGTGATATTATGAGTTTGACAGTCTAATTTTATAACCTATTATAAAATAAACATATGTTTATTAAGATAAAAGTATTTGTCCATGCCACCTAAAATCCAGTATCACCAGTGTTATGTTTATCACCTTTTGGGAAACTTTGGATGAAAGAATAGCATTAAGAAAAATTATAATAAATTATCAGGGAAAATTCTGAATGGGTGATGACTGGGTATCATTTCAGCGGGGGTTGTCTAAGAGATCCTTTGGAATTATCTGACTATATGGAGAATTGTAGTTTTCATCACAGACTGATGGTTATATGCAACTCTGTAAGTTGTTGAAAATTTGTAGTAATGCAAGACCAGGGGCAGTGGCTTACATCTGTAATCCCAGCCATTTGGGAGGCCGAGGCGGGTGGATCACTTGAGGCCAGGAGTTCAAGATCAGCCTGGCTAACATGGTAAAACCCTGTCTCTACTAAAAATACAAAAATTAGCCCGGCATGATGGTACATGCTTTTAATCCCAGCTGCTCGAGAGGCTGAGGCATGAGAATTGCTTGAACCCAGGAGGCGGAGGTTGCAGTGAGCCGATATGGCACCACTGCATTCCTGCCTGGACAACAGAGCAAGACTCTGTCTTAAAAAAAAAAAAAAACCTTATAGTAATGCAAATGGGTCTTGTCCATAGACATGGCAATAAGTTGTGTCCGGTGAAGATGAAAGTGATGACCACTCTGTGGAAAAGATGATTCCAAGCATTATTCTATTTCTTGTAAATATTGATCAGTTTTTTCTATTGACAAATTCATTTCGACATTCCTGATTGCCTCTATATGTGTTTGTTCTTTTAATCCCCTTTGAACTGGTTTTAATGTATTGGTGTTTTCCTCACTAATTAGTGTGTTAAATAAAATCTTTGACTTTTTTTATTTTATTTTATTTTTGAGACAAAGTCTCACTCTGTCATCCAAGCTGGAGTGCAGTGGTGGGACCTTGGCTCACTGCAACCTCCGCCTCCCAGGTTCAAGTGATTCTCCTGCCTCAGCCTCCCAAGTAGCTGGGACTACAGTTGCAACACCACGCCTAGCTAATTTTTGTATTTTTAGTAGAGACAAGGTTTCACCAGGTTGGCCAGGCTGGTCTTGAACTCCTGACGTTAAGTGATCCACCCCCTCAGTCTCCCAAAGTGTTGGGATTATAGGCGTGAGCCACCGCATCTGGTTAAATCTTTAACTTTTTAAAATATTTGTATGACAGTCACACTTTCGCCTTATTTTTAAAAAAAACATTTTGTTAGTAGCATATATTAATTATAATGTATATCACTATTATAATGTTTGAGAGGAGGTGGAGAACAGACTGGCCTTTGGAACAGAGTACATTTGAGGTAAGTCCTGGCTTCTTATCAAATCCTCTACGAAAAATCTAGCTGGTCACCTATTTCTATAACTAAAGTTTTGTTGGCACACAGCCAAACTCATTCATTTACATATTTTCTGTGGCTGCTTTTGTTCTACAAAAACAAGGCTGAGAGTTGCAATAAAGACCATATGACCCACAGGCCAGGGAGCAGAAGCTCCCTCTACCCCTGTAGAACATTGGAACCAAAACGTGACAAAAGGATTTTTGAGTCCCTACTGCCTCCTGTTTGATAACAGTTGTTAATGGAACAAAGTCTGAGTGCTACTAGAGAACGCACTGTTCCTTGGGACTGCAACAAGCAGTGATGTAATGATATTATGGCATGATTTTCCTGAAGTAGCTAAAAAGGGAGCAACATTCTCCTGGAGTCTCTGGTGTTTCCCTTGTGATTTTGCGGATGACTGTGCCTTTATCTCCTCCACCATACTGAAACTCTGCCACCTGTGTCGTGTTAAGTGAGTCCTTTAATTGCTCTGGGCTCAGTTTCCTCATACATAACATGAGGTTATTGGATGACTTCCCAGGTCTCTTCTATCCTTACGAGTTCATGTCAGTTTCATATACTTTTTGTTTCTTAGTTTTGTTCTCACTTATCAAACATTTATTTTATATCTATTATGTTCCAGGCATTTTACCAGTCACTAGAGATATAGCAGTGAATAATGGGACATGGACTCTGGCCTTACATTAATAAAAATGACAGCAAGCACATTATCAGCAATATCTGATATCACACTATATTATAGGTTCTAAAACACTTTCACAGGCATTTTTATATTTGGCCTTCAGTACAGCACTGTTAGCTGGTTAGACCAGGTATTATTATTTGCATTTTACATATGAAGAAACTCAAACACAGAAACATTAAATTGGCCAAGGTTACATGGTACTGATATTACCAACTAAGATTTAGAAATTTTGATCCTGATTATTTACAAAAAAGTTTGTTTACTGAAACATTTCAGGCCAGGAGTGGTAGCTCACGTCTGTAATCCCAGCACTTTGGGAGGCTGAGGTGGGCGGATCACGAGGTCAGGAGATCGAGACCATCCTGGCTAACACGGTGAAACCCCGTCTCTACTAAAAATACAAAAAATTAGCCGGGCGTAGTGGCAGGTGCCTGTCCTCCCAGCTACATGGGAGGCTGAGGCAGGAGAATGCTGTGAACCTGGGAGGCGGAGCTTGCAGTGAACCTAGATCACGCCACTGCACTCCAGCCTGGGCAACAGAGCGAGACTCCATCTCAAAAAAAAACAAACCAAAAAACAAAAAAGAAACATTTCAAACATACTAAAAAATAATAGTACAATCAATCCCATGTACTCATACCCCCAATTTAAAAATATATATATTTTTGAGACCAGGTCTCATTCTGTCACCCAGGCTAGGGTACAGTGGAATGATCCCACAGCTCACTGCAGCCTTGACCTCCTGGGCTTAGCTGATCCTCCCACCCCAGCATCCCAAGTAGCCGGGAACACAGGCATGCACCACCATGCCCAACTAATTTTTGTATTTTTTGTAGAGATGGGATTTTTGCCATGTTGCCCAGGTTGGTCTCGAACTCTTGGACTCAAGGGATCTGCCCATCTCGGCCTCTGAAAGTGCTAGGATTACAGGTGTGAACCTCTGCCCCAATCCCAAATTAGCAATGATCAAGATTTCGACTATATTTTTTTCATCTTCCCCCTTTTTTCTTTGTAGAAGTTTTTTGTTTTTGTTTTGTTTGGGGTTGTTTGTTTGAGAGAAGGTCTTGCTCTGTCACTCAGGCTGGAATATAGTGGCTTGAGCACAACTCATTGCAGTCTCAACCTCCAGGGCTCAAGCAATCCTCCCACCTCAGCCTCCCCAGTAGCTTGGACTGACTAACATGTGCCACCACGCCTGGTTAATTTTTAAATTTTTTGTGGAGACAGTGTCCCACTATGTTGCTCAGGCTGGTCTTGAACTTTAGGACTCAAGCGATCCTCCTGCCTCAGCCTTCCTAAGTGCTGGGATTACAGGCAAGAGCCATTGCCCTTGGCCTGTAGATGTATTTTAAGTAAATGCCAAAGATCATGTCATTTCACCCCTTTATCCTCAATGTAAATCTTTAAAAAGTAAGGGCATTTTCCTAACACCACCACAATGCCACTTTCACCCTTAATAACATCAAAAATAATTGTTTTGTTTCATTTAAATCTAATTCTTGAATTCTTGATGTTCATTTGGGTAGAATAAAGTTTAAAATCATTTTGCTATTTGGTCACACACTGACTAGCCAAGCATCATGTAAATTTGTTTCACAACAGTTTATTGGTTCCTAGATCATTCCTCCTTTCCTAAAAGACTTATTTTGTGTCAGGGAATATTATATGTTACCTCCCCTTTTTCCTTAGTGCCTTAGTCTATTTGTGCTGCTATAACAGAACACCTGAGACTGGGGAACTTATAATAAACAGGTATATATTGTTCACAGTTCTGGAGGCTGAGAAGTCTGAGATCAAGGTGCCAGCAGTTTTGGCATCGGGTTAGGGTCTGGTCTCTGCCTCCATGATGGTGCCTTGAACTCTGCATCCTCCAGAGGAGGGGGAACCCTGTTCCTCACGTAGCAGAAGAGCGGAAGAGAGAGAGCCCACTCCTGCAAGCTCTTTTTTATAGCAGCATTAATCCACACACAAGGGTAGAGCCTTCATGACTGAAATGCCTCCCATTCAGCCCCCACCTCTCAACACTGTTGCAATGAGGATTAAGCTTCCAGCACATAAATTTGAGGGGAACAAAAACATTCAAACTGTAGTATTTGGTTATAGATTTTTTTAGATAGAAACACGGCCACAGGAAATAAAAACTGTACGTCCCAACCTTCCTTGCAGCTAGATATGGCTTCTGAGTAAATTCTAGTTCATGAGATGTTAACTGAATTGTTGAGTTGAGTTTCTGGGAAGTGTTTGTAAGGGTAGACGGCATGTTTTCTTTGCCCTTTCTCCTTCCTGCTCATTAGAATAGAGAAACAGTAGCTGGATCTGAAGCATCTTGACCTATGAGGCTGTGTACTAAAAAAAGAGAGAAGCACTCAATGAGGATGCTAAGGCATAAAAATAATACAATGCACTTTGGAGACTCAGGGGAAACGGTGGAAGGGGGGTGAGAAATAAAAGACTACACATTGGGTACAGTGTACACGCTTGGGTGATGGGTGCACCAAAATCTCAGAAATCACCACTAAAGAACTTATCTATGTAGCCAAATGCCACCCATTCCCCCAAAACCTACTGAAATAAAAAATAATTTTTAAAAAATCATAGATGACACAAGCAAATGGGAAAAAAGAGGGAGAGAAAAACACTCAGATCCCTGATGACCCATGGAGTCACTTTATCAGTTTAGAAGTAAACTTTTTCTGCACTTCAAGCCAATGTTCTCTACTTTGGTTTCTGATTGCTTTCAAACCTGTAGCCAAACAAACCCTAACTTATACACATTGCTGTATACTTATTTCCCCATCACTCAATTATGGTAGAACTAGACACAGAGAAAGCTGGATTTGCTCTAAGCTTAGGCCTCCTCATCTAACATAACTGTTAACTGAGATGTATTCCATTAAACTTAATTTGTTTTTGTTGTTTTTGGGTTTTGTTTTAGAGACAGGGTCTTGCTCTGTCACTCAGGCTGGAGTGCAGTGGGGCTATCACAGCTCACTGTACTCTGAAACTCCCAGGCTCGAGTGATCCTCCCACCTCAGCTTCCTGAGTAGCTGGGACTACAGGTGCACACCACCATATCACCCTAATTTTAAAAAACTTTTTTTTTTTGGTTGGAGATGGGATCTCACTACATAGCCCAAGCTGGTCGCGAACTCCTGGCCTCAAGTGATTCTCTTGTGATTTGCTGGGATTACAGACATGAGCCACAGCACCAAGCCAAACTTATTGTTTTAAAATGAAAAATGTTCAACTTTCAAACTTCCTTTCCCTTGGATCTGTCCTTGCTATATAATCGACATCTCTTCCGCCTTCTTAATTGATTGGCTACTCAAATATAGCAGTTTCTTGGTTCTTAAAAGTAGTGTTCTGGCCAGGTGCTGTAGTTCATGCCTGTAATCCTAGCACTTTAGAAGGCTGAGGCTGATCACTTGAGCCCAGGAGTTTGAGACCAGCCTGGGCAACATGGCAAAACCCCGACTCTAAAAAAAAATTACAAAAATTAGCTGGACATGGTGGTACTTGCCTGTAGTCCCAGCTACTTGGGAGGCTGAGGTGGGATGATCGCTTGAGCCTGGGGAGGTTGAGGCTGCAGTGAGCTGTGATCATGCCACTGCACTCCAACCTGAGTGACAGGATGAGAACTTGTGTCAAAAAAAAAAAAAAAAAAAAGTAATGTTTTGTTCATATGGTTTGCAAAATAGGATTTGGAGAAGGCTAGAAAAGACCTGAAATGTTGAATGAGTAACAATCACTGAATACTGGAAAAAGCCCAGCCTTGTTACCTTCTCTGATCTCTGAAAATACATCAGCAATTGCAGAGCTAGTGCTGGTGAGCTACAGTGAGCTGTCACAATTGATGTAGTCATTATTAGAAGATCACAGTATATGCACAGCAGTTCAAATATTGTTAACAGGTCTACATTTAAAAGGTTTCTTATGTAATTTTACAGCTGATAAACCAACCCCTGATGACACAGTGAAACAGGACCAGGATATTAAAGCATTTAAACATAGGTTTTTAATTTATTAACCAAACATCAGGACAATTCCTCAGTCTCTTTTCATATTTAAAAAAAGGAAAAGAAAAAAATACTTGCAGTAACAAAGAAAAGTATTAAGGTTTCTTTCAAAGATGCAGGCTGATTTCCAATATTCCAAACCTTTGAATTACATAATGAAATGGGTGCTAATAAAAAAGAATGTACACCTGACAGATTGAATATTTTTTCTATGATTAATAATTCTCTATTAAAGCAACCTATTAAATTTTATTTTAAAGAGATGTGAGTGATCGAGTTATTAGATCAGCACCCTCAATTTTAGGCCAAATGAGAAACTCCTATAGATTTTGTAATTCCAAACATCTCGTGAGCAGCTATTCATCTGCTCATGAGATGTTTAAAGAATTGCAATGCACTAAGTTGTACATGTAGAAGCAAGATGTTAATTAAAACACTGGCCAGACATGGTAGCTCATGCCTGTAATCCCAGCACTTTGGGAGGCCAAGGCGGGTGGATCACTTGAGGTCAGGAGTTCGAGACCAGCCTGGCCAACATGATGAAACCCCGCCTTTACTAAAAATACAAAAATTAGCCTGATGTGGTGGTGTGCACCTGTAATCCCAGCTACTCAGGAGGCTAAGGCATGAGAATGGCTTGAACCTGGGAGGTGAGGTTGCAGTGAGCCAAGATCAAGCCACTGCACTCCAACCTGGGTGATGGAGTGAGACTCTGTCTCAAAAATAATAATAATAATAAAATAAAAATAAAAAACAAAAAAATTCTGTAAATCTTACACTTTCAAGACATTTATGGAAAATAATTCCTAATAAAGAAGCCATAGGGGATATGTAAAATTCTTCTTTATATCTCAGTCTTTGAGGAAATACTTTAAATTTCAACCACCATAGACGTGAAAAATAACTCTCAGATGCCTATTCTTTGCACTCTGTTAGATACTCCCTTTATGTATTCATATATGTTTTATTGCAGATTGTATTTTCCCAAAGTGACTGAAATAGTATCTCCTATTCCAAGTGCTCTTTTTATAATGTGACCTTAACATTTGTCTTATGGAGAAGTGGAGTTTATGTCTTTTCCCCTTAAACTTGGGCAAACACTTGCGACTGTCTCAATAAAAGAGTACTGGAGAGTGATGCTATGTAAATTTTGAGGCTAGATCACAAAAATGCCATGTTTCATTTTGCTGTCTTGGGACACTCAATACAGGAATTCAACTGTATGCTGTAAGGAAGCTCGCACTCAGTCATGCAGAAACCATACGGTAGGTGTCCTGGTTAAAAACCAGCATCCTTCTTGATGTGGTGACTCACGCCTGTAATCCCAGCACTTTGGGAGGCCAAGGAGGGCAGATGACCTGAGGGCAGGAGTTTGAGACCAGCCTGGCTAACATGGTGAAACCTCATTTCTACTAAAAATGCAAAATTAGCTGGGCACGGTGACATATGCCTGTAACCCCAACTATTCGGGAGGCTGAGGCAGGAGAATCGCTTGAACCTGGGAGGCAGAGGTTGCAGTGAGCTGAGATCGTGCCATTGTACTCCAGCTTGGGCAACAAGAGCGAAATTCCACCTAAAAAAAAAAGAAAAGCCGGCATCCTCTGCCAGATAAGTGAGTGAAGTCATATCCAGGTGATTCCAGCCCCCAGTCATTGAGTTACCCACAGCCTTTGACTCTTCCTGACTAAGGCTTCAGATATGGTGGAGTGAAGATTATCATCCATATCCACTGTACCCAATCTGAATTCCTGACCCAGAGAATCTGTGAGCATAATAAAGTGGTCATTTTATGCCACTAAGTTTTAGGGTAATTTGTTACACAACAATGGTACCTGGAACATATATGTTACCTACAAGCCATATTAATGACAATACTTTCAATTTCTTATAAATTTCCCCTGGATAAAACCATACAATAAGCCTCATGTATTTTCGAAGTAGTCTTCAAATGTGAATGAAGAATAATAGCAAATGACCCTAAAGGGAAGTTACAATTCATATATTAATAGAATCACATGCCTTTTCACTGGCCGGAATTAAGACCTTTTGCCTTTCAGAACTAGGCTTTTCCTCAAAATCCATGTCCTCAAACAAATTAGTCCCACTTAATTTTTTCTTCAAATTGTTATCTTTCTGAGTAGTCTCTTTCTTGAGTTTTAGATCCTTGACTGTCAGTCTGCTGAGCTCTTTTTTTTGTTTTTGTTTTCGTTTTTGTTTTTGTTTTTGAGATGGAGTGTTGCTCTGTTGCCCAGGCTGGAGTGCAGTGGCATGACCTTGGCTCACTGAAGCCTCTGCCTCCCAGGTTCAAGGAATTTTCCCACCTCAGCCTCCTGAGGAGCTGGGATTACAGGGGCGCACCACCACACCCGGCTAATTTTTTGTATTTTTGTATATTTAGAGACAGGGTTTCACCATGTTGGCCAGGCTGGTCTTGAACTCCTGACCTCAGGTGATCCGCCCGCCTAGGCCTCCCAAAGTGCTGGGATTACAGGCATGAGCCACCGCACCTGGCCGAGCTTATCTGCTCAGACATTCCACTTTTCTCGCAAACTTAGTTGATCTCAAACCAAACCCGTGTCTTCTTTGAAAATCTGAATCTTCTGAGAGAGTAACAAAGCAAATGATGCAAAATGTTAAAACCTGGCGAATCTGCTAAAAGATAAACAGGAATGTTTCTTTGTAAGATTCTAGCAACTTTTCTGTAAGCTTCTAATTATATTTCAAAATAAGGAGCATGTTAAAATAGAAAAGAAAAGGGATAAGGACTGGAAACAAGAAATGAATTTACTACACAGTTCTCTAATTCTGGTAGCAATGTCTGTTGTTACTGGTGCTTAAATACTTCAGAGTAATCCTTCATTCCAGATTTCCTCAGCTCTTCTAATTAATCAATATTGTTTTTCTTTTTTGCTATCTGTAGTTAATATTTCTATTTCTCTCTTCCCAATATCTAGTACCCCTTCTTATGCTAAAAGTGTCAAGATTTTCCTTTGGACAGCCATTCTTCTCCAGTTTTAGATCTTACATAAGGGTGGGATTCAAGAATGAAAATGTAACCCAGGTATAGCATCTTGCAGATGGTCAACAAAGAAGCAGCAAGTTCCTTTAATAAAGTTTAAGTAGTTAAGAAAAAGTCCTAACTGATCTTGCTGTTTTTGCTGTCTTTTACATTTTGCTTTTTAAAAAAATGTGCTTATTAGGACTATATATATGTGTGTGTGTGTGTGTGTGTGTGTGTATACACACACACACACATACACAGAGAGACAGGGTGAGGGAGAGAGTTAGTGCAGGGTGAGTTTACTATAGAAAAATTACATTTTCTGCAAAAAGAGTTGATTCTCTTTCTGTTTTTTTAGTTCTCACCTTGGCTCAATATATAATTCCTCAAGTCAAAATATTATACTTAGGTAGGCAGGACAATCTAAAATAAAATCCCAAGGATGAGAACCTTCATTCTTTCAAACTTTGTTGAACTGTTATATTGCAAAGGATAACCTCCTGTTTTGGATTTTGGCTTATTTTGGTCCTCTGCAGAATGACTACATAAATGAGCCCCAGGAGGCCCATGAAAGGTGGTATCTTACTAACAGGGGCAGAACCACCCCATACTTCTTTTGCCATCTATTGATTTACCCACACTATAGCTCCAGGTCTTAAAACCTTCTATTCAAGAGAAAGGATATGGATATTTTTATAAAATCAGTTTGTGTGTGTGTTTTAAGAAAAGAAACCTAGAGCTGTCTGCATTACAAGCATGACTGTGAAAGGGATTTTGTTCAGAGGAAGTGAACATTTTTGCCAACATTCAGAGTCTAGTTGCTCCAAGAAGTCCTAATGTACATCTTTTTTGCCTTGCTGAGTCTTATCTACTTCACCTCCTTAAAATGCCAACCCATGGGCTGGGTGCGTTGGCTCATGCCTGTAATCCCAGCACTTTGGGAGGCCAAGGCGAGCAGATCACAAGGTCAGAAGTTCGAGACCAGCCTTACCAACATGGTGAAACTCCATCTCTACTAAAAATACAAAAGTTAGCTGGGCGTGGTGGTGTATGCCTGTAATCCCAGTACTCAGGAGGCTGAGGCAGGAGAATTGTTTGAACCCAGGAGGCAGAGGTTGCAATGAGCCAATGAGCCAAGGTCGCACCATTGCACTCCAGTGGTCCAATCTGGGCAACAGAGGAAGACTTCGTCTCAAAAAAAAAAAAAAAAAAAAAAAAGCCAACCCATGGTTTATCATATCTACAAAACTCAACGCAATGTACATCACTCCCTTTCTTCTTCCTTTTTCTCATTAACTAGCATCATTGCCCTCTTTGGCAACTGCATAGTTAGCAGGTATTGCCAGAAAGGTTCTATAATAGACTGTTGGCTCTTCTGCTCCCTTTTTCCTTTTGCCAAGTTTTTTTTTTTTTTTTTTTTTTTTTTGTTTGTTTGTTTGTTTGTTTTTGAGATAGTGTCTTACTCTGTTGCCCAGGCTGGAGTGCAGTGGCATGATCTCAGCTCACTGCAGCCTCCGTCTCCCGGGTTCAAGCAATTCTCCCACCTCAGCCTCCCGAGTAGCTGGAATTACAGGCGTGCACCACCACGCCTGGCTAATTTCCGTATTTTTAGTAGAGATGGGGTTTCACCATGTTGGCCAGGTTGGTCTTTAACTCCTGACCTCAGGTGATCCGCCAACCTTGGCTTCCCAAAGTGCTCGGATTGTAGGCGTGAGCCACTGCACCTGGCCTCTTGCTAAGTTTTTAGGGACTGTTCTAATACCCTTTAACCATCCCTTCTCTTTTTTTTTCTCCCCCCCGCCCCTTTTTTTTTTTTTTAAATAAATGAAGCCTTTAGATTTGTTTTAGTTTTTCTTCTCACCTACAAGCTCCACTGGCAGGTTGATGCCCTTGTATGGTATCCAGTGATAGACGTTGAATCCATTCTTACTGGTATTTGCTCCTTGGAGGTGAAAAAAATAAATGTTTTATAAAACTCAAATTGGCCTTATCAAACAAAACATCTGCTAGATCAGTGAATGACTGGTGACAGCAGGAGACAGCAGTGCTGGCCTCTCCAATAGAAGTCACTGCAGTTAATGGAAGCTATTATGGGAAAATTCTGGCACGAAGTTTTCTTTTTCTTTTTTTTTTTCTCCTTCAGACAGCTAAAATTTTTTTAAAGAAAAAATGTATTCAGTTGCTAGGGTAACTGTGGTTTCAAAACTACCATAACAAAAGCCAGATATCACATATCAAACTACCAAATTGTTAATTTGACTGGTATTTTAAAATAATTGCTTGAAAGAGATGTTTTCTCCTTATCTTAGCTATAGAGAACAGAGAGAAAGGGAGATCAGGAAAAAAAGAAGAAAAAAGGAGAAAAAAACCTGATAGATTTAAGAAATGTTTTTGCCTTGCTAAATATTTGTTGGAAGTAAAAATTATTTTATGTTACGGATACATTTGCATGCAGGATTTATTTAGTCAGATTCAAAACATAAGGAGGATACTGGGTTATTCTGTTTTCAATTTCTCTTCCCGCATTTCAAGCCTTGCCTGGGTTTTAAGTGAACAGTTTTCCATGGGTACTTGGTAAAGGAACTGGTTGCTTAGGGGAGTCGTGCATGTTCTGAAATCTTCTTTGAGTGGTTATGTTTCTTCTGTGTCTTGCTTTTCATCACTTGATTCAAAGTGAATATAATAAAGCCATTAAGTGCTTGGATTCTGGAATTGGTCATATCTTGGACTAAATTCCTTTTCTATCCCTTACTAAATTCCTTCAACCTCTCTGAGTTTCTTCATTTATAAAAAGAATAAGGCCAGGCAAAGTGGCTTACACTCAACAGTTTGGAGAGGCCAAGGCGGGTGGATCGCTTGAGCCCAGGAGTTTGAGACCAGCCTGAGCAACATGGTGAAACCCTGTCTCTACTAAAAGTAAACAAATAAATAAATTGCTGGGCAAGGTGACATGTTCCTGTAGTACCAGCCACCTGGGAAACTGAGATGGGAGGATCCATTGAGCCCGGAAGGTCAAGGGTACAGTGAGCTGTGATTGCACCACTGTTCTCCAGCCTGGGCAACAGAGTGAGACTTTGTCTCTAAATTAATTAATTAAACCTTTACATATAAAAGAATATCAGCTGAGGGCTGTGGTGTGCATCTGTAGTTGCAGCTACTGGGGAGGTTGAGGTAGGAGGATCCCTTGGGACCAGGAGTTTGAGCCTGTAGTGCATTATGATCCCACCTGTGAATAGCAACTGGAGTCTGTCCTGGAAAACGCAGTGGGACCCTGCCTCTTAAAAAAACAGGGTGGGGGTGGGGAGGGGGATATCAGAACAAATAATTTGCAAGGAAAGGAAAAGAGAGAGAATAACGTATAGATTAAAAGACACTTGGGAGGTATATTAACTAAATGCAATGTGTGCATGTTTAGATCTGATTTGAAAAAAAACAACTAAAAAATCATTTATGACACAACTGGGGAGACTTTAATGTGTTTAGATATATTATAGAATAACATGGTATTGGAGAATTTTTGGTGTTTTTTCTTTGACATTTGGATGCATACCATAATATTTACAAATAAAATAATATAATATCTGAAATTTGCCTCAAAAAAAGGAAGAGGGAAATGGATGGGATAGAGATGAAACAAGTTTGGCCATGAGCTGACAACTGTTGATACTGGGTGATGGAGATAGAAGGGCTCATTAAAATATTCTATTTCTAAATAAGTATTTGATTTTTTTTTTTTTTTCAATTTTCAGACAGGATCCTGCTCTGTCACCCAGTCTAGAGTGCAATCATGGCTCACTTCAGCTTCGACCTCCCAGGCTCAATCTATCTTCCCATGTCAGCCTCCCCAGTAGCTGGGACCACAGGCACACACAACCATGCTCAGCTAATTTTTGTATTTTTTATAGAGACAGGGTTTTACCATGTTGCCTAGGCTGGTCTCAGACTCCTGGGCTCAAGGGATCTGCCCTGCCTTGGCCTCCCAAAGTGCTGGGATTATAGGCTTGAGCCACTGTGCTCAGCAGGTCTTTTCTACAATAAAAGTTTTAAAAAAGATATCAGTAAGACTCACCTGGTAAAGTTATTGTGGGGATTAAATGAGATGCTGTGTGTAAAGCACTTGGCAGAATGCCTGGTATATAATAATTGCTCAATAAATATTAGCTATTATTTTTAGAGAGAAGGCCTCCTCTTCCCCTCCTGCAGAACTATGAAAGCCAGACCATGAAATGTGTGGCTGACTGGAGCAGCTAACCTTACTCCTTCCAAATCAGGCAGCTGCAGGCTGTCATTGCATTCATCCTCATCCAACCTTGCTTCTGTACTAGGCCCTGTGCTTCCCACACACACACTAAAATTCTGTTTTATAGCGGCTGTTGGCTTTGCCTTTAGTTTCACAGTAAGTTTTAGCTGGGAATGCTATTTCAGTGGAAAATGGAAGGCAGGAACTTTTTTAGCTCAACTATTAATAAGTATTGAGCACATTGTTAGGAATTTTCCTATATAGTTTTATTTAACCTTCACAACAATCCTTCAAAGTCAAAATTATTAGCTTCGTTTTAGAGAGGAGGAAAGACAAGTTTCAAGGCCTGCCCAAGGTCACAGGGCCTTAAAGTGGTGGGCCTTAATTCACACACAGCTCCTGAGACCTCCAAAGGGTTTGTGCTTACCCAGGAGCCCTGGCTATCAGCTCTCTTGCCTTTCTTTTCCTTATCCTAGCTTAAAAACAACTGCCATCCAGAAAAGGTTAAGTTGACATTCCTAATCAAAAGAGTCTGGACCAGGTGCAGTGGCTCATGCCTATAATCCCAGCACTTTGGGAGGCTGAGATGGGTGGATCACGAGGTCAGGAGTTCGAGACCAGCCTGGCCAAGATGGTGAAACCCCGACTCTACTAAAAATACAAAAAATTAGCTGGGCGTGGTGGTGGGCGCCTGTAATCCCAGCTTCTCCGGAGGCTGAGACAGGAGAATCACTTGAACCCGGGAGGCGGAGGTTGCAGTCAGCCGAGATCGGGTGGCTGCACTCCAGCTTGGGCAACAGGGTGAGAGTCTGTCTCAAAAAAAAAAAAAAAAAAAAATCTGACATCACGTTTATCTGTACTGTAGAGGCAGAGGCAGCACTGGTTTGCAGCCCAGTGGTAAGAGGTCTGCCCAACTGATGGGGAGAGTTACAGGTTTAGGAATAGCTTAGGCCGGTCAGAGGGGAGGCTCTGAATGTAGAAATAGAAAGAAAAAGGTTTTTGGGATTGCACTGACATTTGTGTTTCATTTCCCTCTTGTTCCAAATGCTATTCAACTTAAGGGAAGAAGAAAGCAGGGAGGGATACCTTATAGGAAAACTGTTCCATTCCGAAAATTAAAAACAGCCAGCTGCCATAAAATACCATGGGCCCTTATATTCAAACTTCAGCTGTAATTTCGTTGAGAGGTTGCAATGGCACCCTAAACTGTCAAATGATGAGTTGACCTCAGAATCCTGCTTACATAAAGCCGGACAATTCCATGCAAGGCGGGTATCTGGTTACAACTGAAGTTACTGGTTGTTTACGTCCGACTTGTCCGGGAATGGAGCAGAGAAAGAGGAACCAGAAGAAAGAGAAACTCGCGACAACAGAGTTGCCGAAAGAGAAGTGTTGGCGCCTCAAACTTGAGGATCAGCTTCTCGGGCCCCACTCCAAGGTGTCGTGGCGGTCGGGTTCTTTCCGCCGCCCCCCGGAAGATTCTCAGCTAACCCTTTCTCCGCCGAGACCCAGAGGCCCTCACTCTGACACCACTCCGGGAGCCAAGCTACTGTAAGGAGCTGATACCACCCCTCGCCGGCGCGAACTGCCCATCTCCCCAGACCCGCCCACCCCCTGCTGCGCATCCCTAACGTTCTAGCCCGGCGAAGGTCCTCTTAAATTAGGAAACAATAGCTATTTAGGAAGAAGGGCAAATAACCCGCGCTCTGCGCGCCCAATCGTGGAATTCTTGGGAGTTCCCCGCGGGCAAGGAACTCTGCTGCTCCCGGCAGCTGCGGAAGAGAAGAGGGAGCCTGCGTGCTGGGGCAGGGGCGTCGCGAACTTGGGGCAACCCACTTCCAGGGCCCCGCCCCCGCTTTCCCGCCTGCCGGGGACCCGCCGAATGGGGAACCACCCTCCTCCCTGAGGCAAATTTGGAAGGGGAGGGGTCCAGGAGCGGTAGAGCCGGGGCACCAAGCGCCAGATTCTGCCGCTCAGAAGTCGGGGGCAGTCCCCAGTCCCGCCTCAGGCCCCCGCGCTCACAGTGCGCTCCGCCAAGGGCGCGGTGTCACCGCCACGAAGTCTTTTACTTGCCCTTAAGGAGCCGGCCCTCGACCCCTTGCAGGGTGGAGATTCCTCCCATTCCCTCTTCCCCCCTCCCCCGGGTCAGCGAAGAGACGTGGAATTGAGCTGGAGCGATGATTCCGCGAGCACTGTAATTACGCACACACTGAAATCTTCACCGTTGACTTAAGTTACTTGGCGCTGCGAGGGCTGGGGCCCTGCATATTGATTAAATGCAGCCTCTATTTACCTAAACAATAAATGTAGAGATTAGTAACGTTCACTTGATCACAATAATGGGATTGACAATTAAGGGGCAATGCATCCCAGATGTAGCGGAGCCTATGGGCTGCGTGCAGCGGGCAGAGGGCTTCTCGGAGAGGGGCGCTCGGGCAGTTGCGGCGGCGGAGGTGGTGCAGAGCAGGAAGCGGCGCGGAAGCACAGCGGGAGGCGGAGGGGGACGCCCATCCTCGTCAAGGTCGCCCACCCCGCCCGGGAGGCTCGAAACTGGCTTTGGGGTACCCGAATGCCCCGACTCCCAGGGAGACATCTGGAGCTCGGAGCCACCCTCCCTGCGGCGAGGGCACCTGCCTCAAGGCGGTCTCACTTGCCGATGCCTGGCTGGGAAGGAGGATGGACGCCGCTGGCATGTGCCCTGGTAAGTGTGTCTGTTTGTCATCAGTGTACATTCTGCATGTGGCAACGGGGCGAAGGGGAGGAGCACGTGTCTAAAGTGCACGGAGCCTTCCTCTACCCCTGTGTATATACCCTTCAGTCAATGTTCCAAGAAGCGGGTCAGGGCGGAGGGTATCCTTCTGGATCTGGAAGGGCGTGGGTTTGACATCGGTGGGTGTGACGGGAAAGTCCAGCCTGTCAGGGTTGGGCTCTACAGTGGCCGAAATCAAGAAAGCATGGACGTGTCGGCCCAGGGCTGGCCTGTTTCCGGATATGTCACAGGGGTGCTTCGGTCCTCGAGGGGAGTCTTACGATCTTTTTTTCTCACCCTCTCACTGAACTGTAGGGTTCTGAGAAGAGGTTCTAGGAAGGAGAGGGCTGAAAGGAACTAACTTAGAAAAGAACCCAGGAGAGTGGAACATGGGGTAATAAAAGACAGATGAGCACAGTTGGGTGTGTGTGCGAAATCATGATCCACCTGGAAGGGGTTCCAAGCCCTGGACTGCCATCGCATACTGGCTGCAAAAGACACACGCATGTTGCTTCTCTGATATTTCCCTCTTCTCTCTGAGCCCCATTATCAACCTGGAAGGCTTCTCATTCCACATTTAGACACAAACAAAAGGATTTGTCCCAGACACTCAAGAACAAGCCAGGACGAAGCCCTTTCCCGCCAAACCACGAAGGCCGGGAAATAAACAGCGCCTGCCCAGGCTCTGGGCGCGCGAGCCCGAGAGAGGACTTGGGTGGGAAGAGGCTCTAGAAGATCGGAAGGAGGGAGAGAGAGGTGGGGGAGAAGCTTGGAAAGAGAAGAGGGAGGAGGAAGAGGAGGGACCAGCAAGGCAGAGTGGGACCTGGGGTTCTGTTATAACCGCCCTTCCCCGCCCACGGTCTTTCCATCCCCTGTTCCCCTCCCCCATTTCAGAGCTGAAGGCCGACTGTGGGAGGAGGAGGTTAAACAAAGGGAATCCTCCTCCTCTGGGACGGGTGAAGTGCGTTTGTCCTCTCCTTGCAGGCACTGGAAAAACTGGCAGGAATTTCCTTGTCGTGAGAAGACGGACGAGTGTGTCTGCAGTCGAGGAGACAACTACAAACAGACTTTGGGCAGGGAATGCGGGCGGGCGGGGGTGGGGGTGGGGGCGGGGGCCAGCTTTGATCGCTCCAGCTCTGTTGTAATTTTGTCTTCGCCAGATAGATTAGCTGGAACCGCCAGCCCTAGCTTGGAGTTCCGTTCCACGGAGTACCCTCCCTCCCCACCCCCCGCGTCATCTCGCGCCTGGAGCCGGGTCGCCGCTCCTTCCGAAGTCTCGCTGCAAACTTCAAGGGCTGATGGTTCTGTGTTCCTGACGTAATTAGGAGGCCACGCAGCTCTCCAGCACTCCGTTAAACAAATATGTAAGTCGTCCTCCCTCTCTCTGGGGACAGACTCTAGGGAAGGAGGCAGCTGGGCCCGCTCCGGGTGGTGTCCTTGGCTAGCGGAGTGGCGTCGCTGTGACCTTCCGCCGCCCCTCGGGGCCTTGGTCTTTCTAAGCTCTTCCTTAGGAAGCCGAGAGAGAGAGGCAGAGAACGTGCACCTCGCCACCCACCGGACAAGCTGAGAGGACCTTGTCTTTGCTTGAAAAGTTTTCTAGATAAATCGCTCGGGTGGTTCTAAGCTATGATGAACCAGAGGCTGGGCCCGGTTCTTCTCCAGAACAGCGTGTGGATGTAAAGGAGATGAAATCGTCCTCTCCCACTGCTTTCTTTTTCTTCCCCATATAAATCAGTCATATAATTCATTCGCATTGTTTAAGGTACATTGATCAATCTAATGGCTTGTAATAGGCTCCTAATTGCCACTTGCAGAATCCTGCAGGCTCACATTTGAACAGGGAAGGTTCCAGGCAAGTCCACCTTAAGCTTGAGTTTGGGCGATTACAGAACCCAGGAAGAAAGTCTAGATGGCACAGTCACTCCGGTCTCAGTTCTACAGGGGAGGGAAGAAAGGGGGTGTTAGTGGGGATATTTGCTGTTCATTTTTCCCCCAATCTCCCTTCCAAATCTGTCACGATTAATGAGCAAAGCCCATGCCACAATTTATAGATTATTGTGGACTTAGGATCATTTTGTTGATATCAGACAAGAAACTTTCCTTACTTGCATCCTTGTGTCTGTATTTACAGTAAAAACTTCCTTAGTCACAAACGGATATGCATTTAGCCATACCTTTTCTTTTTACTTACTTATTTTTAATAAAGCAACATCAGGAGTTGTGATAGGAAATAACATGGGGGAGGGTGTGTTAAAGGGAAGGAAGGAGAAGCCAATCTTTATATCCCAGGGTGTCCTGGAGGTATGCCTACACTCCTGTTTAACATCTTGTGGTTGTAGTGCCTTCTCCAAGCCCTGGATAGAGGAGGAAAGAGTTGGAAGCCTCCTCAAATCTGCCTATGAAAGGGTAACACTGAGGAAACTGGTACCCTGGCTAGGAGAAACTGAGTAATGATCAAAATCCTGGCTCTGGCTTTTCTTGATATTAGTTCAGGTATATGTGAAAAGATTGCTTTAATGTCTCCAAAGGTGGTTCCATTAGAGTTGGCTGAGACAATACATGTGCATCATTTTGGAAGAGATGCTCTTAAAAAGAAGAAAGTGACTACAGAATACCACATTTGCTTAGGTCTAAGACCCTTCTTTGGTAGTTGGTGAGGGAGGGAGGAAAGTAAAACCCCAAGCTGAATAGGCCCCCCATAGTTTCTGAGTGATGCAGTAAACAAATCTATGATGCTTGTTGAATAATCTTCCAATAATTGCAGTCATTAAAATCATCACACAGTCTACAGTCACCTTCCTTCCTTTGACACACCAGTCTTTCCCTTAATTGTTAATGCATTTTGGGCTCAGATAAACAGATCGAGGCAAGCTTAAAATATATGGCCCAGATACATCTAACAGCAGAAAATTAGTTGTGTAACAAACGTTTGGACTATACTTAATAGACTAGGGGTTTTCAATTTCTTCAGTAGACCCTACAGAGGCAAGAAAGATTTGCATCTTCTACCACTGCTAAATAGCAGTGACGCCTCTGAGATACAAAAAAAAGAAAAGATGAAAGTCCCATTGGCCTATTGAATCTTCCTTGCTCTTTCATTTGCAAGGGTTGGGCTGGAATTAGGACATTATAGAACAAATATTAAAGGAAAGCTCAACAGAAACTGTGGGAGAGTTCCTCAATTTTTAATTAATTTTCTCCATCCATTTGATCTCAACAACTGGTGCTTTAAAAAATATAAATATGTGTTAACTATAAAAGATTCCCCGCTAATCAAAGGCTGTATTTCATTTTCACCAACCGCTGACAAGACTCCAACTGTGGAAAGGATTCACCCAACTCAACAGGCACTATGGACCTTCCTGGGCTTCCTTCTTCCTTGCTCATGGCAGGCAACATTGGTACACAAGGGCAGCTTTTTCTTTTTTTAACTCAAGTTATTAATGTATCTCTGCAACTCCCACACCGTGCTGACCTGATAATCACTGCTCTAGTGAAGATCATGCAAATGAAAAGCATAATTAATTGCACAAATCATTTAAAAAGGAGTGCTGTGGCTTAGCAAATAAATAAAGGCAGTAGGGAGGACAGGTCAGATAAATGCTTTTTATAGGCTGGGCTCCCTTCACCCCCAACCCCTCCTCCTAGTCCAGGTGGTCCAGACTTTGACTGCAGCCAGCCTGGCCAAGGCAAGCACCTTCCGTTCCTCCTCCCGCAGTGCCTCCCCTTCAACCATATTCCGGAGTCCCCCCAACTCCACCTCACCCCACCCCAACCTCACCCCACCCCAGTGGTGTATATCCGCTGCTAAACTCTGTGCTAGGTCAAAGCTCCGGGGAGACTGGGCAGTCACTTAATATTTAACCAGCTACTATATCTAGTTATTCAGAAAATAACTGGTCCTCCCAGTCGCCACTATGTTTTCTGCGCATCAGGGAGAAGCATTTTATCTGTGGCTTAGGAGGTCCAATCCTTCCTATCAGCGCTAATGACCGAATTGTTTCCCTGGCTTTGCCTTCTAAACACAGCAACTTGAGCAGTTGCTCAGATCAAAGCTCCCGGGAGAGCCTAGATGGGAGAAAAAATATTTGTTCAAAGGAAGTGAACTCTTCCCTTTAATTACCCTATTCTTCTTTATTAGGATTCGTATTGAATTTTTTTGCAAAAAAATTATGTTGATTTAACCATAGTGTATTTATGATGTAAATATATTCCAAGATGAAAACGTCACGGATCAATTGTAAAGGACCCGGATACATAATTTTAAAAAATCAGTTTCAGTGTATATGAGGTTCTCACCCCACTTTCGCTGCTCAGTCAGATTTGTTTATGCAGAATCGACATTTAATAGTGCTAATTGCACTCCAGTTAAATTGCCCTGATTGCAGAAAGGGAAGCAATTTTCGTGCTCTCTGTCTGGGTTTGGAAGAAATTGTTTTATATTCACCTCTTTATAAAGAAGTGGAGATAAGGCACCGGGGCCTTTGCACAAATTGCACTTAGGGGCTGACTGGCAGCATTCAGGCGCTATAATAGAGCATTATTTGGCCGTTTTGAATAATGTAAAGCGTTTGCTGAAAGCTATTCTCCTGAAAATTGCTTTAACTTTTAAAAGGGTGATGATTCACTCCAAACCAGGCCTTTGTTACATTGTCATTATTTCCCCAAATGTTTTAACAGTCAGCTCAACACTTTAGCATAACACATTGATCTTTGTTTAAAAACTAGATTTTTTAGAGGATGAAAAAAATCTGTCAGACGAAAAAAATCTGGACTTCCTCCGAAAGATTTCCTTGGGGCCCCACCTTAGAGTTGAAGTGGCCCGGGTGTTTGCCTGCGTTCGTTTGGAAGATTTCCCTAACTTTTATTGTGATGCAGACGCGTGTATCTAAAGGAATATGCGAGTGCCCACGTCTAGAATCTGACAGCTGGAACTACGGGAAAACGGCGGGAGGGGGAGGGGAGGGGACCCGAGGGGAGGAGGAGAAGAGGAAGGCGAGCAGGGCGCCAGAGCCCGAGGTGTCTGGAGAACTGTTTTAAATGGTTGGCTTGAAAATGTCACTAGTGCTAAGTGGCTTTTCGGATTGTCTTATTTATTACTTTGTCAGGTTTCCTTAAGGAGAGGGTGTGTTGGGGGTGGGGGAGGAGGTGGACGGGGGAAATCTTGGCGTTTCTCCTCCCCGGGCTGCACAGGGTGAGTCGGAAACGCCTCGTTGCCACTTAACAATCCCTCTATTAGTAAATCTACGCGGAGACTCTATGGGAAGCCGAGAACCACTGTCTTCTTCCAGGGCAGAAGTCACCTGTTGGGAACGGCCCCCGGGTCCCCCTGCTGGGCTTTCCGGCTCGTCTAGGCGGTCTGATTTCTTCTCAACCCTCCATCCCGCGTCCCCCAGGGACTTTTCACACCTCCCCACCCCCATTTCCACTAGAGTCTCCCAGGGCACAGCACTTCATTGACAGCCACACGAGCCTTCTCGTTCTCTTCTCCTCTGTCCCTTCTCTTTCTCTGTCATAATTTCCTTGGTGCTTTCGCCACCTTAAACAAAAAAGAGAAAAAAATAAAAGAAGAAGAAAAAAAAACATTCTGAGCCAAAGTATTTTAACAGGAATCCAAGAAAGCGACCCTTATAGCCCTCCCCACCCACGGAGTGCGCCAAGACGCACCCAGGCTCCATCACAGGGCCGAGAGCAGTGCCACTCTGGTCGTACTTTTAGGTCAAGAGATCTTGCAAAACAGGAGAGAAAACACGGGTGGCACAGTTCCACATCCTTGTCATTTGCACCCGCTCCGCGACAACTCATCGTTTGCACTCGAGGGTTTGGGGTTGGTAGTTTAATTTATTTTTTTCCTAAGAAGTAGGGTGTGGGTTTGGTGGGGAGTGTGCTATGTTAAAACCAGCGCCCAGGTCTGCCCTAGGGCGCTGGTATTTCTGGTTCAAAAACAGCTTCTGGTTACCCTGGAGAAGAAAGAGAAAGCGGGGCCCAGAAGAGAAAAACAAGCAGTTCAGCGGTTCCTGGGGGACTCGAAGACGCACCCTGGTCTGTTTGAGGACACCTCTTTTCACACTGACAAGGTCCAGGGAGGACTTCAGGATGCTTCCAGCCTGCAAAATGTGGGGGCGCCCACGTGTGGCCTGGACCTCCGCCTTCCCGGGTGAAAATCCTGGAGAGATTTCTCGGGCACGTCCGTGAAAGCAGGGCACTAAGGGGGACTCCACCTCTTAACACGGCGCACTTGCCTTACAGACGAGACTCTAGGCCTTGGCAGTCTGGAGTGGGAGTGGGCTGGAGCTGGGACAAGAAAATTCCACTCCAGGATGAAACGCGACATGCAAATCTTCACCGGGTTAAACAAACAGCCGAGCAAGCTGCAGCTTCAGCGGAGGTGGAGGTGGGGGCGGACGCCACTCGCGCCGGTCTCTGTTTCCAAAGTTGTTACAATGTGAAAATAAGCGGCTTCGTGCAGCGTGTTGTATGGGCTGATGCCTCCCACCCCCACGCCAGCCCCCAGCAAAACCCGGCAGATAATCAGCACATCCCACTGTTTAGTCATATTTGACAACTGGGTTAACCTGGTATCTTAGCGCTGGCGAAACCGTACAAAGGGTGCCCTCAATTACCACCAGAAGCCTCTAGCGTGAGTGGCACTTGTATTACCCCCCGGGTCAGAGGCCAGAGCGACAATTAGGAAGTCACTTACACCGCTGGGGGGAAATGGCGGGATGCAGCAGGCTCCAGGCCCTCCCAACAAATCTGTGGATGTAGATCTGTACAGAGAGGCCTATTTCGCTCCTCTCAGAGGAACTGTCCCTTCGTGCCCCCTCCCCAGTATAACTGTGAGAGTAACATTGAATCTCGTGGAATAAGGAATTGGGTAGAAGACACACGAAAATGATTTAAAAAAAAAAAAATCCCAAGCAAGAATGATAGATATAAGCTGAAGTTGTGTTCTGTAGGCAAGAGCCTGGACACACAAAGTGAGGGCTGACATTTCCGTCTCCACTTGGGCCCTGCTGGTGCGGGCTGTGCCTGGGTGTCTCCTCCTCTCCTGCCTCCTTTCCTACAAGTGGGGAGTCGAGTAGGACTGTCAGCCCTAACTTGCAACATCTCGGGGTGGTTTGTGTGTGTGTGTGGGGGGGGTGCTTGTGGCCCGGTTTCATTGGTACTTAAACCTGGCTTGGTGCGTGTGTGCAAATTTTTAATTGCACTGTAATTTCTTCAGTCCCCAGCCCGCCCTCGCCCCCCACCCAAGTATCCCCCCTACTCTCCCCCACCCCCGCCGCCCTAGCTAGCCGACTTGACTGGCACGCGCCGGGAGCCCTGGCCCGGGCCCCTCGGCGCGTCTGATTGGCTGCGGGGCAGCTCCCGTCTGCTCTGCCTGCGCCCTCATTGGGTGAGAGGCGCAGCCAGCGGCACTTCAAAGCGGGTGCTCCTCGCACTTAGGCTGAGTTTAGCCGGCGGGAGCCCGGAGTCCGCTCGGCGCGAGCGCGGGGACGCGGGAGCCGCGCGGGACCCAAGCAGTTTTTCCGAGCAGCCGCCAGGCTCAGCCCCGCTCCCAGCCTCGCTGCGCAGCCAGAGACCTGCTATGGCCACGTCTATACTCGGGGTAAGTCGCAAGCGCGGCAATGCATTTGCTTGTTTTAACCAGAGTAATTTTTCGTTATGGCTTCTGGGGTCTGCGGCTCCCGAGAAACTGTTGCTGCTGGACTGCAGCTTCAGCTTCTATTAGCACTTGCCACATTTCTGGGACTGATTTTTTCCCAAGTTTTTGGAACCCAGCAGATGCCTTTGCAAGAAAAGGCCTTCTTAATGAAGTCCTTTTTTACTTGGTTTCAAAGAAAAGCTAGAGGTTTCTTTTCTTCCCCTCGTGATTTATACCCCACCCCCCGCCTTGCTTTGGGGATTTTTTTTGCAATTATGCGACAGTGGTGTTTCCAGAAAACAGTCTTAATCGTTTTGCAGTCCATCTAGTCACGCTAATAAATATTTACATTTCCGCGGCTCCCCAGTTCGCCCGTGACTTTGAAAATACGTCTCTGGCCGCTTATCCTTGGATTGTTGTTTTCATAATCGCTGTGTTTGTGTGTGTGTAAACTTTAAAACCAAACGTTTTCTATTAAAAAAGAAAAGTCAAGTCGTAGCCACCCTGGGAGTGCTGCAAGTTTCGCCCCGTCCCTGGCTGCTGTTTCGGTCGCCTCCGCCCTCGCCCAGTGTTTGTTGTCTCTGGTCTCTGTGTTTACCTTCGCGCGTCACCCCGAAGGGCGACTTGGGGTCTTCTGGGAGAGGAGCCGGTTTACCGCGACAACCCAAGTCCGGTTGTAGTCAGGGTTGCAGCGACTGAGGCGGGGAACACGGAGGCATCTTTGATTTACAGCCTCAGCGAAGAGCAACTTTCCGGCCCCCGGACCTTCGCCGCGGTGATGGCCACTGTCCCGCGCCCGGTGCGGTGACTCTTCCGCGGGCGCGTGGGGAGGAGGCGCGAGGCGGGGAGCTAGGGCCCCCCCCGGGAGCAGCCGCAGGGGACGAGGCTGCTCACGGGTGCACTTTCTTTCTTCCCCACTTCCTCCTGCCCTCCTCCTCCTTGCTCCCTCCCCCATCCTACCCACTTTAGGAAGAGCCGCGCTTCGGAACGACCCCGTTGGCCATGCTAGCGGCGACCTGCAACAAGATCGGCAACACGAGCCCGCTGACGACGCTGCCGGAGTCGAGCGCCTTCGCCAAAGGCGGCTTTCACCCCTGGAAGCGCTCCTCGTCCAGCTGCAACCTCGGTTCCAGCCTCTCGGGCTTCGCGGTGGCCACCGGGGGCCGTGGCTCGGGCGGCCTGGCGGGCGGCTCGGGCGCCGCCAACAGCGCCTTCTGCCTGGCCTCCACGTCGCCCACGTCGTCCGCCTTCAGCAGCGACTACGGCGGCCTCTTCTCCAACTCGGCGGCTGCCGCGGCGGCAGCGGCCGGAGTGTCCCCGCAGGAGGCGGGTGGCCAGTCGGCCTTCATTTCCAAGGTGCACACGACGGCGGCCGACGGCCTGTACCCGCGCGTGGGCATGGCGCACCCGTACGAGTCGTGGTACAAGTCGGGCTTCCATTCGACGCTGGCGGCCGGCGAGGTGACCAACGGCGCGGCGTCGTCGTGGTGGGACGTGCACAGCAGCCCGGGGTCGTGGCTGGAAGTGCAGAACCCCGCTGGGGGGCTCCAGAGCTCGCTGCACTCGGGCGCCCCCCAGGCCTCGCTGCACTCGCAGCTGGGCACCTACAACCCCGACTTCAGTTCGCTCACGCACTCGGCCTTCAGCTCCACGGGTCTCGGCTCCTCCGCCGCCGCCGCCTCGCACCTGCTCTCCACCAGCCAGCACCTGCTGGCCCAGGACGGCTTCAAGCCGGTGTTGCCCTCCTATTCGGACTCCAGCGCCGCCGTGGCAGCCGCCGCCGCCAGCGCCATGATCTCGGGCGCCGCGGCCGCCGCCGCCGGGGGGAGCTCAGCACGCTCTGCCCGCCGCTACTCGGGCCGCGCCACCTGCGACTGCCCCAACTGCCAGGAGGCGGAGCGGCTGGGCCCGGCCGGGGCGAGCCTGCGGCGCAAGGGCCTGCACAGCTGCCACATCCCGGGCTGCGGCAAGGTGTACGGGAAGACGTCGCACCTGAAGGCGCACCTGCGCTGGCACACGGGCGAGCGGCCCTTCGTGTGCAACTGGCTCTTCTGTGGCAAGCGCTTCACGCGCTCGGACGAGCTGCAGCGGCACCTGCGGACTCACACGGGCGAGAAGCGCTTCGCCTGTCCTGTGTGCAACAAGCGCTTCATGCGCAGCGACCACCTGAGCAAACACATTAAGACGCACAACGGGGGCGGCGGGGGCAAAAAGGGCAGCGACAGTGACACGGACGCCAGCAACCTGGAGACGCCCCGTTCCGAGTCCCCCGACCTCATCCTGCATGACTCCGGCGTCAGTGCCGCCCGGGCGGCGGCGGCTGCAGCGGCTGCGGCGGCGGCGGCGGCGGCGGCGGCGGCCTCCTCGGGAGGCAAGGAAGCAGCGTCTGGCCCCAACGACTCTTAGAGGCCGGGCGAGAGGCGCGAGCACGCGAGCGAGTAGAGACACCGAGAACGAACGAGAGGTTCGGAGGGCGAGAGAGCGGGGGACGGGAGGGCAGGGGCTTCAGTGACGCCCCCGGGGCCCCGGCTGGACGCGAGGTGGAGCCGCTCAGGGTTCCCGGGCTGCGGTTCGCCCGCCGTGCGAGGAGCTCCCCTCGGCCTTCGGCGCCCGGATGAGAATCGAATGCGTGGTCCGGAAACAAAAGCGAACCATCCTCCGACACAAACACTTTAAAAACCGTACTCCCAGACGTACACATACACCGGAGACCTGCAACCACAAGCACGCACACTCGCGCGCGCACACACATACCACTCGCCCAAACTTCTCGAGCGAAGAGCAATACATAGAAAGGCTCCCTCTTTGCCCACTATCCACCTCCCTCCAACACCCGTCTCTTTCCTTTTCTCAAAAACAAGTCACCACCCAGCAAAGGACTGTCAGAACATTTGAAAACAAACGGGACCGATAAAAACACCCTTTGTGTGGATTATATTATATATAAAATGCTCCAAGTCCTGCCTGATGTCTACTTACAATGAGACTTTTCCTAAAAAAGGAAGCATCGAAAGGCTTAAGGTGAGAAATTAAACTGGAAGTCTAGCGACAGTTTCTCTGTATTTCATAACATCTGTATAAATAGGGTTCAAAATATTGTGTTCTCTTTTATTTTCTTGTAAATGTTCATTCGAATAGAGTTTTTTTGGGTGAATCCCTGAAATTCAGGGAGTTTTTTTAATTTTCTGATGCACTTTGTGGAAGTCAGTATATATGTAAAAGATATTTAAAATGTTGAGTTATCATTTCACTCACAAACACGTAAGTTAAGGTCATCTAAAGAAATTAAATGCGTTTATCTGTATGAAGAAAATCTTGACATCATATTTTCATTTTGGTATTATTAAAGGACTCTGAACAATACATTTCCTTTTTTAAAAATCCTGTTTCCCCCTCAGTAACCTTTTCGTGGGTCGATATTTTTTTTTTTCGGTTGGGAAAAAATTCCCTTAATGTTAGTTGTAGGTAATGTAAAGTTTATGTGGGTTATAAAAGCCATACTACATATACGTTTTTGAGAAGTCAAAATTATTTATTTGTATATCAACAGCATAAATTAAATTGGGTTATAAGGACGTGTAGTTGCATTGCTTAATGTGAAGGCTCTCAAAAGGTGACATTTTAAAACTCTGGAGCACCTAAAAAATGCTAAGGTCCTTAGCAGCTTTAACTGAGGAGGTGCCTAAACCTCTGGGAGGCGTCAGAGAAAATTCTGGTGGGTTTGTTTGTTTTTAAAAAGTGATTTAAAAACAATCTGTGAAAGGAAAACGCTTTTAAAAAAGAAGTCTTTAGCTCCCAAGGCCCTGTATGTTGGAAGGCAACTCAAGGGAATAAATCGCTAGAGTCAATACCCCGGAAAAGACATTTCATGCCTAAATGAAAATCTTGTTAAATGTTATTAATTTTGACTTAGAGCACACAGCAGCCCCCTGTGCCTTGTATTCCCTTATTAGGGATTCATGTCTTATCAAATATCTAATTAATCTCCTAGACATCATTTGTTCTGGCCAACTTTATCTCAGCTGGTCCGCGGGGAAAACTCCAAATATTCTCTGTGACAAAGCTCCCTTGAAGATCTTTTTAATTGTCTAAATTAACTGCACCAAATTTGCATGTCAAACGGTAAAGGGCAACCTGAGATAAAATGTAAACGTTTTAAAAGCCCCCAAACTAAGCACTTGATTTGATAACTAGGCTTTTTAATGTTATGGAAGACAACTGCTCCTTTCCTTTTCAAAGACGGCTGATCTATGCAAATAGTGAATTGGAAATGCCTAGGTCCCCGCGCCGTCAAATGGCCCTCGCAGGTTATTTGAATATCAGTGGCGCTGCTTCTGAAAAGGTTCAAGGATGCTCTCTGACTTCTTTGTGATTACTCAGTGCGGCGTCTTATTCTGAAGAAAAAAACTCGGGAATAATTAAAGGCTGGGATCAGGCCTGGGAACACATTTGGGACAGGAATCTCATTTAGACAGTCTCTTTCAAAATAAGGCACAGTTAAATTGACCAGAAGGCAATTATTGAAATGAAAATTATTTTCACTCTCTTTGTCTTCTGACCACCAACTTAACAGCCCCAGTTTAAAAGAGGGAGAAAAGAGGGAGAGACAAAAAGAAAATTGGTAAATGAGATAATTTCGCAATTCGAAAAAATTTTAATTTAGAAAATAAAGTACATATTTACAGAATAAAAATATTTCTAAAAGACTTCCCACACAAGAGGAAATACAAGCGAAGTCAGCACCAACATAATTTTTTTTTCCCATTTTTGATTACTGTCCACCTTGGGAATTTGAGCGAAGGTTTTGATTTTTAGGAAAGAAAAAATAAATTATTGTTATTAACAATCATCAAAATGTTTTCTCGGAAACTGTTCTGAAACACCAAGTCGCAAAGTAGCGATAAAACAGAACGAAGTTCCCCAGCAGGGAGTTTGCAGCGTGACATTCAATGGCTTCTTCCTTCTCCTTCTTGAGCTCCCCGCAGCCAGGCTGCCCCGCTCTTCTTCCTGGAGTTTTTCTTCACTTTGGCCTTTTTCTCTCCCCGATCAAGCTGTTCATAACCGGGAGCCCCCCACTCCCTAAGCGCCTCTGGTCGGGGGATGGTCTTCTGGAGAGCCGGCTGGTAGGGGCGCGTTTCCTGGAGGGGCTTCGGGCCGCAGCACTGGAGGCCCAGAGGGTGCCTGGCGCGTTTGGGGGCCGCGGGCTGGCGGCGCGGGGTAAAGGGTGTGGTGGGTCTCCCCAGGAACGCGGGCGCCCGGGCGTCGGGCCCAAGCAGCTTTGTTTGTCGTTGATAATAAAGGCAGATCAAAGGGCCCGGCTGTGCAGGTCCCGCTGGCCGCGCGGCTCCCTCCGCAGGCCAGTGATCAAGGCCTGTGAGCGCTGCCTCTGCCCCGCGGGTCAGCGGACGTCCATCACCCAGGCTCCTGGGAGCGGCGGGCGGCTGCCCCGGCCCGAGCGTCCAGCCGGGAGACAGCAGCCCACGGAACCTGAGCCCAGAGGGAGCGGGGCCCCGGGGTCTGGGGCCCCGGCCGAAGCCAACAGGCGAAAAGAGGGCCTAGGCCCCCTGCCTGGCCTCCCCCCAGCCCTAGGCGCCCTTGGGGGCACGGGGAACCTTGACTTGAGCGGGTGGCGACCGGCCGGCCGGGGTTGACCAAATTGGAGACAGAGCGCGTGGGAGGCGAGAGCTCCCCAGTTAGAACACGAGTTCGGTCCCCAATTGCGGTGGGTCCGCGCCTCCCCAGGGCCACCTCGGGGCTCTAGAGGCCTGTGCCTCTCTGGCTCAGGGGCCAGAAGGAGCTGGAGGCGGTGGCCAAGGGCCCAAACTCAGAGGTGGGTAGCGGCCTGGAGGTCCGCGCGGGCGGGGGCCGCGGCCTGGGGGCACAGAGTCGCGCCCGGGCCCGGGTGAGGGCAGTGCGATTTCGAGTCCCCCAGTTTCCCTGGCGTTTCCTGTCCCATAGCTTGCAGCGCAACAGAGGAACGAAAAGCAAATTTTCCTCCGCCCTGCGCTCACCCAGCCACGATCCGCACCATCCTCTGGCGTTTCCTTTTCTGACACCAGTTTTCTCCCCTTGGAATGAACTGGATTCTACCTGACAAGGAAAAAGAAAAAGAAAAGAAAGAGATTTTCTTTCCTCGAGGAGGGAAACAACATTATTTTTACGAGATTAGATTGTGCACCTGAATGGTGTGTCTGGACCTTCCGTCAAATGGTTACAAGTCGTGTAAAATTGAATTTCTTTTTATTCGGATGGAAACTTTATTTATTTTAACTCTAATCTTATTTGCATCTATTATCTGTATTCACCAAGGCTCTCTTCCACTACAAAAATGCAGATGAAGTAAATCTCACATAAATCCCGCCCATTTGTGTAATTGGTATACTAAGTGTTTATTTTAAGTGAGAATAATTTAGCTACAAATTTTCTTAAGGAATAACATTCTTAACACATTAAAAAAACTGAAAACTCTGATTTGCTTTTATGTTTGACAGTAGCTCTTGATTCCCATAAGAGGAGCTTGGCGAGTGCGGCTCGCTGGCGCCACCTAGAGCTCCGAGGCGGGAAGGCCGCCGCCTGCCCGGCTTGCGGCTGTCAGCGTGTGGAGACCGGCTTTTGCCGCGAGCAGCAGCAACCAAGCGGATCCTGCGAAGAAACGCGAGGGTTTGCGTTCCAGCGGGGAACGAACCCTGCTATTGGGGGTGGGGAGCACTACTTGGCATTGGCTTTTGGGCAAAAGGGTCGTTTCTGGAACGTGCTAACTGAAAATCCAAACAAAACAAAGTAAGGACCGGTTGGCCCTGGTCTTAGAATTGTCGCATTTAACATCCTTTTCAAGGCAACTTCAGGGTCTTCCAACTTAAAGTTGAGAGCGCTGAAGCGTTGTCGGCAGCGACGTGGACCCCAGGATGTGGGGATCCAGCTGTGGACGCAGACCCCTACGACTCTGCATCCGCGGCTCCCGGCCCGCAAGGCCCGCGTGGACTATCCGGGGCCAGCTGGAACCAGGCGGATTCAAACAGGTCACCAAACCATCCCACCCTACCACCCTCCCGTGGACAATCAGGGAGGCCAGGGACCCGCTGCTTTCGCAGACTCAACCCGAGGCGGGCCAGAGCAGCCTTCTGCCTCGCATTTGTCCTCCGGCGGACACCCCAGCCCGAGTGGGGCGCGGGGGGCCGGCTGGGCAGTCAGGAGCCGGGTCGGGCGTGCAGGGCCCCCGAGGGCGGCGAGAAGCCCCCAGATGCCCAGCTCCAGGCCTCCCCGAAAGGTGCGCACATCCTCCCGGAGCAAAACGACCCCTTTTGTCCTCTCCTTTTCCCTTTGAAACCCAAATCTGAAATCGGGTAACAGTTGGGCGCGTTGGCCAATTTTCTCTCCTCTCAGTGCATCGTCCTACCCCCGCCGCCCCTTTCCGTCCTCTTCCAGTCCACTGTCTCCCTGACCCCAACCCGTCTTCGGACTACGTGGAGTGACTTCCTCCTCCTCCATTTTTGTGCCCCCCACCTCCCCAGCGCATATTTATTGTATTTTAATTTTAAAAGCGACACCTTCAAACCCTGCGCCCGAGGCGGCGGAGGCGCCGTCACCCGCAGCCACGAAAGCCTGGCCAGGGCGCCTGGGTGCCGGGCTCCCTGAACTCGCGCCGGGGAACAGCAGCGCGTTTCCGGGGACTCGCAGCCACCTTTGCGGCGGGTAACTCGGCTGGGTTTGTATTTGCTGTTTTAATACAAACCCCGCCACACTGCCTATTTCAAATATGTGCTAATTACTACTTGGATAGCAGGGCGCAAAGTCCTTGTCCATTTCCCAGTACAAAGTAGGTTGCTAGAAAATTTGAAATTGCCTTTCAGCCTAAAGCTGCCTTACCTGAATGTCATAATTACAGTAATTATGTACATCCAAATTACATGCTAATTAAATTAGAATCAAATCGTTCTAAATCGAAATCAAATGAGGTAGTGAAGAATTAATCAATGACAACATAAATAGAGAGCTTCCTTCAGAGATATTTATTGTAACGATACAAGGAGGAATTTGATCTGAAAAAGTCACCTGTTTGTTTACTTTCAAATTAGTAATCAGTTATTATCCCTTCTCCATAATTTTAACCGTTCACTGTTATTTACCCCCCACCCTTCCCAGACGCTGGAGTGTATAGAAATATGTATGAGGTAAATATATACAGACATGCCTCCCCCATATATTGTTGACATAAATATAGACTGTGTGTTTGCAACTCCAGTTAAGGAAAGGGTTTCAGAATGTCCGTGGGGACACGTCCCTCCAGGGCCGGCTGTCGAGGACCCGGAAAACCACAACCCCTAAGAGTTCCAGTTTTTCCAAGACCCTTATACTCTCTTCCTTTAGAATTTCACACTGGGGATTTTGCATTGTTTTGCCTGCGTGTAACGATTTCAGGGTGATTCATTTATTTATAAAGGAAATGCAAAGTGACAGGGTGTCTCCCCCAGTCCACATTCTGCTTGCAGATTGCTGACGAAAGTTGATATCTTCATGTTTGCCCCAAGAGCTTCATAAAGCGCCCTCTTCACCTGTGGAGCGCGAGCGACCAGAACAATTCGCTCGCTTTCCTAACTGCTGAAGGCGAGTCCGACCCGCACGGGGGACTGCGCCCGAGTCCCGGCAAGCTTAGGCGGGGACTGGCAGGGCCCTTGGCGGGCGGGCCCCCAGCGGAAAGGCCTGAGAATTGCTTCTAGGGGGTGGCTTGGGCCAACGGGGGGCCAGGGAGCCGCACAGAGGGCCGGCCCCGACCATTCCCCGCCGCACCTTGTGGGTCGGGTGTCGGGCGGCCTCCTGGCGCCCGAGGCGCATCTGCTAGGAAGGGTGTGCGCCCCCTCATTCTCGGCCTCCCCATTTCGGTTTGGGGTGTTTTCGCAAGGTTGCCAAACGCGCATCCAGAGAAGGAAACCACCAGAGCACGCAGAGGGGCGTCGCCTCGAGATGGGAAGGGGCGACCCCAGCCAGGATTCATCCCGTCACCCTACCCCACCCCCCATTCTGGCTTCCTTTAGGTTTAGGGCGACGTCCTCCTGGGAAGCCCTTCTCTATCAGTCCAGGAACCCTCGGACCTCCACTTCTGTCCACCCCCTCGCAAAGCCCTTCAAGCCGGAGGGACTGGAGAAAGGCGACTCTGGGGCAGCTTGGGCCGGAGGGTGCGTTTCTTTTCATTCCAGGCAGCTCTCCGCGTTCATCTCGCACATCTTCGTCATTATTGTTACATTCTGGGCATTCTGGGGGTGATGTTAAGTGTGGCGTGAAGGGAGGAGAAAGGGGGAAGGTGCTGTGGAGTTACCTCTTCCTTTCCCGTCATCAGGAACCGGATTTTAGGAGCCTCGATCAGGTAGGAGAGCTCTCAGCAGCCCCCGCTTTCCCAAACCTTAGTTTCCCTGGTCTGACTTGTTCCTCACAACTTTTTAAAGGCCTTTTGCCTTTTGATCAGAGAATGCTCCCAAGGCCTGCAGGTATTGCATGCTTTTATCTCTTTTCAAGAAATGACAACTATAGTAGAGGTTTTCTTTTTCAGAAAACCTAAATAAGATTTTTAAATATCATTCAGCTGCTGAAGCTAAAAGTGCTACTTTCTTCCTGGTCTTAGGACCGGAGTGTGGAGCTGCGGCCCTCCGGAGCCGCCTCCACCAGCGTCTTGGCCCAGTGGTCATTAGTTAAGGAGAAGAGTGAAAATGGCTCAGGTGGATTTTGAACTGTTTGAGCTTCAATGCCAAAGCATACCAAATGTTCAGTGATTAAAACTGGGAAACGCCTGCTCCCAGCAGCGTGGAATGATTTGATTCACTATGAGCAAGCAGTCTCACGGAAGAATAGCAAGAAAGGTCTCTTCAAGCCTTTCGGATGAAAAGCTTTCCTAAGATTACAGCCCTATGGTTCAAAACAAGATCTCCGCTTCATAATGCAAGGTAAGCAGACCTGCCACTATGCTGCAGAAACCTCTGCCCATTTTGGCCTTTATTAAAATAAATTATGACTAATTTACCACGGAGACGTTCAGATAAACAAGTTCTAACCTAGCAACTTGATATTTCTTGGTTATTTATAAATCGACAGCACCTCCTACAGGAATTAATTTGCTAGTGTTATGTTAAATGTTAGGTTAGGAGAAAAGTCCCTGCGGAGGCAGAGGGAGAAATGCCTCCAAAATGTGTCCTATGCGCGTGCAGTTCCAGGCTCATGGATAAATAAGAAACGTGTAAGTCTGCCAAGATTTCTTTAAGGGAACTTCTCTATTAAGGTAAGAATGACAAATTTCACCAGGCTGGTCTTCTAAAAAATATCCCCGTTGAGGACTTTTGTTTGGGTTCTTAAGTCATAGATTCATTAAACGTGGAGTTTTAGGTACTGAGAGGAATCTCTACACATACTAAACATTCCTTTTATTATGAGGTTTATCTTATGAGGTTCATCTCCTTGGTTTCTACCTTATATTTCAAAAAGCAAAAGTAGAATTACATGTCCAATATTTTTATTTTAAAAGTAACTTCCAATTATTTTCCCCATCAATAGGGTATGTGGAACACATTAGCTAAGCCTCTTGAAAGCTGTTTGTTATCATGGTATGATTTTGTGTGAAAATGCCTCTCTTCAGTTTTTAAGTTTACAAAGTTAGAATGGTAGTTCATTAGGGCTGTGGAGCACCCTTGGGTGACCAAGGCTGAAAGCCAGACAGAAAATCAACATCTTCCATAACTACATGGAAATTTTTTTCTCAGAATTAGATGGGTAAAAATATTGGAGCTTTTGGCAGTACTTTCTAGTTTCTCAATCCTAACAATAAGGATAATTAAATCAGAGACTAAAAAAATCTCAGTCACTTTATCAAGTTAAAAGTGGACCACATTGGCCAGGCATGGTGGTTCACGCCTATAATCCCAGCACTTTGGGAGGCTGAGGCAGGCAGATTGCTTGAGCTCTGGAGTTCAAGACCAGCCTGAGCAACCTCATCTGCATTAAAAAAGTGGACCACGGTGTGTGAGTCAAATGAGAAAAGTGTAAGAAATAACATATTTAATTCATTTTTAATTACAGGAGGCATTTCAGCATTTCTCTTCATGAATACTATATTGCTTCAGAAACCCTTTAAGGTAGTATGGCATAGGTTTTGACATTATAAAAATTATAAAGTCTAAAAAGGCAGAAGATAGAAAATAATCACTGCAACACTGATGAACTCAAGGTGTAAATTAGCAGTCTTTATCAACTTCAAATGCATGCTTTTTTTTTTTTTTTTTTTTTTTTTTTTTAGTGAAGGGATCTTTGAGCTGCGCTATAAGTTATTAAACAATACTGTGGAAGGAATTCAAGTTCCTCCCCCCTTCGTCTTAAAAATCTAAATAATCAAGGGTTGTTTACCTCTTCACTTAGTTTTTCTTAGAGGACATTTGTTTGTGTGTGTGCACAGACAAGGCAAAGACATATATATCAGATGATGTGGTTTTACTTCTTTAAAATGTTACTCTCTTGCAGAATTTATGAAATTGTGACTGCCAACTATCGAAACCATCTAATCAATATTTGTTTTGTATTAATTAGCAGATGGTTAAAAAATATAGAACACTGATAACAAAAATACTTGTGTCCAAGATGTGAAGTTTTTTGGAACTGTGTTACTTGTGATTTCTACCAGTTCTTTCTATAGTTTTTCCCCTACCATATCCTTTGAAACACAAGGGAAAATTTGCAGCTAAATTTGAATATGCCTTATATACCTATACTGGTGAAATATCAAAGTAGTTTGTTTCATTTGAAAATCTACCCCCTGCCCCCCCGCCGCCGACCACTGGCAGGATCAACCAGGTATGAAGTAAAATCTTTAACAGTTGTAAGACAGTAATAGAAGGGCCATTTGTGGAAGGCAGAATAATAGTCCCTCATAGATGTACATATCCTAACCCCTGGAACCTGTGAATATGTTACATCACGAAGAAAAGGGGAATTAAAGTTGCAGATAGAATTAACATTGATCTTACAATTGGGAGATTATTGCATGATTCTTCAGGTGGGCCCGATGTAATCACAAGACAAAATTGGAAGAGGGATGCAGAATGTCAAAGTGTCAGAATGATTAGATTTGAGAAGGACTTGACTCCTCTTTGTTAGCTTTGAAAATGGAGGAAGGGGGCCAGGAGGCAAGAAATGCAGGCAGCATCTAGAAGCTGGAACAGGCAAGCAAACATATTTTCCCCTTGAGCCTCTAGAAGAAACACAATTCTACTGACATCTTGACTTTAGCCCAGTGAGACCCATGTCAAACTTCTGACCTCTAGAACCGTTAAGCTAATACAGTTGGATTGTTTTTTGTTTTGTTTTGTTTTTGAGATGGGAGTCTTGCTCCATCACCCAGGCTGGAGTGCAGTGACGTGATCTTGGCTCACTGCAACCTCCTCCTCCCGGGTTCAAGCGGTTCTCCCACCTGAGCCTCCTGAGTAGCTGGGATTACAGGTGCATGCCGCCATGCCTGGCTAATTTTTTTTTTTCTTGAGTTGGAGTCTCACTCTGTCGCCCATGCTGGAGTGCAGTGGCATAATCTCGGCTCACTGCAACATCCACCTCCCGGGTACAAGCGAATATCCTGCCTCAAACTCCCGAATAGCTGGGACTACAGCGAGTGCCACCATGCCCGGCTAATTTTTGGTATTTTTAGTAGACACGCAGTTTCACCATGTTGGCCAGGCTGGTCTCGAACTCCTGACCTCAGGTGATCTGCCCGCCTGGGCCTCCCAAAGTGCTGGGATTACAGGCGTAAGCCACCGTGCCTGGCCCAGCTGGACTGTTTTAAGTTTGAGGTAACTTGTATACCTGCACAAAAAACTAATATTATCCAAATGTAAACAGCTTATTCTATAGAACAAAAGGTTAAGGGGGCTTAAAAGTCTTAAAAGATTTATTAATCCATTGTTTAATTTATACTAGTGAATTTGGATAATGATTACAATTCACTTCAAGCAAATTCAAATCCTTGAATAACAAATTTGAATTGAAAAATTAAATTATACCCATTCAATGTACTGTCATTCTTTTAACAATGTTTCAGAACAAAGAAAATGTCACAGAGTTGTATGCAGTTTTTATCTGGTATGGGGCACAAGAAACAGTTACCAACAGAAAATATTTCTACAGCCCCAAAATAGCTTACTTACAAATATTTGCAAAATTCATTCTTATAGTACTCATGTAGTTTTGTACTTGACAGTTTAGAGATGAAAAATTAAAATTGAGCTTTTTTATTAGAAAGACAATAGTACATAATTTAGCCCTTGCTATAAGTATTCAATAAAAAAGTGGAGATAATTTTATTCCCAGGTAATTGTCACATACAGTCTTTCTTCTCTACTTCTGCCTCATTCTGTGTCACTTTAGTATGCATATCTCCTGTACATTTTTTCTCCTCTGTACACATCTGTGCCATGGCTTCTGGTGTCATTTCTTCTGCTTTGCTCTGCACTGGGACTTCGCTGTGGCCGTTTTCTTATCTCCCTTTGCTTGTAACTATCAGGACTTCTGCTCCGGCTTCTCCTGCTCCTTTCCTCCCTGCCATGGCTTCTGCTGCTCCCCTCCTTTCTTTCAGAGCCTCTCTTCTCTGGGCTATGATTACGGCTTCTGGACTTTTTGTCAGAATCGGAATGGCTCCATTTGCTGTTCTCCCTAGAACTCTCGCGTTTTAAGAACCTGGGCTTTTCCTTGGCTTTTTCCCGGTTATGGTGACTGCTAGAAAGTTCTTCATGAAGTTTTCTCTTCTTAGACTTGTCCTTCTCTTCAGAATCACTGTTGTTATGCCCTGAACACTTGCTTTTCTTTCTTTTCTTCCTTTCTATTTTTTTTTCTTTATTGTCACTCTCACTCTCACTACTGCTTTCTGAAGTCTCAGTAGAGGAAGAGGAGGAGGAGGAGGAAGAGGAGGAAGAAGAGGACTTATGTTTTTTGTGCTTACTTCTGCTCTTCTGAAACTTTTTCTTTTTTCTATCTTTTTTCTTTTTTCTCTTCTCCAGTCGATCTAATTTCCTGTAATTGGGAAACAAACAGTAACAGACTGTGTGAAAAACAGCTATTTCATCAACTGTAAGTTACGAACAAACAATACATTTTCTTAGAAGTTATTAAAAATCGTATCCATGGCAGGGCGCGGTGGCTCATGCCTGTAATCCCAGCACTTTGGGAGGCCAAGGCGAGCGGATCACAAGGTCAGGAGTTCGAGACCAGACTAACATGGTGAAACCCCATCTCTAGTAAAAATACAAAAATTATCTGGGCATGGTGGCACATGCCTGTAATCCCAGCTACTCAGGAGGCTGAGGCAGGAGAATCGCTTGAACCTGGGAGGCAGAGGTTGCAGTGAGTCAAAATCATGCCACTGCACTCTAGCATGGGCAACAGAGTGAGACTCTGTCTTAAAAACAAAACAAAACAAAAAACTCGTATCCATATATGAACGCATTGTTTACTAAATGACAACTCATTTTCTTCCTTTAAAATTATTCAAAGCATGTATACATTAAATTAAAAAAAATGCATCAAGCCAATTTTCTGACTATACTTCAATAGTAATGACTACTTTTGTGTTAAATTCTTACTGATAAGAAATTATATAGCACTCTAAATGGTCATCCTAAAGAAAGTCTGTGAAAGGTGTGTAACATCAGTCGGAACTACTATAAAAGCAAATACACAGCTATAATCAGATGAAAAATTAATTTTATGTACTATTTAATAGTATGTAAATATTAATCAACATTACACTATCAAAATTTGAGAATATTCTCCAGAAATTCTAAGAGTACATATTAAACTTTTGAAAGATTACTTTTATAAAATAATATAGTTAATACTTGTTTTCAACAATTGTTTAGTTCATTTTTTTTTTTTTTTTTAAGACAGAGTCTCCCTCTGTCGCCCAGGCTGGAGTGCAGTGGCCGGATCTCAGCTCACTGCAAGCTCCGCCTCCCGGGTTTATGCCATTCTCCTGCCTCAGCCTCCCGAGTAGCTGGGACTACAGGTGCCCGCCACCTCGCTCGGCTAGTTTTTTGTATTTTTTAGTAGAGACGGGGTTTCACCGTGTTAGGCAGGATGGTCCCGATCTCCTGACCTCGTGATCCGCTTGTCTCAGCTTCCCAAAGTGCTGGGATTACAGGCTTGAGCCACCGCGCCCGGCAATTGTTTAGTTTTATAAATAATTAGGACAATCCTATTAAAACGTTCTGAATTTCTAAAGAGTACTTCACATTCTCGGAGGAGTAACTTATTTATATGGTATGTTTGAGTTACTCTGAAAATAAGTCTCTAGGTTCTGTCTAGCCATTCTCAAAACTCTACACACTGAAAGCATCATGAGCTCCCTCTATTGGACTCAGCAGACATTTCTTGGATTCTTTAATTCGGAGGTAGTCTGTTTAACAAAATTCACGTTTACCTTAAATTTAAGCATTCTTTCTGCATTCTCATAAGATTTTACAAAACATTAAAAAAAAAAAAGGCCAAAAATGTTTCCTAAGAACAAATTGCGTGCGAAGATACATACAAATCTATTCTGAAAAGTAAAAGTTACAAATAAGTATAATTCTAAAACGTTCTGAAAAGTGCAATAGTTTTGTGGTATAATCTGAGCATATAATCTTACATCTGAGTATACAATTTCCATGTTACTGAAAAGACAGACAAAATTGTATTAGCTATGGGTGAAGAATAATCAATAAATGTGATACATGGTTTAAGTACCTTCATGAGCTCTTAGGATCAGAGTTGTATACGATACTGAGATGAATACTAAGGAAAAAATAAATATATTAAATATACACTTTTAAATTACCTGAGAAGTTTCTGTTTTTGTTTGGTTGTTAGTGACTTTAAAAATTCAACTTCTGGATCTTCTTCACCCTCACTTGCAACATACTCCTGAGTCAACAAAGACATCATTAAATTGCTAGATTTCAAGACAATGTAGTTATAAGATAAAAAAGAAAACATTTATAAGTAAGTTTTGTATCAGGGACACACTGTAGATGAGTATGGTATTTTGGATTGGGAAATGGGAGGGAATTAAAAATTTTTTTTGTAGTCTCTCTGCCGAAGTGGATCATATAGCACTAAGAGGTTAACATGACTGCTTTGCCAGCATTAAGAAACTCTTCCAGGAAAAGGATGATAGACAAACACAGATAAAATGTTTAGAGCATGACTTCCATTCTCTATCTCTTGAATGTTAACACTTGCCAGTTTAAATACTTTAGTTTTAATTTAATGAAATATAAAAAATAAGATTTTGAGTTTTAAAGGCAGGTCAAAATATCCACAATTTTAGCCTTTATAATTTCAACAGTACATTATCAAATATATAATAATATAGTCCTTCAAACTCAATCATTTTCTGGACCTATGTATAGTTTAATAAAATAAATAAGTTTAAAATATTTTCTACAATTTTTAGGGGTTTTTACCTACTTCTAACCATTGGTTCTACTGAATGTCATATCAGGGATAATTTAGCAGGAAGGAAAAACCAACAGCCTCATCACCAGTTCAGTTAGATATTTTATCCACATAAACTCAGAGGAGCAGTTTCATTTATTAAAATACAGGTTTGTAAACAATTTCTCATTTAGGTTAAAATAATAAAGCAAAATCAAAATACATTTTGGGTATTTGCTTTGCTCTATCTTACTTTCCTATGGATATATGCATATTGGAAAACATTAAGTAGCAATTCACAAGCAATCACATTTAGATTTATAGACATTTTCAGCTTACTGATAAAAAGATCATTACCTGTGATGGATCATTTGCGGTCAAGTTTCTCCCCAGTACATTTCGTTTCAGTGCAAACCCACTGTTTCTCATCTCCGCTATTAGCTCCGAGGGGTGCATCGATGGCCCTGTTCACAAAAATCACAGTTTGAATGTATCATTTATATCTCTCTACCTTTTTCGGACTCCACAGTAGGAATGCAGTTGAAGCTTTGTTAAGTAAAATCACAGCTAAATCAACTCAATAATCTTCTGCTGAGCAAATAATCAGATATGATTTTCTAAAACAGCAGTCTGGAGATTCAGAATAGAAAATAATTGCATTTTTCTTTACGTGCAAGGGGAGTCTTCTTATGTAACTTTGTCATATTGAAAAAGATACATTTAGATGTTATCTGGTTGGCAGTTTTTAATATAAAATCAAAGCAAAATATTATAATAAAAAACTACAATTAAATTTTTAGTAGTTATTCTCTCAGTAAGAGTTCATTTAAAAGATATATTTTTAAAGGTACATGAGAAATTTATTACCCTCATTTCCAAATCAAAATTCCTCATCCTTATTTGTCAAATAACAATACTGAATACATTGCCATGTGGTTGCTAATCACACATGCGCGCGCGCGCACACACACACACACACACACACACACACACACACCCCCTATGGGTAACCAAGTACTTTAATTAATCTTGCTTTTATTCCCAGATTTTGAAATTTTTAATTACTAGATTAGGCTGGTAACAGGCAGTTTTAGGCTGGCTATTAGTATGTATGTTTTATATGTTTTTATAAGACACTACACTTCCATTTTTGCAAAATCTCAGACTGAAAAGTGAGATTTTTGGTCCCCAAATATAAACTAACAATAAATTTTAAAAATTTTCAGCTGGGAGTGGTGGCTTATGCATGTTATCCCAGCATTTTGGGAGGCCGAGGTGGAAGGATCACTTGAGCCCGGGAGTTCAAGACCAACTTGGCCAACATGGCAAAATCCTGTCTCTAAATAAATAAATTAATATACTTTTTTAAAGGTTTGCCCCCTACCCTCAAACATAAGGTTTATGTAAGGTAAGAGAGACTCTTTACCTCCTTTTGTATATTCCTGTTTCATTTTGTTTTCCCTGCCGCTAGCAAACTAATGACAACATTTCATGGCAGCTATTTAAAGTTGCCACCCTAAATCACCTACACTGGCTTAAATGAACTACCCCAGCTGATGTGTCTGTCATTTACGGAAGAATAAGACAGTTACTGCCAACAAGGAGTTCATAAGGGAGGGTAGGGGGATAGAAAAATATTCAGAAATGAGTTCTTTAGTTTGTTGGTTACTTTGTCTATTTCTTTGAACTGCATCATTGGTCTTTTACCACTTATTTGCGCGCTCACCTGCATGTTATCATGGAAAGCAAAAGGCAATCAGTTAAAATTTGTTTACCTGTCAATAGCAGATGTGGTCAAAAATTTGATGAGAAAAACTCAGTTATAATATATTTTACTGGACTTTCCAGGCTTTACCATTCCATTCATATTGTCAAAAACAACTGACAGTTTGCTCTAGGTACAAGGGAGATGATGGGAAAAAAACTGTCTATTATTGGAGTATGGGGGAAGTTATTAATGATGTCATAGTTTTAGGAAAAAAAGGCTTATTTAGTTAAGAACAAACAAAAACGCCTGTCTTACATTAATATTTCATTTCAAACCAAGAGGGTTTTTAATTTAATTTTTCTTCTATACAAAATTTTTAATTCCTATGTATTACTTTACTGGCCCTTTATTCAGTCTGATTGCTAATGTTGATAATACAATCTTAAATAAAATTGAATTTTAAATATTAATATTGGTTGCCTCTAAACGGCATAAAAGTGCTCAAACAATTAAGAGCTTTTTTTTTTTTGAGATGGAGTCTTGCTCTGTCGCCCAGACTGGAGTGTAGTGGTGTGATCTCGGCTCACTGCAACCTCTGCCACCTGGGTTCAAGCAATTCTCCTGCCTCAGCCTCCAGAATAGCTGGGATTACAGGTGCCTGCCACCACACCCGGCTAAGTTTTGTATTTGTAGTAGAGACGGGGTTTCACCATGTTGGTCAGGTTGGTCTCACACTCCTGACCTCGTGATCTGCCCGCCTCAGCCTCCTAAAGTGCTGGGATTACAGGTGTGAGCCACCGTGCCCAGCTCAATTAAGAGCTTTAAATGAATAACAAAATGTTTACTTTGGTGGCTTCTCAAATTTCTCATGTAGGAACTTAATATTATAAAGTAGAAAATGTCTCTTCTGAAGTGTCAAAACTACATTTCCGTGTCAACAATTTTATTAGATATCAAATGAATTCAGACACCAAACTTGTTAAGAATTAGAATAAAAACCACTCCAGTAAAGGGTAACAAAGCTTGGCCATCATGAGAGGTTATACTAGTTTCATCAGTTTTCATCACAAGATGGGTAATTTTAATAAGATGTTATAGAAAGTGTGCCTTCTTTAAAAGTACTTCCAACTACTTCAAGAAAATGATGTATTTCCCCAGTTGTTACAGAGATTATACAGATTATTAAACATTACTCTTCTAGCATTTACATTTTTCAAAAACCCCAACTAAAAACTCTGTGTAGTATATAAATTTAGCACACTTTCACAATGTATGACTGCAAATACAGTGCTTAGTAAAGTGCTTGACAAACAGTACTTAATAAAGACTATTATTTTTACCAGTAGCTATCCAACTTTCTTATATAAAGAAATTATGTCTTTTAATATATAACATATATATATATATATATATATTTTTTTTTTTTTTTTTTTGGTAGAGATGGGGTTTTGCCATGTTGCCTAGGCTGGTCTTGAACTCCTCAGCTCAAACAATCCACCTGCCTCGGTCTCCCAAAATGCTGGGATTACAGGTGTGAGTCACTGTGCCTGGCCACTATCCAACTTCCATGACTATCTCATGGTACTTTTCATAATTCAAAAAAATGCTCTCAGCAGTAATACTTTTCATAATCCAGTCTTATTCACATTTTTTTTTTTTTGTACTTAAACTTTCTCCTATCAACCAAAGTTCTGGGCTTAAAGTTCTAGGTTTAGGAGATGAAACAAGTCAGGTTTAATTAAGATATATTTAGCAAGTATCTTTACACTTTCAATTATGACAGAGGCTATGTAGAGTTACACTGACAGAAATGACTCCAGATCATTTGAGAACTCAAAATTTAGTTGATACAATAGATTACAGATATGTTGATAAAACAATTACACAAATATGTTCAAATGCAAAATACTTTTATGTATGGTGCCTTAATAATTTCAATTATAGCTGGAGTTGGATCTTAGAAATTGTTTGGCTTATTCTTAAATTTGCTATGGTAGAATAATACTAGAGAATTCAGAAAGAGGACATTTGTTCTAAAATGCAGATTTGTGAGGGCCCCTTTCTAGATCATCTCAGCCAAGCCTTTGCAGCATGCAAACCAACGTCCCAACCTAGAAAAGCAGGTCCGCTGAAGAAACTGCTTCCAACATTCATTTATTTTACAAACTTCTCTTTGCTGTGATATGGATAAGTGTCAAAATACCAATTGTGTACAGTTCCATGTTCTGATTAGACCACAGGCTCTACTAGAAAAATACCATGAAATCAGAGTCTCAGGAAAGAAAAAATTCCTAGAAAGTAAATTATGCCATACAAAATTATGTGTGTAAAGCGCTTAATCTATTCACTAAGAGTATTCTTTTTTTTTTTTTTTTTTTTTTGAGACAGAGTCTCACTGTGTCTCCCAGACTGCAGTGCAGTGGCGCGATCTCGGCTCACTGCAAGCTCCACCTCCCAGGTTCCCGCCATTCTCCTGCCTCAGCCTCCTGAGTAGCTGGGACTACAGGCGCCCGCCACCAGGCCCGGCTGATTTTTTGTATTTTTAGTACAGACGGGGTTTCACCGTGTTAGCCAGGATGGTCTCTATCTCCTGACCTCGTGATCCACCCGCCTCTGCCTCCCAAAGTTCTGGGATTACGGGCGTGAGCCACCATGCCCGTCCAAGAGTATTCATTTTTACACAACAGAAACAATGAAAGGAAAAAAAAGAATGTCCTGTTGCAAAATAGGTATTTTATCAAAGAATAATATATAAACTCAAAAGTTCTGGCTATGAGGAAATGTATACAACTGACTCCACAGTTATAGTATGGCAGTCCCAGGGGAACGCCACAAATGGCATACGAGGGAGACTAAAGCTGAAGGCAAAGACACTTGTGTTTCACTGCAAACACTAGGTCCATCTGCTCCATTCGAAGTTCGTCATTCTTTTTTTTGAGACTTTGTCTCTCTCTGTTGCTCAGGCTGGAGTGCAGTGGTATGATCTCAGCTCACTGGCAAGCTCCGCCTCCTGGGTTCACGCCATTCTCCTACCTCAGCCTCCCGAGTAGCTGGGACTACAGGCGCCCGCACCACGCCTGGCTAATTTTTGTTTCACTGTGTTAGCCAGGATGGTCTCCATCTCCTGACCTCGTGATCTGCCTGCCTCAGCCTCCCAAAGTGCTGGGATTACAGGCATGAGCCACCTGGCCTGGCCCATCATTCTTTTCAAACAATGCATTATCACCTACAATTAAGCATGAGAAAAGGGGGCAGTGAGTTGTAGGTTAGGGTAAGGCTGATTAGAAATGCCTTTCCTGGCCAGGCGCAGTGGCTCACGGCCTGTAGTCCCAGCACTTTTGGAGGCAGAGGCGGGTGGATCGCCTGAGTCCAGGAGTTCAAGAGCAGTTTGGGCAACATGGTGAGACTCTGTCTCTACAAAAATTAGCTGGCCGTGGTGGCGCACATGCCTAGACTCCCAGCTACTAGACAGGCTGAGGTAGGAGGATCACTTGAACACAGGAGCTGTGATCTCACCACTACACTGCAGCCTGAGCAACAGAGTGAGATCCTGTCAAAAGACAGACAGAAAAAAAGACAGACAGACGGTAAGAAAGAGAAAGAAAGGGAAGGAAAGGGAAGGCGAAGGAAAGAAAGAAAGGACAGACCAACCGACCAGCCTCTCTCTCCTTCTCCCAAATTTAACACATTATGTACTTAATTTATAGAATGCCACTGTTGGCTGAAACTAAATGGCTACCTTAAAGTCAATATAGTTTTGCTTTCTATTACAGTGGTGATCTATTTTTTTCCCTTCTCATCGTGTTTCAGCTTTATATTATGGGAAACTGCAAACCTACATCGCATAGCTTCAACAATTAACAATATTTTGCCATTCTTGTCTTATCTATTACTTTCAAATTTATCTTTTTCATAGAATATTGTAAATAAAATCTCAACCTCAATACCTTTATTATGCTTCTCAACATTGATAATTTTAAAATGTCATCAAATAGTCAACATTCAGATTTCTCAAACTGTCTCAAAAGTATCTTTTTACAGTTGGTTTGTTCAGATTAGGATACAAACAAGGTCCACATATTGCATTTGATTTACAGATCTCTTAATCTAAAACATGTATCTAACTTCCCCTCCCTACTGTTATTCATTTGTTAAAGAAATTGGGTAATCTGTCCTGTAGATTTCCCACATTCTGGACAGTGATGCCATTTAATATGTTTCTCTAGCTCTTATATTTCCTATAAATTGGTAGCTAAGTCTAGAGGCTTATTATTAAATTATTTTGATATTTTATACCACATACTTTGGGGGAGTATATGGCAAGTTTTATAAAGTTTGGATTTAGGAAAATGACACCTGAAAATACACTTCTGGCTAATGAAAACATGTTTCTGGCTAAAGAAAAAGGAGGCCAAGACTGCTTATATGTTCTTGTAATCACTTTCCCATGTATTTATTGCAGCCAAACTAACAGTAGTATAACTATAAAAGGTTTTAAAATAAACCTCAAACATTACCACAAATTAAATATGATTATTTCCATGAAAGTACAATCTTCTGTCCCTTTTTCTTTCCTAAAATTGGCTATATCTAGTGAATAAGCCAGTCCCTGTCACTAAATGTAAAAAGGACAGTTAGACACTAGAGTATTGATCAACAGGGAGATCTGTGTGTAATAGGACTTATCAAGAATTATCTTACACTTAAATATTCCTAATATTACCATAACCTTTCTTTTAAGAAAGCTTAGAGAAAGTTACCTTTTAAAAAGACTAAAAAAAGGGGCTCAGTAGGAACATGCAGCATAACACCCAGGGAAAAAGTGAACAAAGCTATTAATAAAGTGTGTGGGTGATTTTTATTTATATAGATGAGAATGTTTTATGTATGATTTTCTAAAGGTTATGCAAGAACCAATTGTACTGAATTGTAATAAAACTGCTCCATACTGGGAATTTTCCTGACACACTGCCAGTTCATCTTAGTGGAGGGTGGAGACAATAGGGTTTCTTATTGCCCTTATCCCAAGTTCATACTGAAGACAGCTAACTGATGTCTATTGAAACACACAATGTAAAGGAAAAATTAAACATTTCATTTTAGTCTGTGTGTCTGCAAAGTATACAAAGGCAAAGAAATATGAAACTGTCTTTATTGTATGCTAGTAAAAAAATCAGTTTATTAGAAACTTTGCCTTACAGAATGAATATATTTTATTTTTATTTTTATTATTTTTATTTTGAGAGGGAGTGTTGCTCTGTCACCCAGGCTGGAGTGCAATGATGCCATCTCAGCTCACTGCAACTTCCACCTCCTGGGTTCAAGCAATTCTCCTGCCTCAGCCTCCCAAGTAGCTGTGATTACAGGTGCCAGCCCCCAAACCCGGCTAAGTTTTGTATTTTAGTAGAGATGGGAGTTTCATCATGTTGCTCAGGCTGGTCTCGAACTCCTGACCTCAAATGATCCACCTGCCTTGGCCTCCCAAAGTGCTAGGATTACAGGCATGAGCCACCGTGCCTGGCCTAGAATGAATATAAAGATGTATGACTTATACGTAATTACTTATATTTTCTTTCTTTTTTTTTTCCAAGACGGAGTCTCACTCTGTCGCCCAGGCTGGAGTGCAGTGGCGCAATCTCGGCTCACTGCAAGCTCTGCCTCCCGGGTTCACACCATTCTCCTGCCTCAGCCTCCTGAGTAGCTAGGACTACAGGCGCCCACCACCACGCCCGGCTAATTTTTTTGTATTTTTAGTAGAGACCGGGTTTCACGGTGTTAGCCAGGATGGTCTCGATCTCCTGACCTCGTGATCCGTCTGCCTCAGCCTCCCAAAGTGCTGGGATTACAGGCGTGAGCCACCGCGCCCAGCCTACTTATATTTTCAAATTAATTTATATGCAAATATTTTAATGATGATACATCTGGCAATAATAGTTAATTCACAGCCCTAGACTACAAAAAATCATTTGTGCTGTGATGAACCTGAAGTATTTAGAAGTCAGCATTATTATTACTATTATTTTTTGAGACAGAGTCTCAGTCTCTTCCCTTGGCTGGAGTGCAGTGGCACAATCTCGGCTCACTGCAACCTCTCCCTCTCAGGTTCAAGCGATCCTCTCGCCTCAGTCTCCCAAGGAGCTGGGATAACAGGCGCACACCACCATGCTCGGCTAATTTTTGTATTTTTAGTAGAGACAAGGTTCACCATATTGGCCAGGCTGGTCTCGAACTCCTGACCTCAGCCTCTCAAAGTGCTGGGATTATAGGCATGGGCCACCGTGCCCAGCCCAGAAGTTAGCATTATGTTTTAAATGAGTTATGGGAATATTAATGCTCTTGAAAAGTTAAGCATCCATGAGCCTCAAAAACTTGTTGAATCAAATAAATGAGATACAAAAGAGTACCTACTATATGATTTCACTTATATGAAGCTCAAGAACAGATAAAATTAATACACTGGATTAGGAATTGAAAAATTGGTTGTGGGAGGAGAAGGCCGCCTGGAAAAGGACAGAAGGGCATTTTCTAGGGTGATGGCAATGCTCTGTATCTTGTCAGGGACTGTTGGTTACCTGGGAGTATACATTTATCAAATTCCAACTCTACATTTAAGACCAGTGCATTTTACTTAAAAAAAAAAACACATGAGATTTTAAATCCATAAACACTGATTACTGAGTAACTATGGTACTGTATCCACTCATTATATCTATACATTATGAGAAGACCTCTGCAAAGGGAATTCAAACTTACATATCTCAAGTATATAACACAGAAAATGGTTTAAAAAATTAGTGTGTAATACCAGTCAGAATGGCGATGATTAAAAAGTCAGGAAACAACAGGTGCTGGACAGGATGTGGAGAAACAGGAATGCTTTTACATTGTTGGTGAGAGTGTAAGCTAGTTCAACCATTGTGGAAGACAGTGTGGCAATTCCTCAAGGATCCAGAACTAGAAATACCATTTGACCCAGCAATTCCATTACTGGGTATATACCCAAAGGATTATAAATCATGCTACTATAAAGACACATGCACACATATGTTTATTGCAGCACTGTTCACAATAGCAAAGACTTGGAACCAACCCAAACGTCCATCAATGATAGACTGGATTAAGAAAACGTGGCATATCTACACCATGGAATACTATACAGTAATAAAAAAGGATGAGTTCATGTCCTTTGTAGCGACATGGATGTAGCTGGAAACCATCATTCTGAGAAACTATTGCAAGGACAGAAAACCAAACACCGCATGTTCTCAGTCATAGGTGGGAATTGAACAATGAGAACACTTGGACACCGGGTGGGGAACATCACACACTGGGGCCTGTCGTGGGGTGGTAGAATAGGGGAGGGATAGCATTAGGAGAAATACCTAATGTAAATGACGAGTTGATGGGTGCAGCAAATCAACATGGCACATATATACATATGTAACAAACCTGCATGTTGTGCACATGTACCCTAGAACTTAAATAAAATTAACTAATTAAAAAAATTAGTGTGTAATATTGAGATTTTATTATTTTATCTCCTTAGCGCTTGAGAGAGCTTGTTTTTTGCTTCAAGTTTATATTATTTTGGGGAAAATTTTTCATAGGAAAGAACTTAAATTGCAAATTTTTATTATACATTCAGAAGAGATTATAAATGGTAATGTTTAGAATAGTCAGCAAAGCCTTTCCATTCGCTTACTCACTAAACCAGTTAGTGGAATACGGAGGTTTGTGTTACATTCATTAAGAATGATTTGGGTAGCAGAATTAATATTTAATATGTGGACTAAATTTCATTCATTCTCCTTTTCTCAGGTAATCACAAACTAATTTCTTTACTTGAAGCTGACAGACCTTGAGTAGATGAAATGATGGTAATAGGAAGAGTCATGTAAAAGAGAGTTATGACTGATTGGAGAATCATAATACCCCTTTGAGATTATGGGAAGTGTAGCCTCCACTAGTACATGCCTTTAACACCAAGCAGGTTCATTTACTGACAGAACAAGATTGTAATTAATTTGTTCAAGTCAACGAAATTTCATGGAACAGCCATTCTAACAACAAATTTAATTACAAAATTATCATAATGTGTATAAATAATTTGAAATGACTTAACCATTGGTAATACCTAAAATAAAATAGCCAAAATGTGAAGTACTAATAAGGAGCATCATTTTGACCTTTGAAGCACTATGACTGGACAAGTTTTACTGAAATACCTTGTTAATAGGCCAGCATTTCTTTTCAAGTAGCTTCCTCTCGCATAAAAAAATTTTAAACATCAAATCACCTACATATTATAAAGGAGAGACTTATAATCAACTATAATCAAGTACAATCAAGTACGATCAACTGTATATTATAAAAGAGGGAAATGGTGCCCAACTTCACTATTTTATTTTGAGGTCAGTTCTTTATTTATTAGTTTCAATATTTGCCTGTTTCAGGAGTTTAGCTTTAATAAAATTCTGGTAACACAAATGATTTTCTGCAGTAGAATTATGTTGGAGGATTAAAAAGAAGTCTGCCATTAGATGCAGGGCTATGAGTAGCTATCCTGGGAGGACTTCACCTCTCCAAGGAGTTGTATAAGGGAACTGCTCCATAACAGATTCAGGTGGCGTTGCCAGAAGGGCCACTGAGTTTATCATCTTTCTTTCTATAGGAAGTTCCTCTGGTGTGCTCCTAGCTGTCTTCCTAGCAAAGATTATGATCAGACAATTATTTTGGGAAATTTCCCGAATGTGTTCCCAAGCAACAAAAATGTCTTCAACACGAAAGTCTTATGAAAAGATGGAGGAGGAGCATGTGCAGCCCTTGTTGCAGAAAACTTCTACCAGTACCATGGCTTAGTGCAGCATTCTTCAAGAAAAATTAAATCAAGAATTAGGAAAAATTAGGCAAGGAGAAGAACACTGATACACAAACAAATCTTTGCAGTAAGTGTAAAATAAAACTTCCTTAAACTGTTCATTTTCACATGGTTAGAACACAATAAAAACTACAGTGTAAACAAGATTGGATAGAAACATTTGAGATATTGAGTCCCTATCATATTTTACCCATTTGTGGTGTGTCTGGAACTCAGACTCAAGCAATTCTTACTTTTTTTTAAAAGCAATTTTGTATATGTATAGTGTATCCAGTGACATTATTTTGAATTTGAAATTTACTTTTATTCAAATCATGAAATTCACCATATTATCCTATCTACTCAGTCCCAAATATTTGAAAAAATTATCTAAATTTAAAAAAATTATGGCAGGGCTGGGCATTGTGGCTTATGCCTCTAATCCCAGCACTTTGGGAGGCCGAGGCCAGAGGAACACTTGAACCTGGGAGTTTGAGACTAGCCTGGGTAACACAGTGAGATCCTGTAAATTTTTTTACAAAAAAATTTGAAAATGATCCAGGCATTGTGGTATGTGCCTGTGGTCCCAGCTACTCTGAAGGCTGAAGTGGGAGGACTACTTGAGCCCAGGAGGTCAAGGCTGCAGTGAGCTGCGACTGTGCCACTGCACTCTGGCCTGGGGGTCAAAGCAAGACCTTTTCTCAAAAAAAAAAAAAAAATTATGGCAAAGCATAGATAGATAATAACTGAAAAATCCAAAACTCAATTAGTGAAATACAAAATAAATGTTAACAAATTTGGAGTCAATGTTTATTCACTTTTTGTTGCTTTTATAACTTCTGGGGTTCAGTCCAATACAGAGAGCTTGAAAGTCCTCTTATTCTCATAACAAGAAAAAAGCTGAAAAACAGAAAATTTAAAAATCTTAAATTTATCAGAGAATTGAGGTCTCAGGGCAAACTGCTGCCCTGAAAACTGGAGAGATGGTAATACCGACTATTACAGTTTGCTGGAATCAGAAATTACTGCTAGAGCCAGCCATTGGTAGGAATACTTAGAGTAATTTGACTAATTGTTGGAGACTGAGCTGGACTAGCTTGACAGATAATATCTCCTAGAGGCCCAAGCATAGTAGAGCCCCCTTTCATGAGTTTTACTTCCAGAGTCTCCAGCAGGTTCTCATTGCGAACATCAAAGCACAATCTCCGTGTGCTTCCCTTTCGCCAGTGGGAAGGGAAAAGTAACCATTTCCAAATATGCCCAGAGCATTTTGTTTTCCTTAACAAATGCTTACTCTCAAGGGAAACTATGTCACCATAGCCGAGCCTACATGGGAAAATAAAGCTGAGAAACACACGTGAAGGTTACAGCCTACAGGCACAAGCTCACTAAAAGACTAAGACTTAATCATAGAATAAGAGAATGCTTCTTTCTCCCCCACATCTTACTACCACATGAGGAGCATTCCTGTATAATATCAGGGGATTAAAAAGGAAAGAACTGCAAAACTCAGACTCTTAATACTAAAAGAGGAGTCTTTTGGGAAAGCTAAAGATAAGGGCAGACAAAAACAAGGACACTAGAGGAAATTTTATTCTCTGACATCTACAATGACAGCAAACAGTAGATATAGTCTAAGGCCTAGCCAGATAAACATAAAACTTCACCTTACAGGCCTGTTTACCTCAGTTCCTTTTACCTGATACACCATGTCCAGCTTTCAACAAAAAATTACAAGGTATGCTGTATTAGTCCGTTTTCATGCTGCTGATAAAGACATACTCTAGACTGGGAAATTTACAAAAGAAAGAGGTTTAATTGGTCTTATAGTTCCACGTGGTTGGGGAAGCCTCACAATCACGGCAGAAGGCAAGGAGGAGCAAGTCACATCTTACCTGGATGGCAGCAGGCAAAGAGAGAGAGCCTGTGCAGGGGAATTCCTCTTTTTAACACCATCAGATCTCGTGAGACTTACTCACTATCACAAGAACAGCATGGGAAAGACTTGCCCCCATGATTCAATTACCTCCCACTGGGTCCCTCCCACAACACATGGGAATTCAAGATGAGATCTGGGTGGCGACACAGACAAACCATATCATTCCACCCCTGGCCCCTCCCCAATCTCACATCCTCACATTTCAAAACCAATAATGCCTTCCCAACAGTCCCCCAAAGTCCTAACTCATTTCAGCATCAACTCAAAAGTCCACAGTCCAAAGTTTCATCCAAGACAAAGCCAGTCTCTTCTGCCTATGAGCCTTTAAAATCAAAAGCAGATTAGTTACTTCCTAGATTCAGTGGGAGTACAGGTATTGGGTAAATTTAGCCATGCCAAATGAGAGAAATTGGCCCCTTTGTTTCCAAAGGGGCTACAGATTCCATGAAAGTCCGAAATCCAGCAGGACAGTCAAATCTTAAAGTTTCAGAGTGATCTCCTTTGACTCCATGTCTCACATCCAGGTCATGCCAATGCAAGAGGTGGGTTCCCATGGCCTTGCGTAGCTCCACCCCTGTGGCTTTGCAGGGAATAGCCTCCCTCCTGGCTTTCGTGGGCTGGCATTGAGCGTCTGCAGCTTTTCCAGGCGCACTGTGCAAGCTGTCAGTGGATCTACCATTCTGGAGTCTGCAGGACAGTGGCCCTCTTCTCACAGCTCTACTCAGCAGTGCCCCAGTAGGGACTCTGTGTGGGGGCTCCAACCCCACATTTCCCTTCTGCACTGCCCTAGCAGAGGTTCTCCATGAGGGTCCTGCCCCTGCAGCAAACTTCTGCCTGGACATCTGGGCGTTTCCACATATCTGAAATCTAGGTGGAGGTTCCAAAATCTCAATTCTTGACTTCTGTGCACTTATAGGCTCAACACCACATGGAAGCTGCCAAGGCTTGAGGCTTCCACTTTCTGAAGTCATGCCCAAGCTCTACGTTGGCCTCTTTCAGCCACAGCTGGAGCAGCTGGGACACAGGGCACTGAGTCCCTAGGGTGCACACAGCATGGAACCCTGGGCCTGGCACACAAAACCACTTTTTCCTCCTAGGCCTCTGGGCCTGTAATGGGAGGGGCTGCCATGAAGACCTCTGACATGCCCTGTGGAAATTTTCCCCATTGTCTTGGGGATTAACACTCGGTTCCTTGTTACTCATGCAAATTTCTGTAGCTGGTTTGAATTTCTCCTCAGAAAATGGGATTTTCTTTTTTATCGTATTGTCAGGCTGCAAATTTTCTGAACTTTTATGCTCTGCTTCCCTTAAAAACCTGAATGCTTTTAATAGCACCCAAGTCACCTCTTGAATGCTTTGCTGCTTAGAAATTTCTTCGGCCAGATACCCTAAATCGTCTCTCTCAAGTTCAAACTTCCACAAATCTCTAGGGCTGGAGCAAAATGCTGCCAGTCTCTTTGCTAAAACACAAGAGTCACCTTTGCTCCAGTTCCCAAGTTCCTCATCTCCATCTAAGACCACCTCAGCCTGGACCTTACTGTTCATATCACTATCAGTATTTCTGTCAAAGCTATTCAACAAGTCTCTAGGAAGTTCCAAAGTTTCCCACATTTTCCTGTCTTCTTCTGAGCCCTCCAAACTGTTCCAACCTCTGCTGTTACCCAGTTCCAAAGCTGCTTGCACATTTTCGGGTATCTTTTCAGCAACGCCTCACTCTACTGGTACCAATTTACTGTATTAGTCTGTTTTCACGTGCTGATAAAGATATACCCCAAAATTACAATTTACAAAAGAAAGAGATTTAATTGGACTTACAGTTCCACGTGGCTGGGGAAGCCTCACAATCATGGTGGAAGGCAAGGAGGAGCAAGTCACGTCTTATATGGATGGCAGAAGGCAAAGAAAGAAAGCTTGTGAAGGGGAATTCCTCTTTTTAAAACCATCAGATCTCATGAGACATATTCACCGTCACGAGAACAGCATGGGAAAGACTTGCCCCCATGATTCAATTACCTCCCACTGGGTCCTTCCCACAACACGTGGGGATTTAAGATGAGATCTGGGTGGGGACACAGCCAACCCATATCATATGCCAAAAGGCAAAAGCCACCGTCTAAAGAGAAAAGCAAGCATCAGAACCAGACTTAGATATGGCAGAGATTCTGGAAGTATCAGACTGGGAATTTAAAATAACTAAGATTAATATGTTAAGGACTGTAATGGAAAAACTGGACAACATGCAAGGACAGATGGATAATATAAGCAAAGAGATGGAAGCTCTTAGAATCAAAGGAAATGCTAGAAATCAAAAACACTTATCAGACTTAGATTAGTTGTAAATTCATATTTACAATGCCTTTGATGGGCTCATCAGGAGGAAAGAATCAGTGAGCTTTAAGATATGTCAGTGGAAACTTCCCAAACTGAAGAGAGAGAAAAGAAAAAGAATATTCAAGAACTGTGGGACAATTATGAAAAGTGTTACATGTGTATAATGGAAATAATGGAGAATGAAAAGAGAAAGGAACAGAAGAAATATTTGAAATAACAATGGCTGAGGATTTCCCAAAACTAATGATATACGCCAAACCACATATCCATAGCTCAGAAAACACCAAGCAAGATAAATACCAAGAAATCCATACCTAAGCATATCACATTCATACTGTAAAAAAATCAAAGATGAAGAAATTTAGTATGTAGTGCAAGTATCCTTCAAAAGTGAAGAAGAAATAAAGACCTTTTCAGACAACAAAAATGGAGGAAATTTTGCCAGTAGACTTGTCTTTAAGGAAATATTGAAAGAAGTCACTTAGTGAGAAAGAAAATCATATAGACCAAAAACTCAGATCTACATAAAGAAAGGCAGAATGTTTGAGAAAGAAATGAAGTATGTCAAATACAATCTTTTATTTTTAATATTCTTAACTGATCTAAAAAGACATGTTTGTTCAAAATAATGAAAACAACAATATACAGGGTATTAGAGCTTAAATATGAATGAAATGTGTGGCAGCAATGTTATAAGGGATGCGAGGGAGCTATTCAGTAGTAGAACAGGGACTGGGTTACTCTGTTATGAGTTACCTGTACTAACCATGAAGTTGGATAGTATTATTCAAGAGTGAACTTACGTTAGTTGGAAATTTATATTTACAACTGTGGCATATACATACAAAAGTGGTTCTAGGGCAATCACTAAAAAAATTTTTTGAGTATAATTAATATGCTAAAAGAGGAGATAAAATGGATTTCTATAAAATGCTCAATTAAAACCAGAGAAAACACAAACTAAGAGATAAAAAATGAAACAAAAAATTACAGCAATGAATAGAAAACAATTACAAATAGAGTAGATATTAATCCAACTATTTCAATCATTGCTTTTGATAAGAATGGTCTTAACATACCAATTAAAAGACAGAGGCTGGGTGTGGTGGCTCACACCTGTAATCCCAGTACTTTGGGAGGCCAAGACAGGAGGCCAGGAGTTGAAGACCAGCCTGCTCAACATAGTGAGAGTCTGTCTCTACAAAAAATATTTTAAAAAATTAGCTGGGCATTGGGTGCGGTGGTTCATGCCTGTATTCCCAGCACTTTGGGAGGCCAAGGCGGGTGGATCATGAGGTCAAGAGATTGAGACCATCTTGGCCAACATGGTGAAACTTGGTCACTACTAAAAATACAAAAATTAGCTGGGTATGGTGTTGCATGCCTGTAGTCTCAGCTACTTGGGATGCTGAGGCAGGAGAATCATTTGAACCTTGGAGGTGGAGGTTGCAGTAAGCCGAGATCATGCTACTGCACTCCAGCTGGGCAAGAGAGCAAGATTCTGTCCCCACCCCCCAAAAACAAAAAATTTGGTGGGCATGATTGTGCATGTTTGTCATCCTAGTTACTTGGGTGGCTAAGGTGGGAGGATAGCTTAAGCCCAGGAGTTTGAGACCACAGTGAGCTATGACCTTGCCACTACACTCCAGCCTGGGCAAGTGAGAGAGATGCTGTCTCTTAAAAAAAAAAAAAAGACTATTTGAGTAGATAAAAAAACAAGACCCAACTATAGGTTATTGTTGTCCACAAGAAACCCACTTTAGAAATAAAGACACAGATAAATTAAAAGGATAGAAAAAGATATACCATGCTAACACTAATTGATAAGGCTGGAGTAACTATATTAATGTCAGACAAGTAGATTTCAGAGCAAGGAAAATCATCAAGGATAAAGACAGACATTACATAAATTATAAAGGGGTCAATTATCTAGGAAGATACAACAATCCCATGTGTACATGCCTAACAATGAGCATCAAAATATATGAAGCAAAAACAGATATAAATGTTTTTAGAAACAGACAAATCCGCTGTAATAGTTGGAGATGTCAACACCCCTCTATCAGTAACTGACAGATCCAGCAAGCAGAAAATCAGCAGGATATAGAACTGAATAGTACCATCCATCAACTGGATGTACTAACATTAATAGAATACTTCCTCTAACAACAGCAGAATATACATTCTTCTCCCATTTGTATAGAACATTCACCAAATAGACCACATTCTGGGCCATATGACACACCTTAACAAAGGTAAAAGAATAGAAATCATACAAAGTATGCTCTCAGACCATAATGGAATTCAACCAGAAATCAGTAACAGAAAGATAGCTGGAAAATCCCCAAATACTTAGAGATCTAAAAACACACTTATAAATAAACACAGGAGTCAAAAAGTAGCTAAAAATAAAGTTAAAAAAATTTTTTTGAACTAAAGAAAATGGCTGGGCGCGGTGGCTCACACCAGTAATCCCAGCACTTTGGGAGGCCAAGGCAGGAGGGCTGCTTGAGCTCAGGAGTTTGAAGCTGCAGTGAGCTATGACTGTGCCATTGCATTTCAGCTTGGGCAACAGAGACTCTGACTCTAAAAAAGAAAATGAAAATACAATTGCTGTGTAATAAGGAATTTGGCTAGCCTTTGTCCCTAGAGTCTTGGGTCACTAGGTACATAGTAAATAAGCAGTAAGATTTTAAAAGGCATCTTTTTTCCCGAGCAGCAATTCTCAACAATGGGCTTAAAATCTTCAGTAAATCATGCTGTAAACAGATGTGCTGTCACCTAGGCTTTGTTCTTCCATTTACAGAGCACATGCAAAGTAGATTTAGCATAATTTTTAAGGGCCCTAAAATTTTCAGAATGATTAATGAACATTGGCTTCATAAATTATCAGCTACATTAGCCTCTAACAAGAGAGTCAGCTTGTCCTTTCAAGCTTTGAAGCCAGGTACTGACTTCTCTTTGCTAGCTATGAAAGTCGTAGATGGCATCTTTTGCCAACAGAAGGCTGTTTTATCTACACTGAAAACCTGTTGTTTAGTGTAACTACCGTCATCAATTATCTTAGCTATATTTTCTGGAGAACCTGCTGCAGCTTCTACATCAGCATTTGCTGCTTCACCTTGCAGTTTTGTTAGGGTTGTGGCTTCTTCCCTTAAACCTTATGAACCAATCTCTGCTAGCTTCCAACTTTTCTTCTGCAGCTTCCTCACCGCTATTAGCCTTCACAGAGTTGAAGAGAGTTTGGGGCCTTGCTTTGGCTTAAGGGAATGTTGTGGATGGTTCGATCTTCTATCCAGGTAACTAAACTTTTCTCCGTATCAGCAGCAAGGCTGTTTCACTTTTTTCTCATTTATGTGTTCATTGGAGTAGCACTTTTGATTTCCTTCAAGAACTTTCCCTTTGCATTCACAAGTTAGCTAATTGGTGTAGGAGGCTTACCTTTCTACCTATCTCAGCTTTCAACATGCTTTCCTTATTAAGCTTAATCATTTCTAGCTTTTGATTAAAGTGAGAGATGTGTGATTCTTCCTTTCATTTGAACACTTAGAGGCCATTGTAGGGTTAATTGCCTAAATTCAGTATCATTGTGTCTCAGAGAACAGGGAGGCCTGAAGAAAGGGAGAGAGATGAGGGAAGAGGCAGTGGGTGGAGCATTCAGAACACACAAAACGTTTATCCATTAAGTTCGCCATCTTCTATAGGTGTAGCTTGCAGCGTCTCAAAACAATTACAATAGTAATGTCAAAGATCACTGAGCACAGACCACCATAATGATATAATAATAAAAGTTTAAGGCCGGGCGCGGTGGCTCAAGCCTGTAATCCCAGCACTTTGGGAGGCCGAGATGGGTGGATCACGAGGTCAGGAGATCGAGACCATCCTGGCTAACACAGTGAAACCCCGTCTCTACTAAAAATACAAAAAACTAGCCGGGCGTAGTGGCGGGTGTCTGTAGTCCCAGCTACTCAGGAGGCTGAGGCAGGAGAATGGCGTAAACCTGGGAGGCGGAGCTTGCAGTGAGCTGAGATCTGGCCACTGCACTCCACCCTGGGCGACAGAGCAAGACTCCGTCTCAAAATAAATAACATAACATAACATAACATAACATAACATAACATAAAAGTTTAAAATACTGCAATAATTACCAAACATGTGACCCAGAGACAAAGCAAGCACATACAGTTGGAAAACTGGTGCTGATAGATTTGCTCAGCACAGGCTTAGCACAAACCTTCAATTTGTAACACAGCATCTGCAAAGGGCAAGAAAATGAAGCAGGATCAAACAAGGCAAGCCTGCATTAGAGTTTCAGGGCTGGTTGATCCACTATCACTGCTGGTGTAGAGCTGAGTTCAATGGTGGGCATAATGGGTGGTTGAGAAGCAGGCTAAAGGAGAGCTAGCACTCCCAGCAACCCCAGGTCTAGTTTTCCTACACAGTAACTGTTGATTTATTTATAAAAAGTTTCTGTAGCAATAGGGTCTTGCTGTGTTGCCAAGGTTGGTCTCAAAAAATGCTGGTCTTGAAGTATCCTCCCCTCTCAGTGTCCCAAAGTGAGGCGATTAAGGGCATGGGCCATCACACGTGGCCCAGAGTGACTGTTTAGTGTTACCTGTTTGCTTCCTGAAGAAATAAATCTGCAATTCAAACATGGAAAGATGTGCAAAGTCTTTGTTTGCTTGGGGAAAAGAATTATTTAATTGATAGAATTTTGCTTTATATTTATTGTGACAATCCGACTAATATTCATTTGCTTTATAGGTACCTATACACAAATTCTTATCCCCTTATGGGTTAGAAGTTTTAATTATTATAAGACTATGCATTCTTTTGTGTGTATGTTTAAGCATCATAGAAAAATACATTCCACGGGCTGGGCGCAGTGGCTCACGCCTGTAATCCCAGCACTTTAGGAGGCCGAGACGGGTGAATCACGAGGTCAGGAGATGGAGACCATCCTGGCTAACACGGTGAAACCCAGTATCTACTAAAAAAAAAATATTAGCCAGGCATGGTGGTGGGCGCCTGTAGTCTCAGTTACTCAGGAGGCTGGGGCAGGAGAATGGTGTGAACCCAGGAGGTGGAGCTTGCAGTGAGCCGAGATCCCGCCACTGCACTCCAGCCTGGGTGACAGAGCGAGACTCTGTCTCAAAAAAAAGAAGAAAAAAGAAAAATACATTCCATGGACGAACGTGGGGCAGGTATCGGTGGTTTTAGTTGTATCACATTGTGAAATTCATTGTGAAAATGGTATTAAAACCACATTCTTTACCCCATATTATATGATTCTATTTGTATAAAATGTCCAGAGTAGGCAAATCTATACAGACAGAAAAAAATTAGGTGGTTGCCTGATGCTGGGGCCTAGAGGGTGAGGGCTAAGGGATATCTTTCTTGGGTAACAAAAATATTCTAAAATTGACTGTGGTGATGGATGTATAACTCTGTGAATATACTAAAGGCCACTGAATTGTATGCTTCAAATAGGTAAATTGTATTGGTATGCAAATTACAGCTCAAAAAAGTTGTTAAAACAAACTTGCTGTTGATATAGCCCACTGTGGATTTAAAAATATTTAATTTAAACATACATTAAAAACACAAGTAGCTGACAGATGTTAAGAGTCCATGATAAGAATAAGGGCTATAGAATATAGATAAAATCCAGGTGGGCTGGCCATTTAATTGTATTCTAGTATAAAAATATTTTACAAAAATTCAGTCAGCACTGAAGCTTACAAGTTTTACATATAATTTTGAGTATCTGGAGTAGATGAAAACTTATAAAGTTAAGATGATCTTATCAGTAGAAAAGATATTCTAAACAATTTTAGCCCAAAGAAGCATTTTGATTGCCTAATTTATCTTTGCAAAGGAGAAGTAAATCTTATAGCTGGTCTCCGTAAACCTCACAGCTGGAACATTCTAACAGCACCTTGCAGTTTCCAGTGATCAAAGTAAGTTACTTTATATACTAAACTAAGAATTTCATAATAGAAATAATGCAACACCAGGGGGTACCGTTATCATGAAATAATTACACTCCTGAGAGATTACAGGCACAAGGCTGTACCCCAGGGGTGTGATTATCCCATGATAACCACATCCACTGAAATTGCCTTATTGCAAAAATAATCTCTATTCACTGGTGAGACATTATTCAATAGGTGATTTTTTTTTTTTTTTTAATGAAAAGGCTTTTTTTTTAGCTTGAATCAGCAAGTGGATTAGAAAATTGGTCAGTTTATTTTTCATTGCATTCAAATTCAGAACACAACATCATTATTATTTGCTTTCCTATTTGATACAGTAGAATTTTGATTTTGTTTTTGAGAAATCTTTCAGAGTTTCTATTTGCCTTAGTTGACTACTACTGCTAAATTTATGTCAAACTTTAAAGGCATTAATTGAGCAATTCAATTTTAAATAACTTACTTCTATGTACAGTTTTTAATTCTTCTAAAACAATGTTCATTTAAAAAACTTATAAATGCAATGTACCTTCACTAATGGAATTACAGGTAAGCCAAAAAGATGAAACCAAAAATCTCAAGTAATCCTACCACCCAGACACAACCACTGTTAATTGTCTATCTCCTTCCAATCCTTTTTCTAAAAGTATCTGTCTGTCTACATGTCTACCTAAAGATACAAAGAGAAACACAAATGTAACTACTCTGTTTTACAACCTGCTTTTCTTATTTGACCAAAGATTGTAAACGTCCATATCATTAAGAAATCTTCATATCACTTAAAATAGCTCCATGGGATAGTATTCCATTGTAACAATATTCTATAATTACTCACTTAATATCATTTTATTAGACATTTAGGTGTTCTTTATTTTTTTTCTCTGTAGCCCAGGCTGGAGTGCAGTGGCACAACTTCGGCTTACCGCAACCTCTGCCTCCCAGGTTTGAGCGATTCTCGTGCCTCAGCCTCCTGAGTAGCTGGGATTACAGGTGCACACCAGCACACCCAGCTAATTTTTATATTTTTAGTAGAGACGGGGTTTCTCAATGTTGTCCAGGCTGGTCTCAAACTCCTGACCTCAGGTGATTTGGCCTCCTGCCTTGGCCTCCCTCACCTGTTGGGATTACAGGTGTTAGCCACCAAGCCCAGCCTCTCTTTTACTGTATACATAATCCTTTGTGACTAAATGTTTGAACATATCCATGATTATTTCCTTAGGGTAGATTCATGACTTTGTAATAAGTAAAACAAAATTTAAAGAAACAGAAAAAGGTACTTTGCTCCCAAATCGTCAGTTGTTCTTACACATAGTTTAAGCTGATGGTTCTCAACCTTGATGATGCCTAAGAAATAGATCAGTAATTTTCATCATTTTATGTGGCATCACAGATGGTGAAAGTTACTGATTTTTTAAATCATAATTTTATCATAGAGTTCAGATATTCTAAGATACAAGATTTAAGAAATTAAAATACCCAATGTATTTACAAGTATTTGTTCTCATACCATGTCAGTTTGAATGGAAAAACTGGAAATGGAAATTTCCCTAACATCTTATTCTATAAAGACTGAGGCAAAGAATTAATTCAGTCTGCTAGTTATTTCTCATCATGAACATAGCCTTTACAACACACCAGTAACTCTTTTTTTAGCTGTTCCAATTATTCTGAAAATAAGTTTAATATGGGAGTACAAAGGAAAACATTAGCCTTCTGAAGAAAATCATGTGACATTTAATGTCTGAAGAGCCTAAATTTTAAGTTTCTTTTTAATCACACATTTTAATATAAAAATAAAATTACCTGTAATTTCACCTAATTAACATACTATTTTCATGTTTGTTTCCTTCCAGTCCTAATTTACATGCCCACAGATTCATATTAGAATCATAGCATAGATTCAATTGTATTACTTAGTTTACTTAAGATATCAACCGTTTACTTTGCCATTCCCCTAGTGCTGGATATTTAGACTGTTTACAATGGTGAAAAATTAGAAATGATGTTGAAAATGTCTTCACTCACCTTAAAAAAAAAAAAAAAACTCTTTCAACGCATTATCTTTCCTTTTCCTTAATACTATCCCCCTGTGTGTGTGGTGTGCGTGTGTGTGTGTGTGTGTTTCTTCTTACATGCAAAACACACACACATACACACAGTCTTCCATGGCATTAATTTTGCTTACAGTGGTTTCACCAAACTTTCAGATCATGAATGTCATCTTGGAGAGTAAGATGCTCAGACTTCTCCCTCCTCTCAGGACTCTTCTTCAACAGCCCTTCTGCAACAGGGGCTTGGGAACCAACATTTACACAAAATACTTAAGTGAACCTTTCCATTATGTAAGTTTGAGTAAACACTGGCTACAGCATCAGTGGCCAAACCCTTTCGGCCAGCTTTCTGAGAGCCATTTAAGTCTGTTGCTATCATTTAAAGTCATCCAAGTTAAAATCTTCTGTGCTTATGTTTTTCTTCTAATCTTTCCTCTTTGGTCAACCTTTCTTTCTACCTAAGTTTTAATTCTTCAAAGCTCATTTTAGTCCCACCTCCTCTATTAGCTACGTAATTTAACATTCAGTTACTCTCTATTAAATAGAGCCTTACATAATACCATACTTTGTTTTCCTGACTAGGTTGTAAACTGGGATTACTCTATGTTAATTTGATGTGTCTGATTAGACTGTATCTTCTATGAGAGCTTGAGTTCAAAAAATAAAACTTACTGGCTGATGTGCAAGATGTCAAATACAGAGTTGGCAAATATAATTATTTCACAAAGTAAGCAAAAAACTTCAGTTCTAAGAATTAAGCAAATGCAGGCAGAGAGATGTTAAGCAGCTTGCCTAAAGTTACACAGATACTAAGTAGCAAAAACACTTAGCTATGTACGGAGCTACATAGATGCCTAGCTGTAAACCTGGCTGCAAATGAGGCATCTGTGTAGCTCCACAGCTCCTCAGTCTGTGTGCTTAACCACTAAGTACATGGCTTCTCAGAACTGATGGTTTTCTCTATATGAAAGGTTATTCTTTTTGCCTAAGATACTCAATGCTCTTTTCCCATGTCTTGCATGCCATGCCAGCATCCTTCCTGTCATTTAGGTCTCAGCTTAACACTGCTTCCTTAGAGGAGCCCTTTCTGACCACTTAAAGTAATTCCCCATTTAGTTCTTATCACAGTATCCAATTAAACATTCATCACAGAACTTATAAATACCTGATATTTTCTTATTTATTAGTTTACTGTGTGTCATTCCCAATATAATGAAAGGTTTTGGTATTGTGTTCCTAGAGCCTAGAACAAGGTCTGGCACAGAAAAAGTGCTCCATAAATGATGATTGAATAAACATGTTTATTTTACCAACCACTGATGAACATTTAGGGTTGCTGCCAATCTTTCACTACTATAAATCTTTGAAAATCTACCTTATCACATTTTTATTATAAATTACTGGAAGGCAAATTTCTAGGTAAAAAGCTATGCATGTTTTTCAGGCTTTTGATATATATCAGCAAATATATAACCTTTCCAGAAAGGTTGCTCTAATTTATCAAGAGAGGGTTAAAATGTTCATTTTGATTGGGTGCGGTGTCTCACACCTGTAATCCCAGCACTTTGGGAGGCTGAGGTGGGATGATCATTTGAGCTCAGGAGTTCGAGACCAGCCTGGGCAACATGATGAAACCCCATCTCTACAAAAAAAAACAAAAATTAGCTGGGCATGGTGGCTTACGTCTGTAGTCCCAGCTACTCAGGAGGCTGAGGTGAGGGGATTGTTTGAGCCTGGGAAGCAGAGGTTGCAGTGAGTTGAGACCCATATCACTGCCCTCCAGTCTGGGCAACAGGATGACACCCTGTCCCAAAGAAAAACAAAACACAAAATAAAATGTTCATTTTACCACACTTGTGAAAATACTGGATGCACACCTTTTAAAATCTTTACCAAGGTTTGACAGGCAAAAAGGTAACATATTGTTTTAGTTTTCATTTCTTTGGTTATTAATGTTGTTGAAAATATTTTCATATGTTTAATGGTCATCTGAATTCCTCCTTTTGTAAACTATCTTCATGTCGTTTGCTCCTTCATATTTGTGTGTTCATCTTTTTCATATTGACTTGAAAGAACATTTTTGTTTTTGAGACAGAGTCTCGCTTTGTCACCTCGGCTGGAGCACAGTGGTGCAAACCTGGCTCACTGTAGCCTCAACCTTCTGGGCTCAAATGATCCTCCTGCCTTGGCCTCTCGAGTAGCTGGGACTACAGGTGCAGACCACCAAGCCCAGCTAAATTTTTTTGAATTTTTTGTAGAGATGGGTTTCATCATGTTGCCCAGGCTGGTCTCAAACTCCTGAGCTCAAGTGATCCTTCTGCCATGGCCTTTCAACATGCTGGGATTACAGGCATGAGCTACCATGCCCAGCCCTGAAAGAACATTTTCTATATTAGCGGTATCAGCCTCATGCAGAGAAACCATACTGTTTCCACAAAGGTAATGCTTCTCATCTTCTCCCACCCAGGTGCTCAATTCATTTAGATAGAGAAAGACTTCTTAAGCCTGGTTACATAAATGTTAAAAACTTGATAGGAACCAAATACTTGAGCATTTTTTCCACTTCATTAATTTGATCCTGAAAAAGTTCATTTTACTAAGGAACAGTACCACAGTAAAACCCCACCATAAGAGGGTTCCAAAACTGTTAATTGTATAGATTGAGTGACTGAGTTATTATAAGGTTAATGAATAGAAATGGAGGGCTGGAGGGCCGGGCGCGGTGACTCGCGCCTGTAATCCTAGCACTTTGGGAGGCCGAAGCAGGCAGATCATGAGGTCTCAGGAGATCGAGACTGTCCTGGCTAACACAGTGAAACCCTGTCTCTACTAAAAATACAAAAAATTAGCCGGGCGTGGTGGTGGACACCTGTAGTCCCAGCTACTCGGGAGGCTGAGGCAGGAGAATGGCATGAACCCAGGAGGAGGAGCTTGCAGTGAGCCGAGATCGCACCACTGTACTCCAGCCTGGGTGGCAAAGCGAGACTCTGTCTCAGAAAAAAAAAAAAAAGAAAGAAATGGAGGGCTGGAGAAGAGCCAATAACCAGCTTTGTTACATCTGAATTCACATAATTGTGGGCATGTTTTTTTGAGGTTTTCGTGTTTTCAACACTCTTAAAAACAGGTTAACTATTCAGTTAGCACAAGTTCTTCTGATTGTTAGCAGACTTTCTAATATAGACTCAAGAGAAATCAAGTCTATTGATTATTAAAAGAAAGCACTAAGTCTGGAGTCTATGCCACTCAGGATCAGAGCTAGACAAGGCTGAGGCATAAAGACAACTACTACTTCTGCCTGTCTCAAGTCAACCATGAGTCATGCAGTTGCAGGGGCACTATAAGGTTTGAGTGAAAGAAATGATAAGATGCAACCCCTTCCAGAAAACAGGTTGTACTTCGATGTAACAACAAATCCCTGTGACTAAAAAAGAAGTGGTCAGAAATATTTGAGCCAACGGGTATATAACATACACTTCATTTCCTTTGGGGCTTTATTTCCTTTGAGGCCTTTCTCCCTTCTTCTACTAGTTAGCTGGGGGCAAGGGAGGAGGAGGCATTAGGTATGTAAGTTTTTAAGGGTACCTGTACTGTGGTATCAGTGGGATGTTCTTTTGTCAGAGATTGCCAGACCTAAGTTCCTATCAGTATTGTCTCACCTAATTAATACTGAGCGAATCATTTCCTTCTACTTAAACTGCGCAGTTTCCTTCTACTTAAAAGGTGGTTACTGGCCAGGTGTGGTGGCTCATGTCTGTAATCCCAGTACTTTGGGAGGCTGAGGCAGGTGGATCACTTTGAGCCCAGGAGTTGGAGACCAGCCTAGGCAACATGGCAAAACCCTATCTCTATTAAAAAATACAAAAACTAGCCAGGCATGGTGGTGTGTGTCGGCAGTCTCAGCTAGCTACTCGGGGGGCTGAGGTGGGAAGGGAGCTTGAGCCCGGGAGCTGAAGGTTGCAGTGAGCCGAGATTGCGTCACTGCACTCCAGTCTGGGCAACAGAGCCAGACTTGGTCTCAAAAACCAAACCAAAAAACCAAGCTTATCATTCATCAAATTCCTAAACTCCTAATAGGAAAACTGGCACTTTGAATCCTATAGCCTGAATCAGCTTGCTGAAGAATCTCTAGCTATCGAATAGAGGCTAAAGATCGTGTGTTGATTGAGGGTAAACCCTGGGGTCAGACTGAGGCAGCAGTGAAAGCCAAAGGGAGTCTGAGGAGGTGCATCACAGGCCTTGGTGGCCTGAGAGGACAGGGCTTCATGCCCAGAGCATCTGCTTCAATAGAGCAGCCCCGCTTTTATATGTTCTGTATACTGAGGTTTCATGTAAGATTTCTTAAAAGAAAAAAAAAAAGGGTTCTCTAGCTGCTTTAAAAATGCAGAAAATCTCCGAGTTATATTATCATCCTTATTTTAAAATAAGGAGCTGAAGTTCATAAAAGTGAAAGGACTTGCTTAAGGTTACAGGATTAAACAGATTATTTCTATTATGATCTATTATAAGCTGGAGTTGGATTATTGTGCCTGTTTCAATAATATACTAACAAAGCACTGATAAATTTAAGTTAAAACTTCTCAGTTTAGTATCTCTTTAGAAAAAGGACCAAAATGATCTAAACCAAATTAGACCCATTTTTCTGAAATAGACGGTAATATGCAGGACAGTAAGTAACTTTAAGTAAAAAACAATTTTAACATACTCAGCTTTGTTTTTACCTCTGTACTAAAAAGAGATGGCTTCTGAGGCTTTCAGTACAGTCTATTTTTATAATTCAGGAGGATATGAATATGAGAAATAACCATTTTTTCCTTCCATTTTTAGGCTTCTAGTCTGATAAACTATGTTTAATGTATTTTACTTTAAGACTTAGTTCATAGGGCCTTTGGCTGGAAAATTTTAACTTAATCCTATTACACAGCATTTCAATTCAACATATATGATCAGATTTTCCCATTAATCATATTTTGGGAATGGTCTTAGTCAAAAACAAACAAACAAAAATAAAAACCACACACACAAACCCAAATAAAACAATACCCAGAAAGAGCAAAGAAAAATGTTGTTTTATCTTTCCTTGTTTGTCCTCTCCTGAAACAAATCATGTCTAGTGCCTACCTGAGCCATCAGTAGGAACCGAACTTGCATTGATTCCAGAAAGACCAAACAAAGGACATTCTCGATCTGTGTTGACATGACCCCATTTGTGACATTTAATGCACCTCACATTTCGAACCTGAGAAATAATGAATGTGATTTTGGTTACTGAAAAAGTAAGAATCTAACCAACGTTCAAATTCCTATTCCTTGATAGAATTTAAGCTAAATTACATTTTTAAAAGATCTCCAGGGAAAAAGACTCCAAACTATGTTTGGTAATTGAATACAAAGACTAAAATATTTCACTATAAATTTTGCCTAGAAACTAAGCTGAATCTCATTTCTTTTTACCTTTCACTTGGTGGCAATATAATGTCATCCAAAAAGAAATGGTAAAATACCAAAAAGAATTATGTCATTATGTGAAGAAACTAAGCTTAAATTCTCTCATTTTAATAAGTTAACCTTTAAAGTTTCAAATTTCGAAACCCGGAGCTAGTAAACATTTTCTGTAAAGGTCCAAATGTAGTAAATATTATTATAGGCTTTTTGGGACAGATGTTGTCTATTCTAACTACTCAACTCGCTTCTGTAGTGGGAAAGCAGCCATAGCCAATAAGTAAATGAATAGGCAAAGCAGTGTTTCAATAAAACTTTCTTTACAACAAGGATTTGCCCTCTGATGATAGTCTGTCCTGATTCTAAACCAATAATAGATTTAAATCTTTTCTGGACATTGAGCTGATTCTCCAAATTTTTTGAAAACTACAGAGACCATTATCATTATAGCTCTCACTATAAAAGTTTGATTCCTGTCTTTTTTTTTTTTTTTTTTTTTTTTGAGATGGAGTCTCACTCTATTGCCCAGGCTGGAGTGCAGTGGCGCACTCACGGCTCACTGCAACCACCACCTCCCAGGTTCCAGTGATTCACCTGCCTCAGACTCCCGAGTAGCTGGGATTACAGGCACTCGCCACCATGCCAGGCTAATTTTTTGTACTTTTAGTAGAGACAGGGTTTCACTATGTCAGCCTGGCTGGTCTCAAACTCCTGATTTCATGATCCGCCCACCTCGGCCTCCCAAAGCGCTGAAATTACAGGCATGAACCACCGCACCCAGCCTGATTCCTGTCTTTTATCAGCCTATTACATTTTATGTTTTCTCCTCTATTCCTTATATTATCTCATACAAAACAAAACCATAGTGCCCCTTTTCAGCTTAAACACCTTTCAGACAATATAAAAATATATTTATTAAATAAAAATTATTCTTACAGAGTAAAATATGTGTTACTTGCCTGAATACCAAAGGGCTGATCTCTGATGTTCATGTCATCTTTCGCATATCTATTAGAGGAAATGTACAAACACAATATTAAGAATAATTTAAAAATTAAACAGCAGTTAATCAGAAAAATAGTTTTACACTTCTAAGAACATTATGAAATATATTACTTCAGTAAGAATATAGAACTATAAAATCTATCTAGTATTTCCAAACACCATTTAGTTATTATGTGTCTAGTCTGATAATCTGTGATTTTAAAAAAATGAAAAAGTATATAAAACAAAAGACTATGATCAAGCAGATTAGTTAAGACAGCTAATTAAAATCATTAAAAATAACTTTTCACATCAGTTGCCTTCTCTAATGACTGAAAAAGCAACATAAAATGGGATATCAGTAAATGTAAACTTAATGATACATATCTTGTCTTAAAAGTAAACCAGTCCTTACTTTTCTCGTGGGGCTCCTTTCTGCCATTCAAATTTGTATTCGGTCTCTCCTTCTGTTTCTTCTTTCTAAAAACATTCATTGAAAATTCTTTTAATTTTTTCATGTAACATAATCAATTGCAAGTAAATTCAGACACAGAAAATAGTCCTTTACCTCTTTGTTTTCTTGATTGCATATCAAAAACATGGAAGAAAAGAGGTAAGACAAGTTAAAAACATCAATATAAAAATCTACTGTATTCACTATATCATGTTATTTAATTGTCACTTATAAGAATTCATTGGTTTGACTTTTTTTCTTCTTTCACAAGATAAAAATTCAGACCACTGCAGGATAAAATACAAAATTAAAATTAATAAGCATGTTAATTCACAGTTATCAAACTTTTTACTGTTCATTGACAGTGAATATTATGTTTTTTATTTACAAATGCATTAAATATTTAGTAAGAAGGACTAAAGATACATATACAAATTATGACAGAATAAGTGTACTTTGGACATAAAGGATTTTTTCCTCCTCAAGGGCACATTATGAAATATTACCAGATTAGAAAGATATTTTTTAGTATTTATTCTGTTGTATGATTATAGTTTTTATTATCTTCACAGGATAATAGCAATTTTAAAAGATAGAGAACAACTTTAAAAAAATATCTGTCATAGTACTTTTCAATCTTTAGCTGCAAACACATCCAAGACTTAAAAGAAAAGGAAGGAGGCCAGGCGAGGTGGTTCACACTTATAATCCCAGCACTTTGGGAGGTTGAGGCGGGTGGATCAGGAGGTCAGGAGTTCAAGACCAGCCTGGCCAACATGGTGAAACTCTGTCTCTACTAAAGACACAAAAATTAGCTGGGCGTGGTGGCATGCTCTTGTAATCCCAGCTACCCGGGAGACTGAGGCAGGAGAACTGCTTGAACCCAGGAGGTGGAGGCTGTAGTGTGGCGAGATGGCGCCCCTGCACTCCAGCCTGGATGACAGGGCAAGACTCCATCTCAAAAAAAAAAAAAAAAAAAAGAAAAAGAAAAAGAAAAGGAAGGAGATAAGTACCTTTTTTAGCTCCTGGTGGGGCTTCATACATGAAATTAAGGCCATTCTTTACACGTTCATCTCCCATAAGCAATCTAAGTGAAACAAGACAAAGTTAATGATTTTATGTAGGACAAAAAAAAAAAAAAAAAATTATAGAATAATCCATTCCCCACCAAAAAACCTAAGGGAATTAAGATGAAATATTTTTGTTAGAAACAGAGTTTCAAAACTTTACTCCACTAACTAGATTACATCCAAATGGAAATTAAACAGTGTTGCCTCTTTAGTAACTGGTTATAAGCTCTGAGACTTTCTTACTACCTGAGAGACCCTAGCCATCTTAACATAAAAGAGTAAAAATAATATGGTTATTTTTCTTACAAGATTTTCTCAAACCCTGAAATGCTGTGGAAATTATGACAACTTTGAAATCCCAAATGCCATCACAAATTTACAATTAAGTTAAATAATGCCAACACCTTTCTTAATTGTAAGGGATCAAATGGTTTTGTTTTTTCCCAACAAAAAAAGAAAAGGCAAAGGGATCAGTTTTGGAAAAAATGAGTCTCTCAGGGATTTCTTTAGGAAGTCAAATCCAACCAGGACTTGTAAGAGTCACAGTAAATGAGAAAATAAAATTCTTTCATGAGGCCAGTGAAAAAAGAATAATTTAAAGAAAGTCTATGGCTGGGCACAGTGGCTCACACTTGTAATCCCAGCACATTGGGAGGCCGAAGCAAGTGGATCACCTGAGGTCAGGAGTTTGAGACCAGCCTGGTCAACATGGAGAAACCCCATCTCTACCAAAAATACAAAAAATAGCCAGGCGTAGTGGTGTGTACTTGTAATCCCAGCTACTCGGGAGGCTGAGGCAGGAGAATCCCTTGAACCTGGGAGGCAGAAGTTGCAGTGAGCCGAGATCGTGCCACTGCACTCCAGCCTGGGTGGCAGAGCCAGGCTCTGTCTCAAAAACAACAACAGCAGCAAAAAAGTCTACACATGCCAATTAATATGATGGACTCAGTGTCTGGTGCATGACAAAAATCACATTATTTATAGTTCTGTTTTAACACTGAAAGTTCCCTGTTTGAGCTCTGTTTAAAAAAAGATACGCAAGGTTTTTTAGAACAAAAAGCTCTGTAATGAATGGAATGACTGGTTGAGTCAAAGTTTTAATTCATAAGATCCAAGTAAAAATAATAAAGAAGGAGGCTAAAGACTGAACATAATTTTTCCTTATATTTGGAAAAGACAATCACAAAGGATATATGACATGATTATAATTCCTCTCCTTATATCCACTGGATTCTATAAAGACCTGTAAAAAAGAAGCAAAAGGCCACAGGGATCTACATCCAATAGATATAGATACAGACAGAGTGATATTCAGCAATAAAAGGGATTGAAATACTGATATATGCAATACCAAGGGTCAACTTCAAAAGCATTACGCTATGTGAAAAAAGCCAGTCACAAAAGACCACATGACATATGATCTAATTTATAGGACATGTCCAGAATAGGCAAATCTATAGAGACAGCAAGGAAATTAGTGGCTGCTCAGCACTGAGAGGTAGAAGGGGGACAAGGCAGGGGAATGAGAAGTGACTGCTAATAGAGAGAAGATGTCTTTTTTGGATAATGTAAATGTTCTGAAATTAGATTACAGTGATGGCTCCAAAAGTCTAAATATACTTAAAAACAACAAACACTTTAAACAGGTGTATAAGTTATATCTTAAATTCACATCATTAAAAATATCAAAATTAGCCCGGCGCAGTGGCTCACGTCTGTAATGCCAGCACTTTGGGAGGCTGAGGCGGGTGGATCTTGAGGTCAGGAGTTCGAGACCAGCTTGGCCAACATAGTGAAACTATGTCTCTACTAAAAATACAAAAATTAGCTGGGCGTGGTGGCAGGTGCCTGTAGTCCCAGCTACTCAGAAGGCTGAAGCAGGAGAATCGCTTGAACCTGGGGGGCAGAGGTTGGAGTGAGCCAAGATCACGCCACTGCACTCCAGGCTGGGCGATAGAGTGAGACTCCATCTCAAAATAAATAAATAAATAAATAAAATCAAAATCAAATACACTGAAAGCCAAATTCAGCATCACTAGTTATTAGGGAAATGCAAATCAAAATCACAATGAGATATCACCTTGCACCTACTGGATGGCTATCTTCTGGAAAAAAAAAGGAAAATAACAAATGCTAGAGAGGATATAGAGAAACTGAAACCCAAGTCCATTACTAGTAGGAAATGTAAAATGGTGCAGTCACTGTGACAACCAGTTTTGTGGTTCCTCAAAACGCTAAATATAAACCTACCATGTGATCCAGCAATTACACTCCTAGGTATATATCCAAAGGAACTAAAAACAAGGACTTGACCAGGTATTTCTATGCCAACATTTATAGCAGCATTATTCACAATAGCCAAAAGATGGAAGTAACCCAAGACTCAAACAGATGGACAAACAAAATGTAGTATGTACATACAAAGGAGAATTATTCAGCCATAAAAAGGAATACAGTGCTGATACATATTACAATATATATGAACCTTGGACACATTATGCTAAGTGAAACAAGCCAGACACAAAGGAACAAATATATGATTCCATTTATATGAGGTATTTAGAATAGGCAAATTCATAGACAAAGAAAGTAGAATGGTGGTTGCCCGGGGCTGTGGGCCAAGGGGAATAGGGAATTATTCTTTAATGGTTTGATGGTTACAAAGTTTCTGTTGCAGATAGTGAAAAAGTTTTGGAAATGATGATGGTTCACCACACTGAATTTAAGGGTACACTGAATTGCACACTTAAAATGGTAAATTTTATAAAATATGTATTTTACAAAAAAACCCACAGACAAACCATTTCATTTATATGTGTATTTTTTAATTTATTTCTCTCTTTCTTTCCTTGTTTCTTTTTGTTTTTTAGAGACAAAGTCTCACTATGTTGCCCAGGCTGGTCTCAAACTCCTGGACTCAAGCAATCCTGCCCTAAAGTGTTGGGATTATAGGCATGAGCCATCGTGCCCAGCCCAATTCATTTATATTGAAACAAAAATAATAATAAAACCCAAACTAAAAGATTGTTTCCCACATTATGCAAAATTCAACAAGTATATAAAGTAAAAGGTATGGGTATAATATTGGTATTTTTGTTTTAACCTCAACTAAAAACTTACATAGTTTTTTTGACATCCCATAAATCTTTGTATTTACCTAGACAGAATAATAAATGTGATTTTCAGCTGGGCGTGGTGGCTCATGCCTGTAATCTCAGCACTTTGGGAGGCCAAGACAGGAGGATTGCTTGAGTCCAGGAGTTCAAGATCAGACTGAGCAACACAGTGAGTGAGAGACCCTGTCTCTACAAAAAATAAAAAATTAGCCAGGTGTGGTGGTGTATGCCTGTAGTTCCAGCTACTCAGGAGGCTGAAGCAGGAGGATCGCTTGAACCCAGAAGTTTGAGGCTGCAGTGAGATATAATTGCACCACCGCACTCCAGCCTAGGCAACAGAGCGAGACCTTCCTCTCAAAAAAATTTTTTTTCATCTTAAGAAAAAAGTATAAAGTGACTAAAGCGATTGATATAATAAACATTAAGAAATCTCTAGGACAGTAAAAACTTAAAAGAGAACAGATTACTGAAGAATGAAATTGGCTATCAAAAACAGCACTTTTGAAAGATGAAGAAATATTGAGTACCTACTCCATGCATGGTAATAAGTGATATTATAGGGACCTACTGGCAAATGACCAATTACTCATAAATTTGCACTCAAATGACCAAACCTAGAAGTAATAACATCTTAGTGGCCATGAACACACTTAGTGCTCAGATCCTGGTTTCTAAATATCATTCACCAATGAAAGGAACCTGGGTGCCTTGGAAAACTGGTTGATTCCAGTGTTGCATCAGGGAAAATAAAGACAAGTCTGACCATCTCATGGGACCAGAAGCGGCATTAAAAAAAAACAAAACAAAACAGGGTTGGTGCATGTTAAATGGACATAAGAGCCAACCTAACGAAGCTCTCAATGGCCCAAACTGAAACAACTGGAGCAAGAAAATAAGTAACAATAGTATTATATTATAACCCAAAGAATTAAATAAACAGCCATGAGTCCATATTGATAGAAAATAAACAATTAGATAAGGGAAATTCTTCCTTATAGAGGAATTCAAATTAATAAATGTAGAAGGAATGATAGAAATAGAAAATAACCATTAGAACATCACAGAAATAAATAATTAATGCAGGCAAGATCTACTGATGAATACCAAAATTAGGCAAAAGTCCAAGGAGAAACAGGGTATTTGCAGGGCTTCAAATATTAATTAAAAGGGAAAATAGTAACTTTTTTTTAAAGATAAAGAATAAACATGAATACTGTGATCTGTTTCAAACCTAGTTTTCCACCTCCCGTCTGTTTTTATCCCTGTAACTCAACAATTGTTTCCTGAACACCCTCTCCATTTTCCAATATGTTTCTACTATTAATAATATAAAAATTAGGTTTTTATATTTGTTTATTTGTTTGTTATATATTTGTTTGTTTATTTGAGACGGAGTTTCGCTCTTGTTGCCCAGGCTGGAGTGCAATGGCATGATCTTGGCTCACCGCAACTTCTGCCTCCCAGGTTCAAGCGATTCTCCTGCCTCAGCCTCCCGAGTAGCTGGGATTACAGGCATGTGCTACCGCGCTTGGCTAATTTTGTATTTCTTAGTAGAAATGGGGTTTCTCCATGTTGGTCAGGCTCGTATCGAACTCCCGAACTCAGGTCATCTGCCCACCTTGACCTCCCAAAGTGCTGGAATTACAGGCATGAGCCACTGCGCCAAACCAAATTAGGGTTTTTAAACAGTGATGCTATTGACATTTTGGACTAGATAGTTCTTTGTTGTGTGGAGCTGTCCTGTGCTTTGTAAGCTGTTTTGCGGCATCCATAGTCTTCACCCACTAGATGTTGATAGCAGCCCAGTCCACAGTTGTGACAATCAAAACATTATCAAAACAATGTCTCCAAACATTGCCACATGTTCCCTGGGCAGGGTTGAGGGGGTGAGGGGTGTGTGCAAAAAATGATGCTCAGTTGAGAACCACCTATCTAAATCCTTATCATTCTTCAGATTTCAGCTTAAATGTCACCTTGTCCATAAAGTCTTCCGTTATCCTAAATGGAATTATTCTTTCCTATACTAACATGCTGTATTTTCAAAAGCAGTGTATGCTTTTAATATATCAGTTATTATATTTGGCCTTGAACTATATGTATGTATCTCTTACTGGGGTTTCTTAAGGGTAGAGAGAAACTACACTTCACACACTTTTATAGGTACCTATAATACCACTTATTGCCATGTATGGAATAGGTACTCAATAAAAGTTAATAAGATTAAATAAAATTAGCGAGAAAGCTATTTAACTTTTATTTCTTTAACTTTCCTCTCAATATATTATATTTTAAAAAGTATTAATAGTTTAGTATTACTTTGCTAAATTCCATATTTTGATTGAAAACTGAACTTCATGGACAATTTACCAAAACACCACTATTCAGTTGCTTGATTAACCAAGAGAAACAAGTTTCAGTGTTAAATCTGCATATACAACACAATAGCTAAAGGCAGGTACCATGTTGGAAGACACCAATTAAGAACTCTAGCCACGAGACAGCTTTTAACGGAACAATGACAGGCATGTCAAATAAAGTCACTTTACTTTTCCTCTTGAAAGTGTCCTGCGTATCTTTTCATTTGAGTGTGTTAAAGAAATAAGTTTGTAAGAGGTCTCAGCAGTTCAAGTGTAGACATGATTGTTCTTCTAAGCTTTGCCTAATTTGAGACTTGCTCAAAGACTGTATGAGTCACATGAATCTATATTTTACATGAATTATGGGGAAAGCCGGAAAAAGTGGCCATCTACAGGTATGAGAGTAAAAGAGATAGCTCTCAGGGAAAGAAAAGAATCCTATAGTTGGGTATTCGATCCCAAAAAGCTGACTTAATATATCATTCAGTAGGAAATTATTCCCATGAAATTGATAATTCTAGATATATTGGCATAACAGAATTTCTTACCTATTATCATATGATTCTTGTTCTTTAAGATATTGCTGCATCAATTCTTCTTGTTTCTTCTTATCATATGATATTTTCTGTTCTGCCATCCATACCTAGATTAGTGAAGTAAAAATGCAAATTAAATTGTTGGATTTAAATTGTTAAACAAAGTTTGCTTTTCTTGTATAATAAAATATAAAATGCAATTGCTTAAAGCAGGAGTGCCCAATCTTTTGGCTTCCCTGGGCCACAGAAAACACACCAATACACAGTGGAAGAAGAATTGTCTTGGGCCACACAAAATACACTAACGATAGCCAATGAGCTAAAAAAAAAAAAAAAAAAAAGAGGGCAAAAAAATCTCATAATGTTTTAAGAAAGTTTACAAATTTGTGTTGGGCAGCATTCAAAGTTGTCCTGGGCCACATGCCACCCACAGGCCAAGAGCTGGATAAGCTTGGCTGAAAGTTTATAACATAATCCAATTGGGCCGTAATCACATCATTACAAATTAACACCTGAAAAACTGGAAGTGCCTTGATACGAGTTCTTTTTATTTTTGAGACGGAGTCTGGCTATCACCCAGGCTGGAGTGCAATGGCACAATCTCGGCTAACTGCAACCTCCGCTTCCCAGGTTCAAGTGATTTTCCTGCCTCAGCCTCAGAGGTAGCTGGGATTACAGGAGCCCACCACCACACCAAACTAATTTTTTTTGTATTTTTAGTAGAGAAGGGGTTTCGCTATGTTGGCCAGGCTGGTCTTGAACTCCTGACGTCAGGCAATCTGCCTGCCTCAGCCTCCCCAATTGCTGGGATTACAGGCGAAAGTCACAGTGGACTGAGCAAGTTTTGGTTTTTAAAAGCTGTATTTATAGTTTAAATTACGTTAACTATATTCATAGGTAGTTAATGTTATACATTTCTTACATATCCTTCCGAGATGTTCTAATATATGTATATGCAAAAGAACATATACAACATTCTTCTTATATAAATGGTAACATACTTTATGCAAACACACACACGCACACAAAATATGTATGAAATAAAATTATATACCATGGAGATCTGATATTGTTTGGCTGTGTCACCACCCAAATCTCATCTTGAATCGTAGTTCCCATAATCCCCATGTGTCATGGGAGGGACCCAGTGGGATGTAATTGAATAATGGGGGCGGTTACACTCCATGCTGTTCTCACGATAGTGAGTAAGTTCTCACGAGATCTGATGGTTTTATAAGGGGTTTTTCCTCTTGTTTAGCACTTCTCCTCACTGCTACCATGTGAAGACGGACATGTTTGCTTCCCCTTCTGCCATGAATGTAAGTTTCCTGAGGCCTCCCCAGCCCTGCAAAACCATGAGTCAATTAAACCTCTTTCCTTTATAAATTACTCAGTCTTGGTTATTTCTTCATAGCAGCGGTGAGAATAGACTAATACAGTAAATTGGTATAGTAGAGTGGAGTGCTGCTAAAAGGATACCTGAAAATATGGAAGCGACTTTAGAATTGGGTAACAGGCAGAGGTTGGAACAGGAAAATGTGGGAAACTTTGGAATTTCCTAGAGAATTGGAGGGCTCAGAAAACAGGAAGATGTGGGAAAGTATGGAACTTCCTAGGGACTTGTTGAATGGCTTTAACCAAAATGCTGATAGTGATACGGACAATGAAGTCCAGGATAAGGTGGTCTCAGATGGAGATGGGAAACCTTTTCAGAAGTGGAGTAAAAGTCACTCTTGCTATGCAAAGAAACTGGTGGCATTTTGCCCCTGCCCCACAGATCTGTGGAACTTTGAACTTGAGAGAGATGATTTATGGCATCCAGTAGAAGAAACTTCTAAGCAGTAAAGCATTCAAGAGAAAGCACAGCATAAAATTCTGGAAATTCTGCAGCCTGACAATGCAACAGAAAAGAAAACCCTATTTTCTGGGGAGAAATTCAAGCTGGCTGCAGAAATTTGCATAAATAATGAGAAGCTGAATGTTAATCACCAAGACAAGGGAAAATGTCTCCAGGGTATGTCAGAGACCTTCACAGCAGCCCCTCCCATCACAGGCCTGGAGGCCTAGGAGAAAGAAAAACGTGGTTTCCTGGGCCGAGTCCAGCCTCCCACCTGCTGTGTACAGCCTTTGGACTTGTGCCCTGCATTCCAGCCACTCCAGTTATGGCCATTGCTTCAGAGAATGCAAGCCCCAAACCTTGGCAGCTTCCATGTGATGTTGGACCTGCAGGTGCGCAGAAGGCAAGAATTGAGGTTTGGTAACCTCTGCCTAGATTTCAGAAGATGTATGGAAACACCTGGATGTCTAGGCAGATGTTTGCTGCAGGGGTGGAACCCTCATGGAGAACCTCTACTAGGGCAGTGGGGAAGGGAAATGTGGGGTCGAAGCCCTCACACAGAGTCCCTACTGAAGTACTCTCTAGTGGAGCTGTGAGAAGAGGGCCACTGTTCTCCAGACCCCAGTATAGTAGATCCACCAACTTGCACCATGTACCTGGAAAAGCCACAGACACTCAACACCAGCCCATGAAAGCATCCAGGAGCGGGCCTATACCCTGCAAAGTCACAGGGGCAGAGCTGCCCAAGGCTGTGGGAGCCTAGCTATTGCATCAGCGCACCCTGGATATGAGACATGAAGTCAAAGGAGATACTTTTGGAACTTTAAGGTTTAATGACTGCCCTATTGGATTTTGGACTGGCATGGGGCCTGTAGCACCTTTGTTTTGTCCAAATTGTCCCATTGGGAATGAGTGTATTTACCCAATGCCTGTATTCCTGTTGTATCCAGGAAGTCACTAACTTGCTTTTGATTTTACAGGCTCACAGGTGGAAGAGACTTGCCTTGTCTTACATGAGACTTTGGACTTAGACTTTTGAGTTAATGCTGGAATGAGTTAAGACTTTGGTGGACTGTTGGAAGGGCATGATTGTGTTCTGAAATGTGAGGATATGAGATCTGGAAGGGGCTGGGGTGGAATGATATGGTTTGGCTGTGTCCCCACCCAAATCTCATCTTGAATTGTAGTTCCCATAATCCCCGCGTATCGTGGCAGGGACCCAATGAGAGGTACCTGAATCACAGGGGCAGTTACCTCCATGGTGTTTTCGTGATAGTGAGTGAGTTCTCACGAAATCTGATGGATAAAACCATCAGAAAAGGAGCTTTTCCTCTTTTGCTCAGCATTTTTCCTTGCTGACACCATGTGAAGACAGACGTGTTTGCTTCCCCTTCTGCCATGATTTTAAGTTTCCTGAGGCATCCCCAGCCCTGCAGAACTGTGAGTCAATTAAACTTCTTTCCTTATAAATTACCCAGTCTCAGGTAATAGCAGCATGAGAACAGACTAATACTAATACAAGACTAACACAGATCAGTAAACAAATGCTTTCTTCTTTTGGGTGGTAAAGTTGCATATTTTTCTATTGTGGGACTATACCATAATTTATAATTTATTTAAGTAGCCTCCTACTGTATAAATGGGCACTTAAGAAATTTCCAATATTTTGCTATTAAAACTTTGCCGCAAGAACTCAATACACAGGTAATTTCACACACATTTGGCAGGGTTTTCAAAAGGATCAAGGTATTGCCAAGGAAAAAAACAGGGCAGGATATTACTGGCAGAGGGAACGACTCAGGCAAAGGCCCAAAGATGTAGAATAGAACTAAGTAGTTCAATATTACTAATGTATAAAATCTGAGGTTGGGCCGAGGTGGGCAGATCACCTTAAGTCAGGAGTTCGAGACCAGCCTGGCCAACATGGTGAAACCCCATCTCTAGTAAAAATACAAAAAGTAGCCAGGCATGGTGGTGTGTATTTGCAATCCCAGCTACTTGGGAATCACCTGAGCCTGGGAGGTGGAGGTTTCAGTGAGCTGAGACTGCGTCACTGCACTCCAGCCTGGAAAACAGAGTGAGCCTCCATCTCAAAATCAACCAACCAATCAAATAATCGATCAATCAATCTAAAGTGGGCGAATACTAGGGGAGAGAAGGAGAAAAAAATGGAGTGAGATTACTTGGACTCAATCCTGTAACATTTTAATAAGGGGCTGAAAGAGATCAGATTTGTGCTTTAAAAAAAGACAATTCTATCAAAATAACTTACATCCATACAATGGAATATTATTTAGCAATAAAAAGGAATAAAGTGCTGATACATGCCATCTCATGCATAAACTTCAAAAACATTATGGTGAGAGTAGCCAGTCACAGAAGACCACAGATTGCATGATTCCATTTAAATGAATTTCCAGAATAGGCAAATCTACTAACAGAAAGTAGATTAGTGCTTGCCTAGGGCTGCAGAGAGGGAGGAGAGTTAAGGAGAAATGGGAGTGACTAACAGGTATGGGGGTTTCTTTATATTTTTTGAGACAGTGTCTCACTCTGTCACCCAGGCTGGAGTATAGTAGCGCAATCTTGGCTCACTGCAACCTCTGCCTCCAGGGTTCATATCATTCTCCTACCTCAGCCTCCCGAGTAGCTGGGATTACAAGCGCCTGCCACCACGCCCAGCTAATTTTTGTATTTTCAGTAGAGACAGGGTTTCACCATGATGGCCAGGCTGTCTCGAATTCCTGACCTCAGGTGATCCAACCACCTCAGTCACCCAAAGTGCAGAGATTACAGGCATGAGCCACCGTGCCCGGCGGGGGTTTCTTTTTGGGGTGATGACAAAGTTCTAAAATTGTGGTAATGATTACTTAACTCCATGAATATATTTTAAAAACCACTAAATTGTACATTTTACATGTGTGTTTATATGATATGTAAATTTATCTCAGCAGAGCTGTTAAAATGAAAAATGACTATTCTTATGGCTGTGTAGTGAATGGATTTGAGAGGATTCAAGATTGGAGGCAGTAGAACCACTTAGGAAATGCAACAATATAGGTGAAAAATGATGAGGGTCTAAATTAAGACACAGGCAGTAGTGACAGAGAGGAAAGACGGATTCAAGAGATATTTGGAAGGTAAGACCAATAGCATTCAGTGATTGACTAGATAAAGGAGTGATGAGAAAAGGGATGAATCCTGAGCTTCTGGTTTGGGTAACAGGATGAAGGATTGTTTTACTATCTATATTTCTACCCATATGAGACAGCAAGTATAAAAAGGGCAGATTTGGGGTAAAAAAACCTTTTATTTCAGATATGTTGAGTTGGAGGTGCCTATAGGACATCAAGATGCAAATGTCTAGATAGCTGTCTTGAGCCACATCAAAGTTAAGAAGAGAAAACTGGGACTGCAGATTTCAGTCATGAGTAAACAGGCTAGTTAAAACGGGTTAGTTGGATGTGATTGCTTGGGGCAAGCATACTAAGTAAGCAAGAAGTGGGCCAAGGATGAAACTCTGGGGAACACTTATATTTTAGGAGCAGGCTAAAAATAAAGATCCAGTGAAGTTGATGGAAAAAGAAGTCTACTAATAGAGCGGGAAAACTAGAAGAGAGTAGTTATTACAGCTAAGAGAAGAGAGACTTTCACAAAAAAAGGAGTTTACAGTGGTGCTATTGTCAATAGCCGGTTTGTAAAGTGTTTGCCAGTTCACAAGAAGACAAATAAGGAGCTTGGGACCACAATGTAAATTAACTGCTTCCTTCATTAACAAAGAACAGCTGAACTAAAACAGTGTATCCTGTGACATAAATGACTGAGGCAGCGCATAAAAATACATAACAGAGTGACCAGCAGATGTATAGCATTCACTCTTATTTCTGGTGAACAAATGAGACCTTAAAACCTACCAGACTCTTTGTAAGCTTGGGAAACTGAAAATGAACAAGGAAAAAAAGAACCTACTGGACTTTAATAAACCCAACATGCTTAATTTTACAATTAGAATTTTCTTTCTTTCTTTTTAAATATAGATGGGGTCTCACTTTGTTGCCCATGCTGGTCTTGAATTCCTGGCCTCTCAAAGTGTTGGGATTATAGGTATGAGCCACCATACCTGGCCCTTAAAATTTTCATGGTGGAACTCTTTTGCACTCTTTGATCAAACTCCTTTGTTTCTTCCACTTCTATTTCTTAAAAACAAACAAACAAACAAACTTTACTGGAGTATGACATATAAAAAGTTGTACATATTTAATGTATACAACCTGAGTTTGGTGACAAGTATATATATCCCTGAGAAACCATCACCACAATCCAGACTATAAACATATCCATTATCTCCAAAAGTTTCCTCCTACCCGAATACATTTTTCTATTTATCTTCATTTAATATAGTTCCTCTATCCTTAGTTAATTAAGAATGTTAGAGGTTACCCCCTCTCCCCATAAAGTGTTAACTATCTAGAAAGGTCTGCTAATCAAAAACATTTCATTCTTCTCCTCTATCCTGGGAAAAGTATAAAACAGATCACAAAGGCCAACAGTATTTGGTACATTTTACATAACACTTTATACGGATGAGAAGAATGTAGGTTCTAAGCCTATAATTGCTTTACTGAATTTCTCATAGGGGATTTGCAAAAGTTATTCTCCGTGGATTTCTTTTTTCTTGTAAGAAAGCTGATTCAATGACTTTTATAAAGCTAAATGTCAAAAGTTCCAGTAAAAAATTATGATTTCTCAGGTATATTTGTCTCTAAATATAAACAGCAACTAAGCAAGCAACTAAATTCCATCTAATCTCTTCATTCTCGTAAAACTAGTAATAGCTGACCCCCTGAGTATGCAGAGAAAGGAAACGTCTGTGTTTGGTGTCAACAGTTATTGAGCTAACCAAATACAAGAAATCTCCCTCCCACAGTTGCAACCACGCAAACACAAACTGGTGCGGCGGAAAAAATCACTAGGTTAATCGGGTGTTCCAGATTCTAGTTCTGGTACAACATTTAACTAGCTGTGTAACTCTTGGCAAATTTGTTTCCTCATTTATAAAATAAGGAGATGGGGCTGGATGATTACCAAAGAGCTTTCAAGGTGTATCTGTGTTATTAAAATTTCATGGGGGAGTTACTAAGAAAAAATGTTTAATAAGGCTCCTTAGGAAGGTAACAGTGAAAAAAAGTTGAGAATCACTGGTCTAGAAGTGAGAGTATACAGCAATATCTCATCACCTCAACTCGTTCTAAAACCAAATAAAAGCTTAGTTATTTTCACAACTTTCTATATAGGGGCAATCAACATTTTATTGAGCACCTCCTCTCTGTAGCGAACAGTGATAGATGCCTACGTTGTTTCAAATCCTTTATCTCCACTATTTCACTTAATCCTCACAATTAAGCCAATCACCCTTAATTTACAGATTAGGAGACTGAGGGTCAGATATTACAAATATTTTGTTCAAGGTCTTAAGGCTAAAAGTGACTGCTCGAATAACTAGAATCCAGATTTGACTCCAGAGCCGATTCTTTTTAATTCACTCTTCTGCTTTTCATTACTATGATATTCACCAAGGTATTACACCTGGTAGACCTGTAATTACGTAAAACACTAAACTTCAACGAGGTCATTAAAAAGACACTAGATTATTGGGTAAATTTTTAAAAGATCTATCTTAAACGTGGAGACTTCTTTGTACAGAAAAGTAGAGTTCAGAAGCTGTGATCCCTGGGATCCGAAAAGACAAAAAACCAGAATCAGCTGAGGGAAGTACTGAGGAATTTTGACATTAGTCTTCACATATTACGGATTTACATTCCGGCCGACAAAGATGATCTAGGCCGCCGGTCTCCTCGCTGTTGCAGAATAAACGCTGAGGATCCCCTGCGTCAGCGAGCTGCTCAGCAGAGAAAGGCGAGACTACGGGGCTTTAGGCCTAGAGAAGCGGGGGCTGTCCTACGGACCTCAGAGACATCACCACTTTCACTTCCAGCACCTCAGGGAAGGCAGTCTCCGTGGGCCTGATCCCTCCCCGGGTCTCTTTACTCACTTTTTTGATGTTGGATTTGGAGGCAGGATGAAAGTCTTTCTTACACATGAAGTTGGCGAAGGATTTCCCCATCTTGGAACTGGAGCTAGGGAAAGCAGCACCTAAATCTGTAAGTAACGTAAACAAACTCAGCCTCCTAACCGGAACTGCTTTTCCAGCGGCAGGGGGAACTTCCGAGGTCAAAGGTAACAGCTTCCGGCAACTGATGCCTACACTGGCCAATCCTCCCTCCGTCCATCTGTCACTTCGGGTAGTTTGGAGGCCAGGTGAGCGGCGTGCACGGGGGAGGGGCGTGCATAGTTGAGACAGAAACCGGGAAGACCCAACTGTGGGGGGCTACTGCTTGACCAAGGGGCTCCAGAGCCCAGCTGCGCTGGCTGCGATTTGAGCGCCCAGGGCCGGGGTGCGGGGTGGACCGCGGCGGCCCTTCGACCAAAGGTGCTTGAAGCTCGAGCCCATTACTTTCTGTGAACTCTGACTCGAGCGGCAAAAACTTTTCTGCACTGTTTTTCTCATCTGTGTTATGGAGATAATAATTCCTGCCCTAACTGTAGTACGTTTGCGAGAATCCAACGATATGTTTCTGAAAGCGCCAGCTGAACTAAGAGCGCGTGAAATAGAATGAGACAGCTTTGCAAGAACGGAGGCCCTTCCCCCAGCTGTACGGTGCTGACGCCGAAAGACGTTCAATAAAGACTTACTGAATGACGAATACACGTTAGGAGTTAGTAAAATCTCTCAAGGCTTCACCTCGTCAGTGGGCTAGGTGCCATTCTAACCAGGCGGCAAGTTTCCTTAGCTTTCCCTACGACCCCAGTTAGGCAGCTCAGATTACCTATTGCAGCTTGATGGACCTTGGGACTCCAGGTTTTTGAGTGGACATGGCTGCTACTGCAGCAGGTGACCCACCAACCAAGCTCTCTATCAGGGTAATGTTAAGAATAAACTTAGGCCGGGCGCGGTGGCTCACGCTTGTCATCCCAGCACTTTGGGAGGCCGAGGTGGGTGGATCACCTGACGTCAGGAGTTCGAGACCAGCCTGGCCAACGTGGTGAAAACCCGTCTCTACTTAAAATACAAAATATTAGCCGGGTGTGGTGGCACGCGCCTGTAATCTCAGCTACTCGGGAGGCTGAAGCAGGAGAATCACTTGAACCCGGGAGGCGGAGGTTGCAGTGAGCCGAGATTGCACCATTGCACTCAGCCTAGGCAACAAGAGTTAAACTGTCAGGAAAAAGAAAAAAAAAAGAATAAGACTTTATGAGAAATTTTCTCTCCTACCAAATAACAACAATAACAGCTTTCACGTGAATATCTAGTATGTTCTATGCACTGTGCAAAACACTTTACATGTTGCCTTATTAAGTTCTAACAGCCCATCAAACAGTGTCTTTTATTTTACTGGTGAGGCAGAAGGCATAGGGAAGAGAGAGATTAAATAGTCTGCCAAAATTATATAGTGATGGAACTAACTATAAAACACAAATAGAAGGAGATCCAGGACATAAGGTTGAAACACAGAAAGAAAATAACAGAAGCCATCAAGACATCAGACTTCTCACTAGGAGAACAGGAAAACCCTTAGGAGTTTCAGGCTGAAGTTTTTCTTTACTCATTTTGTTTTCTTTTTAAGGAAACATTTATTATATTTAAATTTTGTTTTTAAATTGCTAGCATCTGCCTGTGTAAAGCCATTCTAAGGTTTTGTCATTATTAAAGGAAAGAAGGAAACTCTGTAAAACAATGTGTCCATTCTGGCAGCGAAATAAGGATCTTTAGGTGTTCTATTATAAGTGAAGATCTAAGATTTTCCAAATTACAACTGAAGAGGTAACCTAGATATTAAAGTATATAATTGCGATTTATAAATTAAATATGTGAACTTTCTTCTAGAAATGCCAACAATTTGAAATTATATTGACATATTTTTGTCTGAATCAATGAGTCTGTTTCAAAATTTCAGTCTCATCAGAATTATAATCTGTGTGTATTATTTCCCAGCTTAAATAAGACCCCTTCTTCCTTCCCTTGAGGAAGCACTGGGCACATAAGATTTTTTTCCATAAGACAAGTTCCAGCAATGAGAATACAAAGATTAGTAAGACATACTCCCAGCCCTCAAGGATCTCATTGTCCAGTAAAGGGACTTATATATACACAAATGTTGTAGAATCTAGCCTTTACAACAGTAGAGCTAGGTACAGGGATTTCCAAATGTGGAAATGGTGAAAGGAAGTTCAGGGAAGACTTTAGGAGAGAAAGATCTTAGAGAATAAATGTGAACTATAAACTATAAGAAGGTAGTTTTCATTGCCATTTTCTTATTGAGTTGTAGTACAAGATTGAGTCCCAAGTCATAGTCTTATTGATTTTTAGGCTATAGTATACAAAATGTAAAACTTTAATGAACAACCAAGCATGATCACTCATGCCTGTAATCCCAGGGCTTTGGGAGGCAGAAGAGGGAGGATCTCCTGAGCCCAGGAGTTCCAGGCTGCAGTGAGCCCTGATTGTATAACTGCACTCCAGCCTGGGTGAAAAAGCTAGACCCTGTCTCCAAAAAATAAAAATAAAAAAATCAAAGCTTTAATGAACATCCTTAATTAAATATGGCAATAATATCCTTTGGTCATTGAGTAAAACTGTTTGTTTTTATATCCTTAAAGGTTTTTTTTTAATTTTAAAACATCTGTATAATTTTTAGTTTAAAAAATGGAACCTTTTTCCTGTGACACGTTCGTGGCATTACCTCCAGCAACAGTCGATAACAGGATTATTTTTGGAAAAAATTCAGATAGACTCTGTGATGAAGTACAAGAGGTAGTTTATTTTCCTGCTGCAGTTCATAATAACGTGGGAGAACATCTTAAGGTAGGTGAAATAAATGTTTTGTTAGCAATATCATAAAGTTATTTAAAAAATATCATAAAGTTATTTCTATAAATAGGAACTTGGAAGAAACTATAAAAGTTAAAATTGAGGAATTTACATTTGAAAAATAAATGAGTCAGAAATAAACCGTAATCTTTTATTTCAGTGATTTGGAGGAAGTTGAAATAATAATAAAATTATCCATTCTTTGAATAAATATTTGAATGGTCTCCATATGCAAGCATGTTAGATAGGGCAAGAGATTTAAAGTCAGCTGTCAAGACTCCATCTATTCCAGGAGCTTAGAGTCTAGTATAGGAATAAGATGTGTATGCATTATACCCCATTTTAAAACTGGGTGGTTTAAATGCTAAAGTTAAGTAAGAGTAGCATGCTGTGGCAGCAGAAGAGAAGGAACATTTAATGCGGCTTGGAGTTAGCTGGAATTTGATGGACAAAAAGGATTCTGATTCTGAATTGGTATAGGTTCTTCTTGATGTAGAATAGGAAAGTCATCCCAGACTCTGGAAATGACAGTTTTATGACACATCAAAAAAGGTTTTTTAGGCTCTATGTTAACACTATCAATATACATTTTATGCAGTCACTTCGTAGTATACACATTAATTAAAGGATCCTTTAAAAACTTATTTAAAAAACCCATTTAATGTGGAACTTAAAATGAGAGCCTCAAATTATGCTATTGTTGCTAATTCATACTTTTTAGATTTTATTTTATTGATATTATAATATTAAAACATATTAAATATTAGACTGTTTTCTGTATCCTATGTCATATTTTTTTCTTTTGCTAAGACCACTTATTCATCTGTGATACCATTTCCACTTTATTTCTTCAGATATAAATCTAGCCTGTCCTGTAAACCAGTGGTTCTCATTCTTTTCATGGCTGTGGACATACCTAATAGATGACTTCAAAATGTGATGTGAGATTCCTATGACAAAACTCTTGTATTTGAAGGCTACCAGATGGGTACTTATATCACTAATTAAAAAACACTGGATATTGAGGTTGAGAACTACTTCCTTAAGCTTCAACTCACACATCTACAAAAATGTTTCAAGATATTACGGCTAGAGACCATCTTTCTCCTGAGCTTCAGTAGCACCTTGTCTTCACTTCATGACCCTAATACTTTATATTTTATTTTATCTTAATTAATGTACAAGTTTTAGTTTCTCAAAAGTGAGATCTTTATCTGATTCATCTTTGTAACTACCATATCTCTTGGCAGAATGTTTTATAATAGGAAATGCTCAGCAAATATTTGAATGAATAAATACTTTAGGGTTATTCTGGATATGTTTTAAGGGTAATGCTTTTATTATTGAAAATTTCAATTTACTTATATTTCCTTTACCTCTTTCATAAGTCTTGTCTTCTGACTGATTTTTTTAAATTCTGGAGTTTGATAGCTTTTCTGGTTTCGTGGTTCTTGCTATGACTTTTTTTTTTTTTTTTACAGTGTACGTATATAGAAATTGATCAAGTTCCTGAAACGTATGCTGTTGTCCTGAGTCGCCCAGCATGGTTGTGGGGGGCAGAAATGGGAGCCAATGAGCATGGAGTTTGCATTGGGAATGAAGCTGTATGGGGAAGAGAAGAAGTTTGTGATGAAGAAGCACTATTAGGAATGGATCTTGTCAGGTTATTTTTTGTTACGTTTCATGCTATAGACCTTTTCTAATTTGTAATTTTTGTGTAACTCTTACTTGTTTTCTTTTCCTATTTTTGAGGGGGCTTTGATACTTTGCAGTTTGTGTCAAAATGTTTTAAAGTACCGGCATGCAATTTCATGACTCTCAGTTTTGTTTGGTTTTTTAAATCAATTAATTTTTGGTTTTTTGAGATGAGATCTCACTGTGTCATGCAGGCTGGAGTATAATGGTGTGATCATGGCTCACTATGGCCTTGAATTCCTGAGCTCAAGCAATCATCCCACCTGAGTCACCCAAGTAGCTTGGATCAAAGGCACGTGCCACCACACCTGGCTAATTTTCAATTAAAAAAATTTTTTTTTTTTCAGAGACTAGGGTCTTGCTATGTTGCTTACACTTGTCTTGAACTCCTGGCCTCTAGTCATTCTCCTGCCTTAGCTCCTGAGTAGCTGGGATTACAGGCACAGGCACCATGCCCAGCTTTCAGATATTATTATTTGGGAGAAGGGAAGAAGTAGGAAATTATGATTCATTGGAAGTGCCTAACATATTTTAATCACACCTTAACTAATTCTCACCATAACCTCATGGGCTATCGTGCTCATTTTACAAATGAGATATCTGAGGTTCAGAGATAAAGTAACTTGACAGTGAATTACCAAATTCAAATTTGATAGGTTTGTTTGACTCTAGAAACTTTGTTTCCATGATTCCAAACTGACTTCAGAAGGAAAAATTTTAAAGTTAGATGTCATTTCATCTGTTAAGTTGAAAGAAATTTTACTTGGGGAATCTAAAAAATCTCATGAGCATGAAATTATTTAAGAAAAATAATGGAAATTTATTTTAATCTGAGAACTTTATATTTTTGTTTTAGACTTGGCCTTGAAAGAGCTGATACAGCTGAAAAAGCCCTCAATGTCATTGTTGACTTATTAGAAAAATACGGCCAGGGTGGAAATTGCACAGAGGGTAGGATGGTATTTAGCTATCACAACAGTTTCCTGATAGCTGATAGAAATGAGGCCTGGATTCTGGAGACTGCAGGGAAGTACTGGGCAGCAGAAAAAGTACAAGGTATGGACAACTTTTTGTGATTTAACTTGTTTTTGCAATTAATAAAATATACCCTTACCTGTAGATACTGCATTTAAATGCTTCCAAGATTAATAATCTAGTATAATGAAGGGTTGAACTATAAGGGAAATTTAAAAATTTGAAAGAACAATGGAAAAAGTGCCATAAAGAGCTTTCTTGAAAAATATAAAAAGGTAGCATTACCTCTGGGAATATGAATTTCATGTAACCTGTATATACTTTCTTTGCTGCAGCTCTTGGCCGTTTCATCGTACTTTTTCACTTTAATAATCCCTTACAATTTCTTCCCCTTTAAACTTTGGGCTGCACTCCAAAATCTTATGTGTAAGTGTGGAGGTGAGGAAATGAGAATGGGGTTAAAGACAGGTGTTTGTGAGTTGGTGGTTGGAAAAGCTATGTTGATACAATAGTAAAACACAGACGTTTGATATCTTTGAATAAAATAACATTATTTAATTGTTTTCGAATGCTTTGATTTTTCATTCTCATTTCCTTTGTGATATATATTCCTCTAATTTTTCAAGTGAGGAAAGCCAGAGATGTAAAGTGATTTAAGGTGGTAAATGAAAGACCTAGAATTTAAATCTTTTCATCTTGAATCTCGTCACTAGAACATAGCCTTATGTTTAAGCATAATCATGTCCGTCTTGGGTATTTAACTCCTGGACTCTTAGTTTACTAGAGAGATAAGATAAACATGTGAAAATGTTAAATGGTGCATGAATGATACAGACACATAGATGCTCTGAACATTTAGAGAACAGAAAGGTTATTATTGTGAGCTAGAGGAATTCAGAAAGGCTTCATGAAGGTAGCCTTGAACTTTGGAGGATTTGGGTGTTATTTTTCGAAACAGGTCATTACCAGTTGTTTTGATGGACATTTTGTTTTATGTTTTGCATATATGTTTATTAATATACAACATTGTAGTTAGAAGTTTTCTTTTTGTGATCATTGGCTTGATAATATCATTGAGCACTTTTATTTTATTAAATATACTACGTGCAAGAGAGAAATAAATAAATACATTTTGTTGAAAAAGCCCCACCTAGCCATCTAAAATGAACACCTTCATTGGGTCTCACTGTCTAGCTGTAGATTAACTTAGCCAACTGGTTTCTCTTTCTATTACTAACTAAGCCCAAGAAGTAAATTGTTAAATGATAGGGAATTATTTATTAGATGGAAAATTATTGGCTGGGCATGGTGGCTAATGCCTATAATCCCAGCACTTTGGGCGGCTGAGGCAGGAGGATCACTTCAGCCCAGGAGTGTGAGACCAGCTTGGGCAACATAGTGAGACCTCAGTTCCACAAAAAATACAAAAATTAACTGAGTGTGGTGACGTGTACCTGTAGTTCCAGCTACTCAAGAGGCTGAGGTGGGGAGGACAGCTTGAACCCAGGAGGTCGAGGCTGCAGTAAGCAGTGTACAATGTAGGCACATTGTAGACATTATGGACATGTCACAGTGCTGCAGAGATTTTGTTTATGGCCAGTTTTGGAGCCTGTTTATGGCCAGATTTTGGGGGGCTTGCTCCCAACAGGTGTGGCTATAAAAGGGCAACATGAGGGATCCTTGTGGTGATGGAAGTATTCTTGATCTTGACTATAGTAATACCAATATTCTGGTTGTGATATTATACTACAGTTTGGCAAGATGTTACCATTGGGGGGAACTGGGTGAAGGGTACACAGTATCTCTTAGTATTTTTTTTTTATAACTGCATGTGAATCTATAATTATCTCAAAATAAGTTTAATTTTAAAAATAATTCATTTATCTTTTTAAATATGTAATAGATGCCCATGGCACAAAATTTAGAAGTCTATATTTACGTTTACATAGTGAGTAGGTATCATAATGTACAGATACGTGCTTTATGTTAAATATGACTTTTCTTCTTTCTCCTCTTCTTTGAAAATAGAGGGAGTTCGTAATATTTCTAATCAGCTTTCCATAACAACCAAGATTGACCGGGAACACCCAGACATGAGAAACTATGCTAAGCGGAAAGGTTGGTGGGATGGTAAAAAGGAGTTTGATTTTGCTGCAGCGTATTCCTATCTTGACACAGCCAAGATGATGACTTCATCAGGCAGATACTGTGAAGGCTACAAGCTTCTAAAGAAGCACAAAGGTGATTTTATCATATAAATAATATTAGGATGACAAACTATATTTTGTGTAGATGTAATATGGGAATGACAAAATCTATTTTGGAGAATTATAATTAGTAAAAAGATTGTTCTATTAAAATGAAAACTATTTATTTATCATAAAGCTATTTTTTGAGATAAGTATTATACAATTGTGAAAGGGTCATGATTCTTTTGAAGGTAAAGTTCAGATTTTCCATGCTCAGATGCATTTTTTCAGTTCTTATTAATATTCTTAAAACAAAATTGGGATTACTTTTCTTCTGAGAATTCACCGCAACCTGGAGACAGGCTTCTTTGACAATTGCTGCTGCTGCTGTTATTTATTTTTGGGTAGTACTCTTATCGATTATTTTCTTATATATAGAATTTCTGGCCAGAAGACAAACTGAGCAGATATACAAATTCCCTATTTCCACTCCAAAACTTGAGAAATGTTGGATAAAACATTTAAACATTAAAGACATATGTAGCTAAGTTCAAATACAAGAATAAAAAATCACCAGGTACCAAAAATGAAGAGAGGGCCCACACAATCCTCCTCATCTCCGTGTCAGTTGGGGGATTCTGGACCAGATATACACCTTAGACGCTAGAGTGTTAACATTCATGAGAATGTACGTGTATAACTGAAAAAGATCAACATTTGGGGAACAGGAACTGGACTCCTTATTAAGGCTACGAGTCTGAAAAATGCTAGTCCACTCCCTACCCAGAGTTTAGGATGGAATTGAGCTGCCTGCTGCTCCAGCATGTGGATCAATACAGTTTCTTGTAGGAGATTGAACTCTGAGCCACATTTATTTTGGGGGCTCACCTGGAGCTACCTGATGAGAAACAAACACTGATTTATAACCAGTAAACCAGACAAGATCCCAGCATACCTATATTTCTATACCCCTTATATGAATATTTGATATGACAAATATTTATATTTTACTCAAATTTCCCATCCAAATGGGAAATCTGCTATAATGAATCTACATGTATTTGCCATTGAAAATATTTGTTACATGGGGGTTCAGGTGAAAATGTAGCTTCTATGACTATTATGATAGTTTCTACTGTTATGTCCTCAAGTTCACTCATCTTTTCTTCTGCATTTAATCTGCTATTAATCTCATCTAGTAATATTTTAATTTGTTATTATACTTTGAATCTCTACAAGTTCCATTGGTTCTTTCTGCATAACTCCCATTTCTCTATTCTTTACTTTCAAGTTTTAAAAAAATCCTTAAGCATGTTTAGCATCTTTATAATAATAATTATAAAGAGTGGCTGGACGCCATGGCTCACGCATGTAATCCCAGCACTTTGGACGGCCGAGGAGGGCAGTTCATTTGAGGTCAGGAGTTCGGGACCAGCCTGGCCAATATGGTGAAACCCTGTCTCTACTAAAAATATAAAAATTAGCCAGGTGTGGTGCAGGCATCTGTAATCCCAGCTACTTGGGAGGCGGAAGCAGGAGAATCGCTTGAAGCCGGGAGGCGGAGGTTGCAGTGAGCCAAGATTGCACCACTGTACTCCAGCCTGGGCAGCAGAGCCAGACTCTGTCTCAAAAAATTTTTTAAATTAAAAATTAAATAATTAGAGTATAGTTCATTAACATTTAATGGAGGCTGGTTCTGGTTGCAGGTAAGATGGAATAAGTAAACTCTACTCTGTCTCTCTCTCTCTCTGAATATAACTGAAAATCTGGAAAGAACGCATGGAGCGGCTTTCTGAGGAGTCTTAAAAGTAAAAAGGAGCAGTCAGCAGGGCAAAAAAAGCAGAGTCAAAGCAGGAATGATCCAGGAGTGAGTTTCATGGTTGTGGTTGTTTTTGTTGTTTTTCTCATTTCATCCAGCCTAGTGTTAAACAGCATGAATCCCAGAACTATGTACTGGGTGTCAACAGAAAGAGCTCCAAGAGATACCTTCTTTTTCTTGTCTGAGGAGAGGGAAGGTGGACACCAACAAGACACAGCATGGGAGCAATCTCCTGGGAATTTTTATTTAATTAAATTAATTACTTAACTTTTTTGCCACTTTCTTTCTGTCTCTTCCCAGCTCCCAGGCAAACTCCAGTCCTGAATCTGCAGTCTTGTGACGGTTATGTGATGATGGTAGCAGCTGCTGGGAGGCATCTAAACTCTAAGGGAAGGGAATTCTCTCCCACTAGAGGAATTGTGGTCCAAAGACCATAGGAGAAATTATGTTGCTTTTTGACCTCTCTGTTTTCCTGCCTCTTGGCCTCAGAGGCAGACCCAGATGGGACGCAGTTGGGCAAAGAAGGGAGATCACCAAGGCTCTGTTGTTCTAGCTAGAGGACCTGGAAGGAGGATCCCTGGAAGCCAGAATGTCAGGGAGAATTGAGAAGCAGAGGTAGCTCAAGAAAGAAATCCCATGAAGTTGTATAAGAATACCTGGGTCTACCCTAAGCTGTACATAGGTGTATCTGACCCTAAATAGCACACCAAAGCCTTTGAGAGCTAACCTATAGAGTAGACAACTGCTCAGTTTCCATACTGGCCGCTGGATAGTGCTCTTTTAGGACAGTAAAAGAGCACTGCAGAAAGGTTTTGTAAACAACTGACACATGGGAATCTAGCCCACAGAAGATGGCTCAAAACTATGATTGGACATACAGTAACATGGAGAAAATGAACCAGTTCCTTGAAAGCTACAAACCACCAAAACTCACCTAAGAACAAATAGATAATTCTTGTTTTAGCAGATACTTTAGTTGGTTGTACTCAGCCTGCAAATTCTGTCTCCTGGTTGGCAACTCAAATTTCAGTTTAGCTCTTTTATCCTTAGCTGAGCTGTTTGCCGTCTGCCCCACACATGTTTAATCAGCAGTCAGATGGAGATTTGGGCAGTTCTTTTACACAGAATTTGGGAGTTCTCTCTCTCTGACTCTCTTTTATGGGATTGCCCCCTCACTTTCTTTTCTTTTCTTTTCTCTTTAACTTTTTTGAGACCGAGTTTTGCTCTGTCACCCAGGCTGAAGTGCAGTGGTATGATCTCGGCTCACTCTGGGACTATAGGCGCATGCCACCATGCCTGGCTAATATTTGTATTTTTAGTAGAGACGGGGTTTCACCATATTGGTCAGGCTGGTCTCGAACTCCTGACCTCAGGTGATCCACCCCCCTAGGCCTCCCAAAGTGCTGGGATTACAGGCGTGAGTCACCGCACCCAGCCTGCCCCCTCACTTTCTACTGCTTGTGGTTGAGGTCTGGTTCTTCAGGCCAGAAACACCGTTTTCTATTGCTGCCTGCATAGAATGACACAGCATTGACCATGGGCTTCCCTCAAGCTAAAGCCATAACAAAAATAACCTTACCCTATGCTTCATTCTGTCTCCCAACTTTCACCTTTCCTCCAGAATGTTACTTCGGTTGTTAATTGTAAAGAGCCTTCAGGTAGTTGTTTTTCTGTATGTTGTCCCAAGTTGATAGTTATCTGCAGGATGGTTGACCTGATAGGAGTTCACTTAGCCACACTGAAAGTAGAACTCCTTCCCATGTCATTTAACATTCTATGATATTTTACTTATAAAAATTAATATATTCATATGATTCAAAATTCAAAAGTACACAAGATTATACAATGAAGTCTCTCTTTCCTACTCTGTCCTGAGATATTCAGTTTTTTTCCCATATGTAGTTCCTTATGTGTTCTTCCAGAGATGATATATGCTTAATGAAACAAATATGTAATTTTTCTTTTTTTACAGAAATGATAGCATGCTATTCATGCTATTTATACTTTTCTCCACATAACTTTAGTTAGTAGTATACAATGTAGATAAGTTAGCAATATATAATGTAGATCATTCTGTTTCAATATATACAGAACAGAACAATGTCTTTTTTTTTTTTTTTTTTGAGACGGAGTCTCACTCTGTCACCCAGGCTGGAGTGCAGTGGCGTGATCTCGACTCACTGCAAGCTCCGCCTTCCGGGTTCACGCCACTCTCCTGCCTCAGCCTCCTGAGTAGCTGGGACTACAGGTGCCCGCCACTGCGCCCAGCTAATTTTTTGTATTTTTAGTAGAGACGGGGTTTCACCGTGGTCTCAATCTCCTGACCTCATGATCCGCCTGCCTAAACCTCCCAAAGTGCTGGGATTACAGGCGTGAGCCACTGCACCTGGCCAGAACATTCTCATTTTTTAAAACAGATGTGTAGCATCCCATTATTTTGTTATTTCTTTATGGTAGTATTTTAATCATTGTATAATAAAGATTGCATGAATCATACTTTAGCTATCAAATCCCTGTTATTTAGGTTATTTTTAGTCTTTATTGAAATTATATAACATGCTTATAGTTTATTTATATTCACATCCATGACTATTTTCTTTTCTATTCTTTTCTTTTTTCTTTCTCTTTTTTTTTTTTTTTTTTTTGGACAGAGTCTTGCTGTGTCCCCCAGGCTGGAATGCAGTGGCACCATCTCAGCTCATTGCAACCTCTGCCTTGTGGATTCCAGCGATTCTCCTGCCTCAGTCTCCCAAGTTGCTGGGATTACAGGTGCCTGCCACCACGCCTGCCTAATATTTTTATTTTTTGTAGAGACGGGTTTCACCATGTTGGCCAGGCTGGTCTTAACTGGCTTCAAATGATCCGCCCACCTAGGCCTCCCAAAGTGCTGGGATTACAGGCATGAGCCACTGCACCCAGCCAAGCCACCGCGCCCAGCCCCATGACTATTTTCTAAAACTGAGTTTGTAGAAGTAGAATGTCAGGTCAAAGCTTATGCACATTTGAAGGTTTTTGAAACACATTGTTAAATGACCACCAGAAAAGTTACATAAATTTAAATTACTGCCAACAATATTTGAGTACCCATTTTCTAGCATGCTTATCAATAGAGGGTTTTTCCAACCTTTATAAATTTTGTAGGCAAAATGGCATGTAAATATATACACCTACTATGTACCCACAAAGAGAAAAAAGAAAAAAATGGCATGTTATAATTTTAATTTTTTTTAGTGAAATTAGATATATTCTTACATTTACTGAAAATTTGTAATTGCTTTGTAAGTTGTTTATTAATGTATCTTTTTCCCATTTTCATGTTGGGTTATTACTAACTCTTAAAAAAATAACTTCCAATGTATTTTTTTCCTTTGCTTCTGAATAATTCCAGCAAAGTAAGTTTTATTTAGATTACTGAGTGGCAGATAGTTGCCGAAAGGGTCATGCTACTAATAAAAAATGTGACTAATATACCCTCCTTCACTTGAAGGATAAAATGTTTCTATTAAAAAAAAAAGTGTTTTCAGACAGTATCTCGGTCTGATACTTAGGCTGGAGTGCGTGGCGTGATCTCAGATCACTGCAACCTCTGCCTCCCGGGTTCAAGTGATTCTCGTGCCTCAACCTCCCGAGTTGCTGGGATTCCAGGTGTGCACCACCATGCTAGGCTAATTTTTGTATTTTTTTGTAGAGCTAGGGTTTTACCATGTTGCTCAGGGTGGTGTCGAATTCCTGGGCTCAAACCATCTGCCCACCTTGACCTATCAAAGTGCTGGGATTACAGGTGCGAGTCATTGTGCCTGGCTGGTAAATGGTTCTATAAAGCAGTCAGAAAGCAACTACTCAGAGATGGATCAGTCAGTGATTGATATTTGCTTCTCATGTATTCATTAAACAAATTATATGCTAATTATTATGAGGGTGTGGCCAAAACATTAAGGAATTGATTACAACAGTACAGGATGGCTTGGTCTGGGTTCCAGGGTCCACCAAGCAAGGTTGTGGAGAATCATGCCCTGCACAAGGGGGCAAGTGGGGCTGAAATCCAGCCCCACTGTCTGCCCCAAAGAAGAGGCTCCTTTCTCTAATTTTCATAAAGGTTAGCCAGCCCAGAAATGGCAGTGGTAGCATGGAGATGGAGCAAAGTGGACAGATTTGGCATATACTTTGGTGGCAGAATGGACAGGACTTAATTAATTGGAGTGAAGGTTAGAGAGAGAGAAATGTCACAAATGAATACCAGGTTTCTGCCGGGAACCAGTGAACAGTAGGAAATGCCATTTGTAGAGATAGGCTAGATGGAAGATTTGAGGGTAAAGAGTATAGTTTTCCATTTTAGAAGAATCAACTCCTCTGAGATAATAACCTAACCATCCCAGAGGGATGATTTGCATCTCCCTTTGTCTGAGAGGACAACTCATCCTCTTCCCTTCCTGGGTTTAGAACTTCACCCAAAAGGTGGTGGTGATTGAGGGTGCAGCGTGGGGTAGGAGTAGTCTCAGGAGGTAGGCACTCCTATCCACTTGAAATTCAAGATATTAACTCAAACCTGTAGCAAAAATAGAGTAAGATTCTAGAATAAAGCTGATGCTGTTGGATATTTTCAGTCTTTCATTGATAGGTACACAGGAAGTGACAAAGGATTTTTTTACATGATGTTATAAGTACCTTCCCCTGTATATATGTTTCTCTTACTTTTTATTATTAATGTTGTTTGGTGCTAATACAGCTATTTAAATAAATCCAATCTCAGTATAAAAAAAGGAAAAAGTTTGACAGAATATTTGTAGAATGCCTTTACATTATTGTTTTCAAAGTAGTTAATATTTATATTTTAATTTCCAAAAGAACATGTTATAATATGAAAAGTTTTCTGTAAAGCTTCTTAGTGTTAGTTTATAGTTTTACAAATAGGTTATCTAAACTCTCTTTTTCCCCCATGTAGATAGATAAGTATGTAGAAAATGCTAAAGCATGTTATACTAAGGATTTTAATTTTTGACTTATTGTAAAAGGAGAGCATCAAGAAAAATAGCTAAAGCATGCGAGGCTTAATACCTAGGTGATGGGTTGATAGGTGCAGCAAACCACCATGGCACACGTTTACCTATGTAACAAACCTGCACGTCCTGCACACATATCCCAGAACTCAAAATTTAAAAAAGAAAAAAAAAAAGTAGATCAGGAGTGGCTGTTGCAGCAACACCTACTCCCATTTATTAATTGCTTTTATCAAGGGCCAGATACTGTACTAAATGATTTAATTATATTATTCTTTTTTTTTGAGGCAGAGTCTTGCACTGTCCCCCAGGCTGGAGTGCAGTAGCAAGATCTCAGCTCACTGCAACCTCCACCTCCCGGGTTTAAGCGATTCTCCTGCCTCAGCCTCCCAAGCAGCTGGGATTACAGGCACCCGCCACCACGCCCAGCTAATTTTTTGTATTTTCAGTAGAGAGAGGGTTTCATTTTGTTGGTCAAGCTGGTCTCAAACTTCTGACCTCATGATCTGCCCACCTTGGCCTCCCAAAGTGCTGGAATTATAGGCATCAGCCACCACGCCCGGCCTAATTATATTATTCTTTAAGCAACCATGTGAAATAGATATCTTCATTTTACAAATGAAGAAACCACCAGTATTTGTGGTCTTCTCTATAAAATTGAAAAAAATTGACTTTCTTATTTGTCATATTTTTCTCTCAGCACCTAATTCACTATGTTGTGTATGCTTAGTAAGTATTGAATAAATTAAAGTATTGTTAGTTGATTTGAATTAAATTGTAATTTGCAGATAGTTTAACAAAGATCACTGTTGTGTACTTTTTACTAGTAATAAATTTAAAGGCTCAGGAAATGCATTTAGCAGATATTCTTTAAAAACGAAGAACAATAATGCATAATTAAGATGGAGAGGAAAATGCCAAGAATTCTAAGGTTTAGGGTAATTGGACAAAAGGAAGAAAAAAAGATAGAAATAATTATAAGCCAATTAGGTACTGCATCATAATAATAATTCAGTTACATTTAAGAATAACTGAATCGTAGATTTGAATTGCATACATGATTATAGGAATAGATGCATCTGACATGAAACTTACTTTTTCTCAAGTGTGAAGTATAGTTCATCTAGCTTTCTGTGCTTTGACAAAAGAATATCTTTCTAATACTTTCACAAAAAATTGTCTACCAGTACATTATAGTTAATTTTTCCTATGATTTTTCTAGATAGAACAGCCTGCCTCTCTTCTTTCCAACTATCCCTACCTGATAGCTATTAACTGTGCTGCATGTATATCCAAATTGAATCTATATTCACTCATGTATTTTAAATAACTAGCTTAAATTGCAATGAAATTACACCCTGTGTTTTGCATTTATTTTACTGAACCCTGCCACTGCAGTCTCAGTACTTATTCAATGCTTGCTAGTGGATTACTTATAGCTATCCTACTCAAGTGATCATGTAAATCCTCCTTTCATTTTGAGAATTGTAGGTTTTGAATACAGAAAATATTTTTATAATACCTGTATTATCCCAGTATTATGGTTCTGACACTGTTTTTATTAAAATTTGCCATTTATAGGAATTTGGATTTGAATCATTTTAAAGGCTCACTAGGTGTTGAAACTGTGTGCCTGATAATATAGGTGTGGATGGCAGGTTTTTGCTTTATTGTTTAGTTTTAATATTAAGGGCTGCTTTTAGGCACACCTTCTTTACTGTGTTTTTCAAAACTAACAGAAATATATTGCTTCTGTAACAAGTTATCTATAAATTCAATAAGTTATTTTTCTTGATTTTGAAGTAATGGCTATATTGTGGAGAAACTGGATAAGACAATGTAGACTTGTATAAATCTGTTGTCATTAACATAAAATAGTTGGTAACCTGCATAATTAACTGAGGGCAGAACATTATATTATTTTATACGGAAATCAGTTTTAATTTGAAATATTATGAATTACAATTTGGATACAGGCTCGCCGTGAGCTTTTTCTTTTAATTCCCAATTACGGGAATAGTGGGGCGGGGAGTGGAGATTCTTACTTTTCATGCTTTCTTTTTTTTTTTAACAGTTACTTCATTTTTTATTCTTTTACTGTCATTTTAGGGTTTTGAGAGAGAGGAAGGAGATACCTGTGGTTAATCAACCATGTTAAGTGAAAGTTTTTTGTTTCTTTAGAACTAATTGAAATATAATAATTAAACATTTCCATATAAAGTATCTAAAAATATCTGTTGGCAGAAACTATGTTTTGTGATTGAGCGACTGATTGATTGACAGGGTCTTGCACTGTCAGCCCAGGCTAGAGTGTGGTGGCACGATCATAGTTCACTGTAACCTCAATCTCCTGGGCTTCAACAGTCCTCCTGCCTCAGCCTCCTGTGAAGCTGGAACTACAGGCATGCGTTACCACATGTGGCTAAAATTTTTTTTTTTTTTTTGTAATAGATGGCAGACTTGCCATGTTGCCCAGGCTGGTCTCAAACTCCTGGGCTCAAGTGATACTCCTCCCTCAGGCTCCCAAACTGGTGGAATTACAGGCATAAGCCACCATGCCTGGCCTGTGTGTGTGTGTTTGTTTTTTTTTTTAACTGTACTTGTTACCTGGATTCACCACATTCATTACTGTTATTAAGAAATTGGTACTACTTCAGGGTGAAAAGAGACTGATGTATTTAATAAATGGGAGGCATAATAGTGCAGTGGAGTGTTAAAAAGCACAGGGCTGGTTATGAAGGAGTAGCTGGTATTAGACCAACTTCCTTCCAAGAATAACTATGAGATCTGGAGGGAGAAAATCCCTGTTGTTGGAAGACATGGATGAATACCCAAAAGAGTACACAAAAGAGTAGAGATGAGGAGCCTAGATCCTGAAGACTGAGAGAAGACTCTACACATTGAGAAGACCTTGACTTTCTATATCACAGTTTTTTAATGCAATTGCCAACTTCTAAGCAGCACGTAGGTAGGATGAGACATGACACTGTGAAATCAAGCAGAAAGTAGCTGCTAGGAGCCCTAAAAGCTAAGCAGAGATTTTTTGCAGCCTCACAAGGCCTTAGGGACAAAAATTTGATTGGAGGGCCAACCAAGAAGAAGGTACCTGGGAAATACCCCTAAGCTTTCAATTGAGATCTCAGAAATGCTACTCCTTAGGAAGAGTAAGAACAAACAAGGGATAGACTAGTCTCAACACTGGATCAAGGTAATCTACGTATATTCTATCTGGTTGCCAGAAGAATATTAAATGCTCTGTGAAAGAAAGTATCATGCAGAGCCTCTATAAAATATCCTTCAATTGGAAAGTATCAGGCATGCTAAGAAATAAGGCCAAATGACTGAAAACCAAGAGAAAAAGTAGATAGTAGAATCTGATATATAGGCTGTCTACACATTAGCTTTATTGGAAACAGACTTTAAAATTACTATTATATATGCAAAAGAATTAGATGAAAAGATGGAGAATTTCATCAGGGAACTGGAGTCTGTAAAAGAACCAAATGGAAATAATACAACTGAAAAATTATAACTGAAATTAAGAATTCAATAGATTGATTTAACAACAGATTAGGTATAACAGAAGAAAAACATTAGTGAACTGGAAGATCAGTAGAAAAGATTCCAATTCAAACAGAGATAAAAGTTTAGAAAATATAGACAAGGATCTGAGAGGCATATATAGGACTCAGTGAAAAGGTCTTATATACATAAGATTGGAGACTCAACAGGAAAGGAGAGAGAAAATAGAGAAGGGCAAAAGCAATAGTTGAAGGATATTGGCCAAGAATTTCCCCAAACTAATAAAAGTCATCAAGCAACAGCCTCAAGAAGCTCTACAAATCCCAAGAAGGACAAACAAGAGGAAACCACACCTAGGCCCATCATAGTAAGATTTCTGAGCGGGAAAAAAGACAGAGAGAAAATTCTGAAACACATCCAGAGGAAAAAAAAAAATCTTCAAGGAACAAATATAAAGCTGACAGCTAACTTTTCAACAGAAGGGAGGGAATTCTAAAGACTGTAAAATGACAACTTTAAGGTGATGGAGAAAGATAATAACTACTAATGTAGAATTGTGTAGCTAGTGAAAATATCCTCTAAAAATAAAGGTGAAATAAAACAGAATTACTAGACAATTGGCATTAAAAGAAATGCTAATGGGCATTCTTCAGGCAGATAGAAGCAAGGTACGCAGTAGTAGATGAAGAGCAGCAGAAACAGTAAATACATAGGTAAAACTAAACAAACTTTGTTGAAAATAATAATAACTTTCTAACCAATGGCCATAGCTGCAGTGCTTAAAGTCTATTGTGCATGGATTTCATGGAGCACTATATTTTCCACAGGATGCTTTTGGCCAGTGACTGACTGAGAGCAGCAGGGAGATAAAGGCAGGCCCATTCTAGGGATACACGGACTCCTCTAATGGCTAACATGGATCCAGGACTCCTTGACAGCCTGGCCAGGCTTTCCTTAGATGGCATGGCAGCCTGGGATACTTCTCCAACTTCTCTTTCGTCTCTACTAAACTCAGACTTCAGATTGTATCATAGTCTGATGATTCTCTGAGACTTTCCAGGTTCCCTCCCCATTTTCTGTCACAGGCATTTCCCCTAAAATATTTGATCCCATGTTGTGGCATCTATTTCTCAGAAGACCCAGACGAACACAGTAGAAATTAAAATGCATTAGAATAGCACAAAAGATAGGCAGTAATTGGAGCTAAGTTCTGTATGGGTCCTTCTTGCATTAATTGGTAAGTGGTAAAGAACTAATTTAAGGCCAACTGTAGTAAATCAAGAGAAAGTAATAAGATTTTTAAAAGTGTATAAATAATAAGCTGATGGGAGAACTGTAGTAATAAATACTTGATAAGTATAAAGAAGACAAGAACGGAGAAAAAGAGACAAAGAATAGATGGAATATATAGAAAACTAATAATAAAATGGTCTACTTAAATCCAAATCATCAGTAACTATGTTATATTTACTTAATTTTTTCAATTAAAGACAAAAGACTAGGCACAGTGGCTCATTCCTGTAATCCTGGCATTTTGGGAGGCTGATGGGGGAGGATTGCTTAAGGCCAGGAGTTCGAGACCAGCCTGGGCAACATAGCAAGACCCCCATCTCTGCAGAAAAATTTAAAAATTAGTCAGGCATAGGCTGGGTGCAGTGGCTCACACCTGTAATCCCAGCACTTTGGGAGGCCAAGCTGGGGAGGATCACCTGAGGTCAGGAGTTCAAGACCAGCCTGGCCAACATGGTGAAACCCTGTCTCTACCAAAAATACAAAAATTAGTTGGGCATGGTGGCGCACGACTGTAGTCCCAGCTACTTGGGAGGCTGAGGCACAAGAATCACTTGAACCCAGGAGACAGAGATTGCAGTGAGCCGAGATCGCACCACTGCACTCTAGCCTCACAGAGCAAGACTCTGTCTCAAAAAAAAAAAAAAAAATTCTGTAAGGGCAATGGTATTGAATATATTTTTGCATTATTAATTCCTTTTTCTAGGAATTTTTTACCTGTTACAGTGACTTTGAGACTTTGCATATTTATATTTAAAATAAAATACCTTTCTTGTGATAGTGGAATGAATCTAATTGTAGTTGATACAAAGTTTGTTTATAGTCAGTCTCTTAATTTATGTCAAGACCAATAACTCATATATTATCAGTAGAGAAAGCAGTTCATATTTGCAAGGCATCTGTATATGCATATGTATTTGATGATTTTAAAAATTATTTCCCTAGGAAATATAACTTTTGAAACAATGATGGAAATTCTTCGAGATAAACCAAGTGGCATTAATATGGAGGGAGAATTCCTGACCACTGCAAGCATGGTTTCTGTTTTACCTCAAGACTCCAGCCTTCCTTGCATTCACTTCTTTACAGGGACTCCTGATCCTGAGAGGTGAACCACAAAATACTATAAACCAGCAAGGGGTCAGGGGATGGAGTAAAGTCATTAGTATGTTAATAATTTTGTCAGGATAAATTTTTGTTATACAACTAGGACAATAATTTTTAATATATTTTCTGTTCAGGCTTTAATCTGCAACATTCACATATGTGTAACTGTTCTCTTTTTATGGGAAGGAAATGTGAATAGTTTCTTGTATGCGTTATCCCTACTCCTTCTTCCTACAAATAGATTTAACATTGTCAAGAAAAGAAGGTAGATTTTCTTACTCAGATTTCAGATATGATATTAGATAATTCATAACAGTACAAAGGTTAAATGATGTAGTTGTGCAGGATTTACTTATGCACTCATATCTAGAAAATACACATGAAACTTAAAATATCAATAGTTCCAGTTTTATTTAATTATTATTATTATTATTTTGAGACAGAGTCTCACTCTGTCACCCAGATTGGAGTGCAATGGCATGATCTCAGCTCACTGCAACCTCTGCCTCCCAGGTTCAAGAGATTCTCATGCCTCAGCCTCCCTAGTAGCTGGGATTACAGGCGTATGCCACCACACCTGGCTAATTTTTGTGTTTTTCATAGAGACAAGATTTCACCTTGTTGCCCAGGCTGGTCTCCAACTCCTGGCCTCAAGTGATCCACCTGCCTCAGCCTCCCAAAGTGTTGGGATTACAGGCATGAGCCACTGCACCCAGTCCAGTTATATTTTAGGTAATACTTTTGTTGACTATCTTGATTTAAGTCACTAGTATCTCACAAAATGCACATTACATTTAGAAATGATTTTATATTCATTATCTCTTAGTGTAGCAGCCTTTCATATTATTAAAAATATCTTCAAGAAAATGGAATAAAACATTTGAGTCTTCCTTTTTTTTACACAGGCCTTGCTCTGTTGCCCGGGCTAGAATGGAGTGCAGTGGCACAGTCAGCACACTGTAGCCTTGAACTCCTGGGCTCAAGTGATCCTCCCACCGTAGCTTCCCTAGTAGCTGGTACTGCAGGTGCATGCCACCATGCCTGGCTAATTTTTAATTTTTTTGTAGAGATGGGGTCTGGCTATGTTGCCCGAGGCTGTTCTTGAACTCCTGGTCTCAAGAGATTCTCCCACCTTGACCTCTCAAAGTGCTGGGATTACAGGCATGAGCCACTGTGCCCAGCATATGTCTTCCTTACTGACACTGGCGCTGATGTTCACCCTGAGTCCTAATCCTCGGTCTATAACATTAATGGTTGTTCTTATCCTCCAACTGTGGAATGTGAAGTAGGAAAGACAAACTATTACTTTGCTGACTGTTTACGTGCCAGTTCCTCTGTTAGGTTCATGGGAACACAAGACTAAAAAAAGTATGGTTCCCTGCCCCCAAGGAGATCCTGGTGTATCAGAGAAGACAGGCATGGGTATAACTAATGTGATAGGGACAAGTTAGTATGTAACATTAACAGAAACTTCTAATTAGAGAGAATCTTGGAAGACTTAGAATAACACTGAATATTTTTATATATTGACATGATAATTTAATAAAGACTCTTTCTTCTAGATCTGTTTTTAAGCCTTTCATATTTGTGCCACATATTTCACAACTATTGGATACCAGTTCACCAACATTTGAACTTGAAGATCTAGTTAAAAAGAAGTCACATTTTAAGCCTGACAGAAGACACCCACTCTACCAAAAACATCAACAGGCATTGGAAGTGGTACATAATAATGAGGTAAGATAGTTTATATTCTTTGTTATATCATTAAGTATAAAGTTTGATTCAATCCGTATTTTGAACTTTGGAGGATCAGCTTTCCTCCCTTCTTATAAAAAATAGGTTTAGGATTAGTTTAGATGCTCAGACTATAGTAGAGCTGTATTATTTTTATCTTTGATTATGAATACATGTATTGTGAATCTTGTAGAGAAATTTAGTACATTAAACATAATAAAAATAGCTAACATTTGTTGAACACTTACATAGTACTTTTACATGGTTTACTTTATCTAATCTTCACAACTACTTTATGAAATGGGTACTATTTTGATTCCCACTTTGCTGATAAAGTATCTGAGTCTAGGAGAGTTTAAGTAACTTGCTTAGTATATATCCCACACCAAAAATTACAAAGCCTCTGGAGAGCGGTTGACCTGGTTTCTTAATGTTCTTAATCATATAGGCCTAGATTAAAATTAATTGAAAGTGACTTAAAACCTCAGAGACTTAAAATAATAATTAGTTTTAGTTTTTAAAAAGTGATACATCCTCATTATTTTAAAATGTAAGCATTATAGAAGAGCAATATATCACTCAAACTCTCTTCTCTAGAAATAAGGATTTATTTTTTTCTGGTATAGATAGATAGGTCATTTTATAATGTCTATACCTATTCAGCTTGCTAAAGAAAAATAATAGGTAAGAAGGGAATGGAAAGCTGCCTAAAGCCATCCATCCGTTGACCCCCTGCAATGAAATAAAACATTAACCATCTTAAATCGTTTCTCGTCTGTTTCTACCTCCTGGTTTTTCTTGCCTATAATTCCTTTTACTTTCTCAAGGCATATACATTTACATTCTATTCACACTGAAACGGATTAAATGAATTTTCCTCCAGGTAATAATTTATTTTTGTCTGCAGTGTTGGCATTGTTGCTATGTGTTTTTTTTCCCTCACCTATTTCACTTAGACTCAAAGCAACAAGCTCTGCCAGACTTCCTATTTTTACTAGAAAATTTTTATTTACATTTTTATTTTTAAATAAAAATTCTAAAGCTGTAACTATTTTAGACTTTACTTAAAAATCATAAAATATTGATTGACAATGTAAAGTAGTGGAAAGATAATGGAATTTGAGGGAAGAAGAGTGAAAGAGCTGGGTTCTGGTCCTGGCTCTGTAAATAACTTCTTTTGTGTCTTAGGGAGAGTCAATCCTACTGGTAGTTTTAATTTACATTTCTTGATTACTAGTAAGATTGAAAACCTTCTCCTATGTCTATTGGTTGTGAGTATTTTATTTTAAATTTCTTGTCTATTTTTTCCCTTAGGCTGTTTTTCCATTGATTTTGGGTTATTTTTGTTTTTTTTTTTAAATTTTTTGCTTTAAATAGGCAAAAATGTGTGAATATTAACTGTTGTAATAAGGCAGAATTTTATTCCAGTTTATTGTTTGACATTTAACTTTTTTGTCAGACAAAAATTTTAAACTTAGTCAATTATATTTATTAGTCTTTTGCTGTAAGGCACCTTGATTTCATGTTTCAAAAGGCCTACCTCACCTCAGTATAAATATAACTTCTAGCATATATGTGTTTTTTAAAAATTTAGTTCTTTAGTCCATCTGGAATTTAGTTTTGTGTCTTTCATGAAGTAGGGATTCTAACTCTGTTTTCCAAAAAGGTGACTAATTATTCCAATACCATTTATAGAGAAAACCCATTTTTTTCTCACTAATATGAAATGTAGTGTTTCCTCAGATGAAAACTGCATACAATTTCATATTGAAGTCCATATTAAGGTTATTTGTTTTGTAGAGTTCTACCCCATAATGGTTCAAATTTTAAAAATTATGCTCACAGGCCAGGTGCAGTGGCTTACGCCTGTAATCCCAGCACTTTGGGAGGCCAAGGCGGGTAGATCAGCTTAGGTCAGGCGTTTGATACCAGCCTAACCAACATGACGAAACCCCCTCTCTACTAAAAATACAAAAATTAGCCGGACATGGTGGCGGGCGCCTGTAATCCCAACTACTCGGGAGGCTGAGGCAGGAGAATCGCTTGGACCTGGGAGGTAGAGGTTGCAGTGAGCTGAGGCTGTGCCATTGCACGTTAGCCTGGGCGACAGAGTGAGAGTCCGTCTCAAAAAAAAAAAAAAAAAAGGTATGCTCACTTTTTTAGTGACTTTATTTATTTATTTATTTATTTATTTATTTATTTATTTTGAGACAGAGTCTCAGTCTGTCGTCCAGGCTGGAGTGCAGTGGTGTGATCTCGGCTCACTGCAACCTCTGCCTCCCAGGTTCAAGCGATTCTCTTGCCTCAGCTTTCCGAGTAGCTGGGACTACAGGCATGCGCCACCATGCCCAGCTAATTTTTGTATTTTTAATAGAGATGGGGTTTTACCATATTGGCAGGCTGGTCTCGAACTCCTGACCTCATGATCCACCCGCCTTGGCCTCCCAAAGTGCTGGGATTACAGGCTTGAGCCACGGTGCCTGGCCAAGTTTTTTCTTACATACTTTTTCTCTAAATAAGTACCTTATAACTGATAATGGTGATTCATCAACAATTTAAAAATTACTTTCTGTAAGAATCATGGACCTTTTTTCTCCCTTTATTGAAATAAAGATGAAGTAATAGAGGAAATGTCTTCTTTTAGTTGATTTTTTCCTGAACATTACTGTTCTATTTTATTAATCTGATAATACTGGTTTTAAATGTAAAAGATCTAAATTGATAAAAATATTTCAGCCTCAGTTTTCAGCAGCCTTCCACATAGACAGTTCATATGAGATTTTCTGTTGTCTTGTTGTCTTTTAGGTTTTTTACTTATAAACTACTCTCATAATTGTTTTTGTCTTTTCTACTAAAAATAATTTGGTATTCATTGCATTAACTCAATCTAGAGCAATGATTTTCCCAAAGAATTTCATTCTTTCTGTCTCTAAAGAACAAGAAGGGAACCAAACCACAATTAGATGCCAGAATGAACAATCCTTATCTGTAGAGGTGGGTTGAATTTGGTTAGATTTATGTGTATGTGTATATGTATTTATCTTTATATTTTTAATTGTTTAGGAAAAAGCCAAAATAATGTTGGACAACATGAGGAAACTGGAGAAAGAACTATTCAGAGAGATGGAATCAATCCTTCAAAACAAGCATCTTGATGTGGAGAAAATTGTTAATCTCTTTCCTCAGTGTACAAAAGATGAAATTCAAATTTATCAGTCAAATGTTAGTTCTTAGTGATCATATGGTCAGCTAATATTAGTTCTTAGTGATCAGTGGTCAGCAATCTTCAAAGTCAGAATCTGTCACCTTGGTAAATTATATAAACCTAATTTGAGCAGATCTGATTATTCTTGGATAGTATTCAAGTGATACCTTGACTATTAAACTACATACAGTGTTGCTGAAATACTCAGAAAGAAAACAGCATTGGAGTTGGATTCATGTATCGTGGGATACAGGTGTTACTTCAGGTGATGTACTTGCATATTTTCTTTAGCCATAGTAACTTTTTGTCACAATAACTAAGTATTCAATTATATATAAAGAATGAAACATTAAAATGATACATGGATTTATATTTATTATAATTATGTAGTACCCTCAAATCATCTTGTCTGTTACATCAAGAAAGCAGATTTTTTTTAGTCATGAAAAATATCTCAAGTGGTAAGTTGTTTGTGCTTAAGGCAAATATTAACCAGCTCTAACAAGAAAAATGTCTGGGCCGGGTGCGGTGGCTCAAGCCTGTAATCCCAGCACTTTGGGAGGCCGAGACGGGCGGATCACGAGGGCAGGAGATCGAGACCATTCTGGCTAACACGGTGAAACCCCGTCTCTACTAAAAAATACAAAAAATTAGCCGGGCAAGGTGGCGGGCAACTGTAGTCCCAGCTACTCGGGAGGCTGAGGCAGGAGAATGGCGTAAACCCGAGAGGCGGAGCTTGCAGTGAGCTGAGATCCGGCCACAGCACTCCAGCCTGGGTGACAGAGCAAGACTCCGTCTCAAAAAAAAAAAAAAAGAAAAGAAAAATGTCTAGATTTACACATTGTCAATACAGTATATTAGTTCTGCAAATGTACTTTTGGTAAACTCAAACATGCTTTTTGTCAAGACTTGGCTAACCAGTGAGCTTGTAGCTCTCATTGTCTAGCATTTTTAGGGTCGTTCTCCTTAATAGGCTTTTATGTTAATAAGATATATTTTTAGAAGAGCTTCTTTGGGAGATTAGAGAATAAGATAAAAGAACTAAAACCTTAGGATATACTGTTTCTGGGTCTGAAATCTCTCTCATTGTTTACTTCTGTTTACTCAGTGAAAACAGAAACAAGAATGAGGTAGTGGCAATGAAATAGAATTATTAGCATATTATGAACATTATAACATTTTGAACACTATATTGCATTATATATTATGAACTTTATACATGAGTAATATCTTCCTAAAGTTTATAAAACTTTATGTTTAGGTTACATAAAGATTACCAAGACTCAAAATTGCAAAAATAAACAAAAGAAAAATCCAGCTGAAAATAACACTAAGTATTTTTGAGTTTCCAGAATGTCCATTTTGGTATTTGGTTACATTATCTCATTTACTAGTCACTATCAGCACAATTAGGTTAATAAAGAAGTGGGTCATTATATTTAAAGTGTTCAGGAAGTTATGTGTTCAAAGTTCTCTCATAAATACCATCATCTACCTGATACTGCTCTTGTCTAATATAGGGTTGACATTACAAAAGAAAAGATGTCTGACTCAAGTACTCAGTTGATTCTGTTTGCTTTAAGTTTGGTTCAGTGATAGGCTGTCTTCTAACCCCTATACTCCTCTTCTCTCCTTTAATAGATGAGGAAACTAAGGGCAAACAGTTCATTACACTTACGGGAATCTTATTTCCTTCTCTAGGGGCAGCATGTTTTCACCTTCTCCTTTGCTGCCACCTTAGACTAAACTAGCACCATCTTTAGCTAGACCATTGCATTAACTGTTCTCCTACACCCATTTTTATTCTTTATTTCTACCCATATGAGTCACTATGGCCAATCTATTACAAATTTAAATCTGATTATGAATTCCCCTCCTAAAACTCTTTTTTAAAAGAGACTTTATTTTTTGGAGCAGTTTTAGGTTCACAGCAAAATTGAACAGAAAGTACAGAGTTCCAATATAGCCCCTATCAGCACACATGCATAGCCTCCCCCACTATCAACATCCCAGCCCCAGAATTGTACATTTGTTACAATCGATGCCCCTACACTGACACATTATCACCCAAAGTCCATAGTTCAAGTTAGAGATCACTCTTAATGTAGTACATCCTATGGCCCTTGATAATTATAAAATGACATGTATCCACCATCATAGTATTACACAAAATAGTTTCACTGCCCTAAAAATCTTCTGTGTTCTGCCTGTTTATCCCACTGTCCCTCCAACCCCTGACAACCACTGATCTTTTTACTATTTCCATAGTTTTGCCTTTTCCGTATGTCATATCATTGGAATCATATAGTATGTGACCTCTTAAGATCGTCTTCTTACTTAGTAATATCCATTTAAGGTTCCTCCATGTCTTTTCATGACTTGATAGCTCATTTCTTTTAGTGCTAAATAATATTCCATTGTCTGAATATACTACTACTGAAGGATATCTTGGTTGCTTCCAAGTTTTGAAAATTATGAATAAACCTACGTGTGAAGATTTCTGTGTGGACATGTTTTCAACTAATTTTATGTAAATACTAAGGAGCACAATTGCTGGATCATGTGGTAAGAGTATGTTTAGTTTTCTAAGAAACTGCCAAACTGTCTTCCAGTGGCTATCATTTTGCATCCCTATCAGAATGAATAAGAGCTTCTGTTGCCCTGTATTCTTGTCAGCATTTATTGTTGTCAGCATTTTGGATTTTGGCCATTCTAATAGGGTGTAATGGTATCTTGTTTTAATTTACAATTCCCTAATGATATATGGTGTTGGACATCTTTTCACATGCTTTTATCTGTTTATTTTCCTTGGTGAGTTGTCTGTTCAGATCTTTTGCCCATTGTTTACTTAGGTTGTTTCTTTTCTTATTTTTGAGTCTAAAACTTTTTTTTTTTGAGACAAAGTCTCCCTCTTGTCCCCCAGGCTGGAGTGCGATGTCCCAATCTCAGCTCACTGCAACCTCCGCCTCCTGGGTTCAAGCGATTCTCCTGCCTCAGCCCCCTGAGTAGCTGGGATTAGAGGCACCTGTCACCACACCCAGCTAATTTTTGTGTTTTTTAGTAGAGATGAGGTTTCACCAGGTTGGCCAGGCTGGTCTAGAACTCCTGACCTCGGATGATCCACCTGCCTTGGCCTTCCAAAGTGCTGGGATTATAGGCGTGAGCCACTGTGCCTGGCCTAAACCTCTTTAAATACCAAAAAGATCCCACTGATCTGCCTCATCTATGTCTTATTACACCTGCGACAATTGTTTTTTAGGTTTCTACTATGCTACTCTTTCATGTCCTTGAATGTGCCTTCCTCATGGCCGTATTGTCTGCTTGCACTATTCATTCCATGTGCTCCCTTTTATATAAGTAATACTTGACATCCTTAAGAGTTTTGCTAAAACATGACTTCCTCAGGGGAGTTTTCTTCACACCAGAAGGTCTCTCTTACATACTCTTGGAGGCACACGTGATCCTGGTCACAGGTCAATCATGTTTAACATCTGTTTTTCACAGAATAGAAGCTCCATGAGGATAGGAACCATATTTGTTCACACTGTTGTGTGCTCAGTGTTCAGATTGTGTCTGGCACATGCTAAATGTTCGATACATATTTGTTAAATGAACATTCAAGTACTGATGGGAAGAATTTACACAGCCCTCTTCTCTGCCTATAGAAAATGTAAAGTTGAAGAAACTAGCTAGACAATCTATCTGCACAACTTGATACCCTTTGGTAAGTTTCAGGTCAACCTGTCACCTCTTAGATACTGTGTATTATTTACCATTACTTAATAAGCCAGGGGAATAATATGAGTATTCTAGAGAAGACTATTTTGTTTGATCTTTGATGAAAACACCAGTTTATATATGTTAATCATGAACCAAAAGTTTTGCTTTAGAAGTAACTAACTAGTAGTCTAGTTAGTTAATTCGACCTCATTAGTTAATTCAACCTTTTGTCATACCAGTTGCAGAAATTTATAATCTCATCTTTTCTTAAAGAATGGTGATAACATTTATGATCCTGAACTTTTTTCCAGCCATCACTCATGACAGGACTACCTATGTCCAGTGGCCTAAAACAATTTAATATTTTACATGATGAGATATGAAGGGGCAAACACTAAGAGCTGTATTCTGCTGCATAACAAACATATAAAACACTAGTTTCACATTTTTCTTGCTTTAGAAATGTACTGACCATTAATCGTCGTTCTCAAAATGCCAAATACACTTTGACTTAGTCTAAAAATATTGAAAGCTAAGCACAAGCTAGGCATGGAGTTACTCATTGAGAGTTAAGAAAACAACTATGCTGAAGAAAAAGAGATAGGTTTTGAGCAAAATTGTATCATCTTTTTTCTAGCTGTCACTCTACATATTGGAAATGATGAGATGTATGAAAAGGACTCTACTGTTATATTGACTCATTCATAAAAGTGTGTATAGAATGCATAATTGGGAAACTCTGTTTGCAGAGCCGAGTCATGAAGAATAGAACTCAGGAAACCCATTTAAGAAAACAGTGAGAACGTATAAAAGACCTCTATGATGGCTTCTGCATTATTCAGATTACTCAAAGAAAAGATGTCAGCAATGCAAGTTAAAATAGGTATTTTATTGAGAAATTTGCTTTGTCAGTGAGAAAGTAACAAATATTTTCATTTAATAAAATTAGCATATTTTTAATTCTAACAATGTCTCTTAAAAGCCTGTATTATCTGAAACTGCAGATCATTCTGATCCAGGGTTTTCTTTTAGTGTCTCCCATGGAAAAAGAAGTAGCAGATTCCATTCGTGCAAATAACAGAAGATAAGTAGTATGACTTGTTCACAAACAAATTTTCCACTCGAGTTTCAGTTGTCTGCATGCATGTGAATTAACATCTTTATTTCTGTAACTAGAAAAATCTCCTGGTAACAGCAGTGGGGCCTTAGGCTTACCCCTGAGCATTCAGAGTCATAATATGGTCATATTAAAAAAGGGAAGTTCTGCAGCAAGACAGTTCAGCTTAAAAACATCCCCATTCTCTGATCACAACTTAAAATTGGTACAGGTTAATAGTACACTAAAGTATAATTTATTTGTTATTAATAAATATACTAGGCTTCCATGCAGGTTTTTGTTTTTTGTTTTTTGTTCTTTTTTTCTTTGAGACGGAGTCTCACTCTGTTGCCCAGGCTGGAGTCGGCTCACTGCAAGCTCTGCCTCCCGAATTCATGTCATTCTCCTGCCTCAGCCTCCCAAGTAGCTGGGACTATAGGCACCCGCCACGATGCCTGGCTAAATTTTGTATTTTTAGTAGAGACGGGATTTCACAATGTTAACCCGGATAGGCTCGATCTTCTAACTTTGTGATCCGCCAGCCTCGACCTCCCAAAGTGCTGGGATTACAGGCATGAGCCACCGCGCCTGGCCCCCATGCAGGTTTTTAAAAAATTGTTTATTTGTTTCATTAAAAGGACAATGACTCTAACCCTATAAATTATTTTATAAATAACTTTTACATGAGACACTACAAGTATAATTAAATAAATATCTGAAACATGTTTAAAATAAGTTAAACCAGTACTGAAACTGACACCTAATAATTAAGATGCTCAACAGTCATCTAAATAGATCTCTTTAATTTACTGAAGATAAAGCTTATCTGAAGATGCTACGGTCTAAATGTCTGTGTCCTCCCAGAATTCGTATGTTGAAACTTAATCCTCAATTATGTTTAATATCTGTTTTTCACAGGAGAATAGAAGCTCCATGAGGATAGGAATCATATTTGTTCCCACTGTTGTGTGCTCAGTGTTCAGATTGTGTCTGGAACATGCTAGATGTTCAATAAATATTTGTTAAATGAACATTCAAGTACAGATGGGGAGAATTTACACAGCCCCCCTTCTCTGCCTGTAGAAATGTAAAGTTGAAGACACATCCTCAATGTGTTAGTATTAGGGGGTAGGGCCTTTGAGAGGTTATTAGGTCATGAAGGTGGAGCCCTACTGAGTGGAATTAATGCCCTTATAAGGGCATTAATAAGGGGCCGATGAGACCAGTTCTTCCCATCTACTATGTGGGGACACAGCAAGAAGGCACCATCTATGAGCCAGAAATTTGGCCCTTACCAGACACCAGATATGTTGGTGCCTTAATCTTGGACTTCACAACCTCCAAAACTGTGAGAAATAAGTTTCTGTTGTTTATAAGCTATCCAGTTTATGATATTTTGTTATAGTAGCTGAAATAATAGACTGAGAAGGCAACATTTAGTGATTTTAAAAATTATATATTTTTATACATGGATACTTTAAAAAGACTAAATTCTAAATGTAATCTTTAGAATTTTTTTTTTTTTGAGACAGAGTCTCACTCTGTCACCCAGGCTAGAGTGCAGTGGCACAATCTCAGCTCACTGCAACCCCTACCTCCTGGTTTCAAGCAATTCTGCCTCAGCCTCCCAAGTAGCTGGGATTACAGGTGCACGCCACCACACCTGGCTAATTTTGTTTGTTTGTTTTTAGTAGAGATGGGATTTCACCAGGTTGGCCAGGCTGGTCTCAAACTCCTGGGCTTAGCAATTCACCTGCCTCGGCCTCCCAAAGTGATGGGATTACAGGTGTGAGCCATCACCATGCCCAGCCTATGTTTAGAATTTTTAAATATTGGCTTGAACTATATAGTTTTTATTTTTTTTAACTGCAGGGAATAAAGTAAAAGGGTTATCCTGTATTATGATGCTTTGTTCAAATACAGAAATGATACATTATATGGCAATAATTTTTTTCAAGTTCAAATTAATCTGCTCAAATTAGTATTTATAGCATAAAAGTTAAAGATCAGATTGTAATTCTACAGAAGGACTGTGGAGATAATAATACATATGGAGGTTTTTATTCCTTAATGGCATAGATTAGTAATTTGGGTAGAAAAGGCAAACTTAAAAAAAATAGTGCCTCTAGGTTTTTTTGCTTGTTTTTTTGTTTTTTTTTTTTTTTTTTTTTTTGAGACTGAGTCTCACTCTGTCACCCAGGCTGAAGTGCAGTGATGTGATCTTGGCTTACTGCAACCTCCGCCTCCCAGGCTCCAGGGGTACTCCTACCTCAGTCTCCGAAGTAGCTGGGACTACAGGCATGCGCTACCACACCCTGCTATTCTTTTTTTTTTTTTTTTCTTCCCTTTTTTTTAGTAGAGACCGGGTTTCACCATGTTGCTCAGGCTGGTCTCAAACTCCTGACCTCAAGCTATCTGCCCGCCTCAGCCTCCCAAAGTGCTGAGATTACAGGCGTGAGCCACTACGCCTGGACCTCTAGTTTTTAAATGAGTACTATTTGTCAAGGAAATGGAAAAAAGAAAAATAACCTCTTGTTAGAATCATTAAAATTCTTTTACAAGAGGTGCTATCAAAAATTGTAAAGTTGTCATAATTTAAGGTGTATTTCCTGCCAGCAATATACTTGCCAAATTTGATAATTTAAAGGAACAGTTAATAGGATGTTAATTTTGAAATTATAGTAAACAGTTGCAGAAAGCAATGATTATATAATGTTGGCATATTCATATTATTTATAGTACGGCTGACCCTCCATATGCACAGGTTCCACATCCACAGATTCAGTCAACTGCAGATAAAAAATGTAATTAGGCTTACAATGGTTGCATCTGTAGTAAACATGTACAGACTGTTTTTCTTGTTGTTATTCCCTAAACAATACAGTATAACAACTATTTACATAGCATTTACATTGTATTAGGCATTATAAGTATCTAAAGATGATTAAAGTATATGGGAGAATGTGCATAGGTTATATGCAAATACTACACCATTTTATTTATTATTTATTTATTTATTTTGAGACAGAGTCTCGCTCTGTTGCTCAGGCTGGAGTGCAGTGGCACGATCTTGGCTCACAGCAACCTCTGCCTCCCAGATTCAAGCGATTCTCCTGCCTCAGCCTCCTAAGTAGCTGATTACAGGCACCTGCCACCACGCCCAACTAATTTTTTGTATTTTTCAGGAGACAGGCGTTTCGCCATGTTGGCCTGGCTGGTCTTGAACTACTGACCTCAGGTGATCCACCTGCCTTGGCCTCCCAAAGTACTGGGATTACAGGCATGAGCCACCACGCCCGGCCTATACCATTTTATATAAGGGACTTGAGTATCCTCAGATTTTGGGATCTTCAGGAGTCCTGGAACCACTCCCCTTGGATACCGAAGGATGACTATATTATATTCATTATCAGAACTTTAATTTGGTTTTCTTTTTTTCCTAAGTCAGCTTCCTATTTGTTTTACATACATGTAAAATCACAGACCCTGAGCATGTAGTGGGAACACATCTTGTCACATTTTACAGAAGAGACAACTGAGGCTCACAGAGGTTGTCTCTGTTAACTTGCCCAAGGTCACCCAACTAAAAACTAATGAATATGGGGCTAGAATATGATTCCATGTAGGGTTCTCCCCTTCATAATTTAGGTCTTAGGGGAATGTGAGGGTGAGGACAAATGCTCAATTTCTTTATATCTTTCCTGCTGGAGAGTGTTTGCATTAATAGCAGGAGGACTCTGTTCAGGACTCCTTTGAAGAAATCTGTAAAACAAGTACTCATCCCGGAATTCATACTCGTTGGTAATATGTTGGATGACTCCCCCTTGTACCAGCTTGTCTCCGTATATCACAGCTTCACCACGGTCGGAGGCAAGGCCGACTTCAATTAGCCAGTTCACCAGGTCACAGCCGCAGAAAGTTCCAGCAGAAGTTGTTGCACCACACCTGTGTCAAAGGAATGATTCACCCATATGTTCTGTAAATCTGGTATCAGCACTGCATGATAGAGGACAAGCAAGGAAAAATAGAAGGAAACAAGGAAAGACAGCGTGATAGTTAAAAGCATGGCAGGAAGGAAACTGTTCTGAATAGAAAGGGTTTGTTAACTCTCCTGAACCTAGAAAGACCCACTGGAGAAAAAGAAAATATGCCAGTAACGCTTGTGAAAACAGAAATGCTTAAATAATACCAAAAGAAGTCATGGATAATATAAATGCACTTACAAAGAAATACTCTTTTTATAGTAGCCTGTTATCAGATCTGTCCTGTAATAGCTGAATATGATATATTTTATAATTTATACTTTTAGTTATACTAAGTAATTTGTTTCAGGAACACTACATATTTTTCACAAGCTCTTAAGAAGTGATTATTTTCACTAAACTATTCAAATCAAACTTTATTTTTAGCTCCATATACATCATGTATACATATGCACTCCATACATCATAGTGCCCCACAAGTAGCCTTTCTTCTTGCCCTCAGCAGGCAAGACAATCCTACTGATATGTTTGTCAGAAATTTGCTTCAATAGGAAGCAAGGAAAGAGTAAGTGAGATCTAACTGGCTACAAATCTAAGATTTTAAAAATGTGCTTTGTGAATCTACTTCTTGAGTATTTAAAAATCTGTCTTCCTGATGCAAATATGGGATGTCTTAAGTATGTACAAATAAACAAAGGATAGAGAGATACAGGGAAAAAAATCCAATTACACGAGAGCTGTACATTTCACACAAATGCACCATAGTTAGACAACATGAATCTGTCCACAAGCATTATTCAGGCTACAAAACCTAAAGTGCTTGACATGGGAAATGGTGGATGAAGATCAATGTGAAAGGAGAAATAGGTGACAAAACAAATTTAAAAACATTTCACCATAAATGAATATTCATTAGAGTTTATATAAGAATTAGAAAAAAAGGTTAATACTCATGAAAAGTTTTTTCAAATACATAAAATTACATTATTTTAACATCAGTATTTCATTTAGAGATAAGTTATCTTAATTTAGGCCTTGCAACTAGAAACACCACATACAACAAAAACCTGGATATTATACTCTGTTAGCCTTCTTTTTGCTTGTAGATTTTTTATGTATTGCCCAACACCTTTTTTCTTTTCTTTTTTTCTTTTTTTTTTTTTTTTTTTTTGAGACCAAGTTTCACTCTTGTTGCCCAGACTGGAGTGCAATGGCGCGATGTCAGCTCACTGCAACCTCCGTCTCCCGGGTTCAAGTGATTCTCTTGCCTCAGCCTCCCGAGTAGATGGGCTTACAGGCATGTGCCACCACGCCTGGCTAATTTTGTCTTTTTAGTAGAGAGAGCGTTTCTCCATGTTGGTCAGGCTGGTCTCGAACTCCTGACCTCAGGTGATCTGCCCGCCTCAGCCTCCCAAAGTGCTGGGATTACAGGCGTGAGCCACCGTGCCCGGCCTATAGTCTAACACCTTCTATTCCAGACACCAACAGAATATTTATTTCCTGATGACTGTGATGAGGCAGCTATAATAACAGCCCATGGCTGGGTGTGGTGGCTCACACCTGTAATCCCAGCACTTTTTTTGGGAGGCCGAGGTGGGCAGATCACTTGAGCTCAGGAGTTTGAGACCAGCCTGGCCAACATGGCAAAACTCCATCTCCACTAAAAATACACAAAAAATTAGCTGGGTATGGTGGCGCACACCTGTAGTTCCAGTTCTCAGAAGGCTGAGGTGTGAGAATCACCTGAGCCCAGGAGACTGGGGCTGCAGTGAACTGAGATTGCGCCACTGCACTCCAGCCTGGGCAACAAGAGTGAACCTTCATCTCAAAAAAACAAACAAAAAACCAGCCCATGGAGCTGTGCAAAGTTGCAGAGAATGTGACACTGTAGAACCTGGAAAGGGGTAGGGAACAGGCCGGCACGTTCCCAGCTGGTGTCCATCCAGCCAAATGGGACTGAGGCAGACTGGAAGCCCTGCAAATTGCAAAAGCTATGCTTCCTTCCCAAGAGTTGGCAATCACACTGGGCCTCAAAGAGCTAACATGGAGTTCTCTTTTTTAATTTTAAAAAAGCAGGGGTTTTTTAATGTTTTTTTTGTTTGTTTGTTTGTTTTGTGGGTTTTTGTTTGTTTTTGAGACAGTCTTGCTCTGTTGCCCAGGCCGGAGTACAGTGGTGTGATCTCGGTTCACTGCAACCTCCACCTCCCAGATTCAAGCGATTCTTGTGCTGCAGCCTCCTGAGTAGCTGGGATTACAGGCGCATGCCACCACGCCCAGCTAGTTTCTGTATTTTTAGTAGAGACAGGGTTTCACCATGTTGGCCAGGCTGGTCTTGAACTCCTGACCTCAGGTGATCCTCCCACCTTGGCCTCCCAAAGTGCTGGGATTACAGGCATAAGCCAGCACGTCTGGCCCTAAAAAGCAGTTTTAAATTGTTGAAACTATTCATAGATGGCACTTTGAAATAATTGTGCTCAGAAGGGTGAAAAACTAACTTTTCTTCATAGTTTACCATTGCCAGAAAGTGGGCTATGCCCATCACAGACATTCTGTCATCTAACTCAACAATCTCAAGAATTAGATATTTTAAAGAAGAGGAGAACTAAAATTTAGAGAATTGAACTTGCCCAATGTCACACAGCCAACAAGCAGCAGTTCAGGAGCTGAGTTCTAGTATTAGTCCACATCCACTGCGGCCCCTTTTCCACTCTCTGTACCAGGCTACCTTCTGATTATAATTATATATATGTTAAATTGGCATAATAAATGTAAATAAATTATCCTCCATACAAATTTTCATACATTTCATATTTTCAGTTATAGACATAAAAGTATTTGGTTCTTTATATTTTGTTTTGTTTTCCCTTTTATGACAACCAGAAATACTGTATAGTATTTATTCAAAGTTCGTAATTTCCTGCTATATACTTCATTTATAAAAAAATTTTTTTTCCTCATCCAAAATTAGAATCTGCTATATACTTCATACCTTAAGGATTTGAATAATAAATATTATGTCACAGACTAAAGGTTAGAACTTGAAGCGAAACATAAGCAACAAAATTAAGAGGCAGAAATTTCATTTCATTTTCTTGACAAATGTATTTGTCAGGAAATGCTGAGGTGGGAATATAATATCACTTCTAAATCCAATGTATCTCAAAGTTTTGTGAGAGACACTACTGGCCAACTTGAAATGAGGGTTAATACTCTATGACATTTTGGTTCATTCTAAACTAAAGTGTTCACATTTTATATGGCAATCAGAAGTTATATGACATTTTTAAAATATTAAAATCAACATAGGCCAGGCACAGTGGCTCACGCCTGTAATCCCAGTACTTTGGGAGGCCAAGGCAGGTTGATCACGAGGTCAGGAGATCGAGACGATCCTGGCTAACATGGTGAAACCCCATCTCTACTAAAAATACAAAAAATTAGCCAGGTGTGGTGGTGGGTGCTTGTAGTCCCAGCTACTCAGGAGGCTGAGGCAGGAGAATGGCGTGAACCTGGGAGGCAGAGTTTGCAGTGAGCCAAGATCGCGCCACTGCACTTCAGCCTGGGCGATAGAGCGAGACTCCATCTCAAAAAAAAAAAAAAAAAAAAAAAAAAAGAAATCAACGTAATATGACTCTTTTATATGCCATTTCTGAAACTATAAACTGACCCATAATTCCTTTAACTTTTACATGCATATGTAAAAATAATCATGTAATCAGTCATGACCACCTCATTTAGCCCGTTACAATCCAAAATTAATCATTTAAAATATAATTGTCTAGAACTGTACTGGCAGTTTGCTTACCTTCTTTCTTTGACAATGTTTTGGATACAGAGGTCACGGTGATAATGGATAAATTGTTGACAGGTCATTTTTATTTCCTCTGAAACAGGAGAATCCCTGTTTTCTGCTGTTTCTTTATTGTTCCATAGGAATTCAAGTCTGAAAATCAAATTTAAGGCCATTTTTAAGTGAAGAAAAGCACTGAGAGAGAACTCTTCCTGCTTTATCACCCCATCAAAATGGCTGTTCCAAAGCTGTCGATCACCAAAGCTGTCATCTACAATACCCAGACATCTTTAGTCTCAGAAGCAAAAACATTCTACATTCCAGACATCCTTAGTCTCAGAAGCAAAAATTCTACATTCAGTTTCCTATTCAAAGCATACTGGGGTGGAAGACTTAATCATTTTATAAACCCTCCAGACATGTTTGACCCATTTCAGGTTCTACTAATAAATGTTCCTTACTCTACATTCTACTGTTTTGAAATGCAAAGATAAATTAGAGATCAAATATTTTGTTTAATCGCTTTTCTATTTTAGTACCACAGAGACAAATACCAGAGTACTCCAAAAACAGTTTTGTTTCAGCCAGTCTAGACAACAGAATTGTTGATTGTTTTACCCAATCAGCATTATGAAGCTGACAACTAAGTTCAATGACTTTCCAATTATGCTTTTCTTCTTTCATGAAATGATTATGAACCTAGCAACTACATCTTGATGATAATGATAAAGATGAAGAAGAAAGAACCATTACAATTTACTGGGCACTTTTCATAGATCTGGTAGGATACATTTCTTTAGCACTCCCAGTTTCCATAAATTTCGACTTTGAAAACACAAGAAGTAGTACAAAGATTTGCTCCCACCTCTTCCTCCTACCCCCACATTGGAGTATTACTACTTGTTATTTCTCATAAAGAAATCCCTGATCTTAATTCAAAGAAACCCTTCAATAAGCTGATAAAAAACCAACAATTTAGAAAGAAAACTTGAATTTTCTGTAAGCTGTCAGTTTGATAAAAAGAGAAATTGTGTTGTCAAAGGAGACAGACAATCAAATATAGACCATGGGGGTACACCACCTACTACTTCCATTTCCAAAGACATTTTCAAGTTTCGTTTAACTTTATGTAGTTAATAGCATAGACAGAAATCAATGTCCATCAATTCTTGTTAAAGTGCAAATCAATGCCAGATTTATAATAGTTCCTCCAAATTTTTTTTGCAATTGTTTATAACATTGTGTGGCATTTAGTGGTGTCCTAGCAGTTACTAAAAGTCTAAAAACATCAGTATCTTAATGTGTGTGTGTGTGTGTGAGTGAGACAGGGTCTTGCTCTGTCACCCAGGCTGGAGTGCAGTGGCACAATCTTGGCTCACTGCAACCTCTGCCTCCCAGGTTCAAGCCATCCTCCTGCCTCAACCTCCTGAGCAGCTGGGACTACAGAAGCATGCCACCACACCTGGCTAATTTTTTTGTTTGTTTGTTTGTTTTGTAAAGACTAGGTTTCACCATGTTGCCCAGGCTGGTCTCAAACTCCTGAGTTCAAGCAATCTGCCCACCCCGACCTCGCAAAGCACTGTGATTACAGGCAGCCACCATGCATGGCCCCATATCAGTATCTTAATATAATGGCTTTGTCATCACATTTACAGATAGAGATTTATTTCAAAACTTAATTTACCTTCTTTTGAAAGGGAGGATGATTAAATGTTTATCTAATCCAAAGATTCCAAAGGAAATAAATCCCTAGGGAAGAAAACAAAGTTATTTTTTTCAGAATTCAACAATAACATTTTAAAACAGAGAAGTTAAGGGAATCAACACATTTGGTGTTTGAGGAGGCAAACCTATAGTGACGAGAGCAACATTTTAAGTGAAACACACAAAGCAGGCCCTTCAAAGGCAGGTGTGATGCTTTGCTGCCTTTTCCCAATCATTCTATCCTACTCATTATGAGGGGTGATACAAACCAGGGCTGAGCAGCCGCAACATTTAAGGGCATATTTGTCTTTGTTTCCCCTTTATAAAAAGAAAATATTTCCCACTGTGCATAAGTATTTATTATTTTTCCATGACCTCACAAATTATATAATTAACAAGTGTTGCAGTATCTAATAATAATGCAATAATTGAACAGAATTTATGTAAAGTGAAACTGGCTAGTGGTTAGGGGAAGAGTTTGAAGAATTTGTGAGTGACAAGGCAAACGCCTAGCACCAGGTATCAGCCACAGGTTAGGACAAGTTAAGGCTCTTTTTGAGAGGCAGGGAGTTGGGAGCTGCCACTTGTGGCACACTGGGATAAGGATCTGAGTGCAAGTTGGTGGAAGTAGAATGGAGAATGCAGAAGGACCCAAATTTCTTCATCCCCCATACTATAAACAGCCAGAAGGGAATGATCTTACCACACCACCTCCCCAAGAGGAAAATGGGATGGGAATGGGGTTTGTGTCTGTCTTGCTCCATTGAACCACTTCAGCCTTAAGCTGTGGGGCAGCATTTTAAATGCAACATTCCTGGCAATGGCTGCTGTTGATGACACAGCCCCATGGGATGAAGCTCATCCCAGTCCCAGTTCTGGATAGCTCAGCTTAGAATGGGCTTCCTGAATGCAAAATGCTAAGTCAGAACATGATTTTTCAACTCAGTATTTTATAGATCTTAGACAGAAAATCAGATCTTAAACAGTATCACAAAGTGAGATATCAAGTAGGATGCTCATGTCTGTCTGTAATAAACGGATAAAGGTCATTTGTCTCTGTGGGCATAGCCATTTTTGTGCCCATCACAATGGCCAAACTGCAAATATTGTAAGAAATTAGGAAAAACTTACAGCGGCATCTATTGACAAATGTTAACTAACTCATATGGCAAATTATTTTCGATTTAATAGGCAAACTCAGTGATTTCAAATGAGTGTGTTTTTTTGTTTTTTGACCTGATACTCAATCTGTGGACTAATATTCTCTAATGAAAAACTTAAGGGCTAGGCGCAGTGGCTCATGCCTGTAATCCCAGCACTTTGGGAGGCCAAGGCAGGTGGATCACTTGAGGTCAGGAGTTCATGGTGAAACCACATCTCTATAAAAAATACAAAAATTAGCCAGGTATGGTAGCAGGTGCCTGTAGTCCCAGATACTCGGGAGGCTGAGACAGGAGAACCACCTGAACCCAGGAGGTGGAGGTTGCAGTGAGCTGAGATAGCGCCACTGCACTCCAGCCTGGGTGACAGAACGAGACAGTAAGGAGTTAAAGGTCAAAATTTGAAATTTGCACATAAAAATATTTTCCCAATATGTAAGATATAACTTATCCTTAAGTAACCATTTTAATAGTGACATAAACATATACAATAGCACCTATCATATTACTTGTTTATGGAATTTTAGTTTCCTAATTTATAAACTGGGGGTGATAATATTACTTTTCAGGTGTTGTCATGATGTTTAAATGAGATAATGAATGTAAAATGCTTAACGATGGTTGGCACATAGTAGGCTATCAAGGAATGGTAACTGCTATCCCTAGCCAAAATTTATTTATACACCACATGATTCTTCTTTTTAAGATTTAAGTATCTATTGTTCAAGAAACATCAAAATGTAAATGAAATGATGTCCATTAAGGAGACGGCCAGGAGCGGTGGCTCACGCCTGTAATCCCAGCACTTTGGGAGGCTGAGGTGGTTGGATCACCTGAGGTCGGGAGTTCAAGACTGGCCTGACCAACTGGAGAAACCCCATCTCTACTAAAAATACAAAATTAGCCGGGTGTGGTGGTGCACGCCTGTAATCCCAGCTACTTGGGAGGCTGAGGCAGGAGAATCACTTGAACCAGGGAGGCAGAGGTTTTGGTGAGCCGAGATTGCACCATTGCAACAAGGGCAAAGCTCCATCTCAAAACAAAAAAAACAAAAAAAATTAAGGCGCTAAATTAAAGGTTCAGGGAAAGTAAGTTCTTTTCCCAAAGTGACTTTTTTTTTTTTTTTTTTTGAGACAGTCTCATCTCGCTCTCTCACCCAGGCTAGAGTGCAGTGGCACAATCTCAGCTCATTGCAACCTCTACCTCCTGGGTTCAAGTGATTCTTGTGCCTCAGTCTCTGCAGTAGCTTGGATTACAGGCATGGACTACCACGTCTGGCTAATTTTTTTGTATTTTTTGTAGAGACGGGCTTTCACCATGTTGGCTAGGCTGGTTTTGAACTCCTGGCCTCAAGTGACCCACCCACCTTGCCCTCCCAAAGTGCTGGTATTACAGGTGTGAGCCAATGAGCCCGGTCCCATTGTGACTTATTAAGATCACACCAAAGTTACTACCTGGTATTTTTCTGGTGGAAGCACTCAGTGTACATTCTGATGACTTGAACCAGTACAATAATTCATCTCTACTAGAAGACAAGCAGCAGCTCTCAGCTGCCATGCATACCAGCAGCTGGCAAACAAACTAAATACTTTTTATGTGAAAGAAAACAACATCCTAATCCACTCCCCACTTCCCCCCGCCCCCTACCAATCAACCTATCTAGGAAAACAAAAACCCCTCAAAGTTTTCCATAAATAAATACCTGGCCAAAGTTAAACACGGCACAGAAAAACTGTAACTCAACATAAAGTCTTCCAGGCTCTTGGTTGAATAACCACCATAAACAACTGGAAAGATTCTGTAAAGGAAGGAGGAAAGAGTATTTCAAAATCAAGCAAGCTAATAATTCCTCTCCATCCACAGCATAGTACAATAACTTACCTACTTAATAATTACAGGGAAAAAGACTAGAGGGAAAAACACTGAGAGAAAAAACACTGAGAGGCTTTATCTTTTCAACAAGAAAGTTTCAACCTCTCCTCTTGACAGATGTCATTCAAACAGTTATCTATTCTGATCAGATTTGAAGCAAGACGACATGAGCCATAATACAGAAGCTTACATAATGTATCAAGATTGCCAACTAGCCTAAGACGGGCCCGATTTTAAATTTAGTTCTACACAATGAAAACAATTACATCACTAAGCAATTCTTGGCAGCATTTCTTATTTTTTTATTTTTGTTCTTAAACAGCACTTGACATGGTACTGGCTGATATCACACTATCTCACAAGCATCCCAGCGTGCAAAGGGTTCCTTCATAGGTTATCTGGTCCATCTCCTACCTCTAGACGAGTTACACTTGAACCATCTCAAAGAATTATATAATAAGAACTGATAATTCACAAATAGGACATTTAGTAATCAAAGAAATGCATGTAGTCTAAAAATAAAATACTGTATTTTACTTTTCTCAATTTTGTAAGCATCTATTATATGAAGTGGTTATGTTATTTTGATAATTGAAAATTATTTTTTAAAGTTTATCTGAGGAATATGTTCTAAGAGGTTTTTCAATTTTCTTTTTTTTCCGATGGACACTGAGGTTTCATATTCTGAGAGATTAATGTAGGCATTTATCCGCTTTGGTCAGTCAGGTATGTTAGGAATAAGTGGCCCTGTGTACATTATTGAAATAGCTGCTTTTGGACTAGGCGTGGTGGTTCACGCCTGTAATCCCAGTACTTTGGGAGGCCAAGGAGGGTGGATCACCTGAGGTAAGGAGTTCAAGACCAGCCTGACCACCAATATGATGAAACCCCCTTCCCTACTACAAATACAAAAATTAGCCAGGCATGGTGGCACGCGCCTGTAATCCCACCTACTCAGGAGGCTGAGGCAGGAGAATCACATGAATCCAGGAGGCAGAGGTTGTAGTGAGCCGAGATCGTGCCACTACACTCCAGCCTGGGCGACAGAGCGAGACTCCGTCTCAAAAAAAAAAAAAAAAATAGCTGCTTTTACCAAATTCTAGGTTGAGAGCATAGAATGAATAAATTATTCTAAGCAGAATAAGCTATTGGAGCACTTAGGCCTCAGAGTAATGTGAATGATTCATCTCTTCCCCTCACACCCCCAAATATTTAGTTCAAGATTCAAATTCAGGTGACCTAGCTACCACACTTCTGGAAAGCAGCAACTAAGTTTTTCCCAGATGCCTGAATAAAACCTTTGCCAAAAATTTAAAGAAATGGGCCCAAAACAAAACCAGAAAAAACAATTACAGCAAACAGGCCAATGATGAGAAGTAAACACAGCAACACATGTCGGGTCAGCTGCTGGTCTCCACTCTGTAGATACTGCTCTTCTTCCTGGGCTAATATGCAGCTCTGGGAGTTACAGCGACTCACACAATGATCGTCTATAAAATAGTAAGCACAACAATTTGTAATCAGAGCTTTTTATCTAAATGCATTTTATCTAAATGCATTTTAAATTTGTAATGACTTCCTAAGAGAAACAACAGAAAAGCATATTCAGCTAAGAATCAGTATATTATTTTAAATGAAATTGGAAGAAAGCTCCTTCATGTTGTTTTAGAAGAATTCTAGCTGAAATGTTTTTATCTCAAAAAAACATAAGTAGAATACAATAGTTCCCTTTTACACTATTCAACAATGTTATATATATAATTATCTAACATCAGTGATATAATTTAACCTTTAAAAATTATACATAATTTGGCCGGGTATGGTGGCTCATGCATATAATCCCAGCACTTTGGGAGGCCGAGGCAGGTGGATTACTTGAGATCAGGAGTTCAAGACCAGCCTGGCCAACACGGTGAAACCTCGTCTCTACTAAAAATACAAAAATTAAACTGGTGTGGTGGCATGCACCTGTAGTCCCAGCTACTTGGAAGGCTGAGGCAGGAGAATCGCTTGAACCTGGGAGGCAGAGGTTGTGGTGAGCCAAGACTGTGCCACAGAGTAAGACTCTGTCTCAAAAAAAAGAAATAATAATAAAATAAAAATTATATATAATTTTTATATAATTAATATAATTAAGTATAAATTATATAATTTTTATTTTATATATTAGTTACATAAATAATATATATAAATTATATATAATTATATAAAATATATTTATATATTATATGTTATAAATGTATATTATATATAATTATATATTATAATCATATAAATTTATAATTACATATGTAATTTGTATATATTATTTATATAAATTACAAATTAATATATAAGCATATGTAAATAAAAATATATATAATTATATTTATAATGTACACATATAAGTTATATATTAAATATCTAATATATATTAGATATTATATATACACTAAGTGAATTAACACAGGAACAGAAAACCAAGTACTGCATGTGCTCACTTATAAGTGGGAACTAAACTTCAGATACTCATGGACATAAAGATGGCAACAATAGAAACTGGGGACTACTAGAGGTGAGGAGGAAGGGAGGGGGACAAGGGTTGAAAAAGTATATAATATATATTATATTTTTATTTTTATATTGTATATATTGAAATTATACACATATGATTTTAAAGGCCAAATTAATAACTGAAGTTTTATCACTGATAAATCTATATGTTAGTCACGAATACCCTAACTGTAAAACCAATTACTATTATCTCTTACCTCTCGTTAAAGAGTTTACAATTAGCCTTAACCCCTGCCTTTCACCATATACAAAAATTAACTCAAGATGGACTAAAGATTTAAATGTAATGTCTCGGCCGGGCAGGGTGGCGCATGCCTATAATTTCAGCAATTTGGGAGGCTGAGGTGGGCAGATCATTTGAAGTCAGGAGTTCAAGACCAGCCTGACCAACATAGTGAAACCCTGTCTCTACTAAAAATATAACAATTAGCCAGGCATGGTGGTGGGCGCCTGTAATCCCAGCTACTTGGGAGGCTGAAGCAATGGAATCACTTGAACCTGGGAGGCAGAGGTTACAGTGAGCCAACATCGTGCCACGACACTCCAGCCTGGGCAACAAAGTAAGACTGTGTCTTAAAAAAAAGAGAGAGAGAAGAAAGTAATGCCTCAAACTGTAAGAATCCTAGAAGAAAACCTAGGAAACACCATTCTGGACATCGGCCTTCAGGAAGAATTTATGACTCAGTCCTCAAAAGCAATTGTAACAAAAACACTACACTGGGAAGTTTTAAGGTAAAAACAAAAACAAAACCAAAAATTGGCAAGTGGGACCTAATTAAACTAAAGAGCTCTGCACAGCAGAGGAAACTGTGAACAGAGTAAACAGACGACCTACAGAATGGGAGAAAACATTCGCACACTATGCATCTAACAAGGCCTAGTATCCAGAATCTATAACGAACTTAAACAATCAAACAAACTAAACACAAATAACTCCATTAAAAAATGGGCAAAAGACATGAACAGAAACTTCTCAAAGACATAAAAGCAGCCAACAAACATGAAAAAATGCTCCACATCAATAATCATCAGAGAAATCAAAACCACAATGAGACACTATCTCACACCAGTCAGAAGGGCTATTATTAAAAAATCAATAAACAACAGATGCTGGTGAGGCTGCAGAGAAAAGGGAATGCTTATATACCATTGGTGGGAACGTAAATTAGTTCAGTCACTGTGGAAAGCAGTCTGGAGATTTCTCAAAGAACTTAGAATAGGACTACCATGTGACCCAGCAATCCCATTACACTTGTGTGTTCATCACAGCACTACTCACAATAGCAAAGACATGAAATCAAACTAGGTGCCCATCAATGGTGGACTGGATAAAGAAAATGTGCTACATATATACCATGGAATACTATGCAGCCATAAAAGGAATGAAATAGGCCAGGCACAGTGGCTCATGCCTGTAGTCTCAGCACTTTGAGAGGACAAGGTGGGCAGATCGCTTGAGCTCAGGAGTTCAAGACCAGCCTGGGCAACATGGCAAAACCCTGTCTCTAAAAAACCAAACAAGTCCAGATGCGGTGGCTCATGCCTGTAATCCCAGCACTTTGGGAGGCCGAGGTGGGCAGATCACCTGAGGTCAGGAGTTTGACACCAGCCTGACCAATATGGTGAAATCCCATCTCTTCTAAAAATATAAAAATTAGCCAGGCATGGTGGCAGCTGCCTGTAGTTCCAGCTATTCGGGAGTCTGAGACAGGAGAATTGCTTGAACCTGGGAGGCGGAGGTTGCAGTGAGCCGAGATCGTGCCACTGCACTCCAGCCTGGGTCACAGAGCCAGACTCCGTTTCAAAAACAAAACAAAACAAAAATTAGCCATGCGTGGTTGCACATGCCCGCAGTCCTGGCTACTTGGTAGGCTGAGGTGGGATGATGGCTTGAGCCTAGAAGGCAATGGTTGCAGTGAGCTGCTCACTCCAGCCTGGGTGGCAGAGCCAGACTCTGTCTCAGAAAAAAAAAGAATGAAATAATGTCCTTTGCAGCAACATGAATGCATCTGGAGGCCATAATCCTGAGTGAATTACCACAGAAACAGAAAACCAAGTACTGCATGTGCTCACTTATAAGTGGGAACTAAACTTCAGATACTCATGGACATAAAGATGGTAATGATGGAAACTGGGGACTAAAAGAGGTGGAAGGGAGAGAGGGGGCAAGGGCTGAAAAACTACTGGGTACTATGCTTAGTATCTGGGTGATGGGATCATTTGTTTGTACCCCAAACCTCAGCATCATACAATATACCCAGGTAGCAAAACTGCACATGTACCCACTGAATCTAAAATAAAAGTTGAAAAAAACTTTGACGTAGGAAACACCTTTGAGGAACCATAAAAGTATTATACGCCATGCTTTGTTCACATATGGAACCAAACACAAGTCACAGGCATGACTGTTTTCTGGCCAAAAATAGAGGTGAGGGACTTTTCACAGGAAGCCTTTGTTTTTCTCTTAGTTCTGCTTTATATATGGGAGCAAAAGCAAAGAAAAACATTTTTTACAAAATAGATGTCTAGTCCAACATACAGTCTTATACAAGTCAGTGATTAAAGACCACAATTCTATAGCTCTTGCCCTCAAGCTAAAAGAAAATATTTGTATTTCCTAAAACCACATTTTAGAAAAGGCCATGTATACCCATTAAACATGGTCTAGCACAATTGCAGATGGCATGGAGGAAGGTTCATAATGTTGCTAAGTAAAAAGAAAGTAGGTTGCCAAACTGTGTCTGTAGTATGATCCTATTTGAATAAAAATTATTTGTATATATGTGTGGAAAAATCCTGGAAGTATACCTATATATAATACATCTGGTTTTAAAATATTGTGTACAAGCCGGGCGTGGTAGCTGACATCTGTAATCCCAGCACTTTGGGAGGCTGAGGTGGGCAGATCACTTGAAGTCAGGAATTTGAGACCAGCCTGGCCAACATGGTGAAACCCTGTCTCTACTAAAAACACACACACACACACACACACACAAATTAGCCGGGCGTGGTGGCAGGAGCCTGTAAACCCAGCTACTTGGGAGGTTGAGACAGGAGAATTGCTTGAACCCAGGAGGCAGAGGTTGCAGTGAGCCAAGATGGCGCCACTGCACTCCAGCCTGGGTGACAGAGCAACACTCCATCTCAAAAAAAAAAAAAAAAAAATTGTGTACAGATATTACAAAAATAGATAAAAATAAATCTTACTTTCATTTGCTTTTTCATACATTGTTGCCATTCAACAATCTAAATGTGATACTTATTTTTGCCTTTGTACTATGCCAAGGGGTAGAGAATAAATTATATTGTCAACTCTAAAAATTCTAATTTGCCCATGGTTTAATTTCCTTCAGGCTTTATTTTAGGCTTAGGGATGATACTAAGTTGTATGATTAGATGAAGTCCCTATACAATGGCTCTCATTCTATATGATTTTTATGAAATATGATCAGAAAATCCAAGCCCCTATAATTTAAGAGAATTTTGAAGAATCAACTTTTTGTTTGTTGGTTTTTGAGACAGGGTCTTGCTCTGTTGCTCAGACATGATCATGGCCTATTACAGCCTCAACCTCCTGGGCTCAGGTGATCCTCCCACCTCAGCCTCCTGGGTAGCTGGATTACAGGCATGAGCCATTGCATTCAGCTAATTTTTTTGGTTCTTTGTAGAGACAGGCTCTGGCTATGTTGCCCAGGCTTGTCTTGAACTCCTGGACTCAAGCACGATCCTCCTGCCTTGGCCTCCCAAAGTGCTGGGATTATAGGAGTGAGCTACCAATGCTCAGCCAAGAATCAACATTATTAATGAAGAAAACGACAGATAAGCAAAGCCTAAGGAGATTTGGGGAGGGAAAATGAAATTTGCCAAATCAGATTACATGTTGAATTTGTTAATGGATTTTACTATTAGGTATATTGTGTAGGGTGAAAACAATAAGGAGGACAACCTTGGGTTTTCTGATGTAAAGAAACAATTTTAGAAAAAAGGCAGACAGATAAAATAAAGATGGTTTAACTGCCAGAAAGGGATTCTTGTAAAAGAAAAAAAAAAAAGTCAGTGAATGCTTGATATCTGATATGTTTTCACTACTTTTTATGGAAACGTGAATTCTATTATTATTTAAGATTCATTCCTTGCCAGCAGATAGCAGCCAAATATAAATCCCATCTGAATAACAATAATTACTACTGCTACTACATATTTCAATGAGCATTTACTATGTATACCACATACTGTGATAAGTGATTTGCATACATTGTTTTCTATAATCCTTACATTTCTTATATAAAAACATAATGCCTTTAGCAATAATATAGTTGACATACGCCTTATCAAAAAGAGCATTTTGGGGGGTTTCCCTTTTTAGTTTGATTATAAATAAGTATAATCAATGAAAAATGCATTGCAATTCCACGCAAGTATGAAGTATGTTTGGTTGTTTTGAATAATTTGAAATTTAGGCCACAAATGTAATTCAATCTCTTAGTCAAAAGGTTATTACTTTTTTTTTCTGAGACAGTCTTGCTCTGTCACCCAGACTAGAGTGCAGTGGCATGATCTTGGCTCACTGCAACCTCCGCCTCCTGGGGTCAAGCAATTCTTCTGCCTCAGCCTCCCAAGTAGCTGGGATTACAGGCGCCCAGTACCCTACCCAACTAATTTTTGTATTTTTAGTAGAGACGGGGTTTCACCATGTTGGCCAGGCTAGTCTCGAACTCCTGACCTTGTGATCCACCCACCTCGGCCTCCCAAAGTGCTGAGATTATAGGCGTGAGCCACTGTGCCTGGCCAAGAGGTTATTACTTTTAAAGGTGTTTGTTCCTTATTTTATAAGAATGGCCATATTTAAAGCATACAGATTCAAAACATAATTAAGAACAAATTAATTAGTCCTGGTCCTGGGGGATGAGAATGGGGGAAAAGTCTCGGTTTCTAAAACAAGAAAAAAGCTTCCCTCTCCCCACCTCCCACCAAAATGCCCTTTAGGGCAAACTTCCTGGATTTGTCACTTGGGTTAAATGTATTGGAGCATGTGTATGATACTACCTATTATTACTTTGTGAGAACTTTATTTTTTAAAGTGAATATTCTGTCTATGCACAATTATTCCCTATTAGCACCTCTTTGTTCTTAGTTGAGAATCTATATTCTTGATGTTTGTAGCTTCTGTAGATATCCTATGTAGAGTTCTTTTGGGGGATAAGAATAAGGAATCTTCTGTCCCTTAATCCCATCCTCAGTCCAGAGGCACTTACTTTTCTCAAACGAAGGAATCACAGGCTCGCTGGTGCTTGTGTTTGCTACTGGCTCTATTGATGGGCAGTGTAATTCACCATTTCCCATGGAGCAGGAGCAGCAACCTGTACCAATCAAATAGTACGTGAGAGTAGAGCCTAAGCACAACAGAAACGGACAATTTCAAGAGATCCCAAAGAAAACAAAACAAAATCCACTCACACACACTTCCCATGTAGCCTCAATAGTTTTTGCATGGTATCTATCCAAAAGTATTCAAATGTTCTCACTCATATACAAAACATAAGAAACTTAATATCATCGAAGTATTGAATGTGGCCAGGCATGATAGCTTACACCTGGTGCTTCGGGAGTCTGAGGTGGGAGGATCACTTGAGGCTAGGAATCTTTTTTTTTTTTTTTTTTTTTGAGGTGGAGTCTCACTCTGTTGCCCAGGCTGGAGTGCAGTGGTGCCATCTCGGCTCACTACAACCTCCATCTCCCAGGTTCAAGTGATTCTCCCGCCCCAGCCTCCTGAGTAGCTGGGATTACAGGCACCTGCCACCACACCCAGCTAAGTTTTAAATTTTTAGTAAAGATGGGGTTTTACCATGCTGGCCAGGCTGGTCTAGAACGCTCGACCTCAAGAGATCTGCCCACCTCGGCCTTCCAAAGTGCTGGGATTACAGGCGTGAGCTGCCATGTCCAGCTGAGGCTAGAAATCTAAGACCAGCCTGGGAAATAGAACAAGACTCTGTCTTTACAAAAAACTTTTTAAAAAATAGCTGGGCATGCTGGCATATGCCTATAGTCCAGCTTCTTGGGAGGATGAGGTGGGAGGATTGCTTGAGTCCAGAAGTTCAAGGTTACAGGGAGCAATGACTGCACCAGTGCTCTCCAGCCTGGGGAAGGAAGGAAGGAAGGAAGGGAGGGAGGGGAGGGAGGGGAAGGAAGGAATGAAGGGAGGTAGGAGAAGGAAGGAAAGGAAGGGAAGGAAGGGAAGGAACTACAGAAATCTGGGATTGGATCTATATAAAGGGGTCAGGTTAGAGATGTAACATTAGGAACACAGTACAAAGGGTTCACATTAAAGCCATGGGAACGTACCTATTTCCTGACTCAGAAATTACCATCCTAGGCATAATTTTTTTTTTTTTTTTTTTGAGACAGTGTCTCTCTCTGTTTCCCAGCCTGGAGTACAGTGGCGCGCTCTTGGCTCACTGCAATCTCCGCTTTCCAGGCTCAGGTGGTCCTCCCGCCTCAGCCTCCTGAGTAGCTGGGACTACAGGCATGTGCTATCATGCCTAGCTAATTTTTGTATATTTTTGTCGCGATGGGTTTTGCCATGTTGCCCAGGCTGGTCTCCAACTCCTGAGCTTAGGCAATTCACCTGCCTCAGCCTTCCAAAGTGCTAGAATTACAGGCATGAACCACTGCGCTCAGCAACATCCTAGGTATAATCTTGGTGTATCTTGATGTATACTCAAGGAGATGTGAATAAAGCTGTTCATTACAGTATTGTTTCTAATAGCAAAATATTTTAAAGCAACGTAATCCATCAGTAAGGAAATTAATAAATAACATTTGGTATATGCATACAATTGATTACATCTACAAAATGAATTCAAAAATATTGAGTGAAATAAGACATCTACAGTATAAGATTTATATAAAAATGTAAAAGCATATAAAAATACTATATATTATTGACAGAAAACTACACAAATTATAAAAATATAGTAAAATTCTGCTCTGGAAGGATACAATTCATAATAGTGGTTGCTTCTGGAGTTAACAGGAATGAAAGATTCTAACAAACATTCTGACTTTGTTGTAAGTTTTATTTCTTTTAAAAAAGAAAACTGGGCCAGGCGTGGTGGCTCATGCTTGTATTCCCAGCACTTTGAGAGGCTGAGGCGGGCAGATTACTTGAGGTCAGAAGTTCGAGACCAGGCTGGCCAACATGGTGAAAACCCACCTCTACTAAAAATACAAAAATTAGCCAGGCATGGTGACACACACGTAGTCCTGGCTACTTGGGAAGCTGAAAAGGAAGGATTACTTGAACTCAGGAGGTGGTGGTTGCAGTGTGCCAAGACTGCGCCACAGCGCTCCAGCCTGGGAGACAGAGAAAGACTTTGTTTCAAAAGAACAGAAGAGAAAGACTTTGTTTCAAGAGAAGAGAAGAGAAGCAAAGTGAAGCAACATATAATAAATAAGTTGATATATTTGATTACAAATCAAGGCACAAAGAAATCTCAGTCTGACAGGCTTAGGCAAATACTGAAGTCCTGTCTTAGACTTTTTTTGAGACAGAGTCTTGCTCTGTCACCTGGGGTTGGAGCGCAGTGGCACGATCTCGGCTCACTACAACCTCCGCCTCCCTGGTTCAAGTGATTCTTCTGCCTCAGCCTCCAGAATAGCTGGGATTACAGGCGCCCACCACCACACCCGGCTAATTTTTGTATTTTTAGTAGAGATGGTGTTTCACCATGTTAGCCAGGCTGGTCTCGAACTCCCGGCCTCGTGATCCACCCGCTTTGGCCTCCTAAAGTGCTGGGATTACAGGTGTGGGCCACTGCGCCCAGCCTAGACTTTTTTTTTTTAAAGACAGGATCACATCTGTTGCCCAGGCTGGATTCCTGCAGTGTGACTATGGCTCACTGCAGCTTCAACTGCCTGGACTCAAAAAATCCTCCTGCCTCAGCCTCCTGACTAGCTAGGACTACAGGTGTGCACTACCACGTCCAGCTAATTTTTTTTTTTTTGTAGAGTCAGGGTCTCACTATGTTGCCAGGCTGGTCTTGAACTCCTGGGCTCAAGCAATCCTTCCAAAGTGCTGGGGTTACAGGTGTGAGCAACCATACCCAGCCTTGCCCTAGACTTTTAAAAGCCAGATGCAAAAATTCAGGATTGGAGAGAAACTGTTCAGTAATGTACTGGGGTGGGAGGCAGGTTTTTAGTTGCTCACAAATTCAAGATGAAATCATCAGAGTAAGCTAATGTAATGTTAGGCAGAATTAAACGTTTCTTTTCTCTTTATTCTTCACTCAGTCAACAAGCATTCATCAAATATTGAATGCTTACTGTGTCCTAGGACCATGGTAACTGGAATGCTATATTCAGATGTAAGCATCCTATTTTAAGAGGTACACTGAGAAACTAGAATGAATCCTTGGTGTCTCATGCATCTCAAACTTAGAAGGGTCAAATTGAACTCATTATCTTCTCCTACAAATTCTGTTCTCTCTGAATTCTCCTTCTTAGGTAATACCCACAATTACACATTCACTTAAACCAGATTTCTGGAAGTTATTCTCCATTTCTCTCTTAGCTCTCACTCAGCTTCTAATCAGTTACCAAACCCTGTCAATACAACTTTGCCTGAGTTTGGCCTCACCTGTTTATCTAATACCTACTGCCCTAGTATAGGCCCCAAAGATTCAACTCTGCCATTATAGCATGAAAGTAGCCATAGATGACATATAAATGAATGAGCATGGCTATGTTTCAATAAAATTATGGACATGAAATTTAAATTTCATGTAGTTTTTAAGGGTCACAAAATATTTAATTTTTCTTCAACCCTTTAAAAATGTAAAAAACATTTTAGGCTGGGTGCAGTGGGTCACACCTATAATCCCAGCACACCGGGAGGCCGAGGCGGGTGGATCACCCGAGGTCAGGAGTTTGAGACCAGCCTGACCAATATGGTGAAACCCCGTGTCTACTAAAAATACAAAAATTAGCCAGGCGTGGTGGCGTGCGACTGTAGTCCCAGCTACTGGGGAGGCTGAGACATGTGAATTGCTTGAACCCGGGAGGTGGAAGTTACAGGGTGCCAAGATTGCACCACTGCACTCTACCCTGGGTAACAGAGTGAGATCTGTGGCAATAAATAAACAAACAAACAAACAAACAAAACATTTTTAGCTGGTGGACCATACAAAAACAGGTGGTGGGCCAGATTTGGCCTATGGACTATAGTTTGTCCAAACCTGACTTACATCATTAATCTGGATTCAAACAGGCCTCCTTTAGTTCATTTTATTGATGGTGCTTGCCTGATACAATATTGTTAAATTAACTTATGTATGTGCTTAGTTTCCTAGTTAGGGCTTTCCTTCAGTTGTTACTTTTTTCTATATTCTCAGGTCCAAGGAAGTTTTAGAATTTAACAAAAGTGTATACTCACAATAGGACTTATAAACAAAAATCTAATGAATAATTTTACAAGTGAGTTTGCTGTGATTCAAATTCTTCATTTGACAAGTACTCATGATATTCAAAATAGCTCAAGGAAGTTTCCCTAAAACAAAACATTCAGGATACATGCTACAAAGGCATGTAGCAGTTTCTTTATGTTTAAAGATCAGGCTGGCTCACGCCTGTAATCCCAGCACTGTGGGAGGCAGAGGTGGGTGAATCACCTGAGCTCAGGAGTTCAAGACCAGCCTGGGCCACATGGCAAACCCCATTTCTACTAAAAATACAAAAATTAGCCGGGCACGGTGGCAGGCACCTATAGTCCTAGCTACTCTGGAGGCTCAAGTGGCAGAATGGCTTAAACACAGCAGGCAGTGGTTGCAGTGAGCTGAGATCATGCCGCTGCACTCCAGCCTGGATGATAGAGCAAGACTCTATCTCAAATAAATAAAAATAAAATTAAAAAGATCATACTTGTTTCTGGAATAGAGCTTGTAAAAAGTTCTGGTTCATTTATTCGTGCTGGACTCTCCTCAAAAGCAGTATTTCCAGGCTCCACCGCTTTGTGGCTCTGAGACTGATCAAAACCTTCATAGCTTCCTGCTTGGGTAGTCCGGTTCATGCACATGAGTGATATGCCAGCTATCAGGATGCTGCAGAACAGGGTGACCGCTGTGGTGATCATCTGCCGACATGAAGAAAAGGTACAAGGCCACTTTTCACAACTTCATCTTGATCATCTTAGGGCACATGTTTTGTTTTTTTTTTTTTTTTTGAGATGGAGTCTTGCTCTGTTGCCCAGGCTGGAGTGCAGTGGCGTGATCTCAGCTCACTGCAACCTCTTCCTCCCAGGTTCAGGCCATTCTCCTGCCTCAGCCTCCCGAGTAGCTGGGACTACAGGCACCCGCCACCACGCCAGGCTAATTTTTTGTATTTTTAGTAGAGATGGGGTCTCACCACGTTAGCCAGGATGGTCTCAATCTCCTGACCTCATGATCCACCCACCTCGGCCTCCCAAAGTGCTGGGATTACAGGCGTGAGCCACCGCGCCTGGCCATCTTAGGGCACATTTTTGATGGACAATGTATCTCCACAGTTTTAAATACTCTAGAACAGTGGCTCTTTTAAAAAGGTAAGTATATGTAAGGAATATAAGTTAGTTGGAGAGAAATTAGGGTTTGCTTGTAATCACACCAGGTTTTTAGATGCTTCTTTCATTATATAGCAATTGGTTACCAACACAGCCACTGGTTTCCTTTACAAGGTATCTAAATGATTTCTCTCAGATGTTTTCTTTACTTCTAAGTTTCTGCTCACTTTCATGTATAGTTCATGCATACTTCAGTCACTATGATGTTTTTATGGTAATTATATTAAAAAGAATTATAGCTAATATTTCCTGAGCACTAATCAGATGCCAAGACTAGTCTAAATCTTTTATATGCATAATCTTGTTTATTCTCACAAAAATGCAATAAAATCCAAAATTGCAAAACAGACAAAAAGAGTAAGAAATCAAAATTATGTGGAGAGGTTTTTTAAAAACACACACCTTTGGACTCTACCCCTAAAGAATTCTGCGGGTCCCACAAGCCACCTACTCTATAGCTTTTCAAGCATACCTTTCCTAGATACGTTCTGTCCTGAAATTTATATAGGATTAACAGTCAAGAATTTGACCTTTATTATTACTGCTAACTTATTAAATGGTTTTAAATTAATCACTCTTTTCTCCAGCAGAGGAAACACAATTCCTAAGTGTGATTGAGAACATTCAATGAGTTTTAAGCAGTTAGAAATCTTCAGCTAAAAATGGACTTAGACATGTAAAATGGTAATGTTCTAGGTGAGACAAAGTGATATAGAATCACCAATCTGATATGCAATAAATTGAAATAGATTTTCAAAGTTAATTTTACTGTAAGTCTAGCAAGGCACATTAACAAGCTAAAAGGAGACATTCACAAGAACAGAACTGCCAATAAACTCTTCCCACCTGTTCTTTTCCATAAAAGAAGGCTGAGTCAATGCTATCTCCATTGTGTTTTCCAGTTATCAAAAGAACACCAACAAGGAGAGCAGGAATTCTGCAATCACAAGGGTTATTGGGAGAGAAAAAGAAAGGATGAATAGTAACTGTGTATATGGAAAGGTGTAAGCAAACAGAGAACTACCAACTTACCCCCAGCCAGATATTATGATGATTCCAACAGGAATTTGTACCCTCTCTCGCTTTTTCAAAAGAAACAAAGAAATTGCTAGAAGGCCTAAGAATAAGAAGATTGAAAGAGACAGTTACTCAACATTGATCAGACTGCATGAAACTTTATTTCCTTTATACTTTTTTAAACCAAGCTCATTTCATAGTAGTCTGTGATTTTTGCTTTAGAATTTATTCCTTCTAAATAAGTGCTATTCTCAATATTTTGAAGCAAGTTTTAATTCAAAATCATTCATTGTTTCCCTCATATATTGTTTCTTTACTCAATTCTTTTTATCTGTGAGGATTTGTTTTATTTTCTCTCTGGTTTTGTTTGTTTGTTTGTTTGTTCTTTTGAATAGGGTCTCGCTCTGTTGACCAGGCTGGAGTGCAGAGGTGTGATCACAACTCCCTGCAGCCTTGACCTCCAGGGTTCAAGTGATCCTTCCACCTCAGCCTCCTGAGTAGCTGGGACCACAGCCACACGCCACCATGCCTGGCTAAATATTTTTTTTTGTAGAGACAGAGTCACAGTATGTTGCCCTAGCTGGTCTTGAACTCCTGAGCTCAGTGGATCCTCCCACCTCTGCCTCCCAAAGTGCTGAGATTACAGGCATGAGTCATTGTGTGTGGAGAAGTATTTCTTTTCAAAAGCCCTAATCATTTTATTGTTTTGACTCATGTGTTTGGAATTTAAGTATAATTGAAAAACATTTTTTTTTCTTTAGACAGAGTCTTACTCTGTTGCCCAGGCTGGAGTTCAGTGGCATGATCTTGGTTCACAGCAACCTCTGCCTCCTGGGTTCAAGCAATTGTCATGCCTTAGCCAAACGAGTAGTTAGGATTACAGATGTGCACCACCACGTCAGGCTAATTTTGTATTTTTAGTAGAGATGGGCTTCACCATGTTGCCCTTGCTGGTGTTGAACTCCTGGCCTCAAGTGATCCACCTGCCTTGGCCTCCCAAAGTTCTGGAATTATAGGTATGAGCCACTGGGTCCAGCTGAAAAACATTTTCTAACTGAATACAGAACAATTCTAAAACTAAAAACACCCCCCTCTTCTGGTGCTAAGAAGTATGGGCAACTCTTACCCAGGTTATGTTTTTAGAAAACGTCCTAAGTGTAATGATAGTGCTTAATACAAACACACTCTGAATTTAATACAAACACAAATGTTTTGAAGTTCTTGAACTTTCCTTACAACTTATACGTAATTATGTATACAAGTAACATTCTATCTGATAAATTCTACATAGTTATAGGATCTTAGAACTTTAAAGTTGAAAGGGACCTCTATTTTAAATTAGCACCTTCATTTTATAGATGTGGAAATGAGGGTTTGCCCAAGTCATACAGCCAGCAGAGGGCAGAGTGGGACTAGAAACCTAGCCTTTTGACACAAGCTAAATTATTTGTTTCTTGAATCAGTTTCTCAAACTCAGATTTGTGGACCCCTAGGGTGCCTAAGACATATTCTTCAGGATCTGGGAATTTCTATGAGAAATTTTAAGTCTTTCTTTTTTTTTTCAATGGTAGTCAGCTGTGTATCCACCTTGTAACCAACACGTAGTCTCATGATTTCAGAATTTACATTGGGTTTATTTTTATTTTATTTTAGAGATGGGGGTCTCACTCTGTTGCCCAGGTTGGGGTGCAGTGGCACAATCATAGCTCAAAATTCTGGGCTCAAGGGATCCTCCTGCCTCAGCCTCCTGAGTAGCTGGGACTACAGGCATGTACCAGCATGCCCAGCTAATTTTCACATTTTTTACAGAGAGAGAGTCTTACTATGTTGCCCAGGCTAGTCTCGAACTCCTGACCTCAAGCAATCCTCCTGCCCGGATCTCCCAAAGTGTTGGGATTACAGGCATGAGCCACTGTGCCTGGCCAGAGCTTACAATGGATTTTATATTAAGTTTGAGTCAAGTGAAGGCCAAATGATATTACAACACACAGTCCAAATGAAGTGGTAGTTTGAAGAAAGAATATCAGTGAGATAACAAGGTCAAAACCCCACATATGGAAGTAAAGGCAAGGCAAAAAAGCTATAGCAGTGAGTTCCATTTTATGTTTCAAGCTATGATTTACATTAGCAAAACAAGATCCTTTGTCATGTTAATTAATGTTGCTAATTAGAATTACTGGGTTTGTAGTTTTGCTTGAATAGAATCTGTGAATTTGCTTTGGTTTTAGAATTGCATATTAGCTGTATATAAAGAATACATACCTAGATTTAAGATTGTACAGATAAAATAACACTGTGCTAGATTTAATATAAATTGACATCAAGGTCCTTGAGAATTGGTTTTCTTTACCACTGTTCCTCCCTCAATCCATTTGTACACTGTATAGTTGCAGCACCAGGGAAACAAGTAACCAATCACAAAAGGGTACCATCTGTGTTACAGTAGCAAAAGCAGTCTTTAAAATTCTGATGTGCATCACTCCTGCCTTGTGAAAAGAACTATATACAAACAGGCAGAATCCAGCTAGCCCTGGATCTCTCACTGAAGAAGCTGTGACAGCTCCTGCCTAAATCAGTCTAATTTTTTGGGCCTGTTTCTCAGTTTGCGAAATGAAGGATTTAAATTAGGCCAGTGTTTCCTAAGGTGTAGAGATTATAGGTGTCACAAAGGTGAAAATGTTTTGACTGGTTAAGCGTTTATTTTAAAGTGTATTTGAAAAAAATAATTAACAATGAAACCTGGGATTTTATTGATATAAGGCTCAACTGATTAAAGGTTTTTAAAAAAGTAAATCAATTTTCAGGAAAAAAGAACAAGTAGTATGCAGATATGGCAAAAATTGTGAGGATGGTATGAAAAAGAGTAAAACTAAAAATGATCGAATGGGATGACTTAAAATGACATTTTCAGGTCTAAAATTCTGTCATAGCATAATAATCTGATGGTTAAAGGGCACCTTTATTGGGTTTTGGGAATTCAGAACAACTTCTTTGAATAGACTTTGGCATGCATGCTTGAAGAGGGTTTCAGGGATACTTAAGACATTTTAATTGATTGATCTAGTTGCTGCTCTCTTATTCTGATTATAAAGTTAACCTGAATAAACCTAGTTATTAGAGATCAAGTTGGTCCATCGATATTTTGAAATATAAACTCTTAGGCTCTTTTAATTTGACATTGCATAAAAACCCATGCTATGCAAGATGTACTTGCCTTTAAGAAACACAAACTATCTTCTGTTTGTGCTGAATTTTTCATTCCGTGATTCCTCACCACATTGTTGCTTCACTTCAAAAGGCTGTTGACTGAGATGGGACCTGCTTTTGATCCTGAAGGCATGAAATCAAAGGTCCATCCTTTGCAGTCACTTCCTGACACCTGCCTCCTACCATTCTACTATTTCCTTTTATGTGCCATTTTACAGGTTCAAATTTGTAGGATGAATACAAAAGAGCCACACAGAATTTTTCACAAACGTACCAGAATGTATGCATCCATATAAATATTATACTTCAAAATAGCAATGTGCTACAACATTTTGAATATCCTTTTTGGAGCCAGTTGAAATGAGAAACAGTCTTTCTCACTGGGTCCTTTTCTATTTCCATGCCCTTTTATTCCCCTAGTTTTTTTGTTCTCTTATTACCTCTAATCCTGCTATTTAATAACTAACATAGTTCCATTTGTTTAGTGCCTACCATGTACCAGACATAAATACTCACATCTCATTTTTGTCCTCAAAATAACTCTGTAAGGTGCTGTAACCTAGTTTTACAGATGAGGAAACTGAGGCTTCAAAAGTTAAGCAATTTGCGTGAGGCAGAGCCAGAATTTCCCTGTTCAGCAGGACTCGATAGTGAGCTCTGGAACACACCTCATGCATCTTGTCCATTCCCTCCTTTCTCCATCTGCCTCCAGTATCTTCCCTCTTGTCTCCAAAAGGGAGCAGCACTGACAGCAGCCTAGAGCTACAGGCCCTGGGGAAAAGGACCATGTGACTGGACAAGGCCCTAAGCCCAGGCAGGACTAGACTACATTAGGAAACAGAACTCAGCTTTGCCGATGGCCTCTGTGGGTGGGCTGATCTGCCTCAGGGCATGCCTTGATCCTGTACAACCAGACTTCAAATAGATCACTAGAAGCTCAGGTTATTAGGAATGGGGTGGGGTGGGGTGGGGAACAGACCTCAATTTTCATTCATAATCCAACTCACCTGTCCACAGGTAGGTGCTATAGAGGGAGCTGTACAATAGAACAAACACCAAAATTTGTCCAACAAAATTTTTTTCTTTAACAAAATTCCATATCATCATTCCAGCACAGACAATAGACTAAGGAGAAAATGATTAAAAGACTTTGTAAATAGCTAAGAAAACCATATAATTCAATACTGCAACAGAAAATTCCAATTAAGCCAGTCATATTCATCTTTCATTCACAGGAAATATAATTATTCATTTAAAATTTTTTGTGAATAATTTTCAAGTCTTACACATGACTTATACAAAAATTTCAAACTTTATGTTAAAAATCCAGTTTATACCAGAGCCTTTGACAATATACATATTCAATTGAAACAGATGACTACACTCTAAATGTTAATCTTATACCTGTATTTAGTAATGGCTTATATTAAAATTGCTAAAGTTCTTTCTATTATAATTTGAGACATGCAAAGATTAATTAGAAAAATAAGATTGTGAAAGTTCAATTATTAATGATTAAATTGTTTCTATTAAAAAATGCAAAGTTATCATCAAACGCCATTATTAGCCTCAACTTTAGATAGTTTAAGACATTTTGCAATATTAAATATGTTAGGCATCTATTAATTGTAATCAAACTGTAATTGACTGCATTTGGTAATACTTCTGACTTCATAACTGCAAAAACCTAGCAAAGTTATTTTCTCCTCTAGAGTAGAATAATCCATTAGAAAAACATAGTTCTAAATACCAGTAGTTTTACTAACCTGAGCAATGAGTAAATTAGTTGTAAGCATATGAGGAAGCTGTTTATACTTCTTACTCAAAAGAAGAATAGCCAGAGACCAGACCTTGAAGACAAAAGGTTCAAAAGTTATTCATGTTTCTTAATCTTTACAGTTACTTATTAAATAACACAATGATTAGCCTCTTTAAATAACCTTCTTTGTCCTGGTTCAGAAAGAATTTCCAATATTTTATTTAATCTGTCTAGTTCCAAAAAGGTAAATTATTATAACCAATGTAAAATAACAAGCATGGAGAGATCCCATAATAAATTAACTCTCCAAAAATTACAGGGTCTTTAAGAACTAATGCGGCCAGGCATTGTGGCTCATGCCTGTAATCTTAGAACTTCGGGAGGCCAAGGCAAGTGGATCACCTGAGATCAGGAGTTTGAGACCAGCCTGGCCAACATGGTGAAACCCTGTCTCTACTAAAAATACAAAAATTAGCCAGGTGTGGTGGCGGGTGCCTGTAATCCCAGCTATTTGGGAGGTTAAGGCAGAAGAATTGCTTGAACCTGGGAGGCGGAGGTTGCAGTGAGCCAAGATCGCAGTCTAGCCTGGGTGACAGAGCAAGACTCCATCTCAAAAAACAAAACAAAACAAAAAACTAATGCCTTGGCCAGGTGCAGTGGTTCACACCTGTAATCCCAGCACTTTGGGAGGCTCAGACAGGGAGATCACTTGAGGTTAGGAGTTCGAGACCAGCCTGACCAACATAGCGAAACCCCACCTCTACTGGGTGTGGCAGTGCATGCCTGTAATCCCAGCTGCTTGGGAGACTAAGGAAGGAGAACCGCTTGGACCCAGGAGGCAGAAGTTGCAGTGAGCCAAGCCAAGATCATGTCACTGCACTCCAGCCTGGGCAACAGAGGGAGACTCTGTCTCAACAAAAAAGAACTAATCCCTTGACCAGGGCCATGTTCTAACTATGCCTACCTTCCGTGTCTGGGGTGGGACACAGGGTCACAGACAACTATTCAAGCTTTAGTGGGAGATAGTTATAATAATGCACTATTCTCAGTTTTCTTCCTTTCCCATCTCCACCATACTGTCTCATGGGATATCTCAATGGCAGGCTGTTTTACTTCAAACAACACATACCACCCACCTTTAAGATTAATCATCTTACATTCCTCATTTTTTATTCTTTTTGTGTGTGTGAGACAGAGTCTCACTGAAGTTCAGTGGTGCGATCTCGGCTCACTGAAACCTCTGCCTCCCAGACTCAAGTGACTCTTGTGCCTCAGCCACCCAGGTAGCTGGGATTACAGATGCACACCAACACGCCTAACTAATTTTATATTTTTAGTAGAGATGGGGATTCTCCATGTTGGCCAGGCTGGTCTTGAACTCCTCGCCTCAAGTGATCTGCCTGCCTCTGCCTCCCACAGTGCTGGGATTACAGGCGTGAGCCACAGTGCCAGATCACATTCCTCATATTTTAAAGGACTGGGCTTCCATTCTACCTACATAGTGGTCAGGTAAGTATCCTGACTGATTTTCTTCTTTCCTTATTGCCAACTGAAATGTGTATGGCCTCTTTCCCCAAACTGCCCTGTTATGAATGGGTGTAGCAGATTTTAAGAATATGTGACAGAGGTGGAATTTCTTTAAAATTAATCACACATTTATTTGTTACCAATATACATATTCATCCCCCACCTCCTTTCCTTTAACTGTACACATTGTCTTTTTTTTTTCCAGCCAGAATATCTGTAGTTTTACTAACATGAATTCAATAGGCCATTTGATCTGTAAGATACTCTAGCTGTTATATACTTAATTATTTAATTTTAGTTAGACATATTCGTTTGAGAAGTAACCAAAAGTTTCATTAACATTAAATAGGCGGTTGGACTTGAACTCAAAGATACCTTCTGACCCCATGATTCCAGAACAGCTAGGAATTCTATAGTGATTCATCATTTGCAGAATGCTTTTTACATATATTATCTCATTTAGTCCCTTAAAAATCCTGTGGAAATATGTGAAATTATTGTCATTATTTTACGCTGGAAAACAGAAGTTTAGAGACGGTAAGGTAACTCCACAGGGACATACAGCTAGTTTGTGAGAGGGCCAGGAATAAAATCCAGGTCTGACTAAATCTCATGTCTTGTCTGCTGTAGAACTCTAACTCTCAAAAGGAAAGACAAAATTTAGTTAATCAGAAAGATGATATTATATTTTATGGGCAGGCTTTAGCTTTCTTTATTTCATAAGAAACTAGATTTTTAAATCCCTTTCTATCAACAATCTATTCTCAAAACTCACTCTGTGGTTTCCATTCATTTTGGCATGCAGGTGCTTACCAAGGAGATCAGGCTGACAATACTTATATCAAAACTAACATTCTGGATGGCATACGCCAACGGCTTAGGGTCCATAGTGGGAAAGGTCAGTAACCAGGCAGAAACGTACATGATGGGAGCAGACACAAACGTGCTTATCACCATCCCTGAAGTTATCTGCAAAAATGAAATTAAATGGAGGAGTTACAATCTCAATTAAACAATATTTTAAACTTCAAATAACCATGGCACACTAAAACATTCTACAATAAAAATGAGACACAGTAAAGACATTATAAAATCCAGCATGTTATCCAATACCATACTTCCCCTTTCTGAGAATCCTTAATAGAAAATACAATTAAGTTACCTTGGTTCCTCTTCTAATCTATGCTTAATTTATATTCATGCATAATAAATACTAGAAATTCCACTGTTGATGGTTAGTTATCCTCTAGGTTCTAGGAAGTAAAACATAGCAATGACATAAATAAACCTATTTCACAAATTATACAGCAAAAAAAAGGAATTCAGAAAAAGAAAATTACCATGCAAATATGTATTTTACAGATTAAATAACAGAATTGACCTCCATTAAACAACTTAGTTCCTTCGTATTATATTTAAAAATCATTTACTCTGATGCTGTAGATACCAGGTACAATATATTTAGACACTGTTAATAATTTGGTGTCGATTTTATCTATCTGCTGCAGTTGATTATGTGGTATTTTGCATCTGGTGCTTGAAATTATCAATGAATAAAATAGGCATTTTTTTCTTCAAAATGTCAAAGTTACCCTTCTGTAAATAATTTTTAGGTTTCTGTATAAGTACAGAAATAAAATAGTTAAAACTAAAAAAAACTAATAAAAAAAGTCATGGCTGACTAAAGACCTCAGATTAAATGACTGTTGTTACATTATGTTATATGATGCCTATTTCCTTATAATGAGATAGCTTATAGACACCAAATTCTCATAAAAAATAGTGCTGCTTGCTCTATCACCCAGGCTGGAGTGCAGTACAATCTTAGCTCACTGCAACCTCTGCCTCCTAGGTTCAAACAAATCTTGTGCCTCAGCCACCCGAGTAGCTGGGATTACAGGCCTCTACCACCACACCCAACTAATTTTTGTATTTTTAGTAGAGACAGGGTTTCACCGTGTTGGCCAGGCTGGTCTCGAACTCCTGGCCTCAAGTGATCTGCCCACCTCAGCCTCCCAAAGTGCAGGGCCTCATAAAAAACGACATTGCTTTCTATGTTTAGAAATTAAAAACGGGCTGGGCATGGTGGCTCATGCCTGTAATCCCAGCACTTTGGGAGGCCGAGGCAGAAGGCAGGAGTTTGAAATCAGCCTGGGGCAACATAGTGAGACTCCCGTCGTCTCTATTTTTTCGTTTTTAAAAAAGAATTTAAAAAAATTAAAAATGAATTTAAAAATTTTTTTCTACTAAACACACAATCAAACTTAGAAAGTACTACAAACATACAATTTCTACTTCCATGTTGAACTGTGTTGCAAAGATAGCCACTCCTGGTGCTACAGGAAAGACGCCATACAGAAATGCATAATTTGATAAACTTGTATGGTTCACCACATTGTCGCCTTTGTCCAAGAGTTCCACCATTTCTCTGCACAGAAGTGGCAGCACCAGACTGAAGAAAAAAGAAAAACATCATTTACTTGATATGAAAGCATGGTGGTCCCCAGTAGCAGGCTGCTCTGGTGAATTTGGCATCAGGTTCTCCTGCCCAGAAGGTATGTCTATTTGCATGCACACATTCTGTGCATGTCTACCTGGGCACATTTTGTTGAAAGAATCAAGAATTCAACTTCAAGTCATTTGAAGTGTAACAATATTCTGGAAATACCTCACACATCAGGGATTAGGAGAGAAAAAAAGATTTTTTTGATTCTACAAATAATTTTTTTTTTTTTTGCCAAAAGATCATAAAAGTTGCAATTCTAGCTACTTTCTTGCTTCCTCTATCGGTTTACTGAAATGTTCAAAGAAAGAAATAAGGTTGACAATCTGCATAAAAACTTCTTTCAAGAGAATTACTAAACTCCTTTTCTTTCTTTCAAAGTATTCTAGAGAGAGAGAAACTCCTTTTTTGAAAAAAAAAAAAGCTGAACTTTATCATGATTAGGGGTTGAAATGGTTCCATTAATAACAACATTGCTTAATAAGATTCTAAAATACTGCCAGGCGTGGTGGCTCAAGCCTGTAGTCCCAGCACTTTGGGAGGCCAAGGCAGGTGGATCACGAGGTCAGGAGTTCAAGACCAGCCTGACTAGTATGGTGAAACCCCGTCTCTACTAAAGATACAAAAAATTAGCCGGGCATGGTGGTACGTGTCTGTAATCCCAGCTACTCGGGAAGCTGAGGCTGGAGAATCACTTGAACCCGGGAGGTGGAGGTTGCAATGAGCTGAGATCATGCCATTGTACTCCAGCCTGGGTGGCAGAGCAAGACTCCAGCTCAGAAAAAAAAAAAAAAAAAAAGATTCTAAAATCCTGTAGAAAAATAGGTATCTTCAAGTAGCTCTTCATCTTTGTAAATACAAAAAAAAATTAGCAAAGGAACTAAAACAACTGAGATGGAGCAGAAAACTAGTGAAATGCAGACCTGTTGAAGAGCCAATTATTAAACAAATCCTTCAGGATTCCATAGAAACTGCAAATCCACAGTAGCTGAGCAAATGGGGCTCTCCTTTAAAATCAGCAAGACCAAGATTGGTAACATTTTCACGGCAGCACCTAGCAAGGCACTCTGGGATGGAGTAAAGAACTACTTTTATCTGTATTTTCTTAATTAAAAAACTTAAATATCTAATAAGTATCAAAGACCCCCCGAAAATCTTTAAAATTAGAATATTTAAATTTTACTGATAAGCCAAAGTTGATAATACCATTATTGTTAAAACTATACTTATTACTTTGGCAATACTAATACTTTGTTTCTGAAGAGCATAACATCGCCATAAATAATTTACAGTACTTATATTCATTATTATTATGAAAATAAAAATATTAGGTTATGTTGCACTGGTCTCATGAATATAACTGTCTATACATGAGGGGAATGCCATAGTTAAGTATACCTCAAGTACTTTGGGATAATCTTGCAGTAAAATTATGTCACCTGCACCATCAAGTACAACTCCATGGCTAATGGACCAAGTAAGCTGAAGAACTATTAACTAAGAAGTTGAGGCTGGGCACAGTGGCTCATGCCTGTAATCCCAGCACTTTGGGAGGCCGAGGTGGACAGATCACCTGAGGTCAGCAGTTTGAGACCAGCCTGGCCAACACAGTGAAATCCCATCTCTACTAAAAATACAAAAATCAGCCAGTTGTGGTGGCAGGCACCTGTAATCCCAGCTACTTGGGAGGCTGAGGGAAGAGAACTGCTTGAACCTGGGAGGCGGAGATTGCAGTGAGCCAAGATCACACCACTGCACTCCAGCCTGGGTGACAGAGCGAGACTCTGTTTCAAACAAAAACAACAAGAACAACAAGAACAACAACAACAAAGAAGTTGGTGAGCACTTTTCATTTGGCAAGCCAGGATCATATGGCTGATAATAATCATTCATATTGACTTAAGCTATATTTAGAAAGTTTGGCCAACCTCAGAACTACAAAATGCTTTTCCCAAATTCATGAAAAAAAGTTTGTATTAGAAATTATTGTTCTGGTTATTACTAAGATGCTTTTGTCTTTAGGATCTTTATGGATTGGGAAAAGTCAGAAATGCTGCAAAATTTATTTCAAAATACTGTCAAACTGGGACATGAGGAGATACTGAGTAAACTTTACATAAAAGCCGAAGGGAAACCCATCATCTTTATCCTCTGACAGTAAAATGGAAAGAATAAGCTACAAGGAATAAGGAAATGACTTTCCTGAATACACCAACATCACATTTTCCTTTATCTCACGACTATTCTACAGGGAGGGGTTATTAATAGTCAAAGGGGAAAATGGTTGCAGACATACTGCTGACGAATTGGCTAAATACGGCTTTCAAAAAGTACAATTCTAAAGTCAAATAAGTGATACTTACAGTTTAGCTGTGATGAGAAGAATTAGTACAACAAATGCTGACTTCTTCAGTCTCTTTATTTTTCCCACCATCGTGAGACCAAGGTAAAATAGGGCTGATCCAGAAAAAGAATTTCCAAGTCCATCAAGAAAATTTTCGACATATACAGGTACCTTTCGATCAAGAATAAAATTGAAGGCGATGCCAATGAAGACCATAAATACTATTGGGTTCTGTAATACACGCAGGAGTCCAAGTCCCACAATTTTTACTTTATTTTGAGAAGCATTTTGAGTGTCTTTCCACTTTTGGATTTCACAGAAGATAAACCCTATAGGGTTTAACATCATAAGAGATATTGGTGCCACCAAATAAATGTACTGGAGATATTCTGGGTATGTAGTTTGATATAAAGCTTCAACTGCAAAACAAGAATATTGATTTTTAAATGATGACCACAGAAATACAGATATGTGTTATGTATATAACATGTTCTGTACTTTACAGCAATGATAAATCTGAAATTTTCAAAATGACCCAAATAGCCTATTTTGGAAAAGTACATTTTAGTAATAAATCTGAAAAAAGAAAAATGTAATAAATATCATATAGCTTATAAAATGATAACCAAGTTTACACATTATTTTTAAACCTAATTTTTAACCATCTAAGGGTTAAAATTAGTCTCCAAAAATGGGCAGAATTGTAGAATTTTTAGAGGAAACAATTCAAAGTAAAAATCTAGGGACAAACTAAACATTTAAGTAGTAATAGCAAAAATGTGTTTATTGGTATCCATGGAGAGAGCAGTTTTACTGGAGTGGTAAGAGACAGAAGTCAGATCACAGAGGGTTGAGGAGAGAGTAGGAGTTATTTAAGGAACTAAAAAGGAGCACGGATGTGACGGAGGCCACGCTGTGTAAGAAAAGAAATGAAGACGGGTGATGTTTGGAGGCCTCTAGGAATTAGGGGCAGTTGGAAGTGCAGGAGTTCAGAGTAAAACAGGTAATGAGCTACTCAGTTAAATATTTTCCAGATGACAAGGTCCAGGATGTGGCTATGGGACTTAGTGGCTGAAATGGACTAAAGGAAAACATCACTGGAGATGAGGAGGTCAAGGAAATGACAGGGCAGAGAATTTCATGGTAGTTCACAAGATAATGACAAAACTTGGGATAAAGGTGAATGAGGGGGAATGCCCAGAATGAGGTCAGCAGGTTAACAGCAGACAGGATGTGTGGTCTAGCCAGAAAGCATGAACCTCAAAGTAGTTTTTAACAACAGAGCAGAGGGATAGTCCAGCAATGGTCCACAATAGCTGTGAGGATGCCAGTCCTACCTTCCATTGCTTATGTGGCAATGGGAAAATAAACAATCTCCATTTGAGAGGAATGAAAAGGAAAGAATGCCTTCAAAGAAGACCAGTGGAGATACTGAAGGAGTAGAAAGGTGGATCTTACAATGTTTGGGGCGTAAATACAGTACAGTCACATCAATGCACATTTAATTAACACAAATTCAACCATACCCTCCTGGGAAAACAAAAGCTTCATTCCCCACACCCCCCCGCCCCCCGCATAGCATGTTTCCAAGTGCAAACAAATTATTTCAACTGCTGTTCATTGAAAAACAATGCTGGCTAAAAAAATCTGGCTGTGTTATACTTATGAAAAAGGGTACAATATAGACGAAGTATGTGTGCTGTATTTGGTGAGCATTTTCAACAGTTTGAGTATACAAGATGACTTTAGGACCTAACCACTGCGTAAGATGTGTTTTTTTATCTCATGAGGGAGGTGAGTGAGTGGGATCAGACTTCTAGCAGTTTCTTGGTAGACGTGAGGGTTGGTGACCTAATCTTGAGTTCATTAGAGCAACTTAGGGCCTTTTAGTAAACAAACTGGTCTCCAGCCATTTTGGGCAATGGGTCCTGAAATTATACAATCTAATGCAAACAAAGGCTGATTTATAATTGATTTGAAGTTGAGAAAGATAAAAAAGAACAGCCACAATCGCTCACAAGGAAACAAGCAACCATATGAAAACATGTAAAAGATTAGGTTTCTCAATTTACACTAAGATAAAGTGACATAGGCAGGAAAATACACTTGTTTACTTACTCAGGATATGTAAGTTCAGTTAATGTCATGCACATGTCCCATTAAAGTTATATAACTAGATTATATAACCTTTAGAAGGTCACGTTTTTCTTAAAAGCTAAAACCTATTTTTTTAACAGATTCAATCCCGATTTTCTCAGCTAAGTAAATTCAAGATCTGTAATATCTCCAAAATGAAGCAGTGGCTAAAAAATATTTGATTACATAAAATTTTATAAGTTCTTTCCACTGATTTCCAAATTAGATATGCTGGTTATATAAGTTAGTGGTTTTCTTTCAGGTTTCATAGACTTCATCTTTTAAACAAAAAGCAGCACTTTTGATAACTATTTTTAGATAACTATATTTCTGATTCTCTTGAGATATTTTATCTCAAGAGAAAGATGTTCAGACCTGTCTACCACTCAGTTTTTATAATAGAGCATATATTTTGGAAAAGTCTTATGTTTTCATCTGAGTATCAGAATTTTTCCTAACCAGCCACAATAAGATGCATAACATGTTTTCGTTTGACAACACAGCTATACAGTTCTATGATCTACTCAAAGCCCCTTATATTAATGCCTTTTTCCAGAAATTTACTTTCCTGGCACACTAGCATTTAATCACCACCACATAATGAACTTTACATTGTTTTAAGAACTCAGTGCAAATTTAAGCAACAGTTGTTATATTTGGCCATTCACCACATACTTTCCTTCCTCTTTGGAAGGATTTTCTCCTCTTGATTGCTACTATAATCATTAGTTAAAAATCTCAAAATTAGATTACTTCATGTGTTTACCAGCCAACATTCTCTTGGATTTTCTCAACCACCTTCTTCATCCATTTTATTCACTGCTAATAGTACCATCTAAATCTAAACTTTCAAAAGGTAAGATTTTCTCACGGTTCTCACTGCCCACAGGAACAGCTACAAAACCTTTCTTTTGCCTGGTGTGGTGGTTCACGCCTGTAATCCCAGCACTTTAGGAGGCCGAGGCAGGCGGATCACGAGGTCAGGAGTTCAAGATGAGCCTGGCCAACATGGTGAAACCCCGTCTCTACTAAAAATACAAAAATTAGCTGGGTGTGGTGGCACATGCCCATTGTCCCAGCTACTTGGGAGGCTGGGGCAGGATAATTTCTTGAACCTGGGAGGCGGAGGTTGCAGTGAGCCAAGACTGCACCATGGCACTACAACCTGGGCAACAGAGTGAGACTCCATCTCAAAAAAAACAAAAACAAAAACAAAAAAACCTTTCTTTTAACATTCACAGTCCAGTCTCCACAATTGGCCCCTTACTGATCCATCCCATCCTTAACGCAAAGACTCCATCAGCCAGTTTAATAACAGTTATACCAGACAACCACCACATTCATAATTACTAGTTCTTTATGCTGTTCATACCATCACCCCCTAACTTCTCACTATCTCCTTTTTTTACCTAAATCTCACCTACTACTTAAGGCCTGTCTCTGGCACTACACTTTCCATCAAGTCTTCAACCTATGTCATTAATCTCCCCTTCTCTGATATTTTGTAGTACTTTGTTTCATAGTAGTGCCACCTCAACAAATTCTAAGTTCCCTGAAAGCATCATTTTAATAGCCTACAGTCCCTGGCATAATGCTTGAGAAAATCTGAAAATACTTGCTGAATTGTATGAACACATCAATGAACGCCAAAAGTTTCAGATGTAGTAAACATGTATTTTCTAATACACAGCTCTTTACATCGAATTGTTGTCAATGAATCCATTTTTAAACTTTATTTTTACTTTAAAAAAACATTTGTTTTTAATTGACAAATATAAATTATATATATTTATAAGGTACATAATGTTTTAAAATATGTATACATTATAGAATGGCTAAATCAAGCTAATTAAAAATATGCATAATCCCACATATTTATCATTTTTTCTGATGAGAACACAAAATCTACTTTCAGCGATTTTCAAGAATCCGTTGTTATTAACCATCATCACCATGTTGTACAATAAATCTAACTGAAATTTTGTATCTTTTTTTACATTTTACACGTTATGAATATTTATAAAGCAGGTTACTATTGAGGTATTTTAAGTCAGCTGAACAAGCATATAAAGGCAGAAGTGTAGTCTAGAGGGAACACACAAAAAAATTGTGATTAAATAAATACAGGTTAAATTACTAGAATAGGGTTCAACATGGGAATTTCAGTCTACTTCTGCCATTAATTTGCATAATTAACATCACATCTTTATCTATAAATTAGCAGTGCTTTTTTTTGCTATCAATATGAAGATGGTTTTTCAAACCGGAAAAAATATACACGAAAGCAGTACGGTATATAGCATAGTAACTAAAATTAGGTTTACAATCATTATATCAACTTTTAAGTTCTAATTAATTAATGCTTATAAATAAGGCTCTTGGAGGGTGGGGGGAATCCCATTATGAGGAGTTATTATATAGCTTTGAAGAACTAAGAGACAAAATTAGCCACCCACTGTGCTTCCTATTTTGATTCCTGCAGGGTTTCAATCCTTAGCATATAACACAAAGACCCAGACAAGATCATTCTATTATGTAATGGCATATAGTTAAATGCTTCATTTCCTTTCTGTTTACAGCTCAAACACTAGACCATAATTATGATTAGTCAGGGCACTTATGCTATCAGCATTGTTTGAAGAATAAATTATTAGGACTTAACTATGCCCTATTAGTGTCTTTTAATGACAGAGGCAGGGTACCATTCTGATATGCTAAAATCAACATTTTGCCACGGGAGATTCTTAGTTTCTTCTTATACTTGGATTTTTAAAAGTACTTTAGAAAAGAATTGCTCTAAAACAGTGAGCTTCTTTTGTTTTTATTTTTTTAGAGACAGGGTCTCACTGTCACCCAGGCTAGAGTATAGTAGCAATCATAGCTCACTGCAGCCTTGAACTCCTAAGCTCAACAGATCCTCCTGCCTCAGCCTCCCAAGTAGCTAGAACTACAGGCTTGTGCCACCACACCTGGCTAATTTTGCTGCTGTTGTTGTAGAGACAGGGTTTTCACTACGACTTAAGGAATCCCTCCGTCTCAGCCTTCCAAAATGTTGGGATTACAGGGATGAGCCACCATGTCCAGCCTTCTTTTTTAGTTGCAATATGCACTATTCTGTTACTGGAGTAAAAATACATCATTTTAATGTAATGTCATAGAGTGTTATAGTTGTCATAGTATGTAGCGAAAGAAAATGTGACTATCCTTTTTCTTTATTCATTAACTTATATGTCTTCTCCTTGCCAGCATTTCTTGTGTTACCTGTAAATTGGACAGACGTCGAACAAATGCAGTCTTAAAAAGGACATTTCTTATAACCCATGATTGATGCTTATCTGTGAGCAAGAGAGTGGGAATACTTTGGAGAGGCCAGGAAACGAAAGAAAGGTCTTCTCTCTGGACACAGTATTCTTTCTCTGTTCACCAAGAACAAGGCCAGAAGGCAGATGGGCACAGCAGCAGTAATAAGTTACCTTATCAGGCAGCAGATACTCACCCCTAATAGTTCTATACCACACCTTCCAATGTCTAGATATATGAAAAAGCACTTCTCTAGTATATTGGTTTTTAGCAAAGTTATATTCTACAACTTAATGTTACAAGAGCTTTCATTATTGTGATTAAAAAAAAAACAAAAACATAACAAAAATTATACCTCGAAATCAACAAACAACCATCAGGGAAATTTGGGCTGGCACATGGCTAGAAACATGATTATTACCGGATTCACTGATTTAATGTGGGACATAAGAAAATCAGTGATAAAATGGCTGATTACATTTTTTATTTGGAAAATCTGCCTCAATATGACAATAGATTATTCTAATAGGTCTTTTTCCACTGCTACTCATTTTACAGAATATTTTAGAGGAAAAAACCCTTTGATTTTTTTCTGAAACTAGTATATTACAAGGCTGGTTGGGTCTTCTGAAAATTGAATTGGCACATTATGTAACTGCATGGCATAAGAGAATGCCCAGGATTTGCAACCGGAAGACCTAGGTTTGGGTGTCAGTCACCTGCTAGTTGTATGACCTGGGATAAAATAATTACATCTCTGTAAGCCTGTTTCCTTATTTGAAAATGAGGATAATAATGTCTGCCTTACTCCAATGAGATAAGTATATAAGAAAGTACTCTGTAAACTATATAGTTACAAATGTTAGTTCTGTTTCATTATTGGCTTACTAATCTATGGGAGCATGAAACTACATACTTCTAGTTTATGTCTAAAGTAAGATATAGCAATATTTATCAGATATTTAACACCATGGTACTGAGTCAGTTCTAAGGTCCTTATACCATAAATACCTTGACAAGTGTACCTTATTAATTCTCCTGAGGAAATGGACAAACATGTTAACTCCTTGCTGTTTTCTTTCCAAAAGTCTTTATTTCCTTTTAAAATTCAATAACCTTAAAGGAACACCTATCTAGTTTCTGACTATTTGTAGCTCAATTATCTATGAGCCCAGTTTTTCCTGTCTCTTAAACCTCCAGCTTTACTCACAGTTATTTAACTTCTTAGGTGTTTCTCTATTTCTGGTAACAAGATAGAGGAAAGTCAAAAGTAGAGACAGAGGTGAAAAGTATAGTTAAACAGAATCTTTTTGGTACCAGTAGTGAAATAAGTTGGGGTTTGAGGGAAGAAGATAAAACTGCTAGATAAGAAACTTGAAAGTTAATTGTAGATTTCAATTGTATCCCTCAATAGGCTCAAGTCTCTGCTCAGAAGACATATCATCAGAGAGGCCTTCATTGACCACCCTACCTCAAATAGCACCTCCACATTCCTATCCCTCTACAGGACTTGATTTTTATGGCCCTTGCCACCACCTGACATGATTTTAATTTTATTATTCTCCCATTACAGTGTAAATTTAATATGTGCAATAACTTTGTTCACAGCTATAATCCCAATGGTTAGCACAGCCACTGGTACGAAACAGTTCCTTATTAGTGAATGAATGAATGAATAAATGAATGAATATATCGATAATATTCAGGTCCTCATACTTGATAGATGATCAAAGTATATATAACTTTAATTTAAAATATAAAAATGTAGCTACTAGGTATACATTTTCTTGGTGACAGAGTGTTCTGAAATATAGAACGTTTCCTTTCAAGATACGTCAATATCCCAAACTGGTATGTTTACTGTTTCATTAGGAAAACATATATGCATAGAAACATCAAATTAGGCTGCTGAAAGAGTTAGAAATATAAAAAACGAAAAGTTAGAAAGGTAAAAAAGCTCTCACCATTTTTGTTCTTAAATAAGAAATTAACTGCAACTAAAATACATTAAAATTTTGAATAACAAGCTCAAAAACAATTTTTTTAAAAATTTGAGACAGGGTCTCACTCTGTTGCCCAGGCTGGAGTGCAGTAGTGTAATATTGACTCACTGCAACCTCTGCCTCCTAGGCTCAAGCAATCCTCCTGCCTCAGCCTCTTGGGTAGCTGGGACTACAGCCCTGTGCCACAGCAGCTGACTAATTTTTTGTTGTTGTTATTTTTTATAGAGATGAGGTTTCGTCCTGTTGCCCAGGCTGGTCTCGAACTCCTAGGCTTAAGTGATCTGCCTGCCTCGGCCTCCCAAAGTACTGGGATTATAGGTGTGAGCCACCGCATCTGGCCCCAGAACAATTTCGGAATATTAAATAATACGTATTCTAGACGGTAAGAAAAATAAATTCCTTTCACAAACACTTAATAATAACTATTTTTATACAGACATAAATCTACTTTTTTAACATAATTTAAATCAGAATCGAATCCTTTCTAAAAATTAAGCTTCTTTCATATGTGCTTACTGGGAAGAAAAAAATACAATTAGGACTGTTCACAAAGGTTATTAGAATATGACCATTTATTTTAGGTAGATGTTTAAAGGATCCTCAAACTCTGAAGTTTAGGAAAAACTATGATTCATCCTAAGACATATTAGAGAAAAAAATGAAAAACTTCTTAGATATAAGAGTAAGAATCTGTCACTAACAAATGCCTAAATTAAAACTGAATTTTTTAAACACACGAAAAATAAAAAATAACTTACCTATAGGGTATCCCAATGCAAAGTCATTACTTTGTGTAGCAAAAATAGGGAATAGTCCAGCTTTGCTAAATCGACTATCAGGACTGGCAACCAATAAGGTTAATACACATACAATGAAAAATACAGAAGCTTTGGCAATTAAGATACTATATAGAAAGGACCAATCCACATTGGAAAAATTAAGTACAACCATGTTTTTGAATAATAAAGCTGGAAGTGCAAATCTGGAGACAAAATTTCCCAGGCCTTTGGCCTGTGTTGATGTTATGACATTGGCCCTTCCTGCTATGTAGCCACAAAGGACAATGCCAAAGCATTCCAGTAAGGCTGGAAAAAGCCTTGTAATTGACATCGAAGGTGGGTCATTAGTGGAATTAAATCCATGCGTTAAAGCTGTAGGCAAAGTCTTGGTCATATTGACTGCAATGGTTAAGTTCTCTGCAGGTAAATTAGAAAAAGAATTCATTTTCTTTCACCCTCCAACTCCAACCAGCTCTCTGGAAAGAAAGGAAGAAAGATTCAGTATGGCCATCAACAAGAATTCTAGTTGAAATAATACACTGGCAAACCTAGATTTATTTACTTATTAAATGGCCAAATAAATATACATACTTTCTTCAACTACCATCAGGGAAAATACAATGGAAAAAAAGTGGTGGGTTGCTAACAATAATCGCTTCACTCTCAAAGGCAGGTCAGCTCAAAATATTTATGTTGCTGTTCTATATTCAGTATTAGACATAAGTAAAATAAGATCTGCAAATATTAGAGCCGTAGTGATGCCCTGTGCTTCTCTCCAGTGATTCTCTCCACCAGTTGAGCTCTGCCTGGTGGATAAGGGCCTCGGGACCACACAGTCTCCACTGGATGTTCCCATGCATCCAAATTCTCTGGAAATTTCAGAAGTTCTTAAGGCTGCATTGAGGAGTCACCCAGGGACCAGAGTCCTTTCCGGCCCATGGTCATACTTGAGTATAGGATGGGAAGAAGAGTATAGTAGAGCACCACTAATCAACTTTAAACCAATAACTTTTTTTTTAAAGATAGGGTCTTGCTCTGTCTCCCAGGCTGGAGCAGTGGTGCAATCTCAGCTCACTGCAACCTCTGTCTCCTGGGTTCAAGTGATTCGTGTGCCACCATGCCCAGCTAATTTTTGTATTTTTGTAGAGACAGGGTTTCACCATGTTGCCTAGGCTGGTTTTGAACTCCTGACCTCAGATGATCTGCCTGCCTTGGCCTCCCACAGTGCTGGGATTACAAGCATGAGCCACTGCACCCAACCTGAACGAATTAACTTTTCTGTGTCTCACCTTCTTCACCTGTAAAATGGTAATAACAGTAATACCTACCACATGGAAACTTGAGATTATTCAACTGAAGTCTTTAAAATCACATCTGGAACAGAGTAATTACTTAATGAAAGTTAAATATAACTTTTGGTAGAATATGAGAGAGAGAAAAAAAAATGATGACATCCCACCAATATACCTTTAGTTCCTTCTATACCAGCCACACACGCTGGCCCCAGGGACTTTGTGCCACAGGAACTTTGCACATTCAGTTCACTCAAGTGTCACGGAAGCAGGGACTATGCATGTTTTTGCCCACTGTTGTGTCTTTAACATCTAGGACAGTACCTGGCACACATGAGACAGAAAAAAAATATTTTTTTAATGAATAACTATAATAACTTACACTTAAATAAACCTTTTACCCTTTCATGGATCAATGTTCTCTTTCAGGCACTATTTAGTTTATGGACAGAATTTTTTGTTTTCTGAATGATAAAGTATTATAAGTTTTTCACTACAGCAATAGAACCAAGAACACAAAATGTGTCTAAAGGTGTTCATGAAACATTGAAAAATACAAAATGTTTTGTAAAATGTTCTAAAGAGGTTCAGAAAATGCTAAAGCATGGAACAGATTCAAAAAACGAATAGTACAATAATTATCAGACTCCTTCTTGCTGCCAGGAACACAATGAACATGAGGTCTGGATAACTCTAAAGCTAATCGGCTTTTATTAGTATCTTGAAATTAAAATGATGACAATTGCCAATTTCTTTTTCTTTTTTTTTTTAGATGGAGTTTTGCTCTTGTTGCCCAGGCTGGAGTGCAGTGGCGTGATTGTGGCTCACTTCCACCTCCGCCTCCCGGGTTCAAGCGATTCTCCTGCCTTAACCTTCCCGAGTAGCTGGGATTACAGGCATGCACCACCACGCACGGCTAATTTTGAATTTTTAGTAGAGACGGGGTTTCTCCATGTTGGTCAGGTTGGTCTCAAACTCCTAACCTCAGGTGATCCACCCACCTCAGCCTCCCAAAGTGCTGGGATTACAGGTATGAGCCACCACACCCAGCCAACAATAGCCAATTTCTAAGTGATTACTCTGGGTTTACCATCTAAAGTAGACTTATATAAGGTAAAAAGTAAAAAGTTCATGCTTCTGGAAATTTACAATGCTCAGGTTAAGTCCTCAAACATCAACATCATGTTAAAAAGACTTAGATGGCAGCCCAGAGATCACCAACAACTGACACCAGGCAGGGGTATAAGGGAATTTTCTCTGTGCTACCCTTGTATAAACCGAACCATTTAAAAACCTTATATTTAATCTGGATTAGGACAAGTATTTTTCTACTAGAATTAGATAGGAGTGGTCAATATAGTATGTGAAACCTACAATACCCACATACTTGAAGTTTACCAAATAAGCATCAAATTATATCTTGGGAAAGCTACCGGTTGGTACAAATACCCATACTTGAAGTAAGGAGCTGGTAAACAATTAAACACAGGTGTTAAACATTTGGAGCCCTTAAGAAAGTGTGTACTTGGAAAGGCAGTGCTAAAGAAGAAAGTGATAAATTAGTCCAGTTTTCTATTCACTTTCAAAAGTGCCTAGAGTATTAACAACTCATTCTGCTTACAATCCCTTACTTGTACCACACGAGCATGTCAAGGCATTCCAGTAATTTCTTTAACCAACAGTTTTAACTAAACTAGTTGAAGTTCAGTGGAGAGTCAAACAGATTCTGGGCTTTACAGCTTATTAACTCATAAGTTACTTAGCCTTTCTGAACTTTTGTTTCCTCAACTGTAAAATGAGAGTAAAAACCCCCCTATAGGGGACCAGGCATAGCAGCTCACACCTGTAATCCCAGCATTTTGGGAGGCCCAGGCAGGTGGATTGTGTGAGCCCAGGAGTTTGAGACCAGCCTGGCCAACATGGTGAAACCTTAGTCTCTGTAAAAAATGAGCTGAGCATAGTCATGCATGACTGTTGTCCCAGCTACCTGGGAGGCTGAGGTGGGAGGATCACCTGAGCCTAGGGGGTCTCTGCAGTGAGCTATGATCACACCACTGCACTCCAGCCTGAGTAAGACCCTGTCTCAAACAAAGATCTCCTTAGAGACATATTGTGTGGATAGAATATTTTATATACAGCTTATCAGAGTAGGCCTTCAAGAAATGGCAGCAATTGCTATTGGGAACTGTTGTCTTACTACTAACGATGATAAAAAAAAGTAAACATGTTAGTTCTTCAAACATACCTGGTAAAATATCCACCAACTAAAAATAGAGGGATGGGATGTGTCACAAATTTATCAGTTTTTGTTTTATACCAAACAATTAAGACAAATTGAATTTAATTTGGTTTGATCGTAAATGGTTAACAGTGAAGGCAGAGCTCTTCATTTTTCTTAGGGTGATGGTCAAATAGTTGTAGCAATGTCCAGGATTAACTTTCAATTCGTTGAAAAATTTAAAAAAAAAAAAAAGGGGGGGGGGGGGGTCGGGCGTGGAGACTCACGCCTGTAATCCCAGCACTTTGGGAGGCCGAGGCAGGCATATCACCTGAGGTCGGGAGTTGGAGACCAGCCTGGCCAGCATGGTGAAACCCTGTCTCTACTAAAAAGACAAAAATTAGCCGGGCTTGGTGGCAGGTGCCTGTAATCCCAGTTACTCAGGAAGCTGAGGCAGGAGAATCGCTCAAACCTGGGAGGCAGAGATTGCAGTGAGCCGAGATCCTGCCATTGCCTTCCAGCCTGGGCAACAGAGCAAGACTCCATCTCAAGAAAAAAAAAAAAGTAATCTGCCCTCCCCATGAGGTTTATTTTAGTGTTTTTCAGTATTATAAAAGAAATACCTGCTAAGGTAAAGTCAAAATTATCAAAATGACTTAAAAAGTTTTACTTCATCCTAATCTTTTTTAAACGGGAAGATAATATGCTTTCTAAAGCATATTTTAAAATGAACAGGAACCACAGCAAGGGAAGTTTAAAAAAAATTACATACAGCCTTTTCATCTATAAAAATAAAAGCTTGTTACAGAACAAACACGTTCACAGTAAAAAAAAAAAACAAAACCACTCGCTGAGGCACGAACTGGAGAAATGCTACTGTACTTACAAACCGCTTATAGCCACATCATACTTGGCTTAGATCACATAAACGAACCACTGATATTGTAAATAACTGCTATTAAGTGAAAATGGGAGGGTGGGGGAAAGGAGAGGGTTGACTAACTTCACAGAGAAAGCTTTAAACTCTCAGGCTATTTCTCAAACAGCTAACATCCTTTATCCTGTGGGATAAGTGTAATACAGTGTGGTACTATTAAAGCACTCGTCAACATCAACAGTCGCACCATTCACCCACTCCCACCTACTTGCTGGGCACCAAATGTCCTCCCCAGAGACCCGGGTAGGGAGCGCTGAGCGCTGCCTCCTTGCCTCATCTGCAGGGACAGACTGGCCCTCCAAGATAAGGGGCGCAGAGAGTTCCTAACCGAATAGGCTGCTCGGAGAGCAGCTGCCAGCCAACGCCTGGAAAGGCAGCAGTGGAAGTGGAAAGGCAGCCAGGGGTCTGTGCCTGGCGTAAGAAAAAGGTGGTCACTCGTCTTCCCAGGGCACGGGAGTCACAACGTCATGGTAACTAACATACCCCAAAAATGGGTAACGGAGAAAATTTGGCGCAGTGCTCCAGGTGCCTGAGCAGAAGCCTTCGGGAGGGCCAGATACTAAGGGTACCCTCGGGATAAAGGGAAGAGTCTAAGAATGACAGGCTGGACGCCCGTGCAGTGAGGAGCTTACCAAACTAGGGATGGCAGTTCTGTCTCCGGAGGGTACGAGACACCCCTTCCCCCGCGCGAGCCTTCCCGGGTGATCTCACACATTCCAAAGGCAGGCGCTGCGGGGCAGAGACAGCGGGTTCAGACAACGGGCCGCGGGGCCAGGGCGCAGAGGGTCGGCGGCTGCCCACGTGCCCAGACCCGAGGGGTAGGGGTGGGGGTACCCCGTGTCCGCAAGGGAGAGCCAGGACCGGGCAGGTCTGCGCTCCAGGGGCCCATCTCACCTGCTTCGTCTGCAACCTTGGGGTGGCGAGGAGAAGGGAGTTGGCGCTCTCAGGGGGTCAAGCAGGGAGAAGACCACCGTCATCTCCCGCTCCCACCCCTCTTCGCTGAGCGCAGCCGGGTGCCAGCTGCAGCAGCTTAGGCACGTTCGGATAAAGTGAGGTGGGGTAAGCCGCCGCGGCCCTGTCAGCTCAGCCCCGCGCCGGCCGCGAGGCCCCGCCCCCTCCCCGCCTTCGGTGCCCACCCCCTCCCAGCCCCGCCTTCAGGCCCCGCCCCCAGCTCCGAACTTCCAGCCAGACGGGCCCCTCCCCGCCCTCAAGCCCCGCCCACTTCCACGAGCCTCGAGCCCAGAGTCCTGGTCCCACCCTCAGGCCCCACCCACAGCCTCAGGCCTCCGAGCCACACGTTCCCCAACCCCGCCTTCAGTCCCCGCCCCCTCCTCCAGCCTCTGAGCCCCACGGTACCCGGCCCCGCCCTGCCGGCTGGGAACCACCCAGCCGCGATCCTCCGGGGCGGGACTTCCGGCCTCCCACCTCCCACAAAATGGTAGCCGTCGTGGGGGATGTTGAGTTTATTTTTCGTCTCCTTAAGCACAGACACAGAGCATGGTTGTCTTTCCGCTTAACCCCAACCTCGTGTGATCTGCCAGTTTCGCTCCTGATTAGCCTAGGACTTTTTATAGCATAGAGTTTTAAAGCAAGGGCTTAGAATCAGACCTGGGTCAAAATCCTGCCTTCCACCTTCACCAAGGCAGTGTGACCTTGACGTTCCTACATAAGAGATTAAAATGTAAACGCTTAGCCCTGGGCTTGCTTTAGAATCTGGGCCCTGTCCATAACTGCTTCTATTGCGGGGCAGGGGTAGGGGTGGGGGTGGGGGTGGGGAACTACATACATATCCTCTCAGTATACTGAAAGGAAACTGGTGGCGTTGATGGAAAACTTACGAAGCTTCTTGAAATAAAGGTATTGAAACCATCCTCAGGGTTTATAAGAATTCTGGACAAAAATATAATTAAGCATTAATCAGGCTACACGTTGGCCCACTTCCTTGTAACCGAAAGTCAGGTAGAGCTAGATAGTACATTTGCATCCCCGTTGTTCCTATAGATAGGTTTTCTGATGTTAGAGTCATAAGGCTTTTAAGAATTGCTCAAGATGTTTTTCAGACCCTAAGTTCCAGCGAAACAACTAATGCCAGCTAGCTGGAAGACCCCTGAAACAGAAGAAGGGAATCAGTATGAGAATACAGATTCTTCATCTCCCTGTCCCATGACTTCGCCCTGCAGTCTTCAACCAATTAATGATCTCCACACTTCAGACCACTCCAAAACCCTTAAGAACCTGAGCCTCAAAGTTCTCCTGGAGACGAATTTGAGGTTTCCTCCTATCTGTGTTTGGTGGCTCTATGATTAAACCTCTTTCTCTTCTGCAACCTGGTGTCACAGTGTATTAACTTGCCATGGGCCTCAGACAACAAACCTATATACAGTATCCCAAATACAATGCTCCACTTTGAAATCTGAAGAAATCCTGCATGAGTTAGTCTTTTGAAATAAAAATTATTTCAAATTTAAAAATATTTATATATGTTCCCACTTAAGATATCCACAAGCATTTGTTTACAACCTTTTACCTTGCTTTGCATCTTAAACATTTTTGTATGGCAATTTCCATGTCTTCCTATCATCTCGGCCATCTTAGTGCAAAGATACAAAATTGTGTGGCTTACTAAGAAAAATTACGGTAAGCTAAGGGTAGGTTAAAGGATCTGAAACTTAGCAGCAAAAAAATGAGCAGAAATTAAAGCTATAAAAAGGCATGGATCCTGCTCCAGTTTTCTTTGCTTCTCCTTTGTTCTCTGTCTTTCTCACTTTTAACTGCCTTCTTTGTTTCCCTTGAACCTGACTGCTTAAAAAAAAAAAAAAAAAAGAACATCTGAATATCTCAATTATCTCGAGGCTAAAAGGATTTTTGTTTAGGAAGTATGAAGATTAATTCAATTAAATAAATACTTCTTGAGCATTGACTACTAGGGGAATACTGGAAGATAGGCCTGGAAAGGTAAGTTATGGTCAACCTGTAGGAGGTTCCTTGGGTTAGTCTCAGAGTTTGAACCTTACCCTTTGGCCACAGTAAAACATTTAACTTTTCTTTTCCCACAGGAACATGTCAGAATGATTACACTATTTGTGGGTGTATAATCTGGAAGTTGTACCACGATTAGTTGAAAGAGAGACTGAAGGCAAGAAAAACAGTGTGGTGACTTGGGGAAGAACCAAGACATAAGGAAATGAAGACTTACTCTTGGGTGATGACAGTAAAAAGAATGGAATAGGTCTGAGAGACAGGAAAAGGGAGAACTGATGGGACTCAATTACTGATAGGGCTAAAGAGGAGGAAGGACACGGCGAGGAGGAAGGACACGGCGAGGAAGGAGGACAGGGCGAGGTGGCTCACGCCTGTAATCCCAGCACTTTGGGAGGTGAGGCAGGAAGATCACTTAAGCCCAGTTCACCAGCCTGAACAAACATGACAAAACCCCATCTCTGCAAAAAATACAAAAATTAGGCCGGGTGCAGTGGCTCACGCCTGTAATCTCAGCACTTTGGGAGGCCGAGCCAGGTGGATCACCTGAGGTCAGGAGTTCGAGACCAGCCTGGCCAACATGGGGAAACCCCATCTACTAAAAATACAAAAATTAGCTGGGCATGGTGGTGTGCATCTGTAATCCCAGCTACTTGGGAAGCTGAGACAGGAGAATTGCTTGAACCCAGGAGGCAGAGGTTGCAGTAAACTGAGATCACGCCATTGCACTCCAGCCTGGGTGACAGAGCAAAACTCGGACTTAAAAAAAAAAAAAAAAAAAAAATTAGCCAGGTGTGGTGGCACACACCTGTGGTTCCAGCAACCCAGAAGGCTGAGATGAGAAGATTGCTTGAGCCCAGGAGGTGAAGGCTGCAATGAACTGAGATCGCACCACTGCACTCCACCCAGAGCAACAGAGTGAGACCCTGTCTGAAAAAGACAAAAAATAAAAATAAAAGAGAGAGAAGGAAGGATTTAACAAGCTTATGTATTTCCTCATCCATTAAAATAAAGAAAAGAAATTGAACTAGAGAGCTTCTGGTATCTTGTCCAGCCATAAAATAATGTTGTTTTCTATTATTCTGTTATCTGAAAATAAAAGGAAGAACTATTTCAGTGGGAGAAGCAGTTTCAAGGAGAAAATAACAAATTTGATTTTAGACCTCAAATCTAAAACCTTGAGAAATTTTCTAGTTCAGTTTTCTTTCTTGAAGTTATCGCCCTCTCCATCTGAGATTCTATGAGATTAAGCAGTTGGTCTAAGAACACCCAACTAGTCTATGACAGAGAATGAGAATAAAAGCCCTCCTTGTCCTGTAAACGAACTGCTTATAAAGGCTTCAGCACATGTATGTAGAGATTTCCAGTAGACCCCTAGGGAGAAAACAGAAAAGAGAGAGAAAGAGCAGAAATAAAGACATGGTTTGAGAAGACATCCATACAGAATTTACGAAGTTTCTTGTGGGAACCTCATTGATGAGGTTTCCTTCCACAAAGCAGCTTGTGGAAGGAAACTCTAAGAACAAAATGTATACAAAGATGAAAGACTTCATTAAAAAGTCACCCTTAGAGAAGTAATTACCAATGAATGCCACGAGAAGCTAATTTAATTCCACTGCCATATCTGCTAATCATTCTGTGAGATGCTGACTTATTCTATACTATTAACTGGAAAAAAATGAAGAAAAACTAAAAGTAATGCAGAATAATGGAGGGAAAACTGCAAATTAATCATAACTTTCATTTACATGTAAGAGGGACCTATAAACTTCAAGCACACTGATATCCCCCTTTCCCTCAAGTCCCGCTGATCAAAATTGACAGGAGAAACAAACCAAATGGTTTGATACAATGACAAAGGTCATGTAGGATATATGTTGAGGCAATATGATGTACATGTGGATTCCTGCTGATTTTTATTTTTCCCAAAATGAAGTACTTCTAATGTTTCTATGAAAGTAATAAATAACAATGATAACATATTCAGATAATACAGAAAAGAATGAAGAAACTGAAAATCATACCTGTGGATAATTTCTTTAGTATTATACCATATATGTATCATTTTATGCAAATATAGATTATTTAAGAAAAATAGGATTATACATACGATTTTCATACACATGATTTTTAGTAACTTTTTATTTAATAATACTGTTATAATCCATAAACAATTTATTCATATAGATAGATTTATTTATATCATTTTAAATGCCTATTAAATATTCCCTAGCGAAATTTTGAGGATGATCTTCCTTGAAAAAGGGGAAACTGGGCCATCTATAAAGTCTAACCAAAGTTGAGTAAAGAATAGACAAATAAAAGACAGTGACTTAAAATGTGCTGTTTGGGCGCGGTGGCGGGTGCCTGTAGTCCCAGCTACTCGGGAGGCTGAGGCAGGAGAATGGCGAGAACCCGGGAGGCGGAGCTTGCAGTGAGCCGAGATCGTGCCACTGCACTCCAGCCTGGGCGACAGAGTGAAGACTCCGCCTCAAAAAAAAAAAAAAAAAAAAAAAAAGTGCTGTTTGAACATGTCTAATATGATGCTAAATTTTGTTTAAAGACTTTTAGTTTCTTTAAAACTCCCCTTCCCCTTCCCAATAGCATCATTTTCTCTTTAGGGATTCATGTTTCCAGAGAAGTTGACTTCACTCTCCCTTCAGAGGTGATGTAACTAATGCAGGCTGTCCAATCAGTATATTTCATCCCTTTGCACTTAATGATTAGTCAGGGTGGGCACTGATCCTAAAGTAGCTCAGTTGAATAATTCTCAGGACTTTTGCAGAGAATGCTGATATTCTCTTTCTTGCTAGACAAGAGGAAGATGCTGACAGCCATTTTAGAACCATAAAAGAAGCCAGTCTTAGAATGGTTCAGAAACCAAGGTAGGCACAGCAGAGAGAAGGAAATTAACAGGGACCTTGATGACATGTTGAGTTGTGAGATCAAGCCCCACCCGAAGCAGCCTCACTGGTTGGCCTGTGGACTCTTCATTCATGTGTACCAATCAGTTTTCTTCATTGTTTAAACAAGTTTGAGTTGGGTTTTCTATTACTTAAAATCAAATGCACAGGAAAAAATGCTAAAGGAAAATGCAACAGTAATTCTCTCTGAGTGGTAAGAATACACACGATTTAAATTTTTTTTTTCTGTGCAGAAAAGTTTCCCTTTTTCTTGATAAAATTAATATACAAGTATGTATTTTGGCTATATGGAAATCTTCTAAAACAAATTTTAAAACCATGATTGTGTATTAAACCAGGAAGATACATGAAATCCACCCATAAAATAGAATGATTTAAGAGCACAGATATGATGACCTTAGAGAAGACAAATGACCTATGACCTTAGAGAAGACAAAGACCTTGCTTTTGTTGATCTTTGTATTCTCAGCATTTAGAATAGTGCTTTCCCTGACATATGGTAGGCATTCTGTAAATGGTTTTTGAATGATTGAATAAAACATAATTGCCTATCAGCTATCTAGGAAGTTGGATTGTAACTATAGGAAGTATTTGATACAAGCAACTGTGACATAGCTCTTTTACAGTAACTGGATTTCTTATTTCCAGCTTTTCACTTGGCCTAGTTTTATAGCTTTATTTACATATTCCCCCAGGCCAGACACAGTGGCTCACGCCTATAATCCCAGAATTTTGGAAGGCTGAGGTGGACAGATCATGTGAGGCCAGCCTGGCCAACAAGGTGGAACCTTGTCTCTACTAAAAATGCAAAAATTATCTAGGTGTGATGGCGCGTGCGTGTAATCCCAGCTACTTGAGAGGCTGAGGCAGACGAATTGCTTGAACCGGGGAGGCGAAGGTTGCAATGAGCCGAGATCGCGCCACTGCACTCCAGTCTGGGCAAAAGAGCAAGACTTCATCTCAAATAAATAAATAAATAAGTATTCCGCCAAATTATTGACTTCGTTTTGTGATTGTAAATGCTAGAATTAAATAATTATTTCTGATCTGTCAAGTTAAAGCCCTATTATCTTTTAGCATACATATATATGTTTATGTGTGCATAAATATACAATAACTTTTTTCTCTTTCAATTTACTACTGAAATATTCTCACAAAAGCAATAAAGTGGAACCTAAACATCTCATGTGGCTATTGATCTTGTTATTGACCCCAAGAAAGGCTCAAATGTGATTAAATGGGCAGAGGCTTTTGTCCAGGCCAGCACTTAAGAAGTTAAGCAGAGGCCAGGTGTGGTGGCTCACACCTGTAATCCCAGCACTTTGGGAGGCCAAGGCAGGTGGATTACTGAGGTAAGGAGTTCAAGACCAGCCTGGCCAACATGGTAAAACCTTGTCTTTACTAAAAATATAAAAATTAGCCAGGTGCAGTGGAGTGCGCCTATAATCCCAGTTACTGGGGAGTCTGGGGCAGGAGAACTGCTTCAACTTGGGAGGCAGAGGTTGTGGTGAGCCCAGATCATGCCACTGCACTCCAGCTCGGGGCCCACGGAGCAAGACTGTTTAAAAGAAAAAAAAAAAAAGTTAAGCAGAAAAACAATGAAACCAGAATTAGGTTATGAAACTGAAAGTTAAATCGGTGACTTACATAAGATAGGCTGCAGAAATCACAATAGAAGCATGGTAACTTTGGGGGCCCCACCAGTCTGTTTCAGGACTTAGCTTCTTGATATTTGTGGTTTTGTTTTGACCACTTTTTTTATTTTTTTAAAGGAGTGAGAGAACAGGAACATGAAAATGAAAAACAAAAAAAATGCACTTGTTCCTACTTCTTTTTTTTTTTTTTTTTTTTTTTAGACAGAGTCTCGCTCTGTCGCCCAGGCTGGAGTGCAGTGGTGCGATCTCGGTTCACTGCAAGCTCCGCCTCCCGGGTTTACGCCATTCTTTTGCCTCAGCCTCTCGAGTACAGGCGCCCGCCACCTTGCCCGGCTAATTTTTTGTATTTTTAATAGAGACGGGGTTTCACCGTGTTAGCCAGGATGGTCTCGATCTTCTGACCTCGTGATCCGCCCGTCTCGGCCTCCCAAAGTGCTGGGATTACAGGCTTGAGCCACTGCGCCCGGCACTTGTTCCTACTTCTAAATTGTTCATTTAAAAGTGGGCTCACTAACAAATTTATTTAATAGGCAGCCTTTAAAGAAATAATCTTTTAACTGTGCAGAGCATTTTCTAATTTGAATAATGCCTAAGGTGAAAAACTAAAACTAACCAACATTGTAAAATACAAACAGGAAGTGGAGAAATCTCAGATTTTAACCTTGACTTTAGGTTAAGAATGTTTTTAGCTGATTCTAGTTAAAACATTTTTGAGTAAATAGCTAGCTCAAAAAAAGGCTATCACATCCTCAGCACAACAGTGAAGCACATACCTCAGATGCATTCTTCTAGTAGAGGAAATGTTTTAGGGGTTCCAGTCTCTTTCCCTCCTTGAAGGGGCAGGTCCTCTATCTGTGTTGATTTCTATAGTCTCCTCAGTGTCAGAACAGTATTTGGTAGAATAGAAAGTAGAAACTTGTTCAACTTTTGTTGCCCTACTAACTCTTACAATAGAGCTAAATAAGTTGGTGACATTTTTGTATTTAGAGAATCACTCAAAACAGAAACACCTGTTCTTTTTTTTTTTCCTTGAGACAGGGTCTTGCTCTGTCGCTCAGGCTGGAGTGCCTCAGGCTGGAGTGGCACGATCATAGCTCACTGCAGCCTCAGCCTCCCAGGCTCAAGCGATCCTCCCACCTCAGCCTCCTGAGTAGCTGGGACCACAGGATGCGCCACCACACCTGGCTACTTTTCGTATTTGTTTTTGTAGAGATGGGGTTTCGTCATGTTGGCCAGGCTGGTATGAAACTCTTGGGCTCAAGTGATTCTCCCACTTCAGTCGCCCAAAGTGCTGGGATTATAGGCGGGAGCCACCACGCCGGGTCCCTGCTCTTTCTTAGACTGCTTCTTTCTGCTATTAACAAAAGTAACTGATAGAGAAGAAGTATCAACACTCAAGTGTCTACATGGCAGCAGAGAAACTAGACAATTTTTATAAATGACAGTGGCTGAAACAGAATAAATCATGGGGAATCATCATTGGTATTACATAGACTAAATATGATAGTGTTCCATTAATTAATTCTACAAATATTTAAATGGTCTCAGAATTCCAAACATTATTTAGACTTTTCTTTACCTTAACTCTTATGCAAGCTTTCCCTAGACCTTCCCAAAAAGTTGAGACAGGAAAGGAAACTTAAGGCTTCTGAACCATAATAACATTCACCAGGCCTTCTCACAAAGAGGTCTGGACACTAGATTGGAGATTGTTACTCTTGGAGAATAACACTGATGAAACTATGCTTCTCAGTGCAGTGTGAATTGGGGTCTCAGTCTCTATAGTCTATAGCTAATAGCATAATTAACTATATCAAGTCTGACCTATTATTAGTCCAAATGGCCTAAACCAAACACTGTCCCATAGGTTTATTGTACTCATATATTTTGGAGACAATAAGATGTTTATAGTAATGTTAAAACTTGAGGCCAGGCACAGTGGCTGACACCTGTAATGTCAGCACTTTGGGAGGCCAAGGCAGGAGGATTGCTTGAGCCCGGGAATTCAAGACCAGCCTGGGCAACAAAGTGAGCCCCTGACTCCACAAAAAATAAAATAATTAGGCAGATGTGGGAGTGCACACCTGTGTAGTCCCAGTTACTCGAGAGGCTGAGGCAGGAGGACTGCTTGAGCCCAGGAGTTTGAGTTGCAGTGAGCTCTAATCGCATCACTGCACTCCAGCCTGAGTGACAGAGTGAGACCTTGTCTCTAAAAAAAAAAAAAAAAAAAAAAAAAAAGGACAAAATTCCTAGAGGATTCTTAAAAATTTCTTTTCATATATTATCTCAGTGACTGGTCAAGGATTTTTCTTTTGTTGTTGTTTTAACCCAATAGTCTTTGTCAAACCAAGAACTGTTGTTGAAAATTTCAGCCCAACATTTGCCATAGTGAATAAATCATTTATCTTACAGTCAAAAGAAGATCAAATCTGAGGGCACTTGAAGCAGTTTTTAGAAATCTTCAAACCACAAGCAGACATCGCAGTGAGATTCAGAAGTCCCTATCTGAATCTGTCCTCACAACCACTTTAATCTCACCCATCCAGCCATGAGTGTCAAAAATTAGAGTCTGTAGGTAATGTTTGTCCAGAACAAATTTGTCCAGATTCCCTCTGTTAACTTCTGAAGGTGGTAAACAGGGAAGGAGCATGAGCTCCGTTACAGAGAACTTAGCCTGTGTGAAGGTTAGAAAGGAAAAAGCCCTCGTGGGAATAGCTAGACATTCCAAACAGCGTAGAACATCAGCAAGAGTAATAGCAAATGAACTGAAGAAGAGGCAGTTGTCTCCTCAGCTCTCAGAAAGGGAAATAACAGAAGGTTTATATCAGTCCCATTGAGGCTGGTGACCAATGGGAAGCGGTTGCTAAAGAGACAGCTGGTGCAGGGATTACTACAGGCAGGATGAGGGGAGGAGGGTATAGGTTTATGCATTTGCTCCCATTCCTTTTTTCCTCTTTTAGGCTTGATATGCTTCCAGGTTCTCCATCATTCTTTCTCTTTCTCAGCGTTTTCTCACCTTCTCAGTCTTCTCATTTCATTGTTACTACATGCTAGTGACTTGGTGCTACCAGGCTACCTGCTTGCCCCACACATTATTTGTTCAACATGATTTACATGTATGGGTTACTCGTCAAGAACCTAGGAAGGTCAAGTGAGCAAACAGATGGAAGAACAAGGGGGTGGGGACAGTCATAAGGATTGAGGGCTAATACAGAGCATTCTGCAGAAAGCTTAATCACAGTGAAGAATCCAAAAGTTCTGTCACAGTAGTTCTCAACTGGAGCTTCATACCAGAATCGCCGGGGGAATATAATTTTTAAAACATGGATGCCAGGGCCCAGCCAGACTTTACTCAATCAGTGTCACAGGAATCAGGTCCAAGCCTGTATTTTTTTTCCACCAGATTCTGCAGATTATTCTATTGCAAATTCCTAGTTAAGAAATTCTCATTTAGGGACTAAACTAGAAATTATGTCTTTTTTTTCTTCTTTTAAGAGACGAGGGCTTGCTCTGTCACCCAGGCTGGAGTGCAGTAGTGTGATCATAGCTCACTGCAGCTCCGAATTCCTGGGCTCAAGTAATCCTCTTGCCTCAGCCTCGGAGTAGCTAGGTGTGCACCACCACACGCAGCTAATTTTTCTTTGTAGAGACAGCGTCTGGCTATGTTGACCAGACTGGTCTTAAACTCCTGGCTGCAAGGAGTCCTCTTGCCTTGGACTCCCAAAGTGTTGGGATTATAGGTGTAACCCACCATGGCCAGCCTGTTAGTCTGTTTTAAGAGTAAGCAGGAATATTTATCTTAGAGGAGGGCAAAAAAATTTTTCTACCGGCTCAGTGCTCATTGGGAGAGATACGTTTTCATTATTTAAAAAGGGAACATTGGGTCTGGCATTTTCCATTCGAAATCCATTTCAGTAACTATTTTCCTATGACATCGTTCCTCATGTGAAACCCATTTCTTTTGATTTGCTCTTTGTGGAGAAAAACAAAACAGTTGGCTGTCTTTGTTCCTTGTACACATATACCGTGTCTTCCCTATGATGTCATTTCCAAATCCCAGTCAGAAAGTTCGTATTATAGGTAAAACTGGGTAAGGTAATTTTCTGACACATTCAATAACTAAGCCAATACACTGAATGTGTTGTCGATTATGTAGTAAAACCCCAGTGCAGTCTTTCCACAATCTCTTAAAGCTTTGGTTTTTGAGAAACAATTATAATTCCTCTTATCTTTCTTCAGATATGTTATTTTCTAAAATTTGACTTTTTAATAATCTTTTCCTTTATAGTTGGTGCATTTCGTATCTTTTTAAAGAAATCCTTCCTTGCATCAAGGTCGTAATTATATTTACCTATGTTTTCTTCTGAAAGCTAAATGTTTTGTAAAATTGTTTTTCTTTGTACCAGTTTTCAATTCTCATCCGTTATTAGAGCCCCACTCTAGATCCAGAATGTAGAAAGTTTCTGTCCCACACAGAGAATAATACTTCTACAGCTCCTGCTAGAGTCTGGATCAAAAAACTCTCAATGTAGAATAAAGTAAAATAGGAGTATTCAAAGAGACTTTAAAATTTATAAAATGTGGTAAAAGAAGATAGCAGATGGCTGGGCGTGGTGCCTTACACCTGTAATCCCAGCACTTCGGAGGCCAAGGTGGGAGGATTGCTTGAGCCCAGGAGTTTGAGACCAGCCTTGGCAACACACTGAGACCCTGTCTCTATTTATTTAAGGAAAAAAGTGTGGGGGCGTACCAGGTGCGGTGGCTCACACCTGTAACTCACTTTGGAAGGCCAAAGCAAGGGGATTACTTGAGGTCAGGAGTTCAAGACCAGCCTGGCCAACATGGTGAAACCCTGTCTCTACTAAAAATACAAAAATTAGCTGCGCATGGTAGCACATGCCTATGATCCCAGCTACTTGGGAGGCTGAGACAGAAGAATCACTTGAACCCAGGAGGTGGAGGTTGCAGTGAGCCAAGACCACACCACTGTGCTCCAGCCTGGGTGACAGAGCGAGACTCTGTCTCAAAAAAAGAAAAGATAGCAAAGCAGTAAGGGCAGTATCAGCTAATGGAAATATAAATTATCTTAAAGCCAATCCTCCAGAAATACTGAAAGATGAGGCATTACGCCTTGAGAAGAGTGAGCAAATGCAGTATATGTGGTCTAATGGCCACTAGCCAAGTTGTGGATAAAGTTGCGGATAAACTTATTGCATGTTTGTCAAATGTCTAGCAGAGATATGCTTATCATATATTTGTCAAATGTCTAGCAGGGCCTTGAAGATACCCTTGAAGAAAAGTCACTTCACAGTCTCATGTCATGGCTAATAAGTAACCAGCTACTCAGAGTCAGGTGTCAGGTGAGGTGTTTCATGCCTGTAATCCCAGTAACTCAAGAGGCTGAGGCAGGAGGATCATTTGAGGCCAGGCATTCAAGATCAGCATGGGTGACAGAGTGAAGCCCTGTCTCTAAAAAAACAAAAGTCAAAAAACAAAGTCATCTCAAGGACAGAACTCTTTGGTGGCACACTCCTGTAGTGCTAGCTACTCAGGAGGCTGAGGTGGGAGGATCACTTGAGCCCCACAGTTCGAGGTTGCAGTGAGCTATGATTGCACCACTGCACTCCAGCCTGGGTGACAGAGTGACGGTCTGTCTCCAAAAAAATTAAATTAAAAATAATTAAAAATAATATAAGAAAGAAATCCTTGGATACAGTTCCTAGAAAGTGTCCCACACAGCTGAACTCTGCTATGGCTCTGTCCTCCCATGTCCACCTGCTCCCTCAGGTCCTTGGCTCAACTTTGGAACTGGTTGTTGTACTTTGGGCTCCAACCCTTGTGCCGCTCTGTGAACATCTATCACCTCCTGTCTTCTACCTGCCCCAGTGGTGCTGCTCTATTACTGACTTGACTCACTTGTACACTCAGAATCAGAGGGCCTTCATGATCCCTAATATCACCTCAAGCTGATACAAGTAAGCTTCTAGCCTTACCTGACCTGCTGTTACCTGATGGAGACTATTGCTTGTACTGGTAAAGCCAAACTGTTATGAGGGCTCCACATACTCAAATGTATCTTAAGGTCCATTTGACAGTCCTCTAGCAAAGGAGGCATTTCCATAGATATGAAATCATCTGTTTTCAAAGGCGTGACCTGTGTTAGGCTACCCTGGGCTGAGTAGGCCCATCCTTTGTGGGAAGGCCTATTTTCCTCCCACCAAGTGACTCGGATAGTTTGGTGGGTTCAAGGGATGATTTCCCGCCTCACCAGCAGCCGATTTCCCTGCTGTCCACTATAAGAAGTGTTACTTCTGGCTGGGTGCAGTGGCTCACGCCTGTAATCCTAGCACTTTGGGAGGCCGAGGCGGGTGGATCATCTGAGGTCAAGAGTTTGGGAGCAGTCTGGCCAATGTGATGAAACCCGGTCTCCACTAAAAATACAAAAATTAACCGGGCTAGGCGGTGGCCGCCTGTAATCCCAGCTACTGGGGAGGCTGAGGCAGGAGAATCGCCTGAACCCGGTGGGTGGAAGTTGCAGTGAGCCGAGATCATGCCACTGTACTACAGCCTGAGTGACAGATCAAGACCCCCCCTCAAAAAAAAAAAAAAAAGAAGTGTTGCCTCTGTCACTGCAACCCTGCTCAGGACTGCCTGGGCTTCTGGACGTGGGAGTGAACTGACAGCGTTGGCTCAGCTGCCTCTGCTGGCAGGGCAGATGGCCCTTCCCTCCCTCACTATTTTGTATACTTTTCCCCAAAGTTTACCTCCTCAATAAAAAGGCACTGCCTAACATGCTTTCCTTTCTGCCACTTCCAAATTCTCTTTGCCCTGGAATAGCCCAGGAATCTCAAACAGTCAGGCTCTGACATCTTGGATCCCCTAAAATCATTGCCTGTGGGCTCTCCTTTGCACGATGCTGCGAACTCCCCAGTAGTTAGCATTCTACATGGAAGCAAAGTTTGTGCCTGGGGAAATCTCAGGCCATAGATCTGACCTGTCACCAGAGTCCCTAGAGCAGCATAGGGCCCTGGCCACCATAAAAGCCATCAAAGCTTCGCTTCAAGAATTATAGGTCTAGAGGACTCTCCTGCTTCCTCAAGTCCCAGTAGACTACTAACACTCCTGGTATTTCTTCTCTGAAGATAAACCTTGTAAACCAACAAGTATCTCAGAGAGGTCTCAATCAGTTTAGAGGCTTGTTTTGCAAATGTTAAGGGCCATGGTCTGTGACACAGCCTCAGGAGGTCCTGAGAACATGTGCCCAAGGTGGTTTGGTTACCGCTCAGTTTTATGCATTTTAGGGAGACAGAAGTTACAAGTTAAAAACATAAATCAATACATGGAAGGTATACACTTGTTTGGCCTGGAAAGGCAGAGCATCTTGAATGAGGTGGCTTCCAGGTTATAGGTAGAGTCCAAGATTTCCTGATTGGCAACTGGTTGAAAAGTTAAGCTTTGCCCCTTAAGAGTTTGAAGTCAGCATAAAGAAATTATCGAGTTAAGACAAGGGGAGTTGTGGAAGCCAAGGTTCTGATGATGTAGATGAAGCCTCCAGGTAGCAGGCTTCAGAGAGAATAGATGGTAAATGTCTCTTATGGGACCTTAAAGGCATCAATCTCTGGAAAAGATCTAGTTATGGAAGGGGATTCTCTACAGAGGACACATTTCCCACAAGAGACAGCTTTGCAGGGCCATTACGAAATATATCAAAGAAATATATTTTGGGGTGAATTACTTTGATTTCCTTCAGGGCCTGCGATGTGCCATGGGATGCTATACCACAGTCAAGTTGGAATTTGGTATCTTACTGCTACAGAGTCTGTTGTCAGTTTTTTGAGTTAGTGCTGGTCAGTTGTGCCTAAACTCAAAAGGCAGGAGGGTAAAAGGTGGTGTATTCAACTTTGCCTTTCCCATCATGGCATGAAGTAGTTTTTCAGGTTTCTCTGGGATCCTGTTGGCCAAGAGAAGGGTCTATTTAGCCAACTGGGATGCTTAGAATTTTATTTTTGGTTTCCATTCTCCCCTTTCTGGCCAAGATTTGCCAGAAGCAACATCAATGGCCAAACTTTTATTTTGTTGTGTATTGTTGCCGCAGTGGTGTAGCTACCTGGCCTGCATCCATCCTGTCCCTTGCTGGGACCCCCATAGCCAAGACACTTAGATCCAAAAGACTCATAGTCAATTTAAGCATTCTAGGCCAGGCAGGAGTGGAAGTGTGCAGGCATTCATCAAACCTTTAAAATCTTCTAAGTAGCATAAGAGCCAAAAAGTCAAAAGGCAGGTTTACAGAACTGATTTATCTATAAATTTTATGCATTGAGCGACTGCAGTCTTGGTTTTAGTTACAGACTTGTAGCAATTAGCTGTGCAGAACATAAGCATTTTGTTAAAACCATTTAAACTAGGGAGTTTAGAGACTTTTGTTGTATTGCAATGCTTTTTGCAGTCTTTTTAGTAATTTGTTCTAAGATGACTAATAAAAAATAATAAGATCTCCCCAGGCATAAAAACTATGCATCATTGTATCTGTCTATCTTCATAAATCTCATAACTGGGAGTACTATACTCAGGAAGCTTTGCAACTTGATATCCTCTGGGCAATTTTCTTTTAACTCTATAGGAAGCAGGAAATTCTTTATAGTTGGGATAGATGGAAAGGGGCCACATAATGACCCAGGAGGAAAAGTCTCTCATTTTGTCAGCTGTTTAGGCATCTGAATACCTGCCCTTGATGTGGAGGGTCTGCACTAATTCTATCCCTCAGAATCCATACTTACAATCCCACATGTCCGCTGCTTCCGCAGTAATCCCTGAGCCCTCAGAATCCATACTTACAATCCCACATGTCCACTGCTTCCGCAGTAATCCCTGGGCCTAGAAGAAAGGTGCTTATATTTCCCCTAGAGGTAAGTTTTAGCAGTGGGACATTAGCAATGAAAGTAGATTCAGCCCGGTGGGATTCTAAATAAGTTTTAAATTTTGGAGCTTTCAGGTACAGAGAAAGGGAGTATTTGTTGCTTTACCCAATTTTGTATGCTATAAATAACTCAAAAAGAAAAAGGGGTTTTTCGTGGGTTTCCCGCCTGCTGCAGCGTTGGACCATAATCATGGTGAACACGATGGAGTTGCCCAGGTTGCGTATCAATGCCGGAATGCTAGCTCAGTTCATCGACAAACCTGTCTGCTTCATAGGGAGGCTGGAAAAGATTCATCCCACTGGAAAAATTTTTATTCTTTCAGATGGAGAAGGAAAAAAATGGAACCATCGAATTGATGGAACCCTTTGATGAAGAAATCTCTGGAATTATGGAAGTGGTTAGAAGAGTAACTGCCAAGGCCACCATCACATGTACATCTTATGTCCAGTTTAAAGAAGATAACCATCCTTTTGATCTTGGACTTTACAATGAAGCTGTGAAAATTATTCATGAGTTTCCTCAGTTTTATCCTTTAGGGATTGTGCAACATGATTGATCTTGATGGAGTTTCATGTGATTGCAAATGAGCTATATTAAACGAAGCCCCTCTTGTTTCAGGGAGAGATTTCTGTGCTTTCTGATATTTAATTTGCTCTTTTGAAGGTATTCCAACCTAGAGTTTTTGATGAAACTGATATATTGACGGTTCTCACCTAAGCCCTTTCATAAAGAATTGCTACTCCAATATATGGTCAGATTAGATGCAAGAATAAAGCAGTTGTCTGAGTTTAGGTTTCTATTTTATTAATAAAAACCGAAATGGTAAAAAAAAAAAAAAAAAAAAAAAAAGAAAGAAAAGAAAAGAAAAAGGGGTTTTTGTTTGTCTGTTTTTTCAACTGTGGAAAACAAAACAAAAGGACATAAACCCTGCCTGGCTCTGACAATGACAGGAAAGGGAAACTGACAAATAAGAAGTAAACATTTAAATTGTGTAGTATTAAGGCACAGAACAATGATTTTAATTTGGATAGAGGACTGTTGCCAGGCTGGAGTGCAGTGGCGCAATCTCGGCTGACTGCAATCTCTGCCTCCCAGGTTCAAGTGATTGTCCTGCCTCAGCCACCCGAGTAGATAGGATTACAGGCACGTGCCACCACACCTGGTTAATTTTTGTATTTTTAGTAGAGACGGCATTTCACATGTTGGCCAGGATGGTCTTGATCTCCTGACCTCATGATCCGCCTGCCTTGGCCTCCCAAAGTGTTGGGATTACAGGCGTGAGCCACTGCACCCGGCTGAGGAAAAATTATTAAATTAGTATTTATGCTTTTGAATATAGGTCTTGTCCAGTGTGATTAAAAAATTTTTTTAGCCAAATTAAATTTAAAAGTTTAATTGAGCAATGAATGATTCACAAATCAGGCAACCTCATGAGCCAGGATAGGCTCTGAGACTCCAGCACAGTCATGTGGTGGAAGATTTGTGGACAGAAAAAGGAAGGTGATGCACAGAAAATACAAGTGAGGTAGAGAAAAATCTGGGTTGGTTACAGGTTGGCATTTGCCTTATTTGAACAGTTGAACAGTTGGCTACATCTGATTGGCCAAAGCTCGGTGATTGGCACAAGTGTAGGCTACAGTCTATACCTCCATTTGTTCACAATATACGGAGAAACCTTTAGGCCAAACTTAAAATATGTAAGGAGGCAGCTTTAGGCTAAACTTGATTTAACAAGTGTAGCATGAAAGCAGTGTATTTTGGCTGTTATCATCTCTCAGTTCTGAGGATGAGGTTTTGGTTAACTTAAGTTTGCTGCCAGATAACAGTATTGACATTTAAGATTTACTAGGAGTCAGTGCTCCTTTGAGATGAGATAGGAGTACCCAGGAGTCAAACCCCTTCAACTTAACAGAACAAGAGCTAGTTAACATATTTGATAAAGACACTATTTAATGGGAATGGAGGAAGTCTCTCAAGTGATGTCTAACCATCAGGCTGGAGGTGATGATACTAAAGTTTATCTTAGTTGGAAGCTATAGAAAGATTCTATAACCTTGGGGTGATTAATTTTTATAGTTCTGATAAGCCTCCAGCAATAAATCTAAGTCAGAGGCTTAAGTTAGGATTTATTTTTGAGACTGTTTGTCAAAAAATGTTAAAAGACTCAAAACATTTTATTGAAACAGAACCATGGGTCATTATAAAATAATAGTTATTCACATAACCAGAGTGATAATAAAAATATTTTATTTTTATTGTTATTATTTTTGAGACAGTCTTACTCTGTTGCCCAGGCTGGAGTGCAGTGGCCTGATATTGGCTCACTGCAACATCTGCCTCCCTGGTTCAAGGGATCCTCCTGCCTCAACCTCCTGAGTAGCTGGGTTTACAGGTGCAAGCCACCATGCCCGGCTTATTTTTGTATTTTTAGTAGAGATGGGATTTCACTGTGTTTCCCAGGCTGGTCTCAAACTCCTGGCCCCAAGTGATCCACACATCTCGACCTCCCAAAGTGCTGGGATTACAAGTGTGAGCCACCATGCTGGCCAAAAGACTTTAAAAACTGTATAGGAAGTTATATGGATGTAAAAACCTTAACTCTTTTAATGTTTAGTTTTTAAAAGTAATTTTTAAAAAACCTAATAAAAACAACATAGGAATTACCTTAAAATTTTTGTTTCTTAGGCTAGTTGCCAAAAAGGAGGAAAAAAAAAACTCTTCTACAGTGATTGCTTTGAGAGAAGAGAGACAGACCCTCTCATATTGTTTTACACTCAGAAAAAGAAAGAGAAGCAAAATTAAAGGCAGGTAGCCCGGTGCCTGGGAACCAGACCTGAAACCAAGGAACCAGACCCAAAACCAGGCCTGGGCCTGCCTGACCTAAGCCTGGTAGTTGAAGATCGACCACTGACCTAACCGGTTATGTTATTTATAGATTCCAGACATTGTATGGAAAGGCATTGTAAAAATCCGTGTCCTGTTCTGTTTCGTTCTGATTACCGGTGCATGCAACACCCCCAGACACGTACCCTCTGCTTGCTCAAATCGATTACAGCCCTCTCACACGGACTCCCTTAGAGTTATGAGCCCTTAAAAGGGACAGGAATTGCTCACTGAGGGAGCTCAGCTCTTGAGACAGGAGTCTTGCCGATCCTCCCAGCCAAATAAACCGCTTCCTTCTTTAACTTGGTGTCTGAGGAGTTTTGTCTGCAGCTCGTCCTGCTACAGTTTTTCCTTATGGGAAGCCCATTTGGAGAACCTGAATGTCAGACTTGCTAAAAAGATAAATTAATCAGACACACAGAAAGAGTGTGTCCTGGATTGAGTGACCACCATATTATAGAGGCCTTGAGGAGGGACATATGTGACTCTTAGCTACAGCATGGGAAGTTGTCTGGTTATGTTGACCACTTTAGACATACCTTGGGGTTCAGAAAACAATACCCCAGAGTGATAACTATGAACCCAGAAAATCTGAGACAGGTCTCAGTTAATTTAGAAAGTTTATTTTGCCAAGATTGAGGACCTGCCCATGACGCAGCCTCAGGAAGTCCTGACATGTGCCCAAGGTGGTCGGGGCACAGCTTGGTTTTATACATTTTAGGGAGACATGAGACATCAATCAACGTAAGTAAGAAGTAAGAAGGAGTTGCCTGCAAAGGCAACTTGAAGCAAAGGCAGGAAGACTGGAAGTTGGGAGGGAGCTTCCAGGTCACAGACTGGTGAGACACAAAGGGTTGCATTCTTTTGAGTTTCTGATTTGCCTTTCCAAAAGAGGCAGTCAGATATGCATCTGTGTCAGTGAGCAGAGGAATGACTGAATAGAATGGGAGGCAGGTTTGCCCTAAGCAGTTTCCAGCTTGAGTTTGCCTTAATGATTGTGTGGGGCCATGGTATCTTCCTTTCACATAACCAAAGGAGCAGCCTCAGAAGTAAAAGTTTCTGTTTGGCCTTCTCCTGCCCTCCTGTTTCTCAGTGCCATTTTCCCTTTAGGCTGGCTATAAAAACTAGAATCTCTCTTCCCCAAGGTGAGTCCCAGAAACCAGAGCCCCTTTTTCTCAAATCCAGCCACAAAACTTAAAAATATTCCTCTAATTTTTCTCCACTTTTCTCTGACCATGAAGAAATTCTCTGAACTTCCTTGTTGGACTATAGGTTATAAGACCCCTATACCCAGAAGGAAGGAGATGCATACTCAGGGAGGTGAAGAAGAATCTAGACAGACAGCCCTTGCTCCTTTCCCCACACTGTCTACTAGCATTCAATTACATCTTTAGTTTTTCATGTGGCTGTTCATACTTTGTTGAACCTAAGCATAAAAATGAACAATTTTCCCTGTATCTTGGGTCTTTACTCTGAAAATTCTCACATATATATACCAAACAAATCTATATGCTTTCTTTTCAACCAATCTGTCTTTTGTAAGTTGATTTTTTTCAGCAAACCTTTGGAGGGCTCCTGGCCCCTAAATATGTTAGAAAAAGCCAAGAGTACAGAATTAAGTTATACTGGAGGAAAATATGGCCTTCTTTTTTTAATTATTATTTTTTAATTTTTAATTTTTTTGAGACAGGATCTTGCTCCATCACCTAGGCTGGAGTGCAGTGGCGTGATCTTGGCTCACTGCATTCTTGACCTCACGGACTCAAGCAATCCTCCCACCTCAGCCTCTTGAGTAGCTGGGACTACAGGCATATGTCACCAGGCCTGGCTAATTTTTAAAAAAATTTTCTGTAGAGATACAGTGTCACGGCCAGGCGTGGTGGCTCACGCCTGTAATCCCAGCACTTTGGGAGGCCGAGGCGGGTGGATGACAAGGTCAGGAGATTGAGACCATGGTGAAACCTCGTCTCTTCTAAAAATAGAAAAAATTAGCCGGGTGCAGTGGCGGGCACCTGTAGTCCCAGCTACTCGGGAGGCTGAGGCAGGAGAATGGCGTGAACCCGTGAGGCGGAGCTTGCAGTGAGCCGAGATTGCGCCACTGCACTCCAGCCTGGGCGACAGAGCGAGACTCCGTCTCAAAAAAAAAAAAAAAAAAAAGAGATACAGTGTCACTATATTGCCTTTGCTGGCCTTGAACTCCTGGGCTAAAGCATTCCTCCTGCCTCGGCCTCCCAGAGTGGCTGGGTTTACAGATGTGAACCACTATGCCCAAAATATTGCCTTCTTTAAAAACTTTCAGGATAAAACATTTTCTATCAGGCCATAAAAACAGATTTAGAACTGGAGGAAAAAAAAAAAAAAAGTCACAGAAGTCAACAAAATTTGAAGGAGAGCATCCCAGGCCTTTCCAAAGGGATAAAAAGCTGAAAGCAGTAGAGTACGGCAGAAGTTGAACTTCTGAGATATCAATCTGAGAAATTTTTAAAAAGAAGCAGATTAGGGAAGTGGAGCAAGATGGCCAAATAGAAGCATCCAACGATTGTCTCTCTCACAACAATCCCCTCAGGAACAACAAATTGAACAACTATCCACACAAGAACACCTTTATAAGAACCAAAAATCAGGTGAGTAATTACAGTACCTGGTTTTAACACCATATTTAAGAAAGAAGCACTGAAGAGGGTAGGAAAAACAGCCTTGAATCACCTACATCACCCTTACTTCATCCCCTGGAAGTGCATAGAGAGACTCTGTGCACTTGGAAGAGCGACAGCACAGTGAGCGTCGGGGGCTTTGCATTGGAATTCAGTGCTGCCCTGTCATAGTGGAAAGCAACATGGGGCATAACTCAGCTGGCACCCACAAATGGAGCATTTAGACTAGCCCTAGCCACAGGCAAATCATCCCAACTAGTGTTGGGAACCTGAGTTCTGGCAAGCCCTGCCATTATGAGCTAAAATGCGCTGGGGTCCTAAATAAATATGAAAGGCAGTTTAGGTCACAGGACCTCAATTTCCAGGTAAGGCTTGGGCTATGCTGGCTTCAGGTCAGACCCAGCATTGTCCCAGTGGTGGTGACCACAGGGGTGCTTGTGTCAACCCTCCTCCAGCTCTAAGCAGTCAGCTGAGAGAGACTTCATTTGTTTGGGGGAAAGTAAGGGAAGAGAGGAAAATCTCTGCCTACTAATCCAGGGAACTCTCCTGGATCTTACCCAGGTGTTGTGCTGGGCTCAGAGTCAATGGACTTAGGAGACACACAACCCAGTTAGATACCAGTTGGGGCAGCCAATGGGGTGCTTGCATCACCACTCCCCCAACCCCAGGCAGCGCAGCTCGCAGCTCCAACAGAGACTCCTTCCCATTGCTTGAGGAGAGAAGAAGGGAGAGTATAGAGGACTTTGTCTTGTAACTTGGATACCAGCTCAGCCACAGTAGAATAGGGCAACAGGCAGAGTCCTGAAGCCTGCATTCCAGTCCCTAGCTCCCAGACAACATTTCTAAACACACCCTGGGCCAGAAGGAAACTACTGCCTAGAAAGGAAGGACCCAGTCCTGGCAGGATTCATCACCTGCTGACTAAAGAGTCCCTGGACCCTGAATAAGCGGCAGCAGTAACCAGGTAGTACTCTCTGCAGGCCTTGGGTGAGACTCAGAGCTGTGCTGGCTTCAGGTGTGACCCAGCACATTCCCAGCTATGGTGGTTATGGAAAGAGATCCCTTCTGCTTGAGGAAAGGAGAGGGAAGAGTAAAGAGGATTTTGTCTTACAGCATGAGTACCTGCACAGCCACAGTTGGGTAGAGCACCAAGTGGACTCCTAGGGTCCCTGATTCTAGGCCTTGGCTCTTGGACAGCATTTCTGGACCTGCCCTAGGCCACAAGGGAGCACACTTTCCTGAAGGCAGAGACTAAGGACTGGCAGAATTCACCACAAGCTGACTGAAGAGCCCTTGGGCCTTGAGTAAACATGGTGATAGCCTGGCAGTGCTTACCATGGGCCTGGGAGTGAGTGCGCCATGGTGGCCATGGCGAGAGAGACTCCTCTTCTTGAAGTAAGGGGAGAGAGATGTGGAAAGGACTTTGTCCTGTGGCTTGGGTGCCAGCTCAGCCACAGTAGAGTAGAGCACAAGGTAGATTTCTAAGGTTCCCAACTCAAAACCCTGGCTCCCAGACAGCATCTCTGGTCCCACTGGGACCAAGGGGAACTCACTGCCCTTTAGGGAAGAACACAAGCCTAATTGGCTTTGCCACCTGATGATTGTAGGGCCCTTGGTGCTTGAGTAAACACAGGCAGTAGCCAGGCAGTGGTCACTACAGGCCTTGGGTGAGACTAGGGCTGTGCTGGCTTCAGGTCTGACCCAGCACTGTCCTAGTGGTGGTGGCCACAGGGGTGCTTTGTCAATCCTCCCCCAGTTCTAAGCAGTTGGCCGAGAGAGAGACTTTATTTGTTTGGGGGAAAGCAAGGGAAGAGAGGAAGAGTCTCTGCCTACTAATCCAGGGAACTCTCCTGGATCTTACCCAAGACTACCAAGGTGGTACCTCTATGAGTTTGCAAGAGCCACAGCATTACTAAGCTTTAAGTGCCTCCTAAAGCAGATGTGGCTGCAGTGACCAAAGACTTAGATCACAACTTTCAAGTCCCTTTGAAAACCTGGAAACCCCTCCTGAGAAGGATGGGTACACACAAGCCCAGACTGCAAAGGCTATAATAAATACCTCACTCTTCAATGCCCAGACACTGACAAACATCCACAAGCATCAAGACCATACAAGAAAATATGACCTCACCAAACGAAGTAAATAAGTCACCAGAGACCAATCCCAGAGAGACAGAGATATGTGACTTTTCAGAGAAATAATTCAAAATAGCTGTTTTGGTAACATTTAACAAAATCCAAGATAACACAGAGAAGGAATTTAGAATCCTATCAGATAAACTTAACAAAGAGATTGAAATAATTTAAAAAGAGTCAGACTGGATGCAGTGACTCATGTCTGTAATCTCAGAATTTTGGGAGGCCGAGGTGTATAGATCACATGAGCCCAGAAGTTCAAGACCAGCCTGGGCAACATGGCAAAACCCTGCCTCTACAAAAAATACAAAAATTAGCAGGATGCGGTGGTGTGCACCTGTAGTCCTAGTTACTTGGGAGGCTGAGGCAGGAGGATCTATTGAGCCTAGGAAGTCAAGGCTGCAGTGAGCTGTGATCATGCCACTGCATTTTAGTCTGGGCAACAGAATGAGACCCTATCTTTAAAAAAAAAAAAATCAAGCAGAAATCCTGGAGCTGAAAAATGCAATTGACATACTGAAGAATTCATCACAATCTCTCTCTTTTTTTTTAATGGTGTGGCATGATCTCAGCTCACTGCAACCTCTGCCTCCCAAGTTCAAGTGATTCTCCTGCCTCAGCCTCCTGAGTAGCTGGGATTACAGGCGAGCACCACCACACCAAGCTAATTTTGTATTTTTAGTAGAGACAGGATTTCACCATGTTGACCAGGCTGGTCTCGAACTCCTGACCTGAGGTGATCTGTCCACCTTGGCCTCCCAAAGTGCTGGGATCACAGGTGTGAGCCACCATGCCTGGCCAACATCACAATCTCTTGACAGCAGAATTGATCAAGAGAAGAAAGAATTAGTGAGCTTGAAGACAGGCTATTTGAAAATACACAGTTTGAGGAGACAAAAGAAAAATGAATAAAGTAGAATGAAGCATACCTACGAGATTCAGAAAATAGCCTCAAAAGGGCAAATCTAAGCTATTGACCTTAAAGAGAAGGTAAAAAGAGAGATTGGGGTAGAAAGTTTATTCAAAGGAATAATAAGAGAGCTTCCCAAACATAGAGAAAGATATCAATATTCAAATACAAGAAGGTTATAGAGCACCAAGCAGATTTAATCCAAACAAGATTGCCTCAAGGCAATTAATAAATCCCAAAGGTCAAGGATAAAGAGAGCAAAAGAAAAGTAGGAAAAGAAAATAAACATACAAAGGAGCTCCAATATCTTTGCAGCAGACTTCTCAGTGGAAACCTCACAGGGCAGGAGAGAGTGGCATGACATAGTTAGACGGTGCTGAAGGAGAATGCAACATTTAAGACTTCTTATAATTCAATTTTATTAAGAGTAAATCAACACTTTAAAAAAATCTTGGGCTGGGCACAGTGGCTCACACCTGTAATTCCAGTAATTTGGGAGGTCGAGGCAGGTGGATCACTTGAGGTCAGGAGTTTGAGACCAGCCTGGCCAACATGGTGAAACCCCATCTATAATTAGCCAGGCATGGTGGTGCATGCCTGTAGTCCTAGATACTCAGGAGGCCAAGGCAGGGGAATTGCTTGAACCAGGAGGCAGAGATTGCAGTGAGCTGAGATCACACCACTGCACTCCAGCCTGGGTGACAGAGCATGATTCCATCTCAGGAAAAAAAAAAAGAAAGAAAATCTGTTGTTCTAATCAATTATTTAGTGCCTTAGTGTGTTTTTAACATCAAAGCCCAGTCTCTAGAAAGATGATTACAATTTCCTTTTAATTATAGACACCTTAATCACATACAAAATTTCTTTCATAAGTTCTTTTATGAACCTGAACGTGATTTACACAGACCATTTATGACATGCTTGGACTTTCTGTTTTGTCCTAAGCATCCCTCTTTTTAAAATAACCAGTCATTTTACCATTTACCAGGGTAAAAGGAGGCGTGTCCAACCTTGCCTTTTCCGTCATGGCATGAAGTAGTTTCTCAGGTTTCTTTGGGATCCTGTTGGCCAAGAGAGAGGCCTGTTTAGCCAACTGGGGGGCTTAGAATTTTATTTTGGTTTACGACCTCCACTCAACTAACCGCTGAGTTAGAGTTGCTCTGTAAGGGCCATGTGACATTCTACTTACAGTTCACAGCTCTGTCCTGGGCTTACAGGTAAGGCTTAGGTCACAGGCACATGCTAACTTCTGGCAAAAAATGCAGAAGGCCACTGAGGGTGCCCTATGGTGTGATGGCCACTCCTGACTGATCTGGTCTGTGCGCTGTTAACTCCTAAGATTTATCTGCAGAGAAGGAACACTGGCCACGGTTCATTTAATTCATTCTTTTTTTGTTTGTTTGTTTGTTTTCAGATGAAGTTTTACTCTTGTTGCCCAGACTGGAGTGCAGTGACGTGATCTTGGCTCACTGCAACCTCCGCCTCCTGAGTTCAAGTGATTCTCCTGCCTCAGCCTCTCATGTAGCTGAAATTACAGGTGCCCACCACCATGCCCAGCTAATTTTTTTTTTTTTTTTTTTTTTGTAGTAGAGATGGGGTTTCACCATGTTGGCCAGGCTGGTCTCAAACTCCTGACCTCAGGTGATCTACCCACCTCAGCCTCCCAAAGTGCTGGGATTATAGGCGTAAGCCACTGCACCTGGCCCATTTAATTAATTCTATCAGTGGGAATAAAGGTAAATTCCATGTTCTTCCTCATAATAAGGTCTCATATTGTCTTTACACATGTTTTTAGTGTTTTTACCCTTTAACTGTTAACTTCTGCATTTAACTAAACCTACAAAGCAACCCAAAAAGCCCAAAGTCCAATATTTATCTCTGATCACTTCCTGGACTTTCCACACTTACTAGAGAACAAAGCTCACTCCCACTTTTCTTCCATCTGCCTTGTCAGTATTGCCAAGAATTTTAATTTTGTTTCTTAAAGGAACACATAAGAATTCAATTCTCTCAAGTTTTAAAAACATAGTACCCTCATATTATTACTCATTTCTGTGCCTGCTGCTCTTTGCCTGAGTCTGACTCCTTCCTCCAGTCTCTGGGAGTGGTGAGAACATACACAGGCTTCAAAACCAGGCTGCCTAGTGTAGAGCCTTGGCTCTGCCACTTCACGGCTGTGTGATCTTGGATAAGTAACTCAACCTTTCTGTGCTTCTCTGTGCTTCAGTTTTCCTTTGTGTAAAATCAGGGTAATTATACTAGCTTCCTCAAGATTGATGTGAGAATTAAATAACTTTTGGGCTTTGAACACTATCTTTGCACATAGTAAGTATTCAATAAATGTTTGCTGTTATTATTCTTCTATACTACGTCCTTTTCATCAGTGATCGTGCAGTTACATTTCTCAGGTGCTTTTAAATGATAGTTTATGTGAGTATAGATTTTTATGTTGATGGTTATTTATCATCAGCACTAACTTCCATTATTACCTGTTGTCCTCTGGCACTTGTTTTTGCTGATGAAAAGTCTGCTGTCCATCTAATCGTCATTCCTTTTAAGCAATCTGTACTTTCTCTCCGGGAGCTTTAAGAGTTTTCCTCTTCAGCTTTGGTTTTCTACTGTTCCATCGTAATGTGTAGGTGTAAGTTTACTTTCACTTTTCCTGCTCTGTACCTCCTGTTACTTTTAATCTGAGGGATTCTGACTTTCTCAAAGTCTATCAGTGTATTAGCTATTATCTCTTCAAATAGCACTTCTCTTCCATTTCCTTTGTTTACTTCTGGGACTCCTGTTTGAAGTAGTTTGGAACCTCTCCACATATTGTCTGTGTCTCTTAATGGCTCTTTTCATATTTGATTACATTATCATGTTTAATAGCCACTATTAGCACAGTTAGGCTAATAAAGAAATGGGTTGTTTTATTTAAAGAGTGTTCAGGAAGTTATGTTTTCAAAATTCTCTCATAAAAACCATCATCTGCCTCATATTGCTCTTGTTTAATATAGAGCTGCCATTACAAAGGAAAACATGTCTGACTCAAGCATTCAGTTGATTCTGTTTGCCTTACGTTTGGTTCAGTGATAGGTTATCCCTAAATCATGAAGACCTCTGGTCAACCCCCATACTCCTCTCTCTCTTTTAGCAGATAAGGAAACTAAGGGCAAATAGTTCATTGATTTCCAGAGAGACACGTCTGTGAATCTTATTTCCCCTCTAGGGCTATCATCTTTTCATTTTCTCCTTTGCTGCCACCTGAGACCAAACTAGCACCATCTCTCACCTGTACCATTGCAGTTAACTGTTCTTCTACACCCATTTTTGTTCTTTATTTCCACCCATGTGGGTCAGTGAAGCCAGAATGACCTCTTAAAAATAAAAATCTGATGATGATTTCCCCTCCTAAAACTCTTTTTAAAAAAATAGACTACTTTTTAGAGCCAGTTTTAGGTTCACAGCAAAATTGTCTAGATGTTCCACACTTTACTTACTCAATCACTTACTGAAGGACATCACGGTTGCTTCCAAGATTTAGCAACTATAAATAAACCTGCTGTAAACATCAATGTGCAGATTTCTGTAAGAACAAAAGTTTTCAACTCCTTTAGGTGAATACCAAGGAGCACAACTGCTGGATTGTTTGGTAATAGGATGCTTAGCTTTGTAGAAAATGACTAAAACTTCCTCCAAAGTAGCTGTATTATTTTGCATTTCTACTAGCAATGAATGGATAGATCCTGTTGCTGAACATCCTCACCAGCATTTGGTGCTGTCAGTGTTCCAAATTTTTTTATTAGTATTAACATGGTATGTCTTTCTCCATCTGTTACTTTTAATATGTATATGTCTTTATATTCAAAGTGGGTTTCTTGTAGACAACATGTTGATAAGTCTTTTTTGATCCACCTTGACAATCACTGTCTTTTGATTGGTACGTTTAAGCTATTGATGTTAAAGTGATCATTGATATAGTTTGATTGACATCTATCATATTTGTTACTGTTTTCTATTTGTTAAGCTTATTCCTTTTCTTCTTTCTTTTCCATGCCCCTTGCCAGCGGGGATCTATTTTGTCTTTCATTCTTTTTCTGCCTTTTACTGTTTTAAATAAACCTTTTATGTTATTCCATTTTCTCATAGTTTTTGGCTATACTTCTTGTCACTTCTTTATAGTGATTGCTCTAGAGTTTACAGTATACTTTTACAACTAATCCAGCTCAACTTCCAAATAACACTATACCATTTCACAGGTAAAGTGAGTTCCATATAAGAGCAAAATAATCCTAATTCCTTCCTCCTGATCTTTATATCATTACTGTCATTTATTTCACATATATAAGCATATATAGACTATGATATATATGTAATACATAACATGCATATATGTCTAATATATAAAACATATACATAAGCATACACAATTGAATGCATCATTTCTGTTATTATTTTGAACCAACTGTTACTGTTAGTTCAATTAAGAACAAGAAAAATATAAGTTGGCCAGGTGTGGTGGCTCATGCCTGTAATCCCAGCACTTTGGGAGGCCGAGGCAGGCAGATCACCTGAGGTTGGGAGTTTGAGACCAGCCTGACCAACATGGAGAAACCCCGTCTCTACTAAAAATACAAAATTAGCTGGGCATGGTGGCGGGTGCCTGTAATCCCAGCTACTTGGGAGACTGAGGCAATTCTCTTGGGAATCAGGGAGGCAGGGATTGTGGTGAGCTGAGATTGTACCATTGCACTCCAGCCTGGGCAACAAGAGCAAAACTCCATCCAAAAAAAAAAAAAGGAAAGGGAAGGGAAAGGGAAGGGAAGGGGAAGGGAAGGGGAAGGGAAGGGAAGGGAAGAGAAGGGAAGGGAAGGGAAGGGAAGGGAAGGGAAGGGAAGGGAAGGGAAGGGAAAGGAAGGGAAAGGAAAGGAAAGGAAGGAAAAAAGTTTTTTTTTTTTTTTTGAGATGGAGTCTTGCTCTGTCATCCAGGCTGGAGGGCAGTGGTGCAATCCCTGCTCACTAGAGTCTTCACCTCCCAGGTTCAATTGATTCTATTCCTCAGCCTCCCGAGTAGCTGGGATTATAGGCATGTGTCACCATACCTGGCTGGTCTTGAACTCCTGACCTCAGGTATCTGCCCGCCTTGGCCTCCCAAAGAGCTGGGATTACAGGTATGAACCACTGCGCCTGGCCTGTTTTTGTTTATTTTAGGATTTCTGTCTTGCTTACATTGTCCATCTGTTCTTGCACACTGCCTGCTTTATTCAGTGTAGCCCTTAGCATATGAATTATTGTTATGTGAAATTCCTGCTCTGGTAACTTCAACATTCCTTCAGCGCCTGTTTCTTCAAACTGTGTTTTTTGCCTTTTATTATGCCTTGTAATTTTTTCGTGATAGCCAAACATGGTGTATTGGGTATAAGGAAGTGCTATAAACAGGCTTTTAGTGTTGAGGTGGTGAGGTGTGGTGGGCAAAGGAAGCTATATTTCTTAAATTTTTCTCTTTGTCTCTTATTTAACAAGGACATTCTGGTCACATTGATATAGATTAGACTTCCAAATGAATTCTCCCCTTGCAGTGACTCAGGCTGTCCCTCTTCTTCTCACTGCCATCTCATGTCTTATTACTTTGTGCCTAGTCTCCTGTCTGCTCCAGTTCCCTTCAGCATTTCCCCATTTCATGTGATTTTGCTGTGACAATGAAATACTTTCAATTTCAAGGGATAGATAACTCAGACAAATGGAAGCAATGGAAGTGATTTATAAAAAGTCCAAGGTAGGATAGGCTTCAGGGTAGGTTTAATTTAGTTGTTCAGCCATGTTAAAGACCTCCTTCTTTACCTTTCTCTTCTCTGTCTTCAGTCTTGTCAACTTCATTCTAGATCTTGCTTCTCTCAGGACGGCAAAATGAATCTAGAGATTCAGGTTTCATATCCCTATACCATCCTGCCCAGAGAGGGAGAGAGTGTCCTCTGTGGTGGCTCTCAGAGAAGTGAGAAAGTGTCTTTCTAGAAGCCCCAGTGAACATCCTTTGCATGTTACTGGACAACATTTGCCAGATGCCCTTCCTGAACCACCATCTATGCCTGAGAAAGAGCATGCACTAGTTGGCTTAGGTCTGGGTTGTATGAACCAATACTGTGAAAGAAATAGGATAACCTGATGGACTTCAACTCACACAGCTGAGAGTGCAATCACATTCTCCTTAAACATGTGAGAGAAGTAGGCATCTGATGGAAAACCTGGACAGGGTGCGGACCAAGGACAGGGAAAATGGATGCTAAGTAGCTAAAAATGCCCACTACATTTGTACGTGGTTATTTCAAAAATCCTAATAAAACACCGTTTTTATTTTATTGCTCTACTGCTCTAGCCCAAAGACCAAGTCCAATCTGCCACTGTTTGTTGTTGTTGTTTAATTTTTTTATTTTTCGAGATGGGTTCTCCTTCTGCCACCCAAGCTGGAGTGCAGTTGTGTGATCGTAGCTCACCACAATCTCAAACTCCTGGCCACAAGGGATCCTCCCACCTCAGCCTCCTGAGTCATTGGGACTACAGGCACGAGCCACCACGCCCCACGGCCACCTGTTTTCTTTCCTTTCCTTTCTTTTTTTTTTTTTCCTTGAGATGGAGTCTCACTCTGTTGCCCAGGCTGGAGTGCAGTGTCACGATCTCGGCTCACTGCAAGCTCTGCCTCCTGGGTTCAAGCAATTCTTCTGCCTCAGCCTCCCGAGTAGCTGGGACTACAGGCGCGTTCCACTGCACCTGGCTAATTTTTTGTGTTTTTACTAAAGATGGGGTTTTACCAGGTTAGCCAGGCTGGTCTCGATCTCCTGACCTTGTGATCTGCTTGCCTCAGCCTCCCAAAGTGCTGGAATTACAGGTGTGAGCCACCATGCCCAGCCCACCTGTTTTCATTAGCAGCTTTATTGAAACAGCCATGCTCATTTTCAAAGTTTTGTGTATGGCTGCCTTCACACTACAATTAAAAATTTGAGAGTTGAGATGAAGATTGCATGGTCTGCCAAATGAAAAATATTTACCACCTGGCCCTTTTCAGAAAAAGCTTACAGATCCCTGGTCTAAAAGAGTAAATTTATTTTGTTTTATTTATGTATTTATTTTTGAGACAGCATGTTGCTCTGTTGCCCAGGCTGGAATGCAGTGGTGCGATCTTGGCTCACTGAAACCTCTGCCTCCTAGGTTCAAGCGATTCTCGTGCCTCACCCTCCCGAGCAGCTGGGATTATAGGCACCTGCCACCACGCCCAGCTAATTTTTGTATTTTTAGTAGAGTTGAGGTTTCACCATGTTGGCCAGGCTGGTCTTGAATTCCTGACATCAAGTGATCCCCCTACCTCAGCCTCCCAAAGTGCTGGGATTACAGTCGTGAGCTTGCCCCCAGCTTAAAAGATTAAATCTAAACTCCTCCTGGATATCAGTCCTCTATCATCTACCCTCACTTTACTGACCTAATTTTATTGGCATTATTTACTGTATTTAAGCTCTCTAATCCAATCAAATCAGTTTATTCATCCACCCTAAATATTGTACAATCATTGTCCACTTTTCTCTTTTCTTTCGTTCATGCCTAATCCACCCTGGAATGTTCTCCTTCTGTCTCATGTATCTTCAAAGGCCCATCTCGAGTCCGTGGAACCTTCCCTGTTACCTTTGTTGGCACAGAGGCCTTCTTTCTACCTTTATTGCCTCTATCAATCACACACTGAGGCAGTCTGAGTCTGTATACATTTTATAAATATGTCATATGTATACCATCTTTTTTGTTCAATTTAATGTAAGCCTCCTGAATATTAGTCTTGGTGATATAATAGTTTCTATAAGGTATCCCTTATAGAATTTCAAGTAACGGTGGGCCAAGAGAAGGCACTTAACTAATAATTACTAGTCCTGTCAAACTCTACCTCACACATATCTACAATTAGCCCACTTCTCTCCGGCTCACTAACTACTTGATTCTGAGCCCCATTTACTCTCATCTTGGCCTGTGCTAGCTTCCCACGTGCCCCCTGCACCCTTTGCCCCACTGCAGTTTTTTTCCCAAACAGCAGGTGGACCGACTAAATGTTTAAATCAGTAGGTGTTACTTTCCTACTTAAGATTCTCTGCCGGGTGCAGTGGCTCACGCCTGTAATCCCAGCACTTTGGGACACTGAGGCAGGCGGATCATCTGAGGTCAGGAGTTTGAGACCAGCCTGGCCAACATGGCGAAACTCCGTCTCTACTAAAAATACAAAAATTAGCCAGGTGTGGTGGCACATGCCTGTAGTCTCAGCTACTTGGGAGGCCAAGGCAGGAGACTCACTTGAACTGAGGAGGCGGAGGTTGCAGTGAGCCAAGATGGCGCCATTGCACTCCAGCCTGGGGGACAAGAGCAAGACTTTGTTTCAAAAAAGGAAAAATAAGATTCTCCACTTCTATGATATATCTTAGAAAATAAGTCATGAACTGTCTCTGCCTACATTGTCTAGTTCATCTCCCTCCGCTTGTCAGTGGTCCCTCTGCTCCAGTGTCTCTCTGCTCCCTCTGTGTAGAATGCCCTTCCCTTAGCTCAAGAATGTCTGACTCCTCGTGATTGGGTCTTGGCTCTCTTCTTGCCTGACCACCAATCTGAATGGGCTCCCCACTTCCTGCCCATCCCATTAGATCACATCATCCAGCTTTGCTCTCCTCCTGGCCCTGATCTCAACCCCAGTTTGTCTTGTTTACTGTTAACCCTCTGAGTACAAGCCCCCTGAGATTAGTGATTCTGTCCCACTGGTTCACACCTGTATTTCCAGGTCCTAGAATGTCCCAGCACATAAGAGGGACTCAACAGCTCTTTGTGGCATAAATGAACTAAACCATTCACAGATTTATTCTCTTTTGAAATAAAAAGGAATACACTGTCACAAAATGTATTCACTGTCACAAAATGCATTTACCATGTGCCTATTCTCATGGTTTTACTTCTTAGGGTTTTGCCAAAAAATCTGCTCTTATGGGTTGCATTAGGTTCCAATGGCTGCCATAGCCAAGTGGCACAAAATGAGTGGCTTAAAACAACAGAAATGTATTCTGTCACCATTCAGGAGGCCAGAAGTCCCAAATCAAAGTGTGGGTAAGCTTAGTGGCTCCTGGAGGCTCTGAGGGAGAAACCTCCCCATGCCTCTTTCTTAGCTTCTGGCGATCCTGGCAATCGTTGGTGTTCCTTGCCTGATGGGTGCATGGCTCCAATCTCTGCCTCCATCTTCACATCACTTTCTTCTCCGTGTGTCTCTGTGTGTGCTGTTTTGACTCTTATAAAGACAATCATTAGATTTAGGGTCCACTCTAATCCAGTGAGGTCTCGTCTTGATCCTTAACTAATAACATCAGCACTAACTCTATTTCTATACAAAGTCGCATTCTGAGGTTCTGCATGGATATGCACTTTTCAGAGACACTATTTGCCCCACGCTAGAGTTTTAGAATACAACATTGAAACTTACAATCTACTCTTGCTGTAATGTAATGCACATACGTTGTTTTTTGGATGGCCAGTGACCAGGATCACCCTTCCTAGGAGCACCCCAATTTCCTATTGCATCTTCCAGTTGGAGGACAGTCTTGATTGGAATGCAACTCAGTATTTCTCATCCCCTCTCTGCAACCAAGGAGCTACATGTGACCCAAAGTAAGACAACTGGACTCCTGGGATGACTACTTCTTCCAAATTTATGCTATTTTATGTTTTGGCAACCTTTCAAGAGAGCTTTCATTCTATACTAAATTTCCTTTTTTTTTTTAGAGAGAGAGGCTCTCTATCAATCACCCAGGCTGGAGTACAGTGGTGTGATCACCACTCATCGTATGCAGCTTTGAACTCCCGGGCTCAAGCAATCCTCCCACCTCAGCCTCCCAAGTAGCTGGTACTACAGATGTGCACCACCATGCCTGGCTAAGTTATTTATTTATTTATCTGTAGAGACACTGTCTCACTATGTTGCCCAGGCTGGTCTCAAATCCCTTGGCTCAAGTGATTCTCTTGCCTTGGCCTCCCAAATTGCTGGGATTACAGGCACGAGCCACTGTACCTGGTCTCACATATTTTTAGTACTATAAATCTGTGAATGCCCAAAAAACATCAAGCAGTCTGGACTCTTGGAACTTTTCATCTTGAGTGGAGGCGCATAAGGAATGGGAAAATATTGGAACACATACACTGGAGGAGCAGCACCCAGATAAGATCCTTCAGTTGTTCATGCTGCCTGGACTCCAGGAATTGCCTTCATTCCTGGCTTGTGTCCTGATTTGGCTCTCCAGCCTCCCACCTATCCTCTGAGTTCCTAGCTAGCACCCTGTTAAAGTCTCTTTTTGCTTCAATTAATCAGAATCCATGTCTATCACTTGCATCCAAAGACATTCAACTATTACATCGAGATCCAAGACTTTTTTCAGCACTGTCGCTGTTTTGCATATTTAGCTCTGAGTTCTGACATGCTGAGTTTACTACTATATGAGATACTACCTTCAAAATGTCAATTTCATCCAAACCCACACATTAGTGCAATTACAAGACGGTATATTAGCATTATTATTAATTTATTTATAACCCAGCTTGTTCCAAAAGGATTTCATTATGTTAAATTATCCTACAGAGGTATGACAAGAAAAAATACATTTAAAATAAGAAAGAAAAATGAGACAAAGGAAGAATAAGAGGTAGAAAAGTGAGACGAAGCCACAAGAGAACCTAATCCATAAAATGGTTACTGCCAAGGCTAGACAATAGGTAGGGGAAAGATGCAGTATCGTGAAAAGGTCTGCAGGCTACAGTTGTTGCCATGGTATTTGGCAACAATATTTTCTATTTTTCATAGTTCCTTCTCAACCCAAATTTCTGTTAAAAGCTTGCAATCTCTCAACATTAAAATGGGAATATGAGAGAATTAAGCAGTTGCCAAATGGGAACTAACTGAATCACAGAAAAGAATACATTTGCTTAAAGTCTTTATGTTATTACTTTAAAAAAGGTAAAAACCCTGAGATATCTGCTTTAATCTTCATCTCTCTTTCTTTCTCTTTCTTTTGTTCTTTTTTGGTTAATATTAGTCAAAATCTTGAAGCTGTAGTGCCTTATATCAAGTTACGATTGTTAAAATTTTGCTTTACACAATAGATGGACCTTGAAAAATTTATTCCGTTATCTGTTTTTACAAATTCAAACACTCTAAATGGAAGACAGAAACTATTTAAAAGAAGATTTACAGTCAATCTTTTTGCAAAGCAGGCATTACATTTTTATTTATTATTTTAGTCATATGGGGTTTCATATATTATAGAAATGTCAGTTCCCTTCTTGCAGTTTTTATCAAGAAAGCGAAGCCCAGATTTTAAATGCAAATACTGCATAAAGATATTGCTCATACATAGTAACATAGTAAACACAATCATACTGATCTTCATTATTGTAATGACGATTTTCCCATTTTAATATTTATTGCATTTTTTTCTCTCAAACCTTTTCCAAAAAGATCTGAGGCAACTATCGAATACATCACAAGTGCCACCTAGTGCTTCCTTCGAAAATAACGCTTTTTTGTTTTTTTTTTTTGGTCTTCAGAAATAAGAACAAAACAAGATGTAGAACACCCATGCTCGTAGGCTGGATCTTGCTTAAGTAGTTCTGCTTCCTAAAAATGAGTGCATTTGTTTTCAGCCAAAACATATTTTGAAAGAAGAATTTCGAAGTGAATTTCCTTGACTGCGCTCAGACCTCCCAATAATGCTTGTTTTAATTCTACATAGGCAGACAAGGCATTAAGTAAAGGATGCTAAAGAAAGGAAACATAAAATAAGGAATTTCAGTAAACAAGAAGTAGCAGTAATTATTTCAAAAAGTATTTTCTTCCATCTCCCAGTAGGAGCTGGCATCTCACTAAGTTTAATTTCCATCGTCATCATCATTATTATTTTTTGAGACTGAGTCTTGCTGTCGCCCAGGCTGGAGTGCAATGGCACAATCTCAGCTCACTGCAACCTCCACCTCCCGGGTTCAAGCAATTCTCCCACCTCAGCCTCCTGAGTAGCTGGGATTACAGGCGCCTGCCACCATGCCCGGCTAATTTTTGTATTTTTATAGGGACAAGGTTTCACCATGTTAGCCAGGCTGGTCTTGACCTCAGGTGATCCACCTGCCTCAGCCTCCCAAAGTGCTGGGATTACAGGCATGAGCCACAGCACACAGCCCCATCATCATTATTTTATGCCCCAAATTACTCCTCTTCCCCATTTTCCCCATCTATAAAGCACTGCATCATCATCACCACCACCACCACCATCAACCACACACATCAGCTCAGTGCCTATGGTGGTAGGCCTCAGAGCTGGTTGTCAACAAAACACACTCAAGCTTTAGACTCTGCCCTCAAGGAGCTTAAAATTAACCTGGGAGGAGGAAGAGGAAAGGAAGGAGGAGGAGGACAACGAGGCTGAGAAGTATGTGTGCAATGATCAAACAGCAACACTAGATAAAAGCTTTCACCATTTTCCCAGTTCACAGACCAGAAAACTTTGGAACCATCCCCTCTCCTCTATCCAGTCCTGGTACTTGGATCCTATAGTGTCCTCCTTTGGAATGCCTTCCTGTTTTTTCCTTCCCTATTGTGGGTTTACTCCTCTACCTCATGCCTGGAAAATGGCAACAGACGTACCACTTGGCCTCCTTCCTCTCCTACTGCCAGGCTACCTTGCCTAAAATGCTGCCTTTAACTTTTCATTCTCTTCCTTAAGAACAAGTTGTGGTTCTCTGGTGCTTCTCAGCCCATGGGTACGCATCTCAGAGCCTAGTTTTGAAGACCTTTACTAATCTACACAGACTATTCAATTCGATGAGCCATTACACTACAACACTAAATTTTCACTCCTAGAGTGCAGGTCTCTCTTTACATTGGAAGCAAGCGGGCACATTATGCTTTCATTTCCTTCAAAAAAATTACATTTTTTTTTTTTTTTTTTTGGTGTGTTTTTTCTTTTCTCTTGAGATGGAGTCTCCCTCTGTTGCCCAGGCAGCAGTGCAGTGGCACAATCTCAGCTCTCTACAACCTCCACCTCATGGGTTGAAGCAATTCCCCCACCTCAGGCTCCCGAGTAGCTGGGACCACAGGTGCCCACCGTCACGCCCAGCTAATTTTTGTATTTTTTTAGTAGAGATGGGGGTTTCGCCATGTTGGCCAGGCTGGTTTCAAACTCCTGACCTCAAGTGATCTGCCCACCTTGGCCTCCCAAAGTGCTGGGACTACAGACAGAAGCCACCATGTCTGGCCGATGGTTTTTTGTTTATTTTTTGTTTTGTGGTATTTCTAGTTGCCTTTTTTTTTTTTTTGGTCTCTTGTGTCATTTGCCTTCATATTATTTTCAACCTTTTTTCAGTTACTTCATTTTATTACTTACAACCATTCTCCCCATCCATGTACACTTTCTTTCCACTGGTGACTTTCCTCCTGGGGCATCACCTTCTCCTCCAATCTCTACTGGTTACTCTTTCATCTTGCCTCATAGCAAGTCACATTGCAACTTCTCTTTCCTGCTTTTTGGGTTTGTTTCACTGTTTCTTGAATCACTGGTCTTCCCCTTTCTTCATTTTCTCCTTATTTTGCCGCAGAATATTTTTAAGCAACTTCCCAAAAATGGGCAAATGGGAGGTAATTGGAGGAATAAAGACATGTGTGAAAAATGTCTTTATTCCACCTTCACACTTAATTGTGCTTGCCTGGCCACACTATTCCAGTTTATAATCATGTTACCAATAACAGTAGCTATTTCCTTATTGTGTTTTAGTACCTTTGTGTTTTAGTTCAATTGTGCTGCTATAACAAAATATCATAAACTGGGTAATTTATAAAGAACAGAAATGTACTTTCTCACAGTTCTGAAGACTGGAAGTCCGCAGCACGGCAGGTTCAGTTGTCTGGTGAGGGCTGTCCTCTGCTTCCAAGATGACCCTTATTGCTGCACCCTCCAGAGGGAAGGAACGCTGTGTCCTCTCATAGCAGAAGGCAGAAGGGCAAGAGAACTGAAAGCTGCCTGAAGCCTCTTTTATAAGGGCCTTCATCCCATTTGTGAGGGAGGAGCCCTCATGGCCTAACCACCTCTTAAAAGCCCCACCTCTTAATAGTATCACATTGACCAACAAGGTTTAATCTAACATCTGAATTTTGGAGGGGACACATTCAAACCACGGCATAGCGTTGCTGATGAGAAGTCCAGCGTCAGTCTGACTCTTGTTCTTTGTAACATGGAAGATAAATTGTTCCTATTGCAGTACTGTCAAGTCAAATCCTAACAACCCATTTCCCATTTCTAAAATTGAGACCCACAGGTCGCACTCTGCTTTTAGTGTTAACTAATGACATATCAGAGTCTGGCTCTGAAAATACAGAACTTCATAATTTTTAAAAAATGTCTAATAAAGAGGTGAAAAAGATGTTTCTTCTCCATAGCAACGAGAGAGAGGGAGAGAAAGAGATCGTTTCATAGCTTAAAACTTTGTAAAAGAATCTGATGAGGTAAGATGTTAAATGTGAACTCTCACATCAGTCTTATTTCCAGGGTGATATAAAGTCTTGCACAAATATTCCCAACTTCTACTAGCTTTTTCTGTTTTCTTTAAGTAAATTTATCATTGAAATTATTATTTGAACAAAGAAGTCTTGTAGGTGCTAGAAATTTTAGAAATTGTTGCCATATAGCATAAGCATGACCTTCAACAACATTAGTAATTCTGGCTCATAGTCTTACTTGTTGGTTTGTTGCCCTGGTGCTAATGTAGTTGACACCTACGTCCCCAGTTATATAAACATTAACAGGGTTTCTCAGTCAAATCAAAAAGAGGATTGGCTTTCTCTCCTTTTCCTATTTGCATAATGGACAAATAAACTAGAGTCTTCAACATAAAAAAAAGTTTAAAGTCTTGTCCTCGTTACATCTCCACAGAGATACCAGTTGCTTCAGCACTGTGACTTCTCAAACTAAGTGTTGGTTTTACAAGGTGTTTTATTTAGGATACCTGAGCACTATTCACAACATGGTACCTTTTCAGTATTATTTGCAAGATGTATCATTTAGATGTCCTTAGGAAACTTTGGAAGGGGGAAGGAATATTTGATATCAATGTAAAAAGGCGAAATGGGGCCGGGCATGGTGGCTCACACCTGTAATCCCAGCACTTTGGGAGGCTGGAGGCAGGTGGGTCATGAGGTCAGGAGTTCGAGATCGGCCTTACCAACATGGTGAAATGCCATCTCTACTAAAAATACAAAAATTAACAGGGTGTGGTGGTGGGCACCTGTAATCCCAGCTACTCAGGAGGCTGAGGCAGGAGAATCACTTGAACCCAGGAGGCAGAAGTTATAGTGAGCCGAGATCATGCCACTGCACTCCAGCCCGGGTGACAGAGCAAGACTCCGTTTCAAAAAAAAAAAAAAAAAAAAAAAAAAAAAAGGCAAAGTGGAAGTTCCTTCAATTTAAAAAAATTTACCCCTCTCTTCCTCATCCACACACATACACCAAGGTCCAAGAGGATGATGTCCCAGAAAATGCTTTGAAATATGGTAAAAAATCTTCTTAGCAAAACCAAAACCATTTTCTATATTACTGTGGTATTAAATCTTTACTAGATGTATTGTTGTATAGAGTCACTAGCTCCACAACACAGACTAGCAGAAAAAAATAATGCTGTGGAAACAAACTTTTTTCAGGTCTATATGAACCTTATATCATCATTGAAAGTGATCTAATAGACATTAGATAGACAGAATGGAATAGAGTCCAGGCATAGACCCGCACACAGAGCATCACTTAATTTATCACAAAGGTGTCAATGAAATTCGATGTGGAAAGGAAGGGCTTTTCAATAAGTGGTGTTGGTTCAAAGGATATTTGCATTTGAAAATTGGATAAATTTTATCAAATTATTCATTAGAAAGCTTATACTAATTTATAGTCTCACCAACTTGATTGAAAAGTGCTCTGTGGTCTATTCATGTAAATGTTCAAAGATGTTTGCAAAGAATGGATATTTTGTTTATTAAGCACAAAGTCCTCTTTCTATGTGTGTGTATAATGCATTGTATTCATTATTCAAGCAACAAAGGTTTATTGAATGCCTTGTACATGCTAGGTACTGTTCTAGGCCCCAGGGATTTGGCCGAAGGCAAAGTAACCTACTTTCTTGGAGCTTACATTCTTGTAGGGGAAGACAGATAATAAGAGACAAAAATAATATAGTTTCACATGGTTGTGTAAGTTGTGTGAGGGAAAAACCCATCAGTTTAAGAGGATAAAGGGAGTCTGGGGTGAGGGCTCTATTTCAGATCAGGGAAGGCTTCTCCGCATGTTGAGGAGGAGGGAGCCACGTGGTCTGAGGGGAAGGCATGTGTCCCAGGCAGAAGCTCAAGGAGTATGTGGGAAAGGGTCAGAAAGAAGCCAGTGTGGCTGGAGAGTGTAGGGGATGCTCAGAGAGGTAGGTAGGCAAGGGCCATATCACACTGGACTTACTGACCACAGCCTGGTGTTTAGGCTTTATTTCAGTGTAATGGGAAGGCATCTGAGGCTCCTCAGTCCTGGTGTGGCATGATCTGGATTTATGCTTTTAAGAGAGAATTTTGTGCTGTGGGGAAATGAATTGGAAGGGGAAAAAAGAAGCAGAAAGACTGAGTTGTGGCCAGAGTGACAGTAGCATAGACTAGGTGGTAGCTGGGGAAGTGGTAAAATGTGACCAAACTTAGGATGTATCTGGGTGATATAACAAGACGTGCTGATTGGATGTCAGAAGTGGGGTGGGGCCAAGGGAAAGAGAGGAATCAAAGATGACTCCTAGGTTTTGAGCCTAGAACCTGGGTCAGTGGTAGTGCCACCAGCTAAGATAGAGATAACTGGGGAGGAGGAGAGTTGGGGCTGGGGTGCAATGGGAAGAAAAACTTTGGTATGTTTTGACGGAAACAACCCAGTGTGTCCATCAATAGATGAATGGATAAACAAAATGTGGTATATCCATACAGTGGAATATTATTCATCTATGAAAAGGAATGACATACTGATACATGCTACCACATGAATGAACCTTGAAAGCATCATGCTAAGTGGAAAAAACCACACACAAAACACCCCATGTTGTATGATTCCATTTATATGAAATATCCAAAATAGGCAAATCTGTAGAGATAAAAAAAAAGCCAGGGGTTGAGGTCAGTGAAAGAGTAACTGGGAATGACTGATTAATAAATACAGAGTTCCCATTTGGGGTGATGAAAAAGTCCTGGAGCTAGACAGTGGAGCTGGCTGAACAGCCCTGTGAATGTACAAATGCCATGGAATTGTACACTTTAAAATGGTTACAATGGTCAATGTTCTGTTCCATGTATTTTACCATAATAAAAAAGAATCTGAGACAACCAAAAATTTTAGGATGTATGTAGTGAAGCTGAGAGTTTAGTTTAAGATATATTAAATTTGAGAGGCTTATCAGATATTCATGTGGATTTAGATAAAGGAATCTGAAGCTTGGGTGAGTTCAAGACTGGAGAAATAAATCTGGGAGTCATCAACATGGGGATGGCACTTAAAGACTGAGGACTGGCTGGGCACGGTGGCTCACGACTGTAATCCCAGCACTTTGGGAGGCCGAGGAAGGCAGGCAGATCACGAGGTCAGGAGTTCGAGACCAGCCTGGCCAATATGGTGAAACCCTGTCTCTAATAAAAATACAAAAATTAGATGGGCGTAGTGGTGTGTGCCTACAGCCCCAGCTACTCAGGAGGCTGAGACAAGAGAATAAGTTGAACTCAGGAGGCAGAGGTTGCAGTGAACCAAGATTGTGCCACTGCACTCTAGCCTGGGTGACAGAGTGAGACTCCGTATCAAAAAAAAGAAAAAAAGACTGAGGAATAGTGAGATCCCCTAGGAAGGCAGTGTAGCGAGAGGAGAAGAGAAAGGGAAGACTGCATCCTGGGCTATCTCAACACCAGGAGGTCACAAACAGGAGGCATCAGCAAAGCAGACTGGCCACGCTGGACCCATAAAGTAGCATAAAAGTTAGGAGAGCATGGAATCTCCAGAGCGCGGTGCCAAATGTGTCCACTGCTTCCTGGAGGTGGAGTAAGGTGAACATAGTTGGATTTTGTGTGATTAAGGTTCCTGCCATCTTTACAAAGTTGTTCAAGGTGGTTAAATGTACTGCTCAAATATGCTTGATGACTTTGTCTATCAATTTCTCAAACAGATGTATCACAGTTTTCCCCCATCATTATAGATTTTAATTTCTTCTTGTATTTTTAACATCTTTGTTTTCTGAATTTTGAAGTTCTATATTGAGTGAATAGAAGTTCTTGACTCTCATGTCTTGTTAGTGAATTGTGACTTTTATCATTTGGAAATAGTCTTCCTTTTTGTTAATATTTTAGGTATCTGTTTTGTAAACAGCATACACAGTAGTCCCCACTTAGCAGAGGAGAATAGTTTCAAGGTCCCCCAGTAGATGCTGAAGCCTCGGGTAGTACCAAACCCAATTGCCACCAATCAGAACACATTTATTGCCTTGTCTTCCACTCATAAACTTAATGCCATTTCACTTAACAGAGGGGAATAGTTCCAAGCCCTCCAGTGGATGCTGAAACCAAACTGGGTTTGATGCATAGCACCAAACCCAGTTGCCACTGATCAGAACACATTTCTCTCCTTGTCTTCCACCCACAAACTTAATACCATTTCCATCTTAACTAAACACTTAGCATACACTGTGGCTGAGACTTTTGCAGTTTGAGGTGCGCCAGCTAAAAATCAGCATGAATTTCTTTTTTGTTCTTAATTTCAGGAATAGAAAATTCATTCTTAACGTAGATCTTAACCTCAGCATACGATTTTTTTTCTTTCCTTAAGTCGAGAACTTTCACCTTTTCACTTAAAGGAAGCACTTTACAGCTTCTCTTTGGCATATCCAAATTACCAGCATGACTACTCTTTTAAAGTAAGGGTTACTTGGACACAAGCCTTGTGATACCATGACAGTCAATCCGATAACTGAGGTCAAGTGACTAAAGGAGGGATAGTGTCTTCAGCATGGCTATGGTGGGACAGAAGGGAGGTTCATGCCCCAGGCAGGGCTGAGCAGAGCACTGTGGGATTTCATCATGCTACTCAGAACAGCTCACAACTGAAAATTTAAGACTTGTTTATTTCCAAATTTTCCATTTAATATTTTTGGACCACGGTTGACTATGGGTAACTCAAAATGCAGAACTGCTGCAGATAAAAGGGCCTACTGTAAATGCAGTCTTTGTAACCCAAATCAGGACTAACTTTTTACATAAAGGAGCACAGAACATGCAGCCAATTTTCAGTTGGGCCTGAAAATTAAATTGACATAGAACAGATTAACAAGGTAAAAGCATACAAATTTATATGAATTTTACATGACATGAGGACCTTCATGGAAACAAAGGACCAAAGAAGTGCTACACTTACATACTACAGAAGCAATTGTAGAAAAGTAACCAAGTTGGCCGGCATGGAGGCTCACGGCCTGTAATCCCAGTGAGTCCACAATTCGTGGGTTCTTGGTCTTGCTGACTTCAAGAATGAAGCTGTGGACCCTCGCGGTGAGTGTTACAGCTCATAAATGCAGCGTGGACCCAAAAACTCAGCATCACCAAGACTTAGTTCAAAGAGCAAATGAACCCTTCCATGAGATGACCCAAGTGGGTTGCCAGCGCTTCCTCGGGCAGCCTACTTTTATTCCCTTATCTGACCCCACCCACATCCTGCTGATTGGTCCATTTTACAGAGAGCTGATTGGTCTATTTTACAGAGAGCTGACTGGTCCGTTTTGACAGAGTGCTGATTGGTCCATTTACAATCATTGAGCTAGACAGTGCTAGAGGGAAAAGTTCTCCAAGTCCCCACTAGGCTAGCTAGATACAGAGTACTAATTGGTGTATTTACAAACCTTGAGCTAGACCCAGAGTACTGATTGGTGTATTTACAAACCCTAGGCTAGACACAGAGTGCTGATTTGTGTATCTACAATCCCTCAGCCAGACATAAAAGCTCTCCAAGTCCCCACCAGACTCAGGAGCCCAGCCGGCTTCACCCAGTGGATCCCTCACCGGGCTGCGGGCGGAGCTGCCTGCCAGTCCGGCGCTGTGCACCGGCACTCCTCAGCCCCTGGGCGGTCGATAGGACCAAGCGTCACCGAGCAGGGGGTGGCGCCCGTCGGGGAGGTTTGGGCCGCGCGGGAGCTTCCGGCAGAGGCGGGGCTTGGGCATGGCGGGCTGCAGGTCCTAAGCCCTGCCTCGCGAGGAGGCAACTGAGGCCCGGGGAGAACTCGAGCATAGTGCCGGCCCTCAGCACTGCTTGGGGCACCCGATGCACACACCGCAACTGCTGGCGCGGGTGCTAAGCCCCTCACTGCCCTGGGCCAGCGGCGCCGGCCGGCCCCTCCGAGTGCGGGGCCCACTGAGCCCGCGCCAGCGCCCGCCGGAACTCGGGCTGGCCTGGACGCACGCGGCCCGGGTTCCTGCCCGCGTCTCTCCCTCCACACCTCCCCGCAAGCAGAGGGAGCCGGCTTCCGCCTCGGCCAGTCCAGAGACGGGCTCCCACAGTGCAGTGGCGGGCTGAAGGGCTCCTCAGGTGCCGCCAGAGTGGATGCCGAGGCCGAGGAGGTGCGGAGAGTGAGGGCTGCTAGCACATTGTCACCTCTCACTAGCACTTTGGGAGGCCCAGGCGGGTGGATCACCTGAGGTCAGGAGTTTGACACCAGCCTGCCTAACATGGTGAAACCCTGCCTCTACTAAAAATACAAAAAATTAGCTGGGCGTCATGGCGCACACCTGTAATCCCAGCTACTCAGGACGCTGAGGCAGGAGAATGGCGTGAACCCGGGAGGTGGAGCTTGCAGTGAGCCGAGATTGCGACGTTGCACTCCAGCCTGGGCGACAGTGTGAGACTCCGTCTCAAAAAAAAAAAAAAAAAGTAACCAAGTTATGTGGGGAGGCTACAAGAAGATAAAAACTATTTTGACAAAGCCTGTTTGTACAGGATTCTCTTGGCTATGACTTCCTGTTGAAGAATGTTTTTCTCCTGGTACAAGGAGGACATCTTTCATATGGGAGTTTTTACCTCCTGTTTCCAGGAAGAAAAAGGGAAGATGAGAATGTGCATTTTTCATCTGCTATTTTTCAAGTGCCTTTAACTTAAAAATAATCCTTAGGCCAAAGTGGCATTTTCTTTTTGCATGGCGTATTCTGCTACACTTCAATATTTTCCTATTAAACAAGAAATTTACACTCTCTGACTTCCTCCTTCCTCCACTGCTGTCTCTACAGGGTAAGCACTTTTACCAGATTAGTTTTATTCTTAGTTCAGTATAAGTTTTACAGTTTGTTTTTATTTGGGGGGGCAGGGTGGGGCAGGGGGCGCTTACCCTTTTACTTGTATTCCACACTATATTTTTCTTTGGAGTACTTTTTGTCATTATTGTTTTGTTATAGCACATTTTGTAATTATTTTGGAGACAGTGTGTTTGTGGCAAAACTTCTGAGTCCCTGTATGTTCAAACATGTTTTCACATTTGATTGTTAAGTTTACCTCCGTATAGGGGAACTTCCAAGTCAAAAACTGTTTTCCTCAGAATTGTGAAGATAATGTTCTGGTGTCTTCAGCAGCCAGGATTGTTGGTGAGAAAGTCTGATGCCAATCTGCTCGTTGTTTATTTATGTGGAATTTTTCAGAAGGATTTTCTTTATCTGTGGATTTCTTAAATGTTACTAGTACTTGTCAGTGGGCCCCCTTCATCTAAAAGTGTGCTTTCTTCAGCTCTGGAAAGTTTTATTTAACTTTTTCCTTGATGATTTCACCCTCCATTGATTCTTTACTTTCATTCTGCAACTCCTGTTAGATGGATTTTCAATCACCTGGATTAATTCCGCACACCGCTCAAGTTCTTTCTTGTATCTCCCATTTACTTTGTCCTTTTAATTTATTTTTCTTTTTCTTTTTTTTTTTTTTTTTTGTGATGGAGTTTCATTCTTCTTGCCCAGGCTGGAGTGCAATGGTGTGATCTCGGGTCACTGCAACCTCCACTTCCCAGGTTCAAGCGATTCTCCTGCCTCAGTCTCCCTAGTAGCTGGGATTACAGGTGCCTGCCACTACGCCCAGCTAATTTTTTTTTTATTTTTACAAAATATAAAAATACACCTTGGCCTCTCAAAATGTTGGGATTACAGGCGTGAGCCACCGTGCCTGGCCTAATTTCAATTTTGAAAGTTTCTTACCTTTATTTTTCAGATCACTAATTTTATTTTCCATTGTATAGGTTTCACTGATCTTTCATTCATTCAACAAATATTTAGCGAGTTCCTAGCATGCTCCTCCACACCTGGATAATTTTTAAAAAATTTTTTGTAGATATAGGGTGTCACTATATTGCCAAGTCTGGTCTGGAACTCCTGGGCTCAAGTGATCCTCCCACCTCAGCCTCTCAAAGTGCTGGGATTACAGACATAAGCCACATGCCCAGCCTCTCAGTCAACATTCTTGATTATAAATAACAGATACTGGCTCTGGGTGATTTATGCAAGAGATAATTTATTGGCAGGCTTTAGGTAGCTCACAAAATTAACCAGAAGACTGAGAATCAGGATTGGAAACCAGCAGGAACCAAGGAGGCCACAGGCTGGTCAATCATTGTTGCCTTGGCTGATAGCACCTCAGACTCAGGTCCTGAGGGGAGCAGCCTGTGCTCCAGCTGCCAAACCATGGTGCAAGTCATCTGCCAGGCAGCCAGTGACCACACATGGGGGCAGAATAATGGCCCTGAATCCCTGGAACCTGTGCACATGTTCCCTTATGTGGCAAAAGGGACTTTACAAATATGATTAAATTAAGGCATTTAAGATGAAGAGATGATCCTAAATTATCCAGGTGGGCCCACCCCTATGATTCCTTAAAAATAGAGACTCTTCCCCAGCTATGGCCAGAGGAAGACATGACTGTGAAAGAAGGGTCAGAGAGGTGCAACACTGCTGGCTTTGAAGGTGGAGGAAGAAGGCCAGGAGCTAAGAAACGTGGGTGGACACTAGTAGCCAGAAAAGCCTCCCCTAGAGTCTCCAGGACGGGATGTGCCCTGCATCCTGTGGACACCTTGGTTGTAGTCCTGAGGGACCTATGGCAGACTTCTGACCTACAGAACAATAAAATAGCAAATCTGTGTTGTTTTAAGCCACCAAGTTTGTGGTAATTTGTTATGGCAGTGATAGAAAATCAATACGCCACACAAGGGCAGGACTTCCCTGCCATGATGCTGAAGTAAGGCAGGTTTCACAGTGGTGGCGGACCCTGTGCATTTTTTTCTTGTAGGGCTGCTTGGCCACCTCCTAACACTTCCTCCTGCGCATGTGCCTCCCATGCCCCAGTCGGCACCCCACCAACACTCCCCAGGCCAGACACTACTGATGTTTTCTTTCGGCCAGTTTAGGGGTGGGGGAAGGCCATGGGCCCCATGTTCTGGCTACAGCTCTTTAATAAATTATACTGTTGGTTGGTCCAGAACCTTCTTCTGGATTCTTGATTATTGTAAATGTCCTTCTGAGTTTGGAATCTCTCTGGATTTGTTATCTTTCCATTATTTTAATTTTTTTATTTGGTTCATTTTTTGCAGCCAATTTTGTTCTTTTTTTTCCCCCCTAAATCCCTGGGAGCACAGAACATGCAGCCAATTTTGGATGCGTGAGGTTTTTTTTCCCACTCTTGTCAATGTTGATTTTATTTCACTTCTATCTACCTGATATTTCAAAAATGTTCTGATAACGGGCACCCTTTCCTATTTTCCAGTGCTGGGTGAATCTCATCTTTAAAAACAGCACGCTCCCCCTTGTTGTTATAAAAAAAAAATAAGACTGGGTAGTAGGAGATAGGATCCTATGAGCTCAGCTTACCATCTTAAGCCAGTCACTGCTCATTATTTAGACTGGTTTTGTACCTGGCACTCAGACAGAATGCAGAGGACTGGAACATTCTCAGAAGAGTGGGCCATGTGGTCCTGGTGCAATAGCAGGCGGTGGGAGACATGCAGAAGGATGGTGGGTTAGCACCACACCAGTCCAGGAGGAGGCAGAGGTTGGGAGGGTCTGGGTTGGCATCAAAGAAGCCCTTTAACAGAAAGAGAAAAGACAGACCTCATTTCAAATCCTGATTTTGACCCTTGCCAACTGTGTAAACTTTGGCAAGTTTAGTCTCTTTGAGCTTCCGTTTCTTCACTTGCAAAATCAGGATAACACCATCTGTCAGAGCGTTGCTGCAAGGATTAAGGAGATAATATTGATAAAGTTCTTACGATAGGCTTGGCGTGTAATACTATTGGATATTTCCTGAGTAGATTTACATGGATTAATCTGGTATAATCCTGATCATTAAGCCTATTACACAGATCAGGAAACTGAGGAATAGAGAATTTAAGTAAGCTGCTTAAGGTTATAACCATTAAGTGGCAGAACAGGGATTTGAACCTAGGCAGCCGGGCTCTGTCATCTCTTCATATAAACACCATGCCACAGAGCTCCCCATGGGCAAGGACTATTGGCCTGAATGCTGTTCTCTAGCTCTTTAAATTTCCTGTGCAGTTTTGGAGGTAGGGAGTCAGATTCATTTTATGAATTGGGATGGGATTGAGTCAGCAGGTTGGGATAAGTGGCCTCAGTAATAGGCAAGCTGCAGCTAGCAAGTCATTATAGGTTATTGTGTCTGTGTTTGTTTATTGGCTTGTTTCCTTTTATGATGTATTTATTTTTGTGGAGGTAACATTCACATAATAGTAACGGCACGAATATTAAGTGTGCAGCTGAAAGAATTCTTACATATGTATACACCTGTGTAATCACCATGTAGATCAAGAAAGAGAGTTTCCAGTCTCATAGAAGATGCTGCCAAAGGTAACTAGTGTATGAACCTATATTACTACAGGCGAGTGTAGTCTGTTTTTGAATTTCATGTAAATGGAACATACAGTTTGTGCTCTTTCATGTTTGGTTTCTTTTACTCATTCTGTTTGTTATTTTGATAAAACAAGATGCATTACAGGCCAGGAGCTGGTGAGCAGATGGCCACCAGGAGCAGATAGCTAAGATCTCCCAGCATGGTCCCCCAGGGCCTTGTACACAGAGGTAAACCTTGGTGCAGCCAGCAGTGGGGGATGGAAATGAGGAGAAAAACCAGACTGGGTAGGGCTACCATCTGCTCTGACACACCACTGGGAGGGCTCTCACCATGCCCTGGGCCCCAGGGGAAAGCGTTCTTGGAATCTTACAGGTGTGCAGTGAATGTCAGTTCCTTTTCTCTTGCTGCGTGGTTCCCTGTGAGTCAGGTTTGAAGACGGGACAACTGCTGAGGTTTGACTGAGGGTGGCACATTCCTCACCCTTTTGCAGCTTCGGTGGAGCAGAAAACTCTGAATTGCCCCACATGCTTGGGTGCAAGAGATGTGTACCCCTTTTTCCTGCCTCTGGGATCCCGTCTTCTTTGAGGAGCAGCATGTCTGCCTCTCCTGTGAAACAGTGACTTCCGTCGCCTTCCTTTCTGGATAATTCCATTTCTTTCTTGAAGAGCCAAGAACTTTCTTCCTTTCTTTCTTTCTTTTCTTGAGATGGAGTCTCACTCTGTCACCCAGGCTGGAGTGCAGTAGCTTGGATCTTGGCTCACTGCAACCTCCACCTCCCGGGCTTAAGCAATTCTCCTGCTTCAGGCTCCTGAGGAGCTGGTACTACAGGCGAATGCCACCACGCCTGGCTAATTTTTGTATTTTTGGTAGAGACAGGGTTTCACCACATTGGTCAGGCTGGTCGTGAACTCCTGACCTCATGATCCGCCCACCTCAGCCTCCCAAAGTGCTGGGATTACAGGCATGAGCCATTGCGCCCGGCCGAGCCAAGAACTTTTAAAAGTCCTGGTTGAACTTTTTCCAGGACAACTTAAAACACACAGAAGCTCTGAGAGCTCGTTCACTTGAGCATCCGAGAGTCTCAAACCTCAGAGCAAAAGGCTAGGTTTCTTTCCAGAGAGGAAGAGAAGGGGGAAAGCACCCTTTTCTTCTATCAAACAGGTCTCCAATAGAAATAAGAACAGGGCACAAATTACCACATCGATAATCTACCCTGCCCCACTGGATTCCAAATCCCTCTGGGACTAAGTTAGAGAGCCTAGAAAAATTACCCTACAGTCTTCTCAGCCCCAGTTTCTTCAATTACAAACGGTGCTGATACTAACTTTACAAAGACTTCGTGACTAGGAAATGAAATTAGCTATTTGTGAAGCTCAATACTTAGGGTCCTAATAAGTATATTTTCTTTGTAAGAGGAATTGCCTGCTTTCGTGGAATTACAATATCTGAATTGGGTGGCTCAGGTTACAGGGGTCTGAGAACCAAGACATAAAGAACATTGTGCCGGGAGGTGAGGTGGGGGAAGGGGAGAGCAGGTGGGGAAGGAGTGGGGTGGGGCTCCCAAAGGCTTGTCTCCCCTTCTGTTTATGGTTCTGAGCAGGTGTCTTAGGTACTGGGAGGCCCCTTTGTATCTTCAACAGTGGCTCCAAACCTGACTGATCACTAAAATTGCAGGGAGAATTTTAAAACATTCCTACCCCAGCTCCTTACAGCCCTTTGTTTCTCTCACTCTGGCTAAGAATCTGATTCAGTAGGGCTGGGTAAGAGGAATGAAAATGCTTGTTTTTTAAAAGTCCCCACGTGATTCTGATGACCAGTGAGGTTTGGTCTATTATTCTAAAATATATAAAATATACAGTATTCTAAAGCATACTCCTGCCTGAAAGTCCGATAGTGAAAAATGTGTCCATATTATCTCAGTGAGGTGCATGAAGAGTAGTGCAGGGAAGTCATGAGCCGCCTTGACTTCCCAGAAAGGAAGATACTTCTGTGCAACTATCAAAACCACATGGACCTTGTGACATACTTCGTAAAGCCTGAGTCTTGATTTCTTTTCTGTGAGAAAATTTTCATCAAGGTGGAGAAGATCGAAACCTACCAAGTGCCTTGCTCAAGTAATCAGCCAGTCTCATTCCTAAACACTTTAATGAGGCAGACCTTACCTTTTTTTTTTTTTTTTTTTTTTTTTTTTGAGATGGAGTCTCACTCTGTCGCCCAGGCTGGAGTGCAATCGTGCAATCTCAGCTCTCTGCAACCTCCGCCTCCCGGGTTCCAGTCATTCTCCTGCCTTAGCCTCCCGAGTAGCTGGGACTACAGGCACGTGCCACCACGCCTGGCTAATTTTTGTATTTTTTAGTAGAGACGGGATTTTGCAATGTTGGCAAGGCTGGTCTCGAACTCCTGACCTCAGGTGATCCGCCCACCTTGGCCTCCCAAAGTGCTGGGATTACAGGCGTGAGCCACTGTTCCCAGCCCAAGGTAGACCTTTAATTGGGAATTTCTTTTTATGTGAAAGTAAATCATAATGACCAGAAACACTTGAAACCTTTTTTTCTTCTCTATATTCTCTCTTTAGTTCCAGTTATTGAAAGCATGTGAACACCTACCTCTCTAAGATGCAACCTCTGAGCATTCTGGGTTTTTTATTTGTTCGTTTGTTTGTTTTTTTGAGACGGAGTCGCTCTGTTGCCCAGGCTGGAGTGCAGTGGCACGATCTCAACTCGCTGCAACCTGTGCCTCTCAGGTTCAAGCAATTCTCCTGCCTTAGTCCCCTAAGTAGCTGGGACTAGAGGAAGGAGCCACCAAGCCTGGCTAATTTTTTGTATTTTTAGTAGAGACAGGTTTTCACCATATTGGCCAGGCTGGTCTTGAACTCTTGAGCTCAAGTGATTCGCCTGCCTCAGCCTCTCAAAGTGCTGGGGTTACAGGTGTGAGCCACCTTGCCCAGCCTCTCTGAGCATTCTGATGAGAGAAAATATGAGGATAATAGGCCTGAGGACTGTGAACTGGCTGCTGAGAGGGTCTGTTAGTAGCCGTTTAATCAGATTTATTTCCTAACTACTAGATTAGATCAGCACACTGAGAAAATGAGAATTAGAGTTTTGGTGGAAGAGAGTTTGGGAAATCAAACAAGAGAATTGGGAAGCGTTTAACATTTAGAGAGAGCACAGAAATGAGAAAGGCTGAGGGAGGCCAGAGGACAGGAGAACAACGTGAGCCTAGGTGGGGAGGAAGAGGGAGGGGCCAGAGAGTAAGAAGATCACGGAGGTAGAAAACTTCCAAAAATAATAATTATTTCCCTCAGCCCCTTATGGTTCTTGCCAGCCTATTCCCATCCCACATTTCCCTCAGCTCTTGTCTCTCTCTCATCCTGGTAGAAGTGAGAATCAAGCTAGTTTCTTGAGCTAGTTTCAAAATGACCAAAGTGGAAGTCTAGGAAATGCTTGGATGTAGTCAGTAAAATGCCCAAATGTCTCTACAGCTTTGAGCCTTTGTTGAGATGCCTTAGTGGGGCCGTGCTCAGGGATCTTTCGCAGGCATTCTGGAGCTTGGAGGACATCTTCATTCCATTTTTAAAAACGTTTCAATAATGTCTGTCTATGCTGTTTGGGGTGTGTGTGCATTTTGCATTTTTTAATAGGGCTGGGATACTGAAGTCATGTTGAAACAAAACGGCTCACTACTGTTAAGACGTTTGGTTTTTGAGTTTGCTGTCATTTATAGGAGGCAAACAAAATCTAAAAATTAAGTTTCCTGATTCTAAGTGTACCGACTTACACCTTTTCAAAATGAACAGAGGCTGTACTAAAAGTGAATAAATGATTGCAGGGCTTCAGACACCAACTTTAACAGCACCATGTAGTAAAATATTACTAGATTTTTTATTTTTGTCTAGAAAGTTATGCTTAGGCCGGGTGCAGTGGCCCACGCCTGTAATCCCAGCACTTTGTGAGGCAGAGGCCGGCGGATCACCTGAGGTCAGGAGTTTGAGATCAGCCTGGGCAACATGGCGAAACCCCGTCTTTACTAAAAATACAAAATTAGCTGGGCGTGGTGGCACATGCCTGGAATCCCAGCTACTCAGGAGGCTGAGGCAGGAGAATCGCTTGAACCGGGGAGGCAGAGGATGCGGTGAGCCGATATCATGCCATTGCACTCCAGACTGGGCAACAAGAGTAAATCTCTGTCTCACCAAAAAGAAAAAAAAAAAAAAAACAGAAAAAAGTTATGCTTAGGACCTCATTGGATAGAACTGACATTCTATACAACACTAATTTCAGTGGGGTTAAGTTTATTTGGGGGTAATTAGTATAGGATAGTCAGGAAGACTTTTCTGCATTTTCTTATAATAACGATGGTGATATCAGCAGTTCCCACTTCCAGCCCGCTGCTGTAAGTACTCCCTTGAGACGTCCTTGACTGGAGGAAGCAGATGGCCTATTTCCAGGAGCCTGAGGTGCACATCACTGTCAGTTTCTGCCCTGGGCCATGAAATTCCAAACTGAAGTCCATTGGCCCAAATTGGTGACTGAGTCACACCAGATTGTTTACCTGACTTTCCCTCTTATTTTTATTCTTTTCTCATCTCTTGTGTAAAAAAATGAAATATACTTTGGGAGGCCAAGGCAGGAGGATTGTTTGAGTCCAGGAGTTCCAGAGCAGCCTTGGTAACAGTGAGACGCTGTCTCTACAATAACTTTAAAAATTAGCCAAGTATTGTGGCATGTTCCTGTAGTCCCAGCTACTCGGGAGGCTGAGACAGGAGGATGACGTGAGCCTAGGCATCCGCTGCTGCAGTGATCCATGATTGCGTCATTGCACTCCGACCTGGGTGACAGAGTGAGACCCTCTCTC